>NC_067113.1:39576097-40796722 GCF_021347895.1 Acanthochromis polyacanthus | reverse complement strand
TGCTAAATATAGTTCAGCAACATCAAAGGTCCTCTTTGAAATGTGTGTGTGTGCTGCTCCGTCAGTAGCGCTGCCTCTGAGGGAGGCTAATCTGACGGGTACACAAGCCCCCATGCAGACAGACACAATCAAGAAGCTCTCCTCTGGAGGTGCGAAACAAACACACAGACGCACAAACATGTTCGACACAACTGTTGCGATCCCTGCTGCTCATTTGCTCTTATAAGCTTTTACAAATTACTCCGTCAGCAGGTTCCAGTTCGATGTTTGAGCTTTGAAGGTTGTTGATAGTAAATTTCTGTGTATTTGAGAATTTGAGAGGGTGCCACTTTGTTTCATATGATGGTCGAGATCGTGTGCTGGAGAAATAAAACGGCTCTTCTTACACGAGCAAAGAAACGCTGCTTCATTCTCCATTAGAAGAGGTGATCACAAAGCTTTTTTTCTGGGTTAAAAAATCCACAAATTAAGCAACATATTAACAAGAAAGAACCCCTTAATGACCTATTTTGGATTCATTCCAGTGCATTGTTTAATGCTGTCCACAGAAACTGTCTGAATGCTTTAAATTAATCTACATTTGTGGGGATTTAATGTCTTTATTTGACAAGAACATTAAAGAAATTAAAGATAATAGGGCCGGAAAGAGGCTGGGGTAGAAGTGGAAGCTAGGGTAAGTGTGGGAGTTTACATAGAAATCCATTACACGCCAAACAACTTCACACAATGCTGGTTAAACCTGTCAGCGCCAGGTGTATCTCTCTATATTTTGCAATAAACCAGAGTTTTTAATGTGATTTCTGTGGCAACGTTCCCGTGGCTGGTGCACCGGTAGCGATTCAGTTCACATTAACAAACAACAATTGGTTTGGCAAAGCTGAACAGCTGGCAACCATAGCAACGGAGACAGAGTGGGCTACAGCAGCTTGTAGTTTGGTGGGATCTATAGTGGAAATACGAAGGAAGCGTCCAAGAAAAATTGTGATGATTGAAGACAAGACGCTCAACATTTAGAGTGGGGATTAGAGTTTGAAATAGAACTGAATGGATGGCGAGGTCTACGTTATAAGGATGTTTTGATACTGACTGTGTCCGTCTTTAACCCGTCAACAAAATGTCAGGAAGATTATTCCCTTTAGACTTGATACCTGGAAGCTTTTTCAATTTAGAACTCTAAAATATGAGAATAAAACAATCAAAATCTGAGACGTTTGATTTATGTTTAACTGACGATCTGAATCATGCTGCCTAAAAACGACACATCAAAGATATAAACAAACTCATTTAGCTCATATGCCCCTTGGAGGTGGATGTAAAACTTGACATGAGCTAGTTTTAATGATGCCCTGCTACATCTGAAGGCAAAGTTTGAATCTGACCCAAATCGCTGCACTTCAACATAGAGATGGCGGTTTGCACTTTGGATAGTTTCTCCTTCAAGGCATTCATGGTGTTGCGCTTGTTTGTACGTAAGAAGAGCGATGGAAAAATGAAAATAGATGACTGCCCGGTGCTTAAACAAATGCTCAAAGTCACAAATCTGTGATGGGGGAAGTTTCATACTTAGCATAGGTTAGCATCTCTGCAAACCTCGTGCAAATATGCCTAAAAGTCTCCTGTTAATGTTCGCCAACTTGCAGTCTGAAGAACTTCAACACTTTCCCAGCCTTTAATATAAAGTATACCGAACCCTGTAGGGATGGTAAGATGAAGAGAGCGTGCCGATCCCGTCCCCCTTTCTTCTCATTTTTGAAGTGAACCAAGGAAAACGAACAATTTCATCCTCCCGGGCTCTTAAATGTACCCGTTTCCCCCTCTGGGTAGTTTTAAGAGCAGCTCGTTTCACTGATGTAGAACTGTTTGTACAGTTAAAAGAGCGGTAATCAGTAGTTTATGGAAATGGAAACCTGCACCAAAACACGGACGCTGTCGCTTTTGGCCTGCATCCACGCCTGTGTAGCGATGCAGAGGCGATGTCAGCTGGCCCTATATAAAGTCAAACCAAGCAGACACCACCTACCAGGACTGATCAGTGGCACATTGTTCCCCTGCTAACTTTAAAACACACAGATGGATACTTTACATGCCGTAATGAGGGTCTAACAAGTGTGTTTTACAGGCTCTGCTTTTCAGTGTGAACTACGCTCTCTCAGATGTGAAAACCCATTCGGCCCCTCAGGGGTAGAGTGCTGCGTGTTATCACAGCTGGGATCACTTTTAACAAGTCTAATTAGCACGCAGCCATAAGAAAGTATTTACCAAGTCATTTGTACCTCACTTTAGCATTGTAAACACTTTGACACACTTTTGTTTTAGTAGCTGGAGCAGAGATGACGGTGGCGTCAGCGAATGGGACTGGATGTGCCGCTGCGACAGGGGAGAAAATTTTCATCACTCCTGTTTAGCTGGCAGGACCGCTGCTCCTGTCAGGGAGTCCTCGACATGCTGTCAACTCCATGCAAATTGACTTGATTTCTCCTCTTGGTGTCCAAATTGCATCACTTAGCTCCTGAAATGGTACCTTGCCACTCCTCCCCCTTGAAAGCGCACTGCTCAAATATTCCGCCTCAGCTGTGCAGCAGGGGAAAATGACACAAAGGAATAAAGAGGGCACCTAATGAACACAGCCGGGTTGGGGTCAGCGTGTTTCCACCTCGGCGTGTTCTGATCTTTTCCTAAAACACTGACAAAGACTCGCTCTTACTTTTGAATCTCTTTCGGCAGTAACGAGGCGTTCGAATCTCCGGCAGCTCTAACTCTTCTCCCTTATCTCCTGCAGGCACGACCAGGCAGCCCAAGGAAGGAGAGGTCCCAGGGGTGGATTATAATTTCGTGACCGTTGACCGGTTTATGGAATTGGAGAAAAGTGGAGCCCTGCTAGAGAGCGGAACATATGAAGGTAAGGATTTAGTCCAGTCATGCTTAACAACGCCTATGATTGCGGTCATTCTTCTTAGTGATATTTCTCAGTTTTTAAGGCGTGTATACTTCATTGTGACACACACATTTGTCTTAATGAGTGACAGCAGTTTGAATAAACGCTGAGACATCGCTCCATACTCTGCACCCATTAGCAGGCTTCCGTCCATCCATCTTCTGCTTCTGCAGAGATGAGAGTGCCATCAGTCTTGAAGGACATCTTCTGTTATTTCTGAATGACGGAAAAAAAAAACAGCACATATAGGCACACTTGCACATGCTGCTCGTTCACGTTGGTTTGCTCTTGGCTCAGTCCTTGAGTCGGAGCTGCAGTGGATCCTCAGCCGCCTAATCAAAACAAACAGACACTCTCTGTCCAATCTCTCCTGTGGTCAGACGGGCCCCAGGCTTGGATTTTAAAGCACTCACAAAGTGCAGCCGTGGTCCGTCTGGCCACCTCCAACTCTCAAGAGACCCCTGCCATTATATAGATAACACATAGCAGCTAACTTTCTTCTCTCCCACCTGGCTCCGGTCTCAGTCAGCCTGCTGCCACTGCAGGAAAGAGGAAAAGATTGAAATTGCAGATGGCCAATTTAATGGTCGGTTGCCAGAAGCGGCGCTGGATCCTTTTGGTGATGCGAGCCGCGTTCCACGGGGAGACGGGGGGCACTAGAGTTTCTTCTGCGTGGTCGCTCGGCCATCGTTCGGCGTTTTATGTATTTTAATAATTTAATGGCCAATTAGAGGGAGAAGTGAAGAAGGAATGAAATTTAAAGAGCAGGTTACAGTGAGGATCAGCTGGCTGGTGCACCGGCAGAAAGGTGTGAGTCGCTCTAACAAAGAAGTGGAAACTGTCAGGTTCAAGTCTGAAGACAAGCTTCCAGGAGAGATACAATGAACTCCTGACTTCTCTCTGCTGTCCTTTGGATTCAAGAAAACTGCTATTTTTTTTTCTCTCACTTTCGGTTTTCCATTCAGGTTGTTCTCTACAGTACAGACACGCTTGCTCTTCAGCTTCTAAACTTATCAACACAGCAGCCTGGGTGGTAAAAGCTACAGCAATGAATTTTAATGACTTTATCTTAATGTCTACGAAATCTTTTTTGATTCTGGCTCTAAATTCTATAATGACCATAAGCCTCAGCTGCCAATGCTGATAAACCCTGATCCGAGTTGATTGTACGGTCTGCTTTAACTGCTAAGTTTTAACTAATTACTTGCAACTAATTGTTCACTGCAACATCTCTACTTGTGCTAGAACTCAACTAAGTTAACCATAATCTAATTATTGTTGCAGAGCGTGATGTGTAGAGTGAAGCGTTTGGACAAAATGTGAGACAAAGTTATGTAAGTTAAGATTACAAATGACAAATGTCTTGCAAAAGGTTATCTCTGCTATTGCTCTGCAACCAGCCATTGCAACTGATCTTTATCATCTCCACAATGCTCTCAACCCCATGGAGTTTCTTTGTATTTATGCTCCTGTCACATTTTCACTCACTGTTGGCTAATTTTCACTGACGTATAAAGTCCTGTACCTCTGTTGAAACAGCGCAACCATGACCCGAGTGCCCACCGGTGTTACCAACACTGGAAAAAAATGAAGCTACCACATAGTGTTATTAATCGTTTTACAGTTTGCAAAGGTAATGATGATGTATCATGTCACAAATGAGTTGTTCAAGTGCTGTCAGAAAGTTGAAAATCCACTGATTCCTTCTTTTTCCGCAGCTGTGTTTCAAACCTGCTAACAAGTTGTTGGGTTCAGAGGAAAATGATAGTTTCACCACATGCAAATAAATAATAATGTCAACAATAGTCTGAAATACTTTAGTTGACATTTTAGTGATGTCAATTTTTTATTAATAAATGATTGTTTCCGTAATAAATCATTTTGAAATTTGTACAGACATGACCATAATGAACATAAACAACCTTGTTTTTTTTAAATTTTAATATTAATGTATGCAAGATATATCCCATGAACTTCAAAAGTCCCTAAATTATATCTTTACCCTATGATATGATGTTAGATTTGTTGATATCTTCCCCGGCTATGAACACATGCGTTGTGATTGGTCTCGAGCAATGTCACAGCACAAGAAATAGCGAATCAGCATTGAAGGATAAATGCTGAGACTTTCACTTTTATTTAAACCTATGTAAATCATAAATAAGCACATATTCAACGAGCTTTTGTATTGGAGTTTGTTTTGACTCGTTTTATCTGGGATTTGCAAATGTATGGCAGTTCCAGATATTCACGATTACTAATAATCTGGGTCAGTACCTGCCCTGCAAAATGCACACAGATGAACCCCTGCTTTACATCCTCCACTGTAGCTGTTTTTATATTGCAATTTACAGTTTGCACTTTCATTTAGCAGACGCTTTTATCCAACGACACACACATTCTTTCACTCACAAAGTGGCAGTGAGCTGCAAAGGTTAATAGCAGTGGAGTTGCATATACAGTTATTTCATCTGAACAAGGGAGTACCGCTGAGCAGAAGATTAGCAGTGTCATCACTTTGTTGCTTTAAAGCAGACGACTACTGAGACTTAACTTTCCTTAATGTTGTCTTCACTCCTACCAAACTCCGCGGCTCCAGAAACCTCTAAGAGAGAAGCCGAGGGAGCCGAATGCAGCTCTTTTAACGCCTAAATGGTATCTCCGTTGACTCCTTGCTCATGTGGCTGCACTTTTAAAGAGGCAGAAGTCAGCAGCGGCGTAGCTCACAGCGTAACCTCAGAGGCTGTGCACATAGCAGCCGTAGGTACAGCATCGCCTCTGAACACAGAAGTATGAATTCAGCTTGTCATCAGATTTCTGCTCAGCACCATCTTCAGCGTCACCTCCTGTTGGGAAGCGCTGTTCTTTAGTCTTTTAAGTCTGCTCATCTTTTTTTTTTTCTCCTTTTCATTCTCCACTAAAACCCAAGTCAGCTATTTTGTGAAAAGCCCAGCGGATCAGTGCACCGGGCCAATTTAACAGCCAGTATTTGCTCATAGCACATATGTTGATGTCTGTTTAAATTCACGCTGATAGTAAAAAGATTTTGCACGAAAACTGACATCGGAAATGTCGGCGAGAGTGTGGAGAACTTGATCACTCACTCAGGTTTTTTTAGAAATAAATGCATTTTGGGAAACCGTATGTGAAGAGCGACAGCAAATAATGGGTTATAAGATCCCTTTGAGTTGCAGTGTGCTTTATCATTGTAATTTCTCTAAAGAGAGTGTGATGGGAAATGACAGATATTTAGTCAAAACACTGCTAGTGGCATTTTAAAAAAGCCATAACGAGAACCTGGAGGAAAACAGGACCACCAACAAAGGAGCAATGGTTGAAAATTACTGAGGAAATCCACATAATGGAGAAACTAACTCACAAACTGAGACTACAGGAAGCACAAATGGACAGAAAATAGACAGAACACGGGACTTGAAATGTCGTCGTTGGAGGGGAACAAGGGGAAAATGATGATTAACAGGACTGAAGGATGATGTGGATGCTCTGTTGCTGCCCAGGCTTTGTTCAGTTGTTTTGTTTGTCTTTGATGTTCAGTTTAATTCTACTTCTCACTGTAGAAGAAACTTCAACTTCCCAGAAATAGCTTCTGCTCCGTTGAGCAATAACAACTCATGACCCTAAATGTTCGAAAATGCCATTCCCATCATGATTCGGCGTTTCCTCTGAAGGTTTCATCTTCCCAAGAATTAGTTTGTTAATTGAGACGGTTTTATCAGGATATACGTGAAATCAGCACGGCTGTCGGACGTGACAGCAATTCCACCACTTGCTCAAACTTCAAAGCGCAGGTTTGTGTGATCCCGCGGGTTATTTAGGTTCACGCATGGAGCAGACTTTCTTCTCGCGGGCAAATATTCAGCTCGTTAAGGCTCCAGGATTTGTGTCTGTGGTTCCAGGGGCTGTAATCCCGACAGTCCTCGTAATCTTGTTACAACTGCTCTCCTCTACTTTTCATCGCCAGCCTTCATGTTTCCCTCAGCGCGAACATGATGTTTCAATATGTCTTCCCAACGCACAAGGAGACACCAGGTGATGTATTTTATTTTAAAACGCATCTACGACTATTCTTCACGCTCTCCCGCCGTCTGTGTTTGTCTCTAATGCCGGAACCAGCTGCATTAAAATAATCTCTGTGGATTTCCGCACACGTCTCATGTATGATCTTTCTACCAGGGACGCTCGACTGGAGCCGAGGAGATAAACTAATCTAATAGCAAACCTTCCAGGACAAAACTGCGCCTGATGTCTTTCTCTGGATTTGGTTTCCTTCACGCTCTCAGATTTAAAAAAGAAGAAGAAAAGAAAAGAAAGAAAAGCCTCCCAGCGAGCACTGTCTGATCTTTTAAAAGATGTATCTCTCAGACTGTGGACTTAGATGATCTTGCATCTCACTCCCACATCTGTTTGTTGTGTGAAAACCTCTAGTTATTCCGCTTAGTTTGAAAATGTTCTTTAAACTTGAGAGTCATAGCTTGTCCTTAAGCCACAGCCACTTTCTAAATCAAATGGTCAGTTCACTCCTACGAAACAGAGCACAAAGTCACTTTTAGCTGCTCAGGTTTTGAGATACCGTCCGCATAAATTACCCTACATAAGCTACACTTAACTAGCAGCAGCGTTCAGCATTTTCTACCTGCTTGGTTCGTAAAAATGCAATCTTAACAGCGCACCAAATCCCGAAACATGAAGTTATGAGGGTTTCACGCTGACTGATGGAGGCTGTCAGAGACACTGGACGGCTGCCAGTATTCAAATCGAATGACAGTAAAATACAAAATCAACTTCGTAGACTGTGGAAGGGGCCGCTGGGTCAGAGCCAAGCGAAAAACTGCAGCTCCCAGAGGTGTGTAGTTGGCTCGGACCATACACTGAAGCTGAGACGGAGATGTGGTTATTATTCAGTCCGAGCCACACGCAAACGGCCGCTTACATGCCAGGGAAATCCAATCATGGTCTGCTAAGTGATTGATGCGCCGAGGAGAAGGTGGACGAACTTGGCAACGGCACACGTTCTCAGAAATGGTTGAAATTAGCTTGTGGTGTCGTGTGTTCGTGTCGAGATGTCTTTGTTTTTCGTGAAGCAAAGTGTTGTCATATTCTAAGACTTGATGTGATCTTGAGCTCCCAGCTTGTGTGCTCGTTGGATTTGCTGGATTTGACACGGAGCAGCATGACAAATGCACAAAAACCACCTCAACCAGCCTGTGGATGTTACCGCGGTGTCACATCATCCTTCAGCCCACTAGTCCCATTTCACTCATCCCTACTTTCCTCACTCTGTGGGCGTCTTTGCTGTATTTTTCTCTCCGTTTCTTTCAGTCTTTGACTCTTTCTCGGCCTCCTTGCATTTACATGGACATTATGAGCATGGGGGTTATTTTGAGTGCGATTTCCCTTTATTAAAATTTTATGGAAATGCAACTTTTATTAAAAAATCTCACATATCATTGTTGCCTCTTGGGGTTGTCATAAGCTGAAATATTGACTTTTGACACACCAGAGTACCAGAAGCGAGTCTAAGAGTCGACAGAGAGTACTTTTGCCAAACGGTGCTTTGAGCTAAATGCTAACATGCTAACATGTCCACAACATGACAGTGTCAACAAACTTTGTAGCATGAGTAGTTCTCAGCATTCAGCTTGTTTGTTTATCATGATCTCACTCCCAGAATCCATGAAGCTACTGTGAGATAGATAGGAATCTAAAGTCCATGCTAACTGATGCTACACAGCTAGCCTGCTCTGGAGGAGGTTAATATCTTCACAGTTTTGTGATATAAACCAGCTGTAAGATGAACCATCCCTTCATAATTATTTTCCTGATCATGTTCTCTATGAGCAATACAGATTCTCAGCTAAGGAAATGTGTTATATCTGTACACCTGTTGACTTGTAAGTTGCTAAAACCACCGAGTGAAGCCGTGTGTCATTGTTTTGCCACGGAAAACTGCAAAAAGGATAAATATGCTTCAGTGCGTGGTCCTGATTTGCTGCCAAGTCTGATAGAAGACAGAGTAGGAAATGTATTGCCTTAATGGCATCTCTCACAGAGAATATTCAATCAATAACATTCACTTAACTTTGATGTGGCCAAAAGCTAAAGTGATTTTCTCACATCCTTCATTAGGGGACAGTGTCAGACCGAAGTGTTCTTGTTGGGTATCATGTTTAAATGAAGTTGAAGAGCTCTCGTATGCAGCGCCTTGTTAGAAATAAGCAGCTGTTTTAACAGTGGAAAAGTACAGATGAACTTAGTGAACACTACTCACAATTTTGTGTCATCATTCCTCTTTGCAGCAACAGTGCTATTTTTGCTCACAGTTCTCATTTTACAACCTATACCTGCTGACCTTGTGAAGAAAAACCAGTTGGCAAAGAAAGTTGATGAGTATTGTTGAGAAATTTCTCTCCTCGTCCTTCAGAGTTTTCTGAAGTGGGGTGTTTATTGGTTTTCCGGCATACGGTGGGGTTATCAACACAGAGCACGAGTCTGTGAAGGTAAGCCGACCAAGAACGACTGCCACAATTGATAGAGATTGTCAGAGAGTAGGCTGGGGGCCATGTGTAAATACAAGGGCGAATAGTGGTTAATTTGCGTATGGTTGCTAATCAGTAACAGAGGGTAATGGAACAAAGAACAAATGGTGGTTGAATCAAGGGGTCTGGCAGACAGATGCAAGTAGCAAAGGTGCAACAACGAAAGGTAAGAGGAGGTCTGACAGACAGTAGCAAATAACAGAAGATAAAAGAACTGTGGATAACTGGGAAATGGAATGAAGGAGTGACACAAGAAAGCATCAATAGCAAAAGGTGTGCTATTTTATCTGTGATGGTTTTGAGGCGTTTTTAGGCCATCTAACACAAAAACAAGCCTGGCTATGCTGAACTTGCTTCATAGTGCAGCCTTCAGTGCATCCATGCTACTAGTGTGACTTTACAATACAAGAATGCAGCATATTCTAAAGCTTTGGTGAACATTTCTGTCCGTTCTTTTTGTTCCAGATAACTTCTACGGCACTCCGAAGCCTCCGGCCGAGCCCAACGCTCTGCTGCTAAATGTAACGGACCAGCTGCTGCCGGGCGCCAGACCCAGCTCCGAGGGCAAGAGGAAACGCAACAAGTCAGTCAGCAACATGGAAAAAGCCAGCATCGAGCCCCCCGAGGAGGAGGAGGAGGAGAGACCCATCGTCAATGGCAACGGCATCGCTGTCACCCCAGGTCAGACCCCGACAACCACCCCCGCAGACGCTGAGGCAGAGTTCACTTGAACCCGAGGCTTCATCACGACAGCCAGGTTTAGGGTCACGCCTGTACGATCCGCAGGAGGTGATGGTCTTTGTTTAAGTTACAGCGAGACTGTCTTCCAGAGTGGTTGCCTGGCAACAGGGGAAGTAACAGATTGCTTTTACATGGCATTCTTGGAAAATGATTTTATGGCAGATTATCACTTTTAATTGGGTACACAGATATCTTTATATCCAATTTAGTGGTACGATATACAAACTGTGAATTCTAATTTCCAGTGATTAGTCCGAGCAGTTTATCATTAAAGCATTAGTGCTGTTGCTCTCCAGAATTCGTCATTCATTAAGCATCATTATTAAACAGTGTTTCAGAGCGGATAGCCAGGGGGCATACTCATACTGTACGCTGCTCTCCAGTCCAACACGAGCCTGCAGGCTGTTTTAAAATCAAGAAGGACATTTTATTTAATGCTTTATCTCTTGTGTGAATCATCCCTTTTCAAACCATTGTTGTTGTTCTCTCTGTAAATTCAGAAAATTGGTAGAAAAGGGTTTATGGTGTGCAACAAGGTCAAACTAGAGGCTGTTCTTATTCATAAAATATATTAAAGAAAGGCATTTCTTTGTGCAGATATTAGCTTTCAAAAACGCTATTATAAGTAAGACACTTCTGAGTGTATGTCTTAGATTGCGTGCACTTTGTGTGACAAATTGGCACAAACACTTCAGTGTGCGTACACGCTTCCACACACACACAGAAACCATTGAATGCATCCCATGATCACATGAAAAGACGAACATAAAAGAGGCATTATGACTTTGATTTTTGCGATACCAAATCCAAAACCACGCATCGGTCCTGTGACTGTCTAAGCTGTTTTATGGCTTCAGGAAAGTCTTTCACAGTTCAGCATCAGTCAGAACGGCACAGAGACTCAGGGAGCCGGGCGCTGCACCCAGCCGACGCCTGCAGATACTTGCGTTTTTGATCAGCTGCTTTATTTTACACATACGTGAAAGGCTTTGTTTAGAAAGAGGAAGGCTGGCTGAAGGATGAGATTCTGGTTTTCCTACCACAAGGAGCTCAAACAAGGTAGGACTCTCTAATTTGCAAAAGTAACGTAGAAAAATTTATCACGGCGGCATATTGTAAACTTCACAAGAAATCTTGGTTTTAAACGGCACATTTAATAATGTTCAGGGGACTACAAGACTGAATTTAATTGCAGGAAATAAAATAGATAAAGAAGATAAACCTTAAAAACATTTTAATAAAAGTAATCAAATAGAACTAATTACAAAACATGGCAAATATAGCAAAGTGTTGCACTAATAAAATGGGGTTTTTGCAGAGTATTGAGCTCTTGTGTTTGTTTTAGAGTGGCTTTACTTCCTCTTTGTGTGTAAAATGTAAATAATAATCATTTCTGACATCATTACAAACACCAGAAATCTACTCAAATTTAGAACAGCTACAAATAACACGTTAAATCCATAATTGTTGCAAAAGATACTCCTACTCCAAGTACTAGAATTTACACCTGGAGATCACTGTGACTCGACGTATTTTGCTAGTAATCTGTACTTGATTAATAATAGAATAACATTGCAGATCTTGGGAATGCTGTATTTGGACAAACCTGATTGTGAGTATAACTTTTATTTCAACCACCTCAGGGGATAGTGAAGGTTTGCGAGTCTCTGGGACAGTTATTTTACTGGTCAGAGGGGTGCAAAGTTCAAGAACCAATCGTCTAAGTGTGGAAGTTTTGTCAGCACCAATTGCAAATATGTAACATGAAAATTAGCTGTATTTGATAATTTTAACAGTTAAAGACGGCATTATTTCAATAGCAGATGTTGAAATTGTCCTAATTTGATGTTTATAAGGCAACATGTATCAAGCTGGACAGACATGTAAGGTATGTTTTTCAAGCTCCTGAAGACAGTTTCTGGACCGTAAAACAACAAAAATGGAGTTATAAGTTGACATTAGACAGTTTTCAGCTACATTAACTCCAGTCAGGCGTGAGACTGTCTTCGGAAATAGCCTCCAGATAGTCTCTTTCGGCCTGTTTGTGTTGCTTGTGTGCAGGATTTGACAGCTTCTACTGCAGGGTTCATTCTGAGTGCAACAACACAAAGGGAAGTAGTAGTTATTGTCCACTTCTATGAGCATGTAAGGAATCAAGCAAATGAAATTAACAGCAGAAGTGCTACTTGATTTAAAAAAAAAAAGCCATTTGTTGAGTTTAATCAATAAGCATCAACCCTCTTACAGCGGTTTCTTCAGTGCTAAGTACCTGCCTTGAAGGAGGTGCTATTTCTCCCTGACTTGACCTCCTCAGCTGGTTTATTCCAACACCCCTTGGGGCCCTCGTGGCAAAAACAAAATCACTTTTGCTGTTTACACTCAATTCTGAATGTACTTGAGAGGTTTTGTATAAGGATGAAAAGTCTCACAATGAATTGGTTTCAAGTTCTGCATAGTTTCAAGGAAAAAACTTCAGTGTGATGCAAATTCTCTGAGCGATGCAGATGGCGCCGGGCGTACTCCTGTGAGCTAACAGACACTGCAGGGAGAGGGAATATTTTCCTATCAGCCGTCTAGAGATGCTCGATAACTGGAGGCTCTGGGCTGCACACTGAGGCGTGCTGGATGTTAAAGTGGGGCTGCTGCTCTCAGCTCAGGAGGAGTTTTGTCTCTGCGGATGGACAGAGTGTGGGCTGACCAGGAGAGCTGAGGGGGAATCAATAGAGCACAGCAGGCTGTGTGATCTAAGCAGATCACTGCCTCGCTCTTTCCCTCCCATAGATTATCTCTCAATCCCCTGCTTTCATTTGTCCCCTCTTCACTTCCCTCCTCCAGCTCACACTTGCCATCTCTTCCTCTTTCCTCCCATTTTTCTCTCCCTAGCTCATTCACACGCTGCCACAACTCAAAGTAGGGCATCGCCGCCTGCTTCAATCTCTATTGTCTCCTCTGCTTTATTCGTCTTTCTGTCTTGTTAACCTCAATCACTCCCTCTCTTCTTTTCAACTCACTCCTCTCTTTCCCTTGAGTCACCACTTCCTCACACCTTCTTCTAATCACTCCTTCCTGTGTTTTTTTTTTTTCCGCCTCTATCCTAGCCCTGACACTCAGTCAGTCTCTTCTCCTTTTCCTCGCTTCACCTCCTCTCCTCTGATGATAATGCCATGCCTGACTCATCCGGCCCTGTTTGTCCCCTCAGAGTCGAGCGAACATGAGGATAAGAGCACAGACGCTTCGGGGGACATGGCCCCACAAATCAACCCGGCGGAGCCCCCAGCTGAGGGACCCAAAGAAGAAGGACAGTCCCCGAAGATGGCAGTGCCCAAACCAGAGGAGAATGATGAGCTAGGGCCCCTGCCAGACAACTGGGAGATGGCGTACACTGAGAAAGGAGAAGTCTACTTCATCGAGTAAGTTTGGTGATTATATCTGACCCTGATCCGGGGACACGTATTCCAGGCATGTTCACTTATTCCTACGATTTAGAAAATGGAGAACCAAGAGAAGGTGTGCAATCTCGCTAGAATGTAACAAAGCGACAAAGTAGCAAAACAAGAAATACAGTCAGAGAGCGCAGTACCCCACCAAGGCTGTTCAGTCCCCCATACGGCATTGTCAGAAATGCAGCATATTTCTGTAAAAATGCAGCTTTTTTAATTATCATTATTATAGATAATCAGAAATCACCGCACTATAGAATGTGGCCATTTAATATAGATGTACCCACAAACAAAACGACCTTGCAGTGAGCACAGTCGTGTGTTATGCACATGTACGTTATGTACGGATACAGAATTGCTTGACCTACGTACGTGTAAATTACTCTTATAAAGGTCTGTTGATCAGTTCATCACTTTTTGCAAGGCTTTGTTTTGCTAGTGTTAAAATAACCTCTGCCTCCATGCTTTTATTTTGAAGGTGTATTCTTTTAATGTTAAAAGCTTTTATTGTTTGCACCATTCAAGCGGCACAGGAAACGTTTATCTAAGGAACGGTTTCTTGACATGAGGAAGACGCTGCCGAAAAGTCCGAAAATTCCCGCAATGTTTATCCACTAGATGCGTTGTCTCGTAAACGCGCCGCATCTGAAATTAGCCTGCTTGGTGGGCGTGTACTTGAGGCCAGTATCCAGTGTTCAACTCCTGCCGACCTTCTTCTCCAACTATCCTGCCTGCTCCTGATTGGACAAAAGCATCGACTCGGACAGGAGCTGTCTGCTCCTGGATTTCAAGCCGGACCAACATGGCGGCTCGGTCGCAAATTTCTCTTTTATTCTGAAAACAATTCAGCGACAAGTATTTCTGAAATCATCTGAGGCGAGAAATAAGCTGAGTCTGTCCTCGTTTTAGTTCGACGATGGTTGGCTTAGACGTTTGACGAAAGTTTCGCGATGCGTCGGATCTCTGCATGAATTTGAATTTGTATAAAGTAGAAGCCAAGTCTGCTTTATGCAAATGAGCTGCGACGCGCTCCAGGGAGACGCACCGGATTGCAGAAATTGCCGGATCTGGACACGTACCTTAAGGATGGAATCTCGTGTCTCATAATTGGAAATCCTTAACAAATCCGTGAAAACAGACATTTCTTATCTTCGGTGAAAATTTCCTCCAAATCTGTTTGTCCATTTTTAAGTAATGCTGCTAACGGACAAACGTACACTGATCGTCACATAACTTCACGGCATTCCTTGGAAGAGTAATAATTACTTCAACAGAGAGAATCTTCGTCTGTTAAAGCACTGAAAGCGAATTACACTTAATGAGCTGTCATTTCCAGCTCCGTTTTTTGTCCCTTAACACAGCAGGACCTAATGATTTGATTTTAATGTCAGTGCCAAAGCAGGTAATTATGAGAGAAATGGCATAAAGCCCCCGAGTAAATTAGAATATACCGCTTCATGAGTATGTATGCAAACATCTCTTGTAGTTAATCAGATGATGAATATTCTGGTATCACATAGTTTTGCTTGAAGTTCTTTAATGTGTCGGATTATTACCGTGCAAAAGATTTTCCACCAGCTCTGTTCAGAAGGTCCAGCTCAAAAACTGTCAGATAATGAGCAGCTTGGTGACACTGTAAAGAAGCAGAAAGACAAAAAAAACTCATTTCCAAGTATCAATTCTGACTTTAATATGCGCTAATGAGCATCTATTAAAAAATGAAGCTAAAAGAGCCAAACTGATAGCAGCTGTGGTCTGGAAAATAACAGTTCAGTAACAGCTTTTAGTAGGTCTAGATGGATATTTTTTTACTCATTTTTAATGATGGATTTGTGCTTCTGTCTGAGTAAACTATTTCTTCATAATTTTATATTTTCCTCGCATATTTTTTTGTGCTGGGAAGATTTCCAATCATCCAGAAAGA
Source organism: Acanthochromis polyacanthus (assembly GCF_021347895.1). Lineage (NCBI taxonomy): Eukaryota > Metazoa > Chordata > Actinopteri > Pomacentridae > Acanthochromis > Acanthochromis polyacanthus. The sequence continues at coordinate 40,781,125 of NC_067113.1, read as the reverse complement.
TTTTTTTTTTTTTTTTAGCACTGTGCACCGGTAAGAAAATCTGTTTTAAAAAACAGTAATATGCCAGCATCTGTGGTGTCAAAGCAATACGGTAAAATAACAGAAAATAAAGACTTAAGAATAAAAAAATTGATAATAACCAAAATAATTTTCTAGATTTAAATTAACATGAGATCACAGGTATTTTGGGGCTTTTTTCTTGTTTAGTAAAGGACATTTCTATGCATAAAAACAATACCATACATAGAATATATAACAATACTCTATATATATAATGAAATAGAATCATTTAACATTTTTATTGTAAAAACTTGTACACAAATCCAACAAAAATGACACAACCAATACTTATTTTTTTAAGTATATATTTAATATTAAATATAAATTTAGTATATTTGCTATTTTTATAGCTTGAAATTTCTGAATTTGTAAAATCTAAATTTTATGATGTCTTTTTTATTTTTAAAAAAATCATTTTTTTAGTTCAATTTCTATATTTTTACTGTATTTTTTGTGCATTTAAAAAAATCTGTAACATAAAATGATAAAACTTAGTAAAAGTACAGATTTTTTTTCTTTTTTTGGACACATTTTCTAATCCTTTCGTGTTGAAACACGCACACAGACCGTAACTGATGCATGGTGGTTTAATGAGATTTAAAGGTCCCCAGAAACACCTCAGCTACATAGAAGCCTGTTGTAAAAGCTCTAAAGTTTAATTCATTGGCGTTGTTAGCGTTTTACAGCGGCAGTAAAACCGTGGAGGTGAGTCTTCATTACATGATGGAGTTGCGCTGTGTTTGTAGCGGAGGGAATTGTACGTAGACGTGGTTTCCTGGACGGCATCGTCTAATGCAGCCTAACAGGAAATTATTTTGCTGATACCAAAAGTTTCATTGCATCAACGGATCATTTCAGTCTTGAAGCATTGATTGAATCCCAGCCTGCTAACTGCTGGAAGCCGCAGAGCATCACCAGACTAAGGAAAGAGACGGCGCTGTCATCCAGCCAGGCACGTGTTGCCTTTTAAGTCTATTTGCCACAGAGGCAAACTTTTAATTCCCTCCACTGCAGACGACTCACCATATGTCTCCTCCCCCAAACAGAGAAACCTCATGCTCCCACATCCATCAGACCCAACTAATTCACTTAGCCTACTGAATTTGTAGCTTCAGGTTTTTCTTCTTTTTTTTTTTTTTCCCAAGCCGCAAGTGATGCCGTGCCAAAGTGATAGCGGTTGCCAAGAGAGGATGCTTGGCTTTGATTGGCTTCCATACGACATCAATTCATTTACCTACAACCCTTGATGTGAGGCAGCTGTAGAGAGGAGCAGACGACGGAGGAGGGAGGCGCAAGGAGAGGCGAGTGATATGATTAAAAATAGTGAAGACTAAAAAGTGAGAGGGTGAGGGAGAGGACAAGAAAGGGAGAGAGGTAATACTGTTTTTAATACTATTAATAGTAATAGATGGCAATAGAAGAAAAGAAGACCAGGGAAAAGGGTAAGAAGAGGACAGGAGACAGAAAAAGGAGGGCGAATGGAAAAGAATCAAAAGGAAAGTAAAAGAGACTTTACCTTAGCCTGAAGTGCACTTCATTTGGCTCTGTAATTGGTGTGGGCCTATCATCTCCTGCAATTATCTTCTTTTATGTGTCTCCATCTTATGCTCAATATTCTGTTTTTAGCTCTGGGGACATCAGTCAGCTCTCGGTCAGCCCAGCAGCTCTACAACTCTTGAGTGAATTGGCGCAAAATGTTTTTGGCGATCTGCTGATCTCTGGTGCCAGCACGGGTCAAAGTTTTCACTTAACCTGTGAAATGAATATTTTCAATCTCGACTGTCTCAAATGCGTTACTCCCATCAGCTTCAGATAGACTGTGTGTTTAATGCAAATTTGCACAAGATAGCACGCTAACACTGAGAAAGACTGTACCTGACTGTGTGCGTGTGTTAGCTTACCGACATTAGCATTTAGCTGAAAGCAATACTGAGGACACAGAGAAGACAAAACTCCAGACAGATAGATTAAACTTTTATTGATGTCACAGTGAGGGAAATTTGCAGTGTTACAGCAGCAAAGACAGAAAAAAGGAGTACAAAAAAGAGCAGCACACAGTGCACAGATATAAATAGATACTTTGATTTGATTTGATTTGATTTTTGAAAGTTTATTTTAAACATTTCAACAAAGAAAAGAAAGAAAACAACAACAAAAGACAATAACTTGCTGAAAAAGGAGTGGGAAGAAGTCTAAATTTATATAATCCCACCCCTTCTTCCTACATAAATGATGGTAAATCTATTCTTCCTACTTAAATATTACTATTTCTAAACAAGAATAATAATAATAAAAAAATAATAATGATGATGAACATGATTTCTAATGTCCATCTACAAGTGCTTGAGTTTGCGAAAAGTCATAAAATGTTGAATATGAATGTTTTTGAACCGAACTGAATTGATCATATGCAGACTCTAATAAGATATCAGGTTACATCAGCATATATCACACAAATTCAAGTTAGACATTATGATGTTCTGGACCTTTGCTTTCATGCATTTTCTCTGACTGGACCTCTTTGAATTTTAACTGAATACCCCTGCCATGTAGGAAAGATTCCCAACAGTTTGGTTTCAAAAACAAATCTTCACAATATAAAAAGAAAAAAAAATGGATTTTTTTTTAAAGCATTTTGTTATTTTCATGCATACATGTCTCTACTATCACCCTAATCATTCTAGAATGATTAATTCTTTCCAAATAAAGTTGTGCAACTTATCTGCTGAAAATGCACGTTTTTTTCATATTGCAATATTGCAGAAAACAGTACATTGCAATCTCAGTTTTTCCAGTAAATGCTTGGAGAGTGAATGAGATTAGAGGAAAGGGTCTCTCAGTGCATCATGGGAAGTCGTCCAGCAGCAGCCTCGTCCTGGAGCAGCGTAACTGTCAGTCCAACTTTGGTTCTGTCACCAAAAGGAACCGTTGAATTTGTCGGGTTTCCCTTTTATAATATATTGCTGTAAGGCCTTCGCCTTCCTTTGAAGTGCCCTGAGATGACTGATGTCGTGAATTGGCTCTATACTAATAAAACTGAATTGTGCTGACCTGAATGCGGCGCTTCTTGCACGCTATTTTTCCAGTTTTTAGGTGCATCCATGTTTTTAAAGCTACACATCGTATTAGATTATTAAATAAGTTTGTGTATCTTTAGTCCTCCTGTTGTCTTCATTCACGGGCACCAAAAAAAAGTTGTTGTCTTGTCTGAAAAAAAATCCCAAAACTCAGAAAAAAATTCCCCAAATTTATGTCACTTTGCAAAATCTTCAGGAAGAAAATTCCAAAAATTCCTTAAAAGTTTGCCTTAAAAGTTATGTTTTTTTTTTTAATCCCAAATTTGGCAAAAAATAAAAATTTAAAAAATAAAAAAAATGCAAAAACGGAAATATTTTCAAGAAATGAATAAAAATCTTCCAAAAAAATTCTTAAAATGTCTAAAGTGATTCCATATGCCGGTAAAAGTTCTGATATTTTCTTTAAGAACATCAGACAAATAGGTTGAGCAAAACTGAGCGAATTTCGCTGGATTTTGGTTGATTTTTTTCTGAATGTTCTTAAAGAAACATTTTTTTAAGCATCTCTTTTTTTGCACCAAAAAATGTTCAAAAATTTCCCCAAAAAGTTTGAAAATATGGAAGTTTTCACTGTGAAAATATGATTTTTTTCCCCCCACATTTTCAAACTTTAACACGGGTCAATTTGACCTGCAGGACGATGGGGGGGTTAAAGGTGTCTCTCAGTGACAAACACAGAATCAACTTATTGAATTTTTTATCCTATTTTAAGCTGTTTTAACTTGTTGTCTTGGCTTTGTGCTCTCTTCTGTAACAGGCAGCTGTTTTCAGCTTAAAGCTCTTATCAGCCAACTCTAATTGTCCAGCTCCAAATGGCAAGCTGGCAGAGTTAGCATCAGGCTGGCAGCTAATGAGCCAAATATTTTACTCAGGAGTTAGTAGAAAGAGCAGAACAGAGCTAAAGGGGAGTAAACATCGCACTTCAATTAACCAGCTGTCAAAAACATGACTCGAGTGGGATGATAATCCTGCTCATTGTTTGTTAGAAGTGTAAATAGTCTATTGTGTGCTTTTAGTTTGTTCTTCTGCTCCTGAGAGGCCAAACAAAAATCAATACACGCGACTTTATCACAGACTTTATGTTTTGACTAAACACTGTTGTTCTACCTACATGTGTTGAACGCCCAGTTGCAAACACGGCCTCCTTTGGGAAACAAAAAAAATAGCTGGATAGAACAAAAGCAAACAAAGAGGCCTTTTGCTGCATCCTCTTCCGTTATCTTCTCACCTCGGTGGATTTTTTTAAAATTTATCGTAGGCACTTTGTACACCTCCCCGGCCCTCCCCCTCCCTACTGTTGCTCCGTCATCATGAAGGGAGGCCATTGTAGCTCCAGAGCTTCAGACGAGGCGTGTAGATGCATCAAGTTTCCCTGGCACATCATCATATCTGATCTAGATCCAGCTCTGTGCCTGGAGGCTCTGGAGGAATCTGCCAAGCCCACAGCTGTTCCTCCCCATCACTCCCCTCAGTCACCCCTCTATCCTTTTCTGCCCATTCTCCTCCCCTTCTCCCCTTCCTCTCCTGCCTGCTAATGAGAGACAGTAAGCAAATTAAAAGTATTGATTGCCGTTTTGTTACCCGAAAGCTTTTTTTTTTTCCCCCGTCTCTCTTGTCACCTTTTCGGAGGCAGGCGCGCAAGGGAGCCTCATCTTTCGTGTCTGAAATGATTCTCTGGCTGAATTAAGAATCCACCAACCTCCTCCTCTCTCTTTGTGCCAAGTCTCCTCTCTCTCGCTATCTATCACACTCCCTCTCACACTCTCTCTGTCTCTTCTTCACAGCCACAACACTAAGACAACATCGTGGCTGGACCCGAGGCTAGCCAAGAAGGCGAAGCCGCCCGAGGAATGCAAAGAGGATGGTGAGTGCTGCATATCTACCTTCTATTTCCTTCTCCTCTTTCACGCTTTTCTGCCTCTCACGCTCACTGATGTTAATTACATAGTGTAAGTTGCTCACAGCATCGATTTTACAAATTTAAATCTCGCCTGTTGATCTGTCGAGAAGCATAGTGAGATGATTTTGTTTGAAGTGTATGTACCGGTTTAGGTTTTTTATTATTCTTTTAGGAGTTGTGTGGTGATGGTGTTTATATGTGCTGCAGCCCTGGTTGCTCTGAATAGGAAGTCCCGTGATATGTGCTTTTAAAACCGCGGTCCAGAGAGACCGAAGGTTACAAAGACTTCTTTATGCTCAACTGTGACAGATCTGAAGTGTCCCTTACCCTCCCACACACTCGATAAACGCACAACAAAAACCAAAGCAGAAGGATGAACGTCAGAGCATCGAGTGTTTATGGACAAGCATACATAAAAAAAATACACGAGGGTGCCCTCCCTCATTTTCCCTCCTCCCCACTTGCCCATTCATCGTTTCTTTATGTCCAAGAAGAGATTTATCAAGCAGAGTCACGGGCGGCGAGGTGGTGAAGCCGAATAAAAGGACCGGAGCTGAAGATGGACGGAGACTACATATGAGAAATGACAGTCGGCGCTTTTTTTGAGTGTGTGCCTGTTCATGGTGGGAGGGTAGCGCTTTTTTTTGTGTGTGTGTGCATATTCCTGGAAGCACATCACCACGAGGATAGTTTCCTCTAAAAATACATTCAGGACTCTCACATAGAAACACGCAGTCAGAGATGGATGAATAAGTGCACTACTGGGTCAAATAGTGTTTTCTAAATAACTTTTAGGGTTTCTTTTAACGTGCCTCGTGTGCGCGTTATGTAGAACCTTAGGGCAGTGCTGTGAGCAGAGCTGCTGGTTTTTATTAGCAGTTATTCTTTCGGTTTTTGGTTTATTGTTCAATCTATAAAATGTGGCAAAAGACCCAACAGTGATAGTGTCAAAGCGGTTATTAAATCATAGCAACAGTCCAAGAGCCCGGATGATTCGATTTCTAGTTATAGGAAACAAAGTTGGGCCAAAATCAGAGAATGAAATGCCTCAGCTGTTCTATGTGTTGATATGTGGTTCCCTGACTTTCTGAAATTTAGGGTGGAAGATCCTTTGTCCTGGTCCAACGTCTAATTTGTTAAGGATTAATTATTAATTGGTTAAAAACTTGTACTATACTTGCACTTTGTTTTCGTGTTGCAGTGGTATTGATTGAATTCAGTTACCATATAAATTATATTAACTGATACAACAGAAGACAAAGAGCATGCAGGTTTAAAAATGTATTGTATATTAGTTGGGCTACCAGGTTGAGCCTTTTGCAGTTAGCTTAAATGGAAAACTGCACCTTGTTTATTTTGTTTAATATTGGAGCAATCCAAGGAGGTTGTCCCACGGGAATGGTTGGTTTAGTGTTAGAGCAGAGTGCAGTAGTCTTGCTTCGCCAGCTCATTCTGTAGTACAGAAATCTGCTAAACCAGGGGAAAAAACATGGTGGCTTGTATTTCTATAAAACAATCACAGTCGTGGGCAGAGCTAAGCGAAAGATGCCGTCGTAGTGAAATTGTTTTGATGGAACATTTGTGTGCAGGGAGATAATATATCAAATCAATCCAATCCCATAATAAATAAAACGGTAATACAGGGGGTCCTCGACTTACACCTCCAGTATTGTTCCCACGGTGTGACGTAAATTGATTTTCCCCGTAAGTCGGAACTCCAGTGAAAATGTAAACAAAGCCGCTATGTGCATCACCATGTCCATCAATTTACAGTATTTGTACAACTACAGTAATGAAAACAGTCAGTAGCTCACACTGAAACATAACTCAGTAGGAAAATACCAGCGAAAATGTAAACTGTAAGTCTGATTTACGCTTGGGAGCCATAATGAAATTAGCAAATGTAACTTAATCCAATGTGGTAGCAAATGTAAACAAAGCATCTTATAGCACTGCGTGACTACTGTACATACAGTATTCATCTGCTCAGTTCACCAACTAGTTCTAATGAACCAGCTACAACATAACGACAAAACAGCGTATGTTAAACCAAAGACCGGCCCGTAATCAGTTCCGACGTAACGATGAAACGAAATGTAAGTCGAGAACGTTGTAAACAATCCTGTATACAGATTGTGGAAGGGAAATACAAAGTGACCAGAAGTGAACAGCCAACCGCCACCTTATAATCCATCCTACATCTGGTGAGTCAGACCAGGACAGCATTGTGGGGCTTTAACTAACAATGGGCCACCATGACAGAGACTTCTGTGTCGCTTAATGGTTTCCAGTTAGCGCTCACAGATTGAAGAACAGCCAAATGATTCGCATCCGGGTTTAAAAATGGCTTCATTAGCATGTATTACTTCACTCATGTTGACAATTAATTGAGTATTGATTAATATAATGGTTGACTGTTGTTAAGAAAATCGCTTACCCTAGCTTAGCTAACTATTAGCATGTTAGCATTAGCTTTGTTCACTATCACCTCTGCATTACCTCCAGTAACTAACACTTGCAAAAATAATGGCATGTTAGCAATGTTATTGTAAGAATGTTAGCCTCAAATATTGATAAATCATTTAGTGCATACCAGAAAGTTCAACAGCATAAACCAGAAAGCAGTTTGTCAAAGTCGAGCACAGAGTACTTCAGAGTGCTTGAACTCCTGTGCATGTCTGTCACTGTGAGCAGAGTTAAACAAATATTACCAGATATTTGCAGATACGACTTGACTCCAGCAAGATGAAAGAAGTGAAGAAGAACCTCCTCCATAAAAACATTTGCACTGTGCTGGCATTAAACATGAGAACTGCATCTTGCTTGATGACATCTTGCATGTTTTATCCTTCCAAAAACATTACCATTCTGATCCTGCGTCTTATTTAAAAGGACCCCCATGTAGTCCCTTTTCTCTCCCAGTGTTCAGACATTAAAGGCAGAAAGATCTCCACGATGATGAAATGACACAGAAACAAAGACAGAGGCGCCTGTGAGGAATTAGTCAATATGTGATTGCACTTTTATCTCCAGCACTTTCAATCCTGTTTATCCACCAAGGACGCTTCACATGAGGAGACGCGCTGATATTTGTGAGAACTGCTATTGATCTTATTGGGCGTCTCATCCAGTCAGTCCCAGTTGGACAAATCAAAGTGGGGCAAGGGAGTGTGTCACTATCCAGTGTGAGTCTCAGAATAGCCAGCCAAACAAAAGGTTGTGAAAGGGTGCATGCATGACTCACATTGGGTAGAACTTTTTGGAGGTCAGAGCAGTTGAATAGAGATAGCTACGACTCTATGTAACAACTCTGAGCTCAACAGACGGAATTGGAAAAATAACATTTAGGCTGTCAGCAGAGCAGACTACTTCATATATTGATTTAGCGTGTATATACCCAGCTTAATAGGGATTTATGTGAATTGCTGCTACAACACTGCAATTTCCAATACCCAGCTCAATCATGTAAGTAATTCATATGGAGGTTACATTCATGGGGATTTGTTATTCTAAAGCAGTGACTATGCATTTCACACATTTTTGGGGTATTTTATTTGAAAAATAGAGCTTGCTTTGAGTGGCACCCTATCACAGAGGTGACAGATTTGTGCCCATTGTGTAGTCCATCAGTACTTGGCACATTTTGTGTAGTGAGGTCCAACTCTTTGCCAGTGACAACTATAAAACTGTTCAAATGTCAGATTTGCATTGCTTTGCTTTTAGCATTTTTTAAAATGCTGTTTTCAACATCATTTGTGGACTCCGTGTTTCTGGTTAGTGATTAACCTAGCGACCTGCGGTTTATTCTCCCACATGATCCAAATCCCAATGCAGTCCTCAAAATATCACAAACGAACTCCCTTGGAGCATTTTGCTGGCTGCAGGTCTGTGAAGGGGAGAACATGTGACAGTTATTGGTCCACGCTGAAGTACCATGACTCCGCTGCATGAATAATAGCAGACAAAAGGAAAATATCATTCTTCATGTGATGTTTGGTGGATGCTCGGTGGTTAGCACTTTGAGGATCATCGGGTCGCGTCCCGCCCTTCTTGGGATTTTTCTGCATGGAGTTTGCATGTTCCCCTTGTGCAGGCGTGGGTTTTCTCCAGATGCTCCGGCTTCCTCCCACAGTCCAAAAACATGCTGAGGTTAGTTGGTAATTCTAAATTGTCCATAGGTGTGAATGTGAGTGTGATTGTGTGTCTGTATATGTAGCCCTGTGACAGACTGGTGACCTGTCCAGGGTGTCTTCTGTCTTCACCCTAAGTCAGCTGGGATAGACTCCAGCACCCCCGTGAGTCACGACCCTAATGAGGATTAAACGGTGTTTAGATGATGAATGGACGGATCGATGGATGTGGGCTTTGGGAGATTGTATTCTTTAGCCTTTTGCCTAATTCACTTCTGAGGTGAAATGCAGTTTCTTGGTGCAAATTGCTGTAAAAGGCTCAATATTTTTAGCTGTGGATCACAGGTTGGCAATTCTTTTAAATCACTTCTTAAAACCCAATTTTATAGACTCGCATTCCAGTAAAGTTCTCCTTTATTTCTCATCTATCACTATGTTCTACCTGTCAAATCATTTTGTAAATGTTCTTCTGAAAGGTGTTGTACAAATAAACTTATTATTATATTGTCGTTATAATTCTGGTTTAATCCACCGCTTTATTATATCACCATATAGCACTGAATCATTGCACGTTCTGACACCTCACTGGTAGTCTTTTGACTTTTCATTTAGTCTAGCATCACCATGAGGTTAATATTTGTGTCTTTGTGTAAATTAACAAAAGCTAATACTTCACCAACTGTTCCCACGAGAAGCAATTTTGGTATCTTTGGTCATATCTTATGTCACACAGCACCATCAAATGAATAATGTCATTTAAAAGAGCTTCGCACTTTAAGAATAAATACTTGCAACGCTATTAATACAAATGAGCAAATGGTGTAGTGCCAACAGCCCAAACTAAGACAGGAAACGTTGTATCTGCCAAACGTGAGTGTGTTTGCAGCCTCACAAAGCTGCTGTGACTGTCTCAGGCCTTCAAACTTTATTTATAGAGCACAACAAGGCAAATGAAACTCAGTGATTTATCGGTGGTTGATGTGAAAATAGAGTTAGAGATTAATGCACACCAAAACAACAAAACTGACAAAATATATGATATAAATAAGATTAGAAAACCAATAAAATACTAATAAAGATTGCGATGAAATATGGCACAAAATACATAGATTATAAAACAGTAAAGTCTCAATCTAGACTTGATTTTTTTGTTTGAGTCGTGTTATTTTGTGCCTTCAGTGGTTTGTTAGAGACACATTTGTCATTTACTCTCTTATCTTCTATACTAAGTCTTTTTTTCAGATACGTTTTCTTTTGACTACCAGATCTATCAGGGGGAAAAGCAGACATGAATGGGGTGTCTTTGCCTTTGTAGGTTTTTAATAACTTAAAGTGTGTTTCCGTCTTAATGGCTCCGTGTAGTTCAGTCCAAACCTCGGCAGCCCGGTGACACCAGCCACCCCTGAGAGCTGAGCTCAGTTAGGAGAGAAAAAGCCGCCTCTGTAAATTTGGTATTGATTGGTGCAAAGGCGTGTGTATGTATGTGTGTGTGTGTGTGTGTGTCCACGTTTGAACCTGAGCCTTGCTCTGATAAGCACTAACAGGATCACAGGGTGGAGTCTGTGAGGTGTGACGAGACAACAGGCTGAGAGGAGGAGGAGGAGGAGGAAGAGGAGGACAGTAATAAGTGGAGCTTTGAGAGTGGAGAACGTACACAGTGAAGACGAGACGCATTTAGACGCTTTACTGAAGAAAAAGTGGCACTACAATGAGCTAAACAGGGCCGGCTTTCAGTATTTAAGTGTGGATCTGCACTTTATTGCTGCAGAATAAACACTGCAAAATAATAATGTTTTGCTGAAGTGATTAGCAAAAAAATTACCCAGCACAAAAGTTGTGATTAATTGCCGCTGATTTCCGTAGCTGTGGGTATCATTTCTGTGGAACAAAAGAGACAGAACAGAAAGCCAGGATGAGTGGCCAAAGGATCAGACAGGTTGCGAACAAGCCAACACTTAATTTAATTTATCCTTATTATTAGTAAGAGTAATTCCCCCTATGGGTGTCATCACTGGCACCTACTTCACTCTTCAGTTTTAAGACCTGCCAGACAAAGTCAGACTCTGAGGTGGTTTCTGGTGTTATATGTGACCTTATCTGAGAGAATGCAAGAGAAAGGTTTATACAGGAGCCTGTCTGTAAACTTGAATTAACATGATTCATGAAACTTAAAAAAAAAAAAAAGGCAAAGCTGTAGTAAAGCCGTTTAATTGTATTTGCTGAACGTTTACTGCCTAATGATGTATGGGTCAATATATAACTGCAGGACTTTTTCTATCATAGTTGACTTTTTTGCTGTTTTCAGGCCTAAAACCAACATGGCCGCCTATAACCAAACACCACATGGCATTTTTAGACAAAGATTCTTCTAAATATTATATATACAACTGAGTAAAATTGAAATTGAAAGTTATTTATAAAGATACTGTAGTAAACCTGTTGACATGCCATAAATCCACACTATCCTCACACACTACTTTATATTAAATAAGTCAGAAAGCCTTGGAGTCTTTTCTTCAGGAGGAAATGACATCATATGGAGCAGGTCATGTGATCTGGCATTAACACACTTCCTTGAGAGGCATTTTTGTAACGGGGAACTTAGTTGAAAGTGATACAATTTGTTGTTTATCATGTAAAATTTGATATATTGCCAAAACAGAAATATGTGTCATGATTATCCCAACTTAATAAAAAGAACGCAATCTAAACTATTTTTGAATAATCTCATTTTATTATCTTTTAGCTCATTAGAAAGTGGTTGTGATTAAATTCAGATGGTTATTTGGTTGGCATTTTAGTGATATCCAGTCATTTTTTTCAAATCAGTGATTGTTTCCATAATAAATAATTGTGTAATTTGTAAAGACAAGATCATAATGAACAGAAAAAAATATTTTTTTTAACGTTTAATAAAAATGTATACAAGATACATCCCATGGTTTTCAAAAGTCATTCAATTATATATTGACCCACATGTGTATATATGATTAAATGGCAATATCCATGACTGTGTAATGCCTTTTATGAGATGTCCATACTTCATAAATAATGATTTTCAGGAGGTCACGTGTGTTTTTTTTTATCCTTCCATTGTTTTTTCACTTCCTCTGGTGATGCTTTTCCACATGGAACCATGGTGCAGACATGCGAACAGACTCAAGCCCATAAATCCAAAGCTGAGAATGTTAACAGCTGATTTCACCATGCTCATGTAGTAAGACTAATTGGTAATTGCAGGTTCACTCAATTTAGTTTCAGGGATCGCAGGTTTTCTAAGCTGTGCGTGTGTGATCACAGGTGAATTGAGCTTCTACTATATTTTCAGTGTCGTCTCCCTGAAGTGTTTGTTTCTGACTGTTCACCTTAGAAAAAAATGGAGTTATTGACAGGAGATGCAGTTTGGAGGTGATATTGTACATCTATGTGCTTTTTTTTTTGCTGTTTACTGTAAATGTCCGGTAGTAAAAAGTCCAATAAATGTTCTGGAGTGGACATGTATGGTGCTATAAACCGGAAATACTCACTTAAAGCACCCCAGCACTGTACCTAACAGTCATAGTTGCGTAAATGTTTTCACCTCTGGTAAAGACAGCTTGTTCCCTCTTATGTTTAAAGTCGGTGGCAACACATACAACCACATTCTGTCAAAATATGCAGAGAAATGCGTGTTCGGTTTAGCGCGTTCATCCCTGCATGTTCAAAGCGGCGTCGGCTCCAGTGAAGACGGAGCAGTTGACATCACAGGCACCTTGTAGTTACGTAACTCGCTCTATATTCTCGCTCCCTCTCTCTGCCTCCATTTTTTCTCACCTCCCTCTACCTCTATAACCATCTTTGTCCCCTCTCTCCTCCCTCCCTGCCTCCCACCTGTCCTCGTGTCTCCTTTTTGTTTCGGTAAAAAGAACTAGGACAGGCTCTTTACAGAATCTCACTGTTTGCTTTAATTCCCTTCTCTTAAAGTTGTCCCCCCCCCCCCCCCCCCCCCACCACCACCACCACCACCACCAATCCTGCCAAATATTTGTTGGCTGTGAGAAAGGCAACTGAGCAGGCCCCCGCTGTTGTCTCACTTGATTCTTTACTTATTCAGCCTGTTTTTCACCCCGCGAACGCCAACCCAGGTAGAGAGAATCCCCCTGATAAGTAAATTAAAAACAGACAAAACTGTAAGATGTTGTTCGTCACTATTTCAGCGTGTTTCATCAGACGGCAGCGTGTCCTAGCTGCAGAAGCGAAGCACGTACAAAACCAGACGTACAGTATGTGAATGAACACAAACACAGAGAGGGATTAGAACTCTCGTGACGTTCAGGTTTAAAGGAATTTAATTGCGTTACGGCGCCTCTTTGTCTTTTGTCTTTATGAATCCCAGCAGACACCATTCGTCTGCATATAGAAGGAACCAAACCTAGACTAGTAATTACATTCTGGTCATATGAGGAGCTTCACGGGTAAAGAGACAAAGTTATTATCATGTCTCACAGGCTGGCATTGGACTCCCTTCCTGTCCTCTCTCCGGGGGAAAAATAGCAGGACTCCTGTTTTACTTGCTTTTCTCGCATCTGCAGTTAAGGAGGAGAAGAAAAAGCCATCCGGTGTGTGTTTGCATGTTCCACCGATACTTCATCACTCCTGTCCAGATGGGCGTAGCGAGGCAAAGCTCCTCCTGCCTGGAAAATGTCCTCTGTCCTATTCATTGTCTTATCCTTTTAGCGTCTCAGTGGGGCTTCGGGTATAGATTTTCCAGGATGCAGGATGTTTTTTTTAGGGGACACTGAATGTGAACATCGTGCATAGATGGAGAGACGCAGCACCCTCCTTCACCTTGAGCCTCCTGCAGCAGTCAGGAGTGGAGTGGCGGGGAGGGGCAGGCGTAGCTGTCTGCAGCATGATTGATGGGTGTATTTTTGAGAACATCCCCGGCAGAGCATGCCTGAGGCCTGGAGATTGGACGCAGAATTCGCAGGACTCTGTGTGGCAGGTGTATGTGTGACAGGTGGCTGCTGAAGTAACTGGCAGTGTGTGTGGAAGTCTAAAGTCGACTAATAAACCAAGCAAAGTGGGCACCACAAATCAGTCTATTATTGATATCATGTTTTTCAAGGTTTTAGGTCTGTGTTATGGTTATAGGATATGAAGGGCGATCAAAAAGTTCCAAGACTGCGTCTGTGACAAGCAAGAATACCACCTGATTTACACCCCCTGTCAAAAGTGTTAGGACACTGTCTCATTCAAATAGGTAGTGTCTACAGATACGGACCCGTATCCGTAGCCTGTGGCCTACGGATACGGCACTTTCCATTTGCCAGACAGATACGGACCCGTACGCGAGTCAAGAAGCTGCTAACCACTGCAAACTGTTGAAAGGTAAGCAAAAGTTAAGGTTAGGGTTAGTGTTAGGGTCAGGTTTAGGGTCCGTACCTGTAGTACCGATGCTACGGTCCGTGCCGCTAGCGTCTACCGGGAGTCACGTGACCAGATCTCGCGTATCTGATTGGCAAATGGCAAGTGCCGTATCCGTAGTCCACAGGCTACGGGTACGGGTCCGTACCTCTAGCAACAACCATTCAAATAAAGTAGAACCTGTCCTACAACTTTTGACAGGGGGTGTATTTCATCATATGGATGTGATCAGGGCAGGACTCTGGTCATACATGTAAAGTTTCAGGCAGATTGGAGCATGTGCAGGGCATTTACACAGCATTTGAAATTTCATGGTGAAGGATCAAAATTCCAGAGGCCACCACGGACACGCCCTTTGACTTTGGAAAAAGATTTTAATAACTTTGGATCATTAAGGCCTCCTGTATGTACTGGCCCAATTTGAGGGGAATTGGAGTTTCCCCCTAGGAGGAGTTCGCTCTAGAAAAAAATGAAAAATGGGCAAAATCTGACATTCAACGCAAAATAGCTCACTTCCTGTTGGGTTTGGAATGTGGCTGTCACTGACTTTTTTGTTCAGCCTGATGTGCTGCATATGTGTACCAAATTTGGTAGATACACCCCCTGTCAAAAGTTGTAGGACAGGTTCTACTTTATTTGAATGAGAAAGTGTCCTAAAACTTTTCACAGAGGATGTATATTTGGCCGGTTCCCCTTTGAAGTAGTCTTTTTGTGCAGCGGCGTACTTCTCTCAGTGCTCCTGTTATGCTCTCTAAAACTTCTTGTTCTGTCAATGCATGTTCTTGTGTTGCAAACATATGAGTTAGACGTGGCCATCCAACAGGCCCGGGGGGGTCTGGCACCGTCTACTTCCTAGAGCACCTCCTCTTTTTGCATTCTTCATATAGGATGGAAATAAAGTAACGTTGGTTTAGCACGTCCATGAAAGGCCTGTAGGTGTAAAGCAGGAAGCTTTCCACAATGAGGAGGTGAGTCTCCTCCTCCTCCTTCGGGACGTTCTCTGTGTCCAGGGTGTTATTAACGCCATGAGACTTCTCAAACTTCACCGGGTTCTCCAGCCACGTGTAGATCCTCCTCATCATGGCGTCCATGTCCAGAGCAGTGACGACATCGTACTGCTTAAAGCCATCTTCACCAACTTCAATCTGATTTTGGGGCTTGAGGAACTCACCCTGAGTTGGACAGAGTTCTTGATCAGTCGGTTGGTGAGGGTGGTTTTCCATCCATTGGTTAAACTGCAAGTGCAATTTACGACGCATGAAGTACATTCTGCATTGTCAAAACTGTGACCCTTTGACTTGAATTTCCTTTCGGGGTGGAAGAAGGAGTCACAGAAAGCAAAATCTGGCAAGTAGGGTGAGTGGAGAACAAGAAACTCAGTAATTTTCAATATGCTGTAAGTGGCCCATATTGGTACAGTGGAACAGTGTAGGCTGTTCGCTGTGATCATTCTCCTTTAGAAGCCTCAGGACATTAATACCAGGAATCTGGGTCAGCATTGTGAACCTCAGGGACAAATTGATGATACACAACCCTGTGAATGTCAAACAAAACAAGGAACGGTTGTGCTGCTCACCTAATGCGCCTCCTTCAGACTTGAAGTCTGCCTTTTAGCCTCTGGATAATGGCTGAAGACCCAACTCTCATCATCTGATTTGGTCGTTTAATATGAAGGTTTGGTCAGTTTGACGCAGAAGTTGGCATTCGGTGCGACACAACTTTAAGGTGCATGGTGAAATCACAAATGCACACTTGGGAGTTGTTCAGAACAGGACTTCCAGAGAGAGTTGTGAATGTGGCAGGAGCACTGGGAGCAGAGTGTCGGTGGTGTTTGCTTTTCTAGTTGCAGTCTTGGGCACTTGTTTTTTTCATTACTCAGCAAATCCAGTGAGAAGGCAAAAATCAACAATGACTTAATCCTTCTAATAAATATTTACCAGAAACTGCTATTCTGCAGTGCCGTAGAGCTTCACTGCTGTCCAAAATCTATCAAAAATAATTGCAATCAACAGGTCACATCAATGTGTCTTTGCATGATGAACGCTGTTACTGTGGTTAATTAAGCACTAGAATCAGACCATCCGGCTGCAGGAAATGCTCACTAGAGCAACATATGCATGTTACTGCACAGCTAAAAATAGCTCTGAACAAACGCACTGTTTGCTTCTGTTTGAGTAGCACATGCTACAAACTAGAGTGCTCAGCTCAAATGAAGTGAGATTATATTAATATATCTGTTTGTGAGTATTTTCTAGAAATGTACATCTTCAGTAGAAACCTTTGGGTTTTGGTTCTGGAAGTGTTGGAGATAAACTAAGAGATTGTCTATTTTTTTTCACGCTATTAGTTTGATATTTCATATGATGACTAATCTTACTTTAGTGTTCTTTCTCTATGAAGAATTAACAGTAAATGTGAGACTTATTAATGTCATGTTCATAATTATTCATTAGATAGCATCTCTTTCTATTTTCTAATTCGCTGTGATTTGACTGATTTGGATATCTAGTTGTTAATAATTTGATAAATACCAACAACTACTAACAGCTATTACCATATTGATTAATATGAAAGCTGTTTTCTGAATATACAGTAAATGTATTCACCATTAAACTAAATAAAAAATAGACATTGTAGATTAGCAGATCACCAGTAGTCCTGTCCAATCAACAGTTAATTTTCCTATTATAGGAAAATAAATGCAAGCTATTTAGGATCAAGTTATGTGAATTAATCTACACTGAATGCTATAGTTGCTTTTTACAACCTTGGTTAAATATTTGATGGATATTTTCATCTTTTTTTTTTAAACATTTTTGTGTCTGTATGGCCTCCAATTGAAATTAGTTGAATCTAGTTAACCTTAATACATAATTTCATCTAATCAGCGTCATCCAGGAGTTTATTATGAACGACGCTGCTCTACATAATTACCCAATTTCGCACCGAACAAAAGGGTCTCGCAAAATAACACTTTCTCTGACCTCAGAGGGATGGGGAGGCAGTTTAATACTGCAGTGGCAAGAAGAAAAAGAGCGTTTTTCCACAAAGACCGAGCCAAATAAACCAGAACTTTGCAGGGAAAGAGGAGAGAGTAGTACCAGGTCACAGTTCAGTGCGTCTCTTCCTGTCCCTGGAATGTCGTGATAAGCTACAAGCTTGTGAATTCGGTTTTTCTTCCTCATTTTCATTCTGTCGCTTAACTGTTGTCTGCTCGCTCGGCGTCAGAGACTTTACGCAGGTGCATTTAACGGGAGCACAAGCTGTGGAAAAACAGAAGCTCATTGAAATGGAGAATAATACACCAGAGGAGAGCACTGCAGCCAGCAAGTGACACAATTAACTGATTTGTTGTCAAAGCCATGGCTGCTGCTTTGACTTTTCCTGTCACTGTGGAGATATGTTGGTTTATTAATCATCTTCTAAAAGATGAAATCAAGAATCTTTGCCCAGTTGAAAAAAAAGTGTATGCACAGCCGCTGTCAGTTTCTCTGTGAAGTGAAAATATGGCGGTGAATCTCAGCACATCAATCTCTGTCAAACTCCTGTGTGGTTCTATCACACTCTGAACACACTCGGCTGTACGATTACCTGACAGCTGTTAGTATGGCTGAGCTCGTGCGCTTTTCCTCAGGGAACCACGGCACGTTGATCGTGTACTTATAGTAACATATGCGCATACTGAGCATGTGGACCTCATGTCAAATCAATACATTTACAGTCATGCCAAGTCTTCGTTGGTACACTACACGTTTTACCCCAGGCAGATTTCTGAATGCTTACTACTAAAATGACACATTATTGCAATTTTCACTCTCATAGCCGTGTTAACAGTATATTGCACTGCACTGGTAGTCTAGGGCCCAATAAATATAAATATTTAAGGACCTCCTCCACTTAAAATCAAGTTTGTTGGGTTTGTTAAGCCACAATAGCATGTCCCTATGGTGTGTATGCTAAGCAGCATATCACGACTGAAATAAACAGTTCATAGCATGGTATATCCACCACGAAGCTCTATGTAGCGATGATAGCCTCAGGATTCAGACTTCCAGGGTTTCACTTGTGACAATCCTGTTAACTTGCGGACTGGCGCTTTTTGTGTCGGTAGTGCCTACAGATACGGACCCGTACACGTAGCCTGTGGCCTACGGATAAGGCACTTTCCATTTGCCAGACAGATACGGAACCGTACGCGAGTCAAGAAGCTGCTAACCACTGCAAACTGTTGAAAGGTAAGCAAAGGTTAGGGTTAGTGTTAGGGTCAGGTTTAGGGTCCGTACCTGTAGTACCGATGCTACGGGTCCGTACCGCGAGCGTCTACCGGGAGTCACGTGACCAGATCTCGCGTATCTGATTGGCAAATGGCAAGTGCCGTATCCGTAGTCCACAGGCTACCGGTACGGGTCCGTACCTCTCGCAACAACCTTTTGTGTCCTTCTTCTTCTGAATCGTTTTCCAAGGTCAAACATATGCTAGCGTTGCTTCAATGCTACAACTTTGCTTTATGTATCGTGGAGTACATCGAGTTCTAGTTGAACTGATGAGCTGGAACTGCAGCAAGTAGTCGAAGGGTGGAGATAAAGGATGCAGCAGATCTGGGCATTCTAGAAAAAGCAACAATGGGTTTATTTTTTTAACCCGTTTTAGACATGAAGGGGATTGTTTCATTGAAACAAAAACTTCTAAAAATGAAATTTTGATACAAGTAGATGAACTTTTGAGGTTTCTTCAGTGACAAGAGAGAAACATTGATGTACACACCCCCTGTCAAATGTTTGAGGACACTGTCTCATTCAAATAAAGTAGAACCTGTCCTACAACTCTTTACAGGGGGTGTATTTCATCATGTGGATGTGATCAGGGCAGGACTCTGGTCATACATGTAAAGTTTCAGGCAGATTGGAGCATGTTCAGGGCATTTACACAGCATTTGAAATTTCATGGCGAAGGATCAAAATTCCAGAGACCGCCACGGACACGCCCTTTGACTTTGGAAAAAGCTTTTAGTAACTTTGGATCATTAAGGCCTCCTGTATGTACTGGCCCAATTTGAGGTGAATTGGAGTTTCCCCCTAGCAGGAGTTCGCTCTAGAAAAAGATGAAAAATGGGCAAAATCTGACATTCAATGCAAAATAGTTCACTTCCTGTTGGGTTTGGAATGTGGCTGTCACTGACTTTTTTGTTCAGTCTGATGTGCTGCATATGTGTACCAAATCTGGTAGATACACCCCCTGTCAAAAGTTGCAGGACAGGTTCTACTTTATTTGAATGAGAACGTGTCCTAAAACTTTTGACAGGGGATGTAAGTCTATTAGGAGCATTGCTATATACATGTATTGATGATTGTCATGCTACTGAAAAGGTGAAATATTCTTCTTAGGTGTCTTGCGTAATCGTGTTGACAACCATACCTTTCCGCTTTTCTCTGTCATACATTACACATAGTACAGTGTTGATGTTGTGAATATATTTCATTCTCTGGCGTCATTTTGCTTTCTTCCCGTCTATTTTGCCTGTTATTACAAGATTCTCTATACTATTCCTCCTCATCACATGCCCTAGGAATGAATTTCTTCTCGATTTGACAGCTGCCATCATGGTTCTTTTCACATTTGCTCTCGTAAGCATCTCTTCATTGGTTGATCTTTCTACCTAGAATATCTTTAGCATTCTTCGTTGGAGCCACAATTCCATTGCCTGGAGTCTACTCTGCATATTGTTTGATATTGTCCACGTTTCGCATCCATATATCTGAGGATTCTTCGTTTTGTCGGCATGCTGATGTGTCCATTCATAAGGATGGTCTTTTTTTAACCTGTTCAAAGCATCTTTGGCTGTGGCAACACGCCTCTTGATCTGCCATCTGTGAATAAAGCTAATGAAAAACAGTGTCGGCCACAATGTTAAATCTTATTTTTCTTCATTTACAAAGCGGTAGCAGTGCAGATTGATGCTTTCTAATAACACTGCAGTCCCACAATTCACCTAATGTGTTTTTGCTTAAGAAAATCCATTGCGTGTTTGCTTGAGAGTTAACAAATACCTTTAATGCCTTCCTTTCCTCATAACACATTTGCAGTGCTCAGTTTTATTCTTTGTGCTTTTGTTGGCACATTGGTGTATTTCCTGGCACATTATCGCCACACTTCATGATGAAGGGAAAAGAATTAGTCAGCAGCCTCCGCACACAAGATAATCGAACCCTGCTGTTCCAGCCTCTTTTCCTTAAACTATCTTTTATTCTCCGCCGCGCTCGCTCTGTAGTGAAACAGAAGATGGTAAATTGCCCTTGTCTTCCAGGTGAGACTTTCTCTTCAAAGTCATGTTTACCCATCAACAAGCCCAGCATGACTCAGATAAATTTGTACCTGACGGGGCCAGTGAGCATCCTTCAAAGCACACAGCATCCTTCCTATGACTTTGATTGTGCTTTTGATGATTATGACAGACAGGGTGGTGATTATCGCTACAAAAAGCGGAGAATGTTTCACTGTTGATTGGAGAGGCAGCCGAGTTTATGAATTATAGGTTAGAAGGATTGAGGAAATATCGAGTCTGAGTTCATCATCACCTGCAGATCTTCTGGAAATATCATGTCTGAGTAATTTTAGCTCTCTTTGTTTTGTTATACAAGAATCCAGGGAAGAATACTGACAGTGATGAGTATAAAAAGGTAGAAGATTCAAAGAGAGCTTCAGGAAGCACTTTGTTTCTTTACGGTTGAACAAGTGAGGGTTTTTTTTTTTTTTAGATGTTTCAGAATTGAGGTTTTCACCACCGAGCTTTCTGCTGATTTGCACAGCAGACCTAGAACCTCGGGTAATCTTAAAACAAATAGCTTCATTTTTCTGCAAACACCACTATTTATCATTTTGAACATGGTGGGAGTTGAATTCACAGGTGGTCTGAGTGTATTAATGCTCAGTTGAGCAAGTGGGCAGCAGGTTCATTCTCTGCTCAGGGAACACATAATGCCTCAACTAATACCTTTTCTCACCTGGTGGCATTTGCTGGTTTTATAGACCTTTGGATGCTTCCCCCCCCCCCCGTATCACCTAATATCACTGTATTTACATTTCGTATTCACTGAGTGGAGAGCGCCATCCCTCACTGGATTCAAGTTTCCTACTGAGGCACAAGGGAATCATAGGAAATGAAGCAGAATGTAATAGAGCTTTATTGTTTGTAACTTTATCTCGCTGATATCAGTGTTTACTGTTGGCTCTCCTACAGCGGCATCAGAGCTGGATTACTGCTGCTGCCTCACATTAAAAACATTCAGCTGATAAAAGAGGCGACAGAAAATGCAATGCGTTAGTCGTTGAGCTGCTCGTTCATCTAAAATGGATCTAAAAACAAGTAAACTGTGATTTTCTGATTTGTTTTTTGTCCATGGACAAGTTTCAAACGTTGCTAGCTAAACAGGAATGAATACTTGCACATCTCATTGGACATTAAGAAGACCAAATTTACTTTGTTTTGCTGTTGTGTGAAAAACCTCATGAACCTCACCCAAGTCAGGCTGTCGCTTGTTTCCATAATGAAAAAGGACCAATCTTTATTAAACCAGTGCCAATTTATTTGCTCCTGGATGGTATTCAGGATAGATGAACCCTCCATGACGTCACCTACGATGCTCAGTGGTCCCTGACTCCATCTAACTCTTGGCTAATCCAAAAATTAGCAAAGAGGTGGAGTTGAGCGAAGGCAGGTCATGAACTGTCCTGTGACAGCATCAAAGCTGCCACGCACCCAGTCATGAATAATCTTATGCCTTAATACAACTGAAACTGTTAGGTTATATAACAGTTCACTCCTTGAAGAGTTGGTGTTAATGGGAACATAAGCTATAGAGACTAAAGCCGTTATTTTTTACCAGGCTGTAAACGGCTTAATTTATGATGTAAAGCTTAAGATTTTAACATGGGCGTCTATGGGGAATGACTCACGTTTGGAGCCAGCCTCAAGTGGACATTCAAGGAAGTGCAGTTTATAGTGCTTCCATGTTGGCTCTATGTTTTAACCCCAGATGGTGCTACTTGGTTACACAGTACTGTAAAGACGCATGACCAAATAGTTGCTCTAAAATTGCCTGCATTTTTAAATTTTATTTTGAAGTACACCTAAGATTCAGTTAAACTAACGAACTATTGAAATTGAAAATGTAAACTTAAATACACCTAATGTCGCCTTGCCGCAAGAAGATCCCTGGTTCAAGTCCCGGCCTGGGCCTGGGATCTTTCTGCATGGAGTTTGCATGTTCTCCCTGTGCATGCGTGGGTTTTCTCCGGGTACTCCGGCTTCCTCCCACAGTCCAAAAATATGCTGAAGTTAATTGATAACTCTAAATTGCCCGTAGGTGTGAATGCGAGTGTGATTGTTTGTCTGTATATGTAGCCCTGTGACAGACTGGCGACCTGTCCAGGGTGTCCCCTGCCTTCACCAGAGTCAGCTGGGATAGACTCCAGCACCCACGCAACCCTAGTGAGGATAAAGCAGTGTATAGAGAATGGATGGATGGATGGAATGTGCAGAATTCTAAATAGAAGAATACTCATTATTTGCTGTGGTCACTTTTTGCTTTTAAAACAGCACGAGTCCACCTCCATGCACTTGCGTACACTTCTTCAGGTATTTGGTAGGTGAGATCAGGGCTCTGTCAGAACTATGCTGTCTGTTACAGGACTTCCTCTTCTTGTCCCTAAACATAGTATTTAAAGAGTTGTTCTGGAGAAAAATCGAGCTTTTTACCTTGTTGACATGTCCATGTGGTATATTTGTACGTTAAAAGATACATAATGAAGAAATTAAACAGTTAACACCATGGCTAAACTGCAATGTCTTGCAGTGTACAGGGTTTCATACACAGCGATCTGAGCGGTAGGTGAGCTGGTGTGCTTGAGATACAGTAAGTATGGAGCGTTGAGTGGAGAAATGGACAAGAACTTTATCAATCTGCCCATTCTAAAGGGAAAAAAACAGTGTGGTGTAGTACATTGAAGCTATTTTAAATAACAAAGGGATTATTCACAAAAAATCGGAAGCCTAAAAATACGACTTTGATGCACTGAGATGAGTTTTCTTTGTTAAATCAACTTTAATCAGAGAGGTACTTTGTTATTTGTGGTCACTGTTATATTGCACAATAAATTTAGGCTCAGTCAGAAGCCTCCCTGATGTTACTGTGAGATTGATAACACCCAAAGCACTTAACTCCAGAACAATGTGTCTGTGAATACAATGACATTTCAGAACAGAAAGATAATTAAAGGCAGTATTGTAACTCAGTGACAGCTTCTTTTGTCCACGGTGGCATTTCAGAAACTTTCCAGCTCAGGTTTGAAGTTTAGATAATTGAGGTTGGACTGTACTTATAAAGAATTGTATCTGCAGTAGGCCAGTATGAACCCGTCACAACAACAGCCCGCTGAACTCCATTTATTCCTTCAGAAGCCTATACAGTAGATTTTATATCTCATTGAACTGTGCAGCCAATTGAGCGCTCCCAAAGCCTTATTTTTTCAAAATCGTATCTTCATTCAGTAGCTTTTTTTGTGCCCGTGTTGACCAGTAGAAACTTTAATAAATCAGCGGAGAGAAGTTTTTCTCATTGCTTGAATGTGGGCTGCATTCACTGGTGGCATGATAAATGAAGCCCGGCGCGGTGCACTATCCAGCAGGAAGGGACTTTAATTTTTGGTGACTACAAAGGGCTCGAGGCACCGAAAATGATTCGGTTCAGCCTGTTTGCTTTTCAAAAGGTGGAAGAAATGAAAGAAAAGGGGGGAAAATGGAAACGGGACACGGGTAAGTCTCTGCAGTGTCTGAGGGCTGTGCGGTTCGCCACCCTGGTCCGAAGACCGAATTAGAAAAAGCAGAATAAAAAATGCAAAAGAGAGTGAGCATGAAACTCCACTTCCAAAAAAAAAAAAAAGGCCTTTTCAGAAATCCTGCATATGAGAATGTGGGATGAGAGGCCACTTTAGGGATGACGAGATGGAAACACGGGGAAATAAGGTGCCGGAGAGAGATATTGAGTGCTACTGGTGGGAGAAAATGTGGGGAAGATGCCAGGATGCCTCCTGCTGGTGGTAAGAGGCCCTCCACCTGTGACTGCAGGGTGGATGCTGTGGCACGACGAGAAGTCGTAAACATTTTCCCGCTCGCTTCAGGGCCCCATCATAAGAGCTCCTACCTGAAAAATCCACGCCGGCTTGACATTTCCTTCACGGACGCATGCAGCATGGCAGCGATAAGCGGCGTCGGCTTTGTACGGCACACATACACACTCTTTCTCGCCTCGTCCCTGGGAGTTAGTACTCCATTGCAGGCTGCTGACAGAGAGGTTATGGACTGCTCTCAGTGGAGCCAGACAAAAGAGAGCGAGCAAAGAGACAATCCTCCTAAGTTCAGCATTTATCAACACACTGCTCAGTGAAAGAAACGCCATTGTAGTGTGTGTGTTTATGTGTAGGTGAGGCACTGCAGCCATTGCACCAGTGAAACATCTTAAGGTAATAGTAAATACACGACAGTAACAATGCAGAAAAATGATTAACACAGATTTTACCAACACGTCCTTGAACTACTGGTCAAATCAGATTAGTAAAGGCTGTATCAGTAAAGCGCATTATTATCATTATTGCTCATGAAGTCTATTTTGTAGTAATGAAACAATAGCGCCCTGTCAGAAATGGTTCCAGAGAAGTAAGACATCGTTTTGCCCTTCGTTTTTATCAGTTATTATATTTTATCGGCCTACTGAAAATGGTTTGTCCTTTTGGGAAATGCTCAAAGATCGATAACGCTGTCATGTCATTCTCTTACAGCAAGCGGCCTCATTAAAGTGAGAGCATGTAACTCCTGAAAGAGCGTTCATTTTCTCAGAAATAAGCAGCTAACCCGGTGCTGCCTGATAACGGAGAGGTTGGGCTGCAAATCATGCGGGCATCAGAGTTCAGTTCCCAGCTGACTTGACCATTTGTTGCGTGTCACGCTCCTACTCTCTTTTGCTGTCTTTTACTCTCCGCAGTTCATATTAAACATCTTACAAATGCAAAATAAACATCTGAATTCAAAACCAACTACTTTCACACAACATTTCCGAGGTTTTCATTATTCTTCAGTCGTCATTTGTGGTTTTTCTGATTAATGTCACATTTTCATTCAATGTGAAAGACAGCCTAATATGCAGTGAATAAGAAAAATGACTCTTTTTGCACACACAGTGCATTCAGACTCAGAAAGTGGATATTTGACTGATCAGGTGCATTGACACCATTTAACCCAGCAGGTGAAGCCCCGGCTAGCATTCAGTTACCCTCAGATTAATTAATGTCATTTTGGTGGCGGCTGCTAGAAAGGAGCGAGGAGGATATAAAGAAATGTTTTGTTAAACTGAAGAGAAAATATTTTAAAGCGATCGGAGGGAATTAAATTCAATGTCTTATTTAAATTACTATTATTTTCAACCGGTTGGGCTTTCACAGTACAGTTTGTTTAATTAAAGCATGTTTGAAATCATTTCTTTGTTCAGGAGGAATTGATTATTGTGTATCTATTTAGCTGAACGACAGAGGGTAGTAGCTGTATAGTGAATTCACTTTTATATTTCTATATCGTGGTATTGTTATTGCAGTATTGAACATTCGTGTCACACATTGCAGATTTTCCTCAGATCGTGCAGCCACTGTTCAGTGGTAATTAGCTTAGCTTAGCATTAAGTCTAGCATTAACTCACACCTGTAAATGAGCTAGCATGCTAATCACCTCCTAGCTTTAGCTCCATACACAACGGGGTATCAGTCTTTTTCACAAAATCTTGAACGGTTTCTCTAACTGAGGTTCGGAAACATAGCAGTTTTGCTCAAAAAAATAAAGCATCAAGGCAAGAAACATAAGCAATCGAGGTTTGAAAGATTTATTGTCAACATCTGATTCTTTCCAGTTATTCCAATCTGTCTGATCATCTGACCACTTGTGTCTTTTATTCGCTAGACTTTTAGCTTTTGATTTGATGAGCGCACCGTTAACTGGCAGAAATTACAGTCGAAAGGATGAAAATGAGACCAGAGTTGTTATAAAGTGCAATTACCCTTAAAGAGGGTGTTTTATAGAGTCCATCTGCGTCCTTCTTGTTACTGAAAGCAGAGGAATTTCAGGCTTCCTGCGGCTCTTTTTTTTTTTTTTTTGGACGTTTTAATAGAAAAGCTTTTCATTAGAAGACTGCTGAGATACATGACAGCCCTTTGATCTGCTGTATTTGTGTGTGTGTGTGTGTGTGTGTGCATATGCAAAGTGATAGAGGAGGGGTTAGTGCGCGTGAAAAGTAAGTACCATAATCTGTATGTATGTGCATGTGTGTGTAGCACCCTGTAAAGGTGAGAACATGAAACATTCTCTTTCATATTTAATGAGTGGAGATGGGCTAAGGAATGTTGCAGTGTTCACAGGAGGTATTCCCGTGGGCTGTCAAGCTGCTCGCAGCACTCTGTTATATCACTCACAACCATATGTGTGTGCGTGTGTGTGTGTGTGTGTGTGCGCGTGGGGCAAATATGCATTTTAGTGAGTGTGCAGGCAAAAAATAGTGCATCCTACTGAAACTTTAATCGTTTGTTTTGAGGGGATGGGGGCAGGGGTTCAGAGCAGCATACGGCACGTGCACAAACGGTACACCAGCATTGTTGCTATCTTCCCCCTCTCGCATGGGAGGACCAGGAGGGTTGGGATGCTGCACTGTTGAGTCTGTAAACTAGGTCAAGGAGTATTATTAAATAGATGACCACACAGGGCATTGTGTCTCTCTCACAAGCTGCAGCTGTGATCTTCAAGCAGCCGCAGGGTCTTCAGGAGCCCGAGGTGCTTCAGCGCTCCCTCTGGTTGCTTCCCTTTCTGATTGGAAGCGTTTTCTTCGCTGTTATCTCTGCTCTCATCCTGATTAACTTTGCATTGTCACCAATCAAAGCTAGTCTGAGGCTAAGCCAAGCAGCACTTGAACGCACCGTCCCTGAGCTCTGTGCTAGATGCAGCTTAGATGCTATTTCAGCTGCAGCCTCTCACAGTATGCGCCCAACTTAGCTTTGAATGATTACACTATTATGCTAAAACACTACATGTGGGAATTTGCCTTAAGTGCTAATTGCTCATATCCTGGAAAGCAAAGGGAAAACTCCTAGATATGTTTCTTTCTTTCTTCTTCTTTTTTTTAAAAGCTGTGTTCTGAGCTGGAGGCAGAGGAAAGAGGAGAGGGCAACTTTGACAGTCCAGTCCAGGATGACTGATGACTGTCAGGGTTTGGAGAAGGATGAGCTGTGATCACTGAGAACAAAAGTAGCACATACTGCAGTACCATCCACATACAGAAAGGAGCTGAGGTAGCAGAAATACCTGCGACTTTGCAGTCAGACAGAGCTGTTGAAAAGTTCCAGGCTACTTTGTGGGATAAGTTAAAGCTCTTTACTGTGGCAGGTAGTTGTAGGTTAGTGAGAGAATTCATCACTTTGGTTCAAAGTAAAATGTCCCAAAATCTCATTGATGGATTACTAAGGAATTTTATACATCTGTTCATTGCTTGAGAGCGATATTCCTCAACAACTATTAGATGGATTACTATGACATTTGGCAAAGATTCATACTCGTATAAATTATAAAATCTTTGGTGCTTCCCTGGTCTTTCATCTAAGTGACATTGCCAGATCAAAATTTCAATTTGTCTTATGCTGTGGTTCACAACCTATTTGCTGATTAGCATGCTAACGGGCTGACATTATGTTGGTATATACGACAGCTTAGCATTAATATGTTTGCATTGCAATTGAGAGCATACTCTGAACCTGGCTTTAGTCTTTATTTGAAGGCGGTAGTGTGGTGCACAGACCAAGAATCTTTTACTAATCGATTGGTTGAGGAGAAGAAAATCTGCATCTTTTCCCCATATCAACAAAAATGGTCATGTTGCACTGAATTCACTCTGTGTGCTAGCCACAAGTCATGCACCAGCGGTTGTTTGACCTGAGAGAATTTGGTCAGATGAGAACAAATCAACCAATCAGTTGGCCTGAAAACTGCAACCCTCATGCTAAACCGCTCCCGTTTGTGAAGCAATTTAGTTACCATGAAGTACTCCTGTGACAGAAGCATGACCAAAAACAGACTGTGACATTTGCAGGATTTTTCAAAACTAGTCTTCCTACTTTTTTAGCAGTTTGACAGATCGAAGGCTGGCATTTGCTTGACAAATGTGGATAAATTATATTTATTTGCAACTGTCTTCCCAAAAAGCATGCCAATCCGTCCCGATTCAGTGTCATGACAGAAATCAAGTCATGATATTAGTGATTATATGCAAATATTTGACTCATTTTGTTCAAGGATTGGAGTGAAAAGTGCTTTTTGCACACATAGACTCTCTATGTCGTTGTGCACACTTAATTTTGGACTTTATTTCAAGCTCTGTCATTTGTACTTGGATGTGTCAATCAGATTCCCATCTCAAGTGTTGTGTTGTTTCATGTGTCTGTCACTGCCAGTCATGTGCTATTTACTGTTGGAAACTTGGAGACGAACTGTAAAACCAGCAGAAACATGTACGAGTTGAGGCTGTGAAGTTAATCTATGCAAAGTTCCCACATCAAAACCCAATATTTACAGCTCGGAGAGGATGCAGGGCATGAATATTTTATTGATTTAAATTCTGCCACTAGATCTATCAATATTTGGGGTTATTTTGCGGCGCTTTCTCGGCGAAGGCCCGCGTTTGATGCGCAGCTTTAAAGAGCCAATAGCCTCTTTAAATCAATCAGTGTCGCAAGTTGCCGAGAAGACTCGGTTGTTTTATTTATCTCGTGTCGTGTTGCCATTAATTTTTTACAAAAGATGAGATTTTTAAAAAAAAAACACTCCCGAGTCTGAACGCACAGCCTGCTGAGAAGGAACAACAATCCTTCCAGTCAACATGTTAACAGTACAAATCTAATTCTCGGTAATTACCGACAGTAAAATGATCCCGTAAACTAATCCCGCCGCGAAGATGTTTTCATGCCAGATCAATATACTGCTGCAAGTTCATTGAATAAACAAGCTCTTCATTATTGTTCTCTCCCTGCTGTTGTTTTCTTGCAGAGCTTCCGTACGGCTGGGAGAAAATCGATGACCCCATTTACGGCAGCTACTATGTCGAGTAAGTTGGGTGCATCTTTAATATCTAATGACTTGCTTTTGATTTTCAGCGTAGCCTGCCGGTGCTGTATTAATCATCTTTATTAGGAGCACGCTTCCGATGTAGCCTGGAAGGAGTCACTTCTAATGTCTGCCTGCCATGTGCTTGTCCATATTTTCCCAAAGTGTCATCTATATCCGCTCAGAAGAAAACATGTCAGTTCCTCTCTGTCCATGCATGTGTGTCAGTGCTGCAGTGGTCTGTCCTCTCTATTGAACTGCATGTCCCCTCCCTGTTCAGAGGTGTCATTTGTTTTTTGGCTGGATGCTCTCTACTCTGGGGCGAAGGGACGTGGCTCTATTTTTAGATGGGCAGGGGGGTGTCATTTGGCTCGACATTGCTTAAGAAAACCTGCAGAATGACACTCGACGGCACGCCGCCTCATATACAGAACTTCCCTCTCTCGACACGCTCTCATTGTGGGTCTTTGTCGTCATGTAAATATCATTAAAAAAAATTTAAAAAGTTGCCAGACCTTGAAATTATGTAACAATGTAAAAATAGTCAAGCTGTTTAGTAATTAGCCCTGATACTGGGGTGTTCATTAAAAGATAAGGAGAGGAGAGAAAAGATGGTGTGTGTGTGTGTGTGTTAGTGCACAATGGAGTTTCAAAGAGTGAGAAAAATATCTAATGATGACTAATTATTTCACACTGGCAAATTACAGTATTTGTAGTCATTGACTATCTCCCCTCTTACAAACTAAATTAAGAACAACGTGGGACGTTAAAGAAAATCGCTGCTCTGCGTGCAGGTTTCCTCTCCCAGCGTCTGATTCACATAATTCTGGCTATAAGACACTCTGAATTGCAGAAGAAAAGCCCAGAATCAATCGTTTGTTCCTTTTTTTTACTCGGCAAAGCCATTCTGCGGCTGTTACGCAATCTGTGGACCGGCCGTTTAATTAATCATCACAGGAATAGCTGCTGGAGTGCCAGGTCTATTAGATGTGATGTTAGCCGAGAGGGGGGCTAAGCTAAGTGTAGCAGGGTGGTGTGAAAGCTGAAGTCTCTTCTCTGTGTGTGTGTGTGTGTTTTTTCGACCATCGTAGTCATATAAATAGAAGGACCCAGTTTGAGAATCCAGTCCTGGAGGCTAAGAGGAGACTCCAGCAGCAGCAGCAGATGCAAAGCCAGGGTCTGTCCTCACTGCCCCTCCCCACCATCTACAGAGGTAAGAACACCTGGCTGCTCTCTTGCCTTCTTGCCTGTGTGTTTTAGAGAGCATTCTTGCAGTACATGTTGTTATACCCTCTAGTTCCTTTTCAAAAGCAATGTTTTCACATCTAATTACAGATGCAGGTGCAGAATAAGTGCCGTTTGAAAATGAAACGTTTGTAGCGAGTAATGTGAATCTTAATTGAGACTAAAAGTGAAGTCAAAGGGCAGCAGAATGCTTCAGCTAAATCAGTACTTGCCTTTAAACCAGCACCGATTCTCTGAGGTACAGTTGCACGCGGTGCTTGGCTGGTGGTTTTAGTCTCAACCGTCTTTGAGGACACGGTTGTAGGATTTAGGTTATCTCAGTTGCTTCTGTCTCTTCATGGAATCCCAGACTGATTCCACGATGTTGAGATGAGAGCTCTGTGGAAGCCAGGCCATCTGTTGCAGGACTTCTAGTGGGTTTTTTATCTCCTAACTGATGATAGTTGGGGGATTTTCACTTTGGCTGTATCGTGAAGAGTGAATCTGATGCCTCTCTGACTTCCAAAGCAAACCCGACTTTTGTACGTTAAGTATGTTCTTTAACAGTTCTGATGTGGGCTGACAGATTTTTTTGTTGTTTTTTAATAGAATCTGGTTCGTGCAAATCTTTTATTTTAAACAAATTTTTAATAAGACATGTAGAAAATTGTAATTTTGATGAAATAGCCCAATTTTTTGGGGTTAGATTAGCAGTGTTTTTCCCTGCAGAATGGCATGTGACACCTGAGTATTACAAGGAAAGAAAACAGTTTCTGTACAATAAGCTCTGATAAATAGTCTAATTCGGGCTATTAGAAAATAGCATGCCCTTTCAACCTGTGTGAGGGCAAGGAAATTGATCTTTCCATATTTTCCAGGGTTTTGAGACAGCTAATGACTGAACATTTCCTTTTTGATCATGTGTACCAGAATACATCAGGGTTCTGTTTAGCTAAAAGACAAAAGACACAAACTTGATGTTCCAAGCAGGGGTACAAAGAAGCACATGACTCTTGTGCAGAACAGAATTATTGTCATGCTCGTGTAAGATGCATCAGTCAGTTCACACGTAGGCCTCATTAAAACAGTGAGCGGAAAGCTGGCATTTTGGTGATGATCATACTTATCGGTCGTATAAATAGAAGCAAACATGTGGCTTTAAATGTGATTCACTGTTTTGTTTAATGACTGGTTTGCTGATTCCAGTTCTCACTCTCTACCAGTTTGTAGCAGAAGGATGTGCTGCTCGAAAAAAAAAACTGTCTGGACTGGTGAAGGTTTGTTTCCGTAGTAACGTAGTAGCCCACAGCTCTGAGTCGAGAGACTGTCTCCGTGGTTACGCTGTGTGTACATTCCATTGAGGCTCTCTCTCCTCCTCTCTCCCTCCTCCTCCTCCTCCTTTTCCCTTCAAACTTTGATGCCAGTGGAGGATGCCAGCCCCTCTGCCACCCTCCCCAGATCCCCCCTCGCTCAGGTCGGCCTGGTGCCCGAGCGCTGCCACAGCCTCAGCGACCTCTCCCGCTCGCCAACTCTTGGTCGCAGGGCCGCTGCGTGTGCTACATCCTCCTCCGCCAATGCCTCCCCGCTCCGGCGTGTTCTGACTCGGCGGATGAATATGTGCCCCCATCAGCAGCAGCAGCAGCAGCAGCAGCAGCCACTTCACACCTCCGCCTGCACTGTGGTGCTTGAGCAGCCTGTCTGTAGCCCCTTCTCCCTGTGGCACTTTGTCAGTAAGTAGGCCAAGAAAGAAGCAAAGGAGGCCGACTGTCCTTCTCATGGCTGCCTGCGCTGGTTTGACTTACTGTAAGCATGCTAACTCGCAAGCAAGCTTCTCCCCCGCGGCAACTGAAGGATTTGTGCGGCGGCCGTGCACTCTGACCTGCCTTAGCACCAGGCATAAGCAGGCAGGGAGGGTAATCACTCAGTATAAGTCTGGACCGGTGACGGCAAACAAAGGATGTAAACGAGCACGCTAGCCATGTCTCCTTTCCAAGGTGAAAAGATGGGAGACTTGGCTGAGTGTGACTAAGCTTGTTGGCTGCGATTCTCTCATTCCTACTCGTGGCGCTCCTCCTGCAGACATTTCCCAGCTCTCTCTCCTTCACAAACCTCCCACTTCTTCCCTAACCCTCCCGACCACCTTCTCTGGGAGCTGATCCCTGATTGACAGCATGACATTTGCTGATTTTGCTGCTTCCTTGGTGGGACTGAAGAACTGCACCGCTGGTGCTGTCTGCACCCCCTCTGCCCACCATACCCCAGCATGGGAGGAGAGGAACAGATAGTTTCCTGTGTTTGGGGGTGCTAGGAGGGATTTTGCCTTTGTTCCTTGCCAAATCTATTGAACCACACCTGCATCTTTCAGCACCACCGCCCCACTTGTGTCCAAGTTTGGTGTTTTTGCTACTGAAATTCATGCCCTGCCAGTTTTTTCCTGTGGCTACACCCATATTTTAACGGATAAGCTTTGCCCATGCCCCCACCCTGTCAGCACTGCCCCACACCAGCTTTGAGGTCCTTTCAGTGATTGCTATGAAGCACTTTTGAGGATTGCGTTTGGTCAACCTGTTTGTTTGTGTCCTTTGTAGAAAAGCCGCTGTTCACGCGGGACCCCACTCAGCTGAAAGGCAGTTTCTTGTCCACGTCGCTCCAAAAGAGCAACATGGGCTTCGGCTTCACTATCATCGGAGGCGACGAGCCCGACGAGTTCCTCCAGGTCAAGAGCGTTATCCCCGACGGGCCCGCTGCAGCTGACGGGAAAATGGCCACAGGTAAGCCCGAGGCATGTCTGACACACCACCTGAGACTCGGTCAAACTGAGCCACTCGTACAAAACAAAACAAAAAAAACATTTCTCTGCCTTTATCTCACTGGGAGGTCTCCTGAGATAGCTGGCGGTGTGAAGCACCAAACACATTCACACACAGCCGACGAACAATAAGCTTCACTCAAGAGAGAAAAGTTATCCTCGCATATTAATACAATCCTCATGACTGGCATGCATTTGAATTGTATCACACTTTCTGATAGTGCAGATACATGCAGAGCTGCTGTTTCTTCTTGCATCCATATATCGACAAAGAGCCAAAAAATGATGCATGTTTCCAAGACCCACATTTTTCCACATTGGCCCTTTTTTTTTCTTGCAGTGTTCCCACATGACACTAGAATGGTGTGGTCCGATCAAAAGCAGACACCTCTGAGTACATGAGTTCATACCTGGCATTGGAATGCATCTCGAGTGACAGTTTATTATCGAATCTTACGTCCCATGTCCCAGATGTGCACACAGTACAGTGTTGAGCTCACATAGAGATATACAGGGTTATTCAAAAAGAATGAACCGATTTCATTACACAGTATTTTGATAAGGCAAAGCAGTAGAAAACTCCAGTCAAGTCACAAGTACTCTACTCACAATCAACTTTTATTTCCTCTTACAAGTGTTCGATGTGGCCTCCACCCGCAGCACGGAAACATGAATGCGATAAGAGAATTCCTCCCTGACGAGTATCAGCATATCACCATCCACTGAGTTGATTGCTGTTTTTATTCATTGTCCTTCGATGACCTTAAACATCAAATAAAAGTTGATTGCGAGTAGAATACTTGTGGCTTGGCTGAATTTTTTTATTGCCTTTCCTTATTAAAACATTGCGTAATGAAATCAGTTCATTCTTTTTGTATAATCCTGTATAAAGCCTCCGTATCATATCCACAAGTGCGCCACATTTTCTATCTCTTTCCACTGTCACAGGTAAATAAAGGCAAAAATGCCAAATAATATAAATCTTCTGTTTTTGTTCATGTTTGCAGGTGCAACTTGCATAGTGTTAGCTCTAGACTCATGCACGTCTGTGCACCAACTGCGGAGTTTTGTTCCTTCCATTAATCATGAAGGGGACTTTACGAGCCCCATAACTCCTGGCTGTGGTCACATGGGGGTGGAACTGCAGCACACATGCACTAATACACTCACACACACACACACCGAGACAAACCATCTGCACTAAAGGTCAAGGGAATAGAAGCAGCAGGCTTGTTGGCGCTCTGGCTATGCAATGATATGTCTATCTGTATACGCCGGAGCAAACACGCAGCTTATAGTGGTCATTTATCACACGTAAAGTAAGCTGGTCAGGGAGTTTCCTGTGTAGTAATTCTAGTCCTCTCCAAAACACTTTTACTTACTAGTGCTTTAACAGATTTCTGTCAGAACACTGAGTCATAAATGTCCCCATGTTTTTTACAAACGTGTGGGTGCATCAGCCCAAAATAGATCCCTTGGTGACTAATAAAGCTCGTCCTGACAATTCTGCGTATAAAGCGTTTTGGGGTTCTGTCTTCTCATCCCAGCCTCCTCCTTTGTTTTAGAATTCCCCCTTTTTTTGTGCATTCATTCCCCAGAAATAACAGCAAACTCTCTCCCACTTCTCCACTATCCCACCGCTTTCTCCCTTCAGCTCATCTCCATTCCTATCTCACCATCCACGCTCCTTCCCCCACTTTGCCTCCCCAGACTTTGTGTCCTACTTCTGCAGCAGCAGCAGCAGAGCTGCTAACAGTAACTCAGAGCTCACACGGAACAAACCCAGGCCTGCAGAGGTGTGAAATTCATAATTTCAGATAGTTAATTTTTTTCCCGCTTTCTCCTCATGACCCCTCCTGGCTGTCTCCACTGCTTCATTGCACAACCAGGGAAAACATGTATAGATAAAAGTTCTATTTGTTTTATTCATTTATTTTTTCATATCTGATTTATAATTGCAAGGCAGAATGCAGTGCTGTTGTGTGCAGTCAAGACAAAAGGGGTTTTTTGTATGAAATGCATTTTTCCTCTCAAGAAAATTATATTTTTCTGTTTATGTAAAATGCAGAGTTATTTTAACTTAAAGCCGACAGGCCTATTTATGTGCCAGAGGCATTTAGAATGTAAAACTAAGTAGGTCTGTTGGTACAGTGAGCTTAAAACTGGGGTGTCTAACTGCTGGAACACTCATTCAGCACCAGAGGGTATATTCTGCTGAACTACATCCACATAATATAGTATGTGTTCTTTTTGGATAAAACTGACATTTTCACTGATTCAGAGCCATAAATTATTTTACTGTACAGTCTGTATCTAAAGCACACGCAAAAAAATAGCAAAGATGAGTAAGTTCTTCCAATGGATTTAATGCACCGGCATTTGAAGGGTTTGATCTGGAGCAGTCCATCTACTTTAAAGGACCAAAAAAGAGCTCTGAGGTCTTCCTATCAGCGGCTGCTAGAAGTGTCCACGTCTGAATATAAAGTTGGGGTGACCGGGCGTTCTCTGTAGCTGCACCCAGGCTCTGTTACAGGCTCCCACACGACATGCACCATCACTGACCTGGATCTATTTAAATCAAAATG
Organism: Acanthochromis polyacanthus; assembly: GCF_021347895.1. Lineage (NCBI taxonomy): Eukaryota > Metazoa > Chordata > Actinopteri > Pomacentridae > Acanthochromis > Acanthochromis polyacanthus. Next base: position 40,744,750 of record NC_067113.1, on the reverse strand, counting down.
CAAAACCTTCATGTTTAATGTGGCTTTTAATATTTAGCGCCATATTGACATTTTATTACTTTTGCTTCTTTTAGATGTTATATTTTATTGCTGTTTTATTGCTGTTTATTTTATTGTTTTATTGTATTTTTTTACCGGCTGCACAGTGGAGTGGTGGTTAGCACTTTCACCTTGCAACCAGAAGATCCCTGGTTCGCGTCCCGGCCTTCCCAGGGTTTTTCTGCGTGGAGTTTGCATGTTCTCCCTGTGCATGCGTGGGTTTTCTCAGGGTACTCCCACAGTCCAAAAATGTGCTGAGGTTAATTTATAATTCTGAATTTGCCCATAGGTAAGATTGTTTATCCTGTTTTTAACTTACTGTTTTAAAGTTTTTCTCTTGTTTTTCACCGTGAAGCACTTTGGTCACCCTTTGGGCTGTTGTGAAGAGCTAAAGAAATAAATTTTGATTGATTGATTAGTTGCATCCATTTCATCCTGCAGGGAGCCTGTATCCCAGCTTACATTGGGTGAGAGGCAGTGCACAGGTCACCAGTCCATCACAGTGGCAACGCAAACATAGACTGTATATAAAGATGGACGTAGCATCTGGCTCCAAAAATGAAGCCCACCCGGAAGTGTCAAAAACTTGCAATATCACACCGTCCGCTAGGGTTGGCTTCAAAAAGCTTTTTCTCCATAGACCCCAATTCATTTTTGGAAAAAATAAAATTTGATAGACTGATGTTCTACAGCTCAGGATTTTTTTCCTGTTAGTTTTCATGGTCAGAATGAGAGATCAGGTGGCCGATCTTAAAATAAATCAATACTGAATTTTAAATAAATCATTAAAGTTGGCGGAGCCAGGGGGCGTGGCTATACTTGATTGACAGTCTTGTCTCGAATGATAAGAGATTAGAGAGTTTTCAGCTCTCAGTCTGGCCCGCCCACAGACTGGTCCTGTAGTTGCTCTCCGGTCCAGCCTGTTTGATGACGCTTTTTACGTCACTGGCTCCAAAAAACCCAAAATGGCGACCAGGAAGTAGCAAAATCCTGGCTTCATTTTCTCGGCGTTGAAACCAACGGGTGACGTCACGGTTAGTTCACGCTTGAACGCAAAGAGACAGACAACCATGCAAACCTACAGCCAATTTAGAACCACCAATTAACCTACAATACATGTCTTTGCAGCCATTGCACCCAAAGTTGAAAGAGAGAGAAGGGCTTTTCGGATTTGTCATGTGTTTGCAAGATAACTAATTCTTTTATTCAGAATTTGGAGAGCAAGTGACAGTAGTCCACATTCAAACCATGAATAGGCCTTTTTGTGTGTCAGCTGTCCCTACAAACAGATCCAGTTAGCCAGTCAAAATGCCCCATGGCTCCACTGAAGTAATGCCAGGTTACTTTAGCATTGTAGTCAGTCAGACACGCTTACAACTCAAGCTGTTGTGTTGTTGGAAAAACTTAAATAAGCCATCATCCTGCTCTCACTGCAGCCCCTTGCCTGCCACTTCAACTTGTTTTTACAAGCCTGAAAGCCCCACTCTTCCTACTTATGGCTTATTAGACAGTCAGTTACATTATGTGCCTTCTATCATTAAAGTTCTTTATTGGTTTTGTTTGCAAAATGGCTAAAATGCCCTTTTGACTACAGGTCACCTCAGTCACACTCGAAGCACCCTGAGAACAACCTGCACCCTGCTGAGAGTCCAAACTGCTCCATTATCACACCTTAATCTTCTCAGAGGGTTCACAAAGTCTCCTTGTTATGTTGGCAGACTCTTGAAGTCACCATTAGATGAAAATGTCGTCAGGAATACGTAGGGTTGGACGGTGAAAGACGAAGCAGCGAGGAGCTCAGGCCTTGATCCCGGTGAGAGTGGTGTGAGGTCAGTGTGATCTGGAGAACACACGGGGCTGCAGGAGCTTTTATGGTGGATGGAGAGAGGGCTGTTGGATGGCTGGCAGTCTGTTGATGCATCCATTTCGCTTCCCTTTTATCCATCCTCATGATGACCATGCGTGCTCATTTGGGGTTGTTTTACTGAAATTACGAAATGACATATTTTTCTTCTGGTCCCTATTAGTATGTAGCCAGGAGTGTTTTCTGAGTAAATTTCAGTTGGATTTAATTTGTGGTGCTCGCAGTAATGGGAAATTGCTTTCTTTTTTTCACAAAATCAACACTTCGATCTTGAGGCGTTTAATAAGGTAGCAAGATAGAAAAAAAAATAGTTTTGTTACTTGAAATTACATTTTGTTTTAAGAAAACTTTCTAGTCTTTCTCTTTTTTTTTCTTGTGGAAAAACTGGATAGATTTACCTCCTCGGGCCTCTGAGAATGATTCAAATTAAACATGTGAAGGTTAATTTAAGTGCTCAGTTCACTGAAATTCTTAGTTATGTTTGAAACAATGGGTTCTTGACTTCATTTACTTCTCATTTTGCCAACTGAAATGATTTCATTAACTGCATTTTTGTTTTAGCGGAACACAAATGCCCAGAGGGCTGCACAGTGACTCGATGGGTCAGACTGTCACCTTGCAGCTAGAAGATCCACATTTAGCGTCACGACCTGGGATTTTTCTGCAAGGAGTTTGCATGTGGATGGATGGATGGATGGATGGATGGATGGATGGATGCATGGATGGATGGATGGATGCATGGATGCATGGATGGATGCATGGATGCATGGATGGATGGATGGATGGATGGATGGATGGATGGCTGCATGATGGATGGATGGATGGATGGATGGATGGATGGATGCATGGATGGATGGATGGATGGATGGATGGATGGATGCATGGATGGATGGATGGATGGCTGCATGATGGATGGATGGATGGATGCATGGATGCATGATGGATGGATGGATGGATGCATGGATGGATGGATGGATGGATGGATGGATGGATAAATGCTAAGGAGAATTGAGCAGATTAATCTCCAGGAGGTTCCATAAAGCCCATATTAGTAGTGAACTGCATGGTAAGGGTTACTTTCTCAGTGATCCCACAAAGACAGAGCCATAGAACGACTGAGGCTACTTTCTTTTGTTTGCTCTGTTTTACCAACCACTCGAGTTGCAGTTTACATGCATCTCCTATTAGATATGTGTGTCAAGCTTTGTCATAGTTGGATGAATGAACTTATGCACAAACATGTGTTTTGTAAGGTGACAGTGACCTTTTAGAACCACCAAAATTAAAGTAAGTACACTGAGTGAAAAATGCCGTTAATTGTAAGGAAACTCTCCTCACAGATATTGTTTTCATGAGAACGAGACGTGCGGATGGACAGACAGCCTGAAACTATCTTGCCTCTAACCCTGGCTGTCAACAGCATGGAGGGATAAAAGCACCTAAATGACTGCTCTTATACACAACATTTATCCAGCACAAAGCTAAAAGGAGTTTATCATCTAAAGCTGCAGTGGGTGGCCGATTAAGCTCTCCAGGTGACTTTTCAATTTCAGCTCACTTCGTTTGAAACTAGAACTTCCCAATTCTTGTGAACATAATTTGTTTTTTGAACAACTTAAGGGACGTTCTTCAGTTTTCACTCAAGCTTTTAAGAATAAACGAGTCAGAATTGGGTCTTTAAAGGTTACTATGACCTCACAAAAATCCACTTTTGGCCATAACACAATAATTTATGCTTTAGTTATTGCAAACCCAGACACAGGTGTCTAATAAGATGAAAAGGTGAAGTTGTGACATTTCAAATCCAGAAGGTGACATGGATGGAAACTGGAACTTGACTGGTTGGCAGAAGCATCCAAACACAATGCAGTGATGCTAGATGTGCTGTACTGAATTCCTCCTTTTCAGCCCTCAGAAACCGATTAATTCAGTTCAGTTATATTTATATAGCACCAATCCACAAGAGAAGTCATCTCATGACACGATGCATAGCAAGGTGACGACCTTACAATATTAGATTAGAGAGAGAAGTCCAGCAAATGCAAATATTCCCATGAGCGGCTCTTTGGTGACGGTTGAAAGAAAAAACTTGCCTTCAAGAGGAAGAACCAGGCTCATGGAGGTCAGCCGTCTGCCTTGACTGGTTAGAGTGGGGTTAAAGGGGAGAGAGAAGAGGATAGTGGGTAAGAAATCTGATAAGAAATGCAAAGTAAATGAGCAACAATAGGTCCTAGAAACATGTAACTTTTGATCTGGAGTCATGAGTGGCATATAAGTTATTTTAAAGGATTGCCAGCCATAATGTTTGAATGAACAGTGATCCAGAGTAACAGGGGAAATCTATACTTCTTTTGTAATTCTTAAATTCTGCTACTATGACAATTTGTATTCATATTGTTCTCAGCGAAGGTGGCTGAAGTTTCCGAGGTAGACATCACTAAACTGTGGCCCGTTGGAAAAAACAGTGTGAAGCAAACCCTTTAGGTATAAGTACGCAAGGTGGATCATTTGTCTATATGCCAGTTCATAGCATTCCGTTGATGCTCCCAGTCTCTGTGCATTTCCTCTCCAATCATAAAGAATGAGATACATGGGCACAGCCAAGGTGCTCTGAGGTCACGGCACCATCATTTGTTTTCTGCCGGTGTGCTCAACTATTGATTCTGACACCGGCGCTCAAGGCAAATGTCGGCCACGTTTACCCGGATTAATTAAAAAGTCCCTCACGTCACGTTGCCTCGAGGTGTGAGCTCGCTCTGTCAATACCAACGGAGCGTTAAAAGTCGGAAAGCGTTTATGTGCAACACAGCTTACAATAGGAGGGAACATTTCGGTGATATCTTAACTTCCATTTACCTTGGGTGCCGTGGTACGGAGGAGTCAACTGCACTCCAGCAGTCAGTCCAGGAAATCAATGTGAATTGCCTTGTTGTTCTCGAAAAACGCGTCAGCAACCGAGCCATTAGTGCCGTTATAGCGTCCAGCTCACGTTTTAAGAGAAGTGGATGGCGTGGAGCTAGCGGTTAGCAAGGTTAGAGGCAATCTCTACAAGCACATGCGTTGCTTATTAATCACAGAGGATCCTTGTTTTGCATGCTTTCCCTCTGCAGTCTCACCCTGCCCTCTCCCCCAAAAGAGCACGACAATCATGTATGCAATTAGAAAATAATTGTTTTCATTATCAACCCAGGTGATGCTGTTTGTCAGACTTTAATGTAGATCGTGCCTGGTGTTCCCAGAGTTTTAAGAACCCGCGTGGCGCCTCCACGGTGGAGCACAAATCACTATATTTAGTAATCCGGTTGAGACAAAGATAAGCCTGGATGTGGAGTGCTTTTGTGTGGGAACATTTAATTGTCAGCCAGGTTTTATCTATAGTGCAGCAAGCAAATAAAAGCACTTGGGCCCATAGAAGGCAAACATTTTAGCCACTTGTCATCCGCACAGTTTTACACTGTGGTTCTGATTATCTATAGAGGAGATTGTTTATGACATTAAGGGGAATCTGAGGAGAGACAGTGATGATATCAAGTACAGTTGATTGAATATTTGAACAGGTGTTGGATCTTAATATCAAATCTGGACCGGCTGCTCCTCCTACAGCATTTGTACCAAAGTTGTTCAGTTAAAGGCTTCTTTCATTAATTTTCGGGAAAAAATATGACATCTTTCTCTCCACGAAACAAATATGTTGTTATCTTCCATCATTTGCAATCCAATTTGAATTTACAAAACTACAGCTTGCGTTCAATGTTTACATTTCATTAGTCCGTTTATGATAAATTATGCCCTGTAATGGTTGATTCTCCTTCATCTGTAATATCCAGCCACAACGTTTCCTTTCTTCTGTCTTTATTGCTATCATACTGACATCTGACAAGCTGTTTTCTGTTCACTTGTAGGAAATGTTGTCTCTCCAAGGCTGTGTGAATCAGAACCATTAAAGGAAAAAAAAGTGCATTACATTGTTATTCTGCCCAGTTAGATAAATAGATTGAATCGCACAAGTTGAGCAAGGTTGTGGCGCTAAAAATACTTGCTGAAGAGAGTCTGCACGTTGTTGCTCAGCTTTGCCTCCTTCTGTTTCTGGTATTTTGATTAAGTGCAATTTTATTTTAATTGTAATTTCATGTACCATTACAGCACAGTATGAAATCTCACGATAAAAGCCTTACCGTGGGTTCTGCCCATTACCTGATCTGGAGGTTAATCGCTTCTAGTCGCCCATGTCTGAGCCATTATTCCTGATGTTCCAGCCATTACACCTGACCATTATGTGTCTGTTTGTCTGTCTGTCTGTCTGTCCTTTTCTCTGCAGGTGATGTCATTGTCTACATCAACGACGTGTGCGTCCTGGGTACCACCCACGCCGATGTGGTCAAACTCTTCCAGTCGGTTCCCATCGGCCAGAGCGTGACCCTGGTGTTGTGCCGTGGCTACCCTTTGCCCTACGACCCGGAGGAAGCTGCCAACACCAACAACAACACCACCACCACCATCATCTCCCCGCTGGGCATCATGGAGCAGCGGCCCATCATGGTGAACGGCAGGACGGGCTACGACAACTACCTGGACTATCTGACCCGCACGGCGCGCTTCGTCACGGACCCCAGCCAGGACCAGGTCAACGCCCAGCAGCAGCTGCTCACCGCCCACCCAGGCGACACCCACTTGGACGGCTCGCTTCCACCCACCACTGGGACCACGCCTCCCGACAGCGTCTCCATGGCGTCGTCGGGGGCGACCCAAGGGGAGCTGCTGACCCTGACCATGGTGAAGGGCGTGGATGGTTTTGGCTTCACGATTGCGGACAGCGCGACGGGCCAGCGGGTTAAACAGGTCCTGGAACCTCAGGGCTGCCCGGGTCTGTGCGAGGGCGACTTGATCGTGGAGATTAACAAGCAGCCCGTGCAGGGATTCCCACACACACAGGTGGTGGAGCTGCTGAAGGAGTGTGCGGTGGGAGCTGAGACCAGCCTGGTGGTTCAGAGGGGTGGAACAGGTAAGACCAGCGGCTGCAGGTAGGGATGGCGTTGAAGATTGCTGAGCTCAGCAGGAGCGCTCGAATCTCTCCACCATGTCTGTCCTTCCAGCTGCATCTGTCTGCCTATTCATCTCTGTCGTCTTTTGCTGCTGTAGCTAAGCGTGTCTGTATGTGTGGTCCTGCAGACACCGACAGTCCTGCAGTGCATAGCAATGGCTGACTGATGCACAGCTCCTCTCAAGTGCCCTTTCTAGTCCTCTATACTCTTAGCTCTTTCCTGCTGGCCAGCTTCCTTTCACTTAAGTGGACACCACTCTGCTCACTGAGCCATACCTCAGAGCAGTCAACAATACCGTCTGATTGAAGTGTGTGCTTTTTTGCAGGGCTGAGTTATTTTCAAAGTCACTTTATGATTTTTTTCTTATCACGTCATTCTCATATGTATGGAGAATTTTACCGTCTTTTGTGAGCCCCAAATAAAAGCCCCTGAATCAAAGCGTGTCAAAAGTAGCGCCGTTTTTCCTTGAAATACTGGTAAATGGCTCTGAAGTGCTTTCAACCCTGTGTTTTTCAGAATGTGAAGCCCTCTGACAATCATAATTATGCACTGCACTCTGTCGTGAGTCACACACAGGGCTGTTATTTGCAGAATCAACAGGTAGCTGACTGTTTTCTGCACTTTGAGTGCGTCTGCAGCATTGTGGGGACGTTGTGCATCAAGTGTGTGCAAACGTCTGCAGAGCCACAACCCTTCAGACAGCTTACTTCTAATAGCAATGCGTTTGACACTGAAAGAAAAAGAGGAAAGAGCCACAGTGTTGCTTCTATAAATGTATACTGAAATGGCTAAACATAAGCTGAGTGTAAGCCTGCCTACAAACTGTAACTGCCTCCTTATTGAACAGTGGAGGTAGCGCATCTGTCAGCAGTGACTCAGCCAAAGCTCTGACGTTGAAGATTAAAACGTTAGCGATTTTAATTAAATCTAGAAACAGCAACAGTGGCTCTTCATCAAAAGAGCAGATAGGATCTGCCTTTGGAGCCTTGTTGTTGAATGTTGTTAAATGACTCCTGTCTTTGCGTCTACCTGTCCTTGATTTATCTTGGCATCCTCTAAGTGACGGCACATGAACTTTAGCGCTCGCTCATTCGCAGTGTGAGCTGGAAGCCGAGCCAGCTGGGTTGGAAAACCAATCCTGCTGTTGCTTTTGTGAGCGACCAATTTGTAGTTCTGTATTTTTGCCCCTTTGTGTCGCGTAATGTCGCATACCAATCATAATGCCAACTGCCTGTTTGCCACAGACACCGCTGAGACTCACCCACAAAGGTCAGCAGCGCCCTCTGAATAGATTTATCGCCATTTAATTCTTTATTAGGCTGCCCGTGTTCCTGTCAGTGCAGTGAGCAGGAAGCCAACACACTGGGAGAGGAGGAAAAGAGGGGAAGTTCTAGGAGTGGAAATGAAGATTATTATCTAAGTCAGAGAGGCTACAAAAAAAAAAAAAAAACACCACCATCTCATAAAAACACTGTCTCCTATCTAACGGTAAAGTGCTCCCTCCATCTGTCCGGGTTCTGCTCTCACAGCAGAGTTTTAGAAAGCAGAAACAATTGCTCCCATCTAAAAAAAAAAAAAAGGCCTCTGAAGGCAATGGCATCCTTGCTTACATGCTGTATTTCATCTCATTATTCTAAATCTGGATGTGGTTCAGCTCCACTGCACTGCAGTACGTCAGGGCTCGGTGTCACATCTGTTGGTGTTGATTTCTTGTGACATGACAAGCTGTGGGCACGAGTGGGGGACAGTAAATGTCAGTGCTACCGAGCCTCGTCTTACAGTAGAATGACCGCATGTGGCACACAGAAGGGTAGGAATGAGTACGGCTAAGAAAAGGTGCAGTTTTAGGTCACCTGGGTCTCTTGAGGGTATTTTTCAGTAACCCCTTACAGCCTTTGTCATTTTCCTTTTTATTTTTGGACTATTTTCATTGTAATGAGGATGAATTGAGCTAAGTTAACCAAAGCTAACCATCTTTAGTTCTTCATTTATTTGACCTTCATTTTCCCAGGTAAAAATGTTTGAGAACCGGTTCTCATTTGCACACACGACCTGGCCAAGAGGCACCAGCAGGAACAAATACACATGTAAACTACAGACACAAATAGAGGTGTAAGCACGACAAAGAAAAACAAGTGAACAAATAAGAAGCATGGGAGCGTATGCATGTGAGTGAAAAAAAAAATGTGCACGAGGTGTAGAAAGTGTATGTTTAAGTAAAGTCCAAAGTGATCAGCGGGAGCAACAGTCAACGAGGGCGGTGAGTGGAGGCAAAATCTTTGCAACTGACTGTCAACAAAATAGGACAGAGTTCTTGACTTGGCTAGCATGTTAACCCCTTAAAGCTGCTGTCCGGAGTTTCCATTTGTTTTCAATTTATGTATCATTTTTTAACAAAGCTTAAATGTGTTAGTCTAGTTTGATACTATAATATAAAGTTAGTATAACGCGATATGAAAATTTATTCCTGAGCTCCGCCTTCCTCTCATAGACCCCCATGTTATTCCAAAAAGCGCCGGTCGCTGCCGACCAATCAAGTTCGAGCTTCAGCTTTGTCACGCTGTCAATCAACGGTTACGCGCACAGCAAGCAAGCCCATGCAGAGGTGGGCGAGCTACGCACTACGCAACCGCACGCACATTTGTTTTGCTTGTGGAGGAGAGAGCATGAGGGATCAGCAACTTCCAGAAAAGTTACCGATCCCACGGCTCGTCAGGCCAAGAGACTGCAGGACGTTTTTTGGCTCGGGGTGCTCGCGTCGCTCCCCGACCACGGCCTCCATAGCCCGCCTGACGGCTTCGTTTAGATGCCCGACCTCTGGAGGAAGATGTTGGGGCGTCTGGGACATACTCTTCGTCAGAGGAGTCGTGCAATTCTGAACTCTAGATAGAAATAAATAAACAATGTAACACATATACACGCGTAAATGCACTAAGTTTGATAAACAACGTCATCCAGAGGGATACACGAGTGTAATCACATATTGAAACTTTACTCGTTCGTCCTAGCAGATTCATGTTATTTTGGTATTAGGACAAGTTAGACTCAATACAGCATTCTAACGTAATTCCTTTATTATTTACTAAATGTACTAAATGTAGAAGAGGGGAAAACAGCAAAACAGGCGAGATGCTGCAGCACTCCGGGCACTTATCTCATGTACTGCGCGCGTGCACAAATAAAGGGGCGAAATCAGAGGGAGGGACCAACAGTGTTTTGGGAGACGCTGCGATTCAAACTCCGGACACGAGCTTTAACGCCTATTGTGGCAAATTCACATCATACCACTTTCATTCAGATTGCAGCCGAGATAAAGTATCCATTCCCCCAATGCCGGTTTGAGCATATTCAATACGTACCTCAGAACCTTCTGCAAGCACCGGTTTCTCGTGGGTCCGGTCAGAGTGGGACTTAATTATTATCCATCTGCTATTATTATGATGTATCTATGTATCTATGCTCTATGTGACACAGATAAATTAGCGATCTCCACTTATTTAGCATCCATTGGAAAGCAAAAACACACACAAAAAAGTGTTTTATTTAATTGTAAATAAATCCAGGCATCAAGGGGTTAACTGGTGATCACAGTTGGTTCCTACTTGTGGTCGCCCCTGATAGGACTCCTGTAGTACAAGATGAACCAAGTGGGTCAGACGATTAGGTCAGTCAGGAGTTGAAGCACGTTATTATGCTCCTGTTGCAGAGTTTTTTCTAGTCTTTGCTTCTCTTGTGTGAAATCCAGTGTGGTTTAACCTCTTCAGGCATCTTGAAATGAGCTGAAAAGGGAAAATCAAAACCTACAACTCTGCCCTGAGGGAGATCAGCAATGAAGTATTATTGAATATTAAGTGGTTATCCCCCCCAAAAAAAGATGCACAGAAGTAGAGAATGATGCTTTGAGTAGTGAGTTACTACAACCCTGTGCTTGTGCCGGACCAGTTAGAAGACTAATTGGCAATGATCTGACCCCCTTCTGCAAATAAGAGTGTCTGCCCTCTCGCTTTTATTATATCAAATACAATATCTTCTTTGGTGCCGGACTGTTTAGTCAGACAAAAACAAAGTATTTCCAGATGTCACGCTGTGCTCTGAAAAATTGTGATGGGCATTATTTTTCCTTTGAAATTCTTTTGAAAGGGGTTTCCATGCTTGTGTTAGGCCTCCAACCTAGAAGTGAATGAATAAATGAGTCTCCTGTCAGAGCCCTGTGGTTCACAGGCAGCACTTTAACCCCTGCTTGAATCCCCTTAATGGCTCATGTGTATGTAGCTCCATGCTAATAGGCAGCTACCAGGTGTATATCCTCGTGCACTTTGCTTTAGTGAGGGTCATTTTATTTCATTCAGAGATTCGGCTCCGTGTGTGAGGTGAAAATTGATGTGTGAATCGGTTTAACCCTCCTGAACCCCAAACAGTTTGTGGGCATTTTATTTGCTTCTGTCACATTTTTATTCATTCATCACTGCAATATAAAGTCCTGCACCTTGATGGAAGCAGCACAACTATGACTAGAGGTAGAGAGGACTCAGAAAAGGCCTTTTTGGGGAGTATAACTATGGTATAATGTGTTAAATTTTAAAAAGGAAAAAAAAGAAAGAATGCTGAATTTCAGAAAATGACAAAAAAAAAAAAAGATTTGACAAGCACAGTGCTCAGGTGTTATCAGCATTGGTGGAAAATGATGACTCCACTTATATTTTTCATTTGTTTCCTGCCTTTTCTGTGTAAACACTGCCTGCAGTTCAGCTGATTTCTGCCAAAAAGTCCCTGAAGCTGAGTTGAATGACTGCTGGTCGAAGCTGAGTCTCTAATGGCTTCATGGTTGCATTTTTTTTTCAGAATCATGTGCAAACGGGCTGTATTTGGCACATTTTAAATGAGGCAAGCAGGATACAGTCATTTGGATTCAGTGTGGTGCATATGAGTGGCTCAAGAGCTGTCAGAAATGTGTAAATCAAAAGATTGGTTCTGCAAGTTTGTTGGTCGTCATACGATTATTTTACGTACATAACTTTACATTTTGTATTGTTTGTAAAGCTGATTTCATGGCATTCGGACAGGGGAATTGGTGTGATAAGTATTTGTGTTCCTTCTCGCAATTTTCACCAATATAAATGTGGCAAATTTAAGATTCCCAGCACCGACTGTGACATTCGAAGTGCAGCCGAGTCTCTTTTCCTACCCAACTTCTTCAAAAAAGACGAGCCCCAAACATTTAGCCAGGCTATTACCCGTCAAAATAAAACTGTCGCCACATTGCTGGAATCATGCTCTTCCTCTTAGCACACCACAGTCTGGCCTACACCTCAGGACCACTGGACACCGGCCACACACAGTAATTGAACTGGCCGTTTCTGTTGTTCAGGACCACTAGGCAGACTAGAGAGCAGCCACTGACTGATGTCTGTCACCAAACAACTGTCATGCTTCAGTCTCTGGCACATTCTCCAAATATTTACCAGTTCAGGAGCAGGCACACAGCTCATCACTTTGACTGAAAACACGCTAATCTAAAGCAGAGGATTGAATGAGCGCCACAAGCCGGCTGAGTTTAAACGTATGCAAGTGTGCGATTTTTTTATTTTATTTTTTAATGATCGTGCAGACAGAGCTCCCACCTCTTTGCATCCGATCTCGAGGAGAACACACGCGCACAGTCAAACAGAGGTGGGATTGACAGCTTTTATGCTTTCTTAACTCCCACATATTTCGCAAACTCCCACCACCGCCATCCAGCAACACTGTTATTTTACGGTGCAGTTACTATGACAACACGCTCCTGATGTCCTACATCAGAGATCACAAATGACTAGCAAGGCAAGGAAGGTTCACAGACTCAGCTTCATCAATAATTAAAGGTCTCTCTCTCACACGCACACACACACACACACACACACATCCTGTTTGTGGCTCAGTGTTTTAGCTGCACAGAGACACTGAAAGCAGGTAGAAGTCTGGGAAAGTGACTCAGTGATGTCGAAACATGAAGGAGCAGAGAAGAAAATATGTCACCACACAGTAAGAATTAAGAACAAAGAAAGTCAGCGTGCTGTATAGTCTCTTTTCGGCGAGCCTTGTTTTGCTTGGCTTGGTGTTGTCATGGACACAGTAGAAAAGCCAAAGAGTGCAGCAGTGAGCTATTGTTGTAACGCAGAGCGTGCACGTGCTCGTCTTGCATCGATAAGTCATTACCACAATCATTTGGAGACATTATCACCCCCAACAAAAGAGACAACCATCAGGAAAAGCAACTCCCTCTGCTGTCACCGATGCTGCTTTTTACATTCAAAGCATCAGATTCAGGACAAAAATCCGGAGATTTGCTAAGAATAAGAGGATTTAGCAAGGTTTTAAGTCTCTTCATTCAAAAAAGAATGAACCTTGATGGACTACCTATGAGTCCTATTAGATCCTCAGCTATGAGCTCATTTTATTGTTAAGGGTCTTATTTATTTTTTCCCATGCATTTGTTCTACCAAAACCATTTTTTTAATATGTTTTAGCAGTTGGTAGCAGCAGTTAACTCAATGCGCTACATGTTGATGAAAAAACTGTTGCTTGTGAGCCGTAATTTTATTATTATATTGTATGTCAGCTTACAATATAGAATGCTGCATTGATTTCGTTAACAACTGCTGCTGATTTTACTCCGCCAAGGAATGTGGCTGAGCTATGTGAGAATCGGCGTACGTTTGTCTGTCTGACTGTTAGCAGCTTCACTCAGAAACGGACCAACGGATTTGGATTAAATTTTCAGGGAAGGTCAGAAATGACACAAGGACCAAGTGATCAGATTTTGGCAGTGATGCAGCTTATCGTCTGTGTTAACAAATTTGTTAAAGATTTCTGTATCATTGCGAGATGGCGGCACGACGTCACTGTAACTATGGCAACAAGTAAAGTCTGCATAACCTGCCTGCTGACGATCACACGATTGCGATCCTACAACAAATCTACTGCTGCTGACTTATCGGGAGTGCTTTTCTTGTTTGTACGCATCACACTAGCTGGTAGGTGGATATGTAGGAAGATGACATTTCTTGATCTCGTCAGATTTGTCCAAAAGTCGGATGTCGGCATCATTAGCACAGCTCTGTTTGGATTGCTGAAGAAATCTTAGATAATCAGAGTACTTACAGACTATCAAAATAGTTTTCGGTTTCTATTTATTTGTTGTTGTCGTGTTTTTTTTATTTACTTAAGTGAGTATTGTCATCACTGTGAGGTTGCCAGCAAACCGCCAGGGACTTCAGGAAGTTATTAGCACATAAACATTCATTGCAAAATACAGTTTACATGTTTTTCCCCTGTTCGAATGCCATGAAATCAGCAAGCAGGATTACTTGATTATCCCTATTTCCAGTCTTGGTGCAGAGCTATGCAAATGCAATGTATGTTATATAGCATTGTAGCTAGCAGACATAACCAGTATTGCCATGTAACTGTTGGCAAGAACGCAAACAAGAACATACACTTGCCATATAATTATCCTTTAAGGACGGCGTTTTGTGTTCTCTAAATCTGTAAGCTGTAGGCATATAGCTCCGCTAAATACGATTATGTTTGAAATCTTGTGCGTTTTATTGTTCATGACACTCAAAAAACTCACCATCAAAAAGCGAGATGCTTTAAGCACACTTGCCACCAACTCCCCATGCCAAAATGAGGCCATTTAGAATCAAACCTTCCAGTCAATTAAGCCTCATCACCTTGAAAAAGCCCACACTCATAATATAGTTATGATATTTAGTCATCCCTTAAATTCGAGTTTGACTCCCGAGCTGTTTTGGCCCAACAAATGGACACTCTGCCTCTCATCACCAGTAATTATTGTGTCTCTGTGTGTGTGTGTGTGTGTGTGTGCGCGTGTGCGTGTGTGTATGCATGGCAGACAGCCTCATTAGTAGCCATCCGGACCATTAAAAGTCTGTGTCCTCGTTGCAACAGCGGCAGAGATGCAGGGCTGTAATTAGCGGCGGAGACTTTCAGCTCTTTTGCATGTACGTGCTACCATTTAACTTCCACTAACACGCCGCATTCTTCCCCACAGCCACCCACCCACACTCTCACACCACATGGTTTGATTCACACAGGTTGCGCGCACACCTACACGACAGCCAGACATACACTTTCCTCGTCTTTATTTCGCTCACTTCCCAAAGGCAGACTTCTGCACACAAGCCTCCACACACTTACATAAAGTCCCCTCTCTAGTACTATCATGGGTAAATCGTCCGTTATGAATCAGCTGCTGGGTTTGACCTTTCACCTGACACGACCCGAGGCGGCTTTAGAAACCATGCAGACCTCAGGTGAAGGTCTGCTTTGTGGAGAAGGAAAAGAAGGAGGGTTTGATTCACTGAGCCTTCTCCAGCCTCCCGGGGAAACGGTGTGCAACTAGACAGTGATTCATTGGCTGTGTGTGTACAAGATAGAATAGTTGGAAACAAAAGAGAGAAAGGGAAGGGGAGGAAGGAGCAAGAGAGTGATGAGTTCGGCTCTCTGCCAGTGGACCACAGACTGTCGGCCATGTTCACACTTGCAGCTCTTTCCCTACCAGCTCCAAAGCTGCTGAGGTGCTCGCCAGGGATCGATATCGAGTCCTATCAGCCCCCTGGGAAGACAGCCAGGGGCTCTGAGCGATACCGAGGTCAAATCATAGTCATAAGAGAAGGGGTTAAACAGAACGGGTGGTGTTTAGCTTTAGTGCCATCAGAATTAGATCAGAGAGCTAAAAGTTGTGCAGTTTGCATCACCTCCCTGTGTGTGGGAGGAGTGGAATTACTAACCTTGGTTGCCTCTTAAACAAATCAGGCACTCCTGTTTGGGATTTAATGGGATGGAGTGATTACCCGGTGATTGCGTGAGCGTGGTTAAATAAATTGTGCTGTTTTGAGCTTTAATATCACGCACATTCAACCGTGTACCTTGCAAATAATTAGTTCCTACACACAGCTACAATGAGGCTGATTTTTGAGAACGTCGAGCGAACACGGAACGGGCATTTCAGTAGAGGTGGATAGAATCCGTTTTCTGCTGCGGTTGTTGTGTGACGCTGCCAGCCCTCCTTGGTGAGATGCATATTCATAGAGGGCCAGAAGATTCACACACACACACTGTCATCCATTCTAGTGTCGCCTCATTTAAACAACAGAAGGACTAGTGTTAGCCTCTTATTACAAAATTAAACAGATCTGGTTTTGTGTTGTTAATGAGCCCTTGTGTGTGTCCAGTGGTTAGATGTATGTGCGCGCCTTTGGCAATTTTGTGTGTTTTTAAATGCTTGTTGGCTTTTTTCTTCCCCCACGTGTTGATATTTGATGAATTTGTTCATTATGATGTACAAAAAAAACATATTAGTATCTGTGAACATTATTAAATTGATTAGATTTGAACTGACAGAACTCACTGAAGACAGTGTGTGTGTGTGTGTGTGTGTGTGTGTGTGTGTGTGTGTGTGTGTGTGTGTGTGTGTGTGTGTGTGTGTGTGTGTGTGTGTGTGTGTGTGTGTGTGTGTGTGTGTGTGTGTGCGCGTGTGTTTTTACACTTTCCAGTTTTTCTCCTCTTCTATTGTGACTGTATGCAGATTTATAAAGCCCCAGGATATACACACTTTTTGAGGCAGGTGCAGATGCATCTTTGTGTCAGTTTGTGCTCCTCCAGGTAAATTTCCATTTAACCCCTTAAGAACCCAACGCAACAACACAATGGCACCAGTATAAACAGAAATGTGGTAAATCTTAAAGGGGTTAGTTAATCCCATCTTTCT
Source organism: Acanthochromis polyacanthus (assembly GCF_021347895.1). Taxonomy (NCBI): domain Eukaryota; kingdom Metazoa; phylum Chordata; class Actinopteri; family Pomacentridae; genus Acanthochromis; species Acanthochromis polyacanthus. The sequence continues at coordinate 40,728,033 of NC_067113.1, read as the reverse complement.
ATTGGCTTGCCTCTAAATTCATTTGCATTTCTTGAGCACGCAGTAGAACTTAAAGTCCCCAATAAGTTTTGTTTGTTTTATGGCATTCAGCCAGTTATTTTTTTTTTTCCCGTAAGAATCCTATTCTGACACCAGTAGATTTTAATATGAGCCCACATGCCAGATATAATTTGGTGCTTTTGAGAACTAGTGCTTTCTGTGAATTCCCTGCCAGAAATCTCCAGCATCTCTGGAACTGTTTCCAATTCCGAACTGTTTAATTGGAGGTTTGACCAGAAACTGAAAATGAGGCACAGCTTCATGCAGTCTCATTCTGCATTAGCTCAAGCTGTGCCAGGACTGGAAGGTGAAACATGTATGAGCGAATACATTGCACACAGAAGAACTTCTTATTGTGAAACTCCAAAAAGTGAGATACTTCTCGTTAGTGGTGTTATACTGGTCTTGCCTGCATCAGTAAATAATGCTACTTACAGTAGGACAGAGTACTGGTTAGCTCAGAACTTCACTTGGACACTGCAGGGTTCATGTAGATCTCTGCTGTAACGCTGACAACTCTGATTAGCACTCGATCCGGGAGCTTTCAGCACCACGGACAGCTCCTTTTGCCCTCCTTCTCACTCTCTCTCTTTCTCCCTGTCTTGTTCTCTGTTGCTCGCCCAACTTTAAGCCAAGGGGCAATCTGACACCCATGTCCAACTAAATGTCCGGTATGCCTGAGTTAACAGTGGTTTTACCCGGTGTATCACCTCGGTCAGTGATGCCCTGTAGCGCTCCTCCCTTCTGTCTGTCCGGCTCAGCTCAGGTTCTGTCACCCACTTTGCTCTGTCGTTTCCTCCTTCGCTCACTGTGTCCTTCACACCGGCTCAGACTTAGATATTCTGGAAAGCTTTTCATTGATCGACCGTCCTTGGAAAAAAAATCCAAAATAAGTAAATAAAAAATAACTAAAAAGTCCTCTGTGTCCTTTGCAGTTATCATACTTCTCAATAATCTTTCTCGTTTTGGTGCGATAAAATATTCCCGTGTGCATTGAAAGTGAAATTGGTATTGAGTTTTAGATAAGCCGCTGCAACTGTTTTGTTTCTAAAAGAAAAAAAAATATATTCTTATTTGATGTGTTTTGACTGAGAGAAGCTCTGAGAAACGTTGCTGGATTTCTTCATGTGGCTTTTGTTTATTTCCACGTTGTCACCGTTCCACTGGCGGCTCAGTGAGACGGAGGTTTTTACAGTGTGATTGGAGCCTCGCCAGGCCAAGACTAGGAAGGCTGGCGCATAATGCGAGCAGTCACCCCATAATTTGATCCCTCCATTTGCATACGGTTGTAGCTTCCCAGAGGGGAGACGGTGGCAGCACTTGAAAGACAAGAAGGAGAGAAATTGAATCAGAACGATAGAGCATGCACCTCTTTCACATGCTCCTCTGAACCTGACTAAAGAAATACTGCTTCATTACTGTGTGTGAGCGAACGCATATATGCATGTCAGCTGCTGTTGTGCTTTTTAATGATCGCTTTCTTTCATCGCACAAGATAGATTTGTGGTTGTTGCGCTTGAACAATGTTGTAAGCAGCAGAAATGTGTGGAGTACCTTTTTAAAGGTCAAACCGAGATGAATTGGAAAGTCAAAGAAGGATGTGTGCCCTTTACCTTGCTACACTGTATTACAAAGTGAAACCACTTCATTGTAACGTGCAACAATACGGCAGCCTCTTCATTGCTGAGGACCTTGACAGATTCGTAAATAGCTACAGTATGCTAGTGATGAAGCGTTGAAGTGTGTTGAAACCAGATGGGAGATCTTAACAATGCCATATTCAAAACTTTAAACAAGGATAAAGGATTGATTTAGCAGGAAACAACTATCTGCTATGTAAAGATATCAAAGTCAATTGCATCCAATGAAATCGGTGACGTGAATAAAGTTCTTCCTCCAGCTCCTACTGTCCGGCATTGCAGTCAAAAGTTCTTAGCTTTCAAGTGTCTTCTTCTAGCACCTTCCTTAATGTTGTGCTAGGCCTGTCATCCCTTCCTCGGGTTTCCATACCGGTACTCGACCAGCTGCTTCTTGTGTCTCACCGCATGTCCATCCAGGGCTAGTCTACGTTGCCTAATGATGGTTGACAAGCGTGGATGTGGACCATATAGAGACTTCTTGGTGAGGTGCAATTTCCAGGAGATGTTTTGTACCATCCGTAGCATTCTGGTGTAAGTTCCATCAATTCTTTTTGAGAGAGTTTTTGATAGTGACCAGGAGTCAGATCCATAGAGTAAGATGGGTTCCACTGATGCCTTGAATTCTCTCATTTTGGTTGTTGTTTTTCATTGGAGATACTCATATTTTTGACAGGGAGTTTAATGCTCCCCAAGCTTCATCAATTTTTGTTTCTATATCATGTGCTGTGTTGGTGTAGCCTCTAAGATATAGGAAGTTGTCAACTTTTTTCGATTTCAGACCCATCTAGTCCATGCAATGTCTCTTCGGACTTCTGCGCGTGCTGTGATCTGAGCTCTGTTCTGTATATTTTGGAATGTGCATGTGAATCCCTCCTGTTGAAACCGTTAGCCATCGCTGCTTTTATAAACAGGCTGAGTGAGCTCCCACATTGCACTGGAAAAGTAAAAGTGCAGTCAAGCGTTCAGCCGAAGCCCTAAGATTCCAAATACAGGGAGTCTTCGGTTTACGATGTCGTCGAGCAGCGGCGTTTTTGTTGTTACGTCGAAGCTGGTTACATGGAACTAGTTGACGAGCAGAGCGGACGAATACGTCATCACGTGTCGCTATAAGACGACTTACATTCTCTGGTTGTACGCCACCTTGGATTGTGCCACATTCACTAACTTTTTGCCCTTCGTTATTGTTCCCAAGCATCCGTCAGACTCTTCTGATCGCAGTGCTTCGAAGAAAAGGAAAGTCACCTCCATGGAAGTGAAATTAGATAGAATAAAACGTTCAGAACAGTTTGAAACACTGATAAACATCGATCAAGTTGCAAAAACAGGTCAACATATTGTACCAACTCTCTGTATTTTATAGTGCTAGTGGTTGTAGCTATATTATTTTTTATTTCTTCTTATGTAAACGCTCCTTCTGGTTGTAAATGAAAGTGAAGGAAGTGGAAAGGCGCCACGGTTCAGTTTGGGCTGAGATGCTGGTGCTCCAGCAACATCCAGTGGTTCTCAAAGGTTTTTTTTCTTCGGGTCACGTTAAAACTGAAACAGTTAATTGATGCTAAAGCTGCATTTTTCATCTAAACCACAGCCTGCATGACTGTTTGCTTGACGTAATTTTCGCTTAACTGTGCAGTTCCCCTCACCTTTACAAAGAATTTTACTGTCTTTGTTTCTTTCTTTCTTTATAACCCACAACTTCACTATTTAGGTTCACTGCTTTCATCAGCAGTGTTTCCAGCAGCGTTTTCAGCAAAACACCTCTGTGCACAACCTGCTCACAGTGGAGCATTTAGCAGCTAAAGAGGCTGGTCTTACCTTTGGGAGTGCTTGATAGGTAAAAGATAAGGTGTTAAAATGTGAGTGTTGTGTTTACAGTTTGTTTCCCAAGTGACCAGAAATCTAATAATGCGGATTTAGGATGATACTATTTATTTTAATGCTTTTTTGCTAATTGATTGTCCACTGATTTCCCTAAGTAATAGCAGAAATAATTAATTAGGGCATGTTTATTTTAATTTCACTCTACTTTTACAGCAACTCCATGTAGATATTTATTTGCCATTTCTGCTTTTATCCCGTCTTTCTCTGCCCTTTTCTTTGTCCTTTCTCCCATTCACAAACACTGTCTTCATGTCACATTATTATCCTCATTTGACTTCTACGTAATTTGGATGTTTTTTTTTTATTTTATTAGCTTGAAATATAAACAGGCTTAAACCAAACCTCACATCTCATGTTTAGTTTCTTCCATCTTTTTCAGTCTAAAACATCTTTTTGTTCTCTCAACATTACAGGTCACTATTCACCCTGGAAGACCCCTAAGCAGGTAACACGCATCAGCCTCAGAAGTCTGGGCTGTCCTCATTTTTTCAGCTTTGTAATCATTAGTGAACAGTAGATTTTCACTCTAGCACCAGTGGCTGCAGTGTGCAAACTCTATGTGCTAACCGGAATGACTCTAATCTTGTTTTGTACGCGTTTTTACAATTTAGAAATGACTTTCCTCCCCATTGTTTGTGATACTAACTCTACTGATGGCTCACTGTAAGTCAGAGGCTTTTGCAGCGGCGAGCCTTTGATATTCCTTATTGTTATGAGATGGCAAAAAGTCCAAGTGGCCCACTCATAACAGCGCTAGACTTTGATCCTGCAAGTCAGACTGGATTTATAGCCTGATTCTGTGCCATAAGGGTAATTTACACTCGGGGCATTTGCTTTATGCTATAGTGCTGCTATCCATCTGTAATCAGGCTGCTTTGGCATGGCCCAGATGCATTTCATTCTCTTTTATCTTCATTTCATAACATTTGCTCATTCTGATATTTTAAAAAAAAGCTTTTCTGCACTTTCATACCGTCCCTTTCCTCCTTGGTCATTTATCATTCACCTTATCTGTAATTTTATGCATTTCTTTCCACATTAGAGCAAAAACCTTCATGTTGTATCCCTTTAGCTTATTCTGTTATTATTATGTTTACGCTGCCATCGTCCACCAAACACCCTCTTAGATCAGATTCTCTTGGTCCTGTGTGTGTTGCTCACACTCACATGCCTGCACACATGTGTTCCTCTGCACCTCCCTTTGTTTCTCTCTGTGCGACTCTGTGTGTAAAATCCATTTCATGCCTCAGCATCCTCCCAGCGATGCTCTGACCAGCCGCTGTCCTCGGCTCATGTTGTCCCCATTCCAGATCCACACTAACAACAGAGGAAAACCTCCACTGTGTAGCTCTTAAGACACTCTGTCCCCTGAAATCCCTTCATTGTTCGTCATTTCCACTCCCTCTCGACATAATCAGTCTCCTCCATCTCTCTCGGCATAATTGTAATTCTAAGCTCTGAGCTTTGAACATCATAAAGCAGCAGTCAGCATGCAGGGCCTCCCTCTCACTTGTCTCGTCTGTTCTCCATCTCTTTCTACATCCCGTTGTTCATTTGTCGGATGCCCCACCCTGACCTGCCCTCCTCCCCCAGCTGCTGAACCCCCACACACCAGAGTTCAGTCTCAGTTTAATTGGGTATCATTCGTTACAGGAAGACTTCCTCAGCTCAGAGAATGAAATATGAAGGAATCTGACTAATAAGGGAAGAACGGAGACTCGCCTAATTGTCATATCGACCTACAGTCCAGTTGAAGCTCAGCCAGCACCTCCCCAGAGCTTTTTTTCGCAAATGAGCTTATTGAGATTTGTCTGTCAAATCCAGTCAATACTGTAGATAACAGCTACTTCATGATGCCGCATGTGCAGGTGTTTGTATTCACTCATACTATTTTAAAAACGCTGCCAGCCTGCGGCGTTCTCGGTTCATGTGACCAGCTAGATCATCGGCAGAGCGGGCTTCTTCAGCAGTCTTAATCACAGACAGAAAGAGACAGAGTGAAAGAGAGATCAGGATGCAGTCGTCTACGCCCAGCCTTAACAAGGTCCCCAGTCTCAGCAGCCCGCCCTGTGCAGACGTGCTTCACATCAATAGCAGACACGACTGGAACCACAAAGAGTGGAAACGCTTTCCCTTCCTGCCCAGAGCTTTTATGAAGCTGATATTTATTCTGGGTACATCTTGAACCGGATGCCCTGTATTTCTCAATATTAAAGTGTAGCATATGCATCCAGTCTCGCCATCTATATCAAAAAGCCTGTCGCTCCCTTCAGATCCATCTCTCACTCTTTGTGACATGTCAACATGTCATCTTGGCTATCGGCTTAGTGTCGCGCCATGACTGGCACATCAAGGCTGACGCTCTGACTGACTGGTGTTGTCAAAACTGCCGATGTCACCTCAAACACTTGCCAGCGCACTTCCAAATGTGTTGTTGGATGAGCTCAATGCAAATTAGGTATTATATAGCACTCTGTACCTCAGAAATACAGAGTCGCTTCTGCTCTGACTGACGGAAATAAACGTCTTCTACTCATTTATAATACACCAGATTGACTTCCCATCCTGCGTTCTTCTACATGTTTTCCTCTGTGCACACATCCTTGATGAACACTTTAAACAGACATAGCTGGAAATGCTTTTTTCAACTACTAACCTCACTAACTGTTTGACGTCTTGCTTGAATTGACAGTTTGCTAAACACCACCGTCCAAACAGTGATTATTCCTAACTGTACGTAGGTGCAGCAGACCTGTCAAGCTTTGGATTTCTCCACAGGCTGAAGCGTGAACACAGAGTACTAATTAGAGCGATGCTTTGTATGTAATGAGGGTGGAGTCTGTTGTTTTCTCACCTCACCAGAACCAGGAGTAGAAGAGCAAAGGTGTTAGGAATGCATTCCTCTGTGCTTATCTGCTTTAGCATAAGCTGCCCACTGTAGACTGTCTGTAGCATTAAAGATTATGTCTGAAAAATACAGATAGAAGAGGAATCTATGCAATTTATGCAGCTCCAGCAAAATTTGTGTTTTGCAGGGTCACGTTTTCCGGACCCATTGATTATTTCTAAACCTTTTTGTCTGTTGTTGATCACAGAAATAAATATTGCATAAATTAGTCAGCTTTTTTAAACTGTTTTTTATTTTTTAACGTAGCACTGAACTATAATGCCAGATCTAACCAGTTCTGCTCTGAGCTTTTACACAAATCATCAACTTGTGATGGCTGATTGTTGCCATTTCAGCAGAGCTAAAGACAAGTACAAGTTGTTTTCCAGTATTTTATATTTGTGGCAAACATTTAAGCATTTAAGCCATTTTTTCTACCTTTTTTAAAAGATAATCAATTGGAAATGTAATCAATTCAGACTTAGATAGAATTTACGGTTCTAAAAATTTGTATTTTTTATTATTTTTGGCTGGAAAGGAAGAGTTTGCTACATACACCCCCTGTCAAAAGTTTTGAGACGCTTTCTCATTCAAATAAATGAGAACCTGTCTCAAAACTTTTGACAGGGGGTGTATTTTGCGTCATGACTGTAGACTGCATGTACAAAGCTTGACAGGTGTGATTACCATAACACGGTGAGGTGGGGTTTAGCAGTCAAAACTCAGTCAAGCAAATTGTGTTTGGGTTTTTACTGTTGTTGCCATGGTTTCCGAGCTTAAATCGAATGTCAGGATTGGGCGAGCTGGAGAGGAAAATACTGACCCCTCATGCCGCTGTGCTTTGCAGGTTCTGGAACAGTGGGAGTCCCAGCAGGGCCAGAGCAGCCCCGCTCAGACCAGCCTGTCGGCTCCCGTTATAACCCACAGCGCCCCCTTCCCAACACACCATCTTCACAGGGCCTCGGTCCCAGACTCAGCCTCCGAGGCCTTGGCCCTGGCTAAACCTGACCCCTATGACCTTTATGAGAAGTCCAGGGCTATCTATGAGAGTAGGCGTAAGTACCAGTGCTGATATTGCAGCTGTAGTGCTGTAAAAACACACACACACACACACACACACACACACTCCTCTCATGCAGTGAAGCAAGACGGGTTCCACACAGGAAGGTGGAGTTATGGAGATTCATCACTTGCTCTTTTTTCGCACAGACAAAGGAGATTAATTTTGCAGTTCCGCAGAAAACCTAAAAAGTTTGCTGGAATTAGCTGACCTCTTTCTATCAAACTGAAAGATCTGTTGCTGAATTTTCAGCGCAAACACCTCAGCTTTAAACGATCATCAGAAGCTTTTCAGATATCTTCCCCCATTAAGCATTTGCAGCAGCTAATTGCTCATATTATCTCTTTTGATCTTCCCTCCTTAAACGCTCACACAAGCCGACACAAATGAAAATCTCTCATCGCCTGACAGGTTTTCTTTATACTACCTCAAAAGATCTTTACATCCAGACGCTGACATTCTGCCAGCTCATATCATAAACTGAGACGCGTCCATGAATAAACACTCCACATGGCGGCTCATCTTTTTACTATGGGGACATAATGCTTCAGTGCAGCAATATTTCCGTTTTCTGGCTTGTCAGATGTCAAATAGACAGATTTTCTCGTTATGATATCATCAGAATGCATCATCGCACTTGTGTCCAATGGGAATTTTGTGGAGAAAAAAACAGGAAACATGACTTCTATGTGCATCATTAGTCCATGTCAGCAAAATGCTCTCAGATTAGACAATTAAAATAAGTAGGTCTTTACATTTTTTCATATTTTTTTCATGTATTATTAATAGCTTTGTGCAGCCAAGCAGTTTTTGTTTGTTTGTTTTTTCTCACTGTGGGTTCATTTCATTCTCAGAAATATAAACTCTGGTGCCTCTATCGAAACACCACAACCTTAACTAGAAGGAGAGAGGATTCGGAAATGTTTTTGTGCAGTATTAAAAAGTTATAATCTTTCTAAAACAAAAGATGAATTTTGTTGATTATTAATTTCTGCAAAAATGTAAAAGCCAGGCATAAACATGTACAACATTTTCCTTATGCCCACAGATATTACCAGTTCTGGGGGAAAAAAATGTAGGCTCTACTGATATGTTCCTTTTTACCTTTTTAATTTGTTTCCATGCTCGTGTCCTCTGTGCTCCGTGTAAACACAGTCTGCAGTTCAGTCCAGTTCAAGTCCTTTTTATTTTTTACTAAACTGTGGCTCACAGCTCATTCAGTCATGGTTTTATGGTTCGGCAAGGGCTGCAGAATTGTTTTGCTTTTTAGAAAATGTAATTAGAGACTAAAGTTTCCTGATTAAACAGCGTGTCAAGGATAAGTAGTTCAGCAGCTGTCAGAATCATGATGTAATTTTGGTGATTTTTTTAACGGTGACATGCCTTTTGAGCTCACAGGTGGGTTTAGGGGTTCTGAGGGGTAAACTATTGTAACTTTAAATCTTTTCTTCCCATATGATGGCCTTAATGAAATAATTCCCTAACTATAGACTGTCTATTAAAGATAGATGTAATACAGATGTGTCTTAAACCTGCATTCTCTCCAATGACCATCAGGGGGCGCCTCCACTGTTGCAAAAACAAACCAGATTGTACAGAAGTCGATGACAAAAAGACCCTGCTTCTCATTTCACTTTTTATCTCAGTAAACATTGTCTGAATTACTGTATGGTCTCAATCACTAGTTTAATATCTACTTCAATACAGCATGAGGCTCATTTTGTACATTATGGTCTGTTTTAGAGTAAAATAGACAATAAAGCCCAAATTTAGGGCTTGAAATGACTTTCTGCTGATTATCCTTCTGTTCTTATTCAGATCCTTCTCTCGCTTGATGTCCAAATTCCAAACTCGAGGCCTCCAAGCGGTAGTGAAAAAAACAAATGTTGGCATTGTTGTGGCGACGTCCATCTTTTATTTGCAGTTTATGATTTCAAGGCCACTCACCTCTGGCTGCGTTCTTGTTAGTGTTTTATTTCTCAGTCCAAAATGAATCTTAATTCATATACTGTAATCAAAATCCTAGCTGCGTGTAAACTTTTAACAGTATAATTTAGATTTTCCACAAGTTCCTAAAACTAGTATGTTATCAGAAAATAGTGACAAAATTGCCCTAAGTGTTACAGTGAATATGAAGTAGTTATTCTGAACATGTAAGCTCCTGCAATCATCCTGTCAGATCCCCCAAATAAGGAAGCTTTTAACTGAATTAATCTTGCATAAAGCCTCTAAATTCACAGAGACAGGTCCTGTTGTTCAACAGAATGAATATTTAGTTGTCTTTTAAAGCGTTCTTGGCGTGGTTGTGGTAATTATCCTTCCTCTGGATTCTCTGAAGCCGCCTTTGCTAACACAAGATAATAAAGATTTCACTGTGAGGGCTGATCATTCTTATATAAGGCACCTGTTATTCAAGAGAACGTGGCTGTCAGAAAGTCTCCTTTTCAAACCCTCTTTGTCTTTCTGCGTCTCTCTCTCGTCTCCAGTGGTGGACACAGCGATCAGCGTTGCATTCGCTGTCGCCTTCCTCTCAGTAAAGGTCAGGGGTTGGGTCTGGTGAGGCTCAGCGGGGAAAAGGCACGGACAGATTTTAGCAATGCTCCATTTGCCCCTCTCACTAGTGTCGGTGAAGTAGGGTGTGACCTTTTCTGCAGCGTTACAACCCCACACCATTTCCCTCCCGGCATTCACCGCGTGCGCGCTCTGCAAGCGCCGGTTAAATTTAGTTTTCTTTGACCCTTATTAAATTGATGCCAGCAATTATGCAAACGGATCAGGGTCAGGTCAACCAAACACGGGAGCATTTCTTCTCACTTACTCCTGTTAAAGTCTCACAGAAGACGTGGACCACAACAGGAGCACCGTTTCTGGAGAGAGGTTGCTGTTTTTAAATCCATTTTGTCAGTGAGCAGTGCAAACAAATCTATTCTTCTCTGCTCTAGCGTTTTGGAAGCAGACATTTCAAAATCAGATGTCTTAAATCCTGAGCAAATAAAACCAAAACAATGTGCCTGGCTGGAGATCACGAGAGGTTTTGCATTTGTGTGTTTTTTTTTTTTGTCTCTTTGATGAAAATCATGTAGATTGAAACATACACAGATGCACTGGCAGTGAGAGTTTTTTTAAGCCAACATACACAAAACAACCTGTTAAAACGAGAGAATGAGCACCTGTAAATCTTGGCAATTGACCAATCTACCCCTGGTACTTTAGTTTTGGAATCATTTCTTGCTTTCTGGGTGTTTTTTGAGTCCTGCTCCTCTCTGAAAACAGCATGGACAGAAATAGAAAATGCTGAAAATGTCTTTTATGCAGTCAGATACAGTTATTACAGAATAAATAATCGTATTTTTGAATTGGTAACAACATAAACAACATTTTATCCAAGTGTCTACAGGTGATACCAACACTGGAGAAAAATGATTGCATTAGATATTTACTAATTTGTTCACACAACCTGCAGTTCAACCTAGTCCAGCAGAATGATCTCTGCTGGTTGCAGCTTCTCTGTTTAGTTTTTTTTTTTTTTACAGAATGTGACGCAAACTGTTTCTTTTTAATGACTTCTTGATTGAGACTGATACAGAATAAAGTGATTTTGATAAATGATCATGATTTAAGCTTAGATTTAGTTATTTTCCCAACAGAACTGAGCATCACATAATTAGCTCAATTACTGCCAGAAAATCTCAATTCTCTTGGTTTTTACTGTTTCTAGCTCTATTAAATGGTGCAATTTTGGCAATTCTTTTTAAAGATAATGTGCCTTTCAACGCCGCTGGCAGGTTTCAGGCTTCAGAGAGTTAATTACCAAAACAGATGATCTTATATTAGTTTAAAATACAACATGTGTGAACTGTGTGTGATGATTGTGGTTACAGCTGAAGTCATTATTCTCTTTTCGTCATCATCCCTGCTGAGCTCCAGCAGAGCGTTCACTGTGATTAAAGCTGTTGCAATTGGAATCAATTCTTCATCCGCAGCCACTTGTCGGCGGTTAGCTTCATTTCGCTACTTGCAGATCACGGCGTCGTGTGAACCCCTGATTGCAGATCAGCGCTCGCATCCCACCTCACACTGTAAATAAGCGACGGGTTTATTACACGCTGTAAGCACTTCCTGACTTTTATGGATGATGCTGAAATTCTGCAGTGACAGTAATGCTGAGCCAGATCCTTTCTGCCTTGTTGTGGCCTTTATAGGAGCGTCTGTGTTTGCCGCTGTGCTGTCCACCTTTGTGTGCATTTGTGGATGTCTGCGTGTGAGCACTGTTTGTACAGTCTGCATTGTTTATGGGGGCTTTCTGTCTCTTTCTATCCAGAACCTGGCCAGCCAAGGACTGTTTTTTCTGTGGACTCTTCAGGTAAACACATAATCTCTGGTGGGACGCTTTGAGGAAACAAACTGTTCTTCGACTCCAGACACACAGGACAAGACTTGAATTCTTTTTTCTGTGTTTTCAGGAACAGAGTACCAGGACATGGAGGTCCATCTGCGCAGACAGAAGTCTGGGTTTGGTTTCCGGGTGCTGGGCGGTGATGAGGCCGGGCAGCCTGTGAGTCCGGAGACGCGTGAGAAGGCTCGTATGGCGATGGGCGTGGAACCCTGTCATCTTCTCCTCTCTAACCCACTGCACACACACTGAACACCTAACCCTGCCCTCTGAACCCTGAGAGAGTGCTGGCTCTGGCTGCTTTGGTGTTTCTTTGCCGTCTGTTGAAGTAACACAACAAATTCAATCATATTATCGAGCTATTTACATAACAGCATAACACCCACCTTAACACACACTGCATGCGCCGCTAGTCAACATCTAAAACCTCTTGTTCCTCCTGCTTCCTGTGTGTAACGACAGTGTGTTTAAAAACAGATCCTAATCGGGGCGATCATCGAGAAGAGTCCGGCAGATGTAGACGGGAGGTTGCGGCCCGGCGATGAGCTGCTGTTTGTGGACGGGATCCCGGTGGTGGGGAAGCCGCACAGATACGTCATCGACCTGATGCACGGAGCGGCACGCAACGGCCAAGTGAACCTGGTGATCAGGAGGAGGGTTCAGGCAGCAGGTGGGAAAGCATGAACGCTCTGTTTCTGTCGAACTTCAAACAGCACAGCCATGGACAGAAGTAGAGGGAAATTCTTTTTTTTTTTTTCAAGCACTCACTAATGTTGCAGTGCTGTTAGAAATGGTGACTCGACATGCTTTAGGTACTTATCTACTTACATTTTTAATTTGTTTCTATACTTGTGTAAACACAGCCTGCAGTTCAACCCAGTTCAGTCAAAAAGTCCAAGAATTATTTGTCACAGCTGAATCAGTCACTGAAGAACACAGAAGGTTTTTCTGTTTGTTTTTTCTTCAGAATCTGGTCAAACAGTTCATTAAAGGCATTAAGGAGATTAAATATTACGATTTTAAGCTTAGATTTGGTTAATTTTGCTGATGGAATGAGAGGTCACATATGATTGCTTCAATGACTGTTTGAAGGTTGAAAATTCAACATTTTTTTCTGTTTTTACAGTTTCCAGTTCTGATAATAAAATATAACGTGCCTTTCAAACCCACCAAAGTAATAAATGCTGAAGAAATATATCTAATTTTTGACTGAAATGCAGAAATGTCAGACATTTTCCTGCTTACCAAGTGTGAGACTTAGCTGCTGTTTTAGAAGGTTTTGCACTATTGACCAGACAAAACAAGGCACTCAAAGATGCCACCTTTGCCCCCCCCCTCCCTGGTTTTAAAGGGCACGGTTAATGCAGCACAAAGCAACTTTAAAACACTTTACTGAGTTGCAAAATAAGTTTGCAGGGTTACCTTTCTTCTATTCCTCTGTCATCTCCCCTTGTTTCTCTCTTGCCTCTCCTGTTCACTGCTCCCATTCTTGTCCTGTAATGATTCAGGAAACAGGTTTAATCAGTCAGAAAACTGAAGCACTAATCTCTGAGTAATTACACTGAGGCCTCCTCAGAAAACACACTCTTTGCTGTTGCTCTCTGCTCCGTGTTCGGGATGCTTTACCTTTGTAGCCGCGAGCCTGCAGAGTGGGACGGCGCTTCCTTGTGTGAACGGCGGCCTCCCTGCTCTCATTATTACCGCCTCCCCACACACACACACTCACACACACACACACACACACACACACACACACACACACACACACACACACGTGCACAAGCTTTTCTCACCAATCCAATTCTTCCCACTCTATTCCGCCCTCTCTGTCAATTTCCTCTCACCAAAGGCTACTGTCTGACTCATGCCTGGCCTCTTCTGCAGCCCTTACTTCCATCCTAATTGTCTGACTCCCACTGGCACTTTACGAAGTGTCAGACTCTGCTCTCTGCTCTGAGCTCATACTTCTGCCTGCACCCAGTGCCCCACATTTTACACAATTCCTTTTTCTTTTTTTTGACTGTTTTTTGTTCTTCTCATGAGATAACAATTTGTGCACTTGTTGGTGTAAGGAAATGCCGCGCTGGCATGCTTCCTATCGCTGTGGGAAACCTCGCTGTAGCTTCACATTAGCAAACCAAAGTTGCAGTTTAAATTCCTGCCTGTTAAACAAGAGCAAGACGGCTTACCTGTGAGCTATCAAAGCAACACAGGGTTTGATCGCTCAGTATGCCACAGAGCATATACACACACGTAAAGCTGGAGTTGCAGGAAGCAGCTTTCGCTGTGGTTGGATTGACGTGATGCTGCATTTTAATGACGCGTTTCACCACATTGTGACTGCTCCTGAGCTTTATTCCGCTTTTGAGTCGTCGTGTTGCGTTCGCTTCGATGTTTCAAGGGCGGAGCTGCGTCTCCAGCTCGTCACATTTTAGTGAGGGTGATAAAAAATAAAAAGTATGTTGCCTGAAAACTTGATTGTTTTTGCTCACGCAGAATAAACTGAATTCTACCGGAGTAACTAAGCAACACATGGATCATTTTCAGAGTGTTAGGAGGCTTTAATTTCCTTAATTTATAAATGAAAAGATGTAGTACTGACAAGCTGTGTTTTATCTGCTAAAAAAGCAGCTTACTTGCAGTGAAAAATGTAAATTTGCTGTTTAAAAATGCAATTAACTGGAGCATTTCCAAGTTGACGTAGGACAAGAAGCAACACTTTTAGGACTGACACAAAGAGGCAGACAATCATGCACGCTCCCATTCACACCTACAGTACAGTTTAATTAGTAGCTAACCTATCTTGGATCAGCCAGGCATGGGGAGAACATGCAAACTCCACACAGAGCAGCTTCATGCCCCAATGTGAGGCAACCGCTGCCCCGCTGTGCTGCTCTGTGTCACCACATGTCACAGATTATTAGTGTATTCTTCACTGTGCCGCTATGATTTGACAGCCTCAGAGTGAGCAGTTACTTCACACATTTATAAAGCACATATTGTGCTCTTTTGAAATGCAGCACATAGTTAAATATTAAATGGATTATTCACTTTTTCGATTCAGAAGTCTGAGTTGTTTGCTTCTAGTTGCTAAACTTCTTCATGGCTTTGAAGGTCCAATAATGTGTGCTTTTCAGTAAATTATTGAAGAAAAAAGTCTCGCATGTCCCCATAATGTGTCTTATTTTCACTCCGTGAACCACAAAGACAAGACAAAAAAGACAAACGAACAATAAGCAATTTAGTATTTTACTTTACGAACTAAACAACCTGTCAAGGGCTAGAAATTATTTTAAATTTGGTTTTACGGATTGCAGTTAACAGTTAATGTCTTCTCTGTAATTTCTACACTTGACAAAGTCGTCCCGCGGGCCGTTTGTTTGATACCCTTGCTCTAAATTGTCTGTCAGTGTGAATGTGAGTGTGACTGTTTGTATACACACGTGGACAAAATTGTTGGTACCCCTCAGTTAAAGAAGGAAAAACCCACAATTCTCACTGAAATCACTTGAAACTCACAAAAGTAACAATAAATAAAAATTTATTGAAAATTAATCAAAAACAGCCATCACTTTTGAATTGTTGATTAACATAATTATTTAAAAAAACAAACTAATGAAACAGGCCTGGACAAAAATGATGGTACCTCTATAAAAGATTGAAAACTATTTGACCAGAGTGACATGATTAACTCAGGTGTGTCATTTAATTGACATCACAGGTGTTTCCAAACTCATAATCAGTCAGTCTGCCTATTTAAAGGGAGACAAGTAGTCACCCTGCTGTTTGGTGAAAAGGTGTGTACCACACTGAACATGGACAACAGAAAGCGAAGGAGAGAATTGTCCCAGGACATCCGAAAAAAATTATAGACAAACATCTTAAAGGTAAAGGCTATAAGACCATCTCTAAACAGCTTGAAGTTCCTGTGACAACAGTGGCTCATATTATTCAGAAGTTCAAGACCCACGGGACAGTAGCCAACCTCCCTGGACGTGGCCGCAAGAGGAAAATTGATGACAAATTGAAGAGACGGATCGTTGGAATTGTATCCAAAGAGCCCAGAGCAACCTCCAAAGAAATTAAAGGTGAACTCCAAGGCCAAGGTACATCAGTGTCAGATCGCACCATTCGTCGTTGTTTGAGCCAAAGTGGACTTCATGGGAGACGACCAAGGAGGACACCACTGCTGAAAAAAACTCATAAAAAAGCCAGACTGGAATTTGCAAAAATGCATGTTGACAAGCCACAAAGCTTCTGGGAGAATGTCCTTTGGACAGATGAGACCAAACTGGAGCTTTTTGGTAAGGCACATCAACTCTATGTTCATAGACTCAAAAACCAAGCATACGAAGAAAAGAACACTGTCCCTACGGTGAAACATGGAGGAGGCTCAGTAATGTTTTGGGGCTGCTTTGCTGCATCTGGCACAGGGTGTCTTGAAAGTGTGCAAGGTACGATGAAATCTGAAGACTATCAAGGCATTCTGGAGAGAAATGTGCTGCCTCGTGTCAGAAAGCTTGGTCTCAGTCGCAGGTCATGGGTCTTCCAACAGGACAACGATCCAAAACACACAGCCAAAAACACCCAAGAATGGCTGAGAGAAAAGCGTTGGACTATTCTAAAGTGGCCTTCTATGAGCCCAGATCTGAATCCCATTGAACATATGTGGAAGGAGCTGAAACATGCCATTTGGAGAAGACACCCATCAAACCTGAGACAACTGGAGCTGTTTGCTCATGAGGAGTGGGCCAAAATACCTGTTGACAGCTGCAGAACGCTCATTGACAAATACAGAAATCGTTTAATTGCAGTGATTGCCTCAAAAGGTTGTGCAACAAAATATTAAGTTATGGGTACCATCATTTTTGTCCAGCCCTATTTCATTAGTTTGTTTTTTTAAATAATTATGTTAATCAACAATTCAAAAGTGATGGCTGATTTTGATTATTTAATTTTCAATAAATTTTTATTTATTGTTACTTTTGTGAGTTTCAAGTGATTTCAGTGAGAATTGTGGGTTTTTCCTTCTTTAACTGAGGGGTACCAACAATTTTGTCCACGTGTGTATGTAATCCTGTGATAGACTGGTGACCTGTCCAGGGTGTCTCCTGCCTCCACCCTAAGTCAGCTTAGACAGGCTCCATGTTGACGCAGCCATGCTTTGTGTAAGAGTTGGAATAGCCGGTAAAACGGAGGAAAAACACAACACTCAGCCGACATTACTCTTGGCCTGCATGCTCTGGTTTTGTGAATGAGCTGCAGCCATTTATTGTAAATTGTGTGTAGCCCCGCCCACACCCAAAAGTAGGTCAGTTGAGGACAAATAGATCAATATCACAACACTCCAACTCCCTTGCAACCCTGATGAGGATTTAACGGTGTACAGATAATGGATTTATAGAATGTGAATATCACCTGTCAGTAGATGTGCAGCTCAGCTCTCCACCTCCCTCTACAGGTGAGTCTTGTCCGGAGAACGGCCGCAGCCCGGGATCCGTCTCCACGCAGCACAGCTCCCCACGCAGCGACTTCACTTACGGCAACAGCACCAGCACAAGCCAGCCCCCCAGCGCCGGCATGGGCAACGCCGCCGCCGCAGACGGGACGCTGACCCCCAACACGCAGCCCAGCGACGTCATCATCAACCGGAAGGAGAGCGAAGGCTTCGGCTTCGTCATCATCAGCTCGCTCAACCGGCCCGAGGCGGCCGCAACCAACAGTGAGTTGTTGTTTATGCGTCATCAGTCACCCTCCACTCTGCATAACAGCCGCTACAAGTGCTAGATCTGGTGTTGAACCTCACAGGTGCATGTAAGCCATCAGGTAGTCTCCATAAAGAGTCAAGATTAGGGCCTAGCTTAACCCTCGTGTCGTCCTGCAGGTCAAAATTGACCCGTTTTAAAGCTTGAAAATGTGAGAAAAAAATATATTTTGACAGTGAAGCTTCTGATGTCCACATTTTTAACATTTTTGGAAGATCTTTGAACATTTTTTGGTGGGGAAAAAAATGCCAAAATATCTCTTAAGAACATTCACATAAAAATCAACCAAAATCCAGCGAAATTCGCTGGATTTTGGTTGATTTTTATGTGAATGTTCTTAAAGAAAATATTACAAGTTTTACTGATATATATGTAATCACTTTAGATATTTTTAGGATTTTTTCTGGAAGATTTTTACTCATTTTTTAAAAAATATTTACAAGAATTTTCTTGCCAAATTTGGGGGATTTTTTAAAATAAAACTTTTAAGGGAAACTTTGAAGGAATTATTGGAATTTTCTTCCTGAAAGTTTTGCAAATTTTCAGAAATTTGTGGAATTTTTTTTTTTTGCTGAATTCTTGGATTTTTTTCAGACAAGGAAACTATATCTTTTGGTGCCCGTAAATGAGGACAACAGGAGGGTTAAGGTAGTTAAGGTCACAGCTTACTAAAAAGTCTTATTGTAGCTACTCAATTATACATGCCCTCCCACAGCACGTCAGTCTCACACGTCTCTGTTAGGCTGCTGTGAGCATCAGTGCATCGCCCACACATATGAAAAAAAAAAAAAAAAAAAACCTGGATGCCTTACGTAAGCCTGGGGTGAATAGCAAAATGAGAGAGACAGAGACACATCCAGTCAGTCAGTCAGTGAGTGTTGTGTGAGCACAGACAGGCGTAATCCTCCAATCTGCTGCTGAGCGCATCTTCACCTGCAGCGTGTTGCGTCTGAATCCTCCAACAGCTGTGCCCCATAAAATCGGCCGCATCATTGAGGGCAGCCCGGCCGACCGCTGCGGGAAGCTGAAGGTGGGAGACCGGATCCTGGCGGTGAACAGTCAGTCCATCGTCAGCATGCCGCACGCCGACATCGTCAAACTGATCAAAGATGCGGGCCTTAGTGTCACCCTGAGGATCATACCGCAGGAAGGTGAGAAAAACACGCTGCACGTGGACACGACAGGGCTTCAAACCGCATCACTCTGTGGAGACGGTGATTTACGACGGTATTTAAATTGGCTCTGTCAAAATGAAAGTTTTATTGCAAGTTTATCAAATGTGATTCTTCTTGAGATTGACTCCGGTTTGTCATATTCACAAAAGCAGGTCTGCAAATCCTCCTGCAAATGCTCGTCTCTTATTATAGTAACACCGGATAGGCAGGGGATGGTAACGCAAACCTGTGTGCTTCTGTTTCCTCCTGATCAAATGCTGCAATCATGGCCGCATCGCTTTCGAAAACGAGATTTTATTCCCCAAGAGACTTTTGCTTGGTCATCTAGAACAGATGCTCTTAATAGGCTTAAAATTACGACGGCAATCAAGGCCGACTTCATTACAAAGAACAAGGAAAGGCCTGTGTTATGCATTAGCAGACGGACAAAATGCCTCCTCCTTTCAGTCGTATTCTTTGCCTTTAATAGACATTTATAATCTCATTATTTGGCGATACAACAAAGATACCCTGTGGAGTTTTGGGATATTAGTAGTGCTACAGAGCCTTACAAGCGAGCCGATGTTTAATTTGTGTTGTGCGCTTGAAACGCACGACTGCCGTCCCGCTGAAAGCCTCACGCTGTTTCTCTGGTCAGAAGTTGGTGGCAGTAGTGTCTGAACAAAGGCAGTAAAGAAATGAGAAGTCACAGAGATGTAGTACCGATAAAAGAAATGGGGAAAGCAGCACATACTCTCTCCAGGAAGAAAATTATAAAGTTAGTTTAGAGAGACAAGACTGAATCCACCACTGCTGCCCGAACGCAGCACGAAGCATTAGAGAATGTAAGGTAGTCATAAGTTTATAGAAATAGTTTGTCTTGTTCTATTTAACCCTCATGTTGTCCTCATTTACTGGCACCAAAACATATAGTTTCCTTGTCTGAAAAAAATCCAAAAATTCAGCAAAAAAATTCCCCAAATTTCTGAAAATTTGCAAAACATTCAGAAGGAAAATTCCAATAATTCCTTAAAAGTTTCCCTTAAAATTTTATTTGAAAAAAATCGCCTGAATTTGGCAAGAAAATTCTTGTAAATATTTTCAATAAATGAGTAAAAATCTTCCAAAAAAATCCTAAAAAATATATAAAATGATTACATATATATCAGTAAAACTTCTAATATTTTCTTTACGAACGATTTTTATGTGAATGTTCTTAATGAACTTTTTTTTAAAAAAATATTTCCACCAAAAAATGTTCAAAGATTTCCCAAAATATTGAAAATGCAGACATCAGAAATTTTTTTTTCCTCCCACATTTTCAAACTTTAAAACAGGTCAGTTTTGACCCGCAGGACAACACGAGGGTTAAATCTAAAAATAAGGCTGTACTGATCAATATTTGTAGGTTAAAAATGAACAAAACTGCTACTTGTGTGTGAACTGCTGCAAACCTTAGAGTTCCATCAAGCTTCAGGAGCTGTTTGAACCCCTTTCAGCTTTGGTTTCACAGCTTTACCATTGTGGTTCTTATCAGCAAAATAAAACTTCTCGATAAACCTGCCCAGCAACAAACAAACAAAGTCAGCAACTTTCTGCTGGATATAATGAATCGCCTAAGAGTTCTTAAAGTTGTTGTCGAAAACCTCCTTTAAGGTTGAATATTGGATTTCCTTAGATCTAAATTGTTGCTGCAGCAGATCAATTTTATAATGAGACAATAAGTTTGCTGTGCTGCCCTCAAGTGGCCAAAAAATCAATTAATGCAAATTCAAGCATCAAAACAACGGATTTGCCGGGGTAAATAGAGACCTTAAGTGCTCGCTTTGCTTTTGTTTCTAATAATTTTGTGTTCTTTCTGCATCCCAGAGATCAGCAACCCTCCGTCAGCCCCCAGCTCAGAGAAGCAGAGCCCCATGGCCCAGCAGCACAGCCCCAAGACCCAACCCAACGCTGCAGCCTCCCAGTCTAACCAGGCAGCGACGGAACCAAACCCGTCTGTGGCCCAGCCCAACCCGATGCCCCACCAGAGCCCCGTGACCCAGCTCCCCGCCCCTCCTCCTCCTCAGACCTACACCCACGAGGGCAGGTAAGACTCGGCTGGCGAGCTGTTCTAATAAAACCCGCTCCGTCCTCGCGCTGTGTTAAACACCGGTTTGCAGCTGTCTTCATTTTCTGATGCAGTGAAGCATTTTTATAGACCAGCCCTCTATCTGTCTCTGGGGCAAAACACTGATCCACTGGGAACACAGGTAGGAGTGAGTCATATATACCCATCCCCACATCCCCATTCTCTCTCCCTCTGCTACACTTTTTATTTCTCTACATCTCCTCTTAGTCTATTCCTCTCCTCCTTTCTCCACTATTGTCCTTTTCTCTGTCACTGTTTCGCCTCTTCTCTCCCTCACACTCTCCCTCTCTCCCCAGTTTATTGTATAACATCACTTAACTCTTATGGACTGTTAAATTATTTACCTAAATTGCTTCTTTACAGAGATCTGTTTAATATTTTACCAAGAACTGCAGGGGTCCAAAATCCAAAGTGTCATTGCCGTTCCCTGCGCTTTCCACAGCATCCGCATGTCTTTGTGCTCAGCGCCAGCCTCTGAGAGAGCTTGTTTTTATTATAAACATTTTATGTGATGTGCGGGGAAAAACAGTTTAATTTCCACACTTAAGTCGTGTTTAATGGTTGTCAGTGCCAACTAAAACAAGCCATTTCTGTCAGCACCGGGTGACCCAGCGGTTTGTCAGAAAGCATTATTTTCACAGCGCACTAAGTGCTCCGAAAAATAACACGAGTCATTTTTTCATTTCCAAGCGCAGCTGTGACCGTAATAGAATTCCTCCTAGAAGTTCTTTCGTCACTCTGATTGTTCTGTTAGTTACAGGTCTGAAGTGAAGGCGAGGCAAGATGTGAAACCAGACATCCGACAGCCGCCGTTCACAGACTACCGGCAGCCACCGGTGGATTACCGGCACCCTCCTGTGGCGGACTACCGGCAGCCGCCCACGTTGGACTACAGACACCCACCGCTGCTCGACTACAGACAGTTGGCTACTGATGCCAGACAGTTTGCCATCCCAGACTACCGAATGCCACCAGTTCAGGTACATTTCAGTGTTCTTTCACAGACTTTTATCTAAAAGCCGACTGATAGCAGGGTCATTTCATGTGGTTTCAAAAATGGGTGTTGCTGCACCATCTAGAAATTGGCTACATTTTCTTGTGATGGAAGAAAGACACAAAACAACTTTCCATGCAAAAAATTAGAGCTCTATTAGTTCCAAACTTATGGAGTGTATGGTTGACCATGAAGGAGGAAATAAGCCAAACCGGAATTTTGTAGGCTTGTAGTAGCATGATGGAAGATATTTTATACAAATTTATAGATCTCTACCACCTGTGCCACATCGCCTTCCGGCCTCGCCAAAATTGGTCACTTTTTGTGGGGTCCATACTTTAGCAGCTCATATCTTTCTATATGATACCCCCAGAAGTGTCCAACTTTGTAAGTTATCATACAATTTTGTTTAGAATAGGACAGAGCGGTCCTTGGGTCAACATTTATAACATTTCTAGTTATTTTAGACCCATAAAACCTACTGGTGAGTGTGTTTTTCTTAATTTTTAGCATTTTTAGAAGGCTCCTGTAGTCTGTAGAGAGTAGCTAGGAGGCTGTGAGGCTACATGTGACATCAGATGGTTGCTGTGAGCCTGTCTGCCAAATTTCAGCCATCAATAATGTCTAGAAGCTGAGAAATAAGCAGTTAAATAGTGCAACATCCTAGGCGAGGATTTAGGGGGTGGGTTTAGGTCCAAATTCCAGAAATTTGAAGAGGTCATAACTTTGGAACTAGTAGAGATAGAGACCTATAATTTTGCATGGAAAGTTCTATTGTAAGTATCTTTCAGCACATAAAACCCTGAGAAAATTGTCAATGGTGCAGCAACTACTTTTCTGAAAGTTGTGTGTTTTCACATGAAATGACCCAGTAGTTTTGGAGGCCATTTAAGACTAAGAAGACAATAATCCCTTAAAGCTGGACTCATCAAGAGTTGATGAGTAGAGTTTTAGCTCATTGTTTTGGTTTTTTTACAGCCTTGATTCAGTTTGATTCAGTCTCAGGACTCTCATCATTGCCAAACCCAACAGACAGCTCTGTATGTTTTCTGCCAGACACAAAGTAGAACACTATCTGTGGCAGTTCGTAGCTGGATGCTAGCTGGTGTCTATTTAAAGGAGCATTTTGGCATCTTAAGAGCTGCATGTTTTCCTCAGGAGCTGGTGGAAGCCAAAACGGAGCAAAAAGAAGAGCAATCATTGGACTTAACACTTGCCAAATGGTCAATAATGTGCCTCAAAATAGCTCATACTTGTCCACATATGCGAGATTTGTGAATCTGTTTGTTAACAAGTCAGCTTTAAAATGGATCATATGTCAATTTCCAGCTCAGCATCGGGTGGTTTTAAACAATTTTTTTGCCAAGTAACAGTAATTCTTTTCAAATGTGTTACTTTTTTGATAATTTTTGGCTGCCTGACACTGTCTGTGGACATTTTAAGGTTAAATATTCACAGTTGTGCTCTCTGCTGGAACAACGGTGTGATGCCTACATTATTAATTGTGTTTTTGAACTGTAGTTTCTTCGCTGGCCGACTTTTATACAAATAGAAAATATCCGGGATGAGGTTTTGATCTTATATTGTTAACCAACTGCTGCGTATTTACAGATTACACGTTTGTGAAGTTTGGAATTTTCCATTCTTCACTCCAAAGTCGATGTTTAAATATTATTACGGCATAATTGCTTTCGTATAACCGGAAGCTTGTTTGCAAAATTTGCGACATCAATCTTATTTCTCTACAGTCGAGCACTTTGACTCAGCAGCTGTCGGAGCAGTGACTAGGTTTAGGATTGGGATCTTTCATACAAATTTATGACAACAGTTTTTCAGTTTCTGCACAGATGTAATCCAAATATTTGTGTCTATGAGGTTATTTCCTAACTAACAAAGAGTCATGCATGAAAAGTAAAATGTTGGACTCATCAGCATACATTTAATTTTGCATCAGCAGTTCCTGTGTTTCTTTCTAAAGGCTTTCATACAGTTCTCGGTTGTATTATATTTACCTTGCATTTGCAAAATTTTCATTCACTGCTTTTTCTTTGCTGAGTCCTGTGACTATTTTCTGCTGTAACAGGGTCTTTTGTCCTCCAATATCTCTCAATCTAATCGTGTCTGATCTCTGCTTGTCTCAGCTTTCACAGGACTTCGACTTCTTCACAGTGGAGCTGGAGAAAAGCGTGAAAGGCTTTGGTTTTAGCATCCGCGGAGGGCGGGAGTACAAGATGGACCTGTTCGTCCTGCGACTGGCGGAGGACGGACCCGCCATCCGCAACGGGAGGATGAGGGTAGGTTTCATGACGCTGTTTCCTTAAAGGAATCGGCTACACGCCCTTTAAAGGTTAAGCTGCTTTCTATCTTTCTGGATTACATGGCAGACGCTCACTGTAATTGTATGATGTTATCAAAGCTTGCAACAGCAACTTTTTCTGAGCCGGCTGAGACGTAATCTGTCAAAATAACTTAGGAGATGGTTCGTCCTTTTGACGTTGGGAGTTTTTCAGAAGTTTGTCTGCTCCCAAGTTCCCAAAACTCATCTCTCCCATGTATTTAGTAACAGATGATATTCAGCAAGACAAAGATAGAGAATTCTTAAAGTGGGCCAACTTAAATTGTACTTAAGTGTTTGCACAGCTGTGCCCCCCTCCAGCTATAGCCACTTAAAAAAAGCAAAGCAGCTCACATATTTTCTGAATTTCTAAAGATGTAATAAAAATACTATTGAAAATTAAAACAGAGCGCTTGACTTGGCTCCTCCGACTCGTCGCTGCTGTGTAAATTGTGGGTGATTTGCTGCTCGTAAAATAAATTCCAGAGCAGCTTTTCTGTATTTGTCAGTCCTCTCGATCCTCCACTTTCTTTTTCTCTTTCCTGTACATTCTCCGAGCTTTAAGTCTGGGGCTGATAGCCTCAGTATGCTCTACATTGCTTATCTGTAATGAACCTGTCAAAGATAATGTGTGCAAAATGCCCCTGGGGGAGGTATTACTTTCTCTGCTCGCTGGTGTAGTCGATGGAGTCCAGTGGGCCCAGACGCAGGTGGAAGAGGAGGAGGGAATCCCACTTGAGCTCTACTTAAATTCAGTGTATAAGCTTCTGTGAAGTCTGATTACTGCTGGAAATGTATGCTGTAGAAAAAGAAAGTAGAAAATTAGTAGTAAAAATTCTGCACTCGGAGTCTAACTTTAAAGGTCCCATATCGTGCCCCTTTTTCAGCAAAATAAAGGCATGTATCCAGAATGTGTCTTTCACTTTTTCAGCTCAAAATACCATAAAAGCGGCTCATTTCACCATAACTGTATAACCCCTGGTGCTAGTTCTGTTCTAAATAAGCTGTTTCGGTGTTTGTAGCTTTAAATTAACCTGAGCTGCTGCTGCTGTGCTTGCTACCTTCAGGAAGAAAACTCTCTCTGCATCTGTGATTGACAGCAGAGAAAACCACATGGCAGCTGACATATGAGGGAATGAGCATGAGACCAGGACTTTCTATCTCTCTGAGCGGTCCTTTAACCTGGAAAATTTGCAGAATTTACAGCATAGGCATTGTTTTAAATCGTGTATATACAGTGTGTTTGTCAGACGATTTTGAAATCAGTAGTTTAACGGTGCACAGCAGCAGCCTGAATATGACTGTGAAATGACTTCTGGTTAATATTTATCTTATTGGGCTCTGTTTCAGTCGCAATTGGTGGACGACAGAAACACAAAATATGGAATTGAGCTTTACTTAAAATGGGAACTGACGTGTTAGAATGCAGTATACGTGAGCACAGAGAGCAGGAGAGAACCACGCAAATGTAAACACGAGCCGAGTTTAGCACAGTAAACCACCCAATTATTTTGAGTTTAAGTCTCCACCATCTCTTAATGTCCTGTAATGTCCTCTCTTAAGGTTTACAGTTTCCACAGAGCTCCGACCTGTGAGCATACGATGAAAAACAACGGTCAAATTAGCCACATGAGCACACAACATGCCACCACTAAGGATTTTCCTGTTGTGCTGACATTGTCGTCATTAATAAAAGTAATTCATTGGTAGGCCTTTAGTTCCTGTGATGCTGGGAGTGCATGAATACCTGATGTTCACTCTTGCAGCCAACAGTAGAACATCAGGTGTGGTTTGCTTGAGACAATTTAGATTAAGCAGAAGCAGCACTAGAAAACAAAAAGAAGAAAAAAACTCAGGCATTTGTGGTTCCTCGGCTGGAATATAGAACCTAAATTCTTACTAACTTTTAAAGCTGTGAATTAGTCTAGTTGGGTAGGGGGCTTGAGGAAAGGCATGGGTGATTATCTTTATATCTGGAGAAGTTTTGCTTTACATCTCCAAATTTGTAACCACACAACGCACAAAAAAACGCACAAAAAAAAGACTTTCACCACAGGGGCATTTAGAAGTCATGGCAAAGTGCATGTAAAAGATCAAATGTACATTTTTTTTGCACTACAGTAAATGATTCCTGTACCTAAATAATTATTTTACATTCTGTAATGAAGTATTTTACAGTTTTTTACTGTTGAGGTGGAGCTAGTTTTAACCCTGTTGGTCCCAAAAACCTGGAAGTAGTGTCTGTAAACGTTCAGATAATTATAGTGAAGTAAAAGCTGCAATAGTTCCCAGTGTGTGAATTAAATGTTTGAAGTAAAAGCGCATAGAGTTAGTTAAGTTAAGCCCAACTGCTTTAGAATTGTACTTTAGTAAATGCGCTTAATTACATTCCTCCCTTGAGTCTAATTTGTCGCAGATGAATGGCCAGACAGTAACACAGTTGCTAGCATATCGAAATCAACTCGACACCGTTTTCTTGAGGAAGCCACAGAGAGCACTTTGATCCCTCCTCCAACAATCCTCGATCCATACTGCTGGGAGCAGAGAAGAATCAATCTGCATTTAGCTTAAGTAAATGTGAGACATTGGCTCAAAAGCGTTTGTGACATGGCTGTCACTTTGGATTTGAGTGCTGCTTTAACACACACTAAGGTGCAGAAACCAAAAAGCCCACTTGCGCTGCGACTCCCCGCAGTCACTCTGACATTTTGAGTTTCAGTCAAGTCATTTCTCCTCAAACAGGCACTTTGAAGCATCTCTGCAAAAAAAAGAAAGCCTGTTTTTGACTGTAATAGCTAGAAAGTAATCAGCAACAAGGAGCGCTAACACATTCTAACAAGTGTCTTTTCGGTTCAAGTGCAGAGGCTTTTAAGGAAACCATATGAAGTGATTGGTTATTACAGATAATCATTTTGCCCATTTAATTAACTTTCGAGGATTTAAACTGTTTAAAACAGTTTTGCATAAGCATCAGGTGCAGGAGAAACAACTCTATCTCCAGCTCAGGCTCTCTGGGCTCAGCAGTCACGTGCCGTCCATTCAACTTCAGGTGCCTCTTTATTAACGATGAAAATGGAGATGGCTCTCCTCCGCTGTTAGGAGGTGAGGATTAATGAGCAAACCGTCTTGCCTTCCACCTCTCTTCAGACCACTGTAATGACACCTAATGACTCCCCCTCTGTTGATTCGAGTCCGCTCCTGACTTTCAAATTACCTCCACCGTTACTGGAGGACTTCTCCATTTGTTAGCGTAATTGGCCGGCACGTTTCGTCCTGTTCCCCACCAATCCTCGCCATTAGTCAACCTCGGAGGCGACTCTTGAAGGGCGGATAAGTGTCTTATATTTGACTCAAGCTCATGTGTGTCAGGGAGCGGTCCACTTAGGATTTACGTGCTTCACCCCATTATAATTGTGGTCTGAACAACCTCAGTGTAGGGCGATATTTCTTAGAGATTGCATCACGTAGGACTGACGTGCACAGGTGATGATGCACCACTGCTTTAGGTGTTACGTTCAGTTCTAGAAGTCATTCTACAAGAGCTGCAGTCCATCCTGTGATTGTGTCAGGAAGGCAGCTGGTCAAGATTCCATTTAGTTTTCTGTTTAAAATGGAAAACAAATGTGTATATTCACCAAACTTCTATAAAGGTTGCATTTTGGATCAAATATTGGTTAGTTTTGCCTGACTTCGTTGAAAAAAATGGTTCGAAATTTAAAGTTAATGCACCATCCGTGAACACCAGACGTTAACTGAGCTACGTTTGAGGTTGCTTTATACCTGCAGGACGCTGGTATTCATTGGGGTGTAATTATAAGAACTTCAGCAGCCTCCTGACAAGCAGTCGGCCGTAATTCCATCCAAATGACATTACTGCCAAAATGAATCATATCTGACACCAGTTTATGGCCGGTAATGCTCATTAATGCTTGCAGAAGCTTAGAGGAAAGTCAATGAATTATAGATCTGTATTGATCCTAGTAAATCACAGAGCAAAAGTCTCATCGAATTGCTTTTCCTATATACATCCATTTCCTTTTTATCGTTTTGCTCCAGATGTACATCGGGAACATTAGCCCTCTTGGTTTTAGTTTCCTCCCATGCTTCACAGCCACTGGTCAAAGAGCTTTATTGACACTTTAAAATCTACAAACACAGCCTCGGTACCGATTCACTGCTCGCTGTACGTGGCTGCTCTCAACTCACAAAGTATTTATCGGTCTCTGAATAAAGCTGCCCAAAGTTTGGGGTTGAAAAAAGGCTATTTATTCCCTACCAGACAATGTTTTGTGGAATGGTTTAGAAAGGAGTCATTTCTGGACTCAAAACAATTGCATCTCGAAAATTTAGAGCGATTTACCTGACTTCCATATCGCACAGTAATATTACACATCCTGACTTTGATTTATTTCCATTTTATGTGGACGTTAATTTAAACACAAGACGCTTGTGCTCCAAACAACAAAGATGCACACTCAGTGAAGGACCTAGGATCCCTGAGCAATGATTCCTAACACGTCTCTGGGGGTCATCAGGTGGAAGCCTCCCTTCAGCTGTGTTTCACCTGTTTAGTCCCACAACACCTCCAGGAGGCGAGGTGATGAACTCTGGCGTCCCAGATTCACCCCCTCTAGTTCACACTGCTCCTACACAACCCAAACAGCACCGCCACGTTCAACTGACCCAGGAGATTGAACAACAAGGACACATGTACGTGAAATGAACTGGGAGCTTCTGATTGATTCTACTTTCACAGGCAGCTCCAAACTGTTCCTCAAACCTTCCAAGCACCCCGTCGTCCCTCCTCATTTTCTTCCCAGACAGATGTTTACAACTTCTTTTTTGTCTTCCAGGTCGGGGACCAAATCATTGAGATCAATGGAGAGAGCACTCGGGACATGACACACGCCAGAGCCATCGAGTTAATCAAGTCTGGAGGCCGGCGTGTTCGTCTCCTCCTGAAGAGGGGTACAGGGCAGGTCCCGGAGTACGGTAAGTATCTCCTCTTTTACGTTCAACGGCAGCTTTCTTCTTTGTCTTTACAATCATTTCTCTCTTAACACTTAAACTGTAATTTCTTCACTGTTACCTTCAACTCTTGATAACATTAATCTGGCATGCGTTTATATTCACGTTATATCTTTATTCTCTTCATGCTCTTGTATTCTTTAAACTCTTTAATCTGAATTTCACGATGCTGTTAAAAACAACTAATTGTTTGTCTCTTCTATCTTGACTAACACTAGTTTATCTTCTGTCCATTTCAGTGATCTATCACTAATTGATTGGTCTAGGTTGTTACTTCCCCTTCTATAGGAATGGTATCTTCCAGTCTCTCCATGTGCATGAAAAGTGACAAGCATGGCTCCCCCTATTTCTTCCTAATGGGCCACTCTAAAGACACGGTTTGTGATCATACGAATGTTTTTTTCTCTTCACGTAACCCTGGCTTTCTGTGTTGTGGTTTTGTGTGTTTTGTTTTTGCGTGTGTGTAACCACTTGATCTCGAGATGCACAAACAACTTGTTTTATAACCTTGAACAAGCCAAACTGTTGGAAGATTTTGTCTTTTTTTTTTTGCTTGTGGAATAATCACCCCCCAAAAAAATCACTTCAAGCTGCGGGAGGTTGTAAAATTAGTCAGCATAACTCTCTCCCCGTCGGAAAGATAAATCAACCCCCAACAGCTACCTACAGGCCCGAAAATATCGCAACACGAGCATCCACCCCGAGTCAGCCGAGGGGAGATGAACGTGAAATATTGCGGCTGATTTTTTTTTTTTTTTTTTAACCTGCAAAATCTCGGCGCAGCGCGAATCAAGCCTGGAAGGGGACATTTATTTGTGTGACACCGCGGGTAATAAAACTCTGAGGCGTCTCCGGCTCCTGTGCTGCTTGAGAGACAGTCGTTTTCCCCATTAGACCCCACCGGTGACACATATTGATCAGCATATGGCCTCAGCGGTCACCCTCCAGCCCTTAAACACAGGAAATAGAGGCTAATGTCCTTCCCCCGTGGCAGCCCTTGTCTGCCATCCCCCTTCCAGCCAGGGATTTAATCTCTGTCTGTGTGGAGAGCTTTTGTAATACTTGCCTTGAGGTGGTTCTCCAGCCTTGAAATGTGCACACATGGAGGCTTAGTGTGGTCAGCCAGTCACCACAGCGCTCCATCATTACAGATCTGCTCCTGTGTTCTCCTCTCTGCAGTCTCGAGGCTGAAGCAGCATTTTAACCCGCATGCTCTCGTCCGTGTGGGTTTTGATTCAGCATTTCATCACTCGTAGTTTACAGGCGCTTTATTTGCATACTAGGAGGTTATGCAAATCGTGCACGGTGATTAACTTGGCTGTTTTGCGACATTAGCATGCTAATGTTCAAAGGAGCGAGCTATTTTCGTCTCGGGTCGTTGCGCGCTTTGTAGGCAGAGCTCAATGCAAAATGATAATCAAGATTATAAACCGAGTTGTGTTGATGTAATATCGTTGTGGTGCATGAATGCTGCTTTGTGCTTGCCTGTGTGTGTTGTTTTTTGACATGTTGAGTCCCTCTATGTAGCTTAGTTACACTCAGGAATCTTTCTAAAAGCTAATTAGGAGTACAAGTTAGAATAAAGCGACGCTACGGCAAACCAAAATAATAAACTATAGACATGCTGAGAGAGGAAGACTTGTGGATCAGATGTTATAAAGGTGAGACTCCATAAATCAGGATAGCAGCAGTAACACAACTGACCCAAGTAACTAGCAGTCAGTCACGTTGTTGCGCTGATGCATAACAACAAATGTGAACTGTAAAAATAACCAGCAAGACATTACCTGCAAATTATGCAACATTAAAACTATAAATTAAGAATAACTTCTAGATCATGATACGTTGTTTCTATCATAAAGTCAAATACGAGATTGCACATTGCTCTTATGTCGTTTTGTCTCATTTTTGTAATATTTTGTCTTGTTTTTGTTGTTTTTGTCTGACTGTTGTCATTTGTCTCATATTTTTGTTGTTTTGTTTCCTTTTTGTCTCACTTGTTGTTTTTTGTCTATTTTTGTCGTTTTGTTTTTTGCATTATTTGTTGTATTTTTGTCTCACTTCTGTTTGTCTACTTTTTTGGCATTTTGTTCCTGGCTTTTGTAATTTTTGATCTCATTTGTGTGTTTTGTGTAATTTTTTGTCAAATTTTTGTCTCTTTTTTGTTTTATTTCATGTCGTTAGTCTCATTTCTGTTGTTTTTGTGTCATTTTTATAATGTTTTGTCTTGTTTTTGTTGTTTTTTGTCATTTTGATCAATCCTATTCCAAATACCTGCGAGTATAGGTTTTGTGTTTTTGTGTTTTGGAGTAAAGTCACCAAATTTGCGAAGTTTTTTTAATCAGATTTTACTGGTGACATTTAAAACTGCAGTTATGACTCTCTCCCTCTTCATTTAGCCTTGTTAGTGCATATTTACACATAAAATCCTTACATTTTCTCATCTGGGTGTTTTTCTTTAAAAGTTTATATAATTTTTATGGTTTAACTTTCTAATTCCTGAACTCACTTTCCGAGCATTGTTGCTTTTGTCTCATTTTGAAATATGAAAGTCCAGCAATTCTCTGTTTTTATAGTTTCTTCTATGATAAACAGTGTCATATGGATTTTTTCTCCCTTTTTTTGTGTTTTTTTTTTTTTTTTTTTTTTTTGCATTTTACGTCTTCCAAACCCACTGGTGGTGTTTTGGAGTTGAGAGGATTAAAGCCAGTTTTAAATATCTCCAGTAGCAATTTAATTTATACTCTTCAAATACTCTTGAAATTTTGGCCTGCAAGAGGGATTAACTAAAGATTGATCAGAATCGATGCAGTGAAAACCAAAATAACCTGTTTTAAGCACTTTTAGTCCCTCTGAATCAGACCTAGATAGCACTAAATACACGTCCTATCATGCAGCTTTCACTTTTCATTACATCCTATCTGCCTGATAAACATATTTATGACTCTACACTCATGTTTGCTCGGATCTCCTTGGTTTTTTAAATGACTTTCAGGGCTTTTCAAAGTTGAACGAGCTCCTTCAGAGGGACAGAGAACATTATAGATACTGTTTTTATTGGCTGAATAACACTCCCTCTGAAAAAGTCCCAAAAAAATCACTGTGTTCTACCTGCTCAGCAGTAAACTCCACAGATGAAGTTAGTAACTGGCTGGTGAACACAGTGTGTGTTTAGCAGCTAAAGAGCCAGATATTTCCCTCAGGAGTAGCAGACAGTCAGCCGGCGCTAAAAATGTACCACAGGGTTTTCCTGCATGGATGAAAGAGGTTTTAAGCAGCGCCAAAATGATAAAAAACCGAGAATAAAGTAAAAGTTTCACTAGGTTTAGTATTGGGGTTTCATTCCCTTAAGCATAATAGACATTTTTGTCAGGAAAATGCACAGATTTCTGTCTGAGTAGGTAGAACAGACTGACTGCATGCTCACTGCTGTGCATAGTCACCCCCCGAGGGCCCTTTCTGAGCCAGGAAAACCCTGCACCATATCTGTGTGCTAACAAGTCAGACACATCAACTTAAAAAACGACCATTTGTCCGCACTGTATCTCCAGCTTGTTCCTGCTGCCGCCAAGCAGCCAAAAATAAGCTCCATGTGTCCTCTCATATAGAACAAGATTCCATATTTTACCTTAAAACGTGTTTGGATGACTCAGCAGAAATGTGAGGCCACCACAGCTTCAACTGAGCTGACAGTAGGCATTAGCACAGCATGTGATAATCGCAGTTTCCTCACACACACAGAGCTTCTTTACGGGGCGAGTGTCACCTCATTGCAGCAGGCGTGCTGCAGGTAAAGCACTGTGAAGTTCCAGTGTACTTAGAAAGGCCTCCTTCTCCCTCTCGGCGCTGCATCTAATGTGCTCCAGCGCTGCAGGAGAGTCTCCTTATAATTGGGCCTCATGGCGCTTGTATAGCCTTGCTAGCCTCTGCCCCCTGCCTGGACCACTGGAAATGACTGATGGCCGAGGGACCGGGGCTCATCGGTGCAGAAACGGAAGCTAACAGTCCGTGAGAGTGGAGAGTTTCGTGGAGGAGCGAGCCTCAGATTCACTGCTGCACCGGATGCACACTTTCTCAGGCTTAAAAGAGAGAGAGAGAGAGAGAGAGAGAGAGAGAGAGAGAGAGAGAGAGAGAGAGAGAGAGAGAGAGAGAGAGAGAGAGAGCAGCTCGGCCCCTGAGGTTTTCATTCTCGCTAAAGCACCACCCTATTGGGCACATCATCCATTTCATTAAACCCGTTTTCGATTTTCCGTCAAGGTTTTAGATTGGCCGAGGCATTAAAGAGAGCTATGGGAGGCAGATTGATGTTGTCTAAAAGCAGAGTTGCGATGTGACACGTTGGGAAGTAGGTTATAGTGCTGCTCGGATATTTACTTTAATGCTTCTGGCTTGTAGAATAGGACTGATTGCTGTGACGATTATTGTGTTTATTTTTTTCGTGTTTGCTTGTGCAGTGGTGTGTGAGTGTTTAACCCTCGTGTCGTCCTGCGGGTCAAAATTGATCCATTTTAAAGTATGAAAATGGAGGAAAATATATTTATTTTGATGGTGAAACTTGTAATGTCAACATTTTCAACATTTCTGGGAAATCTTTGAACATTTTCTGGTGGGAAAAAAGAAATGTTAAAAATGTTTCTTAAGAACATTCACAAAAACATCAACCAAGATCCAGTGAATTTCGCTGGATTTTGGTTGATTTTTGTGTGATTGCTCTTAAAGAAAATATTAGAAGTTTTACTGATATATTTATATGGAATCACTTTAGATGTTTTTAGGGGGGGTTTTGGAAGATTTTTCCTCATTTTTTGAAAAATATTTATGAGAATTTTCTTGCCAAATTTGGGGGATTTTTTAAAAATAAAACTTTTAATGAATTATTGGAATTTTCTTCCTGAAGGTTTTTCAGAAATTTGTGGATTTTTTTTGCTGATTATTTGGATTTTTTTCCAACGAGGAAATAGTATTTTTTGTTGCCCGTAAATGAGGACAACAGGAGGGTTAAGCGGTGTGTGTGTGTGTGTGTGTGTGCGCGCGTGTGTGTGTGTGTGTGTGTGTGTTACTGACTGTGTATCTGTGTGTTCCAGACAATGCCGCCCCATGGGATGCTCGCCCTTCAGCCTCCCCAAGCCTGTCGGAAGTAGCCCCTCCCATCGACAGCCTTTCCATGTCATCGCCTTCATCTCATCTGGCCCCGGCCCCCGACCCTCCTCACCTGCCACCTCAGGACGTCCCTCGAGACCCGGTGGCACGAGACAGCAGGACGGAGCGTCCCAAGAGCCCCCAGAAAGCCGAGCTGCTGAACCCAGATCCCACCGGCCCGGGGAGGAGAGTGGCGACGCCCGGCGGGAGCGGCAGAGCCAAGAAGGAGGGTGGCAGGTCCACCCACAAGGGGCACCGGATGCAGCCCGCCACCGACGGGGAAGGGGGCAAGGAGGGGCAGAGCGGAGAGCCCAAACCTTCCAGGAGCACCAGAGGAAGGTCCAAGGAGAGGAACACTGGGGACGCCAACGAATCCACCCACTCTCCCAGCGGCTCCAAGCTCCCGCACACCAACGGGAACAGCAGGGAAGACGCGGAGCGCTGGAGCGGCGGGAAGCAGCTGGAGCCGGAGCAGAGCAAACCCAGGCACAGGGAGCCGGACAGGGGCCAGGGAGAGAGCCGGCCCAGCCTGCCCAGCAAGAGCACCAGCGGCGGCATGGCAGCGGGGAGGAAGGTGACGGTCTCCCCTGGGCCTTGGAAGATCCCCGGATCGGACAAGCTGCCCAGCACGCTGCGCACGGGCACGTCCAGGCTGAGCAGATAACACCGCAGCTCCAGCAGAACACGGTGGCCGCGCTCATCTGGACCCAACCACCGACCACCTCCATCCGGACGACATCCTCACACCATCCTGTGCTCCGACAACACCCCCCACCTCCACCCCACGAGAGTCCAAACCGAGAGGGGGCATGGTGATCTGGACCACGTGTTTTTAAAGTTTTATTTATGATACTGTGTTTTAAATTATTTTGAGAAATATTTTACACCCACCACCTTAAGAACTGGAAAAATCATCCACTTTAAAATGGAAAAAAGAAAATAAAATAAAAAGGAAGAGCAAATCTTTGTGTAGCGCGGCGGGGAATCATTTGGGAGGTTTGAATGAATTATAAAGACTATTTTAAGTTCTCCCCCAAGCACAATTTGGGGGACAAACATGCAAATATTCACGATTCGACAGGACGCAACTGTTGGTTGGATTTTTTTATATATATATCTACACAGTGGAGTCTATTTTATGAAATGGAATGTCAAACAGATGCCTGTTTTTGATGGAAGTGAATGGATCAAAGAGATGAAATCTGCTCATCAACAGAACATTGCCTTAACAGAGACAGTGTGGGCCTGAATGATCTATCAGATGATTATAGACAAAGATATATTATAATGAATATGAATATGTGGGAACATTTTGTAAATAAGATCATCTTTAAGTGAACAGAACCTTATAGTGAAGCCGCTGGAAATTCTAGTCCGCCAATAAGCGAGTAAAGCGGCGCGACGTGGGCCAGAACTTCCAGCAACTTCTCCCTCCCGTTCAGCCCTGTGATTGCAGTTTGGGAGGCGGAGTTTCAGCGGCAATTCCTGCCGCGGTTGACTCTCTGTTTGGAGTTCAGTGAGGCTGTCTCGCCAATCCGTTTCTTTCTCGTTTTTGCGCTTAACGGACACGGCAGTCTGCGACGGAAGGAGCTCGCGTGAATCCGACCGAGGGGCGGAGTGCCTTAGACTGACACAGAGGTTGGCTTTTTAACTCCAAAACACTTCAGAGGGTTCAAAACAGGCTGCTATACAACACCGACTTCACAGATCGAAATATAAACTGTATTTTTTCAGTGTGATGTGGTGAAATATATAATTTATTTCACAAGCTTATGTATGAAAACTAGTCCATCACCAGAGGTGTTGACGGTCCTTATTTGTGCAAGTGGTGCATTCGGGGTCACGATGCTTTCATTTCTGATTCTTTAATGAGGTCTGACACTAATAATTTCCATGCAGGATCACTTTTGTGAGACGGTGCAATCAGATGGCAGCACTCGGCAGGACTTTGCACCCAAACCAAACCAAATTAGTCAAACCTGGAGTCATCGGAGAATCGGTCTGCTCCCGGGCTGAAAGAGGAACGTTTGTGTCTGAATTTGATTTGTTTTCGGTGATTCTGTCGACACTGTGTGATAATGAGACGTACATATCCATGCCAAAGCTGCTTGTAGGTTTTCTCATTTTTCTCCCACCCGACCCAGAGTTTCAAGGCTTTGAAGGCTGTTCTCTTGTACATTTTTTTATATAATAACCTAACACCTGACTGTTTGCTAAGCCCTGCCACCCTTAGTTACTGTTGCTGCTCCCGTCAAGCTTTCCGTTTGCAGTTTACTGTGATTAAACCGAGACAACAGAGGGTCCTTGAGTTTAGACCGAGGTGCTTCACCCTCCTGTTGTCTTCATTCACCAAAAAATATTGTTTCCTTGTCTGAAAGAAATCCAAAAATTCAGCAAAAAAAATCCACAAATTTCTCAAAGTTTGCCAAAGCTTCCTTCAGTATTTCGCTTCAAATTTTTATTTTTAAAAAATCCCCCCAAATTTGGCAAGAAAAATCTTGTTAATATCAAAAAATGAGCACAGATCTTCCAAAAAAAATCCTAAAAATATCTAATGTGGTTACATATATATCAGTAAAACGCCTCATATTTTCTTTAACCCTCGTGTCGTCCTGCAGGTCAAATTGACCCGTTTTAAAGTTTAAAAATGGGGGGAAAAAAAAATATATGTATTTTCACAGTGAAACTTCTGATGTCCGCATTTTCAACATTTTTGGGAAATCGCTGAACATTAACGCAAAAAATCTACCAAAATCCAGTGAAATTCAATGGATTTGGTTGATTTTTTGTGAGTGTACCTAAGAAACATTCACAAACTGATATATATGTGATCATATTAGATATTTTTAAGATTTTTACTCATTTTTTGAAAATATTTGCAAGAATATTTTTGCCACATTTGGGAGATTTTAAAGAAAAAAACTTTGAAGGGAAACTTTTCAGGAATTATTTGAATTTTCTTCCTGAAGGTTTTGCAAATTTTCACAAATTTGGGGATTTTTTTTTTTAATTGAATTTTTGGATTTGTTTCAGACAAAGAGAATATTTTTTTGGTGCCAGTGAATGAAGACAACAGGAGGGTTAAGAACATTCACAAATTATTTGTGTGTGTGTGAATGTTCTTAAGAAATATTTTTAACTTTTTTTTTCATCAAAAATGTTCAGAAATTTCCCAAAATTTTTGAAAATGTGGACATCAGAAGTTTCACTGTGAAAATATATATATTTTTCCACATTGTCAAACTTTCAAACTGGTCAGTTTTGACCTGCAGGACGACACGAGGGTTAAAAGCAGCTTCTCATTTCACTTTTAAAGGCTTTTAGGATGAGCGCTGACAGATGTGTCTCATCGGCTGAGGTTGGTGGAGTATAAACTTCCCACATCTAATTAAAATCCCCACTAATGTTGCAAACATTAGAGCAGATAAACACACACGAATCCAAACCTGTTTAAAGTTCTGAGGTGAAAATGAATCGACGGTTTCCAAACTCGTCCTCCTGCCAAACGTACAAGACGTCAACAACGGCATAAATCCAAAGCTTGACAGGCCTGCAGGTGCTTAATGTGATTGAATGGCTCTTCAGGGGAGGAGTTTAGCAAATGGTCAATTTTCAGGTCTACAAATCTCTTCACAGCATCTAAATCCACATGCAGATGCTGTTAAACTTCTGAGTGGTCGTTTTTCCTCCAAATAAGCCAACGTCAATGAAAAACATGTCCTCCTTTCCTCTGCTAACAGTGTTTAAAAGAGCAAAGGGAGACAAGTCATTATGTTTGCAGCTGTAATCCGTAATTACACAAAGACTCAGCAGACAGACTTTAAAACACAATCCAACACAGAGGGACTGGGGTTTGAATCATTGTGACGGGAAATAGAAAAATTCATCAGCCCGGCGCAAACGGCTCAGTCATTCGTAGACGGTGTGTGGGGTGATTAAAACGACGTCCTGTATCATCATCATCATCATCGTGCCCATTTGGCCCGACTGCTCCTTTATTTTCTTATCGAGGCAGAAACTAAAAATACGTGCGTACTCTTTGCTCATCCTTTGCACAACCCACGTCTGAGCTGTCTCCGTCGAGCCAAACTGTAAGTAGTTTTCTAAGGAAATCAAAAACAAGAAAAAAGATCATGCAGAGGTGTGTTTGCAGAGCGTGTGTGTTGAAACGCGCACGGCGGCAGCATCCAGTCCAGCACCAGGCGGCTCAGTATCACTGTGTAGTGCTATAGCAGTGTGTAGACCCTGAACAGATATCTCTATAAATATGACTCGGTGTACTATTGATGGTCACAAAGACTGTAAGCGGAGCAACTATTTTTATGAAATGCAACATTATGGATATATTAACTTTTGCAGAAATCTTGTTTACCTGTATGATATTCTGAAACGCTGTCAAAATAAAAGAAAAATCTTGACACAACATGAAAAATTGATTTAGGACACGCTGCTGTGTGGTTTATTGCTGTGTTTATGGCATCAGTTTACTTTCATTTCTTGTTTAAGCAGTATCTAAACACCGAATGCATCGTTTGTAGCTAACTATAATCTGCAGGCAGGTGACAAATTAAAGGGAAAAACAGCAGAGAATGTCTTTGTAAGGAGTTGGGGTGCCACAGCAGATTTAATGCTGCATGACATTTATTACACCGCACAGGAACATGGCGGAGTTATGTGACGATTGGTGTACGTTTGTCTGTCCGTCTGTCTGTCTGTTAGCAGCATCATTCAAAAACGGACTAACGGGTTTGGGTGAAATTTTCAGGGAAGGTCAGAAATGACACAAGGACCATGTGATTATAATTTGGCAGTGATGAGGCTTATAGTCTGGGTCCACGGATTTGTTAA
The DNA here is from genome assembly GCF_021347895.1 of Acanthochromis polyacanthus. Classification (NCBI taxonomy): domain Eukaryota; kingdom Metazoa; phylum Chordata; class Actinopteri; family Pomacentridae; genus Acanthochromis; species Acanthochromis polyacanthus. The sequence continues at coordinate 40,688,742 of NC_067113.1, read as the reverse complement.
AGATTCCTGTACTGTGAGATAGCTGCACATGTCACTGTAACCATGACAACAAGTGGACAGCTGCCTGCTGACAGTCACATGACTGCAATCCTGCTATAAATCAGCCACTACGGATTTATCAGGACTTATCCGTCGGAAATGATGCAAGGCACAATTGATTAAATTGTGGGGGTGTTTCTGAGTCCCATCAATTCCAGCCCACCGCTACATATTCAGGTCACGCGATTCAGTATCCGTATAGAACATATGTCAAGCTCTACTGGAGGGATGAACACCACGCTTTCAAAATATGTCCCCTCATTTAGTGCTTTGATGATGCTGGTAGAAAGCACTGACTTACTTGTTGCTTCAAAAATCTCCTTGGATGTTCAGTTGGGTTGAGGTCTGATGACTGTGGACCCAAAATGTCCTCACAGCTTCACAGAGCCACCAGATGCCCTCCCTGTAGAGGTCAAAGGCTCAGGTTTTGCCTTTATTTTGTCACCCGTGTGCAGTTGTGTGTAAAACAGTTGTCATCTGTGCACTTCTTGCACATTTCTCACCTTCAGTTTGTAGCTTTTTTTGTCATCAGCCTCCTCAACGACAAACTCCTCCAGTGTCAAACCTTACACAGCTGTTTTTACAGGCTGACATGTATGTAAAATACGTGCTATGTCCCTTTAATCACGCCTGATTTCTTCTGGAGATTGTTGTCATTTCAATCAGCAACATTAAGGGCTGAAGCTAACAGTTATTCTCACTATTAATTAATCTGATGCTGATTTTCCCAGGTAGCTAATTAAGCAGACTACATGAAGTCAAACATCTATGGATTTTTGCTTAAAAAGATCTGTTGGTTTCTAAATTCATAGAAATGAATCCCACAGCTTACCAGAGGATGAGACAGCTCATTTTAACCCCGTAGATTCAGTAAATATTCACTGTGCGGAGGCTGCGAGCAGTGCAGTTTAAGCCTCCTTTCATTAAATTCCCGGATAATTAAGTGATTTTCATAGTTGCTTGATTGTTTTAGCTCTTTTAGCTGTAGTAAATAGAAAACACCATATTCAGATGCTTCAACAATAATATTCTATCATCGTTTATTACACATTCTTGTTCGCTTGCTGCTCATATATCGTTCTGTACGCGGTGTCAAACAATATGTGCGTGTTATATATGCGACTGACTCCACAGGCCTCTAATCGAGATGCTTTTATCACTGCAGTGTCTCTGTTTGGCCACATGGAGGCGACTAATTAATGACTTACATTCTGCACACACTACTATATATATTTTTTTTTTTTAAACACTGTGCTGATAATGATTTTAAACGATCATTCTAATACATGCAAGTGATCCATATTTACTAATTCTTCATTTTCTTTCCCTGCTTGGCTGATAAAGGAAGCTTTTCTCCCCGGTGTGCACGTTCCTCATGTGTCCACTAGATGTCAGCACAGACCAGGCCTGTGTTTTCAAGCTGCTTGGTTTCATAATTGTTGAACTTACATAAAGTTATTAATCAGACGTTTCCTATTATAAAATGTTATGAGGACTTTATCTTCCAGTGAGATTATATACTGTGGATTGAGACGCTGCTGAACGTCACGTTATGTCTCTCATGATCAGAGGAGTTGAGTATTCTTGGTCTGTTTTCTGAGGTCAACCTCTTCCTCTGTTTGATATTGTGGTTTTCACCCATGCATCCTGCGGAAACTCTGACGAAAAACATCAGAAGTAAACAGACACATGGTGCAAACAGGTGCTTGTATCGTCACATTAATAGGGCGTCTACATGTGCGTGGATGTGCAGGGTGTAAATAAAGTCGATTTATAGTTTTAAGAATTTATTACAAAGGCAGTTGATCAGATATCTTAGCCCTCTTGTTGTCCTGTGGGTCAAAATTGATTAATTTTGAAGTCTGAAAATGTGTTTTCACAGTGAAAACTTCCACATTTTCAGAAATTTTTTTGAACACTTTTTGGTGGGAAAAAAAAAGAAATGTAAAAAAAAATAGTTGATTTTTTTCTGAATGTTCTGAAAGAAAATATTAGAGCTTTTACTGGCATACATAGAATCACTTTTTTAGTATTTTTGGGAGAAGATTTTAATATTTTTTGAAAATATTTACAATTTTAAATGTATAATTTTTAACATTTTTATTTAATGCCAAATTTTATTTTATTTTAAGAAAAAATTTAAGGGCAATTTTTAAGCAATTATTGGAATTTTCTTCCTAAAGATTTTTTATTTATTTGGGGATTTTTTTTTTTTTTTTTTTTTTTGCTGAATTTTGGGATTTTTTTTTCATATAAGGAAGCAATATTTTTGGTGCCCATAAATGAAGACAGCAGGAGGGTTAGTTGGGTGTCTACATGTGCATAGATATACACTTAGATCAATGCATCATGCAGACAGGAAAGAGGCTCAAAGGAGGGAGAAACGTCGCACTGCAGGAGCAGAACAACGAGCTCTCCTGCCGAGTCGGAGCTGCTCGAGGCTGCGTGCTGCCGGCTGGTGCCTGTACTCTCCACAGGAGCAAATCAATCCAGAGCTGCACTCATGTCTCCACCGGGAGAACAACCGGCTTAGCGGAAGCCTCGACAGCCTGCTCCGGTTCATCCTGAGGAGGCACCGAGGACATTAGAGCTGGAAAGTTTCTCAAACAGCACTTTGCACGCTGTTAGTCTCAGATCATTAGTGTTCAGAGGAGAGCCCATCCAGTCAGACAACGCAGTCATTTAGACCTGAAAGTATTCATTTAACACCCGTGTTGACCTGCGGGTCAAACCGACCCGTTTTAAAATTTAAAAATGTGGAAAAAAAATATTTTTATGTCCACATTTTCAACATTTTTGGGAAATTTTTTGAACATTTTTTGAGGGGAAAAAAAAAGAAATGTTTAAAAAAATGTAACTTTAACCCTCCTGTTGTCCTCATTTACAGGCACCATAAAATACTTCTTCCTTGTCTGAAAAACACCAAAAAATTCAGCAAAAAAAAATCTACAAATTTCTGAAGGTTTTCAATACCTTGGCTTTGGTTGTTTTTTGTAATGAATGTTCTCAAGAAATATTTTCAACATTTCTTTTTTCCAACAAAAAATTCCCAAAAATGTTGAAAATGTGGACATCAGAAGTTTCACCGTGGTAATATAGAGTTTTTACACATTTTCAAAATTCAAAACGGGTCAATTTTGACCTGCAGGACCAGACGAGGGTTAAAAACATTCTTAACAAATCAACCAAAATCCAGCGAAATTTGATGGATTTTTTTGTGAAAGTTTTCAAAGAAAATATCAGAAGTTTTACTGATATGTATGTAATCACCTTAGATATTTTTAGGATTGTTTTTGGAAGATTATTGCAATTTTTTTTTGAAACTACAAGAATTTTCTAGCCAAATTTGGGGGATTTTTAAAAAATAAAACTTTTAAGGAATTACTAGTATTTTCTTCTTGAAAGTTTTGCAAATTTTCAGAAATTTGGGGATTTTTTTGCTGAATTTTTTGGATTTTTTTCAGACAGGGAAACAATATTTTTCGGTAAATGAAGACAACGGGAGGGTTGAGCTACAGATGACTGTTTACCAGCAGGGCTTAGATCTCCACACACTGCTCTGATGTGTATCCGACACACACACACTAATGTAATTGACAGCAGCGATGACTCAGATTTTAGCAGCAGGGTTTGATGGATGGTTTTACCTCCTCCACCTCTTCATTCCGTAGCATCTCATCGGCAATGGAATGATTGCAGTGCAAAGACAAGTGCAACGAGTTCATCCTTCATGAAAACTTAAACAGCATCACTTCATTCATACTGGTGTTGTTTGGCTCATTAAAAGCAGCTTCCTCCTTTATCTCACCCCTTTCATAGGAATCCAGAGAGGCAGACTCACAAAACAGGAAAGGTCTGCTCCCTCCATGTTAGGTGGGGCAGTTTTTCCAGGAGCAGTAGGAAAAACAAGCAGCTCGTTTGGGAGAAAAACGTCCAACCCTGGAAAGTCCTGAGCATGCACCACGCCGTGAGATCTATTCCAGCAGCATCTGTAAAACATCAGCAAAAAGCAACGGCCCGGATCACTGCAGAGAGCTGGCCTCTGAGGAAAACACAGAAAAAGAGAATAGGTTGCACAACAAGGATTACCAGAGGCAGATAAAGGTTGTCCTGCTCCTGTGCGCCTTTTATTTTGAAAGAAAAGAGGCTGACTATCCTGTCACTCAGCCTCCCCTGTCAGCATGTTCGGGCCACTATGAGGTTTGTGGGTCAAAGCCCAGTTTGCAGGCTGCTCTTATTCATCCTGACACAGTGTCTTTAACCCTCCTGTTGTCTTCACTTACGGGCACCAAAAAATATTGTTTCCTTGTCTGAAAAAAAAAATCCCCCAAATTTCTGAAAATTTGCAAAATCAAATAATTCCTTAAAAGTTTCCCTTAAAAGTTTTATTTTAAAAATCCCCCGAATTTGGCAAGAAAATTCTTGTAAATATTTCAAAAAATGAGCAAAAATCTTCCAAAAAAATCCTAAAAATATCTAAAGTGATTCCAAATATGTCAGTAAAAAGTCTAACATTTTCTTTAAGAACATTCACAAAAAAATCAACCGAATTCCATGTGATTTTTTGTGAATGTTCTTAAGAAACTTTTTTTAAACGTGTCCTTTCTTCCATCCAAAAATGTTCAGAAATTTCCCACAAATGTCGAAAATGTGGACATCAGAAGTTTCATTGTGAAAACAGTGTTTTTTTCCCCACATTTTCATTTTGACCCGCAGGACGACACGAGGGATAAGTCGCTTTGTCTTCACATTTTCGCACATATCACACATTCCCAGGACTGTCTGCTCTGCCCTTTGTCGCTCTGCTTTTGTACTTTCACTATTAAACCAAGATTTACTAGCACAGCCTATTGTAAAGCGTGTGCCGGGGAACACACACAATCATAGCTGTAAGATGTTCAATGATGGCTCGAGCTGCCATTATTCCTGCAGCAACAGGCTGGATGTAAGGGCTGACATGGTGATATTTGATGCCTGGTACTTGATAACTTTAATTATACATAAGGGTTTGGTTACCAACTTCCCCTGCGTATCAATAATAAGGGCCTGTGTTGACATGATGAACACTGGGTTTGTTTTAAGGAGGATCAATGAACCTCTTGTTTCAGCAGATAGAACAAGTCGTGTCGTGTTTCAAATCATTTTGCAGATGCTTGAACTTTATCACGGCATTGACCGGACATGAATGAAATTCGTGACGCAAAGGATTGACTTGGAAATAGTTCATGGATATTTCTGAGATGCGTCATTTCCCAACCAAACCACTGTTATCTGAGTTGTTTCTTTACGAAATAAGGAGTGACTTTAAACCAGTGTACCAAATTCATCAAACCTATGGCCAGATGTTTTGCCGTTTAATAGCTAGACTGAATTTGAAAAACTAAACTTTTCAGATCTCCTTAGAAACTTTCAGGGAACATTTCCTTATAGGTTCCCTGAATGTCACATTTAATGTCAGAATAAATTTAGGGGAACTTCCAGGGAATGTTCAGGTTTACTTAGGAGAAAAGTAGCTGTAACAAAACACAAATCCCTGAAGGTTCCCTCAGTGTTTTCTTAAGGTTCTCCAAAAGTTACTGTTGGCTGAGGGGGGTGAGGAAATGGAAAAGCAGCTAACAAACACATTTTCCTTGAAAACAAAGATTAATTTTCAGGGAACTTTGAGTCTTTAAACTGCTACAAACCTAACCGTAAACAAACCACAGTTCCCCGAATGTTCCCCGAATTTTCCCCGGAGTTTCCCTGATAGTTATTATTCGCTGGGAAGTGCAAAAACACAATTAGCTGTAACAATACACTGTTCCCTGATCAGTTCCCTTAAGATTCCCAGAAGGATCCCTGGAGGTTATTCTTGGCTGAGAAAGCTTTAAAGTGCTGTATTTAACAAATAATAATAATAATAATAATGATAATAAGGGAACTTTCAAGTCACTCTTCCCTGAATAGTTCCCTGAAGGTTCCTGTTTGCTTAGGATATTTTAAAGCTGTAACAAAACATTGTTCCCTGAATGTTCCCCGAAGTTTCCCTGACAGTTATTATTTGTTAGGAAGACTTGAAAATGCTAAAAAAGAAAAAAAAAAAGGGAACTTTCAAAACGCTGTTCCCTGAATGGTTCCCTAAAGGTTCCCTGAATGAGCAAATATTAACTTGAATAATAACCTCCAGCAAATGTTAACCTTTAGGTAGGATCCTCATGAAGGATATAAAGTGCTAAAACAACAACAACAAGGAAAACCCAGAAACAGTTCCCTGAAGGCTACCTTTTGCTGCCATAATGTTTACCATTCGTGTGTTTGGAGTTTCTTATTACAGATGTTAAAATCCAGCTGCTCAGATCCACACTTCTTACTTCCACTTTCAACTGAATGATGATTCCAGCTTGTGTCATCTACAGTTTAATTCTGGCCTTTCATAATTCTAGTGAAGGATGACTTTATTTCCTTTCTGAGCTGTTCAGAATGACCTTGTAGATTTCTGTGGTGTTCTCTAAATGTTAACACAAACCAACATCCTCATTTTAAGCGTTGGTCAGAAGGGAATAAACTGTTCTGTGTGTGGTGTTTGCCGAATTTACTATTTTGATCATTCTGGTGAAAAGTTCAACTTCCCATTTGTAAACAAAGAGCGGCATTTCACGTGTGAAGCGACCCGCGCAGACTTCCCATATTTTTGAATGAAGTCCGGCGTGGCGCTCCGGTAGAACGGCATGTACCGGCGGAGGGGGGCTGTGGGGGCGGAGTCTCGGGCCGCCGACGGTCTCATATCTGTGCGGCATCGTCGAGCTGCCGGAGTCTGCAGACGTCGGGCAGGCGGCTGCGCTGGAGCCGGGCTTTTTCAGTCGGTGGAAGTATACCGAGCAGCCAGAGCCCAGGGGCGGCCGGTGGGAGGAGGCAAAGACACCGCAGCTGCTGCACCGTACAGCCTCTCAGACAGCCGCAGGAGGAAGGACCGGCCGCATCGACCCATGTCTACGGTAGGGCGATGTTTCTGTCTCTCTCTCTTTTTTTCTTCAAAATGAGCATTTTTCGTTTCTCGGCTTTTGAATTTGGATTCAGTGAGTCGAGGCAGCATCTTCCTCCGGTTTTGTCGGAGGGAGGCTGAGCATCCACACACTGAAAGGCTCCCCCGCCCGGTAACGGCGCTTTGGCGTTTTTTTTTTTTTAATTATTTTTTATTTTATTGCTTCGTTTTGTTTTCGTGTAAACGTAGGAGTGTAGGAGGTAGTAGGAGGGGGAGTTAGCACGGAGCTGTAGCCGCCTCCGATAGCAGGGCGGCGGGCAGCGGGACGGAGGGAGCCGCAGTCAGCGTGGAGCAGCGACGGGCAAGTTGGCGGCGATTAGAGCAGAGGAGAGCGGAAATAGAAACAGCCGCCTTCAAAATAATAACATAAAATAATGCTTTTAAAATAAATGAGCTTTAAATTATTTTTTAAAAAGTAATACTTTATAATCACTGCAATCATATATTTATACTGCTGTGTTTCAATCCATTCTGCCATGATCAGTACCTCAAGGAAAACTGCAAATATGATTAAAGTTCATGTAAAAACTGAAGGTGTTTACATTTTATTGAAGATTTAAGTACAACCTTTAATCTTACGTGGGCTATGATGGTACATGGCCTTTAATCCTGAACTTATCTTTAGACTACACTCAGGCCTATTGGATTAATGAGTATTTGGAAACTACCATGGATACATTTGTAAATTGCTTGAGTGTACCATGTTAGTTTTAGAATCTTTGAGTGATTCATCATTTGGAGAGGCCGTTTTTAATACTGTCACTCACTGTAATTTTCAGCTTTTCAAAACCTTAAAAATAAAAAAATAAAAGTACATCGTACTGCTCTCTAGAATAAGTAAAATTCTACCTGCAAATGTGTGTTTGTGGAGGATTTGCTCCTTTGTGTTTTAATTATTTTAATATTTTTGTGGCTGTGAGCCGTTTGTTAGTTTCTGGATATTATGATAGTGATTCTCTCTTTTTCTTTTTTCCCACAACAAACCACCACTTGTTGAAGAAAAGAGGCCTTAGTCGTTTCCCGTTATTTGGGAGAGCCCCTACGCTTTTATTTTGAAAAGCATCACCTGAAGTGGCACATCCGTATTGTTTGTGAATTGACGGAGCTAAATGGGGGAGAAAAAAACGTTTGTACGGATTTGTGAAGATGTAAAATTGTTTTCTAACTGTCGCGGCCATAAACACCGGCGGCTGTGTGGAAAGAGGAGCCGGTGGTGCTGAGAGGAGAGCCGGTAAGAGCACCGAACCGCCGCTTTCACATGTGCCTCTGCGGTTTGCCATGTGGAGGCGAACCGTTTGAATGAGCTGCTGGGTCTGACTGAGATGACGGGAAGCCCAGCTGACTGTGGCGACCATGCATGTGCAAGTGGGGCTGCAGCTTGTGTTCACATCAGACCTTGATTTCTTTTTGCTGTTGAAGGAGCCATGAGGATGCACACAATTAACCCAGGAATGAATTTAATTGAGATTTAGAACCTAAATCTAAAAAACAAAATATTTAAAATGGACAGCTCGGTCTTGTATCTGCTCACCTATCTCCTATTGCACATAGTGACAGTCAGACTATGGGATTATAAAAGGCTCTATATGGTAAAAATCCATTTTTATTATTGCATTTTGTGGTTGTTATAAACTTGGAGGTGCAAAAGAAAAGCTGTTAAGACATAAAAACGTTTACTTCTGCCTTTCCTCAAGCCTCCCTGGCCTGTCAGCTTTACAAGCCAGTAAGATTTTGACAACGTTACCACCACGAACCAATACCCGAACAGCTCTGTTTATTGCTGCCCCCTCACTACTTCCAAATAAACCGTTGACATGTGCTGCTTCTGCTGACTCTAAAATGTCTCAAAGTGCATCAGATGTTCTGCTGTTGGCCGTGAGACAGCGTAACACAAAAGTCTTCATGCACTCCCAGCATCCGAGGACCTGAAAACCCAGTGGATTGCTTTTGTTTTTGATAGCAAAGTGCACACTTGCTACCGTTAGTTTTGATTTCTCTCCTGCTCTCTGTGCTCACATAAACGGCATTTTACTACAGCCAAGTTCCCCATAAATCCTTCCTCGTTTAGATAAGTTTCTCTTTGTGTTGTCAGACAAGAGAACAAGAGTAAAATAGTGACTGAAATGCAGTTTGTTTTGGACGATACGTCAACCAGCAGGCACTTCAGAGCTGCAGTCAAGCCTGAAATTATTCATACGCCTAGCAAACATTGACTTAAAGTTACTTTTATTCAACCAGCAAATTTTTGTTTTTGATTGGAAATGATACAGGTGCTTCCCAAAAATTAATAAGATCATATACAAGAGGCATCATTGTGGAAAATATACATTTCTCAGCTTTTTATTTACATTTAAAAGTAACTTTAAGTCAAAATTTGATAGGGGTATGGATAATTTCAGGCTTGACCGCTGCTCTGCTTTACAAAACTACTGAAACTCACCACAATTCAGTAATATTTGCATGTCAGATGATCACTCGGATAAAGTCCTGGTCTCACACACTCAGACTCAACTGATTTCCTCTACTGTTAATCATAGACACATAGAGAGTTTTCTTCCTGAAGGAGGCGTGGACAGCTGCATTTAAAGCTTCAGATGCTGACACAGCCTGATCAGAACAAGAGGTTATACAGTCATGGTGAAGTTAAGCATTTGTATAGCGTTTTGAGCCGAAAGATTTAAAAGACATGTCCAGGAATTATGTGAGATTAATTTACTGTGAAGAGGCACAACATGAGACCTTTAATGGAGCATCCTCATGGGGGGAAAAACATGTTCTAGTGATTTGTATCGATAAATTAGACAACTTTTACACTGAATTTAATCAGAGGCAGCTGTGAGAAGCAATCAGAGGTTATGGGATTATAGTTTGTTACTGTTTGATTTAGAAATAGCTCAACATAAAACACACTCATGGGAATGTGTTTTGATTTTCTACCTTGTGAATGTCACAGTCTCGGATATGAGACGAAACGAGAGGTGCCGACGCTAAATCGGGATCACAAAAAGAGCTCTAATTATCATCAGGGGATGGCCTATATTTCGTTCTTATCAGTGCCATCTAAGTGTTCGCGACTGTGTGCTCATTTGTGTACGTTTGGTTGGCTTCACAAAGCGATCAGATGCCGCCTCAATGTGTTTTACTTCTGACCTGAAGTCGCACGCGGCTGCTTTCGTTTTCTTTTGCCGCTCATCCTCTGACGTGTTGATGTGTTTCGTAACAAGGAAGGTTTAGAAAGTCCCTCTTCTGACTTCTGTGTTCTTACACCTGCCTTGGCAACATGCTTACAGCCACAACTGCAACCTTTTCCTTTTCTTCGCGCCCCTGCGTGTTTTTACCGTTGTTTTTACACGTGCTTCCTTCCTTCCTTCCTCTTGTCTCCTGTTGCAGGTCTCTATAAATCTTTAAATGCTCAGAAGATGTGCTTCTGCTCTTTGCAGTCGTCCTCCTCCTCCTCCTCCGTTTACGTCCGTAACACAGACTAGTAGTATGGCTCTGTAAGTGCAGAGGCATGATGGGAGGGCAGCGTGGGAGCTGTGCCTTCCCTGAATCTCTCTCTTTCTGCAGTTTCAGGCACTTTGAGGAGGCTGTGATATAAAGACGTGGTCTGAGGCGAGGGGATTGCTGTATGCTTCCTTCTCAGCAGATAAACAGCCGCTGCAAGGATGTAAATCTCTTTATATTGTTGATGTTGTCAGTCAGTGTGTGGAGGAGAGAGAGGGAGTCCAGCTGAGCACCTCTACCTTCGGCTGTGTTTTCCACAAATGTTAGCCTTTGATTTTATCGCTTGATCCCGTTGAACTGTTGTAAAATGTAATATATCATGCATACAACTCGGCTTGGACGTTTTGAGACGTACAGTATGGAGTCCTGCTATTGATTTGCCTCCTCGGGGGGACAATAAATCACACTCACAGGTTTGCTGGAAATAGTGATTGGTGGCTTACGTGGCTGAGTTGTAACTTCACCATTCAGCACACATGCTAATTATGTGTATAATCTTCCATTGCTATAAGTACAGCTGAGGCTATTTTCAGATGTGGATTCTGCAGGGTTTTTTTTTTATGAATTGCATTTAAAAGGATTTAAAATTATTTAGCTTGTTATAAAGAAGTGGTAAGTGAAACCAGTAGAGATGTGCCATTGACTGCATTAAAAGGTGGACACATAGCAACCAGTTCTGAAAAGTGAAGCTAATGTGGAAGTGCCTTAAAGTGTGATACCACCGAGTGCCACTAGGGGCTGGCGGCAAAAAGCTCCCTTTGATTCATTCAGAAACAGGAAAAGCACTCCCAAGAGGGCAGTACTCTACCAAAGCAACGGATGAAATCTTAAATAAAATATTACCTTCCGCTGAGCACAAATGTGTACGTTATGCACGGATACCGAATTACGTGGCCTAAATATGTAGCGGGCAGCGGGAATTGATGGGGCTCTGAAACACCCCCACAATTTAATCTATCGTTCCTTGTATCATTTCCAACAAAGTCTCCAAGTCCACAGCGGTGGATTTGTAGTAGGATCACAATCATGTGATCATCAGCAGGCAGCTGACGTAGTGTTCACTTGTCGTCATAGTTACAGTGACGTCATGCCGCTATCTCACAAGGAGACAGAAATCTTTAACAAATCCGTGGATTCAGATTATAAGCCACATCTCTGCCACAATCACTTGGTCTTTGTGAAATTTCTGACCTTCCCTGAAAATTTCATCTAAATCCGTTCGTCCGTTTTTGAGTAATGTTGCAAACAGACAGACGGACAGGCAGACAGACATGCAACAATCGTCACATATCCCCGCCGCATACCTTGTTGAAGCAATTATCGTTCCTTTCTTCTTGACGAGGATCCCAAACAGCAGTCCACAAAGTAGCGGGAGACGTCAGAGTGGCCATGTCCGTATTTGATGAAAGATTGCAGTTCCTTGAATGACCACTAGAGTCTGGTACCAAAAGCGAGTCATTCCCTGTAGACCCCCATGTTAAAATGAACAACTTTACAACAGAAATAAAGGTGTTTACAGCCTTTTGTAGCCAGTTTAGTTCCCCTGTTTAAGAGAAATGTACCTGTGGTAGATTTTGATAACTCACCAGTTTGAGTGGCACTAAGACCTAAAGCTGGGCATGGCTGTTCTGAATGAATGTTTAATGTTCAGTCAGTGGATAAACATAAGAAAATCTTTCAGTTAATCCTTAGGAGAGTATGAAAGTAAGCGCTACATTTCTTCGCCATCTACTCAATGCTTGTCAAGAAAGTTAATTAAAACCACAAATAAGCCAGCTAATCACCAGATTCCTGCATTGTCAGGGAGCCATGGATGTCTGTACAAGCTTTTGACAGTCCATTTATTAGATTTGGAGCCATTTCTCAGCATAAATGGGACATTTTGCTTGTGTGGGTGCCACTAAATCAAAAGTTCTCTGAGTTTTTTTTTTTTCTTGGAATCACTGATATCTGAACAAACTTTTCTGGCAGTCCTTTTAAGTCTGTACCAAACTGACAGACAGTAATAAAGTAAAAAGACATGGTGTCCAAGTACTTTCTGCTGTCATAAGAAAAGGTCATGTTATTGGCAGACGTAGTGATTGTCATTCCATCCGCACTGATTCATGTTACCTGCCCAGTCTGACATCATCACTTCACACCAACAACAACAACAACAGGGTGAAACATAAACACAAATTAGATGCTTCATCTTAATTTGAATGTGCAGAACTTTCCGGAATGCTCCTCCTTGACTGTCTGTAGCGTCTTCTCCCAGCAGGATGCTCCTCTCTGCGTTAGTCTTGTAGTCATACCAGTCAAACGAGTGCGAGAGCCGACATAGACCTAAATGGCCCTCGAACAGAAGTGATGAATGTTGCAGGAGCAAACACAGACGAAGCCTTGCAGAGTAAGTGCAGGTGTCTATCTTAAGCCCGGTCGGCCCACGGGTGAGCCGAAGAAATCCCGGCGTTTTTTTTCTGAAAATATGGCCAGGGCTTAAGAGGTTAAAAAAAGAAACTGCTTGAAGATACGGAAACTAAATCGGCTAAAAGTAGCACACGGAGTAGCTGTCGGCGCGGCCAGGCTTAATGAAGCAGCGGCGTCCCTGCACCTGTGGTTGGATGTTTCTCTGGGGAGGACCCGGATAGGTTTGAATCAGCATTTGGTGCCAAGGCTTTGGATGGAGGAGGATAAATGAGCAGGAGAAAGGGGCCAGGGCCACCAGGGGGAGGGAGGAAGTGGAGCTGAGGATCCCTCTTTCACCTGGAGGACAGTCTTTTTATTAAGGAAGGTGTGATGAGTTCAGTTATGGCTTTAGAATGCTTTCTGGAGGCCTGAATAGATGAATGATTAAAAGATGGAATAGATGAGAGGCGGGTCAGACGTTTATGTACATATTGCCTTGCAAAAATGCTTTCTGTTCGTCTCTCCTGTTAATCATCCTCAGGTTTGTCTTGTGATGTCTTGATCTGCTCCCAACCTCCACTTTATTACATAACTAGTCATATGCTAGTACTTCAATCAAAACCAACTTATGTTTGTAGCACAGAAGAGCCAAAGCTTAAGGATTCCTTATCTTGTTGACTTATTTTTCAGTCAAGTAGTTCTGAATTTAAATCATGATTTTGTTTAGATTAGAAGTGTCAAACTCATTTTAAATTCAGCCCAATTTGATCTCCAGTGCGCCTAACCAGTAAAATCAAAGCGTAATAACCGATAAATAACCACAACTCCAAATCATTCCTTTGTTTTAGCGTAAAAAAAGGACATTCTGAAAATATCCACATTAAATGAATTATCTAAAACATTAAGAACAACCTGAAATTTCTGAAGAAAAATAAATTCAATTTCAACATTATGCTTCAGATTCTCATTTACACATTAAAAGTTACAGATCAGTGTTTCTACAAAGGCACAAAACATTTAGTCACAGAACTGCACAATCTAGTATTTTACTTTATGATCAAAACAACAAAAGTCAGGCAAAAAAAAGATTAAAAAAAACAAGATAGAGTATTACAAACATCAGACACAAAATGACAAAAGCAAGAAGCAAAATGACAGAAAGAGACAAACGAAAAAAAACAAAGAGAAAATATTTGTCAAAAAAGTAGCAAAAACAATGAATAAAGCAACACATGATGACACAAAACAAACTACAACAAAAAAGTACAATCTGTGGTTAATGTCTTCTCTGTAATTTAACCCTCTGGATGGCCAGTTTTGGCCCGTGGGCTGCATGTTTAACACCCCTGCTCTAGAGCCTTGAGAGGTTTTTGCAGTCCAACACTAAATTCCTGCTCAACTCTTTGAATTGCCAGAAATTTTATAGCACAAAATATGGATGTTTGCAAAGATATTTGTGAAATATCAGCTTGACATGTTCAACACTTTGCCAGATAAAATGTTTGTAAAAATCCCCATTGACCCTTTTCCAGCATGTTGCTTTTCACACACTGAAATTTGATGCTATGTTTGAATGACAATATGTTAAGAAATGTTAAAGATAAGAGCCTCACTGTTGTTGTTGATGAAACAGTCTCTGATTATGGGTGAATTGAAAGATGTGAGGAAAAAATGAAGCCGTCACATCTTTGGGCACACATTGTGGAAAAAATAATAATGCTGAAGTCAACTAGTGATATTTTCTGTACCACACTGTGTGATAAACTTTTTTTTTTTTGCATTTTTATTCAACAATTAGATGCATTATTCCAGTGGGTTCAAGTCTGGCTCTAATAGAAGGCAAATTTTAACACAAAAATTCAGCTTAGGCCTGCGACCTTAACGGTTCCAACCCTTTGGTTTACTTTAGAAGGCATCTCAGAGTGGTCTTCTGTTCAGAATGCCTCCTTCATGTGCACTGGAACCATTCATCAACACAGGGAGACGCGGAGGCAGAAAAAGCCTTTAAATCCTTTCTATTACCTCCAGTGACATGCTGTGAGCAGAGCACCCAGGTCCATGTGGGGTTCAGCATCACACCCACCTCTGGAGGCCCACAGATGGAGAGGGAGTGGCAAGGTGACCCACGCTCATTTACAACCATAGACTGTATATATAGTGGACGTAGCATCTGGCTCCAGAATTGAAGCCCACCTGGAAGTGTCAAAAACTTGCAATATCACACCGTCTGCTAGGGTTGGCTCCAAGAAGCTTTTTCTCCATAGACCCCAATTCATTTTTGGAAAAAATAAAATTTGATAGACTGATGTTCTACAGCTCAGGATTTTTTTCCCGTTAGTTTTCATGGTCAAAATGAGAGATCAGGTGGCCGATCTCAAAATAAATCAATATTGAATTTTAAATAAATTGTTAAAGTTGGCGGAGCCAGGGGGCGTGGCTATACTTGATAGACAGCAACAGAAGCCTCTGCGGTAAAATGTGGGCGGGATAAGAGAGTCCTCAGCCAATCCTGCCCCTCGTTGCTCTCCGGTCCAGCCTGTTTGATGACGCTTTTTACGTCACTGGCTCCAAAAAATCCAAAACGGCGACCAGGAAGTAGCAAAATCCGGGCTTCATTTTCTCGGCGTTGAAACCAACGGGTGACGTCACGATTAGTTTACACCTGTTTACAACATCTGCTTGAGCCTTCAATTTGGAAAAGGATCACAGTAGCGGCGCTGCAGGTTTAGACCTTTACAACGCATTCATGTATCAATTTCTGTGAAGCACTGTGGAAAACAGCAGCTTGGGTTTGTATGAAAATCCTGATCAGAATCCTAAAGAAGCCTGGATATAGTCTGAATTTCTCCTCAAGTAGTGTCCAAACCATTTTAGATTTCACAACAATACATGTTTTCTTTTTTTTATTAACCCATTTTTTGTTGGAAAAAGGAAGCCAAAACTGTTACCATACTAAGGGGAGGAATTAAAGGGCACCATCACGATGCGCTGCCTGCGATGATATTCAGATCACAGGACAATGATTCTGCGATACAGCGCAGGACAGCTATTTACAAAACACCAAAACATCTGCAAGATAGAATGAAAAAAGACCCCTAAAAGGCAAAACAAGCAGGAATTCTGGATTTGCTTTCGAGGAATCTGTTTAGAGTCGATACTTTGTCCCACATCTACTTCGTACAAGAACGCTGTCTAAACCAGGGGTGTCCAACATGAGGCCCGCGGGCCAAAACCGGCCCTCAAAGTGTAAAATATTACAGAGAAGATATTAACTGCAGATTGTACATTAGTAAAACTATATATTTTTAAAACATTTTTAGACCGTGACAAGTTGTTTTGATCATAAAGTGAAATACTAGATTGATCGTTGTGCTTTTGTTTTGTTTGTTTGTCATTTTATTATTTTGTCTTGTTTTTGTCCGTTTCCTTTTTGCTTGTGTTTTTTGTCTTATTTTTGTCATTTTGTGTTTTGTTGAATTCTATGTTTTGGATCGTTTTTGTCATTTCGTGTTTTTTTTGTTTTGTTTTTGTTAGTCTATTTTTTTGTTTCAGGTTTTATCATTTTTTGGTGCAATTTTTTGTCTTGCTTTTGTCATTTGTCCTTTTTTATGTCGCTTTGTAACTTTTTTATCTAATTTTTGTTTTTTTGTTTTGTTTCGTGTTTGTCTCATTTTTTGTTTTTGTGTTTCATTTTTGTCATTTTGCGTCTAATTTTCGTGTTTTTTTGTTTTGTTTTTGTTAGTCTATTTTTTTGTTTCAGGTTTTATCATTTTTTGGTGCAATTTTTTGTCTTGCTTTTGTCATTTGTCCTTTTTTATGTCGCTTTGTAACTTTTTTATCTAATTTTTGTTTTTTTGTTTTGTTTCGTGTTTGTCTCATTTTTTGTTTTTGTGTTTCATTTTTGTCATTTTGTATCTAATTTTCAAAATATTTTGTCGTGCTTTTGTTGAATTTTTTTTGTTGTTTTTTGCCTGACTGTTGTCATTTTGATCATAAAATAAAATTCTGTTTTACAGTTCCAGATACCTGTGGCTAAATGTTTTGTTCCCTTGTAGATCTAATGTGTCAGTCATAAACTGAGGCATAATGTTGCTGAAATAGAACTTATTCTTCTTAAGAAATTTCAGGTTGTTCATGATGTTTTGTTAAAAGATGATTCCTTTAATGTGAACAATTTCAGAATGTAATTTATTGCACTAAAACAAAGGAAAAATTTGGAGTTATGGTTATTTATAGGCTATTATGCTGCGATTTTACTGATGCGGTTCACTGGAAATCAAATGAATGTAGCCCTTGAACTAAAAAGAGTTTGACAGCCCTGCTCTAGAGCCTATAGTGATTGAAATTAAATTTTAATAACATGTAGAGCTTCTGAAACAAAATCAGAACAGACAGTGAACAAAAGCAGAGCCTCATTCTGTAAAATGTTTTTAAATGTCGAGTCTAAAATGTTTCTGAGAAGAAAAAAAACTAACTTCAGACCTAGTTTGCATGACTGACCTTATCTGCTGATCAAAATTCTTCTGTTCGCTGATTGCGTCAGCCTCAAGAATTTCTCCAAAGTGAGTTTTGTCACGCGTGTGCAAATGTTGCAGTGTTACTTTCTCAGTCGCATACGTCCGTTGTCGCGGGCGTGGTTGTGTCTGCAGAAACCTGACACTGCAGGTGAAGTGAGTGAACGCGACTCGCTGCACAGATAAATCCGCGCTAAGACCTCGGGGCTGTAATTTGTGTTCGAGCTTGTCTAAACAAACCTTAATATATGAGCAGTGACTGTTTAAGAAGTGACTCAACTGTTGAGTAACTGAGCAAGAAGAAGAAGAAGAAGCAAGATCAGACTGGGATAAGACTGCAACAATTCAGAAAATGAGACAGAAAAATGCCTACCTGAATGTGTTGTGCAATAGGTTGAATGTTTTATCTTGATCTGTGTGTTCTAGACACATTTCAGCAAACACAAAAGCTCAGAACAGTTGATCACATTTTTTATTCCAACGCTCCAGATTCTCTCTACTGAATGGTGGGCCAGATTATATTTCAAAGCACCTTATTGCTGAGAGGAAACTTTAACAGGATAGTAGGTTGGGCAGTAAACACAATAAGGGATTGTTCTAATCTCTAAACCAGCGGAAATATCGTTTAGGGGAGAAGCTGTTTAAGGAGGAGAGTAGCGTTTCTACATGTCTACTTGCACAGCATTAAACCAGGAGATGGACTGATGCTTGGAAAATGAAAGTGTTCGATCCATATTTGCTGTTTTCAGGAGCATTTAGAAACGTCCCTTAGAGGCTTTTTGACCCCTGTTGAGTGTTTCTGAAGAAGGTTTGCTAACAGCAAATGCTTCTCTGGAAATTATGTCGTTCAGTCGGTACACAGAAAATGGGCAATTTCCTGGTTAACGTTTTAAATTTTTTCAGGTTTTTAGGCTTTACCAAAAACATGCTGCTAAACTGTGGTTGTGTTTTCTTTGTAATTCTGTTCTGACATTTTATGAACGAAACATCTAATAGATTAATTAACTGTTATTCTCTTACATTTCTGTCTGCATCAGCCTGGTTTTAAGTGAGCTGGGTCTTGTTTTTTTTTTTATTGTATGTTGCTCAGATATGGATGGATGCACAAATACATTTGACTTTGATTGCTGCTGTGGCTTCAACTAACAATTATTTTCGTTACTGAGAATCGGCGAGCTTTTCCTGAATTATTTTTTAATGATTTTGTCTTTAAAATGGTCAGCATTCCATTACAGTTCCCAGGGTGTTTTATTTTTTTAAGCTTAAATAAGACAGTTATTGTGAATAATTATTGACTTGCCATTTCCTGTCTAGTTAATTGGCACTTCCCCCCCCCAAAAAAAGTGAGTTTCCTTGGAAGTGAGCAACACGAGGAAAAAAGTTGACTGGATCGGTTATCTGGATTCACAACGTAACTCTATAGATAACAACAGATCACAAATAAGCACCTTGACTTTATGCAGTATATAACCTTCTGGCATTAAAGTGTCTTTTACAGATGCCTGTTAAATGTAGCATCAACAAGTCCTTCCCCTGAACACAAACTTCCTCATTTTAAGCCCAAGCAGTTAAACTGTTCAGTGTTTTATCGTTAACCTCAAAAGATGAGCAAGTTTTTCCATCAGATGAAGCTAAGAATGCTGAACTAACACGGGATCATGTCCTTTAGTTCTTTTAAGTTGTTCCACTAACTCCCTACAGTACACCTTAAATCACAATGCATGCTTTTGTCTTCTTGCGAGAGTAAACAGATTTATCCTGTAGCGCTAGTTTGGAGTGATGTTCGTCCATCAGTGTCAGGGTGGCACGACCCAGCTGTTGTGTTTGGGACTCTTTGGAAGAACGCCCAGCCTCCTGTGCAAGGACGGCGCGGCTGGCAGCCAAAACTTTACTCCTCTTACAGTTGGTTCTTTTCTGTCCCTGAGACTTGAACGTCATCGTCCAGCAGCGTGTTTCCTCTCCTTCGCTGTGATTCGTCAAACAAAAATGAGGAGCTTATTGTTGAGGCTTCCTCCACTCAGGCAGAACAATGCGTTGCGGTAGTGGCTGAGTGATGAGCTGATAAAAACGGCCACTCCCTGGACTGCATCGAAGGGAAGCAGTCTGTCATGGTAAGGACTCAGATCAAAGAAAGTAAAAGCCCAGTTTTTCTGGTGTTTATTAAATCCCTCTAGCAGCCGGTATTGACCGTGTGGCCTTTTATTCTGCCCATGAGTTTACTGAGCTTGTCAAAGCCATTACTTTTGCTTTTAGTTTGATGTAGTGAAACACTTCAATCAATTAGTGCTACTGTTTTGATCGATGTACTGTTTTAGACATTCGTCAAGCAAAAACAGAATAGTTGCTGGTTCCAGTGGTGAGGATTTTCTTTCTTTCTTTTTTTTTTAAGTGTAATTCCAAATTAACTATAAGCCCAGATCTGGCCTTGTTATTGTGGCCGCTCTCCTCGTATAAAATTCACTTCTGGTAATAACAGATGCAGACTTGCTATTCAAAATTGGTTGAGGGGCTCTTGATTTCAGGCAGACGTGAGAGAAAAGGTTAAATAAATAGAAAGACCCCTGATTGTAATGATGGTTTTTAAGAGCAATTTAAAGCCTGTTTTAAGTTTGTCTGCAAGGGTCCACCTTACGTTGATTTCATCATCTGCTCAAGTCTTCATAGCACACGGTGCCCTCTGTGGATGTCCACATGTAGACTAGAAAGTTGATCACTGAAAGTGACTGTGAAAGTGCCAGGAAAACAAATGATACTCACTAGGAACCCTTGTTTTAAAGGGGAGACTCTGTGATGAGATTCTCCGTTGCCCACGCCTTTTAAATATGTCATTTTATTGTAATTACTTCTGGAACATGTGTTAATTTGTTGCTACATGCCCAAACACAATGGGAAGTTCTACGTTCTCCAGTTATCCCGTGCTGTGTCCGCTATTGTAAGCACACCAAATATCAAATTGAAATGGCGAGACAAAACATGTGCCCATCTGCTGTATCCTGTAAAAAAAGCAAACGTCAGACCATCTGCAGCACGTTTAACTGTTGTATGAATCGAACCTCATCCACTGTCCATGTAGAAAGTACACATCGATGACCGCATGGGCATGTGGAAACCATGAACTGGCCTTTCCCAAGTCCAAGAGATGGACAAAGTTGACAAGATAGTGCTATTCTGAACTTTGATATCGTCCAAAGCTTGACGGCATTGATAGGTCTTGTTGTGGTTGCTTTCTGGGGGTCTTGTTTTAGAGGTTTAGATTGTCGTTTTGACGAACAGTATAAACCGATGTGTTCGACTCCTTGTTGCTTTACCACCGTGGTTAAACTGTGGTAATGGTATCGCCTATCCAAACATTTTCCAGTATCTTGAAACTTGGAGAGATGCCACATTTACCAAAATGAGAATCTAAAGTGCACCGCAGTCACCTTTTCCCATCAGTTCTGCACCACATCCGTTTTTCTGGCAGCGAGGTTCGGCTCTAAGTGGCCCCTCCGAGACCACATACTCGCTCCAGTCCAAGGAAGAGCACAGCATTACTTTTAATCTGTCCGCGTAGTCTTATACCCAGCAGACATCTAAAGCTGAGTGCATCCTCTTTTCCCTGAAACACTCAAATGCACACACGAGCATCATCAACAACAACAACAGTCCTGTTCTTCTGGCCCAGATAGGTTTGCTTTCCATTCACAGAAACTGGCATCAAGCAATTGTTGTTATAATAACTATTTTTTATAGGTTGCTCATCTCATCTAGAGAGAAGTTCGTCTTTACCCTTCAGATACAATCCCACCGGTGTTCCCTTGTGCCACGTTCAAAGATAAAAAGATTACGTTTGCATTCCTGTAACCTAATCTGTCCACTAGCAGCATAAATCTGAAATAATCTGCGGATGTTTATGCCTGTCGTGTGCAAAACCAGCAGTTTTAGGTGCTGTTCACCTCGACTTTAATCTGCATATTGGATGGATGGGTGGGCGGATTGGATGGGAGAATAGATGGACAGATGAGATACTCAAACGGCTCATCAACATACGCCAGAGCTCCCTTGTAATTAATTAGAAACCTGACTGGCATCAACAGAGCAACTCTTAGCGTTGTGTGTCCGTTGTAATCCATCTTTACACCGGATACTTGATTTAATCACTTGGTCACAGATATTGGTTTCCATGCGAGTGAGCTGTGTGGTGGACGAGTCATTAAATACAAGATGCGATCAAACCATCGCATGCTGTCGAAGGTTCACTTTTACACTCATGCATAATATAAATGTCCACATTAGGATATCTGTAGGCAGTGGGTTTTATTCACTTAACAAAATTCAATCAAATTCTATAGATATTGCAGTGTACTCGTATGCAGAAGTCGCATCGAAGGAAGTGCGATAGTTGTACAAGTTTTTTTTGTTGTTGTTGTTTTATACCAAAAGAAAATTGCCTTTTTATAGTCAATCTACAAGAGAAGAATTGACAGGACATTGTTTACTCTGATTCAAGGCTTCTCTTAAACTGCGTTTGCTTACGTGCAGATGTTAAATGTGCACAGCAAAATGAATGAGGAACAGGAGAGAAGCGCTAAACGGAAAGATTTAGTTACAAAAACAAATGGAAAATCAGTTGCATGGAAATATTTAGCCAACAGAAAGGACGACGCTGACCAAAAACAGTCACTCTGTTGCCGGCTTCTTGCAATTTTTGACACCAAGTGAGGCAACACGGCAAATTATTTCCACCATTTAAATTGGCACTGCAAAGTTCTGTGGAAGGGATTCAAAGCCAGAATTTGAATGCCTTCCAAAGAAAAAAAAGCACTGTTTTGGATGTCTTTTCCAGTGTGTCACCATCTGAGAAAAACTTTTGTTATTATTATTAATCTTCTTTACAGATGCTGTCAGCTACAAAATCGCCCCAATCATTTTGAGATGAGTAATTATTTTTGAATAATGTTAAGTCATCTGTAGCAATTTTTTTATATATGCGTTTATTTTTTTGGCCTTTTTGCAGCTTTATTTGACAGTCATAGTGAGAGGAAGACAGGAAAGTGGCAAGAAGAATAGGGAAATGACCTGCAGTAGGGCTGGGCGATATGGCCAAAAAATAAAATCTCTTTTTTTTTCTTTTTAAGTCATCTTGGACGATTGTTTCTTTGCGGTCTGTTTGCTATGGCTAGTGCTAGCCATGCCGCACTCCCGTAGCTGCCAGCACTCTTCCCATTCTTTAGGATGCCTCTGCCGGAGGTGCTGAAAGAGGTTAGTTGTGCTGCTACTCTTCGTTTTCACAGTACTTTTGCAAACCTTGCACATGACTGTAGTTTGCTCTGTGTCAGTCTTGTCAAAGCCTAAAGGCAGAAGAAGAATCTGTATTGTTATATATTTAAGCTCGCCTCGATTTTACGATTTGGCAAATTTTCAAATCGTCAGGCTTTAAAAACGCAAATTAATCTAATTAATTCGATTCATCGCCCAGCCCTAACCTGCAGCAAAGGGCAATGGGCGGGAATTGAACCCGTGACCGCTGCATGGACACTACAGCCCCAGTAACCTATAGAGCTACCCAGGCACCCCTATCTGCAGCAAATTTTGGTGTCCAATATATAATCAGAAACATAAGAAGTCTTTTTACATTTTGTTTTTATATTATATATATATATATATATATATATATATATATATATATATATATATATATATATTATATATTTATATTTTTATTTATATTTTTTTTTATATTTGTCAAATCTAAATCAGCAACTGCACACAGAATAAAACCTCACTGGGAGACATGTTGTCTGATGATGGACCAGTTTTAGCCAAAATTTTTACTCAAGAGCTTATTTGAATATCATCATCTTGGATATTACACTATATTACACTGCATAGGTTTGTTATGTGATGCCGTGTTGTCATCCAGGCAGCCCAGATGAACCCTCTGAGCTCCAGTGATGTCCTGCTCTGCGCCTCTAAGAACATGAGCCTGCTGGATAAGTGACGGGGCAGCTGTGGCCTCTGCACTTGTCCGTTTCTGCGATAAGGTTGTTGAAACCGCTGCACCAGTTCAGGCCTTTCCCCGTCGTCGCTGCACGTCTACACGTGTTAGCTGGACCGGCTGCTGAAAGCGAGGGGGGGGCCTTTTCTCAGCCTTCGCGATAGTGCTTGTCTCAGATGGATCATCAAGCACCTCTGCAGCTGAGCCTCTGTGGGTATTTAATGTCAGCTCACAGAACTGGATAGCCAAACTGTACTTCCAAGTTCATGCCGGGTGAAAATCAAACCAATCCAAGGCTGCATCTCGAATCACTCGTTCGCTTCCCCTTTTCATAATAAACACTAAGAGGTTTTGGAGACTTGAGGGATGAGTCATGTTTTTGCAGAACCACCAACAGGCGTGGTGTCAGACCGGAGGAATTTAGGCAGACCGTTGCATTGTGGGATTTACAACAAAAACTAACACTCAGCAGCTGAGGCTTGAAGCTACTGGTCAGAAGGTCGGGAGTTCAAGTCCCAGCACGCCGAGCTGCATGGCCCTTGAGCAAGGCCTTTAACCCCATCTGCTCTGTGCTCTGACCCCAGCCTCCTAACAAGCTGGGACATGTGGGATGAATAATGTCCATATAATACAAGAAAAATGGAGCAAAAATACGATAATTTGTCACCTGTTCTTTTTTTAAAATTGCTGATATGATTTGAGTTTATAAAATAATTGCCACTATCTGCCGTCGGAAACGCCTAAAATCCCTCTTTTTAAAGTCTTACAAAAAGAAACGCTAGCAAACAAAGCTCCACCGTAGTAGGGATGTGCAGCAAAATCGAGACGGTTCACCTTAAAGTTGTGAAGTGAAAAGCGTATTTTCGTCGTGGGTCAGTTGATTTCCAAAACAGAGAATCTCGTTCTGTTGAGATCACAAACAGCAGGGGAAATTACAGGCTGCTAATTGATCCATGACTCTTACCGATGAGGTGAAAAAGTCTTGTTTGTTGCTTGAAAAGCGGCGTGTGAGGTTCATACAGTAACGAACGCACGGAGCAGGTTCATGACCTCAGAGTAGGATCGCTGGTTTGGGTCTGAGCCAGGAGTAAACGGACACCACAGCACTGAGAGCCTCTGTCACTCAGAGCCGGCTGGTGTAATTACAGAATCCTTCCAATGCACGTGAACACAGGGAAACATAAGCTCACTCTCCTGTGGCTAGTTATCTGGCAGAGAGCAGAGACCTTCGTGTGTAGATTTGAAACTGGCTCATGGTTTCAGAAAGCAGATTAAATTAAAGAGACAGTGCTTGAATCCTTGAAGCCCACGGCTAATATAATTAATTCTAAGTAGATTAGCATTTAGCTGCATCAGAAAAAAAGGAAACAGAGGAGTAGACCTGCTGTTTTTGTATTTGGATAAGGGCCTTTAAAAGTGGGTTTGTGTCAGAGATGGATTCAAAATGTCCAGTTGAGTTTAGATGGAGGATGCTAGAAACCATGTTAAACCCTTGTCTTGTCCTGTGGGTCAGAATTGACCCGTTTTAAAGTTTGAAAATGTGGAAAAAAATATTTTCACAGTGAAACTTCTGATGTCCACATTTTCAACATTTTTGTGAAATCTTTGAGCATTTTTTGGTGGAAAAAAAGAGATATTAAAAGAACATTCACCAAAAAAATCTACAAAATCCAGCGAAATTCATTGGATTTTTATTGATTTTTTTTTTCTTTTTTTGTGAATGTTCTTCAGGAAGATATTACAAGTTTCAGTGATATATGTAATCACTAGATGTTTTTAGGATTTTTTTTGAAGATTTTTACTCTTTTTTTAAAATTTTTCTTGCCAAATTTGGGGGATTTTTTAAAAATAAAACTTTGAAGGGAATTCTTGAATTTTTTTCCTGAAGGTTTTGCAAATTTTCAGAAATTTGTGGATTTTTTTGCTGAATTTTTGGATTTTTTTTTCAGACAAGGAAACAATATTCAATGGACTTTGATTGATTTTTTTTTTGTGAGTGTACCTAAGAAACATCCACAAACTGATATATATGTAATCATATTAGATATTTTTAAGATTTTTTGGAAGATTTTTACTCATTTTTTTTAAAAAATATTTGCAAGAATTTTTTGCCACATTTGGGAGATTTTTAAAAAAAAATACAACTTTGAAGGGAAACTTTTAGGGAATTATTGGAATTTTCATCCTGAAGGTTTTGCAAATTTTCAAAAATTTGTGGATTTTTTTGCTGAATTTTTGGATGTTTTTTCAGACAGGGAAGCAATATTTTTGGGGCCCATAAATGAGGACAAGAGGAGGGTTAACAGTGATGCATGGCTTTTTGTAGAATTTGGATTAAAGTGTGTATTTAACTGCTCTGACATATGGAAAGCTGCAACTGGAAAAAATAAAGCTCTACTCATTACTAGCACATTCAACATGTAGCGTTCACCCGCTGTGGGGAAACCCACGCTGAGTGTTGTCACAGTTTAGGTTCAAGTCTGTTAGTTTGGGGAAGTTTACACTCGAGCATCCCCAGTCACCGTTGCCAAGACGGTATTAGGATTTTACCAAGCCCATCAGCCTAAAGCCCCAAACATAAACCCCTTCTGCTCCTGTGACAGTTTTACTCACTGTAGGTTCATTTGTTTTTTTGTAGTTTAAAGTCTTGCCCTTCTGTGGAAAGCATGCAACCATGCCTGGATGGTTGAAAGAACTGAAAAATGTCTTCTGTGTAGTTATGATGCCAAAATCAGGAAGACAGAAAAAGTAAAGTCTGAAACCTAAAATCAAGATGCACAACATTTTCCCCAGTTTTAAAAAAGGTGTTGCTAGTAATAGAAAAAACTCTACACTAGATATTTAACTGCTTGTATTTTAAATTTGTTTGTCTTCTGTCTGCTCTGTGTTACACTGCCTGCAGTACAATCGAGAATTTCCTTAATATCTCTCAAGCAAATTTTGGTTGCAGTTGAGTCCCTAATGGCTTCTTAAGCTGCTGAGGAGCGCAGAATTGTTGGAGAATTTTAAGCAAATTATATACTTCACCATTTTAAGCTTAGATTTGATTTTTCTGACTGAACTGAAGTCAGATTTTAAAGATAAACCTGTTAGTGGATTCCGGGATTCGAGGGTTGAAACTGAAAGCTTTTTGTAGGTTAAGCAGCCAAAGAAGATGATATTTGAATGAAATATAGCTGATCTTATATATTCCTTACTGGCTCTACAATAACACAAACGAGCAATGCTGTTGCTGTATTTGCATGTCTTCTGCATGATCATCAGGTGGTTAGGACTCTGACTTTTTGTCTGAGGTGTGCAGTGTTAGTCTCACTCTGTTGATGCTGCCATTATAATCCCTGTAAACTGTGTGTGTTTTGTGCTGAAGTGCAGCTTTGCGTTAGTGGCAGCAGTAACTGGAGGATGCTGGGTTTGCAGAGTGGTCTGTTTAATATGACATTTTATCACATTTTCAAGTGCTGCCTTTTTTTCCATGGGAGCTAATAGATTTTATTCATCTTATTTTCTGATCGGGTCATTACCCCGCCTCCGTCCTCTCCCTCTGGGTAAAAAGAAGAGTCGCTCATTTCCTCTCTTGAGATTGTCACAGAGACAAGAACCAGAAATTGCCTTAACCGTCATGACGAGCATGCCGCTGCTAAAGTTAGAAACGTCATCGTTTAGGGCCGGAGCTGTGATGAGCGTCGTGTCTTCTTTGTTGATTAAGACTTGTTGGAAATGTCTGCCGTGGAGATGCAACACATGTTGACTTGTGTGTCTCTTCTAAATCCAGGATGGTGGATCAGATGAGATTTGTCTCCTGGCTCGAGTTCATCAGCTGGACCTCGTCTTTTCAGAGGTCTTCATGTTGGCACAGCGATGTGAAGCCTGCAGTAGTTGTGGACTTAACGGAGCTTTTCAGGATTTCTTTTTTTACTGTTGGCACTGTGTTATTCAGTGAAAGGGCCTAACTTTTCCTTTGTGTCGCCTGGCTCTGGCATTCAAGTTGACTAATGCTGCCTTAATTATTGGCTGCATTTTGCAGCATTTTGCTCTTTCTATCTTTCCCACACTCCCCCCTCCCTCCCTCTGCCGGCTTTTGTCCATTTATAATGGCCTCAGCCAGTGTGCAGCTGTAGAGCTCGATTTTTGCCTGTGTCTCCAGCAGCATTCAGCTGACCCACTAATGGAGGGGTTGTGTGAAGAAAGGCCGGAGGCTGAAGGACTGCAGAGCTGCGGCTTAAAACAACCCTCCTCCGACAAACAGTGTGGACCTCCCGGGGAAAGGAGCTTTGAGTCAAAACACAGAAAAACCTTCAGTCAGAAGAAAGAGAAACATGAAATGAGGCCAGAGTGCAGCAGCATTAGCCGTGGACCACAGTAAACCTCTGCATCTGAAGCTGTTTTCTTATGCCTTGAGCATCTCCTAACTTTATTTCTGAAGTGACCCTGAGTGACTTTGGGCATGACGCGGTACTTTGTCAAGATGGCATCATAACCTGAGAAGCTGGTCCCTTAAGCTTTTAGTGCTCGTCCTTGCTGCCCACTGCTTTGACTTTTCCTTTCAAGTCGTACTGTAGACTCTTAAAAAAGGACACTGCCTTATTCCTCAGTGATGAGACAACAAGGTTAATGCTGACAGACATCATCTGAGCCTTACTGTGCTTGTCGTTCATAATCTGTACGACTGACGAGGACAGGTGGAGGATTTGGAAGAAAATTAACCCTCTGAACCCCAACCAGTTTCTGGGTGTATCCTTTGCTTCCTCTCGCTTTTTTTACTTGCTGTGCGCTCATATTTCACTGCAGTAAAAAGTCCAGCATCTCTGTGGAAACGGCATGGCCAAATGTAGAAAGAATTCAAAAATAGTTTGTGTGCAGTAAGGCAAAATCATAATCCCACAGATTATTTAAAAAAATGTACAGCAGCGATGTCTGATACTGTTTTTTTTTTTTTTTGCCAAAAACCAATAAGTCGATATTGTCCAATTCCGATATCAACCGATACCGATACCAACCGATACTGATATATATGGGCTTTGAAATATTTCCAAACCACATACATGTTGTTAGTCACCCACAGCAAGCTTGTTACTGCGGCCACTCGACTTTTTTATACGCTTCAGGACACAGTTTGATGTGATCATTTGCGCTCCAGGCATTATTTTATCGGTTTTCATGATAGACAAAAAAAACAAAACGATAACGACATTGAACAATATTACACTTTTAGGCCAATATCGGGCCGATGATATCTGTGTGCCGATAATATCCACCATCCCTAATATATAGTATTAATATGTGGAAAAAACAGAAATCAACATGAACAATTTTCAAAATGCCCACACGTTTTCAACAAAAAAAAGGAGCTCCACATTCCACCGATATTTTACTACTTAGAGCTTTAATTAGTTTCCATTCTTGTCTCTTATCTGCTGCAGGTCAGCCTAGTTCAGCTTTAAAACTACTGTTTTTCTTCTCACATGACTGTTGGTTGCAGCAGAGACGTTAATGGTTTCATTCTTGTGTAGAGAAGCCCAGAACTTTTGGATTGAACTGAATATTTTTACAGTATTTTATGTCGGACATAGTGATATATCGCATTTTTAACTTAGATTTGGGTATTTTTTCCAACAAAACAGCAAGTGGTTCAAATCCCATTGGAAGGTTGTTTTAAAAACCCAGAATTTTGTTGTTTTTACACTTTCCGCATCCAATAAATGGCGTAATTTTGGCATTTTGATTAAAAAATAGCATGCATTCAAACCCACCGGTCAATTTTACTCAGGGTTAATTCATTTGTATCACAACTAAAACAAACAAACACAACAGGCGGACTTCCCCAGGACCCAGAACTGTTAAGAACGCATTCATGCGTGTTGAGACACTGCATATAAATTTGTTGCTCAATATGCTGTTTTGAGGCCACACTTCACCTCCTACTGGTATAATGTTTTGGTGTGACTTGGTGGTTCTTAACCGTCTTTGCGTGTGAACCCTTGATTATAAAGTGACCCGTACTTGCTTCCCAGCATCCCAGTAAGCAGAATTAGACCACCTTTTGTGGATAATTCCTGCAGGCCTAGGCATATATGCATTGGGATCTTTGGTTTCTGACATTGTGTTGGCATAACGATGAACTGGCTAATCATTTAAATGATGAGCTGTTATTGCTAATATTACAGCTTTGTGCCAAATTCACATGTTTTCTGCCCCCCCAGTATTGAAAAACTGAAACTTTATCCAGCCCCATTTGGCGTTGAGATGTCCAGTTTAGCTCCTGTTTCTGCGTTGGGACAGACAGAAGCTGGACACCATCAGACCTGTCAGGCGACAGGAGAAGCAGGAGGTGGAGTTTTGTAACCTGAAAAGAATGCACCAGTGCGTGTGTGCAGTATCATGAATCTGGGATATGCAAGTTCATTCCAACACTTTCCAGGCTACAGGAACATTTCCATTGTCAGGCGTTAATCCGTAGTGACTTTCAGGCCCTCTGCCCTTGTCCTCGTGTCCACAGGGAATCTGTGTAGCACAAAGCTGGAATGTTGGAGGCCTCTGCAAAGGACCTTGACTATGACCTTTATTTAGTTTATGCGTACGCAGCAGCAAATCTGTAGATATTAGCTTGTCTTTAAGTTATAGATCCAGGACAAACCGATTAGCATAATCTGACAAAACTGCAGGCTTTGCTTTCAACTCTTTGGCTTTATTTTCCCGTGACACCTCCAGACCAGTGCAGGAATAAACCAGACACACACCTCTTTTTCCATTTGTTTGTGTGCAAGGGGGAGCGTAATTCAATATTGCATGCACAGACAGTAGAATGGAAGGCAAGCGAGTAAATACAAGATTGTTTTGTTATCTGGGCCACGTTTGGCTCAGGAGGATTTGGTTTCCGTCTTCTGTCTTTGGGCAGACATGCTGGGAATCTGCAGCCCAGGAGAGAGGATGAAAGAAGCAGAGGGAGGGAGGCAACTCATCTCCTGTACAAATCACAGCCCTGCTGAATCACAGAAAAGTGCTGATCAGGCTCTGGTCTTGGCTAAATGTTGTGCACATTGTTGCCAAGTGGAAATTTTAAAGTAGGCAGCTTATTAGCCATGCTTTTTTTTTTTTTTTTTTAAACATCCTGGTTGGCAAATGTTAGCCCGAGCTGAATGTGCCACTGCTGCTGCCCCTGCTCTGTGATTGGCCGGGAAGCCGTCATGCCATATTTAAGAAGCTTGTGCTGTATCGGCGCGTCGTTGTCGTGGCAACACACAAATGAACAGCAACATTGACAGTGTGGTTTGTGAGCTTTTTAGCCCACACATTGACACAATGCTTTGATCAGATAGACGCATAGCTGCAGCCGGCCCGCCTGAGTCGCAGGGAGAACAGGCTCAGGTTGCTGTCGATTACCGTCTGAAGGTAACACGGTCGACGTTTGGCGGTGAACCGTAGTCGTCAAATAAAACCAAAAAGTGCAGTAAAACCCAGAGTCACGCCGTTTTTCTGCATCAATTATAAAGCCAAGCGGTTAAAGATAAGCTGTGGCTTTTACAGCTTCATACCAGAGTGGCTCGTTAGTGTCCAACTTCACACCTCGCTTTTTTTTAATATGCTAAAGAATATTTTGAATTGCACATCATAAATCATACTGGCGTTGCTTTGAACTACCCCAGATGCTTGAGGAAATATTTACACAGGAAAGCATTAGCTGCTGATCTCGTGTATTAATCCTGCAGTGTTTCTTAAAGATATGACAGTAATGTTCTCGTGTTTGTCTGCAGCACTCAGCACAATAATACTAAAATAAACCATTAACTCTCTCTCATGAATACCGCTCACATTTACACGACACTGTTCTGCCTCCAAAGTCCAGCTGTAATAAACTTCCCCTGCTCTCGCTCAGTTCCTCAAGCGCTTTTGTCGTATTGTTGTCCGCGTGGGATTCGACGAGCCCCTCCCATCCATCCACAGTCTCGTTCAGCCAAGGGCGCCTTCAGCAAATACCGAAAACAAACAAGAATTCAAGGTCCTCAAAAGACAGAAAATGACTTTTCTCTGGAGCAAAGTGTCGTTTCAGAACACTGCCCCAAATACTGGGGATAAGCCGTGAGAGGTTTTGATCAACGGAAAAACTTTGATTGATGTCAGTCATGTTTCAATTAAAGATGTTTGTCACGTAAAACAAGAGATATGAACTCTGGGAAACTAGAATGGACGATTTTTACTCTTCTTTGGTGCATTAAGTGATTTCTTTTTTCCAGTAATTGAATGAATGCACAAATAAATAGATAATAAATGAGCATTTGTTGCTGCTAATTGAAAATTTAACTTGTCACAGTGGTTAAATAGGTGCTAAATTTCAGGAAAAACCCAAACACTTCCCCCCTTAGAGTGAAGGCTCACTGCAAATCAGTACAAAGCTGTTGTAAGTGATCACGGTCATGCTGTGGTGGAAATTTCTATTCTGGATGGCGTCGTTTCTTCCATGATGACGGCGTCTTTGTCCGCTCAATGGTAGCAAAATGTTGCAGAAATAACCTCGTTCAAGGAACCAAACGATGTAGGATAAAAGTAGGGCTGCAACTATCAATGAATCGATTAATCATCTTGGCATGTTACGGCATAAAAAGCAGAAGTGATCCCGCTCTGAAGCAGAAATAACCATCCGATAAAAGTATAGGCTGCAACACACCCAATGGTAGAAACTAGACTTTGTGGTCAAAGTTGCACTCATTAATTTAGGGATATCAATCTTGGCTTGCCTGAGAAAATTGGTATCAATCAATCTGGTGTCAGAGTCCGAGTCCAGATCGTCACTGGCGATGCTGCTTTTCCTTAATGTTCTGAAACTGTTCAGCTCATTCCTGCATACCAAGTTCTGTGTGTTGGGTTGGGAGGTCAAGAGGCCACCATGAAGAATGCTAATCCTCTTCTGCAGAGGTGTGGTTTTCCTCACAGCTGACACTTTACGACCCTTGTCAGATTCTGGTGGAGGTAGGAGGCATCCTGTTGCCTCAACGAGGGTTGTTAGTGGTCCTTTAGTAGTAAACATCCCATCAGCAGATGTTCCATTTGAATGTGAGTTTTAGGCGAGCTGTCTTCTGAAATGGTTTCTTACCAAATTTACAGCTTTGGGAAAGGGTCTTTGGATCTTTGGGGTGTCAAACTCATTTTATTTCAGGGGTCACATTCAGCCCAATTTGATCTCAAGTGAGCAGTAAAATCGCAGCATAATAACCTCTAAATGAACACAAATCCACATGTTTCCTTTGTTTTAGTGCAAAAAGGTACATTCTGAATATGTTCACATTTAAAGAATTATCTTTTTACAAAACATGAACAACCTGACATTTCCTAAGAAAAATAAGTTTCAGTTTATCATTTACACATTACAGCTTACAGATGACAGCTTACAAAGAAACAAAACATTTACAGAACATTGAAATGACATGGTCGCTCTCCATTATCGTCATCAAAACACTAAATGAGGGAAAAAAGGTGTTCATCCCTGCAGTAGAATTAAAGAGGTAATGGAAAATCCATATTAAACTGAGTTAAATCTGTTCTGGTGGCATACAATGGCAGGATGGATCAGTGGGTAGAGTGGCCGTTTTGTAACTGGAAGGTTGCTGGTTCGATCCTCGGCCCATCGAGCTCTGGTCAACCCTTATTTGCTCATGGTGGTTGTGGTTAGCGCCTTGCATGGCAGCTTCCACCATCAGTGTGTGAATGTGACGTATCATGTAAAGCACTTTGGATAAAAGCGCTATATAAATACAACCGTTTACTTTACATTGGTTTTTCCTTTCATTTGTCACCTGTCTATCGTGAAAACTCACCTTGGCAAGATGCTGCTACGGGAACTGTCGGCGTTTTTACAGCACTCGCAAACACAGTGGTAAAAGTGCTTCAAATAAATGCAAATTGAATGCAAAAACTGACGAAAATAAGTCAAGGCTTATGGATAAAAGTACATCTTGAGCTCAGATTTAAAACTCTTGACCCCTTTAATCTTCAATAGACAGAAAACCGAGGTCGCACAGGGATAAAATAATGATGAGCCAGTGCGTTTTGTACCTTAAAGTAATTAAAAGAACCTTGTAATCAATTTTAAATCGAACAGGAAGAGCTCAAATCTGCTTTCTGTGGTTAAAATTCGGATTTCTGCACCGTCTGTAGCCGATTTATGTTGTTCTTTTCAGCCACATAAAAAGGCTGTTAGAGTAATTGAGGCATGATGGGATGAAAGCATTTGCAATTTTTGTGTGTTTAACATAAAACAGAAGACCTCGGAGTCCGTGTGTTTTGTGATCTTGATGATCGGTCGCAGATAGAAAACAACGAATATGCAAAGAGGAAACTGTTGCTTCTGCTGCTGTAAACATGGAGGCTGGAGTCGGTACTGAAGCTAACGGCCACTATCTGACCCCGAGGATGTCGGGAGCGACCTCAACTCTTCTGCCTGGTGTTTTTGTCGTAATCGGGACCCCACAGGAGCTGGTTGGCCGCCTGCCACCGCTAAAGCAGCAGACACAGCTCCTAATTTATTGTATCGAGTTGGCCCAAATAAGCAGACACAGTCCATTACACCGCCGCCATTAGAGCAGCGATTGATCCAATTAAGCTGCCATACAATGAGGGGCGGAGGGACATCCAGAAACACGTCAAAATCCATTGAAAGAATGACACACAGGGCGAGCCGGTGTCACTTTATCTCGGATCGGTGCGCGTCTGAGTGGTTTAAAGCAGGTGTATGAGTCACTCTTCATTTCGCCTGCCTTTCTGTGCGTGCACGTTGTTGTGTGCACGTTGTGACTAAACGGGGCTTCCAGCTAATAGATCTGTCGCCATGTAAATCTCCACGGATAACTCCGAGTCAACACGACAAGCTGTGTTCTGAGAAACTCCACTCCCGCACCGCTGAGACCTTGCAGGACGAGACGATTAAAGCTCATGATGTCATCCAGTGTTTTCACATCAAGGTTAAAGTGTTCTTCGTGTCGTTTTGGGTGAAGATAGAAGAAAGTTCGGTTTTGTGATTTCCGGTGCTGGCTGGTGATCGGGTTTTCTGTCAGTACACATGATAATTCCATTTACTGGTGATGCAAATATGGAGTAGGGAGAGTGCCAAATGACAAAAATAATCTATAAAAGAATAAGCAAATAAAAATGGAAATATAAAGATGAATAAATACCATTTAAAAATAGTAATGTTGCTTTATAAAGCAATAAAAATAAAAAAAAAAACGTAAAAGAAAAGGCTAATGAAAGAATAAATATAAACACAAATAAATAAAATTGAAAAAAATAAAAAATGTTTTTATAATAAAGTAAATAATGTGACAATATAAAGGTATTAATCAAAAATGTATCAATAAAAGAAAAGGCAAACAAAAGTAGAAATATAAAGACAAATATAATATTTAAAAAAAATAAGAAGAAATGTGCTTATAAATGAAATAAAAATAATCATGTTACATGTGTGTTGCTACAATACAATATGACATTATAATGTTATGTCGCTTTTAAAGCAAAAGAAAAGCACATTTCTTCTTATTATTTTTGATTATTTTATTTATTTGTTTTAATGTTTAGACTTTTATATACTTTTATTTTTAGGGATTCATTATTGATTAAGTTTGCTTTACATTGCCATTTTTATTTTCTTTAAGCACATTTCTTCTTACTATTTTTTAAATTATTTTATTTAGTTGTCTTAATATTCATACTTTTACAAGCCTTTATGGATTTATTTTTTGATTAATTTCTTTATATGCCAATATTATTAATTTTTTATTTGTCTTCATGTGTCCTTTTTTATTGTATTATTATTCGATAGATTTTTTTTTTCGCAATTTGGCACTCTCACTCCTCCATACAGGTAAAGTTAATGCTTGATACAATGAACTGCTTCCCTGTCATCTGTTACATTTGATTAACTGTATTAAATAAAACAAATTGCTAGTTTGCTAGTTTGTAATAGCCTAAAATAACACAAAACTATTATTTTCATAGTTGCTGACCTATGTTTTCACCAAGCGTCCTCTGAAAACGCCACACAAACACACAGATGCACAAATACATAAAAGCTGATGTCAGACTGCCCTCTCACTATCTCACATTATGAATATTCATATAATTAGCATACTAGTTCCGTGCTTCTTGTGGTGCTATGAAGGTCAGAAAGGAGAGATAACGCCACTGATTCATGCTCTAAATTGGCTAAAATGTGCTTTTCCTGCCACAACGTATCAAAGTGACGGACTTAAAAATTGTACGTTCACTCGTCACTTCGCTGTTCTTCAACTGGCCTCGTTTTAGTGCGATAAACACGTCAGATTTAGCTTCTTGCTGCATGTTTCGCTGCTAAAACTCGCACGCCGGCTTTACAAATGTGTCCTGACACAGTATTCAAAGTTTGTGGCTGCCCGTCCTCATGTTCGTCTTCTCCCTCTCTGCAGGAGCTGTCTGAAGCCGGGAACCTCGACGGGTCATTAGAGCAGGCAGCAGACGGACAGACCGGACTGACGGACATCTGCAGTGGCACAGCGGGCAGCAGAATGGCGTCCGTAGCGGAGTACTACGCCGGCAAGAACGTGCTGATCACAGGAGCCACGGGCTTCATGGGGAAAGTGTTGGTGGAGAAGCTGCTGAGGTCCTGCCCTGAAGTCAAAGCCCTCTACATCCTGGTGAGGCCCAAAGCAGGCCAGTCCATGCAGCAGAGGGTCAGCGACATGATGAAGTGCAAGGTGAGAGCCAAGTGTGCTCATTTTATTTGTATCCAGGGGGTC
This sequence comes from Acanthochromis polyacanthus, assembly GCF_021347895.1. Lineage (NCBI taxonomy): Eukaryota > Metazoa > Chordata > Actinopteri > Pomacentridae > Acanthochromis > Acanthochromis polyacanthus. Next base: position 40,652,538 of record NC_067113.1, on the reverse strand, counting down.
CTCAGCTTAAGGTAGAGTGCTGTTCCGACACGTTGATGTAGGTCGGGAAATGTAAACAAAGCCGTTAGGAGCATCATGATATCGTGAATAATAGCAACTTTCATGCATGTATGAATCCTTTTACTAGAAGATAACAGAATATATTCCACTGTTTTTGCAACGTGATCTAACAATGCCGATGTTCGCCAGTGTTTCGCTCAGTTTCCGAGTGTTTTATTAACCCTCCAGTCGCTCTCATTTATGGGCATCAAAAAACATAGTTTCCTTCTCTGAAAAAAATCCAAAAAATCAGCAAAAAAATTCCCCAAATTTCTGAAAATTTGCAAAACCTTCAGGAAGAAAATTCCAAGAAGTCCTTAAAAGATTTCCTTGAAAGTTTTATTTTAAAAAAATCCCCCAAATTTGTAAATATTTTTAAAAAAGGAGTAAAAATCTTCCCAAAAATTCCTAAAAATAACTAAAATGATTCCATACATATCAGTAAAACTTCTAATATTTTCTTTAAAAACATTCACAAAGAAATCAGCCAAAATCCAGCAAAATTCTCTGGATTTTAGTTAATTTTTTTTTTTTTGTGAATGTTCTCGAGAAACATATTTAACGTTTCCTTTTTTCCATCAAAAAATGTCGTAAACCAAGGACCCCCTGTATGTGGTTTCACCGTTACCACAAAGCAATTTGAATTTGGTAGCTTTAGTCTCATTTTCCCCTCTGATTAGCTTTTTCTTCATTGCAGCCCCTCATTGTGACATATTTAAAGCAATCTGTCATCCAAAAAGCGTCTCATAAACCAGAATTTCTCAGTCATAAACGTGCTTTATATTACTATTAAATGGAACTCCTGCTAGCTGCCTCTGCAGTATGTCAAAGTTGTGAGATTTATAAAAAAAATAGAAGAATAAGTTGAATTGCTTTTGATTGTTTATTTTACAAAAGAAAAAAGAATCAACATTTTGCTCCAGGTGTTGGCGGTGTGTCAGTGGCTCTGCATGCCACAGATTTTATCACTGACATTTCTAATTTGGCTTCATTCTTGTCATACCTATCTGCTCTGTGTAAACACATCCTGCAGTTCAGCTGAAAAGCCCCAGAGTTTTTGTTAGACTAGCATTCACTTGTAACAAAAGCTCATTGTTCGTCTCATGTGAGCTAGCGATGGCTTCTTCTCCACTCAAGAGTGTGAGAATTTTTAGTATTTTACAGAAAGTGATTCCTGCAAACAGTTAGATTTTTGCACATTTAAAAGAAGCCACTTAGAATAAAATGACTTTGATGAAATATCACAATTTGTAACTGAGTTTTGATTGATTTTTTTTTTCCACCAAAACTGAAAATTATGCTTGCAATTTCTGTTTTTCACAGTTTCCGACTCTGAAGTGGTATAATTTTGGTGATTTTCTTCCTTTTTTTTAAGTATTTTACACAATCTGATTGCTGCAAATGGTTTATTTTTTGCACATTTAAAATAAATCACTGAGAATAAAGTGATGTTGATGAAATATCATAATTTTAAGCTTAGATTTGGTTGATTTTTCCACCAAAACTCAAAGTTACACTTGCGTTCTTCTGGTTTTTATGGTTTCCAGCTCTGGTAAATTGTATTATTTTAGTGGTTTGATTTTTTTTTTAAGAGAATTTGTAGTATTTTACAGAATCCGATTACTGCAAACGCTTCATTTTTTTTGCATGTTTAAAAGAAATCCCTTAGAATAAAATGACTGATGAAATATCACAATTTAAAGTTTAGATTTGGTTGATTTTTTTTTTTTTTCCCACCGAAACTCAAAGTTACACTTGCGTTCTTCTGGTTTTTATGGTTTCCAGCTCTGATAAATGGTGTATTTTTTTTTTAACCCCACTGATGGGTTTTGAGTGAACATATTTCCTTGCATACCTGTCACCTGAACCACACTGAAACTGTATTCCAAAGCACTTGCCAAGTCCCATGAGTACTCTTATTTTATTGCTTGATTCATCTGCTATCCAGCACCGTCATATCTTCTGTCATCTTCTCTGCAGTTTGAGGAGGAAAGCAGCAGATTCTAAATGCTAAAACCGTCTCATCTTGCACCTCATGAGCACTACAGGTGATCTTGAATGCTTTAAATAAACACTGCGTGCAGCTAATGAAGAAAAGCAGCGGCTATATTCTCAGAGAAAACACTCCTGTCAAACAGGTGACGTTCAGCTTATCTGGATGCTGCTCATTCAAATCATCATTCAAAACCACGGTGGCAGCTCAGAGCCTTCGCCGTTGTACGTGCGTTTACAGAGCAATAGGAATTTGCCTGTAAGTTATAGCAGCAGCTTCTGTTGCCGTGGTGAAATGAGCTTAATGACCCCAGAAGAGTCCAATAGTTCATCTGTGAGCTTCAGCAGAGGCACGACGAGTCAGAGAGCAAAATGAAGAGTCAGATTATCAAGACTGAAGTGGATGTTGTTTCGCTATGTTCTCTCCTCCTCCTCCTCCTCCTCCTCCTCCTCCTCCTCCCGGGTATTTTCAGGAGGTGGATAAGAAAGACGGGGAGGTTTTAGGCCGGAGGAGGTGATGGAAGGACAGGAGAAGGTGGAGGAGCGAGATGAGGAAGAGGTGTGAGGTTGAACTCCAGATATGCGGCGTCAGCTGTATCAGGCTGGGCAGCAAAACATGACTCGACAAAAACCTCCAAACTACGGCAGACTTAATGAGGACCGGAGGATTGACACGGTGTGCGTATTGATGCGCTCACAAACAGCTGCTGCGTGCTCGCGCTGCTGTTGGCCTCAAACTGTCAGCACACCTAAGAAAATCACACTTTCTCTGTATTCCTCTCTCTGTCTCCCTCTAATAGCATCTATTTTTACTGCTCTCATTGAACTCTCTACAGCATTCGTTATTCTACTCGCTGCCGCTGTGATGGCAGCGGAGCAGCAGTCGGAGCATTTGCACTTTAATTTTGCCGAGCGCTCGGCTTTTTCTTCTTTCTTTCATTCCTCCCTGCTCTTGTCAAGGTGAGCGTGATGCCTCCAGCCCTCTGCGATTCACAGAATACCTCTCGCCATGTAATTAGTTCGCTCTGACACAACAGTGCTGTAAAAGTGCCAGTTAACAACACCCTGTAATTTCTGCTCAGCAGAGACGAGGAGAGTGGGCGACATGGAGAGATCTTTTTTTTTTTCTCCTAAACACATTTCCAAATGCATGTTCCTCCTCTGCTGTGGCTTTTAGAGAAGAAAAGAAGCAGCGATGATCAAACTGTTTCATTGAACCCGCGTCGATTTCTGCTGACATGTCAGCAAGAGGACAGGTGAGTTTAAAGAGCTTTGTAAATTCATTTTAGAGCAATATTTTTAAGATTCGGTGATCAGTGTGGCAGCTGGAAAAGTTACATATCAACAAAAAATGAGCAAATGAGACCAAAAAAAGGACAAAAGCGTATAACAAAACGATACACAAAACATTTAGTCAAAGGTTTCTGGAACTGAACAACATAGTATTTTACTTTAAAAACACACAAAAAACAACAAAATCAAGGCAAAATATTGCAAAAATGGTGCACAAACCGACAAAAACAAGAGAGAAAATGACAAAAAATTAGACAAACGACACGAAACGAACAAAAAAAGAGACAAAAAAAGTTAGAAATGGACAAAAAATGGACAAATGACACCAAGAAGACCAAAAAAATGACAAAAGCATATAACAAAACAACAAAAACGATACATAAAACATTTAGTCAAAGGTATCTGGAACTGAACAGCATAATATTTTACTTTAAAAACAGACAAAAAACAACCGAATTAAGACAAAATGGGAAATGTTTCAAAAATGGGGCACAAAGCGACAAAAGCAAGAGAGAAAATCACAAAAATTAGACAAACGACACAAAACGAACAAAAAAGTTAGACAAAAAAGTTAGAAATCGACAAAAAAAATGGACAAACGACACCAATAAGACCAAAAAAATGACAAAAGCGTATTATTACTTTAAAAACAGACCAAAAAAAACCCAACAGAGTTAAGACAAAATGGAAAATGTTACAAAATGGGGCACAAACCGACAAAAGCAAGAGAGAAAACAAAACAAAAAAGAGGCAAAAAATTATACAAAAAGGTTAGAAATTGACAAAAAATGGACAAATGAGACAAAAAAAAATGACAAAAGCGTGGAACAAAGCAACAAATCCTGAGAATAATAGAAATAATTGACAGTATAGGCAGATATAGAGAGAAGAAGAAAACAGTGATCAGTAGAAACCATAGTAATAACTTAGAACAGAAATCGATCAATATATGGAGAAATCATTTAAAACAGCAGTGCATCGTTTAGTGTAATTCCATGTGGGATCATTAGAACAGATCATTCTTTTGTTAGCAGATTCAAACCACCTGAAGGCAAATAAACAAACGGCAGCATTTTAAACTGTATTAGTTTGAAGGATTGGGAAGCCTCAGTAAACCAAAAGCAGCTCTGTGTCACACAGCAGAGCCATGCAGATGAGTACAAAATCAATAGACTCAACACGGGTCAATTTTCCCGCTCACACACACACAAAAAATAAATAAAAAATAAAACAATTTGTAATTCCCGTTGCACATCAGTTAATCTCTATCGAAGTGTTTATCCCACTTCATCTGCACAGATAACGACGTACAGTTTATCTTCTGCTAGTGTTTGCAGGATTTTCCCCCCTCAACAATTTTCCATCGGATTTGGCATCGCTCTAATAGTGTCCGCTATCAGGTCGCTGCTTGATGCTCTGCCAAGCTCAGGCTCGCTCGTGCTCGTTCCGCGCTCGGTGATGTCATTAAATTTCCATGACCGAGCCTCAAGTACTAATTGGTATTCATGCGAGTCCTCAGGTCAGTGTTATTCTGCTCAGAACGGGGATAATTCATGAAGGAGAACCGTGGCTTTTGTCTCTCAAGTAGCCTCTCCTCTTATCCCTCGAGCCGGGCCAGTGTCTTTCTTGCCACCTGTTGCTAGGTAACGACCAATAGATCTGCCCCACGTAGGATGCAATCAGGGGAGCTGCCCCGAGCAGGAAAAGGACAAGCCGATAGGAATCTCATTGTCTCCGTGCATCTCCGCTGACATTTAAGAAGCGTCCGTCTCTCTGTGTGGAGGCTACCTTTGATTCAGGGGAAATGTTTAGATGGCCGCGGTGTTTGCTGTGGTGCCAGCAGCCGAACGGCCCGTCAGGCCCTTGATAAGTAGGCCTCCGGGTGCACAGGGCCTCTGCTCTGTTGCATGCTGTTCCCGCCCACTGGCAGGCTGTCGAACCCAGTGGTAGCGTTTTGAGGCTGTGCAGCGTCTTCTGACTGTGAGGGATGGCGGCTGACGAGGTGGGAAGTGGAATGCTTTGGGTGGGAAGAGGGGATCTTGTGGAATTTGGCCCATGATGCAGGATCCTGTGGAGAGGAGCCGCTTTGCTCTGTGTTACTGTAGACTCATCTTAGTTCAGGGGCCAAATACAGCCCAATTTGACCTCAAGTAAGCAGTAAAATCACAGCAGAATAGCCTATAAATAACCACAGCTCCTAATGTTTCCATTTGTTTTAGTGCAAAAAAGTACATTCTGAAAATGTTCACTGTTAAGTAATAATCTTTCTACAAAACATAACAAACAAACTGAAATTTCTTAAGACCACAGAGTGTCTGCAAAGGCATCTAACATTTGGTACAGCTATTTTACTTTTAAAAAAAGACAAAAACAAGACAGAATATTACAAAAATGAGGCACAAAACGACAAAAGCAAGAGACAAAATGGCAAAAAATGAGACAAACGACACGAAACAAAACAAAAAGACAAAAAATTAGACAAAAACATTATAAATTGACAAAAAAATGGACAAACGACACGACAAAAAGAAATCATTGCCATTTGCAGCCCTATTAAAAGCACATTTCTGCACAGTTTTCATGTTTGGCTGAATAGGAGCAGCTTTAGACTCTGCATTCCACTGTCTAAACAAAGCCTGCCTGTTTTACATGCTGTTATTAATGTACCGTCACTCGCTGCAAGTCGGTGTATTTGCTCTCCGTGTTTGTTCAGATATGTTATTTTAATGGGTTGAAACGCAGCCGAGCAGCGAGTTATTGGACAAGACGTTTGATAAACCAATACTGTTGTGTTTACTTCAGTTGGTTCCACTTCGCTCTGCTTTGTTTCAGCTCCTGTGTTTTATGAATCCCCGTTTTGGAGGAGGCCATCATTCAGTTCAGATTATTTTTTTAGCTTCCCCAGAAGGCAAAAAGCATAAATGATCAACTAAAATAATACATTAAATTGAGCCTGAAGTTGCTGAGATTATTCGTTCCCATCCAATCTGTGCTTGGTTCGTTCTTTGGTTTTTCAAAATAAAATGAGAAAACAACAAATAATCGTTTCGTTTATTTTGTTTTTCGGTTAAAATTTTAATTGGAAAAACGCTGCATTTTCACCAATTTTAAGGTTTAAACAAAAAAAGACTTTTCCTTTTCGGCTACCAGACGAACCGGAAATCAAATGAGCTCCATGGTGACGCAAAGTGTCGCTGATTTCTGTGTGGGGTTTTCCACTCTTAAAAAGCTCGCGAATGAAATTGGAAAAGGGCTCAAGTACAGCCATTCTAGATATGTTTATGGTCCAGACCAGCTCTAAACTGTTCCTCCTCGGCAGCTTCCTGTCACGATCTGAGGAGGGCTGGACCCGAGCAGAGAGCCACACCACCAAGGCTGGTTGGAATGAAGGGTTTTATTGCTGGGGGGTGAAATGGTGGCTAGATGGGGGAAAACCAGAGTGCAGGAACGGCTGGTGTAGTGGGGGGTTTTGACCAGGAACGGGGGGTCCAGGCAGGGACAGAAGGGGTCCAGGCAGGAATGGGGGTCCAGGCATGAGCAGGGGGGTTTAGGCATGAGCAGAGGGGTCCAGGAGGAGAAAACCGGTGATGGGTTGGGGAGAGCCGGAGGGAAGGAGGACAGCAGGGATCCCGGACAGCTGAGTCTGGCAGAGGCAGAAGGAAAAAAACAATGTAAAAAACAAGGCAGGAACTCAAAACAGAACTAGTAAGAGGCTAGAGAGCAAAACTGAACTGCATGGTTCTTGTTTAATACTCTGGCAGGGAGTGGAAGGCTGAGCCGGTACTTATTGTTGAGGTGAGTCATTAGTGAGATGATCGTCAGCTGTCCGGGAGCCGTGGAGGTGGTTGATTGCCTGAGTGGAGTCAGCTGAGAAGTTAGACTCCACTCAGGCACCGAGCTGCGGGGGAAAGATACAGGGCAGAGGAGTGGATGGGAGACAGGCAAGACAGACAGGGCAGAGGAGAAGGGAGCTGTGACACTTCCGGCACTTCTGGTGTTGCAACAAAATAAAACAGCAGCCGTATTTTGCATTTCGAGTTTAGAAAGCTCGAGTAAAAATCCAACACTGTGGGGGTTTTTATTAGCTAAATAACACGTTTCTACATTTAGGTTTCAAAAACTAAAAACCGAAATAACACGGTTTATTGATATTTTTTGGGGGGGGATTTTATTTTGAAACAGAAAAACCAAAGAACAAACCATACACGGATTAAATCATTTTGGTTCTTAGTAATTATTCATTTTTTGTATTTGTAAACTTGGTTGACTCTGGGTGATTTATTCTTCTGTGTTCCTGGATCTCTTGATAGTTGGCACGATGTTAATCCCCCATAAATAGTTCAAGATCTGTCCAGATATCAGGATAAGGAGGTCAGGAGGTCATGGTTCTGTATCACGCTTTTAAAGAGCTTGATATCCAACAAGATATCCAGAGCTTAGCACAGGTCAAGCCATGGACTCACAGCTGTAACAGAAAATAAATTACACCTGAATCCTCTGTGTTCATGGAGAAAAATCTGGCTGTATTTGTGATTATAAATATCAAATATTTATTGCTCTCACAGAAACAGATGCCATCTGAATCCTGAAGTACATGCAGACACTTATATTCTTCCTGAAATGTCACTTTGTAGTTGCAACAGTTAGTAAAGAAGACTGATACATTTTAGAGACACATGGAAAACACTCGCAGCGTTTATTCTGCAGCTTTAAATGCTAAATAAGCAATTAACCCTCCTCTTGTCCTCATTTACAGGCACAAAAAATATTGTTTCCTCGTCTGAAAAAAAATCTAAAAAAATTCCACAAATCTCTGAAAATTTGCAAAACCTTCAGGAAGAAAATTCCAATAATTCCTTAAAAGTTTTATTATAAAAAAATCCCCAAATTTGGCAAGAAAATTCTTGTAAATATTTTTTAAAAATGAGTAAAAATCTTCCGAAGAAATCCTAAAATATCTAAAGTGATTATATACGTATGAGTAAAGCTTCTAATATTTTCTTTAAGAACATTCACACACAAAAAATCAGTCAAAATCCAGCGAATTTCGCTGGATTTTGACTGATTTTTTTGTGTGTGAATGTTCTTAAGAAACATGTTTAGCATTTCTTTTTTTCCACCAAAAAAAATTTCAAAGATTTCACAAAAATGTTGACATCAGAAGATTCACTGTCAAATTTTTTTTAAAACCGGGTCGATTTGATACTGAATCCTAATGTGAGAACAGCTCTCCGTTGTCCCTGTCGTTACAGATGGGTTGAGTTCACAGAGCACACTATTCTCCAAACACTCGCTCTGTATTGTGCTGCAGCCGCTCTGCTTTGTTGTTGTCAGTCTTTTACCCGTTTATCACACTCGGATCCAATATGACAGCATTGTTGTATCGATTTCCTCTGCTTGCATCCACAGCCAGGTGATCTTTCAGCGGTATAAATATTCAAGATTTATTGATTCCTGACAGGCAGCCTCCTCTTTCTTTCCACTTGTGGAGCTGATCAGATTCCAGCCTGAATCGTTAATGGCGGCTGTCGACACACCTGAAGCGTCTCACCCCATGAAGGAAGAACGGCGTCTCCGTTCGCTGCTTCCCACCGTTCTTCTCTGATTCAGCCCTCGTAAGCTAAATCCCAGCTAATGTGTGCCGTGGTGCGTGGCAGTGTGTCTAAGGCGTGTCAAGCTCTGTTAGAACAGCAACTTAGGGATGAGCGGTGCGACTCGAGGCAGGACTCTGAGGGGGAGAGGTTGAGGCTGCCGGTCTGGCACGTCGCAAAGCATTCGCTAATCTGAGGTTGCTTGGCATGCGATGGGCTGAAAGGCGACTAATAACCCGACCACTCCTCCCCAGAGAGAGGGGCGAGAGGGAGCTGATGATTTTGCATATAATTAGGCTGCAGTTTGAGACAAATTAGAACGTTGAATGTTGCTGTTGAAGTCATTAGGGCAGTGCAGACATGCGTACTGGAAACTGTGGACCGTTGCAGCCGTGCCCAGCGCCTCCTCAGAGTGCTGAGCATCTGCCAGCCAGCTTCATGTGGGTTCACAGATATCTGTGGCAGGAGGCCCTGTGAGATGTAATGTGGTGGTTCCTGAGGCCACAGTGCCCTGAGCATCACACATCAGCTACATGAAAATCTATAAGAGGTGAGGCACATACTCTTTTATGTCTGTCATCTCAGACTGTATTTTACGTCATTGTAGAGCAGGGGTGTCAAACATGCGGCCCACGAGCCAACAGCGGTCCTCCAGAGGGTCCAATCCGGCCCTGAAAGTGTAAAAATTACAGAGAAGACATTAACTGCAGATTGTAAATTAGTAAAACCATAAATTTAAAATAATTTCTAGACCATGACAAGTTGTTTAGATCATAAAGTAAAGTACAGGATTGTTCTTTTGTCGTTTTGTCTCATTTTTGTAATATTTTGTCTCCTTTTTGTTGTTTTTCTGTCTGACTTTTATTCTTTTTTTTTTGCTTTATAGCGTTTTTTTCAAATATTTTTGTCTCCTGTTTTGTGTCTCATTTTTTGTCATTTTGTTTCTCATTTTCCGCCGTTTTGTGTTGTATTTTTGTTATATTCTGTCTCGTTTTTGTTGGTTTTTGTCTGACTTTTATTCATTTTTGTTGCTTTGTAGCGTTTTTTTTTTCAAATATTTGTCTCCTGTCATTTTGTTTCTCATTTTTTGTTGTTTTGTGTCTTATTTTTGTAATATTTTGTCTCATTTTTGTTGTTTTTTGTCTGACTTTTGTCCATTCTTTTGTTGCTCAATAGCGTTTTTTCAAATATTTTTGTCTCCTGTTTTGTTTCTCATTTTGTGTCTCATTTTTTGTCATTTAGTTTCTCATTTTTTGTCGTTTTGTGTTTTATTTTTGTAATATTCTGTCTCGTTTTTGTTGTTTTTGTCTGGCTTTTATCATTTGTCTCATGCTTTTGTCATTTTGCATTTCTTTTTTGTCACACTTGTGTTTTTTGTCTATTTTGTCATTTTTTCTTTTTTTGTATTTTTTCTCATTTGTGTCATTTGTATAATCTTTTGTCTTGTTTTTGTCCAGTTTGTCATTTTGTTGCTTTTTTCTCTTTTTTGTCTCTTTTTTGTTTTGTTTTGTGTTGTTTCATGTTTTTGTCATTTTGTTCCTCGTTTTGTGTCTCATTTTTGTAATATTTTGTCTTGTTTTTGTTGTTTTTTTTGTCTGATTTTTGTCATTTTGATTATAAAATAAAATTCTACAACACAAAACGGACATTTCTGTGCAAAATTCTCGACTTTGAGGCGCCTTTTCTTTCTCTGTTTTGCTCCAAGGATGTTAAATATTATACGAGCAGCTAAAAGAAACCAACCAATGGACCCAAACTATTGGAAATCTGTGGTTTCAGATACATTTGGGTCAAGATGAATGAAACCAAGTTTATTTTCGTCTGAAAAGGGGCAAAGCTTTGTTGGAGGCAGCACAGAGGAGAAGCTGCTCCCTTTATCAGAGAGGGTCATGTTTATCAAGATTACAAGCCAGAGCAACTCCATCTGCAGATAAGCAGAAGCTCCGAAAATCTTTGTTGCCTTGAGACATAATTCTTGTCAGGACAGTCGGCATAGTGGTAGATGGAGATGGGTGACGCACTTCTTAGTGGGTGGACAAGAACATTTCTTTGCCACAGATTCTCCCAGGCTGCTGCAGCATAAAAAATAGAATCGGAGCTTTGTGTGTAATCTTTGGTGTGATTGTTGGGTTTTCTCATTCATGCGCTGCATCATCAAGGTTCCTAATTTGAATTTCAGCAACACTTCAGTGCCCGTCAGTCGTCCTCATAGCACTAGACGGGGTTCTCACCAGGATTGTTTTACAGCGTAACGGCAGGTCCTGCCCAGATGTCAGCCAATGAGCGTCACGCAGATGCTCCAAATGCTCGTGATTGAGGTCACTATTCACCATACATGGCATCATGGAAACAACCGAGACATGCTAATTGTAACCCCGAGACTGGAAGCGACTCTTAATTTTAGACGGGAACGGGTCAATCGACAGGAAGGTACGGCTGAGGTGGGGAGACATAAATTAACCTAGATAGGAACCCAGTCGATAAAAACAAACGCACGTGGCGTTATCTGTCAAAATAACAGCGTAGCGGCCCTAATCACAGTGTTAACCCTTCCTGTTCGGCCCCCGACTGTGGTCAGGAAGCCCAGGGTTAACCCCCTTCACTTCACGTAACGGGCCGTTACGCTGTCGTAACGGGCCGTTACGCTGAAATGCGCTAGCGAGAACCCTGCTAGATGGGGAACCAACAGCTGGAGTCAGACTTCAAAAGTGAAGACTTAAAAGTTTTAGATCCCATATGGTGAGAGTATTTGGATGTTTTGGTCCAGCCCTGGTAGCTGTACAAGACAGTAGGAGCTTCACTGAGCTGCTAGCCAGTGTTTGCATCTGTTTGCTTCTCTCCTGCTCCCTGTGCTCGCTTATACTGCAGTATAATGCAGCCGAATTCCCAGTAAAGCTATTCTCGTTTGCATATTTTTCTGTTTCTGTTCTCAACAAACAGTACAAGGATGAAATAGAGACTGAATCGCATGGCATTAAGATGATGCAACATGTTAACGAGGAGTGACCAGTTAGCCGTTTTCAAGCTACTGCACTGCTGAAATGCTGACTTCATGAACTTTTTCAGCAAACTCACCAAACACTTGTGAATTCTGCGATATTTCCATGGAAAGTTAGAAGTGATGGTAAGTCCTGTTTTCACTGATGCAGAGAGAGTCTTCTTCCTGAAGCCGGCATGGACAGCAGCAGCTTGGCATTTAAAGCTACAAACACTAAAACAGGCCATTTAGAACAGGACCGAAACCGGGGTTTGTACAGTTATGTTGAGTGAAACATCTTTGTGGCATTCTGAGCTAAACGCTTTAACCTAATTCAATAAAATACAATTATTGACTTGAGACCGGAAAGCAAAATATTATTTTGTTGTTTTTTTTTAAACTGCAAGGACAAAGAAACTGAACAGATGGCATCAGATGAACCTTGGACATCTGTATAGCAAGACTACTGTAAATTCTCAAATCATAGCTGGTATTCAAACAATGGCACAGAGTGTTCTGTTGACAGCACAAACAAATCAAGGCCTGAAAAATAACCTGCAACGACTCTCAGTAAACTCACATAATCTATATCAGAGATAAGATAAAACTTAATTAATCCTGGAGGAAACTGTTGCTCATTCTGACTTGAACCAATAAGAGTTTCTGACAGCAAAGAGAATCCACTAATTCTTTGTGGTGTTTAATGGGAGCACAAAGGCTTGCAGCGCATATTATAATCTCCATCTTAGTTCCATTCGTCTGCTCTTGGAGGAGAAATAAAATTCTCCTCGGCTCAGCGTGAGGTCATTGTTTAAAAGACTGGAATGCCAAGCCCAGAAACTGTACATTTGCTGTCGCTGTAAACCTTATTACTCTCTTCATATCGATCTTTTCAATTGAGTTGTGTACAGCGATGGCCCGGAGCCAGACACAAGAAAACCCTCCATTTTCATTAGTTTGCTTTGATGAGCCGTTCCCTGCAATCCGTGATCAGTCCTCTAAGCTCTTAAGAAGCTGTGGGATTCGGGGCTGAAAGAGTTGAATGGAGAGAGTGGGCATTGTCTCTGCTAAGTGGACCAGTCGTGAAATGTAATGCTATTTGGAGGAGGTATTTACTGTAAGATAAACCAGAGCACTTGGTTCCACTTGCAAATCAAGTTGTGTGCTTTCCGTTGCTTTTTCCCCCCTTACATTTATCAAGTTTTCTTGGTACCCAATGTGTAAGAGAGGCTCACCATTTGTTAGCTAGTTAGTAATAAATCAGTGCAGCTCAGCAGCTAGTGAGGGTTTTGCTCAGGAGTTTTAAATGTGTAGTGACACAAGACGGTTAAATCTGTGCTTTTACGCCACTGGGAGGCTCTAAGGGAGGCAAGAACTAGCCTAGCTTAGCTAGACTGTATTCCCGTTATAAGGGATATACGGGAATACGGTCTAGCCCTCCTCCATTGACACATTTTGACAGGTTTTCAAGCTCCGATCAGATCAGACCGAACCGATCAGAGCACCAGAGGCGGGAGTTAACGATGCGTCATCTTCAGGGCCGAGATTACCCCGCAACAGAGCGAGGTTTCTCTCGTGCGCTTTCCTCTGTTTTGCACGGGCTGAATTTGTCCTTAAAACCTCAACAAGAAGCAGCTGTTAAAGCTTTTCTTTTTAAAAAGGATGTATTTTTAATTCCGGCAGGCTGTACGATAGAATGCGTAATGCTGCCCTCCACTGTTGAAAGGGAGAGCTTAGATTTTCCTCAGGACCCCTGTACGGCGAAGGAAGCTGTTAAAACTACAAAACATCATGGCGGAAAGGCAATTGTTAGGTCGCTTAGTGATTGCGTCACACATGTGTTACGCTGATTGGCTCTCTCCAGTTCAAGCTGTGATCGGTAGTCCCGCCTCTGGGCTAGATTTGGTTCAATGGAGCAGTTCCAGACTGACTTTATGTGTATTTGTAATACACAATATAAAGGCTGTCTGGTCCCCAGGCAAGGCAAGAACAGGGGTGGATTGAAGACAGGATGGAGAGGAACCCTTCCTCTCCTTAATATGCTGCCAGCCCCGGGGGTTAGCCATGTCCGTCCGTCTTCACAGCTTCCCATGTGTCCTCGCATTTCTGACTTCTCCCAAGGCTTAGCATTTCCTTCTTAGCATGGGGCCCAGTCAGCTTCACAGACAGGAGACAAAACCTCCTTTGCATCTGAGCAAAAATGATGATCTGCATCGTCCACCTGATTCAGAACCTTCTGTGCAGATCGGCGCTGTCGACGGTGCCGGAGGAGTTCTGGTTTTTACAGTGTCTTTTTTGGAAAAGAAACACTTGTCCTTTCTCCGTAGTGCATCTCACATCCTATTATTCGGCTAATTTAGACGGTGCTCGTCAGGAAATGGAGGTCAGCGCTGAGGGTACCCACGTTAATTGCTTCTTTCTGACACACTTTGGCAGACATCGCCTGGCTACTGTAAATTTTCCGACTCCACTCGGCGCCGTCCGGTGCGCCCAGCAGGGGAAGGTGCAGACGGAAGCTGAATTTCAGATTACGATGTTAAAAACGAGCAGAAAAGGGGGGGGGAAACTGGCTGTGCTTTTCAAAATACAAGCACATACTGCATTGTCAGGAAGCCGTTTCATGTGTTGATGTGCTTTGGGGTCAAGATGATGAACCTGATTACTGATTAAGAGTGCTGTAGCAAGAGAAGAGAGGCAGTTCGAGGGGTAATTGTGCTCCCTGTTGGAGCAGCGGACCCTTTTAACTATGAACCCCAGATAGAGTGTGGGCGTTTATTGCTCAGAGTGGGCACATTTTCTCACTGCGATATTACAATCCAGCACATTTATGGAAGATAGAATTAAAGTTAAAGAGAACTTAAGTGTATTTGTGCAGAAATTTTTAAAAAAAATAAAACAAAAGCTTTTTTTTAAGTGATTTATTTTACAATAATGAAATTATACCCAAGTGCTCACAGGTTTTTCCCATGTGGGGACAAATGGAGACTCCAGATTTTATACTACCTACTCGCTTTTGCTACTTACTTACTTTTTTTTGTATGTTTCTGATCTGCTCTGTGTGGACACTGCCTGCAGTTCAGCCTGGTTTAGCAGAAAAGTTTGAATTTTTGTCATGCGGCTGCTGGTTGCAGATGAGTCACTCCAAGCTTCATAGTGGCATCAGGGAGCACAGAATTTTTTGTTTTTAACAGAATTTGGTTAAGGCAAAAGGTTAATTTTTGGCCATTTTTGATATTGAGATTCTATTAATTTTCCGTGTAAACGTTGTTTCACAGATAAGTAGACTGTTGGAATGGTTTCACCACTAATGTTGCTGTGGTTGTTTTCGTGAGAAATGCTGTCATTTTGATGTTGTTTTTTTAAGATAATTTGTCCTTATAACCTGCCAGACAGTTTTGGGTAGTGTTTCATACATCTGTGTGCACCAGCAGAGATGAAGACGTCGCATGAAGTGGCACTTTCATAAAGTTCTAGAAATTACACCCCAGCTCCAGTGTATGAAAGAAATGGAGGCAGGGGCCGCTTTGTGGAGAGTATATTGAACCTTATGTGTCTCGAGTGTCCAGCAGGGATCACCAGACTGTCAAAGACGTTTTTCTACACCTCAGTTTGAGTGTGAACAGCTCGGCCATCATTCACGTGTCCCATTGTGACCCGGCATTTCGCCACCGTAACCTTCTCCGACAAAGAAAACGCTCTCCTCCCAAGTTTCTCACAACTCTGGAGCCTCCTTTACTTTTATCCTGCTCTCTCTTTTTGTCGTCTCTTTGCTCCGGGGAAAAGGTCTGCGTGGAGGGAGCCGTGAAAAGAGTGGAGCCCAGTTAAAGGGCAGTTAGCGAGAAGAGAGGCCGTTTAAATGGCATCTCAGGTTGCTGGGCTGAAAGGAAAGTGCCATTAGTGTTGGGTTTCTGTGAAAGTCCACAGAGCGGCTGCTTCAAGCACTCTTGATGGAAGATTTATTGCCCTCGGAGTCTTAAAATTGGCAGTGTCCGGCGCTGAGGAAGGACAAATGGGGACCACTTGCGACCTTTACAGGTTAAACTAAAGGAAAGTCACTTTGTAGCTGAAGGCCGTGACTCTGTCTCCGTCTGACTGACCGCAACATGCACTAGTAGTAAACCTCTTGTGGTTCCGCTGCAGCAGTGGATGTGGGGATGCTTTTTGCTCCCGCTCGGCGTTGCAGACTGAACTATTGTCCTCCTGTACAAGGCCGTTTGCTCGCTGACACCCGTGGGTCGGAGGAGGGCGCGGCGGTAAATGCGAGCGGTGGAAGGCTGGCACAAGACCACTCATCATCCAAAGAGCCTTTTACAAAACAACGCCACAGTGCCGTTCTCCGCCTGTGCCCGTAACAAAGAGCTCTCTGAAGCCCACATTGTACAGCCTCATTCACCCCCTCTGACCCTGATGCACTTTCTCCATTCTGGGTCGTTTTTATAATTTAACTGTGGCTCAGCGGTTCAGAAATATCTTTTTCACACGTAGATAGAATACTCATGCTAGGATTTTAGAGCGAGTTGTCGTCACAGAACACACTAAAAAGTTGTTTAATTTTTTGATCTTTCATTCGTGTGGTAGATGATAGAAACTCGGTCCTCATTCGCTGCACAGTCCTGCGTGTTGTAGCAGGTGTAGATTTTCACAACTCGCTGAAGCAACCGACGAGAGCGAAGCGAGAAGGCTGGAGAGGAATGAGAACGTCTCGCTCTTGCCTGCCACAAGTTAAAAGGCAGAAGAGGGAGTTTTTTGGATGTCGTTTGTGTTTTTCTGCCTTTCAAAAGGAGAATCTCTTCAACACTTTGCAGAAGGATGACACCAGTGAATTGCTAAATTGTCGCTAAACTTCCTGTATCTGGTTCACTCTGGTAAAGAACGGCTTTACCAAATAGTCTCAAAGCTCGCCCAACGTGACACTTGTCTATTTCGATATTTTGCGCAACATTACGGGGAAGCATAGTAAAGACTGTGCGGGAAAGATGTGATGAAAATGCTGCAGAGCTCTTTCTAAAAGCTTTACAGGCTTTTTTTCACTTGAGATTTTAAGACTTGAAGTGTAGATCTCAGACCAGGACTTAATATTGCCAGATGTTCTTGGTCTTTATTCGTTATTTTTTTCATTTGTGTGTCTTATTGAATTGTCAAGGCACATACGTGAAAAAAAATGAAGCTGGTTGCATTTAGAATCAGCATTTTTTCACCTGCTCTTTATTTGAAATCTTAAAATTAATAAAAATAATAAAATTATTGTGTTTTTGCAAAAAATAATTCTTGATATCCACTTATATAAAACATCTGATTGCGATGCATTTTCAGCTATTCCTCCAGGTATTGATGAGGATTTTTGACTTTTTTACTAACAAAATAGCATTTAATTTTAACATTTATTTATATATATGTTATAGCCATAGAAATATAGATATAGATTTAGATAGATATACAATTTTTTTTAAATAGCAAAAAAGAAATAAAACAAAAAAGAAAAACTAAATATCTACACATGTACATAACAATAATTTTAATTCCTGATGTATTTTTGCAACAGTGGGTTTTACAGAGTAAAGTAGATCTTTTTTTTTTTTTTAGAAATATTGATTAAAAATATCTTTACACAGCAGTCATGAAACTAAGCTTTGTTTAAAAACTTACAAATGAATGAAAGTCTCAGCGTGCCTAACAACTGCGTCTGTAAATATTTTGTGTCTTTATTTTGGTTGCCAATGCATTGCCTTTATCTTAGCTCACATGCATCTTTGAGAACAACCCATTTTCTGCAGAAACTGGACATGCTGTTCCAGATCCACTCAGCCCTTATTAGCCGTTCGCCTGCTGCACAGCCAATGCCAAATATCCCCAACTGGCACTTAATCGGCCTAATTAATCTGCCAACTAATCGGTCTATCACTACTATGAGTCAGTTCCCCTTCGATCCATCATTTCTATCTGGCTGCAGTAGTTAGGAGGTTCTTCATTCGGCTGTTTCTGAAGTGGTTTTCTCCAAACCTCATGAATGACGGTATCACTGCCGGTGTGATGTGTCACCACGTTTGAGCGTTTGTGAAAACAGATGAGGTGAGGTTTCCCTGACGACTGCCCTCGTGCGCTGTCACAGTCTAACACAGGGGTGTCAAACATACGGCCCGCGGGGCCAAAACCGGCCCGCCAGAGGGTCCAATCCGGCCCGCAGCATGACTTTGTAAAGTGGAAAAATCACAGAAAAGACATTAACTGCAAATTAGTAAAAGTATAAATTTAAAGTAATTTCTAGGCCATGACAAGTTGTTTAGATCATAAAGTAAAATACTAGATTGTTCTTTTGTTGTTTTGTGTCTCATTTTTGTAACTTTTTGGCTTCTTCTGTCTCATGTTTTCGTTGTTATTTTGTTTCTCATTTTTGTTGTTTAATTGTTTTCTTTTGGTCTCGTTTGTGTTTTATGTCTTATTTTTGTCAGTTTGTGCTTTGCTTTATTCGTCGTTTTGTGTGTCATTTTTGCAGTTTTGTGTTTTTTTTGTCTTCCTTGTGTTTGTCTATTTTTTGGCCGTTTTGTTTCTTTTTTGTCATTTTCATCTTGTTTGTGTCATTTAAGCAATTTCTTCTTGTGTTTGTCCTGTTTTTTTGGCGCTTTGTAACTTTTTTATCAAACTTTTTTGTCTCTTTTTTTGTTTGGTTTCATGTCATTTGTATATTTATTTGTCATTTTGTATCTCATTTTTGTAACATTTTGTCTGTTTTTGGCTTCTTTTGTCTCATGTTTTGTTGTTATTTTGTTTCTCATTTTTGTCGTTTATTGTTTTCTTTTGGTCTCGTTTGTGTTTTGTGTCTTATTTTTGTCAATTTGTGCTTTGCTTTATTCATCGTTTTGTGTCTCATTTTTGCCGTTTTGTGTTTTTTTTGTCTTGTTGGTATTGTTTGTCTATTTTTTGGCCGTTTTGTTTCTTTTTTGTCATTTAAGCAATTTTTTCTTGTTTTTGTCCATTTTTTTGTCGTTTTGTAACTTTTTTATCAAACTTTTTTGTCTCTTTTTTTGGTTTCGTGTCATTTGTCTATTTATTTGTCATTTTGTGTCCCATTTTTGTAACATTTTGTCTGTTTTTGGCTTCTTTTGTCTCATGTTTTTGTTATTTTGTTTCTCATTTTTGTCTTTTATTGTTTTCTTTTGGTCTCGTTTGTGTTTTTTGTCTTATTTTTGTCAATTTGTGCTTTGCTTTATTCGTCGTTTTGTGTCTCATTTTTGCAGTTTTGTGGGGGTTTTTTTGGTCTTGCTTGTGTTGTTTGTCTATTTTTTGGCCGTTTTGTTTCTTTTTTAGTCATTTAAGCAATTTTTTTTCTTGTTTTTGTCCATTTTTTTGTCACTTTGTAACTTTTTTATCAAACTTTTTTGTCTCTCTTTCTGGTTTCGTGTCATTTGTCTATTTTTTTGTCATTTTGGGTCTCATTTTTGTAATATGTTGTCTTGCTTTGTTGGAGTTCTTTTTGCCTTTTGTGTCTGACTTTTGTTGTTTTGATCATAAAGTAAAATACTGCATTGTTCATTTCCAGACACCTGAGACTAAATGTTTTGTGTGTTTGTAGAAACTCTGTGATCTCTGTTGTACTAAATGATAAACTGAGGCTGAATATTGTTTAAATTGAACTAATTTTTCTTAAGAAATTTCTGTTTGTTCATGATGTTTTGTAAAAAGACAATTCCTTAAATGTACGCAGTTTCAGAATGTACTTTTGGCACCAAAACAAAGGAAAAATTTGGAGTTGTAATTGTTTTTTATAGGTCATTATGCTTTGATTTTACTGGTGCAGCCCACTTGAGATCAAATCAGGCTGAATTAAAATGAGTTTGACGCCCCTGGTCTGGTACATTACAGGACACAAGGCCATAAGAAGAGTTTACTTCTGTTTTCAGTCAGATTTTTTCTGAAGGCTTGTGGTACTTGTGGGGAAATTTGACGAAGCCTCTGCTACAGTCTGAGTGGTTTGTTGTTGCTGCCAAGCTGCACACCCTAAAGAGGAAGTTGAACCGAGGTCACTGCATGACATCAACCGCTCCGTGAATCATACAGTAACGAGGGAACAGTCCATGCAGTGAAACACATTCTGGTTTGGTATTTCTGAAAGAAAGCTGCACATTAAATCTCTTCTTCTGCTGCTGCTCTCTGCCGACTCCCTGCTGCTGACACTGCCAGCTGTTGGCCTGGAGCAGAGGGAGGGAAACACTGTTATTTTCTGCGTTACATAATATTAACAGCGCTACACTGTCACGCAGAAAGCATTGCTCACATCGCGCTCCACCACTTAGGAATGGTTTTCTGGCATTTGCATACTGTACATCAGGACCTGTGCCTAATATGGGCAGCGTGGCGTTACAAAGCAGAAGATTGATGAGGACACAGAACATGAATATAAACAGCTGTTAGGAGCTGTTTAATTCAACATCTGTCCTCCTCAGCAAGGGAGCACTGCATGCTGGGGCAGCTGACACGTACACGGCAGCAATTTCATAACGGATAGCACGCACTTTGATGGCCATCCCTTCACTTGATCTCTCACTCCCCCTCTTTTTTTTTCCTTCTCACGCTATCCTTTACCGTCTCTGTAAATATATCTGTGCACAGCCGCCAGAAATATCAGCCATGTTGGCGGCAATGCAGTCCTGATAAGAGCTGCACTGGGAAGAAAAAAAAAAAAGCATGACGCAATATGACATCCGACTCCTCTGCCTGTTGGATAGCATCTCCTGGAACTACATGCACGCTCCTGCAGGGACTCTGGTGCAGCACTCGGCTCTCTGCAGGGCGTCAGGCAGCCAGACACGAGCCGGTAAATCTAGACGAGAGTTCACATAATCCCCCCTCCATGTTGGAATGTGGACCGCGGCCCTCAGTTAGCAAACAGCAGTATAAACAGGTGGGATAATATCACACAAGCAGGGCTTTGTGTCGGGTTACACATGTGTGGCGGCGAGTGAGCAGAGGGACAAATGTTCAGGCTTTCACTGTCAGATAGGGGTCAGAGGTGCTTTGTGAGAACTGATAATGTTATATATACAACTGGGAGTGCATGTCTTCCTTCAAAGAGGCGATTAGTTTTCCAAGCTGAGTCAGAAGCAGGCGTGTTTGCATTAAGACATTTATCAGGAAACACTCCTCAGTGTGACTCATAGTACAAATGAATCAAACTTGCAGCAGCTCAGTCCAGCACCTGCAGCCCGTGTAAATGTTAGCACAGCTATATCTCCTTTTAGTCGAAGCAGCTAATTAGTCAGAAGGCTTTGATCAATATGTGCAGTTGCTTTATTGTCTAGTTGTCTTGACATACCAGGTCTTGCAGTTGATGCTTTTCTGACGCTGATTTGAATCAGAAAGTCTCTATTGCCAAGCGCGCACACACAGGAATTTGATTTAGTGTGTGGAGAGCAGCGCCTAGCAACAACAGCAGACGGTAAAATAATACATAAACAAATCTAAATCTGTGTGTTCTAAATAAGAAATCTGAAAGTGTAAGTATAAGAGGTAGTGTGTAAAAGTTGGTAAATAAATTAGAATATTTGTAAATTATAATATTTAGTACATGAGGTTTTAATACTGTACATGTATTGAGTTGTTGTTTTTTTTTGCAAAAACAGAACTCCGTTTTTATAAATTTTCTGAAAACTTTTTTTATTGTTTACTTGAGATAATATCAATCAAACTGAAGTTGAGTGGATTTGAATCAGTAGAAAATACATGACAAAATAGAGAAAAAATAAATTATTATTATTTCAAGTAAACAATAAAATAATAAGTTTTCTGAAAATTTATAAAAATCTGTTTTTGCAAATAAATTCTTTGTTCGTGCTTCTTTTTTAAATTGGGTCCTGCTTTTGTGTCTCCATGTTTAGATGTTTTAGTTGCAGCCAGTGGTGCTGGGGAATATAACGATATGCGTTCAGTTACACAGGAAAAAGTGCCCCTCCCAAAACAAGAAAAAAAACTTATTTCAAAAGAAGTTTTACCTTGAAATAAGTGAAAAAATCTGCCAATAGAACAAGTGAAAATGCCTTGGTAAGATTCTTGTAATAAGTTGTGATATTTAGAATATTGAGCTCTTAAAATTAGCTGGGAAAACTTATTTTAAGCTGTATTTTACCAGGATTATCAAACTTAAGTGTCTTAACCCTCCTGTTGTCCTCATTTACAGGCACCAGAAAACATTGTTTCCTTTTCTTAAAAAACAAAAATCCAAAAATTCAGCAAACAAATCAAGAAAAAAATCCTTAAAAGTTTCCCTTAAAAGTTGTATTGATAAAAATAAAAATAAAAAAGATCTAAAAATTGTAAATATTTTCAAAAAACGAGTAGAAATCTTCCAAAAAAAATCCTAAAAATATCTAAAGTGATTTCATATGTATTAGTAAAAGTAAAATATTTTCTTTAAGAAAATTCGGGGGGAAAATAGATTTTTTTTCTCCCGAATTTTCTTAAAGAACCTTTTTTTTTTTTTTTTACATTTCTTTTTTCCACCAAAAAATGTTCAAAAATCTCCCAAAAATTTTTGAAAATGTCAAAGTTTTCACTGTGAAAATATATATACTTTTCCACATTTTTAAACTTTAACACGGGTCAATTTGACCTGCAGGATGACACGAGGGTTAAAACGAGATAATTTCAAGATTGTTTGACTTAACAAGATATTTAAGATGCGTTGTCTTAAAACACGTCCCTTCAGTTTGCTGAAATGTCACTTGTGAAGTGAATTTATATTAAATCAAGTGGGATGAGACATTCTGACTAAAAATAAGACAAACAGACTTGGTAAGATTGAGTTTTTTGCAGTGTAGTGTAAGTAATATCATCAGTGCATACAGCAGAATCACAGCTTGAAACGACGGCAATCTACATTTTGCAGCGTCCCCAGTAACAGGTAACTCAGCAGATTTTGCACATTTTGACTCACTGTGGGCTCATTTCTGATTGTAATATAAGAAGATATAAATCAACAGCAGGTAGTTTGAAGCATTAAAAAATGATCATGCCTTAAATGATATTCACAACAAAAGCTCTTTGATTATCTGTTCAACAAAACTTGGAAGAACCTGAAATTGGCATTTACTGTCCACAGATGTCATCAAAACAGGAGGAAAAAAAGGCGCTGTGGATATTTGCGTCTTACATTTACAGTGCATGTCTCCTGCCTGTGTTGTATAAACACAGCCGGCTGTTAACCCGACAAGTCCCAGACGTTTTGTTGGTTCCAGCTGGTTCATAGAATTTAGCTTTTTCATTACAGAATCTGGTTTGAGCAGATGATTTGTTTTTGCTGAATTTTTAAATTGAGGTTTGATAAAGTTTGATAAAACATGTCCCAGGCGATGAGTTCAAGGACTGTTGAAAGGCTAAAAATTCAACAACTGTTCTGTTTTTAAAGTTTGTGCCTCTGATGAATGGCATCATTTTGCTTTCTGGAGATGTAAATAAATGGGTCAATATATACACCCCCTGTCAAAAGTTTTGAGACACTTTCTCATTCAAATAAATGAGAACCCGTCTCAAAACTTTTGACAGGGGGTGTAATTGTGGGATTTTTTGTATCATAGTTGACATTTTTGCTGTTTTCAGACCTAAAACCAACATGGCCGCCTACAACCAAACACCACATGGCATTTTAGAGAAAGATTCTTCTAAATATTATATATACAATTGAGTAAAACGGAAATTGTAAGTTATTTCTAAAGATATTGTAAAACTGTTGACATGCCATAAATCCACACTTTACTCACACACTACTTTATATCAAACTTTCCGTTTCACAGTAAATATTAATCTGTAGTCTAACTTTTAAAAATTTCTCTATTAAATTACTTAAAAAGCCTTCGATTCTGGCCAGTCTTTTCTTAAAGATATAAAATTATATATAAAATTTGATATATTGCCAAAAAGAAATATCTGTCATGATTTTCTCAATTTAATAAAAAGAACACAATCACAACAAATGTTTGACGAAGCTAATTTTATTGTTGTTTACCTCATTAGAAGGTGGTGGTTGTTAAATTTGGACTGTTATTTAGTTGGAATTTCAGTGACATCCAGTTATTTTTTATTAATAAATGACTGTTTCCATAATAAATAATTATGGAATTTGTAAAGACACGATCATAATGAACATAGAAAACATTAGTTTTTATTTTTAATAAAAATACAAGCAAGATATATCCCATGGACTTCAAAAATCAATCAATTATGTACTCACCCATATATTTATAGGGAACGCTTTGAACTGTATGGTCATGATACTGCATCACATTTTACATTTTACAGCGAATATTAATCTGTAGTCTTTAAACATTTCTCTTCAAATGGAAATATCCACCAGAAAATTGGTAATGGGTATTTTCTCTAATCGTTATGCAGTCAGTCGCCAGTTATTAACTCCAACAAGTTAAACTATTCCACCCTAATACAGCCAAAGCGGAGGTTTGGACTCACAGGGGGGGGGGTTGCAGTATGATTACCAGCAATCAAATCAAATGGAGAAGGGATTAAAAATGACATATTTTCGCCGTAATTGTTATAAAAGATGTAAAAACCTGTCAGTCTGCTGCTCCTGCATTCGGTTTGTTTCTACCTAATTTTCTGCTCTCTCAGTGAGATGTGGGTGTCTGGGTTTGGTCGTCAGACGTGGCGACCTTGTGAGAGAAGGCCGTACATTTTCATTTGCTGCCAGCAGCCTAAACATGGCGGCCGACCGACCCTCATGTATTATATCATCCGTGTTTGTTGTTTTCAGGAAATAAAAACACTGAGATTCTTCAGATCAGAAACAAATCTGGTGACGATATAGAACCTAACGGGGTTGCATTACTCCTCGGGGCGACTATGCAAAGCAGCATGTTTGGTGTATCTGCTCGCTTGAGATGATTTGCATTCATTGTCGTGCTATTTCAACGCTCAGCTGTCGCAGTTTCAATCACTTTTAACTGTCCTCCAGCTATTGTGCTTGACGAGTCGAATTGTAGCTGCGTGTTTATTGTCCTGCGTTATTCTGCCGATGAATTCTTTAACGTATCTTATTTGTTTTCCGGCAGCTTTTCGACCGAGTCAGGGAGGACAACCCCGACTTCCACCAGAAGATCATCCCGATCAGCAGCGAGCTGATGCAGCCCGGCCTGGCCATCAGCCCGGAGGACGTGGAGAAGCTCACGGCCTGCATCAACATCGTCTTCCACTGCGCCGCCACCATCCGCTTCGACGAGCCGCTCAAGTGAGAATCGCGCATAGTACATGAATGCAAACACACTCTGCGCTAAAAATAGATCCACAGATTCACTGCTGCGCTTCAATGCAGCGTTTTGACATATCACCACGCCGAATAATTAACCACAGACAGAAGCAGCATCTCTTCACTGTTGGGTTGAAGTTCCTCGTAGCAGGAGCTTCCTATTGTGAGGCTGCAGTCAGAGGAAATGCAGCTCATTGAGCCAACAAAATAGTTTTATTGGTTTAACCTTCGTGTCGTCCTGCTGGGTCAAAATTGACCCGTTTTAAAGTCTGAAAATGTGGGGGGAAATATTTTCACATTTTCAGCATTTTTGGGAAATTTTTGAACATTTTTTGTTGGGAAAAAAGAGATGTAAAAAAATGTTTCTTTAAGAACATTCAGAAAAAAATCAACCAATTTGCTGGATTTTGGTTGATTTTTTTTTTCTGACTGTTCTTAAAGAAAATATTAGAACTTTTACTGATATATATGAAATCGCTTTAGATTTTTTTTTTTTTGGAAGATTTTAATTCATTTTTTGAAAATATTTAAAAAAAATTTCATTTCTTGCCAAATTTCTGGATTTTTTTAAAATAAAACTTTTAAGGGAAACTTAAGAAATTATTGGAATTTTCTCCCATCAGATTTTGCAAATTTTTAGAAATTTGTGGGGTTGTTTTGCTGAATTTTTGGGAGTTTTTTTTCACACAAGGGAACAATATTTTTGGTGCCCTTACATGAAGACAACAGGAGGGTTAAAGTAAAGGGGAAGTACAGCAGGATGAGGATGTTGAGAAAGATACCGTTGTAAAAAAAAAAAAAAAAATCGCCCACAGTGCAGAGTTGTCCACAGTTTGCATCAAATCAGAAGATATTGAATTTTCCAGTAATAATAGGACTTATAAGTGTTTGGATCACCCAGGTAGAGTCAGTGCTGTGGTCCTTATTGGTGCTGCTGGCATGCAGGAGCTCATTCAGATGCTGAATCCTCGTTATTGAGTGCTGTTTCCATCCAGCGAGTCGGTTTGTGTGAATGGACGGTGATGTGTTCAGAGGTTCCTACATGCCTGACTGAACCCGGTGCACTGAGTGGACCTCAGGCGGCTGCACCGTTATCGAATTCTGTTGGGTTCAGTGTATTATATTGTGTTATGGTGACCCAGTTATTTTGCTCTTTTGTGGCTGATGTGCTGATGCTCGTTTCCAGCTGATCGGTCCTGGAATACGCTGTCAGAACCAGCATCGCTCTATCCTGTCCTCAGTGTCACATAGTTTGTGCTATGGGATGGCTGCCAGTGGTGTTTTATTTCATTGTGTGCATGTCTTTCAGATGCCCACCTGCATCAATGGGGAAATCCTTAGAATTTATAAATGACAGAAAATGAAGAGTAATCCAGGAACACACACAGTCTGTGAGACTTCAAGGTGACAGCGTGTGGTGTGAATGATGCAAAGACACGTTTTCAAATGAAACCACACCAGAGGAAAAAGCATCAGAGGCTGAATCGGCCACAGATGATGATGTTTGCGTGCTGCAAATCCACTGCCCCAAAAAATGTGTCATGGGCTGAAGTTATGCTTCACAACACAACACAATCTGACCACCAGACAGAACGTTTACCACAAAAGGGTTCACGATCCTCCCCGTCTGGCAGAAAGTCTCAAAACTGTTTTGACTGAATTTGAACAAACAGGCAGTTTGTTAAAGGTCCCATATTGTTCCCTTTTTAGCAGAGTAATCAAAGTCTTATGTCATCTCATTTTAAAATACTGCAAAGATGGTTCTTTTCACCTAAACTGTGTGACTCCTGGTTTTAGTCCTGTTCTAAATGCCCTCTTTCAGTCTCTAGCTTTAAATGCATCTGAGCTGCTGGGTCAATGTATAATTGAGGGACTTTTGAAGTCGATGGGACGTATCTTACATGCATTTTTATGAAAAGTAAAAAAAATAATGTTTTTATGGTCATTGTGATCATGTTTTTTTTTCATTTCCATCCTTATTTATTACAGAAACAATCACTTATTCATAAAAAATGACTGGATATCACTAAAATGCCAACTAAATAACCGTCCAAATTTAACAACAACCACCTTATAATAAGCTAAACAATAATAATATGAGCTGATTCAAAAATAGTTTTGATTGTGTTCTTTTTATTAAGTTGAGAAAATCATGACAGATATTTCTGTTTTGGCACTGTATCAAATTTTAAATGGAAAATATCAAATTGTATCACTTTCAACTAAATTCCCCGTTACAAAAACTCCTCTCCAGGAAGTGTGTTAATTCCAGATCACATGACCTGCTCCACATGATGTCATTTCCTCCTGAAGAAAAGACTGGCCAGACTCCAAGGCTTTCTTAGTTATTTAATATAAAATAGTCAACAGGTTTACTACAATATCTTTATAAATAACTTTCAATTTCAGTTTTACTCAGTTATATTTATAATATTTAGAAGAATCTTTGTGTAAAAATGCCATGTGGTGTTTGGTTCTAGGCGGCCATGTTGGTTTTAGGCCTGAAAACGGCTAAAATGTCGACTATGATGTGAAATCTGCCGTCCAGACCTGCTTCAGGAAGAAAACTCTCTCTGCATCTATGATTGACAGCACAGAACATTTCAACTGACTGCATGGCAGATGGCACAGACAGGAATGAGTGTTTGAGAGGAGGAATTTCTGTTGCTTTTAACTTTCTGTCTTCATTTGATATGAAAATACCACAGCATTCACCGCAGTTGTTTTTTAACCTAATGCGTTAGGTGAATTTGCTCAAATACATCACAGTTCTAGAAATATCAGTAGTTTAGCGATGCAGGGCTGCAGCTTGGAAATGGCTCTGAAGGGACATTTGAATCTCTACTTCATTTTTATTCCATCGTCTAACAGATGCAAAAAACAGGAATTATCTTTTCTTATTATTTATTAGAGGTTTATTATTTATTGTATTATATTTTTATTATTTTTGTTATATACATATATATATATATATATATATATATATTGTTTATTTTTTATCTATTATTTTTGCAAAAATATTTTCTATATTTGAGCTTTGCATGGTCGGTGACCAAAGCTCGCTAACTTTCATTATTTACTGGGGGACACGCATCAGGTCGGATTTAGAGCATTTTAATACTTGTTTTGCGTTAAATCTGCAAATTTTTACAAAGATTTACCAGATAATGCTTTCCTATTTAAACAGCAGTTTCCTACATAAAAGAACAAGTGATGCATCAAAGAGTCGGCTGACATTATTACCGGGCTGTGTGTGAATTCTCAAGAAACTTTCGGCACATTTCGCCAAGTGCATTTAACTGTCATCAATAATCCAGTCGCTGTCTGCTTTGGCTCTCTGTCATCAGGCCCAGCAGGCAAAAGATTAAAGAGAAGCGAACCATCCCTGACCTTACTTTTAATATTTTAATAATGTACTTCTCTGGGAATATTGCCTTTGGACAGCGCTAGCAGCCCACACTGAAGTCTGGTGGAATATCCAAACAAGTTCTGCTTGTTTGCCTCGCAGCTTAAATACCCAGATTGGGCATGCTCCTTCATGTAGATGAATTCGATGCAATTTTTGCTAGTTTTGAAGGGTGCAGAAAGAAATGACATTTCTGCTCGGAGTCCTGAAGAGTTCAGAAGGCGTTCACAATTTGGCTTCCTTGTTTCCTTAAATGGAACATTCCAGTCAGTTTCTAGGCTTCAGGTTCTTCCAGTAATTACATTTTTCATTGAACTTTATAGTCCTTAACTGCCCAAACATGGCTAGAAGTAGAGAGAGCTCAAAAATGTATTCAATGTTAGTAGTTAAATGTTAGAACTAGCTCATAAAAAATATTTTCTTTGACTGTTTATTTCATGAAAAACAAGAAACTGGAAACATTGTTTCCAACATCTTTCCAAAAATGTTGCCAATGCTAGAAAAAACTGTGACTTGATATTGTCGATACTTTACCGCTTCCATTCTTGTCTACTTGTCTCCGTCTTCTTTGTTAGGACGCACAAAAAGTTACCGAAGTAGCTGAAGGACCTAAAACATGACAAGCAGATCTTTTCATCGAAATTCAATTCAGGAGAAAGAATGCGACTTCACCCTGCTGGTTTTTCTGTGCCCGTGACTTCAGCTTTAGGAATTTAACAACGGACAACAGCAGCAAGTAGATTTGATCTCTCGTGTCTGATTTTAGAACATTTCATCAAAAGAAACTTAAATTAGGAAGCATAATTAGTGTGTGACAGCTGCTTACTTGATAAATCCCTAGATCCATTTTATCACTAGATCCACCTGTTACGGATTTCAGTCACGAAATTCGATATCCGTACATACACATTACACACACCTGTGCTCATCGCAAGATAATTTTTATATTTACTCGTTTAGTTTGTGGGTAGATCTGTATTAAATGGCCAGATTCTGTGTACACTGGAAAAAATGCCCCTCTCAAAACAAGGGGAAAAAACTTATTTCAAAGAACTTTTACCTTGAAATAAGTGGAAAAAAAATCTGCCAATAGAACAAATGAAAAATGTCTTGGTAAGATTTCTTGAAATAAGATGTGATATTAAAAATATTGAAATCTCAAAATTATCTGGGAAAACTTATTTTATGCTCTATTTTACCAGGATTGTCAAACTTAGGTGTCTTAACCCTCCTGTTGTCCTCATTTACGGCACCAAAAAATATTGTTGCCCTGTCTGAAAAAAATCCAAATTTAGCAAAAAAAATTCCCCAAATTTATAAAACATTTGCATAATTTTCCTCAAGAAAATTCCTTAAATTTCCCTTAAAAAATTTTTTAGAGCCCCAAATTTGGCAAGAAATAAAAAATAAAAAAATTTAAAAATATATAACAATTGTAAATATTTTCAAAAAATGAATGAAAGTCTTCCAAAAAATGTCCTAAAAATATCCAAAGTGACTCCATATTTATCAGTAGAAGTTGTAATATTTCCTTTAAGAATAGTCCCCCCCCCGAATGTTCTTAAAGAATATTTTTTTTAACATTTCTTTTTTACACCAAAAAATGTCAAAGAATTTTCCAAAAATGTTGAAAACGTTAAAGTTTTCACTGTGAATTATTTTTTTCCCCACATTTTCAAACGTAAAACAGGTCAATTTGACCCGCAGGACGACACAAGGGTTAAAACAAGATAATTTCAAGATTTCTTGACTTAACAAGATATTTAAGATGCGTTGTCTTAAAACACGTCCCTCCATCTGCTGAAATGTCACTTGTTAAGTGAATTTACCTCAAATCAAGTGGGATGAGACATTCTGACTAAAAACAGGACTAGTAGACTTGGTAAGATTTTGACTTTTTGCAGTGGAGCCGTGAAAACACAAATTGAGGGATGAACTGCCTTGGAGTGCTGCGCTCTCTGAGATGCTCTCATCCAGTCTTCTACTAATCACATTTCAGCCCACGTTGAACTGCCTCAGATCCCTACGCTAAACCGTTTTCCTGCTTCGAACATCTGCCTAACGACGCTGAAAGCTGCCTGTCTGTGGGTTTCATGTTGTGTCTGATCGGTGTATACATTTGCTTAAAAAAACACCGTGATTCACAGGGGCGTATTTCTGTAAAACAAGCCGTCAACACGCAGCCGCGAGTGAATGCAGATGATTTATGCGTGAGGCGGCATTGAGCTGCTCTTAAAGAAGAGGGTGTTTTGGAGGCGTGGCGCTCTGAGTGGCAGCTCAGTCGGGATAAAGCTGCTGCTCTGCTCTCCACACAGATTTCTATTGATCTGTTCCTGCTTTCGTGTCTCCCGCTGTGGCTTTCTGACAGACTCTCCCATCTCTGTGTGCTGCTCCACCTTCCATCTCTCTCTGAGTGGCCTTCGTCTGTCTTTGTTCTTCTTTCTTCATCTGTCTTTCAGTCCCATGTTCACCGTTTCCCTCGTAGCGGCCGGCAGCCTTGTAAGCAGTGCGGGGCGATAAATCAGACGGCTGAAAGTTTGAGGCTTCTCAGGCTGACACCACCTCGGTTGGTCTTCATCTCTGGCACGTCTTTATCCACCCTTACAGGATCAATTCTGTTTATTAACATGCGGAGAGGATTTTGTGTAGCTTTGGCTCTTTGCTCTTCTGTCTGTAACACTATTACTGTGTCACTGAAGTAATCGCTGAGATTTGTGACTGGAGCAAGAAGCGTGGCAGATTTTATAGAAATCAGGCTTAACTGGAGTGAAAACGAAGATTTAAAGTGGTAAAAGCAGGGCTGTTTTTTCAAGTCCTGCTTACTCTAATCACACATTTCTAAATGGACCGTTTTGTTTGTCTAAATTTAGGAATAACTGAGTGATTATTCAGTAAATCTTGGCCGTGTTGTCCATGCTGACCTTCTGTCATGCTTTAATGCTGTCAACAGTGGAATCATAAATCAGATATTGTATTGGATTTATGTTGTATCGAATGGCAGCCTGCCCCAAATACTAGTTTTTGGGCTCTGTAGCTCACACCCGTGGATGAGTAGTAAGCATCGCAGACGGCGTAGTAAAACTCCACCTTTTTCTGTAACGTTGCTCATATGCAAAGCAATCAACTTCATAATAGCATCTGTTCTCTCTGTCTTTGTTTTTGTTTTTTATGTGGTAGCTGACTGTAATGTCTGGGGATGGATGAGTTATTGTACATTTTCCTAATGCCAATAACTGCCTTCAGCCCTCAGTGCTCCCACATTCTCCTTCTGTTTCATTCGTTAGTATGATTTCTACTGCTACCCCCAATCTTATTCTTTAGTTCCTCTATTGTTATGATTGCTAATCTAGCTAATTATTCATTAAACTTATTATCATTTTTACTGTTTATTTCAATTGACTGCTCTGATTTTCTGTGTTGCATGTGTGGACTGTCAGAGCACGCTGTTCTTAAGGGTGCCATATAAATAAAGTTATTACTGTATGTGTATTGGTGTGATTTTACTGTCTGAATCTTTGTATTAGCAGCACAAACCCAGTATCGGTTGGGCTCTAATGTTTAGACAGGAATGGTGGCTAAAAGTATCAATTAAGACGTAATTGAAAAATAGGGATGCTTTGTTTTAGATCAGAGCTTTACAGGTTTGTTAGATACGAATCGGCAAAGCCAAAGACAGATGGCTGGTGAGTCAGGTGTATCCATCTTTCCCTTGCATATGGACCCAGAAGGTGGCGGGAAGATGAGACGCCCACGCAGAGCCCATCCTCCCATCCCCATCCTCATCATCGTCATCCTGCTGTCACAGCTTCGCTCGCTCCACGCTGCTGCAAACAACCTGACCACACCTGACTCACGCTGCCCACAACTCACCGACACGCTCCGTACGTCTGCCTCCGCCTCTCACTTTTTCTGTCGCAAACTCGCCTCCTGAGCGCCGCCCACGCCCAGCCAGAGAAGCAGCATATCTTGCAGCGTGTGGCTCCGCTGACCCTCGGTTTCTCTGGCTGTCGCCTCGGGCCGGATGGATGTTGTTGCAGTACTGCAGCAGAGCTGACACAGATCCACTGCTGAGGTTTATCAAGCGAAATGCGTCGGTGTGTGGCCTGCTGGAGGCTTGTCGGAAGCATGGGAGTTCATCATTCTGGAAAACAATGACGTTTTGTGTCTCTCTTACTGAGGTTAGGATTTTGTTTTTGCAGTTGTGAAGGGAAGGCAGTTTATAACGATGAATGCTGCCGTTGTCAATCTTATTTTTGTCCAGGCAAGAGCAGAACAAATGCGCTTCCTCCACCAAACTGTGAATTGGTCAAACCAGAGAAAACCGTTGATGGGTATTTCTCACTGCTTTTTGGGCTGTTTTTCCTGTTTTCAGTGGAACAAATCTCATTATTTCTAGCCCCTCTGCTTATGCACGCTTCATCACTTGCTGTAATGCAGTCTTATCATTTATTGATGCCATTAGTGTGGAAATTGGCAGCGCTCGGTTGGATGCAGCAGCTGAGACAAATGTGGCAGAATCGTCAAGTCATGCGATTGCAAAGGTTTGTTTTCGATGTGTTTAAAGTGTCAAGAGTGAGCAGCACCCTCTGTTTCACCCTGCCGGTCAAATTGACCGGGCGATTGTTTTAAAGTGGAGGAAAAGAAAATGTGGAGGAAAAAAAATGTATTTTCACAGTGAAACTTCCGATGTCCACATTTTCAACATTTTTTTTTTAAATTATAAAAAAGTTTTTGGTGGAAGAAAAATGTGAAAAGAAGTTTTTTTTTCAGAATATTTACCCAAAAAAAATCAACCAAAATCCAGCGAAATTTGCTGGATTTTGTTTGATTTTTTTGTCTAAATGTTCTTAATGAAAATATTAGAAGTTTTACTGATATTTATGTCCTCACTTTAGATATTTTAAAGATATTTTTTGGAAGATTCTTTCTTATTTTTTTCAGTATTTACAAGAATTTTCCTTCCAGATTTGTGTGATTTCTTTAAATGCTATTTTTAATGGAAATTTTTAAGGAATTATTGGAGTTTTCTTCTGAAGGTTTTGCAAGTTTTCAGAAATTTGGGGATTTTTTTTTGTAGAATTTTAAAAAAAACTTCAGACAAGAAACTCTCATTTTTGGTGCCCGTAAATGAAGACAACAGGAAGGAGAAATGACAAACTGGCACAAAAAAACAAGCAGCAGAATTGATTGTGCAGCCATGGAGATGCTCGTAGCTCCATTAGCGTTAACGGGGCAATCAGTGAAAATGATGAAACCAACACATTGGAGACGAGGAGCAGGTGTTTGCTCTTTTTATTTCTCTCTGGTTCTGCCTCGTTCTCGCTCCCCCTCCTCTGTTTGGTTTCACCATCCAGTCGTGTCATCCTGCATTCTCCGGCTTAAAATCATTTCCTGCAAATTCTCATTAGAAAGGAACACTCGGCGGTCGGCAAACAGACGTTCACGCGTGCAGATGCTCGGAGATATTACAAAGCCTCTTCTCCACGCACGCTTAATCCAAAGCACACAAACTTTAACCTCACACACACACACACGCTCTCATTGGCACACCCTTCCCTCCCACTCACACACGGTCTTGAACGCTGTATCTCTGCTCTCTCCTGCAGACACGCCCTGCAGCTGAACGTGATCGCCACGCAGCAGCTCCTCGGCCTGGCCCAGCAGATGCACCACCTCGAGGCCTTCATTCACATCTCCACCGCCTATGCAAACTGCAACCGCAAGTACATCGACGAGGTCATCTACCCGCCGCCCGTCGAGCCCAAGAAGCTCATCGAGTCCCTAGAGTGAGTGAACGGAGGGCGAGCTTTTGTTCCCCCCAGAGACGACTAAATAAGTTCCTGTCCAGTAAGAAAGTCTTGTCTTCTGCCACACCAGCTACAGCCTTCATGATAGGGTTTGTACTAAAGATCAGTATGGCTGCATTTCTGCCCTGTTGAGGACCAGTAATTAAAGGAATTAATAGGGGTAAAGGATGCATGGTGTAAAACATTTTATGGAGGCACCTCTGCCTGTTTCACAAGAAATTATTTTTTATTTTTTATCAAATATGACGTTTATGAACCAAAAATTTATCCAAAAGGGTTTGAAAGTCGTCCTATTTAAACAAAAATCACCAAAGTAAGAGCATTTATCTGAGCCAGAAGCTATAAAAACAGAAATATTCACCTGATTTTCAAGTTTCTGGTGGTTATTGAACTTCTTATCTACACGTTTCATTTAACAATTCACCATAAATAATCTGTTGACATTAGCAGGGTTCTTTAAAAAAGAATAAACATTTAATTCTCCATTCTTGAGAGAACCCATGACTGACAGTCCTGTGATAAGTCAGGGTTTAACTTCACTTAGATAAAGAGCTAATTGTTTATATCTAAAGTGATTACATATTTATCAGTAAAACGTCTTATATTTTCTTTAAGAACATTCACAAAAAAATCTACCAAAATCCAGCGGAATTTCGCTGCTGATTTTTTTTTTTTTTGTGAATGTTCTTAAGAAACATTTTTAACTTTTCTTTTTTTTTCCACCAAAAAATTTTCCGAGATTTCCCAAAAATGTTGAAAATGTGGACATCAGAAGTTTCACTGTGAAAATATATATTTATATTTATTTAACAACAAATTTCTGAAAATTTGCAAAACCTTCAGGAAGAAAATTCCAATAGTTCCTTAAAAGTTGTATTCAAAAAATATTATTTATTTAAAAAAATCCCCCAAATTTGGCAAGAAAATTCTTGTAAATATTTTCAAAAAATGAGTAAAAATCTTCCAAAAAAATCCAAAAAAAGTGATTCCATATGTATCGGTAAAATTTATATTTTCTTTAAGAACATTCACACAAAAATCAACCAAAATCCAGCAAAATTCGCTGGATTTTGGTTGATTTTTTTGTGAATTTTTTTAAGAAGCATTTTTAACATTTCTTTTTTTTCCATCAAAAAATGTTTAAAGATTTCCCAAAAATGTTGAAAATGTGGACATCAGAAGTTTCACTGTGAAAATATATATTTATATTTATTTAACAACAAATTTCTGAAAATTTGCAAAACCTTCAGGAAGAAAATTCCAATAATTTCTTTAAAAAAATCCCTTAAAAGTTTTATTTAAAAAAAATATTATTTATTTTTTTAAAAATCCCCCAAATTTGGCAAGAAAATTCTTGTAAATATTTTCAAAAAATGAGTAAAAATCTTCCCAAAAATCCCAAAAAAGTGATTCCATATGTATCGGTAAAACTTATATTTTCTTTAAGAACATTCACACAAAAATCAACCAAAATCCAGCAAAATTCGCTGGATTTTGGTTGATTTTTTGTGAATTTTTTTAAGAAGCATTTTTAACATTTCTTTTTTTCCATCAAAAAATGTTTAAAGATTTCCCAAAAATGTTGAAAATGTGGACATCAGAAGTTTCACTGTGAAAGTATCTTTTTTCCCACATTTTCAAACTTAAAAATTCTGACCCGTAGGACGATGCGAGGGTTGATAAACGGTGCCGATATTTCTGCTCGTCTGTCGATTAAAAGGTGACTCGGTGCTTTGGTGTTTTTTTCTCTGACTGAGCTCTCCATTCCTGACTCCAGGTGGATGGATGACGGCATCGTGCGGGACATCACGCCGCGGCTCATCGGCAACAGGCCCAACACGTACACCTACACCAAAGCCCTGGCCGAGTACGTGGTGCAGCAGGAGCAGGACAAGCTCAACATCGGCATCATCAGACCCTCCATAGTGGGAGCCAGCTGGCAGGAGCCGTTTCCTGTGAGTACCCAGATATCCCCTCCTTCCTCCTCATGTGAACGGTGATGAATGTTAACCAAAATGTTTGACACCCGTGAATGATCCAGTCGTGATTTCTGGATCCCCCGCTCATCGTGTGTGACAGCAAAGCGAATGGAAATGAGATACTGATCGATGTAACCCCGCGCAGGTCAGCGCCGCTCCCCTGTGGCTTTTATCTTAAGTGGCTCGGGATTAAAGCAAATTGGTTAATATCTGTTTCTCCGACCGAGTCACCTTCAAACAAACAGCTGCTGGGATGGGAGAGGTTTTGGGAGAGGCGGGGAGTCCATAAATGTGACAGCAGAGAGAGGGGAGGAGGGGAGGTTGAAGAGTGCAGAGAAGTTCAACTGAAGGCGACTCAGAGTTCAGAACAGTGAATTGCTTCCGTGTTTAAGCTGCTTTCAGCCGACCAGCTGCTGCAGGCGTTCCAGCATCTTCAACATTTGCATTTCACACGGAGGATTTAAGTCGCATTCTGCAGCCGCTGCAGCTGTGGGGCATTTCAAACCTGCCTTTAAATGTCACTGAAATAGCAGCCAGTGCTTTTTTTCTGGTACCGCTTACCTGTTAAAGGCTTAATCTGCAAGTTTTAGACCCTAAAAATTACAAGCATACCATTAAAAAGGCTTGTCTTATAAAAGAAGATGGATAGATATTTTATTAATCCCGAGGAAAATTCAACTATCTTGTGTTTTCCTTTGGCTAGCATGGTTTAGAATGCAGCTCTGCCTCAATACTGATTCTACAGAATTAGAAAATATGAATTGGTTTGATTCTTTGTACGTCAGTCAATTAAAAACTGATGTTAATTTCTAATTTGTGCAGAAATATTCAGCCGACACAAGGCAAGAACACATTGCTCAATAATTCTCACTATAAATTATTATTTCTCCTCATCCAGAGTGTGACATATAAGGATTTTTTTTTCTTTTGTCTGTTTTGTTCTTGTGTATTGCATTAGTGGATTATTTTGACTATTTATTTTCCACATTTATTCAGGTTTATTGATCACTTTTTGTCCAAGATTTCTGGTAACAAAAGCTCAACTCATGCTGGCGTTTCCCACAACTTTTATTCTCATCGCACGGAGCAAAGTCTGTCTGCTGCAAGATGGTTAAATAACACTGAAAAAAGCGGCAAAAATTGTAAGATTTTTTCAGCTACTGTCTCCAAGTTCAGGAATGAACTTTCTTGGACCAAAAGTTTGAGTCTCCAGATGATTGTGTCTCCCTTAGATGAAGCTGGAGCCATTGAGTGGGTGCAATTTTTCCTTTAAAACTAAGATAATAATAATGAGAACGCCTGATAACTAGGTGGTTAGAATTCATAACAAATGGAATCATGTCGCTTTCCTTCTTTCTTCATTGTGCAATCAAACAGTTGAATAGGCCAAAAATAGTGTGACTCTTTGCACTTTATCCTGTTTTCTTTTTGCATCTATTGCACTTATTTTGCCTTTTTTCCATCCTGTAATGTGTGCAGCAGTTTGGTAGGCTTCAGTTGTTTTAAAATTTGCTGATGTAAGAAGATTTTCTGTTTTCTAACACTTTCATTCCCAGCTTGTTTACCATTCCGTGCAGCCAGACGAGAGGTGCACTAGAGATCAGAAAGGCTCCGAGATGAAGCCACATGAATAAAATAGCAGAAAAACACAGGAAAGTCCTTGTTGATGTGGCGTCAGGAAATGTAGGCCTCGTGTGGACTGTGACGCCGGTTCCTGGCTCGGCGCTCGGCCTGCAGTTGTAAGCTCGGCCTGGCAGCGACTCTCCAAACGGCCTCACTCACGCTTGGCCATGCAATCGCCTTGGCAGCCCCTGCCAGTAGGCGCTGTGGGGCGAGGGGATAGGGGACGGCTTATTTATGTGTTTGTGAGTTGCATGTATGTTCTGTCGTTTTGACTCCGTGTCTCTCCCGTTTAACCAACACGTGATGCCAAATATCGGTTCAAAGATGAGTCTCCTTGTCGTGCTCGAGCAGCGGTGTCAGATTCGTTTTAATTTAGGAGCCACATTCAGAACAAATTGATCTCAAGTGAGCCGGACCAGTAAAATCACAGCATAATAATAAATAAAAATAACCACAACTCCAACTGTTTCCTTTGTTTTAGTGCAAAAAAGTACATTCTGAAACTGTTCTTATTTAGGGATTTATCTTTATAAAAAGCATCATGAACAACCTGAAATTTATTAAGAAAAATAAATTCAATTTGAGCAACATTCATCCTCAGTTTATCATTTCCACATTAAAACTTCCAGATCAGAGTGTCAACAAAGAAACGCATTTAGTCACAGCTGTTTGAAAGTGAACAATACAGTATTTTACTTTATGATCAAAAAACAAAAGTTAGATTACAAAAAAGACAAAAAACGACAAAATATTTTTTAAAAATGAGACAAAACGGCAAAAACGAGACAAACAAAACAAAAACGGAGACAGAAAATTAGACCAAAAGTCACAAAGGGCAAAGAAAATGGACAAATGACACAAGCAAGACAAACAAAAATACAAAATGACAAAAACACTACACAAAACAGCAAAAAAGTGACTAAAATAACACAAGTGTGACAAAAACGAGAAACAAAGCGACGAAAAAAGAGAGAAATGACAAAAGCGAGACAAAAAAACAAAAACAAGACAAAGTATTACAAAAATGAGACACAACAACAGTGAGCAATCTGGTATTTTACTTTTTGATCAAAACAACTTGTCATGATCTAGAAATTATTTAAAATTTATAGTCTCTGTTGGTTTTACTCTTTACAAAGTCGACCGGATTGGACCCTCTGGAGGTCCAGTTTTGGCCCCTGGGCCACATGTTTGACCCCCCTGTAATAGAGTCTCCTCTGGCCCCTGCTAGTGTTCTCTGCACCTTATCTGCACCGGAGCTAATTATTAGCCTCAGATAAGCCTCGGCACTGACCACATAATGGCTCTCCAGTCCCTCACATTAGAAACTACAGCAGTCTATTAGCAGCGGTTTCATGCATTTTTAATGGCGTCTAATTGAAGTCGACAATCATTGCTGCCCAGCCTCCCCCATTTTCCCCCCACAGGAGGTAACACGACCCCGACCAGCTGACTCGGCACACACAGTCCATAAGGTGATGTCGCTTCAGTGCCACACAGATGCAATCAGCTCTCTGAGGATTAACGGTTTTCTGTGCATCGTCTCGTGTCATTTTTTCTGTTTTATGATATTATAACTTTGTCATGCTGCACAATAGACATTTTTGAGTTCTCTCTACATCTAGCCGTGGTTGTGTCGTTTCCACAGAAGTGCAGGACTTTATATTGCAGTAAAAAATGAGACCTCAGTCGCAAAAAACATGCAGAAGCTTAGGGTTATGAGGGATTTGTCTGTCAGTGCAGGTAGAATATGCTCAGAAATAAACCGTTTTTCGATTTCACGATCAGCTCATTCTCACATTGCCCTTTCATTTCTTCACCCTCCTGTTATCTTCGTTGACGGACACCAAAAATATTGTTTCCTTGTCGGGAAAAAATCCAAAAATTCAGCAAAAAATTCCCCAAATTTCTGAAAATTTGCAAAACCTTCAGGAAGAAAATTCCAATAATTCCTTAAAAGTTTCCCTTAAAAGTTTATTTAAAAAAATATTATTTATTTTTTTAAAAATCCCCCAAATTTGGCGAGATAATTCTTGTAAATATTTTCCAAAAAATGAGTAAAATCTTCCAAAAAAATCCCCAAAAAAGTGATTCCAAAACTTTTATTTTCTTTAAGAACATTCACACAAAAATCAACCAGAATTCAGTGAAATTCGCTGGATTTTGGTTGATTTTTATCTGACTTTTTTAAGAAGCATTTTTAACATTTTTTTTTTCCATCAAAAAAATGTTCAAAAATTTCCCAAAAATGTTGAAAATGTGGACACTAGAAGTTTCACTGTAAAAATGTATCTTTTTTCCACATTTTCAAACTTCAAAACGGGCCAATTTTGACCCGCGTGACGACACGAGGGTTAAACACTCTTGCAGGAAATGCGTCTGAATCCTCTCATTGACGGCTTTCTGTGTCTCGTTCCTCAGGGTTGGATCGACAACTTCAACGGGCCGAGCGGCGTCTTCATAGCCGTGAGTAAAAATGCTCCTAAACCTCTTAATCGCACAGATCTGTTCTGGAGTCCTAAGACGGTGTCGTCCCTGTTCTCAGGCGGGGAAGGGGATCCTGCGCACCATGAGAGCCAACAACGACGCGGTGGCCGATCTGATCCCTGTGGACGTGGTCATCAACCTGACCCTGGCTGCTGGCTGGTACACGGCCGTGCACAGGTGAGGAAAAACAGCCACAGCTCTGTAGCTTTGTCCCTCATCTTAAGCCCTTTTCAGACACGGCATGCAGGACGATACA
This sequence comes from Acanthochromis polyacanthus, assembly GCF_021347895.1. NCBI lineage: Eukaryota > Metazoa > Chordata > Actinopteri > Pomacentridae > Acanthochromis > Acanthochromis polyacanthus. The sequence goes on along the minus strand of NC_067113.1, from coordinate 40,611,839 downwards.
GGCTTCACAGACACTTTTCCAGATATAAAAGTGATGGAGAGAGCTACGGGACGCACGTGGTATTTGTTATTCAAGTGATGCAATTAAAACAAAACACTAAACTAATAGCTGCTTTTCCAAATGTCCAAACACATAACAGTCTGGTTCATTTCTGATTTCCTGAGTGGTAAAACTGCAGCTGATGTGACTCTGTGTTTGCCTGTCTGAGGTGAAGAAAAATACAGAAAAAAGTAAGAAAAAATGTTAGTTACTGTACTCAGAAATTCAGCTTTGAGGATTTTTTCTCCTGTTTTTATGACATAACTTTCTTATGCTGCACAAAAGATATTTTTGAGTTCTCTCTACTTCTAGCCATGCTTGTTGTTTCCACAGAGGTGCAGGATTTTATATTGCCGTTACAAATAAGCCCAAAAAACACGCAGAAACTTAAAGTTCAGAGGGTTCATTGATTTATCTGTCAGTTCAGGTAAAATGCATTTTTAATTTCAAGATCAGCTCGTTCTAGCGCTGCCCTTTCAGAGCTTAAATACACTCCCAGGAAATGCATATTTGTGTAATAGACCTTATCATGACCTTGATCTCCTGTACTTTACAGACCGAAAACAGCTCTGGTGTACAACTGCACAACTGGCGGCATCAACCCGTTCCACTGGGGGGAGATCGGTACGTACGCTGTTTGTCTCGCTTGAAAGATAACAGAAACCTGCCGGTGCAGGTGGATATTTGTGGAGTTGTTTTGTCTGCACCTGCTGGCATCCGGCAATGTCGTCGTCCCGGTTTGCTTCCATCATCACAAATCAATAGTCCAGCGCTGTGACATAATGCTTCTGTGATGTAGTCTGGTTGTGCCGTGGGGCTTCATGTGGGGAAGGTCTGCCACCTGCTGGAAGGAGGCAGAAGATGGAGGTTATTCCTGGAGACTGAAGGATGTAAATGGTAACTCAATTTAAGAAAGGCTTTCCAAATGAAACAAATTGCTTTTAAAGTAAATCTTGGAGGACATTTTACGTCCCACCCATCAAATTTCAAATAGTCCACGTAGAAAATACTAAAACAAGAAGTTGTTGTGTAAGTTTACTTGTCCTGAGAGCAAATCTAAAACAACTAGGAGTAAAGAATGTTTGAAAGTATTTTTAAGATACCAAATAAGTCTGGAGTTCCCCCTAAAATGCCATTTTTCTCTTGTCCCACCCCTCTGATAACCAAATGAAGTCTCAAATAAACAGTTATAATGAAATTTAGATCTCTTTTTTTCAATGATGTCTTCTCGTAATTGTGGGAACATTTTTAAATCAACATAATATTTTAAATAATAATTATCATGTACAGAACGTGTGTTCCACAACAACCCTGTTAGCATAGCCTTTTTAGCTGGTAGAAGAAGGAAACAGTGCATCACATGACAGAACATTGTGAGCCTTGTTTCGTTTGTCTCACTCTACCTCATATTATCAGGATCAGACTAATTCTTCTGACTGTTTTCCATCAGTCAGTTTGTCCTCTTGGTCAGCAGTAACAGCTAGCTAAATGTCTAGCTTCTACTGCTGAGAGAAAGCTAACGTTAGCATGGATTAGCAACCCTGTTAGCATAGCCTTTTTAGCTGGTAGAAGAAGGAAACAGTGCATCACATGACAGAACATTGTGAGCCTTGTTTCGTTTGTCTCACTCTACCTCATATTATCAGGATCAGACTAATTCTTCTGACTGTTTTCCATCAGTCAGTTTGTCCTCTTGGTCAGCAGTAACAGCTAGCTAAATATCTAGCTTCTACTGCTGAGAAAAAGCTAACGTTAGCATGGATTAGCAACCCTGTTACTGTGATTAGAGTAGGGTTAGCAAACAACAAATAAAACATGGAGTAAAAATGCTACCATTGATGTGTAAGCTGAGCCAATCAAGCCTTTGATACTTTATTACCTATTATTGATGAATATGGAGCAGAAAATTAGAATAGAATGTGCTTTATTGTCATTATTCAGTGTATAATGAGACTGGAGAGCTTCTCCTTTTCAGTGCAAAGAAATCTTAAAGATAGTGCAACCAGTCTATTTACCAAAACACAGTATAAATAACAGAGTGAATATAACTATGAAAGAGGAGGTTAATTTTTGTCCTCCAGTTCTGGAATGACCCACACACTTTAATAGTGATAAGTGTTGTGATCTAAGTGATACACAGGACGCTCATTTTATATTGACTACTTGTGTGGCAGTAATTTGAAAACAGATGGTTTTACATTTACAAAAACATTTTGTGATTGAGGAAAAAGTGCCACGAAACAGGATGTGATTGTGCATTTCTTAACTATAAAACTCCATCTGACACCACAGATGGCGACACTGCATGTGCTCTGTTCAGAAAGCATTCAGACCATGTCTTGTTTTGCACAAATTATTGTTGCAGTTTTAATTTTAATTGGATTAAAGTCCCATTTTTTTCCACCCAATCTGCTGTCATAAAACCCATTATGAGAGTGGAAACACATTTTTAGAAATTTTGGCAGCTGAAGTTGAAAGGAGGGCTGAATATGTTCTGAACTGACTTTAGTTTGTTTTTGTAATTAACTCTCTTGTTGTCCTGCGGGTCAAATTGATCCATTGTAAGGTTTGAAAATGTGGGAAAAATATATTTTCACAGTGAAACGTCTGATGTTCACATTTTCAACATTTTTGGGAAATTTTTTGAACATTTTTTGGTGGAAAAAGAAATGTTAAAAATGTTTCTTAAGAACATTCACCAAAAAATCAACCGTTGATTTTTTTGTGTGAATGTTCTTAAAGTAAATATTAGAAGTTTTACTGATATATAGATTCACTTTAGATATTTTTACTCATTTTTTGCAGAATTTTTACTCATTTTTAAAAAAAAATATTTACAAGAATTTTCTTGACAAATTTGGGGGATTTTTTAAAAATAAATTGTATTTTTTTTTAGATATTTTTAGGATTTTTTGGAAGATTTTTATTCATTTTTTGAAAATATTTACAAGAATTTTTTTTGACAAATTTGGGGGCTTTTTAAAAAATAAATAACTTTTTTTTTTTAAATAAAACTTTTAAGGGAAACTTTTAAGGAATTATTGAAATTTTCTTCCTGAAGGTTTTGCAAATTTTCAGAAATTTGTTGATTTTTTATTTTTATTTTTTATTTTTTGCTGAATTTTTGGATTTTTTTTCCAGACAAGGAAACAATATTTTTTTGGTGCCCGTAAATGAGGACAACAGGAGGGTTAAGAACAGGAGATCATTGTTTTGTTTTTTTTAAATTGCTTGTGTCTGACCTGTAAGTTTGCAAAAAAAAAAAAAATTATCATATATTGACAGTTTGTTTTTAAACTTGAAAAATTGAACATGCACATTTTTGTTATTTGATATTATTTCATGTCACTAATATTACCATTATTCATAACGCACAGGGATGATGCTTCAGTGCTTCACTGTGCAGCACATGTTGAGCTCATAATACAGACTTTAATGTTACGTCATCATCATCCCTCTCCACCAATACGACGCTGCAGCTGATGTGCATTAGCGCTCGTGCTGATTTGTTGCTTCTCATATCGAGGTCACGGCAGCAGCGACGGGCATCGATGTAAAGCGTGGAAACTGTCTTTGTCTCCCTCGTGCCGTGGAGGATGTCCGTCGCTGGCAGGATGTCATGGGACCCTCAGATTAGCAAACACGCTCCCTTCACCAAGGAAATTGCTAGCAGATGGCTCGTGGCAGGATTAGGCCTCATCGCTGCAACTCGCCGTTACGAAACGGGAGCCTCTGAGCGAGGAATGAAGCTAATTTGACACAAAAAAATAGATCTAACAGCACAACAGGCGAGAGGTTTTCTGGAATATGAAATTTTAGAAAATGATTAGAGGACCACATTGCAAAAAAAAAAAAAAATGCTCCTCTCAAAACAAGAACAGAAAACATATTTCAAAGAACTTCTACCTTGAAATAAGTGAGAAAAAATATGATGTTTAGAATTTTGAGATCTTAAAATTAGCTGGGAGAACTTATTTTAAGCTAGATTACCAGGATTGTCAAGCTTAGGTGTCTTAACCCTCCTGTTGTCTTCATTTAGGGGACCAAAAAATATTGTTTCCTTGTCTGAAAAAAAATCCAAAAATTCAGGAAAAAAAATCCCCCAAATTTATCCAAAAAAAATTGTAAAATCTTCAAGAAAATTCCTTAAAAGTTTTTTTTTTTAAATCCCCAAATTTGGCAAGAAGTAAAAATTTAAAAAATTTAAATTGTAAATATTTTTTAAAAATGAATATAAATCTTCCAAAAAAAAATCCTAACATTATCTAAAGTGATTACATATATATCAGTAAAATTTTCTAATATATTTTTTAAGAACATTCACAAAAAAAATCAACCAAAATCCAGCGAAATTGTTCTTAAAGTAACATTTTTTTTTTAATATTTCTATTTTCCACCAAAAAATGTTCCAAAAATGTTGAAAATGTGGAAGTTTTCACTGTGAAAATATGTATTTTTTTCCACATTTTTAAACTTTAAAACGGGTCAATTTGACTCGCAGGACGACAGGAGGGTTAAAACAAGAAAATTTCAAAATTTCTTTGACTTTACAAGATATTTAAGATGCATTGTCTTGAAACATGTCCTTCCATCTTGAGTGAATTTCTCTTAATGACTAAAAATAAGACAAACAGACTTGGTGTGATTTTGAGTTTTTGCAGTGTATGTAATCATCTGGCTGCTTGTTGCTTGCAAGGAATTGTGGGTACTTTAGCCTGGTATTTTTTTCTTCTGCTTCGTTACAACCGTCAGACCTCGGAGAGCAGATCGAGGTTAGCGGCGGCGCTCCCAACCAGGCTGCGGGGAGGCCGGCCACAGCTGGCTGTCACCTCGGATCTGGTCACCCCGGCCCCTTGCAACCGCCACACACCCGTTGCCATGGAGACCAGCCTCGCAGGATCCAGTTTGCGTGACGTGTGTGATGTAATGTTTGTAGTCACGTGGCTGCTTCTGTGGACGGTTGTTGGTCTCCGGGAGGAGGAGGAGGAGGGAAGTTAGCGAGAGGCCGCTTTCTGCCCGTTTCTTTGCCCCGAGATGCCGAGCTGAAAAATCCGGTCGTGATTAAGGTTCCTGGAAGTCCTGATCCTTGCACAGAAGCTTCAATCTGCGTGTGTTCACCTGATTTTTTTGTGGCTGGTGGATATTGTTGATCTGGCTTGTGCTTCGCTGCATCATGAGAGCCTCACTTTTCTGCTAACAGCCCCACTTTTCGAGCCACGGAGCTTAGTGTGGGATTATCTGAGCAGGGAGAGATTTGACACAGCTTTCTGAGTTTTGCAAACGGTCTTTTAATATAAAGGCACGTTCGGATTAAAATTCTGTGTAGTTATATTCTCTCTGCTGCGACACTTTTTAAACCTAAACAGAGATCGTAGCTAAAAATGACACAAACCAAAAAAATGCAAGTTATATGATTTTATTATTATTGTGTGTTGTTTCTTTCACATTAGTTTGCTTGTTATCACAGAGGATGAGCACACTTGGGATTTGAGAAATGGATCAAAAATGTTTTGATTTTTTTTTTAGTTTATTTTGAGCATTTTGACATTAAAAGAAAACCTCAACAGCAAAAACAATGAGTAAGTTGCTCAAAAAGGAGTGAGAAGACCCCCTTCTTTTTACACAAATGATGGTAAATCTACGCATTCTGCTTCTTCAGAATAGTACCATTTATAAACAATAATAATAATAACAACAATAGTGAACATGGTTTGGAATGAATATACACCAATATGCTAATTTACATTTAAACAAAAGGACCTAAGAACAGCCAAACACGACAGGGAGAAAAGACCCAACTAATAATACACATAAAAAATAAAGAAATCAAATCATTAAAGAAAGGGAGAAATAATAGCAGTAACCTGTAACACCCTCACTTCATCCCTGTATTCTGTGAAAACTTTATCTGCAACTGAATAATATAGTATTTTACTTTATGATCAATATGACCAAGTCAGACAAAAAACAACAACAAAAGACAAAATATTATAAAAATGAGACACAAAACACCAAAAATGAGACACAAAACGACAAAAATGAGACACTAAACGACAAAAATGAGACAAAACAATGAAAACATGAGACAAACAACAAAATTCAGATAATAAAAGACAGCAAAACAACAACAAGAAGACAAACTATTACAAAAATGAGACACAAAATGACGAAAGAACAATGAGCGATCTTGTATTTTACTTTATGATGACAACAACTTGTCATGGTCTAGAAATGATTTTAAATTTATAGTTTTACTAATTTACAATCTGCAGTTAATGTCTTCTCTGTAATTTTTACACTTTGAGGACCGGATTGGACCCTCTGGAGGGCCGGTTTTTGCCCACGGGCCTCATGTTGGACACATCTGATCTGAAAGACTGTTTGTTCTGTAAGACCTGAGCTGAATACTGGCTTGTAAAAATGTCAGCGTTTGCACTTAAATCATTTTGACTGAAGAAACATCGCATTATGTTTAGAGTTTGTTTTGAACTGTTGCATGTCACCAGAACACAGGTAATCTCGTACCCATGCTATCTATGTAATATGCCAGAAAACTAATGTAGTAGGCTACCAGGATGTTCCTCTACATCCGGTGTGCTTTCTGACCCACAATCCTCTGGAGTGTTGCACTAGTGTGGACAAGCTTGAGTCGGCGAGAAGACAGATGACGGCTCAATTTGCGCTGCAGACTGCAGCGGTCAAAGTTTAGGGCGCGTTACTGTGACAAAGCTGTGTTTCCCAGTTGTGTTCATACTGCGGTTATGTGTGTGCAAAGTAAAAAATACTAAGTATGCGATTTGAAACCATCGCTCAGATCCTGAACCCCTTGACCTCTATTGTCACCAATTAACATCATACCACTTCCATTCAGACTGCAGCCAGTTTAGCGTATCCATTCCCCCAGTAACGTTCTGTGCAGATTCAATACAAACCTCGGAACCTTTTGCGAGCACTGGTTTCTCGTAGGACCAGTCTGTGTGGGACCTAATTATTATATATCTGTTGTTATCATTATATACACACGTGGACAAAATTGTTGGTACCCCTCAGTTAAAGAAGGAAAAACCCACAATTCTCACTGAAATCACTTGAAACTCACAAAAGTAACAATAAATAAAAATTTATTGAAAATTAAATCATCAAAAACAGCCATTACTTTTGAATTGTTGATTAACATAATTATTTAAAAAAACAAACTAATGAAACAGGCCTGGACAAAAATGATGGTACCTCTATAAAAGATTGAAAACTATTTGACCAGAGTGACATGATTAACTCAGGTGTGTCATTTAATTGACATCACAGGTGTTTCCAAACTCATAATCAGTCAGTCTGCCTATTTAAAGGGAGACAAGTAGTCACCCTGCTGTTTGGTGAAAAGGTGTGTACCACACTGAACATGGACAACAGAAAGCGAAGGAGAGAATTGTCCCAGGACATCCGAAAAAAAATGATAGACAAACATCTTAAAGGTAAAGGCTATAAGACCATCTCTAAACAGCTTGAAGTTCCTGTGACAACAGTGGCTCATATTATTCAGAAGTTCAAGACCCACGGGACAGTAGCCAACCTCCCTGGACGTGGCCGCAAGAGGAAAATTGATGACAAATTGAAGAGACGGATCGTTGGAATTGTATCCAAAGAGCCCAGAGCAACCTCCAAAGAAATTAAAGGTGAACTCCAAGGCCAAGGTACATCAGTGTCAGATCGCACCATTCGTCGTTGTTTGAGCCAAAGTGGACTTCATGGGAGACGACCAAGGAGGACACCACTGCTGAAAAAACTCATAAAAAAGCCAGACTGGAATTTGCAAAAATGCATGTTGACAAGCCACAAAGCTTCTGGGAGAATGTCCTTTGGACAGATGAGACCAAACTGGAGCTTTTTGGTAAGGCACATCAACTCTATGTTCATAGACTCAAAAACCAAGCATACGAAGAAAAGAACACTGTCCCTACGGTGAAACATGGAGGAGGCTCAGTAATGTTTTGGGGCTGCTTTGCTGCATCTGGCACAGGGTGTCTTGAAAGTGTGCAAGGTACGATGAAATCTGAAGACTATCAAGGCATTCTGGAGAGAAATGTGCTGCCTAGTGTCAGAAAGCTTGGTCTCAGTCGCAGGTCATGGGTCTTCCAACAGGACAACGATCCAAAACACACAGCCAAAAACACCCAAGAATGGCTGAGAGAAAAGCGTTGGACTATTCTAAAGTGGCCTTCTATGAGCCCAGATCTGAATCCCATTGAACATATGTGGAAGGAGCTGAAACATGCCATTTGGAGAAGACACCCATCAAACCTGAGACAACTGGAGCTGTTTGCTCATGAGGAGTGGGCCAAAATACCTGTTGACAGCTGCAGAACGCTCATTGACAAATACAGAAATCGTTTAATTGCAGTGATTGCCTCAAAAGGTTGTGCAACAAAATATTAAGTTATGGGTACCATCATTTTTGTCCAGCCCTATTTCATTAGTTTGTTTTTTTAAATAATTATGTTAATCAACAATTCAAAAGTGATGGCTGATTTTGATTATTTAATTTTCAATAAATTTTTATTTATTGTTACTTTTGTGAGTTTCAAGTGATTTCAGTGAGAATTGTGGGTTTTTCCTTCTTTAATTGAGGGGTACCAACAATTTTGTCCACGTGTGTATTTATCTGTGTTCTATGTGTAATAGACACATTTACAATCTCCACTTATTTTAGCATCAGCTGGAAAGCAAAAAACACACAAAAAAATTGTTTTTATTTAACCTTCCTGTCGTCCTGCGGGTCAAATTGACCAGTTTTAAAGTTTGAAAATATGGAAAAAAAATATATATTTTCACAGTGAAACTTCTGATGCCCACATTTTCAACATTTTGGGAAACATTTAAACATTTTTTGATGGGACGGGAAAAAAAGAAATGTTAAAAATGTTTAAGAACATTCACAAAAAATCAACCAAAATCCATTTTGATTGATTTTTATGTGAATGTTCTTAAATAAAATATTTAAAGTTTTACTGATATATATGTAATCACTTTAAGATTATTTTTTGGAAAATTTTTACTCATTTTTTGAAAATATTTATAAGAATTTTCTTGACAAATTTGTTTTTTTTTTAAATAAAACTTTTAAGGGAAAATTTTAAGGAATTATTGGAATTTTCTTCCTGAAGGTTTTGCAAATTTTTAGAAATTTGAGTATTTTTTAATTGATTTTTTAGATTTTTTTTTTTCGCACAAGGAAACAATCATTTTTGATGCCCGTAAATGAAGACAGGGTTAATTGTAAATAAATTCAGGCGTAAAGGCGTTAAAATGCAGGACATACCCATGATCCATCAGCTTTCTGAACAATAACATACAGTGCCACTTTTAATAATGCTGCTTATCTCCTGCTCATATTTATTCTATTTCATTGTTTATTTTATTTAATTTCCTCCTCACTGTACTGTATGTCTTCCCTCTTTTGCCTATGTCGGAATCCTTATTCTAGTTTTGTTTTATATGATTAGATTTTTTTAAATTCGTTGTCGTTAATTTAGCTTGTTTCAATGCCCCGTCCACTTGCAGCCACTTATATTTTCATCATGCCCCCATGTGTGATGACAATATCTGTTTCTTCATGTTGATTTTCAGAGCATCATGTGATGTCGTCCTTCAAGAGGAACCCCTTGGAGCAGGCGTTCCGCAGGCCCAACGCCAACATCACCTCCAACTACCTGATCAACCAGTACTGGATCCTGGTCAGCCACAAGTTCCCCGCCCTCATCTACGACCTCTTCCTGCGTCTGTCTGGGCAGAAGCCTCAGTGAGACTCGCAGCCACATCTGCCACACTTTCAATCCAGAGAAGAGCTCCTTCTTGTCACGACCTCAGACTTCTTTCTTTCTTGTCTCGCTGCAGAATGATGCGCATCTTCAATCGTCTGCATAAGGCCATCAGCCTGCTGGAGTACTTCAGCAGCCAGGACTGGGAGTGGAACTCTGAGAACATGAGCATGCTGATGAGCCAGCTCACCTCCGAGGACAGGAAGGTAGGATTATCCATGTCCACGCTGCCACTTTGGCAGCCTTCTCGGATAACCTACAGCGACCAGATGGTTTGGATCCATCACACAAAAATACTTCTCATTCGATGCTGTCTGAATGATCAGAATCAGCCTTTTCACTTTTGAAAAATAACTGCTTAACCTCCTTGTTGCCTTCATTTACAGGCACCAAAAAATATTGTTTTCTTGACTGAAAAAAATCAAAAAATTCAGCAAAAAATTCCACACATTTCTGAAAATTTGCAAAAGCTTCAGGAAGAAAATTCCAAGAATTCCTTAAAAGTTTACCTTAAAAAATTTATTTAAAAAAATAATCAAGCCCCCAAATTTCGCAAGAAAATTCTTGTAAATATTTTCAAAAATGAGTAAAAATCTTCCAAAAAAATCTTAAAAATATCTAAAGTGATTACATATATATGTCAGTAACACTACTAATATTTTCTTTCAGAACATTCACAAAAAAATCAAACAAAATCCAGCGAAATTCGCTGGATTTTGGTTGTTTTTTTGTGAATGTTCTTAAGAAACATTTTTTTAACATTCCTTTTTTTCCACCGAAAATTTCCCCAAAATGATTAAATTGTGGGGATGATAAAGTTCACTGTCTATTCTTTTTTTTTTTTCCCACATTTTCAAACTTTAAAACGGCTGAATTTGACCCGCAGGACGACAGGAGAGTTTAGCGTCATATTTTCATGAAGCAAAGTGGCTCAAAGTTCTGACTGTGTGATTCTTTTTTTAATGCACGTTCACTCTATTTCTCAGCAAATTGTTACTCTTTTTACCCTGCTACATTTTAAAGGTTTAGTTACTTTTCAGATTAAGATTCCTCATACGAAGTGCAGTGTCTGAGCAGCTTGTAAAATGTGAATTTCCATAACCAGAACAGTAACATTGGCTCCATTTTGATCAAATACATCAATAAAAAGTTATTTTTATTGTGTCTAAACGCAAACATTATGTCTAAAGCAGCCGCTCTGCACAATCAAGTTTTTACTTTGACTTTTTAGTGCATTTAATGGACTTTTAAGTAACTTTTGTACAATATAGCTCTTCTTTTTTTCACATCTAAAGAAATATTTGCTTCTACTATTTCACTGGGCATGTAGTGTTATAAAGGGAGCCTATTGCTCCACCTACTGGGTGTAAATGGGACTTCACATCCACCTTTAATTACAAACTATTCTCCAACTTATCTTGCAGACGTTTAACTTCGATGTGCGTCAGCTGAACTGGCCTGAGTACATTGAGAATTACTGCATCGGCACCAAGAAGTACGTCCTGAACGAAGACATGTCTGACATTCCTGCTGCCAGGCAGCACCTGAGGAAGTAAGTCGACAAAAACACGATTACAGAATCCGCTTATCTGCCAAATGTTGTTTTTCGGCTGTCAAACGAGAGTTTTGGAACCTCCCAATTCTGTTTTTTTATGTGATAAAAGGAATTAAAGACCAGGGTTCTCGCCAGCGCATTTCAGCGTAACGGCCCGTTACGCTGTCATAACGGCCCGTTACACTGTCTAACGGGCCGTTACGCAGTCTTAACGGCCCGTTACGCTCAGTTTAAAAGATTACGCTGTGATTAGGGTCGCTACGCCAGCGCATTTCAAAGATTACGCTTCACTCAATTCTTTGTGTTTTTACAGATTCTCGCTCTGATAAATGTGGTAATTTTGGCATTTTTAAAGGATAAATTGCCTTTCAAACTTGGTTTTGGCATTGAGAGGGTTGATAGATCATCTAAAATGATTTTATTCTGTCAGACTGGACCTGAATGCTCGTTTGCAAAAATGTCAACGTTTGCACTTTGATCATTTTAATTGAAGAAACATCAGAAAATTGCTGGAGTTTTATTCATAACTCAAAAATTTTCATCTAGGAGACATTCTTAACCCTGAAAGACCCAAATCTGGAAAAAAATGGCAAAAAAGAAATAACTCAAACAACAAAAAAAATTATATATACATACATAGAAACCCAAATCTAAACATAAAACGATGTATACATATACATGTATATGTGTACATACAGCGCCCTCCATAATTATTGCCACCCCTGGTTAAGATGTGTTAAAAGCCTTAAAATAAATTCAATTTTTATTGCAGAAGCAAACTCTCACACTGGAAATTGCAGAAAAATTTATTATAGGAGAAGATTAGGTGCAGTTTTGTTGGCAAAAGGGGGCTGTACAAAATATTACCATCAGTCATGCTAATAACTGTGGCACACATGATTTGATGTAAAAGAATTATTTCTTAATGTGTGATTTTTTTTCCCCCCCCCACTGAATAAACGCTCTTGAATTAAAGGTTGGATTTCCCTATTTTTTCCATTGTGGTCCTATTTTATTTAGAAATAAAACTGAATTTATTAGAAGCTAAAGAACACATCTTAACCAGGGGTGCCAATAATTATGTAGGGTGCTGTATATGTGTGTATATATAAATAATAGAAAACAATGATAACAATAATAAAGCTGATGTTGTATTTCTGCAGCAGTGGGTTTCCAGGGTTAAGCGTACTCTCTGCTGTTGAGGATCCATCATGGGGTTGAGTCGTATTCATAAGCTGCTTTCTGTGTAATCTCATGTACATGTTTAAGCTTTACTGCACAGACTAGCATGTAGGAGTCCTGCGTTTAATACTTTATCAGTATCTTTGTTTTCTAAACCCTCATTCCTCCTCCTCCTCCTCCCCCTTTCCCAGGCTGAGGAACATCCGCTACACCTTCAACACTCTGCTGGTCGTTTTCATCTGGAGGGTGTTTATCGCCCGCTCCCAGATGGCCAGAAACATCTGGTACTTTGTGGTCAGCCTCTGTTTCAAATTCCTCTCCTACTTCCGCGCATCCAGCACCTTAACCAACTGAGTCTTCCTCGCCGCCTCAAGCCAGAGACAGCAGCCCTCGCCTTCAGCTGTCAGCAGGAACCAAACATCTGAGACATCCACTGAGGATGCTCCGAATCCTTCTTAATGCGGACAAGCAGGGCTCTCTACAGGTGGGGGCTGCAGTTGAGTGAAGCACTCAGAAGGAGGGGGGAAAAAAGAGGTCTACTAGCCATGAATTATTCGTTTAGTTTGGAAATCTGTCATCCGTACCTGCACTGTTCAGTCACCAAACCCTGTCCAAAAAAAAAGTGTTGTCATTCATTTTGTACCTCCTGTTTTCTTCTTAAAGTGGCCAATTATATATGCAACAATAAGCCTTTTGTGTGACTTCCATTCTCCTTTCCGCCCTCTTGAATCTAGGTACATTGCCTTGCCTTGTGATGATTTTTTTTCATACTTGAAATACGGCAGTGCGTCAGTGGAGGACAATTTCTATAAGATTATTTTGGTTGTCTGTTTTTTACCGTGGGGATCTCCGGCTCCTCTCTTTAATACGCAGGTGATTTGGATATATCTGTATGTCTTGCATTACGTGTATCTACTGCCTTTCTAAGATCACACACACAAAACTCGCTGGTGGTTATCTGTTCTCGAGGCCAATCCGCGGATCGATGAGACCAGTACTAAAGCTCAAATCCGACCACAGCTACCAAAACATACAGATCTGCCATCTTTCCTGCTGTCGAGGTCGTCACGTATTTATGATCACAAACGATAGCGTCAGTATGTCTTTGAACATAAACCGTGTTTGTTTGAATGCTCATCCACTTTTTGCCTGTTTGTACAGCAGTTTGTACTGAAACTAAGTTTACTACTTTTACATCTTTATACTTGCGTCAAAGGCTAGTCCGATTCTATGTGGTAGACCTTGGCAGTGTAGTATATATAAATAAGAGTACATCAGAGTGAAGTTTATTTGTATAGCCCAGTACATACTGTAAAATGTTTCTCAACAGTTCCAGATTTGTAAGAAGATAACCCTCCAATAAAAAATTAAGGAAAGACTTTTTAAAGAGAACCTCCTCTTCTCGGATAGCTGGGGGTGAAATAGGAGCCATAAGTTGGACAAATTACACATTTATATTGCATTATAATGGTTAGAAATGCCAAATGAAGGATTATGATGCTTATGAAGTAAAGCCAAACTTTAAAAGTCCAAGGAATGTGTCCAGTTAAACTCGTCCAGTATCAGTGACTCGCTTGTCTAGAAGTTCTCAGCTTGGAGAAGTTGGTTTAGTGAAGTCAGAAGTCGAGTCTTCGGATTGTGATTGAGGGCCTTATTTAGTGCCTCTTGGGTATTTGACGTTACATTCAAGTGGAAAAGTGATGTTCTGCGAGCTGCTCAGAAGCTATTTCCAGTATCCTTGAACACTTTTCGATCCATCTAGACCGAAAAAAAATGACACAATTCTGTTTCTAAATCCAAATATAGATAAATGCCCACCAGCTCCATCAATAGGAAATGGAGTCACAATGGTTGGAAAGGTTCAAAAAGGCTTTTTATTGCCCTTTTTTTCCCCCCTCATCAAGATCCTTAAGACTCTGTAAGGTTTCTAAAAATACACTGGCTAATGTTCCAGAGCTGTTCAAACTTGGCTTAGCACTGAGACTTGAATGCAATGTCAACACATAAGAGGCACACGTCTGAGGATTTTGAGTCTTTGAGGCAGGTCAGGTCTCCTTCAAATGCGAGATTTCAGTCTGAAGGGACTCTGTGGTTAAATAAAGGTTAGAGGCTTGTGAGGTTTGTTAGGAGAGGCACTTTAAAACCGTCCTTAACATGAATCTAAAGCTGCTGCAGAGGCTAAGACTGATCGGTTTGTTAAATTGTGTTGTAAATTGGGGTTCTTGTCCGGCCTTTGAATGCTAGTAAACAGGACAGAGCAGGGAGCAATCATTAGAACTGATTTATTTCATGCCCTAAAAGCAAATGATTCCACCGAACGAGAAAATCAATGGACCAAGTATAAAGCCATGAGGGACGCCACACCTTACAGAATGGAGGGACGGACTTCTGTTTTTTTCTAACAAGACAAACTGACTGATTTGATCCTGTCCAGATTAAAATCAGCGTTAACTTAAGGACCCTCCTGGCATTACATCCTCGATCCCAGTTTTGGAACATCTGTAAATAGATGAACTTACACATTATTCTTATCGACTACCAAAAACTTGTGTTTGACTGTTGATTTTTTTCTTTTTCTTTTTTTTTTTTGCTTGAGTGTCTTCACAGGACCACAGAGCTTCCCACAGAGTCTACCAAAAGTATTAAGTGTGTCAGGCAAGTCTGATTTTTACTAAACAAGTGAGAAATCTGTGTACAGTATTGTATATGTTGCAAGGTTTGGCAGAATAAAAATACATAACAGCGAAGAGCCTTTTATGGGAGAAAAAGGGACAAAACTAAATAAATGTTTATGCAAAAGCCCATGTCTGGTGTAACCGTGGTAACTGTGCTCCTAATCGCAGATGGAGATAATGAACCAAAATGTGTGCGTCGTACAGAGCCTGCATGATGAAGCGGTTTCGTCAGATTGTTCTCTAAGAGCTACAGGGCTACTTTAATGGTGTCGTCAGTTTGAGGTTTTTCTCTTCTGTGTGTCTGTTTGCCAACAAAGCGCTGTCTTTGCTGTTTGCCGACCAAATGCGAAGCACTGTTGGTCCCACAAACCCCCAGGTTGGAGCTGCTGCCGTTACCGTATGTGACAAACGGCGACGCGCAACGAGCGATTTCATCTTATTCTTTCTGGTGTCATTTGCGAAATGTTTGACCACCTGTATTCCCTGCTCTGACAACACTTCAAGTCTGCTTGGCAAAACTGAAATAAACTAGAAGAGAAAAAGTGTAAGAGTGCTGCTGTCCGTTAAACTTGCTTCCTACCTCACTGTTTGGGGTTTTTCCACACAGATTTGCATACCCAAATCAATTGTCACTTGGAATACCACTCAGACAGTGGTCCTTTTGTTTGTTCCGCTTTCCAAAGTTGGTGAATGTAAGCTGCAACATTATCTCAACTTGGGCTCTCAGAGTACAAACGTATAGCAGACAGCCTGTTACTGACAGATGGTGTTTAAAAGTCTGATTTTTAGTCACTTCTTTAACAAAAAAAAACTCAGCTTTGACAAGTACCCCTTTAAACCATCATGCAGTGCAGGGCATTAGCTGCTTTTTCTCTCATTATGTACCTTCATAATTGACTTTCTGTCATCTTCCAGCTCTGTTTGTAAAGTTTTATGGTTCAGCTGCTTTGAAAATCATCTGGTTGTTCTTCACTTTAAAACTGTGAAACAAAGCAGCTGAGATAATGGCCTTTGGAATTTATGGGTATTTAAACTTTAATGTAAGCGGAGCAACAACCAAACAATCAGAAGCATTTGCTGCGGCAGGAAATAAAACCGAGAGAATACGACATTTAAAAGGTGCTATAACAAGATCAACACGTGTCTGTGAAGGTTCCCAGTCATCCAGGTCATCTTAAGGTGAAGGGTTTAGTTTCATTTGAGCTGTGATATTTAACCCTCGTGTCGTCCCACAGGTTCAAGTGACCTGTTTTAAAGTTTATAAAAATGTGGAAAAAATATATTTACACATTGAAACTTCTGATGTCCACATTTTCAATATTTTTGGAAGATTTTTGAACATTTTTTAGTGAAAAAAAACATGTTAAAGATGTTTCTTAAGAACATTCACCAAAAAATCAACCAAAATCCAGCAATTTCACTGGATTTTGGATTTTTTTGCGAATGTTCTTGAAGAAAATGTCAGACATTTTACTAATATATATATATGTAATCCGTTTAGGTATTTTTAGGGGGTTTTTTTTAAAGAATTTTACTCATTTTTTGAAAATATTTACATGAATTTTCTTGCCAAAATGGAGGCATTTTATTGGTGGAAAAAGATGTTAAAAAGGATGTGCATTCACAAAAGAAAAATCAACCAAAATCCAGCAAAATTCGCTGGATTTTTTTTTATGAATATTCTCAAAGAAAATATTAAAAGTTTTACTGATATATGTGTAATCATGTTAGATATTTTTAGGATTTTTTGGAAGATTTTTTTACTGAATTTTCTTGCCAAATTTGGTGGGGGGGGTAAAAATAAAACTTTTAAGGGAAACTTTTAAGGAATTATGTGAATTTTCTTTCTGAAGGTTTTGCAAAGTTTCTGAAATTTGGGGAATTTTTTTGCAGAATTTTTGGATTTTTTTCAGACAAGGAAACTATATTTTTTGCCCGTAAATGAAGACAGCGGGAGGGTTAAATAAGTACCGCAGGGTTTCATAGGCAGCTTCGCCTCTTTCAGTAAGTAAACACAATTTAATGACCTATGGGGCTCTTTTCATTTTGGTAATTTGCACATCCTCGTCTTCTCCATTTTCTGTTCTGTGACCCGGAAACCGACCTCAGAGCGCCATCATGAAGGACGTCTTAATTCCTAAAATGCATCTGGAGAGAGGAGGCTTGCCGGATGCAGAAGGGTATCCTTTATGGCAGTGTTTCTGACAGCCCCGACACATAAAAAAGTGACCATTATGCACAGCAGGAGGCAGACTCAACAACTGTAAGTTTTCTTTTTGTATTCTTGAGGTTGATGTGTATTTAAAATGTATCGCAGCCGCACATTCTGCACTCATTCGTCACATTATAGCATGTTGTGAGTTGAATTAAGGTAAACATAGGTCACCGAGAAGATAAAATAGACTTTCTGAGAACACTTTCAATACTGTAATTGTCACATGTCAGGAGGGAGACACAAGGAGGAAAGGCGAGGACGTATGAACATCTTCAATAAACACAATATCATTTGATGGACTGATTGAAGCCATCTGTCCCACTGGGATGAGTAAGCACTGACATTGTTCATTTATTGTCTGGTGGCTTCTTTACCATCAAACGGTTCAGGAGGAGGAGAGTCCGATGATGACTGACTGACTGACTGGCAGCTATTCCTGAGGGGCTTCATCAGCCAGCAGAGGAGGCCGGTGATGGTTCAGATTGTTCGCCTGGTCGTGTAGCTGCACATCCTGCAACAGATTCAGTGCTTGCTGTTAGACAGCGGAGCAATTTCCCTCTGGTGTTAAGTAAAAATGGTCGCAACAGGAATGGAGAAGAATAAACGTGGCCAAAACTCACCTCTCTGGGCCGATAGACTCCGAGTTTGAAGCGACAGCAGACGACGTCAAAACAGAAGCCGACAAGACCGTGAAGCATTCCTTTGAAGAAAAAGAGGGTGAGAACTGTTTGAATTTATGTTTTTTGGCGTTTTTCTGGCTTTATTGACAGACAGCAGTGAGAAAGAGAGAGAGAGACAGGAAAGTGAGGAGGGGGAAAGACCTGCAGCAAAGGGCTGGATTCAAACTCATGACTATAAGCTCTGTTGATGTGTCGCCCATTCAACCAGTTGAGCTACCGAGGCGCCCCAACGGTTTGATTTTTAGCTACAAATTTTCAGTTAGAAGCAGTGCTGTGAAACGCCAAAAAACTTTTTGATCAGATTAATCACAGGGT
Source organism: Acanthochromis polyacanthus (assembly GCF_021347895.1). Classification (NCBI taxonomy): domain Eukaryota; kingdom Metazoa; phylum Chordata; class Actinopteri; family Pomacentridae; genus Acanthochromis; species Acanthochromis polyacanthus. Next base: position 40,593,363 of record NC_067113.1, on the reverse strand, counting down.
TGCTGTGGATTAATTTAGATTAATCAAGATTAAATATCGTTCTTCTTAATCTGTATTAATCGCGTTTCATTTTGCATGAGCAAACAAACTCAAGAAAGAAGGGGAAGCTCATGAAGTTTCTTTGCAATTTTAAGAATTTATTACAAAGGCAGTTGATAAGATTTCTTAACCAGATTTGTTTTATTGCAATCAGTGTTTAGTAAAGTTTGTAATTAGGGCTGACCCGAATAGTGGTTTCTGGCCTCCGAATATTCGGACCCTATTAAAGACGAATATCCAAATATTCGTTCCGCCCCGTAACGTCCGACGGGGTGGCGGAGACGGCCCGAATATTCGGATCCGTTCATCTGGTCTCTCGGCTCCAAATTTTGCCTTCGTTTTGTCTTCAGTTAAACTGAAGAATTCCCAAACAGCGGAGGTCTTCAGCATCTTGTCTTGTGTTTATGCAACGAAGTGAAGCGTGACGTCAGAGTCGGCAGCAACCTGGCCAATCGGGTGATGTTTACAAACACGAATGGAGGAGCCGAAATGAACCGAAGAGGGCCGAAGGCGAAGGGAAGAGACGAGCTCCAAATATTTTCGTGTGGGGGGAGGAAGGGGTGATCACATAGACATATGTGTATATGTTTATGTGATTACACGACGAGATGAGCCGATGTGGGCCGAAGGCGGAGGGAAGACAGGAAGACAGTCACGCTGCATATTCTTTCCGCCCGGTAACGTCCAACCAGCGGGGGGGGGCGAATATTCGGATACCGCCATAGCGAACGAATATTCGGGATATTCGGGTCCAGCCTTATTTGTAATCACATCGAAATTGTGTGTTTCAGGTGTCCTGTTGGTGAAAGAGGTACTATTAAATGAAACCCTAAAAAACGGCTACTCCTAAAGAGAAGGCACAATGTGTATCATGGTTTATTGAGACAAAATCCGACGTGCAGACTCGACACGAAACTACAAAACTAAGTATGGAAGAGAGCCACCATCACATCCTTCAATTTGTGTATGGCACAAGAAATTTATGGAGACAGGGACAGTGTCAGATGTTCTTGGTCGCCCACTCCTCCTTTTATCCAGCATATTCGGATTAATCATGATGATGGATTAATCCGTGTTAATGCGTTAATTTGACAGCCCAAGTTTGAAGATAGCACTAGATTAAATGGCTCAGTATATAATGTAAAGACAGGAAAGTCACTGAAATGCAGTCCCTTAAGTCTAGATGATAACCAGAGTCAGCATACACAAGTTAAAAACTACGCGCTGTGAATTTTGTGGTATTTCTGTGTAAAATTATTGCTCGGAGAGCAAGTTAGAAGCAACAGAAAGTCCTGGTTTCACACTCATTCACGTCTGTGTGAGCTGTGTTATTCTGCTACAAACACAGAGAGAGTCTTCTTCCTGAAGGGGGTGTGGACAGCAGCGGACACTGAAACAGCCAGTTCAGAACAGGACTAAAACCAGGAGTCATACATTTGTGGAAAGGAACCATCTTTGCAGTATTTTCAGCTAAAAAAAAAAAGACACTTTGAATTGATTTGCTAAAAAGGGGCACAGTATGGGACCTTTAAAATCACGCCTGATTTACCTCTGATTGAATTGTATTGCAGGTGAAAGCAGACTTGCCTGTGGTGGAGAATATGCCTCCGATTATGCCACACAGTCGCACCAGGAACTGCCAAAGCGGCATGTGCTGCTCGCTGACGGTCACCATCAAAGAGCTGGTGTCGTACTTGACGAAGATGCCAGAAACGCCGTGACTGCCTGCTGCGTGGTTGATGACTCGCTCCTTAAAAACAGAGAGCATGGAGATTAATTCCTCTAAAATTCTTGGTCCTCGTTGATTTGTTGAAACGAGACTGAGCCGGGGTTTTACTCACTCGCTCGGTCACAGAGAACTGGTGTGTGTCTGCAGATATCTTGTATGTGTTGAGCTTGGTGGGCACCACTGTAATGAAGTACTGGAACATCTGGTTATCTGAGGTACAAAAATGGAATAATATGTGGAAGAAATAAAGAGATATAAGTAAGAAACCCAAAATGACACTCTCTGTCTAATCAGTCATTGCACTTTCTGAATAATCTGTATTCCAATAAGATGTACAAGTTGACTTAAGGACAGTGAGACTGAACCTGTAATGCAAAAAGATCCGGTAGAAAACCCGATTCAAATGTACTCTAGTTGGAAGCTACTCCATCATGTGCTTTATCCTCTGGTTTGCAGTAACTTACTGTTATAGGTGATTTTCTCCGTGCCGTCCAGAGGATTAATGATGCCTGGAATCTCCTCCCCGAAAGATAAATGGTCTATTCGATGGGAGAAGTTGTACGCTGTAGTGCAAAAATGAGAGGAGGCTCAGGTTCAATCAAGGCTACGGGGAATCACTGTAAGCGCTCGAAGTAAATCTGGAAAATAAAAATGTTATCTGCTGGATTTCATAGGATTAGAAATAGAAATCATCCACCCAAATGCGGCTCTTTCGGAAGAACAAAGCCGAGCAGTTCAGCAAAAAAGCATAACATTTCTAACACTAGACAATTCCCGCTCGCGGAAATCGTGGGAGGGGCTCGGGATGTGTGCATGTCCGGAGCTGGGCAGGAGAGGGTTATTTTTTGGTCCGTCATAGGCTTTTATTTTGAAATTGTGCTGTGCTTTTATTTTGAAAGGCAGAGACAAGAAGATCTCACCTGGTCAAAATTTGGATTGGAGTTACTGTAAAGGCTGTGTGAAGCTGAGAGGTTTAACTGGCATTTTTTGGTCTGTTGCAGGCTTTTATTTAGAAATTGTGCTGTGCTTTTATTTTGAAAGGCAGAGACAGGAAGATCAGACCTGGTTAAACTTTGGATTGGAGTAAAGGCTGTGTGAAGCTGAGAGGTTTAACTGGTGTTTTCAGGCCCATCGCAGGCTTTTATTTAGAAATTGTGCTGTGCTTTTATTTTGAAAGGCAGAGACAGGGAGATCTCACCTGGTCAAAATTTGGATTGGAGTTATTGTAAAGGCTGTGTGAAGCTGAGAGGTTTAACTGGTGTTTTCAGGCCCATCACAGGCTTTTATTTTGAAATTGTGCTGTGCTTTTATTTTGAAAGGGAAAGACATGAAGATCTCACCTGGTCAACATTTGGATTGGAGTTACTCTAAAGCAGGGGTGTCAAACTCAGTTCCTCGAGGTCCACTATCCTCTATGTTTTAGATGTTTCCCTCTTCCAACACACCTGATTCAAATAATCAGCTCATCATTAAGCTCAGCAGAAGCCTGATAACGAGCCTGATCATTTGAATCAGGTGTGTTTCAACTGAGTTTGACACCCCTGCTCTCAAGGCTGTGTGAAGCTGAGAGGTTTCAGTGATTTTCAGGCTGAAATGCAGCTCCTGTGGAGGTATTGGGTGTGAAGGTGGGTGTGGCACACCAATGAGTCTGTGTGTGTGCGTGCGAGCATGCCTGCGCGTGTGTAAGGGCGGTTGCTATGGGCCCCCATAGCAACGGTGCCTGCCACAGACAGCAGAAAAGTGCTTCTCAGCAGCACCGCGCAACGTCTCGTTCTGGCGCTAATTGTGGGCTAACCGTGAATGCTAGCTGAAAACCGAAATGACCGTGAGCGAGAGGAAGGCTGTGGCTAACCATAAATGTAATTATTTTCCAAATATTGTGAGAAATGACCAAGTTACAGCGATTTAAAAAACACTGTCCCTCCATGAGGCAGATGATTCAGTTTACATTGGTTCCTATGGAGAGAACGGTGCGACTTTGGTCTAAACTGCTGCCTGCCATTTCACTTCAGAAAGAGCTAGATCTTCTACCTTGGATTCATTTGAATCCCAGGAAAATTGTTTACAATCTGACCAAATTTCATTCTCCTAACATTTATCGTTTGGTCGTGAGGACGATGCGATCGTGAAATTTTCAGGCGGATTTTTCTCCTCTCCTCCACTCTACCAACTGACATGCCGCACTCTAACCAGAGCAGATTTTGAGAATTTTCACTTTTTTGAGGACTCACTGACGAAAAACTATAAATCTCAGCCTGACATAAAATACATTCCTGTGGAGACAAGAAAAATCCCTGCGTTTTGATGGTTAAATGAAGTTTCTAGGTGAACGTATGACGAAGCAGTGGCGTTTGGAAAAAAGTGGATTTTTTCTGGCGATTTTTTTCACTCCCCATTCATTTTCTATGGGACTTTTTTCGCAGTTTTTTGCGAATAATTCTGCGAAAAAATGACGAATGTCTTAGAAAAGTCATAGCACACTATTCCCGATGAAGCCGCACGTTTTGATATATAATTTGTTTTGGTTTTCTCAAAGGCCTAGGACGAGTTACGAATCGAAAAACGGCGGAAACGTGAAGAAAAGACTATAATAAACGCAGCAGGAGAACAATAGTGGCTCGGGCTGCATGCTGCAGCCCCGAGCCCCTAATAATAATAATAATAATATGTTCAATTTATATAGCGCCTTTCACAAACCCAAGGTCGCTTACATAAACAAAGAGAACAACAAAACAAAACTACAAAGAGGAGGAGGCAAAATGATTATTGAAAAGATGAGTTTTGAGCAGAGATTTGAAAGTAGAGGAGTGACAATCATGGAGGGATTGGGGGAGTGAGTTCCAGAGCTTTGGGGCCACAGCACTGAAAGACCGCCCCCCCACAGTGGAGAGTTTGGTTTGAGGGATGGAGAGGAGGTTGGAGCTGGAGGACCGGAGAGAGCGAGAGGGTGAGTAGGGGGTCAGAAGTTCATTGAGGTACGGAGGGGCCAGATCATGGAGAGCTTTGAAAGTGAGGAGGAGAGTTTTGAATATGATGCGGGACTGAACATAAAGTCAATGTTAATATAAAAGCTCACAAATCTTCAGTTTTTTGTGCATTTAATCTCTGTAAAAGATGCGAGCATAATTAGACAAACAGCGTTTAACTTACTCTCATGGCTCACAAAAGCTGCAATGTGTGCATGGCCCTGAGGGTGATGAATAGGCCTGAAAACACGAAGCATTAGAATACGAGTGTCAGAAACGGCTCTCTGTAGAGATATTTCCATATTTACACACTCTGTGGCTGGAGCAGAAACAGCCTCTAGCCATGTCTGTCAGCACCTTTCTGACTCTGTTTCTTACTTTCCCACGGTGATGTGAAGGTTTCCTGCCACCTTGTTGACGTAAACGTGTCCATGTATCCTGCAAGCGGTGAGCGGCTCCACAGACGCATCTTCCCTGCAAAAAAACAACCCACAGCAAGCCACTGATCACCTCTTATGGGTTATGTTACTGTTTTGTTTTGAGTTTTTTCTGCAGAGTTGATAATTCCCGTGACAGTTCTGATAATATTTAGCATTTCAAGCAAACACCATCATGTGCTTTCTTTCTACACTTGCTGATCTGTAATGCAAACACTTTCCTAATGCTTCTGATGCTCTTCATTGGTGGTTTTCCTGATTTATAAGCAGACACCACACTGATTCCAAGTGTAATCTCAGATGCATTTACAGAAATCTATTTTGGATTAATTTCTTTTACACATTTTCCAAAACTGGGGGTGTGGGGGGGGCGAATATTCGGATCCGTTCGTGTGGTTCGTCCGGCGGCGCGGCAGCGGCGGCGGAGACTGCCCGAATAGTCGGATCCGTTTGTCTGGTCTCCCGGGTCCACATTTTGCCCTCGTTCAGTCTTTAGTTAAACTGAAGAATTCCAAAACACTGGTCTTCAGCATCTTGTCTTGTGTTTATGCAACGAAGAAGCGTGGCTTCAGAGTCGGCAGCCACCCGGCCATTAGGGTGGTGTTTACAAACACAAATGGAGGAACCGAAATGAGCCGAAACGGGCCAAAGGCGCAGGGAAGAGACGAGCTCCGAATATTTTCGTGTGGGGGGAGGAGGGGGTGATCACATAGACAAATGTGTATATGTTATAGACATATGTGTATATGTTTATGTGATCACAGGACGAGATGAGCCGATGTGGGCCGAAGGCGGAGGGAAGACAGTAACCTGCATATTCTTTCTGCCCGGTGACTCCGTGGGCGGGCGGGGGGGAAGGGGGGGGGGATATTCGGATACCAAAATTAATATCCGAATAGTGCCGTAGCAAACGAATATTCGGATATTCGGGTCCAGCCCTACTGCATACATGATAATACCACAGCGAAACAATAGAAAATTCAAAGAAAGAAACAATATTGTGTTTATATGGTCAGTGTTAAGCTTCAGCAAGCTGTCTTGACCACGTCTACATGTCTAAATGCACTGAGTTGCGGCCATGTGATCAGCCAATTAGCGATTTGTGTTAAGAAACAATTGAGCAGGTGTGCCTAATAAAGTGGCCGGTGAGTGTATAGTGCGTAGAACAACACAGCATAGGAAAGATGCTGCTTAATCCTGTGCAGATTGTTGTGACACTAACCGTGGTGGCAGAGCAGTAGGAGCTCCTTTGAGGAGAGTTTTGTAGAGGACTTCTTGTAGAGCATGTTCCTCCCTCAGCCTGCCCTGAATGAGATGCAGCGTCCTGGAGGCCAAAGAACAGATCGCAAAACTCTCTTTTTACACCTGTGTGCAGAAACTGCACTTGGAATGCAGATATGTCAGATTTTTTGAATTGCAGACACCTGAGCATCTGAGAAAGTACTTCAAAAGCTGCCTTTGTAAGAAGAACCGAGCCAAACCGGGTCACACATTCCAGTTTTTCTACATGTTTTCAAGTCAACTCTCCATTGTTACAAAGTCAGAATATCTTTTTTCAGTGAGCCTGCTAGGTTCATGACCTTAAATATACTTTAAAAAGATTCATTTCTGGCATGTTCTGGCATATTATTTTAAGAAGCGGTAGGGAGGGAGAGAAAATGTGGGAAAGGGTGCAGGGAAATGACATGAAGTGAGGATCAAGCCAGCTGGGAAACATGCCAGAAACTCACTGTTCTGCAGCATTTGCACCCATATGGGATGCACAGTAGAGCTTCAGCTATCAGGGTGGCTCTTAAATAGACTTTTTAAGAAGATAGATAGATAGACAGATACTTTAAGTTTTAAGTCAAGTTATAATCCCAATAAAATGCTACATTAAACCGATTTTGTCTTTCTAAATGTGCTCAATTGCTTTGATTTTGTAACAGAGAACACGTTTTGAAAAGCTTAAACCTGTGTGATAATGACGAATGCCTTTTTAAGACATAATCCTTTCTCTGAATGTTGGGTTTCTTTATCTGGAGCATTAGAAACTTTTCTAAGATGCTTCCTTTGTTCCTCGACCAAACCACACTCCGAGCTGCTGTAGTCTCCACTGTCTCCGTTGCTATGGTAGCCCACTTTTCCAATCACTGCAAGTCGATTTAAAATGAGACCATAGAATTAAAAATCCTGGTATCCTGCGAGATTTACCTGGTGCTGACAGGCTTTATCAGTACTGTGTGAATTAATTTGGCTACAGCCTGAATATAGCAGACGTTAATTCATATGTAAAACTCCCCCACTTTAGCTCTAGCGATTTAGACTTCTTCCTGCTGTTGTTTTCCTTCATGAGAGCTTACCTTTGCCACAGTCTTTGTTGTGGAGTCAGTTCAAAAATAACCTGATCAAACACAGAAACAGGAGAACAACGTAAGAAAAGAAAAATCTCTAAATGCCAGGGAGAAAACCGCAGTTTAACACAAAGCTAAACATGACCGAAAGACACTAACAGGCTCATACTGCAGGCCGCTGGATGTGATCATGGTCTCAGCAAGGTCCAGGATATCTGCTCCCACATCTGCAGTCAGAAGCATGATGACATTAACTGACACATATTTACTTCTGGAATGTAACTGAATGTATCTCAGTTAAAGACAGGGAAGCTGGGACACTCACGCTGGCATTTCATGGCGACTGTAATGTCAATGTTTATTCTCAATTTACTGCAATGAAGGGAAAATTACAACAATGATATCTTCTCCTCTGCCCTGGCTTTAAACAATAAGCTCCAAATAATTAGCATTCAATAAATAAATATTAATAACTCACCTGGAAAAATCCTTGTCGACTGTGTATTCATACTTCATCCAAGTATCCCGATAAACAAAGAACTCTAAGACGGCCAAAAGTGCCATGGCGCTAAAAGCTATAAGTGACACTGTGGAGGAGACACATGAGCAGATAACGTGACTGTTCTGTCTTCTTACTGTTGTTGTTGTTTTTTCTCCCAGAGGAATACCCCACCTGTTCCTCCTGACGCTGACGTCTCCACGTAGCTCTCTGACACTTTGGGGAAGGCGTCCAGCTCCTTCACCAGGCTCAGGGCCTTCTTTCTGGACAGACGCCTCATCTTCAGGTTCAGCTCCCTTCTCCACCTCCTACATCGCAAAACACAAGTCATCACTGTTGCATTCAGGACTCTCATCTGTAATCTTTGGCTTTTTGATGATTTTAGTAACCAATAACACAAGTATTATTATATAAAAACAAACCACAGCAAGCCAGTGATCACCTCTTACGGTTATGTTACTGTTTTGTTTTGATTTTTTTCTGCAGAGTTGATAGTTCCCATGACAGGTTATGATAATATTTAGCATTTCAAGCAAACACCATCATGTGCTTTCTTTCTACACATGGTATTCACTTGCTGATCTGTAATGCAAACACTTTCCTAATGCTTCTGATGCTCTTCATTGGTGGTTTTCCTGATTTATAAGCAGACACCACACTGATTCCAAGTGTAATCTCAGATGCATTTACAGAAATCTATTTTGGATTTTTTTTTTTTACACATTTTCCAAAACTCGTGTATTATTATACATTATATTATTCAAAATCATGCCTATATAGCACAGCAGTCATGTTCATATTCTTCCATAAACGTATACATCAAATACTATTAATGTTCATTCATTTGAATGGCATAAACACACACGACAACTACATAATAACACGATAATACCACAGAGAAGCAATAGAAAATTCAAAGAAAGAAACAATATTGTGTCTATACAGTCAGTGTTAAGTGTGCCAGCTATACTACCAACTATAAAACAATATTTAGATATTTATGTACTGACAGTTCACCGTTTTCCTAAACCCAAACAGCTCTCCTGCCGTTATAACACCATTCAATATTTATCTATTTTTCTATTTATCTTACCTTTTTATCGTCTAGTTGAATCGTCAGTGTCCCTGGAAGCCGTAGTCAACCAGCAGATTGCTGTTTGACCGATTTCTGAATTTCAATGCACCGACATCCATGATGCTAACGCACAGGTGGGCGGGGCTCTGCGTGCTCGCCGCTTTTTCCTCATGCGGTGCGTCGTTACGTCAACCTGTGCGTAGCGTGCACGCTCGACACACCATGAACGCGCAGCCGGCAATTTTGCTTTTGAGACAGGAGGTGGCACTTTAACACTAAAAAGCCGCCACATTTTGGAGAATCAAGGAAATTTATGAATCTGAAAACAGATGATAAAACACATTATGGACGTTTATTGATTTTAAATATGTAAAATGTATATTGGCTTACTTTATATGATCAAATAAAAAACATAATGTCCACTCATTAAAAATGTTGAGAAAATGCAGTCATTTTACACAGACCAGACAAAAACTGTTTTATAATAAATATATTTGATATTTATATTGTTTCCTTTTTTTAAAAAAAAAAAAAAGTTTTTAAGCCTATTTAAATTTACTTTCATTGTCTCTTTTGTAGAAAGAATAGTATTTTCTCACTTTCCACTAATCATGCCTCCTGTTCTTTATATATTGTACTCTAATATATACATGTTAAAATGGTTATGCAATGCTTTTATATCACATTTTCAATTGACATTTACGTAATACAGTCAGGTTGTTGTATGCTTTTACTTAGCAGTCCAGTTTAGGAATAATTACTGTGAAATCATATCACAACAAATCCAGTTTATTTATATTGCATGGTATATTGTCCGTTTAAAACAACCGGGGCTGACTCAAGGGCTGTGCAATTTATCAGCCAGGCTGTAACAGAAATATGTGCAAAAGCAAGACAAGATACTGACTTTTAAAGAACTTGTGCAATCAATTTGTAAAATTAAATAAAATGGTATAAAATAATAAGTGAAGCAAAACAGGACAGTCATTTATTTTTCAAATAAAGTAAATATTAAATAATAAAATATTATGATAATTTAAAGCAACCAGAAACCACTGAAGTCTTGACGTTTTAATTTTTCATTTATTTGTCTCTCTTACTCACCAGTTTGCAGACTATAACGGTAAAGAGCACTTTGAGGATCTCAGAGGTCTTCAAGTATGATAAAGGCAGAGAAAAACTTTAAAATCTATTCTGTATTTGACAGGTTAGTCTGTGTTAGTATAGGTGCAATGCTTTCTATTTTTCCAGCTAGGAGCCCTGCAGCATCATTCTGCACTAGCGCAGATTAATATAGACATCTGTGTAAATAATCTAAATGCAGCTCACTTTCACTTCCTATATTTTTATATGAAAATGCTGTAATTTGCCTTTATTTACATTTTCTGGTATGGTAAGTAAGCCTATTACACCTTGTTCTTCTCAGAAGTTGTTCATGGACATCCATCAGCAGTAACACCAACCCATCTTAAGAGGCACTAACCTCCACTCACAAGTGATAATCAGCTTCCAGGAGGAGTGTTTACATGCCTGCTGTGGATCTGCACACCAGACACGAAGTTGCAGCACTGACACTGGACTGACGAGAGAGAAAACCTAATGTGAAGACATGATAATGATCCACTACAAGCAAGTGGTGAGGCTGTAACTATCATCCTGTGAACAAAGGAGATGTTTACATCTTGCTGCAGGCTGAAAATGCACCAAAGAAAAACAACATTTCAGTCTGAGGTCTGTAGACGAACCAAGTGCATCACATGTGTCTTCTGTGCAGAGTGCTCAGGAGCCTGTGCATGCACCAGGGCTGCTTGACTATGCAGAGCAGCACAGATGGGCGTGTGGGGGGATGGGTGCTGTCAGCTCACAGATCAAGCTGTGGGTCGGTGGTCCCATTGCTATTCACCACACAAGCACGTAGGGCATGTCAGACACGCTCCATGGAGACATACCAGGGGTTGGATATTGTGTTTTGCGTTTTTGTTTTTTTTATGTGTCCCTCAACTGCTTGAGTTGAAAATGTTCGCTGAAGAAGTCGCTCTTTGATGTCGAGACGTGTGAGAATGCAAGGAAGATAAGAGTCTGCAACTGTGCAAACGTTCAGTGGTGGACTGTGTGACACATTTAGCCTTTCTTCTCTTTGCATTATATCAGCTGCTTATAGGTTGCTGATAGGTCAGTGCTGGAGCTAGACATGTAGTTACTTAATGTGAGTCAAGTCAGCATTATTTACATAACACATTTAAAGCAACAGCCATTGCACCAAAGTGCTTTCTACTAGAAATATAGGTTGGAGTTACAAATTAACCTAATAAGTATAAAACCTTGTGGTATTTATTATGTGAAAGAAAAAGTTAATTTAAATATTAGGGATAAAACCCTACAAAAATTAGGCAAAATATAGCCTAGAATCGAGAACAAGGCTTTGAGTTTTATCAGTTATAGATTTAACCTTGTTTATTTAAATAATAAGGCTCAGGCACTACAGTCATATGGGTTATGGAGAATAATATGACTCATAACTAAAGTTCTGACCCAGCAAACGTATACAAGAGAACAAGAGTACAAGATTGGATTCCCAATGAGCAAGCTATTCTTTCTCTTATACATAGATAAATACATTTATATTGACAGACAGACAGACAGACAGACAGACAGACAGACAGACAGACAGACATAGTCATATCTGGATGTTTTGTGAAGGTTTGGGGTTCAGGTAAAGAATTTATGATAAGCTTATTGTTATATTTTTTTTAATATGTAAAATATGTATAAAAATAAATGCCTGTCTCTCTCAACTTACATAATAAAATCTGAAATTAATATTAAAAATATATTAACATAAAATATACAACTCAATCTTCAAGGTATAATAGGCTAAATGTTTTTGTTATTAAGTATATTTTATCATATCATTCCAAATCTTTATTCCACTTAATTAATTCTATTCAGAAGGGTCCTTGATGCTTTGGGAATATTATTAACTTGATATTAGTGCCAATAAACCAAACTGAATTGTGAATATAGTCTACACATCCTGAGATTCTGCTGAGTGAAAGTCTCAGACTGTTAACTTGACAAAATGCTCAAAACGGTACCATTATGTAATTCCTTTGTTGGAAAAAGTTTGTGTCTATTGTTGGTGTGCCTACACAAACAGATGGAAATGAATAATTTGGAAACTGACGTCAGAGGTGGGATTGCCTCGAATGGCGGCTCTCGGGTGCGCTCGGCTCTCACGTCGGGTATTTCCGGACGATGTGTTAAATCCCCGCCCGCTTCATTCCTGCGTTGTTTGGGGACAGTAGGAAGATGGCGGCGGCCCCGCTGTACTGTGTCTGCCGGCAGCCCTACGATGTGAGCCGGTTTATGATCGAGTGCGACATCTGTAAAGACTGGTTTCACGGCAGGTACGTGGGTTGTAACGTCTTTAACGCATGTTGTCCATTGGAAGCGACAAACACTGAGTGTTTATTGAGGAAAGGCGACGATTCTGTAAGCGGTGTAGACTGGTAGCTAAGTTAGCTTGCTAACGCTAGCGGTGGGCGACGGGGGTTTTAAACCGTCTATTGACACGACTTTACGAGAGAAAGTGAGATTTCGTTCTCTTAAAAATCGTCTTGAATTCATGTAATTGCCTCGTAAATTGCTTTAAAACACACGACTTTTATCTGCTCTTTGTAATTATGTTGATAATAAAAGGCATGGACTTAAATACAGCCCCGTAGCAAGTAGTTTTATGTAGCTACTAATATGCGGATCTGTGAGGGTAGTAGAGCTGTGTCAGTGATCAAAAGCTTGGCAGGGTCATCGTGACACACGGAGCCTGAACGCTTGTTCTTCCTTTAAGTAATTTAAGACGTACTATTATTATTGGTTTTGCCGTGAATTCATGGATTAAGAGCCTGTTAAACCCGTCCTGGAGTATCAGTGTATGAGTCCAGTCTGGCTCACTAAGTCAGGTTATCAAGGTAATGCTAATCGCAGCCAATATATGAGTTGTACTTTAAACTTAGTTACATAACCTTACATTTTTACACATCTTATCTTGTTTAGGCGCTACCTGCTTTTCCTTATTATAAAAATCTAATAAGTTATTATTATCATCGTTTCTGTTTAATGCTGATTTGATGCTGTGCATGTAACTTGATTGTTTTGTGTTTTTTTGCATGCTGTTGTATTTGGAGTACTTTACTTTTCTTGAAAGTGAATGGTTGAGAACAAGGAGCTTGTTATGGTTGGGCTTTTGATTGACAGCTTGAGAAATTTAAATCCCCCTTTCAGGCAGAGGAGGCACATGGCAGAGGACCCCTAGTGGTGGACAGGAGTACTATTTAAAGGCATCATGCAGGCACATGTCCCTAAATAGCTTAGGTTTTTCTTCTTTTTTTTCTGTTTCCTCCTTTGCTAATGTCCTATCCTCATAAGTGATTGGCCTTTTTGTGATTCATACTGTGTGTGGGTGTAGGATATCAAAATCTCAATGGGAATTTTATTGTTGTGTAATGCAATTCTTTGGTGTGTCTCTGCATGCGTTGCGTCAAAAGGCAGATTTTAGTCATATATGTTGTAGTCCGCCCCGGATATTGTGATGAACACAGTATGCTTTGGTTTGGGGTCAAGGCTTTCAGGGTGGCTAAGTGACCTAGTTAATTGTACAAGCTATATTTTGAATTGAACATTCAGGCTCAGCAACTGCGAGAGACAGTATAAAGTTTACTAAAGTTAATATTGTCACACAGGGGGCTGTAAAGTCAGATTTTTTCCATGCAGACCACTACTGTCAGGCACAGGTATCTAGCAACTCCCGCTTTTGTGCCGCAGTCTTTCTTTCGTCTGTGTGGCGCCAAGTCCACAGGCTGTCCTAGACAAATCTTGCACATGTCCTGTTCTTCAGTCCTTCGAATCAGCCTGTGTGGGCGCATCTCCACGGCAACTGTTTATGAATACAATAATCTGTTTTTGCTCGTGTTGAAATGACGGAAGCCATTGCGTAACCACATTAAGCGTGCTGCCAAAAAACTTGGCAGCCAGAATTTCTGGCGTACCAGAGCCAAAAAAGGCTAGCTGTGTGTCATGTGCCAGCAAGAAAAGGAACAAATGTTGGAGCTTCCCCCATTGATGACTAATACACATACACACACACACACACACACACACACACACCAGAGCTCCAAAAGCAGCCACATCTCCAGCCTCTTTCCCACGAGGCTGGCCAGAAGGAAAGGGATATTCTCTGGCTGTGGATGATGGCACGCCAATGGAGTGGAAAGGAGAGGAGCTCAGCTTCCCGGTGCCTGTTTGTCAGTGTGCTAGCTGAGTTTGTGGTTGTGTAGGGGACTTTTGTCTTCCTGCCTCAGTTTCTGGAGAGCGTCCTGTTTTCTGTCACCTGTATCTCTTAGAATCTGAGTACACAATGGAGCCCAGGCCTTTAATGGGATAAGGACTGAAGCAATCAGAACTCTGTGTGGTTTGTCAGCATCAGATTAGTGAAAAGGGGGTTACAAGGAACGAGAAAAGTGTGTATCTGTCTTGATAAGAATCTTTTATATGGGCAGACCTGCCTCTCTGCTATAGTCTTATATTACAGGACCAACTTTATGAAGACACATTCTGGTTCTTTCAGGGCCTGACTTTTTTTTTAATGAATCCTGCAGTTGTCTCATTGGAAAGTTTTCTTAAAGGCTTCAGAGATGTGAGGAAAAATACAAATAAGTGTTTGTAAAAGAACTGTTTTTGAGTGTCTGCTATCCTGTTACTCACCTCCTGACCCCTCCTGGTTTATTTTGCTGCCCCTTTGGGGATGTATTGGCTCTCAGGTTGGGTAGCATTGCCCTGAAGGTCTCCAGATTGCAGTAAAACCCACTATTAGACCCAGTGGTTCATATTACAAATGTCAGTTTGAACTCTACCATTTAGAACCTCTTTAGAACCTCTGCTTCTGTAAATGCATTGTATCCACGGTTTCTTAAATGTCAATTGACACTAGTTCTGTGGATGTTAAAGTGCTGGAAAACCTTAGTAGGTCAAGTCAGATCACAGTGTAGGTGTCAGGCACTCCAGTAAGCCCATTGTCTGATTTAGGTATGGACAGTGGGGGTGACGATAGACCAGTGGTGCTCGATGGGACAGAGGGAATGATTGATGGGAGCTCCGGCGAGCCAAGTTCAATGCACGATCAGTCAATGTCACACAGAGTGTGAGCACACTAAAGAGAGATGGATAGCCTCTACAGAGTGCCTTTTCAGTGTTTACGCTAAGTGGATGGATGGATGAGAGGAAGGAATTGGTCTTTTTTCGCCACTATTGTCCATAATGGCAATGTTTCAGATCATCTGTTTCGATGTCTGATAAGTTAATTGGCCAAAGTAAAGAGAAGCATTATAGATCTTATCAGAGCTACGTTTACATTTATTAGCAGGACTGTCTCTTGGGGGTAGGGAAACTGTGTTATTTTTAGCTTGATCAATGTTGATTAGGGGTCAACAGAGTTGTGTATTGATTAGCAGTCAGTTTGAATTACGACATTTAAAATATAGTTCTTCCATACAGTTCACAGTTGGCTTAGACAATCACTCAGCGTCATGTCATGGTAGCCTGTTAACTATGGCTGCAATATAAAATTGACAGCTCAGAATTGCTGCCACTCAGGTGATATGAAATTTCCAGTCTACTTTGGTAGTTGTGTTATGTTCAGAACAATATTCGCTTAGTAATCCATGATTTGCATCAAATTGCTTATCAACAAGACATAGAAAGAGGGTTGTATGCACAAGCCACTCTGTAAGTTCAGAAAGAGTTTGTTTTGTGATGATTTTCAGCAGCAGACAGTCACAAGACTGATGACTTTGTCGGTTTTACGGGGGCACCGGGGGACAACCATGTTGAAGACGTGTGAAAGCAGAGCCCCAGTGCTAGGAGCCTTTAGGCAGCTCAACCTGCGCCAAAAACAATTAAGTTGTTAAAACTCCCCGGGGCTCCCTGACGCCCCATAAACAACAAAGTGATCCCCTTTTGTTGTTTACCAGCTGACTACAGAGAGGCCTACTGTCTCCTTCAAGCTCTAACCACTGCAAGGATGTTATGTTGCTTTTTGTGGCTAGCCAGCTGAAATGATTTGACCAGTAAGACCAAAATGACAGATTCTTATCTATCTGTCAGGCCTCAGTGTCTCTCGCTGCTGTCCAAGTCAAGCGCTGCTTATGTAAGCATTGGCTGAGTGCATCAGGAAAAGGGCCGGAGGAGTCAGGTGCTCCTCTGGGGTAGATAAAGATAGCCAGGTGTGTTTAACTGCCCTCATCTCCTCTCTGTCTCTATCTCCTAACACCCATCCATTAGGGATCTGACAGTTCCCTAATGTAGGCGTGTCGCCGCCCCATGCAGAGCGGTTATTTAGAGCTTAAAATAATGGTGATGCCCGCCTCCAGCCTTTGTGTTTCTGCACTGATCACTGGGGACAATGAACCCCTCACAGTGCATGGACTAATGAATAAGCCCTCTCAGTCACACAGGAAGGAGGCCCTTGATGAGAGGAAGTGGAGGGAGAGGGGCTGTTGATGGCAAGGCTTTAGCCAAGTACACACATCTCCTCTCATTCAGGAAGGGATGTTTAGTTTGGTAATCTGCTGCAATGCTGTCAGAGAGCAACTCTCTTGTCTGAGTAAGTCGTGGTTTTTGTTCTGTATCTGTATGGGGACATATTGGCTGTTCTCTTTTTGGCCTTCTATTGTCCTCCTACGTACGATAGCGCTATCTCATTAAGCATGAAGATGACGTATGTTCATTCTTCTTCAATCTGATCCTCGTACTGATTGCTTTCTGAGCAAAAGAGGGTTACATTAGTTCAGGAGCTGTTTGCACACTCACCAGCCACGCGGTGATGCAATACATCATCAAGCCTGAGCAAGGCAGGAAATACTTGGCTGTCTTTCTCTTTCAGCTGTGTTTCCTCCCCCTTTTACATTCTAAGTCTCAAGTCCACATACTTTCACAGGCCTGGGTGCCTTGTTAAGTAATGATCATTACAGGTGACACATAAGCTGACTCAGGCCGACCTTTGTGGCACAGTGCCCTTATTTCCTGCTGTGGCATTGCATAAAGGAAAGCACCAAATGAGACGAGGGGAAGAGGGTCACCTCGGCTGAGCGCACGTCGGTCCCACACATCTCAGCGAACCTGGCGGCACAGAGCTGTGACTCACGCTTTCCCCCAGCGAACAGCCACATGTTTGAACAAAGATTCCTGATACATGAGCTAGGTCGAGTAACACAGCCAAGTACTGTACAGTGTTATTGTTGGTCATCCGCTCGCTCACGTGCAGGAGCAGGAGTGCTTTTTTGTTTTTTGTGTGGCTCTTGAAGGCAAAAAAGTAACATGCAAAACATATTTCTGACATAGCAGAGCAAATGTACCATCAGTTAGTGATTAAAGCTACTAATGTATTTGTTTAGTGACTCCCTCAGGTCATTGTGGCAGCTAGATGCATATTATGGCCCTTAAGCAAAACTCTTGACAGTTTAATGCTGGTCTGCGTTGCAGATTGCACCCTTTTCAACAAAGTAAATGTTTGCTGTGCAGCCAGTAACAGCATTGGGTTGTATGTGGTAAACGAGTGAGAGGGAGCTACTGTTGATGCACCGGGGTGATTGGGGCCAGCATTCACACAAACCCACCACTTCCTGATGAGTTAATGGCCCTCTGCTTTATTTCCTTTACAGTTTCCTTCAATTCCTTGTAGATCAAAGCTGATAGCAGGCTGCAGTCAGCTACATCTCTCCTGCAGGCTTTAACCTTTAAAAGCAGGGGTCATATCAGCAACAAATCTCTTTACACCCCTCTTCACTTTGCTGTGGCTAGCCACTCACAGGAAGCCAATCACAACAGCCTGAGGGATGAAGCTGGTGTTTTGAATCTCTGTACTTGCAGTTTGGATTTTTTCTGTAATTACTGAGCTGGCTCCTGAAATGCTAAAGGTGCGTAGTGGCTAGGGCTAGCAGGTTTCCTCCTCCAAGTTATTTAACTCTGCATTTTTATTTGGCTTTAGACCAAAGAGTGTTAACAGAGTTCTGATGGGGTTTGACTTTGCAGCTCGATTCATGACATTAATCTCAAGTTTTTAACCTCGAGATAAACACTTGGTGCTATTAAACCATCATAGCAGAAGAAGAGAGCAATGGTGGAAATAGTGACTGAAATATGACATGTCCCTTGGTTTCATCCAGCTGTTTTTGTAGAGCTTAATGGAGATTATTGTAATGATCATGAAAAAGGATCCCAATCGGCTCGAATAATTGTAATCGGCCGATTATGTAATAATTGTGACGGGCCTATTAGTGGCTTGTTTCCTAATTTAGAACAAGCCAAGGAAGTGAAATAATTGCGTTGGCCTCAAATGTGCGAGACGTCAGAGTAGCTCAGGCAGCCTGGTGAGTTGGTAAAATGTTGTTTTGTGCTATTACTCCAGACATGTTGCCCACAATCCAAACTGAGTTGCTGCGAAGCCCATGCTGCTCTGGAATGACGCTGTGGTATGCAACGAAGGAATGCATGTGTGCTGCTGCCTGCGGTTTGACTGCTGCAGGATAGTCAGGGGTAGTGGTGTGAGGGATGCTGATCCATCAGTTGTATTACTATTATTATAATACATTTTGCTTTGACAAAACTGCATGAATGCAGTCTGCATTGCATAAGATTGTAGCATAAGTGTAAAAACAAAGCCGTGCTAGTCTGTAAATTATTATTGCTCAGAGGTTTTCAATGTGTCCTTGCAGCGTTCCTAAAATGATTGAAACTGCTGTTGTGCTGTTGTAGATCATTTGCTGAAGGAGTAGAAAAAGGCAAAGGTGATTTTTCCAGATCCAAACTGTACATTGCTTTCTTGCAGTATGTTTATCTGAGACCTGTAACCTTTGCCATCTCCTCTGGTAACATATACAGTACTTGACAGTATTTCACATGTGAACTCTGTTACCTTCTCCAGACCAAATGAAAAATACAATAATACTGTCAGATTTTATCATGTTTTGAATCAGGATTTGTGTTAATCATGTGCAGTGCAGCAATTTAAATCTGTTTGATCCTAGAAATCTGCTGCTATTGCAATAATTGGCCATTTTTTTGAAGTCATACAGCAAAAAATTCCAGCTCCTCTGGTTGTCTTTACGATTGGAAACTGCCTCTCTGTCTTCTTTGTTTCTAACTCTGTGACTCTTGTCCCTCGCCAGCTGTGTACAGGTAGAAGAGCATCATGCTGTGGATATCGATGTTTACCACTGTCCCAACTGTGATGTCGTACACGGACCCTCCCTGAGTGAGTGATGCCCTCTCCTGAGTGGCTTTTTTTTTTTTTTTGCTTCTTTCTCTGTTTGCCTCCTTTCCTCAGATCTGAACCGTGTCCCATTTATCAGACACTGTTGTCTGTTTCTTCGCCTTCAATTGTCTCACCCATCCATGTCTCTGTATGTTGGACTGGTCCCAGGGGGGAAGGCCACTGTCTGCATCGATAGTCGGGTCCGATTTTTTTTAAAGGAAGGAGTTAACCTCACAGCGCCCTGAGGGCAGACATTAACAGGCTAATTGAATGGTGTTGTAAACCCTCCACTTTGATTGGACAAACCCTTCAATCTCCATCTCTTTGCATGGGGGCTGAATGGTGAATTAATGTCCTTACAAAAAGTGATTGTGACCTGCATAATTTACCACTTTGCTGGAAGAATTTGCTTCCAGAGGGCAATGATGTTATAAAATTAGAGCTGTCAAACTCAAATGCCTCTTTTCTTAATTTGATTTTTTATTTTTTTTTTGCAGTGAAAAAACGCAACAACTGGCACAGGCACGACTACACAGAACCAGACGATGGGTCGAAGCCGGTGCAAGCTGGCACCTCAGTGTTTGTCAAGGAGCTCCAGACTAGGACCTTCCCCAGGTACACTTTCCAAATAAATATTTCTTTCAGTTAAGCTAATGAAGTGTTACTCTGTGATTTAAAAAAAAAAAAAAAACTCAAGAGTGTTTTGAAACCAACTGGATCATTTGAAAAACGGAAACAAAATGTGAAACAGGTCCTGAAAATGCTGCATCTTCTGCAAAAATTTGGATGGTTCATTGAAATGACACTAAAATATTTTCTCCCTTGCCTCTTGTTATTTCCTGCCAGGGAAAAAGTTTGTGTTACTTTCACCAGTTTAGAATTATCTGTCTCTGGAACGAGTCTCTCCAGACCGATATTTAATAGGGACCATTTGTTCAGAAGAAAGTAGTTCCACTGAAAAAATGCATTGTTATTTATTATGTCGTATGACAGAACTACTGATTCTGCAGAAACCATGTGGCTTTTGAATATTTTTACTCATGCAAACAGTGTAGCTCCAAGGATGATAATAGGTCCAGAGTAAATCTCAATGATAAGTGAAGATAAAAAGTACCGACTGACTCCTCGGACTTTTCCTCTCGTGCAGACATGAGGTTCCCCTCAGGATTAAATGGATAAAATGTGGTAACTCGGATGATGCTCTTAGTGTTCCTAATCGCAGCCTCACAGAGCTGCTGAGCTCTTGTTTAAAGTCATTTTTAAAATCCTCTTACCCCCACAAACAAATTCCATAAATAAATAAAGAAAGCCCAAACTGTCTGAACACCACTATGAGGAAGTGTTTTATTGTGAAAGACTGAGCCCATCCATTGAAAATCATTTTGTGGAGCATTTCAGAGCACGTGACTCCTTTGAAATGGCAACTGATTGGGTTTTCTGAACTTGCTGTGATGTGGTTTTCAGTGGCGAGGAGATTCTGATCCGGATGAAAGGTGAGCAGGTGACAACCAGGTACTTGGAGAGACATGACTTCAACTACCCCATAGTGGTCACTGAGATGGAGGGCCTGGGCCTGAAACTACCCCCACCTACTTTCTCTGTCAAAGATGTGGAGCAGTATGTGGGTAAGAACGCCTCGTAATAAACAGTCTTCATTCTGCAGCGTAAAACAGTAGCCATCAGCTGTATCAAATGTACAACAACACATTAGTGTTTATCCTCTGGGAAGGATGTCAGCCCTGCGATTGGAGTACACCGTGGCCGTAGTCTGCTTAAAAGCTAATGAAACCACCCATCTCCGGCCAGCTAAGTGGCCATTGCTGAGCAGGCGCCATCTGTGTGTCCATGTGAACAGGTTTCCAGGTTCATGGGGTTTTAACCCACTTATCAGGCATCGTGTGACGGCTGAACGAGTTCTAAATGAGTGACGGCTAAGCTTTCACTGCCCTCTCTATGACACTATGCTTCCTTACTGAAGCAGCCTGCCACTTCCCGGCTCCTCTTACAAGCCCATTACCAAGCCCACCGGTGTCTTTAATCATTAAGTTCAGATTACAGACTCCCTCTCTCACTTCATCTCTCTCTCTCCCATGCCCTATTGAGCATTAAGCCAAGGCACAGGTGTTGTGACCAGGGACCGAGTGTCGGGTTGCATTTCTTACAGTATGAAGACAATGGGACAACTGGAGTAAGCGCTGATGTCTTCTGAGGCTCAGCAGGGTCTCCAAACAGTTGTGAAGCCAACTTGGTGTGTGGTCAAAGATTGGTCCCAGTGTTGGAGTGTTAATGAATGCTTAGTGGAGCATGGAGGATCTGTCAGTGCGGCTTTGTTTTAGCATAAAATCTTTGTTTTCTATCCTGCTATCAAAGTATATAGTGACATGGCTGACATGCTGGTATCTGGGCATTCATGTGTTCTTATAAACATACAACAAATCAAGACAAGAAATGCCTTAGCTTGCATTTAGTTTGCATGAATTGGATTGTCAGTTGGTTGGTTGAGCCTAAAGAGCAAAGTACAGTGACAAAAACTACATAAAAAACATTAAATCCAAACATTTTTGCAGTTAAGTATGAAATAAGTAAATAACAAAATGCTTTAATGCACTTCCAGGTAAAATCAAGGTAAAATTAAAACATTTAACGGACTTTTCAGCATCTTATAATGTCTAATCTTGTTTTAGTGACATATGTCCAAGTTTGAAAAGTTGATATAATTAACCCCCTTTGTGAGCTCTGCACTGCATGTTTAAATTTCTTACTCGGCCACATTCAAAAATCTTCATGCAAACATTTGCAGGAGGTTTATTACCTGCATTTCAGGAGTCAGTTTACCTTGAAAGGTATTTTTGTGAGTCCCCAGATGTCTACTTTTTGCTCAGAATGATAAAATGCTTACAAAAACCAACCTTTAAAACCCAACATCTGCACGGTTCGCCTGCCACCGACTTATCCTATGTCGAATAAACTTTGGCTGTTGAAATATTGGACGTAGAGTTTGGTTTTGCCCTGGAGAGATAGCAGACCTCTGTGACACTGTGAAGATAAGTTTTGAAAGAAATGGTGCTTGGACTTGTCCCTGAAGTTTATATATGGAAGGCTGTGTGACCAAATTGTCAGACGGAGTTATGTTATATCACACTGTACAGCCAAGGTAGTACAAAAGTAAGCTATTGCCTTTATCCATCCCAGTGTTTAGCAGTAAGAATAATAAATCCTGCACTGTGCTGTAGCAAAAAAAAAAAAATCATGTTGATCTACACAGAAAGCATGTAGCTTCATAAATTGATGATTAATGAGGAAAGGATTTTCTTAACTGATTTCATTTAACACAGTGAGAGAAGAGTTCCGGGTTCAAGCATGTTGACAAAGACATATTTCCAACAATTAGCTTAATTAATGAGCTCTTTAACATTATTGGGTGTTGTAATATATCATTCAGGTTACGGTAGGAAAAAGCTCAGCGCCTCTTGAGCTGCTTTAGGGCTGTAGATTGTGGACATTTGTACTGTTTTTTTCCCCTCTTCCTGTCGGGTTTGTGAAGCTGGTGTTTGAGCTTTGCGTTGTGGGATTTGCAGGCAGCTCGGTCTCTCACTGTGTGACTGAGTGCCTTTACTCCAGCTGTTCTCTGTCATCAGACGCTGGCCAGCTGGGCCTTCAGAAGTGTCTGTGAGTGCAAGTGCATGTTTCTGTGTGTGTGTGTGGGAGAGAACATGCAAAGGGGTAATAAAAAAAAAAAAAAAAGGTGTGTGGGAGGGGTGTGGGGAAAATACAACAACCAGCTGTCTTGCTGCACCGACTTCCGGCCCCATGTGTCACCCGAGTGTGATTTGTAGTGTCCCAACTGTTAGCTGTTTTCTGCTAGTCTCTGCTTTGACTCGTTTTTTTTCTCTCCCGTTTTAGCGTCCGTTTTCCATCTCGTAAACGCACACATGCAGCATTTGTGCTCTCCCCCTCTCACATCTGTACACATATTTTCTCCCACGCACACATAGGCATCAGACGCAGCAGCCCTCTCACCTCCACCCACTCCCACTCCTCAGGGGACTGGTTTTCTGGACAGACTGACAGATTGTCTCGCTTGCATCCCCTACAACCCCTCCCCGCGCCGCCACATCGATGCCAGTTTCCCCGAGGGCTCGATCTCTAAAAGCAAATGGAGATGCCAGCAGGCTGTTGACCCCCGTGAACCCCTCGCCCACTCTGCAGCCAATTAAAAAGTTTCCCATTCAAGAGTGTGTGACTGAAGAAGCCCCAATCCGATGTTGCTCAAACTAAAGGATGCTCTGTTCCCGTCTAGGTGGTGACAAAGTTATCGATGTGATAGATGTGGCGCGACAGGCGGACAGCAAGATGAAGCTCAGTGAATTTATCAAGTATTTCACCAAGCCCCATCGACCCAAGGTCCTCAACCTCATCAGCCTGGAGTTCTCTGACACCAAGTAAGCTTTGCTGCGGTTCAGTGCTCAGAAACTCAGATATAAAAAGCCAGAAGAAATATCCCATGGCAAAATTAACCAGACTGAAGCTTTGCCAGCTTTTTTAGAACTATTTTCAACTGCATCAAGTAGACCATAAGTTACTTTCTTTACTGTTGCAAAGGCCAACTGTATAAATATAAAACTGTCCATATGCATTTAAAATTTGAGGTTGCAGGCAGAGTTACATTTGTATTTAAAAAGTCAATTTCTGTTAAGTGGAGAAATCTTTAGAGCTGACATTCACAGTCAACACAACACGTCTGGAACTTCTAGGTGGTTTTAAAATGTACACTAACACTGCTGTCAATATTAACTGTACAGCCATGGCCATAAGTTTGGACACAAGTACCATGGCGCTTGTGAATCTTAGAAAATACCACAAAATACTGAAGTGTTTGGGCGATAATACACAACTCCTGAGAACTATTTTAAGTTTCATATTTAAAAAAACATCAAAAGAGTTTGGTGTCATTTTGTTATTCTTACCAAATTCGGTTGTGAAAGTACTGCATTTTTTTGTTATTTTCTTCTGATGTATGTTTTGGGAACAAAGTTGTTCCAATTGTTGGAATTTATTGATAATATTATATCCCTTGTTGATTTGTCGACTAATTAAACTGGTGCTGTCAAAAAATATTAGTTATGTTCTGTAATAGACATCAAAACAGACATAAGTCATGTTGTGTCCAAACTTATGGCCATGGCTGTAATATAACCTCCTGACATTTCTATGGCTTTGTTTCTTGCCCAACTAACCACCTACAGGATGTCGGAGTTGGTGGAGGTTCCTGACGTAGCTCAGAAGATGTCCTGGGTAGAGAACTACTGGCCGGATGACTCCTTCTTTCCCAAGCCCTTTGTCCAGAAGTACTGCCTCATGGGGGTCAAGGACAGCTACACAGATTTCCACATAGACTTCGGAGGCACCTCTGTCTGGTATCATGTTCTCTGGGTGAGTGTGTGCATTAAAAACGGCTAAAACCGGGGAAGAGTCTCACAAGAGCTGATAAGAACTGACCGTATTGTTTTTTTTTTTTAATATAAGACCATGCTATCTTCCATCGAGCTCAGTGGTTTTCAGTGTTTCTCTGCACACTGAGGTATTTAGGGCAGGCTGCTGAAAGGTCACCCTGCTTCTCACATCACATCTCCTCATCTAGGAGCTCTTGGGGCAGCGCTGTGGTGCCTATAGTGACGATCTCACCCTCCCACTTCTGTAAACTGAAGCTGACATTAGTTTCAGATTGTCATTCGGCCGACTGGGTGTCGACGTCCTCACAGCTGCAGCTCTGAAAGTGCAGCAACTGTTGCCTCCAACGACTTTTCGTCTGATTTGCAGGGTGAGAAGATCTTCTACCTGATCAAGCCCACCCCTACCAACCTTGCACTATACGAGGCATGGAGCTCCTCGCCCAATCAGAGCGAAGTGTTCTTTGGGGAGAAAGTGGAAAAGTGCTACAAGTGTGTTGTACCCCAAGGAACCACCCTGCTCATCCCTACAGGTCTGTGGTTTCTCTGACACGTTTCATAAAGGACTTTTAATTCAGTCTAGTTTTGTTCCTTAGATCCAGCCCAAGGGAATAAAGATAGATGAGTCAGTTTTCTGTCATGACTTCTCCTGTTGTAAACTGTTTGTTCTCTGGTGCCACAGTGAGCTCACAAATAAATACTTATTAATATTATTAGGTTGTAAATAGACCCATGAATCATGACAAACAGGTTGAGACAGGTCTAAAAAAGGCGTGTATTATGATGGAATCACTCCGTCATGCTTTTTTTTTTTCTTTTTTTTTTGTCTACATATCCGCTCACAAATGACACCAACCACCCACGGTGTCATTGCTTAAGCTTCATGCAATTTTTTTTCTTATTTGTGACTGTGACCATCACCTGCCCTCATGGCATGCTATCTCTCCATGCTTTTTAATGGACTTAATGAACTAACTTGGATGAGTACTTGGAGTCGGATACGAGCATCAGACCTGCTCCTTAGACTTTTGATTTTTATTGACGGCTTTCACACCAACCCAAACAAGCTGCGCTAACCAGGCAAACACACCCAGACATCATCAGAACAAAACTAAACAGGTTAGGCAGGAAGGCGTTCTTTGGTCTCCTAGCACAACAAACTCCAGACATGCAGCTGTTTGCGTCGCTGATGTTCTGTCATTGTAGCCGGTTCCTGCCTAACTGTTTTGCACCAACTCTGCTGACCTGTTTGTTTTTTTCACATGCGTCGAAAAAGTTAAAATAATCACGTTTCCCATGGCTGCTGCCAGGAAAATACAGGCTTCTTGAAGGACCCTATCATTGCCAAGGGAAAATAACAGAGGGAATTTCTTCCTGAGCAACAAACCAAACAGCTCTCAGTAGTCATAATTACAATGGAAAGCTGAAGAGAAACAGGACTCTAATGTGATGTGATGAAAGAAGCATTGATGGTATAGATAACAGCTTTTGTCTGCGTGTGACTTTACAATTCCTTAAACTATAACTGAACATGACATGCTTCTGCTCACTGAAGTGAAACTAATGCGTCCAGTCGTATGATTATTCATCCATCAGTCTCTGAATGGACTTTTTTTTAAGCCGATAGAGTTCCGTCGCTCTGCCCCCTGCACCCCGACACACAAAGCTCGGTTCAGCCCGTCAACTGCTGGACGTTCTCAGTCAGTCTTCCGGCCATGCTTTCTCGGCGGGCTGAAGCAGCGTTGTGAAAGAGAGCTTTTGGCAGAAAGGGCGTGGAGAGGTAGGAATTAAATGGGGGTCAGAGAGCACAGTAGGTCAGTCAGCCAGCGCATTATCAGGCCTGTCTATCAGCCTTACTCCAACCCCCCAGACCCTGCTTTCTCTCACTTTGGGTTCAATCAAGAGTGCTGTTTATCTGCGGTGAAACCCGTTATTTTAATAGACGACCTTATCTCCCGCTCAGTCCCACCGCGGGCGGATTAGAAGTTTATTTTGGTACTTGCACATGTGAGCATTTTGAGGTGAGATTTTTCTGCACCAATCATCTCACTAAGTAAACATCTCCTCATGCAGACTAGTCTGGCTTAGAACTCCCTTTATTACGTCGCGTTAAGGTGTGAGTTGGCTGTCCTGCTGTAAGGATTTAACTAGTAGAAGTCAGTAATTGGACAAACTGACAAACCGTCTGTGCTCTGGCGCCCTCTACAGGCTGGATCCACGCTGTTCTCACCTCTCAGGATTGCATGGCATTTGGAGGGAACTTCCTTCACAACCTCAATATTGGCATGCAGCTCAGGTAAACTGCTTAGACGGTGCTTTTTGGTCGTTTGAATTTCTTATTTGCTGCTTTATCGCTAAACTATGTGGTGTTTGATGCATCTGTTTATTTGTAGGTGTTATGAAATGGAGCGCCGTCTGAAAACCCCAGACCTCTTTAAGTTTCCATACTTTGAGGCCATCTGTTGGTATGTGGCCAAAAACCTCCTGGAAATGCTAAAAGGTGAGCATTTGATGCTAACGAATTCAAACCAAAGAGAGAATTCACAACATTACATGCGAGATTAACCCTCGTGCTGTCCTGCGGTTCAAAATTGACCCGTTTTAAGGTTTGAAAATGTGGAGAAAAAAAATATTTTCGCAGTGAAACTTCTGATGTCCACATTTTCAACACTTTTGGGAAATGTTTGAGCATTTTTTTGTGGATAAAAGAAATGTTAAAAATGTTTCTTAAGAACATTCACATAAAAATCAACCAAAATCCAGCGAAATTCGCTGGATTTTGGTTGATTTTTTTTTGTGAATGTTCTTAAAGAAAATATTAGAAGTTTTACTGAAATCTATGTAATCACTTTAGGATTTTTTTTTTGGAAAATTTTTACTCATTTTTTTACAAAATATTTTATTGCCAAATTAGGTTTTTTAAAATAAAAGTTTTAAGGAATTATGTGAATTTTCTTTCTGAAGGTTTTGCAAATTTTCAGAAATTTGTGGAATTTTTTTTGCAGAATTTTTGGATTTTTTTAAAAAGATTTTTACTCATTTTTTTTATTATTGTCTTCCCAAATTAGATTTTTAATAAAACTTTTAAGGGAAACTTTTAAGGAATTATGTGAATTTTCTTCCTGAAGGTTTTGCAAATGTTCGAAATTTGTGGAATTTTTTTGCAGAATTTTTGGATTTTTTTTGAAAGATTTTTACTCTTTTTTTGTATATTTTCTTGCCCAATTGTTTTTTGAAAATAAAACTTTTAAGGGAAACTTTTAAGGAATTATGTGAATTTTCTTCCTGAAGGTTTTGCACATTTTCAGAAATTTGTGGAATTTTTTTGCTGAATTTCTGGATTTTTTTTTTTTTAGACAAAGAAACAAAATTTTTTGGTGCTTGTAAATGAGAACGACCGAGGGGGTTAAAGGGAATTGTTTTACATATAAAGCTTGAAAAAAATGAGCTAATAATGTATTAGAAAAACATAGGGATAAGAGTTTATTTTCTGGTTTGAATCTTTCATGATGATTTCTATTCTGTTCATTTCCTCAGAGCTACGTGAGGACAACTGTCCGCCACCAACCTACCTAGTGGAGGGAGTAAAGGCTTTAATCAGTGCACTGAAGACATGGTTGAAAAGAGAGGTGAGGCTTTACATCTGCAGCTGTACATCTGCTTTTAGTGCCTCCGGTCCCCATGGTTCCTGATGAGCTCCAGCAGGAGACGTCGCTGTTCGTTCTTATCTCGTGGAAGCATGTCTGTGGCAAACAACAGACTTTCTGTTCGCTTCTCTGGTTTGAATGCAGTCTGTTGTGGCTTTGCAGGTGACTGAGCCCACCAGTGAGGTACCGGACAATATCAGGCCGAACCATCTCATTAAGGAGCTGACCAAGGAAATCCGCTACCTGGAGGTAAAAAAGGACGAGTAGGACAGGAAATATTAGACTGTCTGACCTTTTACACTTCATGCAGGTGTTGCTGTCAGCTGGGAGAAAACCTGAGGTCTTTGTGGTGTTTTAAATAGATATATAGATTTTTTTTAAACCAAAGGTGACGTTTATGTAGCTGTGTGTGTATAAAAAAATCAAGATCTTACTTGAATGTTTGCATTTTCTTATTTGCAATATTTGACAGCTTTTCTCTCGTATTCAAAAAGAAATGTACATTACTGACACACATGAATAGCAGCCTTATGTCTTCTTTTTCATTAGATTACATTATTATACTTTTTCAGATTTATAGAAACAACAGGTTAAAAACTGACATTTTTGTCACAGGTCATTTTTATCCTGCTGACAGGATATTGAGCTTTATTTGTGCAGCTTTTAGCTTATTCTCGTCTTGTTTTGTTTGTTTGTTTGCCTGACTTTCTCTGCATAAACAGGACATCCATACTAACCTCTGACTACTAGGCAGCTTTAAGATGTTTTTATCCAAAAATA
Organism: Acanthochromis polyacanthus; assembly: GCF_021347895.1. Classification (NCBI taxonomy): domain Eukaryota; kingdom Metazoa; phylum Chordata; class Actinopteri; family Pomacentridae; genus Acanthochromis; species Acanthochromis polyacanthus. Next base: position 40,564,102 of record NC_067113.1, on the reverse strand, counting down.
GCACTAGAAAAGATTGTTTGAATGTCCATTTTTTGCAAATAATGAATAAACTTGCTGTTTGATTTCCATCTTGAGCTCCCGTTTATTGCTGGCCTCAGTCGACACTTGATGCGTTTCACGTGTGCTCTACAGGAGGAACCAGTGAGTGGAAGCAAGCCAGTGAAATCTCAGGGATGTGGGATGCTGTCTGGGACGAATGGCTGTCCGTCCACTCGCTCCACGCTGGAGAGGCTGTGCCAGGCGCGGCGGGCGAGACGGGCCGCCCGGCGGTTAAGGGAGCAGCAGCGGCAGGCTCCGAAGTTGCCCTCCAACCTGGACATCCTGGAGCAGCACACCAAGGAGGTGCTGAAGAGGCTGGAGGTGGGACCGCTGGAGGAGGTGAGCTTCAGACGAGTATGTTTAAATTTAGACGAGCTACTGACTCAGTATCAGCAAGAGGTGCGGCTTCACAGACTTCTCTTTCCTCTAAAACGAAACAATGTGGGAAATGTGGACTAAAGATGAAATTAGTGATACATGCTGACTGTGATCTCGTACCACCAGGATCCTGCGTTTTGTGCCAAGGTTCACGGGAAACTCAACAAAGTGTCAACGGCTTCAGCAGCTGCTGCTGCAGAGTCCTTAGAGGACAACCACCTACGGCTAATGCTGGTCAACGGCAGAATAATCAGGTGAGACGGTCAGCGCTAGTCGTCCATCTGTGTGCAGCGCTGTACGGCACAACAAATCAGCTTTAATGCCCAATTACTTACACAACACACAAGGAGTTTGGTTTCAGCTGTTGGTGGAATGTGGAAGAGAAAACTAAAAATAAAGAACTATAGAAAGAGGAACAGGGAGGGAAGAAATAGTAGTAATAAAATGAAATATAACTCAATATATACAGGAATTTACATCCAGAAAGCAATATATAAACACAGTAATTCCTAGGGAGCACAGTGCAACAACAAATCAGTCAAAGTAACGTATGGAAATGTATTTTATTTACCTGCATAACATATACATCTGTGAATGGACTGAATTAAGGAAAACTTTAGATTTGAAGTAGTACTGAGGCATATTGGAATTGGATGTCTGTCCTTCAAAGTACCAGCTCACCATAAACCTCACAACTGACAGAGAACATCATCAACCTCTTATAAAATTGGCGATAATGAAGATAATTAAACATAGAGGAAATAATTTTAGATGGATAAACCCTCAGAAAATGATAGGAGAGGCAGTAATTTGGAGAATTTTGCAGCTTGGTGTCATTTATTTTTCTTTTTTTTTTTCTTTTTTTATTTGTGTGTACAGAGACTTGAGGCGACCAGGCAGCAGCCCGGTAAAGACGGAGGCTGAACGGTCATCGGTCGGCCACGGCCCGCCAAAGAGCTGCGTGGATGTGAAGCTGGAGAGGACACAGGACAGTACGGTGGACAAACCCACACTCCTCAGTAAGTTCACGCTGACCGTCCACATTTTAGCAGAGAAACACGCCGTTCTCAGCTGATCGTGTGCTCCTTTGTGCCTCAGGGGGTCTGGAGCGGGTGAAGACTGAACTCAGGGAAGAAGTCTCAGGACACTCCAGTGTGTCGGACATGGAGTCAGACAGCGACTCTCCCACAGAGGTAGACGATGTGCACGATTTATGGGATGCTTTGGTGCCAGTGTGGAAAGCTGAGATGTTAAAGAACATTAAATATCAATTCAGTGATTTTTCAGCTTTGAAAGTGTTTTAGTCTGAATATTTTCTTAACGGAGAGGTTTTACGTTGATTTATTCATGTCGTGAGTGAATAAATGTTACAAAATCACCCCCAAAAATGTAAGAAGTAAAATACAATGACGACCCTGTTTCATTGTTGCTCTTTTAAATCTAAAAATAAACATAAACTACACAGAGGTATTTCACAGTAACTGCTACGCATACAGATCCAGAACATCAGCTGGAGAGTAATAGATTAAATGCGTGGCGTAGGACTGCAGAGTTATAAACGCACTCGGTGCCACGCTGTGCAGTAATGAAACAGATTCCCTCCTTCTACAGAACTGCATGCTGATTATTCATGCTGTGATTGCTGATGCATCCCTTTGAAACTGCTCTGTCGATGCAGCATAAAGCGTCGTCGTCGTCGTCTTCTTCTGATGAGGATTCAGAGAGTTCCCAAGAGGAGGAGGAGGAGGAGGAGGAGGAGGATTCAGAGAGGGGCTCGTCTCCACAGACAGGCTCAGGGCACACCATAGATCTGGACCAGTCCGGCCAGAAACTCAGGCACAAACACAAACCACTCAAACGGTGAGAGAAACGTGCATCATTTAAAACGTGTCTGTTTGTGTAAGTGCTGAGGTAACGAGCGTCCTTCCTGTCGCCCGCAGAGAACGTCCTACCTCACCCAGCACAGAAGAGGCCATTCAGGGGATGCTGTCTATGGCTGGTCTGCTGTGCACCTCCAAGCCGGAGAAGGTAGCCTCCTCCCAGGAGCCCTGGTGGTCCAGCCCCGGCCAGTGCTCGCCGCAGGAGCTGGCGCAGCACCAGCGGCGACTGCAGGTGGAGAAGAGCCCGATGGACAGTCAGGGCAACAGCAGCAGCGAGGCCTGGGACAATCAGGGGCTGCCCAGCCCAGAGACGGACTACCAGTACTGTGACCCCTCGCTGTCTCCACCGCTACACCCTTCCAAGAGGCACGCCCCCAACCCCCCACCCATCAGCAATCAGGCCACAAAAGGTAAGAAAGCCTCTGCTCCACCTGCTTTCACCCTCCTGTCGTCCTGCGGCTCACTCGTTTTAAAGTTTGAAAATGTGGAAATAAAAAAAGATTCACAGTGAAACTTCTGATGTCCACATTTTCAACATTTTTGGGAAATCTCTGAATTTATTTGGTGAAAAAAAAAAGTTTCTTAAGAACATTCACAAAACAATCCACCAAAATCCAGCAAAATTCACTGTATTTTGGTTGATTTTTATGCGAATGTTCTTAAAGAAAATATTAGAAATTTTTATGATATATATATATATATATATATATATATATATATATATATGGAATCACTTCAGATATTTTTAGTATTTTTTTGGAAGGTTTTTACTAATTTTTTTGAACATATTTACAAGAATTTTCTTGCTAAATTGGGGTGATTTTTTTTTTTTTGGTGGAAAAAGGAAATGTTAAAAACGATGTTTCTTAAGAACATTCGCAAAAAAAACTGACCAAAATCTGGCGAATTTTGCTGGATTTTGGTTGATTTTTTTTGTGAATGTTCATAAGGGAAATATCGAAAGTTTTTACTGATATATATGTAATCACTTTAGATATTTTTAGGATTTTTTTTAACATTTTTATTCATTTTTAAAAAATATTTACAAGACTTTTCTTGCCAAATTTGGATCTTTTTTAAAAAAATAAAACTTTCAATGGAAACTTTTAAGGAATTATTAGAATTTTCTTCCACATTTTCAGAAATTTGGGGATTCTTTTGCTGATTTTTTTTTTGTGTTTTTTTTTAGACTCGGAAACTATATTTTTTGGTGCCTGTAAATAAAGACAACAGGAGGGTTAAAATCACAGTTCAACACAAAATCCAGGCTTATGTTGAGCATTTTAGGACTACTTAAGCTTAATGGAAACAGCAGAATCTGATAAAACTTCCTCCATTTTGCAAGTTTTTTTGCTCGACTGAGGTGATTTTTGCCTTTAAAATCTTTTTTAATTTATTTTATTTCTTCATTTAGCCTTTATTTAACCAGGTCGGTCACATTGAAATACAACGAGCTCTTTTTCAGGGGAAGCCCAGCCAAGACAGCAGCCTGAAAAACAATAAAAGTGCAACAATTTTACAACAGCCAGCACCAACTCACTCAACAAAATAAATAAAATGCATGCTAGATTAAAGCACAGGATTAAGAATTTACATTAAAACAAGAACAAGTGGTAAAAGTAGCTGCTGCGACATCTTTCATACGGTTTTTAAAAGTTCCAGTAGCGATGAAATCCTTCAGATTCAGTGTTTTCTGCAGTGAGTTCCAGGTGCAGAGAACTTTAAACTGTTTCCCAAACTCAGAATGCACCTTTGGCATGTTTAATAAGTATAAATCATTGGAACCTAAACAGTAATTGCTGCGGGTTTTTTGAAATGTAGTCACATAAATCATGTGGAATTCCTGCACGTTGGGAAATAAGTTCTGACAAAACCAACATTTAGCTCGTGACTGACCAGCTGTTTGTGCTTCTTTCATTGGTTTCCTCTTCAGACGACATGAAAAGTAACTATTTTGAAACACTGTGACAGATGCAGGAAAAGTGATTTAGATGCAGGAAAAATGATTTTAGATGCAGGAAAAGTGATTTTGATGCAGGAAAAGTGATTTTAGATGCAGGAAAAATGATTTTAGCTGCAGGAAAAGTGATTTTGATGCAGGAAAAGTGATTTTGATGCAGGAAAAGTGATTTTAGATGCAGGAAAAGTGATTTTAGATGCAGGAAAAGTGATTTTTAGATGCAGGACAAGTGATTTTAGATGCAGGACAAGTGATTTTAGATGCAGGACAAGTGATTTTAGATGCAGGACAAGTGATTTTAGATGCAGGACAAATGATTTTAGATGCAGTAAAGCCACAAAAACCCCACAATGAACACACTGGACAGTATGAGGCTTCTTGTGCAGAGCACTCAGACTTTTCTAATGAAAAATGTTTGCTTATTTATAGGTTCCAGATTATAATTCATTTTTAATTAGTTTTTTTTTCTCATCAAGTCAAACTATCTGACCCAAATTAATATTAGTTATCACAGCACTTATGTATGTCAAGCGTGTCTGGAGGGTTTCTTGACTTTAAAAACTCTGTTACATTCACTTTTTTCTCTCTGTTTCTTAATACACAAAAACATATCAGTTGTAGATCACATGATTGATTAATTTGAAGTAATTATTGACAAACTACTTCCAGATAAAAGCAATGTTTATTTAGTTTTTTCCTATCGAAGTTGCGACTCCCTGACTTTGTTGTTTGTGTTATGTATGTTTAACTACGTTTGTGACAGTAGATTTGCTCAGTAAAACATTCACACATTTTATTGGCGAGTCACACTAACATGTGCTCTGATTTGTTTTGCTTTTTCTGCCCCCTTCCAGGCAAAAGGCCCAAAAAAGGAATGGCCACAGCCAAGCAGAGACTGGGGAAGATCTTGAAACTCAACAGACACAGTCGCGTCTTCGTGTAACACTCCCAAACTCCCGAGGTAAAAACGATGAGCTGGGGTGTAGAGAGAGGGGAAAAAAGAAGAAGAAACATTTGTGTATTTGTTACCAGACACTTTTGTGCTGTAGAAATGGGGGGTAAGCAAAAAAAAACGTAAAAAAAACGAACACACTGCCTGGAGACGACCGTAACCGAACGAACCTTTGACACGTACAACACGCTCACTGTGCATGCTTAGGAGACAGGGTATTGGATTTGAAATAAGCAAGCGCACGACTTCACTACAAGCACACTAAGAACAAAACAGTTTTTTTTTCTAAAAAAAAAAAAAAAAAAAGGAGCTACGCGAAGCGGGGAAGACGAGCATGTCGCTGCAGGGAAAGGTGGACTGAAGCTCCTGCGGGCATTCGAATGGACAAAGGAAATGTAGGAGGTCTACCAAAACACAACGACAACAAAAATGCTTGCTTTGCCACGGAGATTGCGAGATATCTTCTGCTTCGGATGCCAAGATCCATCCGCATCACATTTTGCTACTATTTCCCCTCTCCCGCTTTTACTCCCTCCACGATTTTCGCTTCTTCACGGCGATCTGCGACGAACTGAACGGGACGGAGGAGCGGCAGGAAGTGAGACGTATCTCCAAACAGGGTCTGTTTTTTTTTTCTTCTCCTTCCTGTGGCCCTGAGGGGGAAACGCGGTGCTAAGAGGAGGCGGTGGACTAAAATTTCAAAATGGTGCTTATTGTTTGTACTTTACTCCACTCACGCTTCGGCCCTCCCTCCCCGACTCCCCCACCCACCCAGCCCCTTCCACACCTTTATCTCAATCACACCAGCAATAATGACTTTGAGGAGAGAGCGAGAGGCAGCACTTTGGCGCATTCTTCTGTTCGCAGGATGAAATCTGAACGGACGCGTTACGGACTGGCACAGTTCGGTGCAAAAATCTCCCCTCAAATCTGCACTATGTCGTTTGATAGCTGGAGGGGGAATTAAACAAAGTTGCCCCAAGTGCTGCCTCTCTGTGAATTTTGTTTTGAATAGGAATTACGAGTCGCTCACCCAAAGCGGCTCGCATGATATCCTGCTTAATTTATTTCTCGTTTTATCTGTGATGTTGATTTTTTTTATGTGTTATTTTTATGGATTCTGAATGACGTATTTATTAATTGAAAGAGGTAATGATTTTATTATATTTTGACCCTAAAGCCTCAGCTATTCTGAGTGTTTTTTTTCCTTTATTCGGAGGGGTTTCTCTTTTTTATCTTTAACACATACGTTTTGTAAATGTGGATGTTTTTAGAGTTCATGTGATCATCTGTTGAGTAGCAGTTTACCTACAAATCTTTAATTACCTTCTCTTGTCACACATCAGTTGAATAGAGCCTGTGTTGATTCTCGTCTGTTCTGGTTTCCTCTTCTTCCTGTAGCCAGAGGTGTTGGGCTATGTGCGAATAGAGACTAGGTTAGGTTAAGAAATGTCCGCTTCCATATCTACACCTGAGCGTTCTCAACTAGTGCCACTTTTCATTTAGCAAAAAAAAAAAAGTATTCTGAGCCACTGTGGTCGATCCAAAGTAGTTGATGTATTCAGAAGTCAACGATTGATTGAGGAACTTCAATGGGATGAGTGAGGTTTTTCCTTTTTAAAAAAAACAAAACTAGCAGTGCTGATGTGAGATGTGTGTTTTGTTCGGGGTGCGCAGTTCTTCACTCTCAGGGAATGATGCCATGGACATAACCTTCGATTAACCACCAGCCCCATCATGGACGCAGACAGGATGTTCTCAGCGCTCGCTCTAAGAATCACCTCCTGCTTTGGAGATGCTGAGGTTTGTTTGTTTCTGTTTCTCATAGCTCAAAAAGGAATTATTTCATGGCTGTGGTTTTCCAGTTGTAAGGACACGCCGTGCTTTGGTGTTTACCAGTCAGTCATTGTATCTTTAGGCTACGTTTACAACTCCTGCTAACATGGATTTGGTGTTGTCCCTAATGCTTCCTAACACGTCCTGCTCAGTGTTACACAGAAAAACCCTTGACTATAAGCTGTTTCACCCATGTAAATGACACCAAGGCAAAGTGTTGCCAAGTAGCTTTAAGACCACTCTTTGAACAGCGTGAGACTTTGAAAGCTTTGCTCAGGTTGACTTGTGATCGCTCACTCGACCCTGATGAGGTGTTCAAAATAATCCCAACACAAAGAACCAACCTACGAAATTGGTGTTAATCACATTGCCAGATTGATTTCCTCCTCCTCTTTTGTTTTTCTTACACTACACCTTAACCTTTTGAACTCTTTGCATGTCAAGTCATTGAAAAACAGGAGCTGGCCCGCAGGTAGGGTTTGTTACAAGCTGTCGTATTCATCGTACAGGTTCTGTCCCCTTTTTTGCTTTGAAATGCAGCTCTCTTGGCATTTGTGTTACGTGTGTTGGTTTTTTCCAGATTTAAATGGCTTATGATTTGAAATATACAAACACTGGCTAACTGTGACACTGTTAATGCGTTGCATTTTGTTTCTGCATTTCAGAAATTGCGTGTAAATAAAACTAATGAAATACACTGGTGTTTTGTGAACTCAACTAATTTGCCCCAATAACAAATAAATTCACAGAGCACATGTTAGATGTTGTGATGGTTACACTGCAATGACAAGACAGCGGTTTAACTTAAAGATAGTTTTATTGGTCTATGTACAACGACGACTTTCAGAGACACACAGAGCAGCTTGAATCCCTCTTGGTGATCTGCAAACAGAAGAAATTCATATTTACAAGTGTGGACAAAAGCACAAAGTGAAGTCAGCTGCCAGCTAAGTTAAAACTAATGCTGACAAATCCTCAATGTTCAGTTTGTGTTTAAATGTGGATGTGGTGATTGAGCTGTTTGATCACTGTGAGGCTCCATTTCTCAGTTCAGTGCGGCTGAGCGACAAACGCTTCTCTGGATCATGTAGTTCAAAAGCACCTCAGTCTACATCCTTCAAATGATCCTGCAGCTCAGTCAGCACCTCAGGAAACGTCTGGACAAAAGCTGAACATTATAAGGAGGATTTGTTGCTGGACCGGTGGATTAGACTGCATCTGGAAGCCGAGTGTGTCTCCTGTGATCTGACCGCAGCCGTCAGATTAACGTTCACACATGGAAGCAATTACCCAGAATCCAATTTTCAACCACCTCCAGGACACTGCTTCTTGTGTTGCAACTTAAAAGGATACATACAGCAAAGAAAAGGACCTTTTATAAATTAATAAAATGATCTAAGGTATAAAAATGTGTCCTGAAAGTGAACTTCATGAACTTAAACCTCAGCTGAACCTGGCCTGGAGCAGGTAAACCTAAGAAACACTGACCTCTACAGGAGATGACTTCTACATGACACGTCAACCAGGTTCACAATAAACAGCGTGTGCCATTTAAAAAGGTTTAAACTCAGCCAACACTTTAAACTGTAGCTCAGCTACTCACACAGCAACAAGTCAAAAGCATCTGCAGCAACAGAAGGGAATTTCTCCAAGTAAGTGACCCTATAGAGCTGCTACAAAAATGTTTTAGTGGGGACTAAATTAGAAATGTACTGCTGGTATATTTTTGAATTAAAGAAAAACAGAATCGAAACAAACGGCTTTTACGATAATCTTTCCCAAGAGTTATACGCAAATGTTTTGGCATCTATGGATGAGATGAACTACACCAGAAAACACAAGCTGAAGCTGTTGGAATGTGGCTCAAAAGCCTGAAAAGTACGGCCCAAAGTTTAGCACACGCCATAATTACAATTATTTTAAGCTCCAAAAATAGGGGATGAAAAACCGATGCTTGGAAAAAAGAAAAGAAAAAAGGGCCTTCTACAATGTTTGCTGTGGGAGCTGACATCTTCCGCTAGACTAAAAGACAATTCTGTGACAGTGGGATGAGACTCTTCTTTGCATGCAAAACTGGTTGTCCTGATTGGCGAGTGCACCAGTTGTCATTTAGGCAAAGGAAACTGAAGAAGTCACCTTATTCCTCATCATCTGGTGGGATACCAAGCTCTTCATCTGTCCATTCAGAGGCATCCGGCCAGGGGAAGTGACCCTACAGGAAACGGACGAACAGTCAGCGTCATAACGAACAATGATCTGCTGCTGTCAGGTCTGAGCACAACAGAGGAACTGTAGAAACTCCACATGGACTAAATGACCACATTATCAAGAACGGAAAACTATGCTGAACAAAAATATAAATGCAGCGTGTGCTACACTGATTCCTTTGGACATATGGAAACAAATATCCGCTGTTCATCTCTTCAAAAGAATGAATGTCATGGAACTAATAAGTAAACAGTGGAAGTGAGAATGATGCAGCCACAGATTTCCCATCAACCAGTAAGTTTCTGTGTGCAGACCTGCTGTTCACAAGATGTTACTTTTTTCTGCATAATTCTGAGTAAATTCTAGAAGCCCAGCAGTTTTAGAAATCCTCAAACCAGCCTGCCTTTCTTGTTTAATGTTAAAATTAACTATAGCTCCTTCTCTGTACCTGCATGATTACGTGTATGCTTTGCTGCCTCGTGATTGGCTGATTGAATAATTGCATGGATAAGCAGGTGCACAGGTATCCCTTTAAAATAAAGTGCTTTGAGAGTGTGTTTAAATATACACTCAGTAGGTCTGGGGCTTGTTCTATTTTACCAGTGTGTGTTTTCACAGCTCTGACTATCAATGCCTTCCTCTTGCTTTTAGAAGTCACTCCTCCTGATAACAGCGGCTATGCAGGTGGTGTATAAAACGCGTCTTACTCACCAACACCGCATCTGGATCATGCCAGCAGTGCCAAAGGATCCAAAACCACATGGCACCGCTGATGAACTCCGCCTCAAATTTCTGTTTCTTGGTGAGCTGTGGATATTGCCTGTACTGTGGCTCAATGTGTGGTCCGCCGCTCGCCCTGAAACATAAAACAGCGTTCAGAAGACACACATTAAGTCAAAGGGAGTAATGCGGAATGTAAAGTTAGATGTAGGACGGCGTTTTAAGAAATACTGCATTGATTGTTTAGAATCTACCAATTCATTGGGGAGCAACTGCTTCAGCTAACGCATTAGCCAAGATGCTAGCGGCCTTACTTTCTGCTCGTTATCCTCCGTGGACCCCGGCTCAGCAGCTGAGTTCCGGCCCGAAGGACTCCGAACACCCTCCCAAAAGAAGACATGGTCGCTTATTTAGCAAAACCCCACTTTTTGGTGGGTTATACGTTAAGATTTCTACCACACAGCACTTCGGTAGGCGAGAAGTCACCTTCTCTCCTTGTCAATAAGCGACCTCCCAACAAGATCAGCCGTGATTGGACAGAGAGTGACGACCTCTTTCGTTCCACGATGCTAATTGGCTGAAAGAAAAATACACTGATATATTAGAGCGCCCCCTTCTGCTGTGGACCGGACTGTGAAATGCTCAGTCTCATGTAAAGTTTACTCTTCCAAATTTTGAAATGTAAACTAATGACTTATTGTATCTTTGCATATTGCGTTTGAAAACATTACATAAATTATGTATATTTTTTTAATGAATTAGAAAATGTGAACATGCAAAACAAAAATGGTTAAATAGACTAAACACACAAGGTCATTTGTGTCGTAATTAATGATTATTTGCACAATATTGATGGAAAAATGCGCTCATAAATGTAAAGAATGGTAGATTAATTACAGCAGCAACAGCAAAAAATGGCAGAACAAATTAAAGCCCAGGCAATTAGGGATGATTTGAAAAGTAAAAGACCTTTATTTCAGAAACATTAAAAGAACACACCAACATGTTTTGCCTTTGAGGGTGTGGAGATGTTAAGGACAGTATTTACGTGTATGAATATATTGCATTAAATAAAACACTATCTTGGTGAGGGATGGTGCAGACAAAGGCGGATAAAATCTACAATTGGAAGCAAGTATTTACATCAGCATTAGTGAATAACATAAAATTTAAAAAACAAATTGAGGAACACACTCAAGCAATATCAATTTACATTATCTTCAATTATTAAACTGCATTGAGTAAACTCCAGGGCATTTTAAAAGTGCAAAAAACGTTTTGGAAATAATAATAATTTTAAAAAAAACAAGAGCCTTAATTTGCAACCCAGGTAATGATTATAATAAAGATGAAAGGTCAAAATTTGGATGGAGACCAGAGTAACCAGTGATCTTAAGGGCATGACTAACATGTGCTTCTCTTTCTTGAGGTATTTTATTTGATACACACCGCTGACATCAAAGTAAATAACTTCTGCATCCAGCATTCCCACGGCTGAATCACTCTCGCGTTGTGCCTCCGGCTGCTGCACAAAATGAGTCGAATTTCAGTTTATGAAACTGGTGATTGGATAGTCTTTGACTCAGTGCAGCCAAGTGTTAGGTTCAGGAGTGGAAAGGAAACTGGTGACTATTTTATTTTTGATCGCTGGGACTCTCTTGAAGCTGATTCCTGCGAGTTCAGAGAATATCGCCCGTAAAGAAGAGTCACCCTCAGTGATATCGCAATTTATGTTTGATCTGGACAGCTTCTTTGCTATAGCGTATGACAAAGTACTTTCCCAGCGTTACAGGCAGGTAACATCACAACCTCTTCCAACTTCTGCCTTCTGATAGGTGCTACAGAGCTCTGAATGCCAAAACAACCAGACAGGAGGACAGTTTCTTTATCCAGACCATCATTCTGATGAACAATTAAATCTGTGTATAATGCCAGTAACAACTCTTTTGAATCCTCACCTGAACCACTATATAAAGTGTGTATCACAAACTTGTTGATGCAAATTTTGTTAATAACTGTATTCCTTTCTATGGTCAGTATCTGCAAAGTTTTTGCATTTAATTTGACTGTAACTTGAGCTCCACTGTAAATATGCTCTTTTGCACATATGTATAACTGTAATTAGTAGTTAAACACTTACAATTTTTTAAATCTGCTGCTAAAATGTATGTGTTGAGTATGTATTTTTGAGTCAGTGAGTCCTTTGTGTAAACATACTTGGCTGATGAATCTTTAGACTGTAAGGTGCATCCCCTTAGTATTTGATTTTAAAGAAATGTTTAAGCTGTTCGAAACACGTTCCATGAAAGCTAACATAAACATGTAAGTTTTTTAAAAGTATTCATTATGTAATTTCCACACGACAAACTGGAAAGCCAAATTAAAGGGGAATTAAAAAGTCTTCAACAGTGAAATTTAACTGCATAGTCCACTAGATGGGGTCAAAAGCTTAACAAAGCCTCCAACGTACAAACCAGTTCAGCTGCTGGATTGTTTTTGTATTGTACATGAAATTTTATCCTCTTCCTGACATAAGCTGTTCATTGGTGTAAAAAAAAAAGTGGCAGCGGGACATTGAGTGGTTGTGCAACTTGTGTAACACGCAAATGAACTGGTTTCTGTCGAGGGATCGTGTCACATTTCCGTGGAAAATGTGGTTTAGTCTGCCAGCACAGCTGAGACTGGCACAAATGTAAACCCGTAAACACACGGGTCACCTCTCGGTTTGCTGCTGCTGCGGCTGTGAATTAAACAAGAACTTTCCAGGATATGAAAACAGGAAATAATAACATGGTGGCGAGAACGCGCACGGCGCCGCCGCCCAAAAGTGCTCGAACAGAGCACAATCGGAAAAAAAATCCTCGACGCCATCTTGTTCCCAGTCGACAACAACGGTGACCGATTTCATTAAATGACAGGAAGCTGCTGCTTGTCGCTTGACACAGATAGTCCATTGGCTTGCACAGAAACCGGCGTGCTACGGTCGTTCGTTTCGCTTTTACCCATCGGGAAGCTTCTTTACACAACACACACAGTAGTTTTGCATTGTTACCTAATGGCGCCTGGTCGTAGCTGCTCTCCGGTTGCGCCCCTCTCCCCTCGCAGCTCAGAGCCCGCCCACAAATACTAACTGCATGATGTCATCATAAACCAACCATTTCTCAAAAATGACCTTTTTCATCAATTGGCCAATTATTAATCTCCCACCAAACTGTGCGCCACGGTCTTAACACAGAAGACATCAGATCATCTTCACACCGAAAACACGGTGGGCACAGCAGCCATTGATAAACGTTATCCTCTCCGAAAAACCGACAGTTTGATGGTTGCATCCTCCACAGCCGTTTTTTTCCATCGTGAAGAGAGTGAAAGAGGCTCGACGGGCCCAAGCTTTTTATTATTATGATTTTAACCTCCGTGCTCCACCAAGTTTAATTCTACGAAGCTGGCTGCCCGGACACCAGCAGTTGCAGCGCTGCTGGGGCACTGCGCATGCGCGAGGGGATGCGGTTTAGGGTGGGGGAGGGTCGATGAATGGAAACGATGAGAACATGCTCTCTGAACATATGATGTCAAAGGGATTTCTACAGACATGTTTCTGGATAGGTGACAGTAACCGATTTACCACAATAATAAAGCTGTTGGGAAATTGCGGGAATTATTTTGTGTGTCACTGTCAAAGACATCTCAGCTTACCTACAGTGATAAATAAATCATAAAGGGTTGTACAGTGCAACTTAGGTGATTGATTATAGGGCAGGAAACTGACATTCAGCACATAATATTTCGTTGCTTACAGTTGTGGCGAGTGTGATTAAACTTCTGCAAGCCTAAAAATGTGAGCGAATTGAGTTTATTTCACACAGTATGTTCGATCAGTACATAATTATGAAGTGCATTGCAATACTTAAAGAAAAAAATGGTTTTACAGTGTGATTTCTTTCAAATGCAATGATGTTGTAACCTCTGAATGCTGTCCTGCATCTTGTGTATTCTTAGGGTATGATTTAATCTTATTGGTCAGTGTTTCATTGGCTACTCCTTCCTAATATCAGTTCAATATACAAAACACTGCTCTTGTGTAAGGGGTTATATAACAGCTTAGTTGCCTCCTACTGTGTTGGGTGGCGGATTTGGGTGCTCCTTTGCAGCTATTCCAGAGTGCTAAACGAAAGGATTTTGGTATAGGTGAATGTCACAAGCATTCCTGTGGCAGTAATAATATGTGTACTGGCCTATTCAGACATTTCGAGTGTGCAAAGTTTACTTTAGTGTTTCTGAATGGAACAAATGTGTTGAAACAGACATAAGTGTAATAAATCTGAAGTATTGTAGAGATTACATTTCATATAAACTTGCTATTTTAAGGCAAAATTCCTGAGATTGTCTCCTGTTACTATTCACTCTGAGAGGAAAACAAGGGAGGAAACTGCAATTCATTAAAACAAAACCTCATAACAAAAACATTCCCTCTGCAGATTTCTCCGAAAAAAGATGATCACTGAGACAACTTGAACATTAACAAACTGATATTGCACAAAGACCTGATACGTAAAACTGATGGTGTGCTTCTCTACAAGGCTGCTGTTGTCTGGATCAAACTGTTATAACATGCAATAGGCCACACAGAACTTTGTCTGTGTTTAAAAAAGTGAGTGAAACTTGAGCTTTTCTTGTAACCAAATAATTGTGGCAAAAGAAATGTGATAGCATAATAAGAGCTAACATTTAGCACAATTATTGGCAATATTTCACATAAGTATGTATTCAATATTGCCTGGTTAGACTACATGTGCTTGGAATGCCTAAAATCCTTGATTAAACTATAATTAGAATTTTACAGATGCATTTCATATATCAAATAAAGGCATTACTTCTTTTGCAATTAAGTGTGATTATAATTATTTTTCAAAGATATATATTTTTTTACTTACAGAAAAAACAAGCCATTTTGATGTAGTAATTACATTATATAAGACAAATTGGACCCTTTGAGCTATTTAAATCAATAAAAACATCTGTTGGTTATCATGCAGCACAAAGCAGGTAAAAACTGCACTGACAAAAGAGAATATTGCTCTCGCGGACCACAGTTTTTGGCACAAGATCACATTTTGAAGGCTTTGTATTGCGCAATGTTTTTGACAGGCATAACAAAAACAAAATTTTCCAGCTGTCTCATAAATCCAACAAGTTTAAATAGTACAGTCATTTAACATACTACGGTGGATTTTAGTCTACTAACTGTTCATTTGACGAGCAGTGTCTGAATAGCGTAGGACAGGTGAAATCCAGAGCGTTACCGACGACAGAAATAGCAGACTTTTTGAGGAACCACGGCCGGAGCCGCGCAAGAAGCGCGGTCCCGTCGTCCCTGTGAAGTCGGGAGTGTAACCCCGCAGTGTGTGGGGGCGGAGTCCGGGTTTACTGATGGCGAGGGAGGGGGGGCTCGTGGGGGAGGCGGAGTCTCGGCAGTCCTGGCAGGGCCGCCATTTTTGCAAAGGGAAAAGAGACTGGTTTGAGGGGATCTAATTTCTAAAACTCGCCGTTGACTAGGGCACAGTTTTAACGGTTTCAAATTGATTTCTAGCCACATCTGGATCCCCGCGTAAGACAACAGGCAAGGGATTTTTCACAGGATAGGACTCTTTAGCGGAGACGTTAAAATACAAACATTTTAAACCTTTACTAGGGATCCGCAGTGTGTGGACAGAAGTATTGTTTTGGTTGTGGAAGCTGTGTGGAAAGCGACGGGGGTCTTACCCAGGTCCCCTTATTCGCTGTTCAGATCCTCCAGAGTGGACATAAAACGGTAAGTAAACTGCATTAAGTGTTAGTTATTGAGTGAGCACAAATCCGACCTGGAAGGGTATTGTTGGCTTTAGTTAGCTGGCTAGGCACATCATGCTGGCACTGGCTAACGTAGTTGTATCAGCTGAGTTTAGCTTGCTAGCTGCTTCATCAGCACCGTTAGATTAAGGTGTGTAGCTTCCAAGCCCTTTCCGTGTATATTTGTCCTCGCAAAAACCTGAAAACAGCTACCTAAATGAGGTACGTTTTCAGTGCAAGTATCATGTTGGCAAGCCAACAGACCACTTGCTAGCTAGCGCATGCTACAAGCTCAAATTAGCTTGACAGACCGAGCAGTGCTCTGACTTTTCGTTGATAGTGTGGCAATACACCACATGTCAAAATATTATTTACCCGATAGCTAATGATCACTAGGTTTGTTTGCCACATGGTTTAAAAGACTTAAACTAATTTCACATTAACGATATCGGCAACGTAAGACAAAAACGCTGCAGTTACATGAATCTGTCCATAGCATAACGTCTTCGTACACATAGTCAACAACACTTTCAATAGTGAACTTCTCCTTAAAAATACGACATATAGAGATATTCGCACGTTGTTCCGCTATAAGTAGAGCTAAAGGGGGAGTCACTGGATGTGTAGTTTGACACAGTGACACTGCGGGCCATATTGCGCACAGTTTCATCCGTTTTGTGTAAACGATGTGACCTCCTAATAAATCGCTACCCGCTTTATTTCAACCCAGCTCAATTACTGTACATTAGCTTAAGTCCTTGGAACAGTGGTCGTAAGCAAACGCGCCAGTTTTGTTTTGAATTTCTTATGTTACTTGAATACAGTGTTTGCAGCATTAACACAGCACCAAAACAGTCAATTTAGCATTATTTACAAATTTACAAACTTGAATATATCGTGGTGGCTCACGTTCTGCTCATTTAGAGCACGGGACATTATTTCCGTTCAGCAAAATTTCATACAATAACCACTGTTCAAAGGCGGCGAACAATGAGCTTTCACATGCATGTAAACATATGAAGACGTTTAGTCGAGCATGTCCGAGTCAAGTAGAAGCAAAGGCCGTTGTTAAAATAGCTCAAATGCCTAGATACCGTAATGTCATAGGATCGTGAGCTTTTATAGATTCGCAGTTATGACAAGATGAACTCGAGAATATGTCAAATGTCAAACGAGAAACCGACCAGTGCTATTTTCTTGCATCTTGACTTAAAAGTACATTTCGCGATCACTTAATTTAGATTCAGGGTGTATTGGGTTCAAATGCTGCAAGCGTGGGGGAGGGGATGTTCCATTTGGGCATCTCGCCCCACTCATACAATTTGTAACTCCATCTAGATTGGCAGTCCTGGCCATGCCGAACTATACCGTCGCAATTGGTTGTTTTACCTGACGTGCAGCGAATTACCGTATGAATGTGCAATCGGCTTTGCTTTGCCCCGAGCAGTTAACTCTCAGCGCTGATGTTGTCGCTCTTTTCTGTCTGACGAGCCAAGCATTAATCCACTTGTTTCGTGTCGGTGCTAGCTTGCTGTGCTAGCTGTAACCTTCTACGCATTATGTCGTTAGCTTCCGTTGGTTACCGCTAGCTCGGTCGTTGCATTCCGAGGTTATTTTTGGCCTTTTATTCACGGCCCCAAAATTTAGAGTTTCTCAGTATCGCTCTGCTACATTTGGTTGTTCCCGCTTTCTTCTTAACTACTTAAAAGATCGCATTAAAGACGGTGCGTGCTTCGATTGTCCCACTGCTCCGAATGCCATCGCATGTAGCCTGCTAACATTACGTTTCGAAAGGCTAATGCTGGCCATAATTGCTAGCCGTTTAGCTCACTGGCCCTGCTTTCGACGAATTCACAAAACCCCTAATGGTAACAACACAGAAACTGTACCGACAGAGTGATACTTAAGGTAGAGTGTGTGAAAGAGGCGATTGAATGCATTCTTGGGGATTTTCTTCCCATGGCGAGGCTCCCCTGGCTACACGATTGTCTCGCCGTCCTGAGAAAAGCGCTATGAAAATGGCGACAGCACCAGGGTGTTGTGGTAACATAATAGCAACGTTGTACCCTCCACACCCCTATCGGCAGGACTGACTGCAGCGCCAACATACTCACCGAGAGGCAACTACACAACACATCATTTTTTATTTAAGTTGAGGTTATAATAATGGCAAACAATCTAGATAAATCCTCAGCAACACAGCGGTTTTTGGCTTGTTACAGTAAGAAGCACCGGTGCAGTTGTATATTCCCAAAACGAATTATAGTACCCCTGTAACATGCGTCACGGCTTATGCTGTTTTACGTTAGTGAACGAGTATTAATGTCACAGAAAATTAGACGTAAGTGCTTTTAATTGGCACAACAAACAACATGTGCTGTACTTTTTAGATTGCATTAATAAAGTTTAGTTACGGTACACAAACGTAGTTATTCGTTAAAATCGGTTTAGAGAAGACTTGCTCCTTTGCTGCATGTCACCTGCTAGGAATAATCTTTACCGATTAACCATAAACAGTATGTAGTTTGTCACTACTCACATGGCTTGCATTTCCTCATTAATGTTTTCAATTTCTTAGAAATGCAAACAGTTGTTTTTTTAAATTTCAATACTGGATAATGTGTATAATTTTTTTATGATGGTAGTGATAAGATTTTGAATATCAAGAGGGATTGTTTAATGTCCATAGTGAATCTTTGGAGACATTCAAGCACAGAAACCAGCTGAACATAAGATTCAAGTAACAAGAAATAACCCAGCACTTGCAATTTATATTGAGGGTAAATCTTTTATTAGATGCCATAAAATGCTAGGTACGTCCCAGTCTTTGTTTTGATCCGATATCTGTGTTTCCTCAGATAACACAATCGCGTACAGTGGCACCGCACATACTCTCAAGTATGTAGTAGTAAATAAAACACAGTCTGGATTGCATCTGATACTACCTTTACAGACTGTGTCAGTATAATTTCATATGACACTATATCTTTTGAATAAAATTTAGCCTGCTGGTGTGATACATGTAGACTTCATTTTACAAAATCTGATTAGGTAATCTGGTAATTTTTGACTTTTCAATGAGATTGTTATTCACCCATAAAATTATCTCATGTTAAATGAAAATGTAGGGCGAAGCATATTCAAACTAGCTTCGAGGAGCCACTGTTAAGCCTATGGCACAGCTGTGCTTTTCTCTACTTTACCCTGTGGGACAAACTTTGGCATTTTGTTCGGCTCAAATGCCTGTTCATGACTCTTGCCAAGAGGCATTTTTTTATTCTTTACCCCTGATAATTGTGATGTCACTAAATGTGGAAAGTAGAGCATTTTCCAAGTTGCAGAAACACACAGAGGTATTGCACACTAAAATCATAACACTGAGTCATTCCTATTAAGCTTGCATTATGGTTCAATATGTATGTGGTTTGCATGACTGTAAGCAGTTGTGGACCTGTTCTGTGCAGATTTGGTATTGTTGTCAACCTTAGTACAGACTGAAAGAGATGCTTCATATAGATGGGTTTGTTTGACTAAAGCAAAGCAGGAATAATGCACGACACAAGCCTCCAAAACCCCTGCAATCACACAATGTGAAATAAGCGGAAGGGACAGGGTCAGTGTAATGTCACCATATTAATATTCTTATCATATAGATCACGAAGCTTTTGAATAGTATGTATTGGCTTTTCCCTTTACCAAGGTCACTGCTGTGAGGAATTCCAGTTGGCCATTTCTAATGATAACAATAATAGGTGTCGGTGTCTTCTCTGTGGAGGGCTGATTTCTGTCAAATGAGCGAGAAGGCCTTCCTGTGCTTAATTAGTCTCTGCTACATAATGCACAGAATCCTAAGCCAGCTTGTTCATCCCTGTAAAGGAGCAGGGTCTTCAGTTCATTACTTATTACTTTTTCTCTGTCTACAGGACAACAGAATGGCAGCGTTAAATACCTGATTGGTTGTATGTATATTTGCGGCCTTATGCAGGAAAGTGTGTGTTTGTTCTTTTAACAGAGATGGAGAGGAGAGTGAAGGTGCCACTCCCCCTCTGCCATAGGGACAGAGCACTCTGGCAGGCAGCATAGAGACATGGCAGTCTCAGATGACACACCTTCCCTCTCACCCTAACCCCAAGGCTGACTCTGAGACACACATACGATCAAATAGCCACAAGCTGAGTGCTAACTGTTTCATTTTTCAGCAGCGAGAGACGATAAAGAAGGCAGACAAGTGCACAGGATGTCTATTGGTATATTGACATATTGATAGGGCAGATGAAGGCCACAGACTCATCAGCTTTCTCTTTTGACTCTCTTCCTTTACTTGGAAGCCCGCCTCTTGATTTTGTGCCCTTCCTCCTCTCCAGACAATACCCTCCTATCCTGAAACAGTAATACCTTTGTTTAGACGAAGCATGTGTCTGTGGAGATACACACCTTACCATGCAGGGCTTAGCTGTGTAGCTGTTGCCTGCTCTCTGGTGATCTTGCATGTGTGGTGTGCAGGCCCTCAGAGACCCAGAAACAAAGCTGCCTGGCTCAGGAGGCCGGTGTAGTCACATGGCATCCCAGCTGGGAGGAGAAGCCAGGGCTCAGGTGACCTGTTTTTGTGTTGCTAGCTGGGCCGTAACAGATCCTTCTTTAAACTAGCAAGCTGCCTCCCTGACAGGTGGCTTCAGGGCCGGAGCTGCTGAGGCTGCAGCCCGACTACACATCTCTCACCTTCCTGTTGCTGCACCTACGTTACAGTAGCATTTATGGGTTGTAGCATAAGGCAGGATGGGCTGAATAAAGAGGGGATGTGTCATCAATGTTGGTGATGTAACAACACTGCGGCCTAGGCGTGAAATTGATCATCAAACACTGTTTTAGTGGGACCTGAGTGGCTCTTACTGTTCTCTTGCCCTGCAGGTGCTGAGTGGCCTCTCCCCATTTTTGCTACACATATGGACACATAGCTCTCATTAGTTAGCAGTGCAGCGCATTCTCTAAATGCTGCAATTACGTACCAGCTGCATATGTGCCTGCTTGTCAGTCTCTAGTCACGACTGCTTTCCAAGTCCAGAAGACAACCATACCGGACTTCATAAACACAATCACACACATAAAGATGCAGCAAGTGAATTGGTTAGATTTAATATACACCAATTTAATTTCAAATGTTTGAAGGAAGCTCACCCTTGACCGTACGCAGTCCGGCTGTGACTCTGTAAGCAGCAGTGAGAGGGAGATAGAGAGATTGCGCCCCAGGGGTTCTCCTGAACAGGCATTACTCAGACAACAGGAGGGCTGCCCCAGCTTTGCTGCCAGACCCCTTTAACTCACTCACTCCCTGGCTGTTTGAGCTGAACTCAGAGGACATTGTTTTGATTTTGATACTCTGGACTTTTTTGTGCAGTTATTTGTCTTTCATCTCGTCATCACATAATTTTCTATCATCATGGCTGTTTAAAAGTTCTTAAAGCAGCTAAACAGGCGGCAGATACGAGACTACAAGTCACTCATAAATGACAGCTGCTTTCCCTTTCCATCAGTGTGCTTCACTGCTCTCCCTTAGCCTATATTGTGTACGAGTTGCTAGTTAGGAGACTCAGCAGCATTAGTGTCCCCTGGTTGTCTGACATTTAAGCAGACTGGTCTTTACAATATGAGGAGATATTGTTTTGCGCACGAAACAACGCACTTCCTTTTGTAGCAACAAAAATTGCTTGTGTGGATGTTCACATCCATATCCCCTGCTGTATTGATGTATGACTTCACCTTCAGTGCTCGAGTGCAGAGGGAGCGCTGGCAGCCATGGGCACACTGATTTATGAAGGACAAGGCAGATGCAGTGTGTCCCACGGTACGTACCGTGAAAAAGAGGGCCAGGCCTGCATTCCATCTGGGTCATGCTTCCTGTGTAGATGACTGTATTTGTATGAGTTTGTTTTATCAGTTTCTTAGCTGAGTCACTGCAGCTAGCTATGAGGATGGTGTGAAGTCACATCAGCTTGGCAGTGGGGGCTGTGGGATTCGGTTGGAATCCCTCATTTTGTTTTGCTCCTCCCACTTATCGAAAAACATAATCTGCTGAGACTTGGCTGTGAAAGCAAGAAGGAAAACACTGTTACACATAGAGCAGCGGTAATAAGCTGAGGAGAGAGGGAAACTGTTGTCTGTAGCGGAATAATTTGAATATGATGGTATGGGTTTTCCCTCACCGACTTCAGTGCAGTTGTGTCTTAAAAGGATAGCTATTCCCTACACAATGACGTGACTGTGTCCCCTCGCTGAGGGAGAGGAGGAGGAGGAGGAGAATGGAGAGACTGGGTTATGCTATGTGCTCCACTCCGCCACCCAGAGTCCACCCAGGTCTGGGCTGTGTAGCATCACTGTCAGTCCCCATGTACACCTCCCCCACCCCACTGCCCTCTCAAATGGAGGGGCTGTGGTGATTTCTAAAGCCTCCCATAGCGCAAGGAAATCTATTCAGTGAGCAACTGAAAGGTGAACAGATTTAGAGAAAGGAGACACCCAGAAAATGTAAACCACTTCCACCCTGTGGCTTGTTTTACTAATATCTGGTTTGGGTATGTTTTTTTTTTTTTTTTTTTTTTTTACTACGTCTGTGTCCTTGTTCTACTCACCCTGCTCTGTGCATGTTCCCCCGTTTTCCCCACCCCGTGCTCCTCATGTGTTTCCATACCAGCAGTGGATTTAACCGAAGGTGGCTTTAAATGGTCTCTCCCGGCCCTCTTGTAATTAGGAACTGTGTCTGCGACACTCCCCTTCCCCTCGGCTCTGCGTTACTGTCTCAGGTTTATTTAGGAAGTGCAAAGAGGAGGGAGAAATCCGCCTGGGCGGGGTGACTGGGCACAGAAAGGTGGGGGGGAGAGTGTTTTTCTCCCCCTTTCTTTGGCTGCGTTTCTCCAGGGTGATGGACAGCCCTTCTAGAGGAAGTAGGAGGAGCAGACAGAGGCAGTCACAGCAGAGCTCAGATTTAGTCAGGAATGTTGCTGTACTGTACTTGCTTTTCTTTTTTCCGCTCGACTTTTGTCAGTCTTGCTTGAGTCTGGCTGCAGCACAGTGCACATATGTTAGCCCACTGCCCTGAGAGCCTCCTCAAAGAGGAATGTTTGAAAGGACAGGGCGAGGGGTTATCCGTCTGTTTGTGTGAGTGTGGGGGGGGTTACGCTTGTGAACGTGAGCTTGTGAGTGCATTCCTTACTCGTGACGGCAGGGTTCACTGGACGAAGTGGAGACAAACATAGTTGACGACGAAACACACTGGCTGCTTCAGATGGAAGCTATCTTAGCAGTGCTGAAATATACTGGGCCTCTCTGATAAAACAACAAAAGGGGGGTCTCATTTCAGCCTTTTTGGCAAACTGCCCTATCCTTGTTGAAAGAAATTATTCTGGTTACAATAGCTTCCACCATGAAGTACCCCTGCCTGTGATGTAGCCATGCTGTCTAACCCAGCCACTGCACACATTCAGAAGAGAATTTGAAAATTGATCCCATCAGTTGCCTTGGCTGACACACAGACTCACAGGGGTCTCCTTCCTCCTATTAATTAGGCCTGGAGCTGACAGCTGTCATGTCTGTGAGCCTCTCACCAGTCCTGCTGCCTCAAATATTGTATTTGGGTGAATTAGTACCTGATATTGCTCTTGCGACTGTTGAGCTTGTTTAAAAAGTCTCCTGTTGTTTGTTTGTCACTGTTAACCATGATAGTTTCCCTGACAAAAGCTGTGCAGTCTAGCTTGGTCATGAAATGCAGCTTTCCTGGAGAGAGACACTACATGCATGTAGGAATATGATTGTGTGAGTGCTGTAGAGGGCATGCTTAGACGCATTCTTGCCACACAGAACTTCATAGGCATGCAGAGACCGGTTTTGTGGTGGGAATGTTATTGCTTGCTAAGTGTGTGAAGTATGCCCCTACTCAGTCCATGGCATACCCCTGCTTTGTAACCCTTCTCTGATTTACACCCTCAGCCATGATCTGAGCCTTTGTTTGGCCCCAGTGTGCATGAGCAGGCGGAGGTGTGACCTCCAGCCTATTTTGTCTCAGCATCTGTCCCTCCCACTAATCCCGCTTATCAACAGAGCTCTGTGTATCAGGGGCAGCCACACTGACACATATGCTGCCGTCTGGATTCACATCACATGTAAATACACGGCATAATATTCCCATCCATGTTATTTCCAACCTATAATTTATTACGCAAACCAGACTCCTATTTGGGGACCAGAGGGACAGGACATGCATTGCCTGACACCTGAAGTAGTCAATTATTAATGACTGGAATGTACAGCTGCCTTATTCCATGCAAGAATAATGGCAATAATAAAAACACAAGCTTTCCTGTCAATGCAATGTGTGAATGTGCAAATACAGTGCAGTTGTGTGTGTTTGTGTTTTATTGAATGTGTTTGTGAGGGCTTAGAATAGAGCAGCCTCAGTAGTCGAAGGGGGGGAAAAATGGCTTCTGTGTTGCATTTTACTCCTTTCATGGCGGCTGGCTGCTGTGTTCTCTTGCTCCCCTTTGTGGGAGCTTTCTTACAGTGCAGCCTTATGCATTCCTGACAGAGTGTGTAGAGGTCGCTTTAGCGCAGTTCACAGCAGCAGCTCAGGCTTCAGCTTACAATAGCGTATCGTCCCGCTTTTCATCAGTCAATAACCTCAGTTTAGTAGCTGTGTCGGGGAGGGGGGAATTCCTGGCAACCCCTTCACTGTCAAAGACTTTTCTTGATCTGAAAGTATGAATCATGCATTTGCGTGTGCTGGAAATACCCCATTTTCACTATGATTTGTAGTTTCAGGTTTTCCGTATACTGTACCTTGCTTTGTTCTTTATGGAATGACAGAAATAAAACTGTTCAAGTGGATGTCAATTTATGGTAGAAATTGTGCTACTACAGGAGACTAACACATTTTTTTTATTCCCTCTCTTGTCTGTGTACTCAGGCCTTGTGGATGCACTTAGATGTCTGCAATGACTGCTGTGGCTGGCATGCCTCAGTGTTTTGGACTCCCTTTCTCTGGACTCAGTAGGACAAGAACTGATCAGCAGAGAACGTCATGAGCATAGTCATCCCAGTAGGGGTGGACACAGCAGACACCTCATACCTGGACATGGCTGCGGGCTCAGAGTGAGTAACACCACGCGTTCACGGTTCACACCTTTGAAGCTCCCTCACTTCCTCGTTTCCTCCTAATTCATTTTTCTCTACCATCTTTGGTGTTTGTCATTGCCAAAACTTCATTCTCAGTTTCGCTCCCCCCGCCTTTGACCTTCTGACTGCCTCTGTTCTCATCTGTCACCCCTCTGCTGTCGTTCACAAGCACTACACACTCTTATTTGGTGTAGAATGATTTTCCTGTCCCTCTCTCCTCTGTATACGCCTCAACATGCCCTCTGTGATGTCCAAAGCAGCTCCGTCATGTCATTAGTCAGTTCTCTTTCCAGACAGATTTCCTCTCATATGTTTACAGAGTTACTGTTAATGGGGAAAGGAATTTGCAGGAAGCAGGGCCCCTCTAGTGTCTGCTCTAATGGACAGTTCAGTCTTGCCATTGATTGCACTCAACTTTTGCCTGCGATGTAGACATTCACAACGTTCTATTAAATACATCTACCCATGTGAAACTGGCCGTAAGCCCAGAATGTAGATGGATGTGTGCAGACTGTGTTTCTAACACTGTGCGAAGTACCAAACACGATTTTCCTTGATCCTTGTCTAATGCTGTAGCTTGATGTTTGCACATGTGTACACTGCATTCAGTCAGTGAAGCAGAAATGGTGCATGGAGCCATGGCAACAAGCTTCCTGTTGCCCCTCCTCTCTGTTTCCTATATTCTTGTCAAGGACATTGCCGTGGATTTTTCTGGTCAAATAAATGAAGCAAGAGGTTCGCGTATGACTAAAGAATAACACACGTCATCTACTTATGGAGGGGCTCCTGTCTCTTTAAAAGAGGGAGAGCCCTCCCCTCTGCCTTCATCAGAGCTGTTGCCGTGACAGCTTGTGTTGCCATGGTATCTGCCCCTCGCTCCCCTCCCTCCTCTGTGCACTGCGCAGGGCCTGTTGCCATGGTCACTGTCCTGAGTGACAGGTGGTCCTCACATAGATATGGCGTCTTAAACAGTCCCACCGCGTCCCCCTACCCCCTCCCTTTCTCCACAGAGCTCTGCTGCCACCGGGGGTAGGAGTAAGCCCCTTGCCTTGACTCTCTCACTTGTTCTTTGTCCGTCTGCGCTCTGTGTCCGATTGCCTGCTGCAGATTTATTCAAAAGCAGATAACAAGCTTGAAAGGGGCTTCCACCTGCTGTTGCGCAGGTCCCATCCAGACCAGAGGGACCGGAGCGTAGCTGGACACGCACATACACACAGCTCTGTGGAGAATTGTGACTGTGCCAGCTGAGTCTGGAACAGCGGGCTGGCTACTCACCAGAGAAAAAGCGTCACGTCCTTTCCACGTCCCCCTGAAGTCTGCAGCAGCGTGACCAGCTGTTGGCTAATGCAGTGTGTGTGTCCACAGTGACACACAGAGCGCAGCGTGCGCGCACACGCTGATAGAATACGTAGTGTTGCCATGGCAGCAAGTGGGAGCTCTTCAGGAGTGAAGGCGTTGCTTCTGGCTGTTCAGGGCTGCTCTTTTTCTCTCCTGCTGTTGATCTCTCCATTCTTCGTGCTCGTCCACTCTGCCTTGTCACTATCTCTGAGGAGGTGTTTGCTGTCTAAATGACATCTGTCCCTTTTTAAATAGTCATGGCATTAATGAGCTATAAATGGAGCATACCTAACTGTCACCTTAAATTAAACTCCAAGTCCCAAAGATTCTGTCTTCATTCCACTGTCTTTCTCATGCTCACCCGCTTTTCATCTGCACAATGCAGGCCATAGTCATTTTTGTTGGAGATGATCACGACTGACTGTGTGTCTGCAACCCTCCCACTTATGTGTGCTCTGACTCTGTAGTCCCTCCTTTCCACTTCATAGGAGTGGAGACATGAATGATACAAACCCTTAAGCTATGCACAACAATATTCAAACACGTTTACTTCCTTTCCACTGAACAGACCGGCTCAATTCTGTCTGTCTTTGACTGTCAGTGTCTAAGTGTTGTGTGTCCTTTCTGTCTCCAAGCCTGAATTAAACTTTGGTCAGGCTGAAAGAGTGCAAAGGTCCCATTTGAATAGTTCTGTTCAACCTATAAAAAGACACTTCCTCCAAAATCCACTGAATGATAGAAGCTTTGACCTGATCTTAAATCACTCTGCTTTTATTATAAAGTGTAGACTTTGGTCTGGTTAATCATTAATGGGAGAAAATGAGTGAGCACACTCAGATTTGATATTCTGCCTCTGTCTTTGAACTCACTGCACACTTCAACATTAAGACAAATTAATCTGTGTGGCAGTTAATCTGCCCGCACACCTACCTTACCCTGGATCCGCCTCCGGACTTCATGCATGCACTTACGTTTTCACTTTGACAGTGAATAGTTGAGCGGCAACACACACAGGAAGTGTTGCACAGTGCTCTTTTGGCATGCAAGAAGAGCACTAGGGCTGAGAAGGACTCCCGCAGGTACTGTATCACCAACTTACCTTGAGACTCATTTATTAAAGGTTCAATGTAGCAGGGCAAGAAAAGAATGAGAAGGAAGGACACGGGGGTGAAATGTGTTTTTTAATTTCCTATTTAAAATTTCACTTTTGCCATTATTACTTGTTCCAGCTGATAATTATTTTGTATATCTCCTAATGTGGCTGTAGCTTTACAGTGTGCGTCTTTGCTAAGTGTGAGTTTAACAGTATGTCTGTTATGAAGTCACGGTGGCATGTGTGGCCTGATCAAAGTGCTCATCGTGTTCAGTACCGATCTTACTACTTGCTGAACTTATGAGAGGCAGTCTAATATGCTTAGTGAGCTCTCTTTCTCTGTATTTTGCCTTGTTTGAGGAAACTTGCTGGCAGTCTCCTTGGTAGTTCTTGTATGACTCTGACCTTGGATTGTAACTCTGTGAAAAGTGTAGAATCAATTGTGTTTTCCCGTGATTGAACCGCATGTGCACATGTCGATATCTTAGTCATACTTGAATAGCTACCACACCGTACCTAAAACACTCTCAGATGCGTCTTGTTTGTCCTGTATTGTCAGTTGCTCCTCATTTTCCCATCTTTTCTTTTTCTTTCCTCTTCATTCCTGACTGCCTTGCCTCGTTTCATTCATTTTGCCAGTTCCGCTGCCCTATTCTCGTAGAACACCTCCTCAGCAATAGAATTAATCATGTCATAATAAGGGTGGATTGGTCTGAAACGGTCAAACAGGCTCTCTGTACAACTGTTCTGTGATCCGGGGGAAAGTGGATCTACTGGTTTGGTATGAATGAGCTTGAAAAAATTGTTGTGTGTTGTTTTGTGTGAGTGAGAGGCAGCATGTGTTTCTGATGAGTGCCTTGTCAATCTGGGTACAGGAATAATATTTAAAACAAACAAAAAAAGCCAAATTTTAACATTTTTATACCTGGCTGTCAGGCTTGAGCCGTCTAGTTAAGGTGACGTGACAGAAATCAATGTGTTTCTGGGTTTGTAGCGGCCCTCGACTGCTCTTGTCCTTCTGACAGTGCGAATGTCACAGCTATAGAAAGCATCTTTACTCCTTATCTGGCCATTACACCTCTGTGCGACCACCAGCAGCTACCCTGCATCTATTCTCACACTGTTGTGCAGAAACAATGCCGAGTTCCACTTTGTAACCTTGCTATCAGTGCTTTTCAGTGTACAGTAGTGTTTATTCTTTGTGTTTTCTGTCCATCAGACCAGAATCGGTGGAGGCCAGCCCTGTGGTGGTGGAGAAGTCCAGCTACCCGCACCAGATTTACAGCAGCAGTTCTCACCATTCCCACAGTTACATTGGCCTGCCTTACGCTGTGAGTATACACACTCCTTTACATACTTTGAATCGGTTCAGGGCGTTGCATTGCGATGATTAAAGTTTTAGTTTCAGCCCAATGTGAAAAATGCCTAAATTGCAAAATTCAGATATGTGCTTCCTTTGCTGTTTCTCAAACAACTCTAGTGTAAGCAGTGAGAAACGGTTCTCTCTGGAGTTGTGGCGGTAATGTGAGCTGTTGTTGCTGTGTGCATGTGCTTGAATAATAGCAGTAGCAGATGACAGCAACAAAATCACACCGACGAGAGGTAGTCGTTTTTACTTGAGTGGTATGGAAATTGTTCCATAAACCATCCTGTGTCAAAATTGCTGTTCAAATTAGAAGTGGCAGCTGTTGCAGCACCGCAGACTAAAGCTTTTGCTGGCATGAGAGTGACATGCATCTCTTTGAGATTACAACGCCTAGTTCCCGTCTCATTTCCAAAATCGCAGCTAAATACACAAAACTAGAGCTGCCTCACTGTCCACAGTCATTTATATGAGAAGATAAAGCACCAGTGGAAGGATCCCAGGAGATGACATTGGCATTTTATATGAAGAAATGCAAATTTATCACCTACACTGACCTTGAACCGTCCCTCCCTTTTAATAACTGAGTTCAGCATCACCAGCTCCTGTTTAATCTGCAGTTAAATATTGGCTTGTGCTGAACTGATACCAAAGTTGTCTGTATTGCTTCATACTCTGGCTAAAACTAATACGTATTTCCCTTATCAGTTAATCAGTAGTATTCTTCTTTCAATTATTTGTTTTATCTGTGTCGGTAAATGGTGAAAAATGGCCAAGTTGATGCGTTCAGATCTTTTGGTTTGTTTGACCTGCAGTCTAAAACCCTGCTGGTCCAGAACATATGCAGGTTATTGTCCTGTATGACAAAAAAAAATCCACATTTGAGAAGCCGATTAAAGGTGACCAAAGAGAGATTCATGCACTTCGTAGTGATTCACTTTTGGCGAGGTTGATTTTCAGTTGATCGATGCATTGCTGTTCTTGCTTTGTGAACTTGGCACTACGCTGTGAAACGTTTGCATGCACTACATGACCCGTGCATCCTCCAACAGGACCATAACTATGGGGCGCGGCCCCCACCTACGCCGCCAGCCTCCCCGCCCCCCTCCATGTTAATCCGACAAGGAGAGGGGGGGCTGTTTGTTCCTGGGGGCAGGACGAAGCATCCAGGGGCACCACGCTCAGCACCTCAGAGGATGGCAGCTACGGGGCTGACATCACCCGCTGCATCTGTGGCTTCACCCATGACGATGGCTACATGATCTGTTGTGACAAGTGCAGGTAAGATTCAGGTTAACACAAGTCGTCACAAGCCTCGGCTAATGTTGACTCTGGCCCTTTTCATCACGTAGTTTTGGTATTTGTCTCCTTGTATAATGCGAATAATTGATGACTCAGACTCTGTTACTTCTGTGGTGACAGCTTCAAACAGTGAGTTGGAAGTTAATCTAAGATGTTTTTTGTACGATTCTCTCAGTGCCTGGCAGCATATAGACTGCATGGGCATAGATCGGCAGAACATTCCTGAGACCTACCTGTGTGAACGCTGCCAACCACGACACCTGGACAGGGAGAGGGCGATCCTGCTGCAGACGAGGAAAAGGGAGTGTTTGTCTGGTGAGCAAGACTTCCCTGATTCATTGACAGGCTGTAGTCTTCATCAGGATTGCTTTAGGTCCCAACATGTGTTTAAAAATCCTAACAAACATGCACTGTATTGAGTCAAAGTTAGATAAAATACAGAGACTAGGTTGGTGCTTTGAGAGCTGCGTTCCTCAGTGTGACGAGTTTTCTGTGAGAGTCAACAGATAGACATTTCAGTTCTGCTTTTACAGGCTTCCTTGCTGCAGTAAAGGGCCAGCTTGTTGGTGAACATAGCAGGTTATAGGCTGTGTCAGGGTGCAGCTTCCTCCCCCTGCAGGCCACACAGGTTCTGTGCAGCCTGAGCCTGGGACGTACTGACACCTGCTGGACGAGTAGCAAACTGTAGTTGTCTCGTTTGTGCTCAAACATGCCTTATCTTACATTATCACAACTTGGCTGACTTTTGTTTTGCCTGCAGCAGCTGTGGCTTTTTATAGCTTTGTATGTCAGTTTCTTTGTTCAGCACTCCCTTCTAATAACTTATGTTCCTATTCAGATGGGGACACCAGTGCTACAGAGAGTGGAGATGAGGTTCCACTAGAGCTCTACTCCACCTTCCAGCACACGCCTACCACCATCACCCTGACTACTGGGCGCCTTGGCAATAAACAGGCTGATAAAAAGCGCAAAAAGAGTGGTGAAAAAGAGCCTCCAGCAACCTCTGCCAGAGCTAAGAAGGTCACCTATATTTATTTATAAGAAAAGCACATTATTTACATCACATGCTTGAACCTCTATTAACGTTCAGTTTCTTCACTTCTCTGGCAGGCCTTCAGAGAGGGGTCTAGAAAATCCTCAAGAGTGAAGGTAAACTCACAAAAGCAACATGCAGCCACTGTCCAAAGAATGCTTTAGTGGTTTGCTGGTAAAAGTCGTGCCGTGAGTAACGACTGCGCTGTTTTTCTCAGGGTGCAGCTCCAGAGCAGGAGCCAACCGAGCACCCGTCTCTGTGGGAGAACAAGATCAAGACGTGGATGGAGCGTTACGAGGAGGCCAGCAGCAATCAGTACAGTGAGGATGTCCAGGTCCTGTTACGAGTTAAAGAGCAAGGCGACGGCAAGAGCCTGGCGTACAACACGCACCCAGCCTCCTTCAAACCTCCCGTGGAGGTACTGACTTATGCACATATCTCAACTGTAATCCCATTCAAATATCACAGATCCATACTCATCCTTTAGTGTTTCATCTTCCACGTCTGCCACTGGTTGACATCATCTCTCCTTTTGGGGTTTGGATTTAATTTAGTCTGTCTGTGGTGTTTGCTTATGCCAGGCTGCTTCTTTCTTTCAGAGTCAAGTTCAGAAGAACAAGAAGATCCTCAAGGCGGTGCGAGACTTGGCCCCAGACTCCCTCATCATTGAGTACAGGGGAAAGTTCATGCTTAGACAGCAGTTTGAGGCCAACGGATACTTCTTCAAGAGGTCAGAGTGCTAGTCACTAGCCAGAAGGATTTCTCCTTGGATTTGTTTCCTCAAAATATCACTTCAGTGCCATTGCCTTTTTTGTACACAGGTCAAATAAATTAAGACCTCTAGTAGCTTGTGTTGGGAGGCTACGTAGGCTATTACATTGTGATGTTTTATGCGACTTGTTCTTACTCGTGCGCTGACCTTACTTGTTTTCCTTTTTAGGCCATACCCTTTTGTGTTATTTTATTCTAAATTTGACGGACTGGAGATGTGTGTAGACGCTCGCAGCTTTGGTAACGAAGCACGTTTCATCCGCCGTTCCTGTACGCCTAATTCTGAAGTATGTAAACGTGCCAAAGTATATCTTTTCATTCAGTTGAATTTAGCTCTCTTTTACATTTACAAACAGTTATATTGACTAATGCTCTGCTAAACCTCCTTCAGGTACGACATGTCATTGAGGATGGCATGCTGCATTTATACATCTACTCACTGAGGCCTATCACCAAGGGCACAGAGATCACAATCGGTTTTGATTTTGACTATGGCAGCTGGTGAGTTATTAGGAGTAGACTTGCAAAATACAATGCAAAACCATAGAAACAAGACAAAGTGATTTAAATGTTTGTGTTTGTTCCTCTTCTTTGAACGTTTCCTGTTTTTTTTGTTTGTTTGTTTGGTTTTAGTAAATACAAGGTTGACTGTGCCTGTGTGAAGGGGAACCAGGAGTGCCCAGTGCTCAAGCACAACCTAGAGCCCACAGAGAACCTGGGCTCCGGAGGAAGACGCAGAGGGAGTCGCAAGGACAAGGAGCTGTCCCGGGACGACCAGGGTCAGAACCAGAACATGGGTTTGGACGGCGAGGGGAAGAGCAAGAGCATAGGCGACAGCAAACAGAGGAAACTCTCTCCTCTCCGTCTGTCCATCTCAAACAACCAGGCAAGACTGCATTCCTATGCATATCACACAAAATGCACACAGTTTCACCCGTCTTTAACACTTTGGCGCTTGTATATTGCGTGGTTAGACTTTGTTTTCTGTTAAAACACATTCACCCACATGGTCCATGCATGCAGTTTTGTTTGATCTTTATTAAATGTTCTGTGCATGTGTTTTTCATTGTAGTCACTCTTTGTTAAAACACATCCTGTTTAGTCCCCCCCCCTTTCCCATCATCCCTTTATGCATTCATGTTTGTCCCTCCCAACTAATTGACATAGTTCAGACTCTATTGCACAAGACAGTTTTGTGCCACTTATCTGGCAGAGATGTGCTTTAGTGTGTAACTTTTTGTGCAATGAGAGAATGGCATCTCTCTTGGATGTGTTAACCACAACACAAGTCTCATCTGGCAGTGTCAGAAAGGCAGCTTTAACTTGCCGTGATCAAGTCACATTATAATGAATAGGGTCCATTCAGCACTTTGAAGTCAGAGAAATCTTTTTTTTTTTTTGTGTAGAACTTGGGGCTTGTCGTGTAGAAATCTGTCCAGTGTGTCACATAGCCTCAGGACAGACTGGTTTAGACATCCAGGAAGTGTGTCACAGCTGTGAGGAAGAAAGGTGAGATGAGCTGTCCCAGCAGAAGAGCTTAAATACATTAAAGGCGTTATCATTACAAGCCGGTGGAGGGCACAGTGTGTCAACTGCTACGACATTCATTGGCTAACTTCTGTTTTAAACCATACTTCTTACACAGGCCGCTGTGTGTGACCAAACACAAGTTCTGAAGGGTGTGTTTTGTGCACAGACTGACCACTGAAGAACCAGTTACTCCCCCAGCCTCTCCCTCCCTCCCTGACCTCCCCTCTCCTCCACTCTTACCTGTCTCCCTCTAGTCTGTAGCCAGACTGAATGATCAGCCATGATAAAGCGCCATACCCCGCTCTCCCCTCCTCTTACAGGATCCTGAGTTATTTGAGGATCTAGAAGACAAAACCTCCGTTAGCAATGAAGTAGAGATGGAGTCAGAGGAGCAGATTGCAGAGAGGAGGAGGAAGATGGTAAGTTTGCCAAGCTAGGGGCTACAGCTTTTTTTTTTTTCTTTTTTTTGCCATGCAGCCGCCCAGCAGAAAGAGCAAAAATAAAAATCCACCTGTCCCCTGTTGCTCTGGGTGTGACCTTCACTATTTGTCTGATAAGGGCTTGGATAGGAGCAGCTGTCCTCTACCTCTCTTCCATGAAGCCAGCCTCCTCTTCATCATTCATCTGCTGCTAGTACTCCCACCACTGTCAATGCCCCTGTTGCTGTTTTGCTCAGTCCTACTTTTTTTGTGGTTTCCCTTCCTTCAGCTTTGACTTCCCTCTTCTCTCACAGTATCAAGGCTTTGTGCTTGTCTGTCATTACGCAGTGACGTTTGTTTTCCTCATGTGTTGCCTTTTTTTCCCTTCACCATATGAGAAAATGATTAGGCCTATTTGCCACATTCCTGTTAACACCACCGCCTCCTCTGAGTGGGAACGACACCAGTATGTCGTGTAGTTATTCAAGGTGAAACCATCCCCTAGTGCGCTTTGCAGTTCTCCTCTCACCTTCATTGCGGCCGTGAGTTTGAAATGGCCTGTTATGGGTTCAACCACTCTTCTCTCTCGCTGCCAAACGGCCTCATGTCCCTGAGAGATGGGGATCAAACACACATACACACAGACGAGCATGGTACACTACACACACTCTCTCTCTCTCTGGAAATTACCCTGCAGTCAGCTTCATTTCACACGGTAGACCCAAGGTGCAAAGTGCTGACTCATCTTTGGCCAACATACAGTTCTGCTAATCGGACAGAGAGATGGATAGATAGTTGGAGAGAGAGAGCAGGCTGCAGAGGGTAGAGCCTTGTTGCCAGGGCCATATTGACTTTGGGAGATCCAATGGGCCGCTTTCTATGGAATGTGGCTCTGGAGAGAGCTCCGGTGCCGAAGCAAAGAAACATGCATTCACACACTGACGATCACAGGCGTAGACGTGTGTGGATGTTGTAAATCCATGCCGCAACAAGGTGCGGGGGAGATAACAGTGGTGTGTGTTGGCACAATATCTTGCCTACTGAAGCACTTACTTAAGCTCCTGTTAGTTGAAAAGGCACTGTGACTCCTTTGTGTTATGACCTCCTAACTGAATGTTTGGCACTGTTATCTAGATTTTAGTTTACTTGTGGTGTTGTGTGCTCGGTAGTGCATCATGTTTGTGTGCTGTGTTTTTCCTGGCTGCAACACAAACTTCCCGTTGGGGACACTGAAGTTGTGTAGGTCAGAAAGCTCGTATGGGGCTATCATACGGATGGCGACCCCTGGGAGTGGTTTGTAAGAAATGAAAAGGCACAAGAAGATGTGCTTTTTGAAAATGCATTGGAACTTACGCAACTTGAGGTGCATTCAAACTGTGCGATAGTGATTTTATTACATTCTCTGAGATGCAACTGGTTCAATATTTGTGACAGTTTGTGTCAGACTGTACGGTATCACACCTCAGGCTGTGTGATGGAAGCCTGCTGCGTCGTGCAGAAAGGTATATTGGAGCAGAGACGAGTCTTCTGTGGCGCTGCTTTTATTTTAAAAATAGAATATTCGGCCACTTTTCTCTGCCAGAGCCCCACAAAACTTCTTCATTCCATTGTTTTAGTTTTTCTGTGTGTGCACGCACGTGTTTTATTGTTTTCTGAACTGTATTCACAAATTGCACTTTGGAAATGGTGTGCAGGCGATGTATTCTTTCTGATTTTCTGTCCTATTATAACTAGCTCTATCGTAGACATGGGTCGCCGCAGCAGCAGTCACATTGAGAGAATTTTTTCTTTATTTTTTGGACATTATCAGATTGTGGAAGCCAAACAGTGTGATCCAAGATCAGCATTTTTATCACATTTCTCTGACAATTTGTCTCAGGCAGCCACAGTGTAAAGTGGCCTCCTAGATGACATGCAAATCAGTTGTTCTTAGTATTTGGCAGTTTTTTTCTATCATATTCAGGTGTCATTCGTGCATTCCTGTTGATGGTGTACAGTTGAAATGTCCTGTATAGTAGGATTTTACAGTCCTCTCTTTGCAGTACGTACAGTGCCTGACTTAGTATTTTTCACCAGCAGAAGGTTAGAGTCTTTAGTCCAGACCCGTCCAGTGTTTGTGAAGCCGTGTTTAGTGGGGACTTGTCTCTTCTAAACTGGGCTGTCTCTTTATTGAACATTCAGGCCAACCCAGCGGAGCAGTCCCATCTCCCTGTCGGGGCGGCTTCAAGCTGGAGGGGACTGAAACTCAAGGAGGTAAACTTGACCCATACATAGCCACCCACCTACCAGCCTACCCACTGCCAAATCTCCTAGTGGTGACTGACTTATAGGCGTACTAACTGCCCTGTCGTTACAGACACAAATCTTCAGCCTGACCTATGCAGAAATACATGTGTTGTATGTTTTGTGGTATGAATCTATTTCCAAAGCGGTGTTCTTACTGATGGTTGAGCCCTTTGTTTTTGGTGGAGGTAGCCATTATTTTCATGCAAGGAGCTGGGGAAAATTTGTGGTGCAGATACGCAAACAGGAACACATTAGGCCAAATTCTAACTCTGTTGGTGTCCCAGTCACTTTTTGACACATTTTCCTGTCGCTCCTATCTCCCCTTTCTGTTGCTCCTGTGGTGAAAGCGAGAGGTCACTTTTCCCACTTGTGTCTGCATTTGCCACTCCGCACTCTGTTAGAATGGCTTTCGCTGTGTAGCACACATTAACCCGTTGCACCGCTACCTCTGGGGCTCTGTGGGGGAGTAGTACTCCATGGACTAATGCTCTCACTTCCTCTCCGTCACCCCTCCTCCCACGCCCACATCTAACCCTCTGCAGACACGAGAGGAGAGGAAGATGGAGGCCATTCTGCAAGCATTCGCCCGAATGGAGAAGAGAGAGAAACGAAGGGAGCAAGCCCTGGAGAGAATCGGTAGCATAAAGTCAGAGGTTGGGGGCCGCAGTGACATAAAGGAGGAACCTCCAGCCACACCAGAGATGGCAGATTCGCCAGCTGTCATGCAGGTGAGAACACAGATTCACATAACCTGTCAAAAAGCAAAACAAATGCATAGCGCTGTTAAAACACTGAGGAGTTGCATACCAGCGGTTTCAACTCTGGCCTGTCTTTTAACATAGCCACTTCTGGAGGTAAAAGAGGAGCCTGGACTAAAGCCAGCCAAGGTCAAAGGCTCAAGGAACAGGAAAAGCTTCTCAAGGAACCGCACGCACATCGGCCAACAGCGGCGGCGAGCTCGCACCATCAGCACCTGCTCCGATTTGCCCCCTGGCTCTCCAGCTGAGTCTGTGGAGCCTCTGACCAACGAAGCCCCTGAAGGAGAGACGCCCACTGTGCCAGAGCCGGAGGCCATCTCTTCACAAGCACCGGACACCAGCCCTCCACACAGCAGCTCACCTGCACCTGACAGGAGCCGCACAGGGAGCAAGAGCTTCAAAACTAAAAAGGTTCAGGCACATTTTTTTTAATTTTATGTTTCCACATTGGCCACGTTTACATGAAGTTTTTTTAATTTGGAATTGACTCATTCGGAATTAAAGTGTTGTGCTTCACGTTTACATGGTAATATTAATTCTGAATTAAAGTTTACATGGACTGCACGTTTATTCCCCTTCCTTAATTCTGCTTTAACGCTTGGGCATTGGAAAGGATTGGACAGGGAGTGGACGTGACGTATCCCTGTTTACCGGAAGAAAACAAACTCCGTTTGGCACGGCATTTCTTTTCCCCAACAACACGGAGGAACAACTAATAAGCACGCTTTTCGCTTTGCTTTTTATTGTCGTTTTGAAACAGCAGCGCAATAATGGCGTACTACTTCTGTTGCATCAGTAAGGTAGCAGGACGTGTACGTCGCTACGTGAGGAGCCAAGCATGTGCAGAATGACTGGAATTAGCTCTATACATGAATAGAACGTACACAGGAATTGGTTTATTCAGAATAAACACGGTAGTTTATTCGGAATTCACTTTCTAATTCGGAA
Source organism: Acanthochromis polyacanthus (assembly GCF_021347895.1). Classification (NCBI taxonomy): domain Eukaryota; kingdom Metazoa; phylum Chordata; class Actinopteri; family Pomacentridae; genus Acanthochromis; species Acanthochromis polyacanthus. The sequence goes on along the minus strand of NC_067113.1, from coordinate 40,526,297 downwards.
TTAAGTGTTTACAAGGAGATTTTAAAGCAGAATTCACTGTAATTCCGAATTAAAGGTCTCATGTAAACGTGGCAAGTGGCACAACCAGTACTGAGCAGTTATTGTGTATTTTTTTTAGTTTACATTGAAAACTGTTAATGTAACTTTTCTCATACTTTTTTTTTCCCCACAGCACTTTGTGAGTGAGTGGGTGGGAGAGAAGCAGCAGGACCGTTGTGCAGTACGAACACCTGAACCAGCCCCAGAGAGGCCGCTGAGAATAAGCAGCGACCCTGAAGTACTTGCCACGCAGCTAAACGCCCTACCAGGCATGGCCTGCTCCCCACAGGTCTACAGCACACCCAAACACTATGTCCGCTTCTCGTCCCCGTTCCTGGCAAACCGCAGCCCCACCGCTCCTGGAGTTCCCACGGGGAGACGGCGTTCCCGAGAACTGCCAGAAACGCCGCCAACCACTGGCTCCTGCAAGAAGGTACAGAGTTCTGCACAAATTCTGTAGCAGCTAGACTTGAAAAGTATTTAGAAAATCATGAATTTTTCCTCAAGATGGATGGACCGTCAAATATCTGAAGATAAACTTTATTTATCCCACAGTGGGGAAAGTTCAACGTTACAGCAGCTCCAAGGAGAAAAAGTAGTATGAGGCAGTACAGAATAAATTAGAAACACAGTGCAGAAATGCAGAGAACAGTATATACACAGAAAGTTTTATTTTTTTTAAGAAGAAGACTATTTCCATGAGGATGAGGTTGAAACAGTTTTTAAGCAGTGTGCATATGTGAGGGGAAACGTGCAGCAGTGACAGGTAGAAACGGTCATCTTCAGCCATTATGAGTTTATTTTTGCTGTTACAGTTGCATTTATTCCACAAGCCACTCATAGTGTAGTCATACTGTATTTATTCATTCTTATACATATTATTATAAATATTATCATTACTGTACATATGGTTAGTGCTGCTCTGAAAGATGTTTGCTGCTGTAACACTGGAAATTTCCCCTGACGTGAGGAGTAATAAAGGATTATTTTATCTTAGCTTTGTCTCTGTGAATATATCCAAAGTTTTCCGGTGTGTTAAACTAAATTCATCCCCTGTGAAGCCCCCTAGAATAATAAAAGAAATTTAGCAGTATCAAGAGACAAGCCTGTCAGCATGCACTGCTTTATTTAGCCGCTTCCTTTACAGAGTTAATGAATTTTTCTTCTCTCCTCCAGCGATGGTTGAAGCAGGCTCTGGAGGAGGAGGGCTCCACCAGCCCTGCCAGACGACCAAGCCTTCTGATGCCCGGTGAGGGCCCTCTAAGCCCCTCCATTAACGGCGACTCTGACAGCCCCCTACCTTACAACGGCACCTGCTCGCTACCAGGTAAGCGTTTGTGAGCGCTTTTAAGTCTGTTGCTGTTTGTGAGAATGAAACGTTTGAGACCGTAGTTAAGATTCCTGTTAGTTTATGCTTCCAGTGTGACTTAAGTGCATACAAGTCAGTAATGCAAAGCCTGGAGGTAAAATAGTGCAGTCTATAGTCTTGTGTATTTGCTGAATGATGGTAAAAAAGTATCTGAAGAAACCTATCTGTGTTAAATCAGTTTCCTGTAACACACTCTATTTTGCTTCTTCCAGAGTTGCCCACTCCCTTGAAGAAGCGTCGGTTGAGTCCGTTAGATGCCTGTATGTCAGAGAGCTCGACACCCTACGGTTCTCCTTGTGCCACGCCCACCCGGACAGACCAATTAGAGACGCCTGCGACGCCCGTTTTACTGGCCACGCCGCCACGTCCCCGAACAGAGGAGCCAAGTTCAGAGCCTGCGCCTAGTACCCCAACCCAGACACTTAACGCCCCTCAGGAGGTACGGCTGTCTATGTGGAGGAACACACATGAAGGTTACATGTTTGTTTGTACGAGGGGAAGGCAATGATTGACTTTGCTTTTTGCTGAACAGAGTGAATCTTCAGTGGAGAGCTCACCAGAGGTCAGCAGGAAACCCTGTGTGCAAGAGGTGAGCTACTCGCAGAGTATATTATTAACAGTCCATTCTTTCTGTGATGTCTTGGTTTTCAGCTTTAACCTATGTGGAAGGGTTTTTTTTTAGCCTTGCACGTTAAATCCAATCTTATCAGAATAGAATGCATGATAATTAGGAGACATGTATACCTCCCTACTGGCCTAATTCTGAAGGAGTGCTAATGTTATACATGCACTGATGACAGGATCTGCTGCTGCTTTCTTTCTGTCGTATATGGGGCACACTCTGATGTAAAGTGAATTCCAAACCTCATCGAGTCAGAGCTGTGAAGGAGCAACGACATATCGGACATCAGTGGTCCTAATGTTTTGGTTCATCCATGTACTTTTCTTCTCATGGGGGCGGCATGGCTCAGTGGTAGAGTGGCCGTCTTGTAACTCAAAGGTTGCCGGTTCAATCCTCGGCCCGTCGTGCTCGTGTCGAGGTGTCCCTGAGTGAGACACCGAACCCCTAATTGCTCCTGGTGGGTCGTGGTTAGCGCCTTGCATGGCAGCTTCCGCCATCAGTGTGTGAATGGGTGAATGTGACATATCATGTAAAGCGCTTTGGGTAAAAGCGCTATATAAATACAACCATTTACCATTTATGTTGATCCTTGTCCTCTAGGCCGATCGTCCGCCTTCGTTGGTCTCCTCCCCTTGTGTCAGGGCTCCCAGTTCAGACGGACCCCCCACAGAAGTCAAGGTTTCAGTTCCTGAGAGCCCACAACCTCCGTCTGCCGAGTCAACGGACTGTGGAGAGGACAGGGCAGACGGCGGTGCTGTAGAAGGCATTAGTGAGGCTTCCTCGTCTGCAGAAACGTGTCCTTCCTCTTATCCTGGTTGGATAAAAAGCCCAGAGAGAGGCCCGACTGGACCAGCTGGCCTGAACTTCTCTCCAGTCAACTCAAACTTAAGGGACCTCACCCCCTCTCACACCCTGGAGCCTCTGGCTGCTCCATTCAGGCCCGAGGCTGCAGCCGGAGCTGCAGCAGGGCCGGCGGCAGGTACCGGGGCATTGGTTGGCTCTCAACCTCCGTTCAGTGAAGGCCAGGGGCAGCTCTTTTACCCCTGCTCTGAGGAGGGAAGTTCACTTGGCTTCTCGCGCTCGTTGAATGGGGATGGCTCCGGCGATGGAGGAGGGTCAGCACAGAACCCCCCACAGAAGAAAAAGGTGAGGTTGCAATTTTTTCTACAAGACGGTTCCATCGGTCTTCTGTCGCTGTACAAAAAAGCAGCACGGTTATATTTGTAGTTACTGAGATATTCTTACTCAAAATGGCATGGGTAATGTCAAAATGGTTTTTTGCTTTTCAGTACTTTAAACTGGGATACAAGTATTAGTAGTCATTCCAATGGTAGTATTATGTGTGCTTTGTTCTTTTTGAAAGGTTAGTTGTTAAAGGTGACAACCTTCAAAAAGTGTAATGCCCTTTTTGTGTCACAAGGTCTAGTTTAGAGCCATACCTGTAGATATCATGACATGTTGACACCCGTTTGCAATGCATACATGTAACTATAACATACAAATTACATGTACTAACTAGAATTCAGGGAGCTCTGTAGTAGTCCATGGTTGATTAATTTAAAAATAACAATAATGTTGAATTTTACAGTATCAGTGCAGTGGGATTTAACATGTTTTTTAATGCAAAAACCCCTGGTGAGGCTTTTTATAGCCCAAATTCTGAAAATTTTACACCCCCACAACTCAAACTATTTGAGCTACAGGCCTACAATTTTGCATAGAAAGTACTTTTGTGACTATCTAATGCAGGGGTCGGCAACCTTTAACACTCAAAGAGCCATTTTGACCCGTTTCCCACAGAAAAGAAAACACTGGGAGCCGCAAAATCCTTTTGACATTTAAAATGAAGACAACACTGCATATATCGCTTTTTTTTTTTACCTCTATGCCCTTGTTAATCAGTCGTGATTAATTAATTACAAAGCCTCTAATTAGATAGATTCATTTTTTAAATTGTGTCCTTCCACTAATATTTATCTTACTTGGTTAATGTCATTTTTGCTCCTGGACCTCATATGTTACATAATGTTAGCTGGAAATCAATATTTTGCGAATGTCTATTTAACCTGTAAAATGTATTTATCTTAAGCTAATAACTTTTCTCCGGTAAGTCGCTGCCCTATTTTCCAAGACGACACTCCTCTGACTCTCTGACCTGCTGCCTGGACATCGAGCAGTGTTCTTGCAGTAACGTGTATTATCCTATCATGAGTACTTCTGACTCAAAGAAAGACGTGTCTTTCTTGGAGTGGAGCTTTAATACACAGGCTTGCCATTCTTGAGTACAAAACGATGTAAAACTACAGGCGTTGCTTCTCCAGGAGTAAAACAAAAAAAGGCACGAAACGTGTGGGAATCGGAAGCTCCGTGTTGTTTCTCTGCATCAATTTGCGCTCTCATGTCACAGGGGAAAACCCCAGCAACACATCCGGTGGAGTGATACGGCAAAATAAGAGCGGTAATTTCACAATAAAACTATATTAAAATGCATTGAAACACGCCTGAAAGGCAGAACAATTTATTTTCCAAAGTTACAGAGAGCCACAACAGAGGGCTGAAAGAGCCACGGGTTGCCGACCCCTGATCTAATGGCATGCAAACTTAAGACTAATTTGAAAATGGTGTGGCAACACCCCCAAGGAATATCTGGTCATTTCACCTGGAATGACACACCAGTATATTAAAACTTCCAGCTTCTAAATTGTGAAGATGAGGATGGTAAACTGAACATTATGCAGAGCTTAGGGAGATTGTATCAGGTAATTATTGTTCACAGTAGTAGTGCAATGAAAATGAAATGTGTGAGGCTTACACAGCATTTCATTTAATGTTGGGTTGTGTGAAATTACGGTACAGAATTGGATGTGGAGTCGATGAGTTTTAAATCAGAGGTGTGTATTTTTGTCATATGCTCCAAACAATGTGGGTTAAATGAGAACAGCTGAGGCATTAGCTGTGCAAATGCCGCCCTCTTCTGGTCCAACAGGAGACTTGCATTTTGTCTCTAAACTCCGTTGTGGCTCTGCGTCCTCCAGGTTTCCCTGCTGGAGTATCGGAAACGTCAGCGTGAAGCTCGTCGCAGCGGCTCCAAAACCGAGTGCAGCTCTCCTGTTTCCACCGTGCCACCTCTGACTGTGGACGCCTTCCCCGTCGCTGTAGAAACCTCCAGCGAGTCTCCTCTCCCTCCTGCTCCCACCGCTGTCTGCAACGCCACCACCACCACCACCACCTCCTCTACCCCTACCCCGACTGTAAAAGAGCCCCAGACAAGTGAGGAGGCTGAGGCTGCTGGAGACAAAGGAGAGAAGGAAGGAGGAGAGGGACAGTGGTGAGCACCATTAAGGCTGTTGATTTTTTGAGTTGCTGTGTTGACATAACGGATTTTGAAAGGTGCAACGTCGAATTGGAAAAGAGCAAAATAAGCTCATGATTCATGCAGACTTGTCTAGTTTATTTAGTAGTACACAGATTAATTAACCCTCGAGTCTAAATTGACCCGTTTTAAAGTTTGTAATTGTGGGGAAAAATCATATTTTCACAGTGAAACTTCTGATGTCCACATTTTCAACGTTTGTGGGAAATCTTTGAACATTTTCTGGTGGGGGAAAAAAAGAAATGTTAAAAATATTTCATGAGAACATTCACACAAAAAAAATCAACCAAAATCCAGCGAAATGTTTTGTGAATGTCCTTAAAGAAACTATCAGAAGTTTTACTGATGTATCTGTAATCACTTTAGATATTTTTAGGATTTTTTGGAAGATTTTTACTCATTTTTTGAAAATATTTCCAAGAATTTTCTTGCCAGATTTGTGGGATTTTTAAAAAAAAAAAAATTCCTTTAAGGGAAACCTTGATGGAATTATTTGAATTTTCTTCCTGAACATTTTGCAAATTTGCAGAGATTTCTATTTTTTTTTTTTTCCTGAATGTTTGGATTTTTTACAGACGAGGAAACAATATTTTTTGGTGACTGTAAATGAAGACAGCAGGAGGGTTAATATTTTCCGACTGATTTTTCTCTTCAGGACCTCGTCGACTTCTGTGGAACAGGCCAGAGAACGCAGCTACCACAGAGCTCTGCTCCTCAGCAAAGACAAAGACACAGGTCAGAGGAACGACGGTATCCGTTTTCATCAAGGTTCATTTTCACACACTGCTCATCTAACCTTTTCCAATATTGTTTTGTTTTAGACGGCGAGACAGAAGGTGGAGATACACCGGCGCCGAGAGAGTGTGCATCTCCAAGTCTTCAAAAGACCCCGACCCACACGGTCAGTCATCATTACCAACAATGTTTTATTTGTTTTTGGTGCATCTATGGCTGCAGCACAACATAAAATATGTAATGTTCAAGAAAATATAAACAAATAATCACATAGTTCATCTTGTTAGTTTCATGCAGGAGAAATCTAAAACGGGTCGTTTAGGCAGAAGCATCCTTAAATGTGGAGTTACAGGATAAAACCAAAAGCGCCAACAGTTTGGTTGACGTCATCCTCACGCCTTAAGCTCACAAATATTGTTGAATACATATTTCTAAAGCATGATAAATGGCACATATTGACAGTTTCAGGACTGAAGCTTGTTGCCTTTATGTAGCTGTCAGCATTCAGTCGTCTGTAGTACAGTTTGAGAGCTGCTAACCTTTATGATGTTGTCTCTATATTTAACCCTCCTTCTGTCCTCATTTACGGGCACCATAAAATATTGTTTCCTTGTCTGAAAAAAAAATCTAAAAATTCAGCAAAAAAAATCCCCAAATTTGTGACAATTTGCAAAATCTCCAAGAAGAAAATTCCAATAATTCTTAAAAAGTTTGAGTTTAAAAAAAAATCCCCCTCATTTGGCAAGAAAATTCTTGTAAATATTTTCAAAAAATGAATAAACATCTTCCAAAAAAATCCTAAAAATATCTAAAATGATTACATATAGATCAGTAAAAATTATATTTTCTTTAATAACATTCGCATAAAAATCCAGCAAAATTTGCTGGATTTTGGTTGATTTTTTTTTTTTTTTTTTTTGGGGGGGGGGTGAATGTTCTTAAAGTAGCATTTTTTTTCCACCAAAAAATTTCAAAAAATGTTGGAAATGTGGACATCAGAAGTTTAACTGTGAAAATATATTTTTTTCCCACATTCTCAAACTAAAATGGGTCAATTTTGACCCACAGGAGGGTTAAAGACTGACTGGTTGAAATGATCATAATCTCTTTTTCTTCCCGTACAGCCCTGCTCTCCCGGCCCTCTTGTCCAACCTCCCAGTCGGTCAGCAAAGGAGGAAGACGCTGACGGTCAGCCTCGAACGCCAAATCCGACCAGTCAGCCACCAAACAAGCCTGCGGGACCCAAGCCGGCCCCTCTGACCCCGACGAAGCTGCACCCCACCCCGCTACCCTCGTCTCCTGTCCACTACCCTGGATCCTCCCTCCTCCATTCCCCCAAACCTCAGCCTCAGGGCTCGCCGTACCGCAGCCAGAGGGCGCTGTTCTCCGCCCAGCCTCAAAACCAACCACAGCCCCAGGCTCAGACTGGACCTGCTGCTTTCCCTCAGTATAACAACCAGAGCGCTCCTCCTCCACCACCTCCTCCTCCACCAGCACCGCCGGTCTCCACCGCCTACTTTCCCAGCCAGAGCCCCTCCCCTGCCGGGCCTTTTTCCGGGTTCAAACCCGCCGTCACGCAGCCGTATCCTCCAGGATCTCAGCCCCTGATGCAGACTCTTCCCCTCAGTGTGCACTATCAGAGCTCAGCTGCCCCGCCGCCGCCTCCTCCTCCACCCCCACACCCGATACCCGGCCCCACCCTGCTGCACGTCAACCTGCAGCCTCCTCCCCCCATCCAGCAGCACCAGCTCATGCTGAGCACGGCGCCTCCTCCGCCTCCCCCCCCACAGGGTCAGACCTCCCAACAGCAGCAGCCGCCTCCCTCCGGTGGCACCCTTCTGTCGCTCACCCCTCCGCCGCCTCCCCCTCCGCCTCCCCCCGCCCCCTCCACCAGCACCCCGATGCAGCCCCACCACTATCAGAACTTGGGGGGGTTTCAGCCGGGGTTGTTGCACCCTGGCGGCGCCGCGAACCCCTCGGTGCCCCCATCCACGTACCCCCCGCCCCTCCAGCAGACCGGACTGCCTCCTCCTCCCCCTCCTCCCCCCCAACAGACTCAGCAAGGCCAGGCCCAGGCCACCGCCTCCCAGATGCCTTCTGGGACTCGTGGAGCTCCTGCGTCCTCGACCCCCTTCCACAGCTCGGGGTACCTGAGCACAGGGTGGCACTGACCGCCCTCTCTGCTGCCGGCTCCCAGCAGCCCCTAGGAACTCTTAGCCTGAGAGGGGCCTGTACTATAAGCTGTAGATACCTTTTCTATGTACCTGAACACATGGCCAGTGGAAAAACAGCTGACTGTGGGAGAAAAGGCTACTTTTTAATAAAAAAAACCAAGGACAGAAAATTTTAGAAAAAAGGACAACGGAAAAAAATCTTCAAGAAAAACTGTATAAATATGAAGATGGACGACCTCCTCCTCCCCCCCCCCTCCACCCCGGTGCTCATAGCCCTACTCTGGCCTCCATTCGTTTTTATATTATCCTTCCTGTGATGGAGAGGAAAGTTCTCTGTTCTGTGTCTTGTTTGGACTCCTGTTGTGAGGCCCTGCACTTTGTTTATCGACGGACATTCCAGCCTATGCCCTTCCTCCTCCTCCTCCTCCTTTGTCAGTTATTCCTTTTACTTCCTGTCTGTTGTCGGCTCTCTACACCATTTATTTGTTTTAATCTAGTGGCTCATTATAGCAAAGAGAAAGCTTTTTGTATAGAGAAAAAAAAACACAATTATTTTTTTTATTCCTCTGTCTAACAACAAATATCTGTTCACCGCTGCAGATTCAGAAAAGACCCATTTCTGGGAGCCTGCCTCGCTGCCGAAGGAGGCCGCACTCGTGTGTGTGTGTGTGCGTGTGTGCGTGTGCGTGTTACAGTGTGAATGGCTGCAAAGTGTGCGTGACATTTTGTGTAACGAGTGCTCGTGGTCTTCTGAGGCAGGCAGAGTGGTGTCGCCCACAGGTAGGACGTTTAGCGGTTTATTTTTGAATATCAATGGTTATTTGTAGAAAGTGTAATTTAATGTATAGGTGGTTACTCCAGCTTTCACCAGGAACAGTTTGTAAATAGTTGCTTCTTTTCTTTTCTATGCTTGTACAATTCGCTCCCATCCCATTTTGAAATATGGTTGTAAATATGAACGCTCTTCTTGGCAAAGCTGAATGTTTCTGTGACCGTAGCATTATTTTTATTTTATTTTTTTTTCTCCCTCTTGACTCTTCAACTTTGTCTTTTTTTATTATTATTATTTGTGTGTGTGAGTGTATGTTTGTGTGGAGCGGAGAGACTCACAGACACTGCACTGGTTGGCTATTTTCATGGTTCATTATATTAAAGCACTGTAATGACAGTTTTATACCACTTGTCATGACGTTTGTCTCTGGGAAAATTTGTACCGCCGGCTTCTTTGACAAATATCAGATCTTTGCCTTCAGGTGAGAGAAGACATTTAAGGATGGGGGGAAGAATGCTGCTGACATCCACCTGCGAGAGGAGGGCTGTAGCTGATATCCACACCACTCTGGGTTATTAGATGAAGTAGTAAGGCAGGGACATCCATATACCTGTAAAATGCTTGTTCACTGCCATCTCAGTCCTCTTATTATCAATCAAGGAAGACCAGATGTCGTCAAAACAGTACATCCGTGTATGAAGCAAGCAGAACTGGAAGTGTTGACAGTGTGTAAATGCCTCAGAAATCTCAAATCAAGTTATTAAAAAAAAAACACATTTAGAGGTGTAAGAGGAGCACCGATTTAGAGATGTTCAGGTCCACTAACGTTTTACACAGCACGGTGAAGGGCGGGGGTTCAAATCACAATATTGACCCTCGTGTCGTCCTGCGGGTCAAAATTGACCCGTTTTAAAGTTTGAAAATGTGGGGGGAAAAAATATTTTCACAGTGAAACTTCTGATGTCCACATTTTCAACATTTTTGGGAAATCTTTGAACATTTTCTGGTGGAAAAAAAATGTTACAAATGTTTCTTAACCCTCGTGTTGTCCCAAAAAATGTTGTTGCCTTGTCTGAAAAAAGTCCAAAAATTCAGGAAAAAAATCCCCAAGCTTATAAAAATTTGCAGAATCTTCAGGAAGAAAATTCTTGATAAGTTTCCCTCAAAAGTTATATATTTTTTTAAAATAAAAAATCCCCAAATTTGACAGCAAAATTCACTGGATTTTGTTTTTTTTTTCTGAATGCTTTTAAACTTTTTTTTGGTTTTTTTTCCAACAAAAAATTTTCAAAAATTTCCCAAAAAAATTTGAAAATGTGGAAGTTCTCACTGTGAAAAGATATTTTTTTTCCACATTTTTAAAACTTTAAAACAGGTCAATTTGCCCCACAGGACGACAGGAGGTTAAGAACATCCACATAAAAATCTTGAATCTTCTTAAAGAAAAAATTTTTACTGATACATATGTAATCACTTTAGATATTTTTAGGATTTTTTGTTTGAGGATTTTTCCTCCTTTTTTTGAAAATATTTACAAGAATTTTCTTGCCAAATTTGGGGGATTTAAAAAAACAAACTTTCAAAGGAAACTTTTAAGGAATTATTGGAATTTTCTTGCAAATTTTCAGAAATTTTTTGGCAGATTTAAAAAAAAAAAAAATTCAGATTAAGAAACAATGTTTTTCGATGCCCGTAAAGGAGGCCGACAGGAGGGTTTTAAAGCAAAATTTAGACACTGGTTTTTGCCTGATTTTTCTAATTTTATACTACTACAAATGGTGATAAATCATTTGTATTGCATCTGCGGCGTAAGTAACGAGGCGGTTATGCTCACTGTGCACAAACACAAAAACTGGATGGGCGAACGGAGATGATGCCGCTAGTGGTTCTAAGAATAGCGGCATCATCTCCGTTCGCCCATCCAGTTTTTGTGTTTGTGCACAGTGAGCATAACCGCCTCGTTTGGTCGCTGCAACGCCGAGGGTGCGGTCTCTTGTTTGGAGAAAATTGCTAATAATGACTCTCGGTGTAATCTTCTCTGTAGCCCGCTGCAGGCTGTTAGGATTTGTGCGAACAGATGGCCTCGCACGTTCTTCCTTTGATCAGGGGAGTCTGTCAGAAATTGTATTTCCATTTTGGCCGACATCGGTGCATCCACTGAGGCCTTAGTGATGATGATGATGATGATGATGATGAAGAAGCCACTGTGGCTCTTTGTGTTTCAAAACGAAGAATCACAACCAACACTCACCATGTTTACATTTCAGCTTGTGCCTTGAAGATTCCTCCAAGAAGGTGAGCGCAAATCCTGAAAAACAGCTGCAGACTTCGCCCTAAATATGTGCAGAAGTGTACATTTTTTCAATGCATTGTCATTTTAACACATGCAAATAGACACATGCAAATAGACACATTTAGGGTTTTAAAATAAAAAAAAAAACCTGGTGTTTGCCGTTTTTATTCTCACATCATCTATTGCAGTGTCAAATTTCCACGCATCTGTGATTCCAAATGAAGAACGGCTCAACTGGAGAGACCGTACAGGTAACATTTCATTTGTTTTCAGTTATGAATTAGGGACAAAAACACAAGCCACACCTTTGGGTAGAAAGAGTGAGTTGCTCGGTGCGGCAAACACTTTGGATTCTTTCATTTTTCACACGGTGGTGCTACATTAACAGGGATTGTATTACTAAAGGAGGCACATTTGACAGTTGGGACTGCACCACCTTGTGCAGAAAGGTGTAGTTTGCAACAGTTTGACATGTCAAGAAGTCTTCTTATTAGCTTTCTGAGGGGAGGCAACAGATAAAGTTTATTGTTGCATAACAATCCTGAATCAGGTACTGAGAAAATATTTAATTACCTACTTATAGGAAGAAAACTTCAACAGGAGTTTTTTGGTTGATAGTGGAACCTACAGGTTAGAGTATTGGGAAACACTGTGTAGAAGAAAATACAGCACAAAAGAGGAGTAGTTTATTGGATTATGTCTTCTAGATAACTTTATAACTATTTTAGAGCTGTTAGTTAAAATAGACTTGGGTGAATGAAGCACAGAGGAGGGCTTTCTAGTCACAGACATATAAACATGTCTATGACTAGCATTGGTTGCTGGGGCCGGTCATTGTACTTACAGGGTTAAGCAACAGAGATCATTTTACCCAACTGTGGTTAAGTTTTGCAACACACACACCTTTGTTGCGGATGAATTCTACAGAATCTTTCTTGTGTTTTTGAATTGTGTATTGATCTGGGGGGGGGGGGGGGGGGGTTCAAACTGGATGTTTGAAACAAATCAGTTTCAAAGTCTATAGATAATAATTTGTGTAATCTTAATACTTATGTCTATAGGACTAATCACAGCATAAAACACTCCAAAATAAATCCACATTATGAAAAGTAAAGTCTGATTATCTGTGAAGACTCATCAAAGCAACAAATTGTCAAAAATCCTCTTAAAAACCTTTGAAACCTGATTATTTAAGGTAGTCTCCTCTGATTATAATCCTTGGAACATTTGGAAGCAGCATCACCTGAAAGTAATTCAAATTCAGCTCATTTTAGGGACCTTCAAAAACCTGAAAACTCTGAAATCAGGCATGAAGTGTTCAGATCTGATACACACATATGCAGAAATATTATTATTTTAATTTATTTTTTTAGAGAGGGGAAAAGAAAGCTAGTCTATGCCCCAGGGGCGGTGCGCCGAGACGCCCGCTTCTGCCTACTGCCTGGTTGGCATCGCACCCGACCCCGCTGTCCTGCCCGGTGGAAGGTGGGCCTGCCGGGCGGCGACCCCGTGTTACTTTTTCGGGCTGTGCCCGACCAAGCCCCACAGGGCCCAAAGACTCGGCCACCAGGTGCTCTGTGACCAGCTCCCCTCCAGACCAGGCTCCAGGGAGAGGCCCCGGTTTCCCTAGTCTGGACCAGGTAGCGGCTTTCGTCTTTGTCAGCAGGGTTTTCACAATCACTCTTTGTCTGGTCCCTCACCTAGAACCAATTTGCCTTGGGAGACCCTACAGGGGCTATTGCCCCGGACAACATAGCTCCCAGGATCACAGGGACACTCAAACCCCTCCACCGCGATAAGGTGGCGATTCTTTAGAGGGGAACATAGAACACATAGGACGCAGGACAGGACAAAAGACAGGACAAGAGACAGGACACAAGACAGGACAAGAGACAGGAAAGGAAAGGAAAAGAAAGAAAGAAAGAGTAGTAGGGAAAGGAAAAGAAAAGATAGAAGGAAAGGGAAGAAATAGAGAGGATGAGGGTGACAGAGTTTGAAGAGGTGGGGAGATGGAGGAAGGGGGAGGCTACTGGAGGTCAGAGGGAGACCACAGATGTGCTCTGTGGCTGCTGAAGATCATCTTCATCTTCATCATACTCTAATCCTGCACAGCACAAAAAGAAACTAACAAACCTCCTCTTCCACTTGGACCGTGTCTTTTTCTTCTCCCTGTCTGTCTTTTTCAGTTCTGGGAGTTCTTCTAGTTTTTCTTTTTCTTGATTTTCAGCAGGAGCCACGTCTGCTGTGGTTTCTCCTGCTGAGGAACATCTAGTTTCAGTCCCCGTAACCTGTGCGGTCTGGGAGACGTCCACTATATCCTCCTCTAACTCTTCTTCAGAATCATCTGTTTCATCTGAAGACTCCATGGCACTGGGGTTGGGTTCTGTCACCACCATGTTCTCCTCTAGGAACTCCTCCATCTCCTCCAGAGTGGGCTGAAAGAGGAGCGCTGGAGGATCCTGTGGCTCATCAAGGAAGACTTTAAACTCGTACGAGTCCTCTTTGGCCTGTTGCTGGGGGGGACTTGGCCGCTGTTTCCTCTTGGGCTCCCAAGTTAGGCCCATGGGGAAAAATGAGGCAATCCGAGACGAGGAGGTAGATGAGGGTGGTGAGGAGAGGCCTTCTGCAGCTTGGTCCTGCTGCTGCTGCCTGGACAGCAGAGAGCTGGAGGCCATCTTCTCCTGCTGGGGGGGACTTAGCCGCTGTTTCCTCTTGGGCTCCCAAGCCAGGCCCATGGGGAAAATTGAGGCAGAGGGAGACGAGGAGGTAGCAGCAGCTTGGTCCTGGGTCGGGGCCTCACAGGAAAGCTGCTGCAGCCGTTTCTGGGCCTCCTGCAGTTTGGCCATCAGCTCCTGGTTCTGGTTTTTCAGGTGGTCCACCTCAGACATCCAGGTGTTCATCTGGCTGGTCATGGACTGCTGCTTGGTCCGGTAGTGACTCAGTTGGAGTTTCAGGTCTCTCTCTATTTTTTCCTGTGCTCTGAGACGGTCGTTGGTCTCCCACAGTTTGTCCTGGGACACTGCGAGCTCCATTCTCAGAGAGATCTCCTCGTCTCTCTGATCCCTGGAGCCGTCCTCCTCGTTAGTTGCCCTTCCTCTGAGGAAATCGAGGATGCCGTTCTGGGTGTCAACTTGTTGCTTGAGCTCAGCTTTTCTTGATGAGCTCTGAGCCCGAATCATTTCCACTTTGGTCCGTCGGAGGTTCCGAGTAGCCGACTGCTCCCATTCTTCGATCTGCCGCATCACTCTCGGGTCCACTTTCTGTTTGCCTGCGTTTGCTCCCATCTTGGTGCTGTACACAGACTGTCTGTACCGGACCAGAACTTCACCTCTACTTGTAAGCTCTGGTGAGGAATAGAGGTGACATCATCAACGGAATGTGCCTTTGATCTTTTGACAGTTGGCCTGTTGCCATGGTGACAAGACGAGTTTGAAAGTAAACAGCCACTGAGCAGAGCAGCTCTAACATCAGTGTTGCTGATGAACCCTGTAGCTCCGGCAGATTTTACGGCACAAACTTCGTTCGAACTTTAAGCGAGTCACGAGGCTTTCAGCTTTTTCCGTGTAAATCTGTGTTTTCATGTCTGTTACGGTTTTTACACAGTCGCAGTTTAAGTTTTAGGAATTTTTCTGCAATTTGCAACTTTTCCTCCAGCTAGAATGGCTTGTTCTAGAATGATTTTGTTTTTGTTAAAATAAAGTGCAGCTAACCTTGAAGAAAAACAAAATGCTTCAGGTTGATATAAAGATGTCAGTTATTTGAACTCTATAACGTGAATGTCATGCCTAAGATTTTACAAATCCATGTCAGCAGCCTTGTGTGGTAATTCTACATCATGTTTCAGATATATTTGATATTTTTTTAGACATACTTTAACACATCATTCAGCCCTTTTGGTCACTTGACACCAAATGTGCCTCTCACCTCCAGTTCCTTCAGTAAAACGTGCAGCACATGACTCTTCCCTGAAGCCCGATGAGCGTAGATGAAGATTGAAGGGTAGCTGTACTGCTGCGGCTGGAGGAACAAAATTCATCAGCTTTAATCCCAACTTCACTGAACCATTTAATCATGACCGATAACAAATTAAATAAAACAAGTTCTTCATCTATTGCTTCTGTGTCACCACACTGCAAACTAATGTGAGCTATATTCTTTTTGAAATCTAATTAAATCCGATGTTGTTGTCAGTTATCCCGCTAATAGTCACTCAATTTTCTGAAAAAATTGATTTCATTGAAAAGCTTCCTCGAGGCTGTTCTGACACCAGATATCTAATGACAAATGATTAAATCTCCAAAAAATCCAAACATTTTCTGCAGCTTCCTCTCAGCTCGGTGTAATCCTGCAGTGATTAACACGCTTCACTGGAAGATCGCTGCAACACTAAACTGGCTTCACAGTCGTTTTATGAAGCTCCATTTTAACAAGATAAAGAAATAAATCCTGCCGAAGTCCAAAAACAAAAGGATTTGTATTCAAAATACCACATCAGACCTAATATTCCAGGGATGTCAAACTCATTTTAGCTCAAATTCCACATTTAGCCCAATTAATCTACATACAAAAGATTAGAACCTTGAAAACAAATTAAAATTTGTTCCATGTACAGAGAGTCTTGTGTCTCATTTGATGCCCATTTCCACAACACTCAACATTTGGTATCCTTTTTGAATTCACACTGAACCCGAGTCGTGGAGGATAATCAGGAATAAGGCTGGACATTTATTCCTGCTTTGCTGCAAAGTCTCAAATGTCACACAGTGGAGCTTGAACCGCCGTCGATTCTCCAGCTGCAGGAAATACTCTCAAAAATGATGAACGTGATTAACCCATGGTAAACATCCGTGAAGACATTTTATTGAGGACATGTTGGATACAGAAGAATGAAAGCAGAATTTACAACGCGGAAGATGAAGCGTGCAGCCGGGCTTCACTGGGCTTTAGGGGGAACCCACTTGTGGATCTTCTTGCGGGTGGTGGGGTACGGAACATACTGCTGTGGGCTGCCGCTCACGTTGAACTGATGGACCTCAGCGAGGAACTTCTTGGGCTCTGGAGGGTGTGTGGTGGGGGGGTCGTCTGTCATGCAGTGCAGCCAGCGATGCCTGGAGGGCCAACAAGAGGACAGAGCGGGACTTAAACAACTCAAATTTTATATGCTACTGAATAGTAATCAGTCAATCTGGGCCCACTACAGACTTTATTCTCATCTTCCAACACTTTATGATGTTTGTATTCAGTGCACAGGGAGTGGCTACTCTGCCTTCTTGTTGTCCTTGAGCCAACTCCAGAAGCTCTTTTTCTTATTCTTGGCTTTCTTCTCCTGCTCCTGTTGTTCATTTGCTTCTGCTTGTTCATTTGTCTCCTCGATCACCTCATCACTTGTTTTTTTGTTGCTCTTTCTGCCTTTGGTCCTCCTGAAAAACTTGAAGAGTCTCTTTTTGTTTTTCTTTTGGATCCAAAGGTCCTGCAGTTCCTGATTATTTTGTTTTCGTTGTCTGATTCTTTCCTGCAGGTCTTCTTGTGTCCTGAGCAGTTCCTGATTTGCTCTGGTCTGCTCTTCCATGAACTTAACGTTCTCCACCATCTCTTGATTCTTGCAAGATTCTTGGAAGAGCATTTCCTCCAGCTTTTTGATCTGGAGGGATCTCTGGTTGTTCTGGTCTTGGAGTTGTGATTTCTCTGTCTGGAGAGTTTCAATCTGATCATTCTTGAAGCTGATTTTCAGCTGCAACATCTCGGCTTGAATCTCGTCTTTCTCAGTCAGCCTGATCTTCTCCTCCAGTCTTTGAGTCTTTTCTACCAATGCCTGATTTTCTTTCTGCAGCTCCTTATTGTTAGCTTGCACCAGTTTGATCATCTCCAGCAGTTCATTGTTGACGGCGGCCGTCTGTCTTCCGTTGCTCCTCCAACCCTGAATATTAGCTTGCAGCAGTCGGACTTCATTCTGCAGGTTGTTGTTGATGGCGTTGGACTGTTTTTGTCGCTCCTGCAGCTCCTTATTGGTAGCTTGCAGCTGTTGGACTTCCTCCTTCAGCTCATTGTTCTGGTCTTCGAGATGTGATTTCTCTGTCTGGAGAGTTTTAATCCGATCAGTCTTGAACCCGATGACGTTCTCGGTCAGCCAGATCTTCTCCTCCAGCCTTTGAGTCTTTTCTACCAATGCCTGATTTTCTTTCTGCAGCTTGTTTTCTTCCTGCACTTTTGTATTCTTGGTCACCAAGGATTCGACTTGCATTTTCAAGTCCTCATTTTCTTGGTAGTCAGGTTCTCTGTTGACCATGGCATCGGCCGAATTCATGGTCGCAGTCTGGGTCTGGGAAGAGGCCTGGTCTTCGTTTTTCTGGCTCTTGGTCTCCAGCTCGACTCGTTGCTCCATGATTAGCTTTCTCTGCTGAGCCCACAGTTCTGTGATGTTGATCTGAAGTTTACATTCTGGTTGTGTTCTCTGAGCCATGCTGATGGAAATAAAGTCCTGAGTGTTCTCCAGAAATTAAGAAATAATCCAACGGTTTGTCGATGCTGTCGTCTGTCCGATTGTAACAAGAAAACTGCTGTTATAACCTAAGTACCTAGGTTACATTCCTGCATTTTCAACAGTTGTGGATGAATTCTGCAGCAGAGTTCTAAAATCTTTCTTGTGTTTTTCAATTGTCTGTTTATCTGTTTTGTTTTGTTTTTCAGAATGGATGTTTGAAAAAAAACAACCACCATCATTTACCTGCAACATATTACGTGCCAACTTGAGCATGTGGCAAGCATCCATCATTAAAAATACTTTCTCGCCAGTCACCGGAAGCGGGAAAGTGGTTTGAAGCGGCTCTCGTGGCTCTCTCTTCAGCTCACACCCAAGTTGGTTGCACATGCTGACATTGGAGGCATGACCATCCACAGTTGCACATACCACCCGAACGCCCCGTGCATGCAGCTCCTCCAACGCATGACTGAGAAGGACCCTTTGTGTGTCTGGAGACAGACTTCGTCAGGTTGTATGCAATGGGAGCTTTCCAATGTCCTTGTAGGCCAACCACCATGAACACAAGAGCCTCAGTAGGAACATCAGTCTCACTGCTTCCATCACCCATGTCCACAAATCCAGACATTAGACATCATTCTAGCTTGTTGTCATTGGTTGTGTCCATGTTTCTCAAGATAAGGCTGCACCATATTGCCACACTTACCTGTCTTGACCTGCAGAAAGGGAGCATGAGAAAGAAGCTCTGCAAAACAGCCCTCTTTCAGGGGTTTTAGCTGTTAAACGTTTGTACATGTGTAAATGTGGTTTGGGGCAGGGATGTCATGTTCTTGGGATAACTTGAGAATTTACATTACATTTTATTCTCTCTGCTTTGTACATCTATATGATTTAGATATTTTCTGATATATCTTTTTTAATATATATATATGTATGAATTATATTGAGAGTCTATATATGATTTATATAATAATTTTCTCTGATATACTGATTATATTAATACTCCAGATATGATTTATATATATATTATGTTTTTGAGTATATTGATACTCCATATATGATTTATATATGTAGTATGATTTTCTCTGATATATAACTTTTATCTATTATATATATATATATATATATATATATATATATATATATGTGAATGATGTTGATACTCCATCTGTGATTTATATATATTCCTTTTCTCTGATATATAACTTCCATCTATTGTTTTATATAGAAATATGTGTTCATTAGTCAGTATTTTGTTTATATATGTATATATAGCGTAATCATATATTGTCTCTTCAAATTATTAAAATAATTGACTTTACTGCCATTATCTGCTTCTCTAACATATATTAGTGTGTGTGTGTGTGTTTACAGTGTTTCCAAAATACCTGTCTACAGTCGAGCTTAATATCAGAATATTCTGTTACCTATTATTATTATTATCTATTATTCCCGCTATGAATATTAAAATACGCCGAACCATTTGTCCTGTATCATAGCTACATGTATGACGTTTGCAGCAAAAAAAACAAAAACAAAACAACAACACGTGAAAATCAGTTTAATATTCAGAGTAAAGATGGATTAAATGCGCTGAGTGGAGCGGGTGACCGGTCCAAGATGGCGGCCCCATGGCTCGTCAGCGCCGATAGGCAGTAGCGGTTGATGCGGCGTCTACTTTTTATATATGTCTATGTTTCTAGTTAAATGTGCTCCTTTGAGTGGGACCTGGTGACGTTTTCCTGCCAAGGCAAAGCGTCCCCTGATGGAGACACGAACACATGACGGCTAACGTTTCAGTAAACATGAATCCAAAAGGAAGAGTAGCTTTAAGGTGTTCTCGGGCTTTACTGTCAGCTTTATTGTTTTTAGGTGTATGTAGCACACAGGTAAACGAAATCACGTTTTCCTCGTCCATTTCACAGTGCTGAAATAAAAGTGAATGCTATAAAATATAAAAAGACAACACTAAAAAACACAATACACATACATCAGACAATCATACTCACTACTGGGGTGACAATGGGTGAAAATGTGACTGCAGTGGTCTTTTATTATGCACAGAATAATAACTCTATTTGTGTAGCATCTTTCCGAAGAACATGGGCAAAGTGCTTTGACAGGTAGACCGTAGCGATAAAGGAGAAGTAAAAGAGAACTTTACTGGAAGGTGAGTCTATAAAAGTGGGTTTTCAGAAGTGATTTAAGACATCAAACGGTCCTCCCTGGTTATTTGTGCGTCCCCATCACGCTGCTCAGAGAGTGGATTTGGAGCCAGCTTTGAAATAAATGTTTTAAATGAAGTTTTTCAAGTTCAAATAAAATTGTGGTTGGCAGTTGAATCAATGAATAGACATATACGTGTTTAGAATTTAAAATTTATTTTAAATAAAAGGAAAATGGGACATGTAGGAAAAAAATGATGCTGATGATTCAATGGATTTTTTCTCCACTGTATGGCACATAACATCAGCATAAGGGGCTTCGTAAAGTTGAAAATCCACAGATTCATTCTGTTCTCGTCATTTCCGGCTCTGATAAATACAGCTTCCCTTAAGTCCTTTTGGTTCTTCACAATACTGTCGGGTTACAGGATACTCTATGGCACACACTAATAATGGACCAATAGATTGACATTTCAAAGTCAAGACAAAGTACAGGGACGTAATCAACATGTAGCTATACACAAATTATAGACTTTTACTTCACTCTGTTTTTGCACAGTCCTCCCCAACAAAACCTCTAATTACTACCGTTTGGTTCTATCACATCAAACATTTAATTATAACAAAACGGTGCTGTTCTTTCTGTTCGGTTATCCAGCCTGTAATCTTCTGGATTCTTCACATCCTTGGTGACACCACTCCTCTTTAAATCAAAGGTCAAACAGTGTCGGAGCCAAACTCCTTTGGAGGGAGTTTGTTGGCTTGATAAGAAAGAATATCTGACAGCTTTGACCTCAAGCCTGTTAAGTCTCTATTTGTGTCGGTCAAAGTCTGGTTAACGTATTTTGATTTAATTCGATTTGAGCGGCTGCCACTCTGCGGTGTTTGTCCGATCAGTGTCCTGGAGCTGATTCACCACAAGTTTGTCTTATGTTGTTTTCAGATGACACTGGCCTCCTTTCTCACTTCCTCTCACAGAACATTTCAGTTTGAACAGCTTGGGTTAGATGATGCAGCGACATATCAACACAGGCGAACTCTGGCAGTCTTTTGGAGAATTCATCCTGCACAAATTAGCAGTTTGAGATGAATGTGAAGACTATTTTACAGAGGGAGTTTTCGGAGAGGGCAAGAGGCATCGTGGCCTCTTCCAGACCTCCTCTTCTTCTTCTTGACCTGTTGATTCCCCATCAGCTCTGCATCCCAGCCACAGGTTGGACCAGGAGAAGGAAGCCGGATCCTGATGTAACATCACGACTAGACAGCAAGACCTGCAGACATCAAGAACAATAATGGAAGATTTATATAGTTAAGAATCGTGGAAAAATAAATATATGAACCACTTATTTCCTTTCATCCTCTTGTGGTTGATTCAACTTTGTAAATTGCTTATTTTTAAAAGCACGAGTTGTTTTGGAAAACAACCGGATAATATGTTGTCCATGCCTCCCCCCATCTATTCTTAAATTTAAAGAAGGATTTTAATTTAAAAGCACACTAGGAAAACATCGATAGCAAGGTGATTTAAACAGCAAAGAACTGTGCAGAAAATAATGACTCGCTGCCATAATCAGTGAAAGAATGAACTAATTCACATTCATTAAAACAGCATCAGCTAAGTTAATTGAACTACCAATATGATGCAAACATACAGGAGATATTTGCAGATATAGCGTGGATATTTTTCACTGTAAGCATAATTAAGCTTCAAGGAAAAATCTGGACCAGGGCTGTATCTTTCACCAAGGACACAGACATTGCAAATTATTACTCTGCCAAGGAACAGCGGAGATATTTGACGATCTGTGTCATTTGTTTGACTGCATGTCTGTGAGCAACATTACTCAAAAATGGACTAACGGATATGGACGAAGTTTTCAGGGAAGGCCAGAAATGACACAAGGACCAACTGATTAGATTTTGGCAGTGATGCAGCTTATTGTCTGGAATCATGTGAATTTCCCTGGAATTTGTTTTTTTTTTTTTTTGGTGAATGTTCTTAAACAAAATATAAGTTTTACTGATACATATGTAGTCATTTTAGACATTTTTAGGATTTTTTTGGAACATTTTTCCTCATTTTTTGAAAATATTTACAAAAATATTCTTGCCAAATGTGGGGGATTTTTTAAAAATAAAACTTTTAAAGGAAACTTTGAAGGAATTATTGGAATTTTCTTCCTGAAGGTTTTGCAAATTTTCAGAAATTTGTGGATTTTTTTTTGCTGAATTCTTGGAGTTTTTTTCACACAAGGAAACTATATCTTTTGGTGCCCATAAATGAGGACAACAGGAGGGTTAAAGAACTTTTTTTTTCCAGTAAGCAAATTGAATTGTGTGTGTATATTTTTCTCCAAAGTTTTAACTTTAAATCTTGATTATTTTGTGGAAGTGGCATAGCGGTTTAAAAACAAGTTTGGAGGAAACATGTTAACAAAAAAGGGGGCAATTGGCTGTTAAATGGATAGAACTGTATAATCCATTGTCTTTCAGATGGTACATCAAGTTTAGCAGCTACTTCAGGCCTGGTGTAAATGGAGTCTTTGTTATTTTACTTTTGAATAACATACTTACCTGTGTGTGTGTGTGACTGCTGTACCACTGCCAGAAGTTATATGGCATTATTACCGCTCTCTGTGGGGAAATAAAGAAATAACCAGTTCAGTACGTCATGTTATACTGCTATGACTTTTTTATACTGCTATGACTTACACAGCCAGCAGGCGGCAGTGTTAGATTAATTTCCTGCATTCTAAGAAATGACATGGATGTTGCTTGCATTACATAATTATTGCGAGAGATTCATTACATTAACGTAATAATAAAGAATTTTGGAAGTACATTACTTTGTTGAGTTGCAAGTGTTTATTCAAGCTATTTAAAACGCACATGATTGGCCCAACGCGGGTTCCATACTTTCTTGC
The DNA here is from genome assembly GCF_021347895.1 of Acanthochromis polyacanthus. NCBI lineage: Eukaryota > Metazoa > Chordata > Actinopteri > Pomacentridae > Acanthochromis > Acanthochromis polyacanthus. The sequence continues at coordinate 40,503,353 of NC_067113.1, read as the reverse complement.
ACATGCGCAATTCGACTGAGAAAGAACCGCCGTATGTCACTGTGAACCTGACTGAATCGTCTTTTCAAGCTACAGCCAACCTTTGTGGTAAGTACACAAATTTTTAAACAAAACTGTCTGTACTTCATGGTACGCATAAGACGGCGAGTGTTTTTGAGTTTTGCACATTAGCTCATTTAATTTGACGTTGGGGTTGTAAAGCTGTGAATCGCTAGCTTAACTTGCACTGTTAAATGATTGGAATTAACCCCCTGAGATCGTGCTACATATGCACGGACATCGTATTTTGGCTTTCCTGCACTGTAACACTTAATTGTGCTCAACTTAAGCGGTTTTCAGGTAGAGCACGGCACCTCGCTCTGAAACCCATTCATGTGTATTGCTTGCGCCGCGCAGTTGAACTTTGAACCCTGTGCGCCATTACGTAGGAACGCTGGGGCTAAGTGGAGGAAAAGGAGGTACGCTGTATGCCTGAATTCCCTGGGGGGCGAATATTTGGATACCAAAATTAATATCCGGATAGTGCCGTAGCGAACGAATATTCGGGTCCAGCCCTAGATATCTGATGTATAATATGAAGCAATAGTAATTAAGATGACTGTTAAGGTTTTCTCCAGTTTATTTACATGTTTGAGACGACGTTATTTAGGCGTGACTCGTGCACTTGAAAGGAACTAAGAGTAATAATTTTGAAGCTTAGTCAGTATTTGTACTTTTGTCATTTTATTTAAAAAAAAGTGCTAAGCACTGAATACTGTTTTGTCTACAGCGGTTTAGTTTACTGCAAGGTTGATGTTGTGCTTTTTTTTCTGTTCTTACTTTTTCCAAGTCAGTGAGCATCAAGTCTGTACTTCCAGGGGCCTGTTTGTTGGGAACATGCCTTACTGTTGATGACCTGATATGTTTTTATTAAAGTCAGGCAAAGTAAAACTACTAACTTGTATTTATTTGAACTACTCACATTGATAAAGTAAGATAGAGCATGTGAAGTACAGTCAGTGAAGTTCTGCAGTGTAAATACAACTTGCTTGTATTGAGTAACTTCAGAATAACTGTTTTTATTACATTGAAAGTAATTGTTTTTATTGAAATCAACACGTAGCCTAGCCGCGCTAGACAACCCACGGCAACGAATTTAATTCTCTGCCAGGGTGGGTCTAGTTACCCTCCACAAGCCTTGAGGTTGGATGCTCCTAAAACTGGACGACGAATCACCATGAAGTGTAGAGTCAGAAGGCGGGCGTAACTAAGGGACGACAGAGGTGTGACGATTCTGACAGAAACAACCAGAAACAACTAGACTAGCCGCGCTAGACAACCCACGGCAACGAATTTAATTCTCTGGGTCGACAACAAAAACGACAACAGTCGTTGAGCTCCATTAGCACCGACTCTGAATAATCTTTCTGTTAACATGTCTGTAATATACTTGAGCTTCACCCATTGACTGTATAAATAAGGCTTCACCGAACTCCCGCATCCTCTGATTTCCGGCGCTCTAGGAGCCTATTCGTTGCGCTGATTGGTTGTATACCTACCCAATTGCTGCACAGTGATTTGATAGACAACCTTTTAGCCCGCCTCCCTCCCTGTCGAGCGTGCCTAGACCCTTGCGTCTTCAGAAACATGGGTCTAGCGCGGCTAGGCTAATCAACACGGCCATTTTCATTACGTTTAACATAATTGTGTTAAGTAAAACCAACATAACTGTATGATGAAGCATTTAAGTACCAAAGTTTGTTAAAATTTACTGAAAAGCATGTAGTAATAATTAGTTTACTGGACGACTTCCTATTTATTTAACCTAGTTTCGTGGGACCGGTTGACATAACTACATTAAGTAAATGTGATGTTTCATGTCTTTGAGTGTGTGATGTTTAAGGTTTCTAACTTGGACAGGGGTCGCTATTCATCCTCCTGAGACGACGAGATAAGAAAAACATCCAATTTAAACTTCATCTGCTGTTTGATGAATCCTCTGCGTTCACTTTCGGCCTCGTATTTCTCGTACATCTGCCTCTCTCTCATCCCCCTCCTCGGCTCATTATCCTCCTCTCTCTTCCCCTCCGTCTTGCCGTCCCTCTCCGGTCTCTTGGTTGATAATGGCTTCTTCCTCGCAGTCACTTTGCTTATACGAGCTAACGGGCAACTGTGTCCCGGCTGATAGGGTGGCTGTGATTCATTTAGACAGGCTGGCAGCAAGCTGTGTAAACAGCCATTAGTAATTCATGACTCTGTCCAGCATCCCCAGGCTTCAATTAACCCTTGCTATTGGTGCATTCTTCCTCTCAGTCACCCATCCTTCCCTCTCGTCGCCGATTGCTTTTCATCTCCGTCCTCCTTCATCTGCTTTCTCCTCCGCCTCCTGCCTTCTCGCTCTTTTAAATAATTCTCTTTGGGTCCGAGTGCAGTTGTCATTTCGCCCAGTCCAAAAAAGAAAAAGTCTCATTGGTAGCAGAAGCAAACAAAGGCAGCCAAGCAGGTGGTGTACAACATCCATCTAATGTATGCAAATTAAGAACTTTGGTATGTGAAATTATGCGGGGAAATAAGAGAAGTTTTTAATTTGAAGCTGCCGGTGGGATGTGCAGGAAATAGCATGATGTCTTTGATGTGCGACGTCTTGTTATTGTACTGAGAAAGGCCAATTTAGCATAAAAACGTACCAGAGGTGTGGAGTCGAGTCACAAATTTCATGTCCTTGGGCTCGACAAAACAAAAAGACTCGCTGTGACTTTACCTGGACTTGAGCCTCATGACTCCTAAACCAAAAGTGGAACAAAGTTTTGGCGAGACCTGCTGACTTTAATAAGTTCAGTGACACTTCTTTTGTTTTGCTTTGAAAATAGCCTGGATCTCATTTCAGGTATAATTTTATTTCGTTGTTGTGCATCAAACCGTCTCTTTTGTTCTACAGTAGGTTTGGAAATGCATTAACGCACATTTACTCACTACGACGCTTTTGGGGATTTCGTGTCAAATGGCAATAAGTTTGGTCAAGCAGAATGTGCTGTTGCTTGTCCAGGACTAGCCTGTTTTAGCTGGAAGCTTGAGTGTATAAAAAGTACAGCTGATTAGTCGATTAGTCCAGGAGTGTCGAGCTCGTTCTAGTTCAGGGGCCACATGCAGCGCAATTTGATCCCAAGAGGGCTGCACCAGTAAAATCAGAGCATAACAGCCTGTGAATAACTCCGTTTATCATTTGCACATGACAAGTTACAGATTGCAGAGTGTCTACAAAGGCACAGAACATTTAGTCATCGCTACGTGGAAGTGAACAATCTCGTATTTTACTTTATGATCAAAGCAACTTGTCAAGATTTAGAAATTATTTTACATAATTTGCATTCATTTCCCCTTCTGTGTAGTAATCCTGACCACCTGAACTGATCCACCAAACAAACTAAATGGGAGAAGGTTAAGTTCTCCCTCTTTCTTTTAAAAATATGCAATTATGCATTAAAAAAGCCAAATAGTTGCTATTAATGTCATCTCTGTATATTCTACACTTTGGAAAGTCATTCCATGGGCTGCATTGGACCATGTGGCGGCCGTTTTTGGCCCGCAGGCCTTATGTTTGACACTCCTGGATTAGTCTGTTGAGTCCTAATCTTTTTGGCTCCATTAATTCTTGAAAGGCTTCATGTGTCTGAATAGCGAGCAGCTAACCGGTGGCTTCATAGATGGTTGAAGAAGTACAACTCTGCAGTATTTGCACAGCAGTTGTGTTTTTGTTGTTGTTTTGTTCACCCCATATTTCCTGCCACCCCTCAGATTGACCCAGCAGCGCACTGGACATCCCAGTCCCCTTGAATTATGTAATTTATCATCTTTTCTTTGGGGTTTTTACCAGTTGCTAAGACAAAAAAGGAAGCATTAGGACGGTTCTCTGGTAGCTTGCAATGCAGTTTGTGTCAGTCTTTCTGATGTATTGATTTCTGAACAAATACCAAATCATCAGATGAATAATTTAGAGGTTGAAAGTGAATTAATAAGTTGCTTCAGTCACAAGATGAGGAATTTGAACTGAACTTCTGGCTCCGTCTAGATAAAAGCATGGCAGCACTTTAACAAAACATCCGTATGCGATGGCCACAGAGCTGCGATTACTTGAATAATTTATTAGTTGTAACTATTTGTCACCAACTAGATTGACAATCAGTTGAGTTTTTTTTTGTTTAACTGAAGAATTAAGTCTGATTAAAGCTTCTAATTGTGAATATTTCCTGATTGTTTGCTCATTAATGACAATAAACTGAATATCTTTGGGTTGTGGACAAAACAAGACATTTGAGGACGATATCTTGTGCTTTGGGAAACACTGATTGACATTTTCCACTGTTTTCTGACAATATATTGGCCAAAACAACTAATTGATTAATTGAGAAATAACAGGCAATCAAAACAAACATTACTTGCAGCGGTAGACTAAAAAATCTCATTCCAAAATGGTTCCAGCTCATAACCAAGGTGTTAGATGTTGACTTAGACATGCGTGTCTTCTTACTGTCTCCCAGCAGCTCCTCGGACATGAGACTGTCCTGGCGGTTTCCGAGTACGAAGGCCAGGAAGGAGAGGATGAGAGCGTCCATGATGCCCATGATGGCCAGGATGTAGGCCCAGCGCACCGAGCAGGCGCCCAGCGTGTACTTGTCCGTCTTTTCACCGCACATCCTCTTCACCTCGTCGCTGTCCCAGCCGTCTGGGTAGATCATGCAGCCCAGGATCAGACACGTACCTGGATCAGGAGGAGGGAAAGATGGGTGAGCGGCCCTAATTAAAAACATTCAGATAAAAATCAACCAAAATCCAGCGAAATTCTTATCTGGAAAAAAAAAAATTCAGGAAAAAAATTCCACAAATTTCTGAAAATTTGGAAGAAAATTCCAATAATTTCTTGAAAGTTTTTTTTTGAAAAAACCCACAAATTTGGCAAGAAAACATACATACATTACATATATATCAACAAAACTGCAAATATTTCCTTTAAGAACATTCACATAAGAATCAACCAAAATCCATCGAAATTCTTATCTAATTTTTTTTAAATTCAGCAAAAAAATTCCACAAATTTCTGAAAATTTGGAAGAAAATTCCAATAATTCCTTGACAGTTTCCCTTGAAAGTTTTATTTTTTGAAAAATCCCACAAATTTGGCAAGAAAATTCCAAATTTGTGAAAAATGAGGAAAAATCTTCCAAAAAAAAAAATCCTGAAAATATCTAAAATGATTACATATATATCAGTAAAACTGCGAATATTTCCTTTAAGAACATTCACATAAAAATCAACCAAAATCCAGCGAATTTTGCTGGATTTTGGTTGATTTTTATGTGAATGTTCTTAAGAAACATTTTTAATATTTCTTTTTTCTACCAAAAAATGTTCAAAGATTTCTCAGAAATGTTGAAAATATCTTTTTTCCCACATTTTCAAATTTTAAAACGAGTCAATTTGACCCGCAGGATGACAGGAGGGTTAAAACATGCCAGTGCTTATGAAAATGCACAAACTAGAAAGTGTTTAGTATTAAATCTAACACCAGTGTGAGTGGTTTTATTTGCATTTGAAGGTCAAAGTATGGGTAAAACATAATATCAAGTAGAAATTGATGGAGGATGGGACATAAATGTTGAGTTTTAAGCAGGTGGACTCTTGGAAAAATGGATAATATAGTACTTAGAACATCATTGTTTTTGTAGATTTTCAGATTCTGGTTTATCCAAGTCATTGAATGCAGCATCACAAGGAAACGTTTGGAGCGCCTTTGTAGAGGGAGGTCACAGGCACAAACAGCGGGTTACAAGAGGAAAAAAATGCAGATAATTATGTAGAAATTAGTCTGGAAAGCAGTGAAGAGACGGGAGGCAGAGCGACGTTAGCACGTGTGGCGAGTCGAGCCGCCTTCATTAGCCGTCTGCTGCACGGCTGACAGTGACGGACCGAGCTGTGAGAGAGCAGAGTCAACTAACAGCACTTTGGAAGTCACCTGGGAGCTGTTTTATGCAATCACACACACTCGTACGCGCTCGCTCGCAGTCAATTGAGGCAATCGAGTCATCCGTGGGTCTGTGTTTATGTGTGACAGCGCTGCCAAAAGCCAAGTCAGAATGTCAGAGGGTTTCTGCGTGTGCGCTTTAGTTAATTTGTGCCTTTAAGTAGAGAGCCAATTTGAGTTTTAGGTAATGAGGGCGAGGGCGGTTTTGGAGAGGAAGGGCACATTGAATGTTAGGACTTGCATGAGGTAAGGTGAAGGTTACCCGGGCACGCCACTGATTTTACACTTGATTGAAGGGCTTTAGAGAGAGGCAGTTGTGGATTAATCCTCCTGTCGTCCCGCGGGTCAAAACTGACCCGTTTTAAAGTTTGAAAATGGGAAGAAAAAATATATTTTCACAGTGAAGCTTCTGATGTCCACATTTTCAACATTTTTGGGAAATGTTTTGATCATTTTTTGGTGAAAAAAAGAAATGTTGAAAAAGTTTCTTGAACATTCACATAAAAATCAACCAAATCCAGCCAATTTTGTTGGATTTTGGTTGATTTTTTTGTGTGAATGTTCTTAAAGAAAATCTTAGAAGTTTTACTGATATATATGTAATCATTTTAGATATTTTCAGGATTTTTTTTCAGGATTTATTTTCAAGATTTTTCCTCATTTTTTGAAAGTATTTACAAGAATATTCTTGACAAATTTGGGGATTTAAAAAAAAAAAAAAAACAACAACTTTTAAGGGACACTTTTAAAGAATTGTTGGAATTTTCTTCCTGAAGATTTTGAAATTTGTGGAATTTTTTTGCTGAATTTTTGGATTTTTTTTAAAGACAGAAACAATATTTTTTTGGGTAAAAAAATGAAGACAACAGGAAGGTTAAATAACTTCATTACTACATTTTTAAATAGAGTGAAGCGAACGGGCGGGATTACTGGAAGTCATAGGATATATGAGTTTGGTAAATTTAACCATAGAAGGGACTGGAGAATAATTTTTACTGTTTATTTTTACCTCCGCCAAGGAGGTTATGTGACACCCGGCGTTTGTGTGTCTGTCTGTCTGTTATCAAGATAACTCAAAAACGCCTGGGCAGATTCAGATGAAATTTTGAGTGGATGTAGACTATGGTAAGAGGAAGAACTGATTTAATTTTGGTGGCAATCCGAAGAGGAACCTGGATTCTGGATCACTTTGAATTTTTTAGTATGTTGTAGTATGTGGTCCAAAATATGACAAAAACAACATAGGTTAGTATGTCTTCCAACAAATTGGAGCAATGTGTCCAGATAGCTCAACTGGTTAAGAAGGTGATTTGTAAACAGAACTGTGTCAGAGACGCAGGTTCGATTCCAACTCATGATCCTTTACTGCATGGGTTTCCTGTTTTCCTCTCTATCCTTGGCGGAGGTCTGCACTGTCTGAGTGCTTTTCTAGTTTATTCTGTGTCTCACACATTCACAGAAATTCCTGAAGCCTGTGCACATTTGTGGTTATGTTTCAACCAATTTAGCAATCCATTTATCTCGTTAACTCATCCTTAACTAACCAAAAGCTAAATTCTAGTGGAAATTCCTCATTTCCAAAAGGCTCTAATCTATATAAATGAAGTAGAACTTTGGGGAAATGTTTAAAATGATGCACAAGACATTTGGAATATTTTTTATTTGATTGGACGGTAAAGCCAGAAAAACACGGAGCCTTGGATGAAAAAAAAATCTAACATTGTGAAGCTTCAAATGAAGAAACGAGACAGGAAGACGGAGAAAATGCTATAAAATGACATAATTATTCATACCTTAAAGCTAAAAAGACCTGTGTGGTAAAGGTTACAAAAGAATGAGCAAGACGGCTTTAATTTATTATTGGATTTGTAAATTTTTTTCTGTGTTTATTTGTGTTTATTGAATTGACACTAATATAACTTTATGATTATTTTATCCATAAAATTACTGAATTTGGATTTCTGGAGAATCAACACAGTTCGTAACAGAGTCAATTAGTGCTTTAGATCGTAGCAATTATGAAGAAGGATAAAAGTGTAATCTGAGCATTTTCCTTACTAGCTAAAAACAGCAATTACACTCTTCCTGGTTGGGATTTCAGCACCACAGCAACTGGACAGCTCCCTGTAAGGACTAGCTTCTCTTAGCTTTGAATTTAGCTATAGATTGTTATTAGTTATATCAGTTTTGATGGTGTTTGTGGTGGGTTTTTTTTATCTCCTGTGTTGTGTATCTTTTTTCTCAGTATTATTAAGGACAATAATGGGAGGATCCATTAGTATTTGAAGAGTTAATTTGCAAGAAATCAGAAATCTCATTTTTTTTTATTGTTTACTTGAGATAATAACACTAATAATTTATTTTTTCTCTGTTTGGTCATGTATTTTTCTACTGAGTCAAATCCACTCAACTTCAGTTTGATGGATATTATCTCAAGTAAACAATAAAATAAAGTTTTCTGAAACGGAGTTATCTGTTTTTGCAAATAAACTCTTCATATGTTATTTCCAAAGTACTTTATACCTAATTATATCATTTAAGATGTGAGATTTATGACGGGGTCCTTACAAGCGTTGAAGAACAAACGAGTGTGGGTGTATACATCAGGTTAGGACGCTGACCCGAGCTGCCAGTGGATTAAGTAGACCGGTAATCTCCGGAAACGTCAGAGATTCACGTCCCTCCCTTCTTCCCTTCCTCATCTCACCTCCTGCTCGGTATGCAGCCACCACGACGAGAGAGGTGGAGTAGTGAGAACGAAACCTTTACATGCAGTCCACGATGGACAGAGACGACACAGGTGTCTCCGTCCTGTCATCCCTGTGTTCTTTATGTCCATCAGTCTTGAGTTAAAGCACAGCCAGCCGTCCCTCTGACTGCTGCACCAACAAGCTACTGTAATAATGATAATAACTACTGATGTGCTCTAAGGCATATCCTACGCCTACATGTCCCAAGAGGCTGCGAGTCTGTTGACGTTCTCGCTGCCTTCTTGAGCTTGAAGATCAATTTTCCCAGAGTCAGGGAAATAACTGTTAAAAGCAGCATTGGGTTGTTTGTAAATATATATTTTTAATGTTATTTTTATTAGACGCATGACATGAACTCTGGTACACGTGTGTTTTCTCACATTTTGCTGTCTTATTCTTGCAGCTGCAGAACTGAATGTTCATTAAAGGTGTAATCTTTATTTCTTATCCATGTTTTTTTATCTGTTTTTTGATAGTTTCCTTTCTTTTTGCGTTGGATCCTTTTTACCCAGGCGGAGAAGGAAAATCACAAGTGCTAGAATATTAAGAATTGAGAATAAAAATACAGATATTTCTATAACAGTTTTGTGAATTAGGGTTTCATTTTCTCAAACTTGATAAACATTTTTCGTTTATCCAGTTGTGAGAAGTAACAGTTTGACTCGATGCTGTTGTTGTCGTCCCCAGGTCCGCTTAGTCACCGTATGATCATGTCAGCAAAGATTTCATCTTTTCAGTACATCATGAAAACAAACATTGAAAGGCAGCAACTGAAGATCTAATCTGTGAAATTCACAAGAAAACATTTGGTGTTTTTCTGTTGACAGTGAAAAAACATTGTCAGTAGGACTTCTGTGGCTATTTTTGTGCATTCTCAGAGCTGCTTGGTACTTCTATTGTCATGTTTTAGTGGCTTGTAAAGCTCCAGAAAATACTCAAACACACAGATCTAATCATGCTTTTTATAATGCAAGTTGTTCTCAAGATTAAAATATTACATTTTGATCTTCAGGAAATGTTTATTCATGTTCACAGAACACTAAACTTTTCCCTTGTCTTCCACAGTATGTTACTGTTTACTTCCTTATATTCATACTAGAGGATTTGGAACAGTGCACACACTTTTCTCCTGTGTAAACAACCTGCCCCTGCAGGCTTTCAGCTGTAATATTAATAGAATGAGTTGAACTGCAAGCCGTCTCAACGGCAAATCTCCCACAGAGTTTGAGTTGAAGGGAAATGCAGGAGATCAAAGAGGCACCGGGTTTGTCTTCCTGGCTCTCATCTGAATGCCTAAAGATGTGCTGTTGTTGTTCAGGCTTCAGCTTCCAGTTGCTGCAGGTTTGATGGCACAAAAGCCAAAGTATGTCTAACCAAAGCCAGTTCACTCTTTGCATGAAAGTACAAAAGAAATGTAATGTATATCCCAGTTCCTTATTCTGACTCGTCATCATCCGTTTAGCTGCTATCTTCAATACTAAACGATTCTTGCAAGAACACCTTTTCTTCCTGTTTCTTAAAAATGTGCAGAATCTAATCTTTCGCTTCAGTAGATGTGTAATTTCTTTTTTCTTTTCTGCTCTTATCAGCAAGCTGAAAAAGCTCAAACTAAAATAGTTTCTGTCTCTACAGCAGGCTGAGGGCGATCTTTCATCTGCAGTGAAATTGTTTTGTTTTTACGCTTGCACAGAAAGGTTTTGTAACTACACACAATCCTACAAATGGCATGCGGCTCCAGCAGAACATGCAGTCTCAACAGGGTAAGCCAGCAGGGTCAGCCTCTCCTCTTCATCTCATGGCAGATAGATTCGCCTCATCCCTCCATCCCTGCAGGCTGCTACGCCACGGAGAAAAAGCAGCTGCCTGCTCACAATCCCTGTCATAAATAATGGAAGATATGATGAAATCCTCAGACAAGGACTCGCGTCGACTCATTCTGAGTCTTCAAATGAGTGACGTTTTCAAATCACACAGCGTAAAAGCTCAAGGTAGCTTTCATATCAGCAGAAAACAGCTGAGTGATCTGGCTTTGTAACGCTTCAGATGATTGAAAAACGGTGACTGTTCAGCAGCAGACTTCTTGAGTGAAGGCAGCGTTCATTATTCTCAGTGCTCCAATGCTGCAGGAGATGAGTAGTAATGAGCTAAATTTCTCTCTGCACTCCAGAGAACAACCCAGAGAGAAGAGGTCAGTTGCTGAGTTACAGCAGCACATCTCATTGTCTCATCTCCGTCTGATAGCTCCGGTGCTTTCTCTATTTGGTCAATCAGAATTTAAGAGTGGAAAAGAGTTTGGATTTCTTGACAGTAATGGAGTGATTTGATGTTGCGTTTATATTTTGAATTCTTTTTTTTATGTTCTGCTGGGCTTTCTCTGCAGATGAAGTAAAGTTGAATTAAGGGGCGGAAAAAGTATTATTTCTTTTAATAAATTTGACTGCACTGAATTAAGTTTTCATTGTCCATTTTATTTACTTTCTATCTCCGTTCTCTCTTTATTTTCTTCTTTTTCTCGTCCTTTACCCTCTGACCTCCAAAACCCGTCGACACACTCATAATTAAATGTCAGAATTTTTACATTGCTCGAAAACGTTCAACCTGTCTCCTTATTAGTGCAGCAGTTTTGAGTTCTTTTGCTCAAGCGTAAGGTTAAAAAACAGATTTTTACCTTGACGCTCGCCGAAACTGTCAAGGTAAAAATCAACATCTGTGTTTTCACCTCATGTCTGAACAAAAGGACCCAAAATTCCGTCGTTGGTCAAAGCCAGACAATGTGAAAACAGGAGAAAAAAGTCAGATTTTCAACTTTTGAGCTATTCATATGACAAGCAGCTAAAATGTAAATTAAAATGTGAGCGTACATCGTTATATTTCATTCATGTGACAACAATTGAAGGACTTTTCGGCTGAACTTGAGTTTTTATTTAGAGGGGAGACGAGGATGGAAACAAACTGAAAATGTTAGTCGTTAAACATCTTCAGCATGTAGAGCTGCCATACTGTATGTCCAGTATTTTTTAATTCCTTCGTCTAGCCATGGTTGTACTGTTTACATATAGGCGCATTCCTTTATGAAATTAACTCACAGCGATTAAAAAAATGTGACAAAAGCGCTCAAAAACAGCTTGGAGCTCAGTCGTGCGTGTGGATTCGAGAGCTGCTGTGCCGATAAATTAGATTTTCCTAACCTGAGATGCTGCTGTAGGACGTGCTGCCATGTTGCACGTGTGCATACTCGTCTGTTTCCCATGTGGATTTGTGTATGTGTTTCTGCTGTCAGATCGGTGGAGGCTTGGGAGTTGTAAGCTGCAAAGGGGATCAAAAAGGACTACAGGTTTCTCGTCTCCGTCGGGCGCTCGCTCACGATGGTGCTGCCGACTCTGAGGCTGGTATGTAGTTCAACTCACAACACGAGATCTCAAGATGGTAAACAGTTTGAACACGTATCAGCGCTTGGTAAGAAATCGTCTTCTTGCGTCGAGGTCAAAGGTTGTGTACGCGAAGTTTGCTGGCGAGGAGTTTCATAAACGCCCCCCTAATGACAGCCAACGTCCTTGATTCTTTTCTCTTTAACACACATGAGCTCAGCACACTTCCTGCCTCCTCGAAGGCTTCCCAGCTGACAGCTGTTGGCAGCGACACCGGGACAATCAGAGGAGGAGGTGTCATAATCTGGACCTCTGTGCACAATCGCCACATGCTGTTACACACACACACACACACACACACACACACGTCAAGCCGCTCATTATGGTGCCTCTCACTGCACTGCAAAAAATGCCCATCTCAAAACAAGAAAAAAAACTTATTTCAAGAAACTTTTACCTTGAAATAAGTGAAAAAAATCTGCCAATAAAACAAGTGAAAAATGCCTTGGTCAGATTTCTTGAAATAAGATGTGATATTTAGAATACTGAGATCTTAATATTAGCTGGGAAAACTTGTTTGAAGCTATATTTTACCAGGATTGTCAAGCTTAGGTGTCTTAAAATAAGCCAGACATGCTAAAAAAAACAGTAGTTTTCACTCAAAAATAGATTCTCGCTTTCATGTAACCTCATAATTTGAGATGCTTTAACCCTCCTGTTGTCCTCATTTAAAGGCACCAAAAAATATTATTTCCTTGTCTGAAAAAATCCAAAAATTCAGCAAGAAAATTCCCCAAATTTGTGAAAATTTGCAAAACCTTCAGGAAGAAAAGTCACATAATTCCTTAAGTTTCCCTTAAAGGTTTTATTTTTTTTAAAAAAATTCCCCAAATTTGGCAAGAAAATTCTTGTAAATATTTTTTTAAAAATTAGTAAAAATCTTCCAAAAAATCCTAATATATCAGTAAAACTTGAAATATTTTCTTTAAGAACATTCACATAAAAATCAAACAAAACCAATGAAATTCGCTGGATTTTGGTTGATTGTTTTGTGAATGTTCTTAAGAAACACTTTCAACATTTTTTTTCCACCACGAAATATTCAAAAATTCCCCAAAAATGTTAAAAATGTGGACATCAGAAGTTTCACTGTGAAAATATATATATTTTTTCACATTTTCAGGCTTTAAAACAGGTCAATCTGACCCGCAGGACGACACGAGGGTTAAACTTATGCTGAGTTTTCTTGTAAAATTCAACTCAAAACAAGATCATTTAAAGATTGTTTGACTTAAGATATTTAAGATGCATTGTCTTAAAACAAGTCCCTCCATTTTGCTGAAATGTCTCTTGTTAAGTGAATTTATCTTAAATCAAGTGGGATGAGGCATTCTGACTAAAAATAAGACAAACAGACTTGGTAAGATTTGGAGTTTTTGCAGTGAGGCCCAACTGTAAGCCGTCTACTTGGTGACTTCATGTTTCTTCACACGTCTCGGTTTTTTGAGGGAAGTGAGTGGATGTGCAGGTGTGTGTTCTTGTGTGGTGCTGCGTGCGTCTGCTTCAAGGTGGAGCGTGGGAAATTATATTAATGGGAGTTAATTGGGGCAGAAACTGGCAAATGCAGGAAGGTACGGGGACAAAACCCGCCCTCTTTTCCCTGCAACCCCACTCTGGCCCTGATCCCTTCTACTCTCCAGAGCGATAAGTGTGTTTGTGTGAGGAGGAGAGCTGAGAGATAAGGCCGAGGAGAAGCAGCATGATTTGCAACATACCCCCCATCCTCATTAACACCTCCTGCATTAGGTCCTGTGATTCACATGGTTTGTCTGTGCTATCGACCGCTGACACCGCAGATTAATGGGCTGCTCTGAAGTCGCCGCGCTTCCAGGTTTTTGTGTCTCACAGCATCGCATATTGTACGATACATTAGACTGGAGATTATGGGGAAATTAACCCCCCTGTTGTCCTCATTTACGGGCACCAAAAAGTATTGTTCCCTTGTCTGAAAAAAAATCTCAAAATTCAGCAAAAATTTTTTACCGAATTCATAAAAATTGGCGAAATGTCCAGGACGAAAATTCCTCAAAAATTTCCCTGAAAAGACTTATTTTTAAAAAATCCCCAAATTTGGCCAGAAATAAAAATTTAAAAAGTAAAAAAAATAAAAAAATATATAAAAATTGTAAATATTTTCAAAAAATTAATTTAAATCTTCCAAAAAATCCTGAAAATGTCTGCAGTGATTCTATATATATATCAGTAGAAGTTAAAATATTTTCTTTAAGAACATTCAGAAAAAATGGCTGGATTTGTCAAAGAAAAGAAAAGAAAAATAAAGGAAATTAAACAAAATTAAATGATAAATTTGGGATTTTATCAAAAACTGGGGCATGCTGTTTCCTCATCCTTTTTTTGTTTGTTTACATGGGAAACAGTATATATGAGAATGATTACATGCTCCAAAACAGCAGTAAGGAAGGGGATCCGCAGGCAGGATGTACCTCAGTGAAAATCAGTTGAGTTAGAGGCTGCACACTCAGCCTATTAAAATCTATACGATCATAGATCTTTTATGAACATTGGCACGAGCAACAAGCTTCGCTCAGCACATCATGAACAGACACACAGAGCCAACAGCTTAGAGCAGGCGTATAGGAGTTCACACACCAAAAAAGAAACTTTAAAAATTATTGGTACTCAAATATTTTTCATATTTAGTAAGAATGCATTCAAAAATGTGCTGTTCTAGCTGTAAACGGCTGATTTTTAATGGAATATCTCCATAGGGGTACAGAGGAACATTTCCAGCAACCATCACTCCTGTGTTCTAATGCTACATTGTGTTAGCTAATGGTGCTGAAAGGCTCATTGATGATTAGAAAACCCTTGTGCAGTTATGTTAGCACATGGATAAAAGTGGGAGTTTTCATGGAGAACATAAAACTCTCTGGTTGGCCTCAAACTTTTGAACGGCTGTGTATCTATAATGCTTATAAAACTACAGCGGCCGTTGTTTTAGACGCTTGCTCTTTGCAGAAATAGTAACAATGGACGTGCGTGAATTGAGGACTGATATAATTGTTTCCCAAATGCTCCACACAGATGCACACAGACGAGAGTTTTTAAAAATCTGCACATTTGAAGGTGTTTGGAAAAAAAATACATCAGTTTAAGTGACCTAAATGCTAGAGGAAAATGGCCATTTTGCAAAAATACCCATATTAGAGTGGAAAAGGCCTAAATTATTTAAAGAGAGACAACATTTTGAAAGATAAATGAATTACCACCACACATAGAGACAAATACTAATGGATCCTCCCTGTAAAAACAACACTGAGAACAAAGATACACAACACAGGAGATCAAAAACACCACAAACACCATCAAAACTGAACAATCTATAGCTAAATTCAAAGCTAAGAGAAGCTAGTCCTTACAGGGAGCTGTCCAGTCGTTGTGGTGCTGAAATCCCAACCAGGAAGAGTGTAATTGCTGTTTATAGCTGTTTTCAACTGCTCTGTTATGCGCTACACAGCCTCAGCTATTCTCTGTGATTTTGATGCTCTCTGAGGTCACTGTGAGCAGATCTGTATGCACGCCAGCACACACACCGACACAGAAGGCAGTTTGCATACCGCCGTTATTTCCTTCTCCACCTCCTACAACCACCAACACCATGTCGCTGTTGTCGCTGTCACATGATGAGGGGGGAGGAGGGGAACGAAGGAAAAGCAAAAACGGAAAGAGACGCAAGTGTAGAGGAGAAGGAGTGAAGAAATAGAAGCGAAAAGTGGTTGACGGACAGATCGGAATGGCAGGAAAGCGATGAGCAAACAGGATGAGGTTGTTTGGTTCATGAGATATCAGGAGAGAATGTGAAAGTCAGACATTAATACAGGATGTTTGCATACATGTCATGTTCAGGTGTGGACTGAAATGACGAGGCGGAGCGAGGAGGAGGTGAAGACGGCAGGGATACGGCACAAACGAGGGTTACAAGATTGGAATCCCAATGCACCTCTGAGACATGAAGGGAATAAGAGTGGCTGCTTAAAAATGCAGCAGCAGACAAGCATCACTCCTCTATCAGACAACGGCACGGAAGCAGAGAAACCACACTTCAAAGACAGACTTCAGTAAAGTCATGGGGGAAGAAAAGTTAGCTAATCCACTCTTTATTTTACCGGCTGTAGCGTGACCTCGGCCATCAAGGCGGTCCTCATTCAATTTATCGAAAAGCAAAGTAAAATTTTACTCCGTGTCAAAGAGAAGGCAGTTTGGGGATGGTCTCTTTGAAAGGAGTGCGCCATAAAATTGATTGAAGATCAGATTTACAATCTAATCATCTCTGAGCCGTGAGAGGCACAAGCAGCTCAGGTCTGGCTTGAGCGCAGGCCAAACAGAAGTTATTAGTGCTTAATCATTCACCAGAGGAAAAATAGCCGACGTTGCCTCAAGGTTATACACACCTTTATTTAAACTTGACAGAGGCTAATGGACCGCTTGGTAAGTTAATGCTACACGTGTCAAGCTTTGTGTTTTTCGCAGCAGGACAGATTTCTCACGTGAAACTTTAAGTGCCGATAGAAGAAAAACGTAGACAATGGCTCGGTCTCGTTTCTGGTATTGCACTTTGAAGTGACTAAACTAGACAATTAAGCAAATGTCTGTTCTCTTTAAAGTTTCCAGCTAATTTTTTTTTTTACCTTTTTCCATCCACCGTATTTTGAAATAAACAGCCTCACATGATGGCTTTAGAAACCATGTTGGAGTAAAACGTTCAAATCAGGTCATGATCCAAGTAGAAGACTTGAAAATAAGCGCTGGAGTGTAAAGAGTTGCTGACATTCACAAGCTGATGTTAAAGGCAAGGCAAGTTTATTTGTATGTCACCCTTCATGTCCAAGACAATTCAAAGTGCTTTACATAAAACATTTCAGAGCGTTACAGTGAGGTGCAGATATTTAAGACACGGTGTAGATTTCACGCATGGGCGCATGATAAAAGAAACGTTTTTAACCTGGATTTAAAAGTGTAAAAGAAACTCTAATGGTGCAAGAGTTTAAGCATAACTACAGTATGAATGTAGCAGCAAACAACGATCTGCTTTCTAAAGTAGGGATGGGAATTTCGACTAATTTCCGAACCGACTAGTCGCCAATAAAATTAACGACTAGTCGGTTCGGAAATTAGTATTGAACTTGCAATTTAACGCTTTAAGCGCCAAAGTCGCAATATTGCCACAAGCAACATTGCTGAACATAACAAGCCATAGCTTCAGATATACTGCCTCGTGTGCCTCATGTACTGTACACCAGGAGGTGGCGGACATCTGGAACTTCAATCTGAGCATCAGTTGTGGGCGTGTTTTCATGCAAAAGTTTTGGAGTTTACAGAGTTTGAAAACCGAGGAGATGAAACTCGCCGTCGGAGCGTATCAGAGCGCAAGACGGCACATTTTAAAGTGAGAAAACTCACCGGTACCGAGAGGTCTGGTCAACGCTGACAAAGTACTTTGTCATGTAATGGCTTACTCATATTCTGAAGAGGAATATTCACCCTCTGATGAAGATGTTCAGTCGTCTACTGAGACAGAAAGTGCCGCTGCATCTGTGCGTAACGGCAGCGGGTCGGTGCGCCATGACAGTCCAAGCAGCACATAGTGGAGCCGATGCTTTGCTTCGGGGTGGCAGGAAGGGACGTGGTGGGTGTAGCTGGAGTGGTCAAAACACCGCTAATGATGAGGGGATAGCGGGGGTTGAAAAAAGAGACAAGCATATGCTACTGGCAGGATCAACCAGGTAGCCCAGACGGGACGAGTGTGCGGCGCACGGCCGAGCGTAGAGCTGCATGGTGGCGCACGGTCGGGACCTGGGGGGGGCCACACTAGCGTTTAACCGACTAGTAAAATACTAACCGTTTAATAAATGAGTCGACAATTAACCGATTAAACGACTAGTCCGCACATCCCTATTCTAAAGATATAGTGATGTACTGGTAAGCAGAGAAAGTCATACTCCCTCTGTGTGTGTGTTGTGAGTGTGCATGTGAGTCCCTCCCTTTGAAACTGTCGGCTTTCCCCATGCTTATTAACATACCAAGAGTGACCTCCCACACTAATACTGCTGTTTCGGACTCTCCTTCTCTGCTTTTGTCTTTTCAGCTACGGTTTTTGTGTGTCTACTTCAGTCTCAACTCACGACACTAAAATATGTCGGGGCAGTTGCTGTTTTGGGGGAAGAGCAATCACTCGTGCTACTCCATCGAAGAAAATCTTAAATAATGCAGATTAGTTTCATGTAAATTGCTCAAAGCCTCTAAAGACAAACGATGTGAGAACAAAGGCTGATGTTCGCAAGTGTGTAAGCAAATTTGGATTATTTTAAGACACCTTAATTGGCCCTTTTTAAAACCTTCGGCAAGGCAGCGCTGCAGAAAGAAAGTTGTTGCTTCTTTTAGTGGTAATCTGCATAAAAGTTATTATGATAATCCTCCAGGGCGGAGGCATTGTTTTCCTTTTTCAGATCCTTGTTCTCATGCATGAGGCCCCCGCTGTCTTACAGCACACAGGAGACAATTTCAGAAGTTGCATCCAAACGCCGATTCTGTCTCAGATTCTGTTGCTTGTCTTGTTTGAAGTCAGTCCTAGTTGGAACATTCGTCTTCTGAGTTTTCAAACGAGCTGTAATCAAAGCCTCGTCTGATTCTTTCGGAGCACAGAACACGTTGGGGAGTGAGAGGGCGCTCCCTGCATTCAGGATCCGGTCGGCGCTTGGATGAGGGAGATGCTGCATCGCCATGGAGACGGGCCGCCTGCTGTCGCTGCTCCAGCTGATATGTGGATTTGTGTGGATGAGTACGAGTGTCAGGAGTGCATCAACACCTCAGAGCTGCGCTGCAAATATGACACAGAAAGCTTTTCTCGTTTTCTCCCTCCACCTTCTTCCTCCTCCATCTCCTCTGATGACTAAAGCCCTGCCATATGTCTCAACCCTCTGGAGCAGTTTATGAGCAACATATCCTCACACACGACCGTAATCCGAAGCAGCTTTTGTTGTGTGCGAGTACAGCACACACTGTTTTTCTAATCAGGCCTGTGTGTGTGTTTGTGTGACAGGTGTTTCGTATTAATTAGCAGCTCCCATCGGTGAACCTGAGGTGTAAATCTGCAGACCAGAATCCACACTACATCCCAGTAAGAAGAAAAACATGTTGTACGTTTGCTGTCGGTAAAGGTAAAATCCTCCCTAAGGTGAAAGTGTTTGAAGCTCAGCATTGTCCTGGCTCAGCAGCGGGCATGTGAGGTGAGACCAAGGAGTGAAATAACAAGAACAAGGTTTATTTTCTCAGTTGGAGGGCGAGGAAGAGGCCGGATGATCAGATTTTACTCGCAGCGTTCATCCAACATCCATCCGATGAGCGTTTCGTTCCTAATCAGCCCAGGTATGTTGCGTGCTTGATCAGCTGCCGCTTCATCTCTCCTCTCTTTGCTCCCTCAGACGTGGCGACAGCGTTCTTGAAGTGGCAGACAGCTTTGGCAGCTCTTCTGAATCTTTAACGGTTGTCCTTATTTTCTCTCCAAAACCGTCTGCCTTTGAAGTTGGACTGAGGGGATTGCTCCACTCCATTTCAGTATCTTCTAATGTGTCTCTGATCTGTGGAGATGGCACAGAGTACATGTTCTCCTCCTTTTTTCTTTCTTTCAAGCACCCCGCCCTCTCTGTCTCTCTGTCCTTCTGCAGTGCTGGGCATTGATGATGTGAAGGGAGGGGAAAAAAATCGAGGAAACCAGCTCACTGAGGAAAATCCACCTGGTAAGAACAGACACAGTGGAGGGATTTGAAGAACTTAAACATCCGTGTCCTATCCAGGTGTCAGTCAGTCCATGCCTTTATTGACCAAATAGTCTCACCATAAGATTTGCAATGATGTTGCTGAGACACTGTGAGGACTTTTCTTCCACATTGGGTTTAAAAAATGAGTTTGAAAGTGTTTTATGACTCTGGGAACTCCAGCTGACCCCACAGTGAACAAATAATAGTCGCACTGGCTACTGAAAGGTAAAGTTTTCGAAGAAAGTTTTGGGGAAATTTGCATAAAATGATACACACGACATCTAGAATATTTCTATCAAATGGTTTGGAAAAGTCCTAAAAATAATCAGTCCCTGTCGGTCACTAAAATCGCTCCCAATTTACTCAAAAGTGTGCCATAAAAGCGTTACGCATTGGAACCAGCTGATAGAGGAAAAATGTGTGTCAGACATTGCAGAAGAAGCGTTTTTTAAATGTTCAATCAGCTTTACCCCTTGACACCTAAATTTCTTTACAATTTAAAAAAAATCTTTTGTGTGTTTTTGCTTTTCAGCTGATGCTAAAATAAGTGGAGATTGTTAAATTGTCTATTACACAAAGAACAGATGTATAATAATAGCAGAAATATAACAATTAAGGTCCCACTCTGACCGGTCCTACGAGAAACTGGTGCTTGCAAAAGGTTCTGAGGTACGTATTGAATATGCACAAACCGGCATTGGGGGAACGGATACTCTGTCTCGGCTGCAGTTTGAATGAAAGTGGTATGATGCGAATTTGCGACAACGGGCGTCAAGGGGTTAAACCTGCACCAGCTAATGTTTTGGCCACTTGGGGTCAGCAAAAAGAACCTGCAAACGCACCACTGACATTTAAAGTTGGCACGGTTTACTCATTGTTTACACATCCTCCAAGTATTTGAAGCTTATTCGCTCAGTTTTTGCTCCGTTTTTGGTCTCTACCGGTCTGTAAGAGAAATATCTGGCTCTTTAGCTACAGAATGCAAACAGAAATGGTTATTTTAACTGTTTTGGCAGGACATTTGGGGTTAAAACTAGATGGTAAGATGCTGCCTGAGATGTTGTCATACTTGTGTTCTTCCAGTCATTTGCCATCCCGCTGTGATGCTTCACCACGCCAGGGATGCTCTCCTAAACTGCCACTTGTCGCCCGAGGCAAGCGGTTGGCTTTCGGGATCGACCGAATCGGGCCTTGAATCTGCGCGCGTTGCCATGGAGACACCTCAAACCTGCGTCAGCTCCTCCCCGAGCGCTCCCTCCTCCGTTCGCAGCTCCCCGAAGGACCCCGCTGATCCCAAGCAGCTCCGTCTTGGCGATCTTTTCGCAGAGGACGGTAAGAGCGACGGGATGCTGCCAGCAGAAGCAGCAGCAGAGCCGTTTCCGTGGCAACCAGCAAGCTCGGAGGGAGGGAGAGCGTTAACGGGTGGCGGAGGTGACTGCGAACATCTCCGAAACAACACACGTCCCCCTCTGCCTCTTTCTTTCTCTTCCACACACGCTCATCCCGATCCGTGACCTTCAGAAAACGGCGATTGTAAACAAACGAGCCGCCAAGTAGAACCCGCGAACACACACACACACACACACACACACGATAACACCTGACCTAAAAGACCCTTCTTTTCTAGGTCTGTGAGTCAATGAAGAGGTTCTGCTCCTCTGCTGTTTCCCATGTGTGTTCATAAGTAATCCCACTGGGGCACAAACACTCCCACAGCTCACACTTCTTCACCCTCCCTGCTAAGTTTATCAAATAAAAACCCCTCTCTGCGCTGCTGCTCGAGCTCCGGAGCCTTTTGATGTCCTCTCAAGCTCAAGCCTCATTTGTATTCTTCTTATGCCCCCAGTTTTCACTAAGCTTTCTTTGATTCAGTCCCCCCACCAACGTGTTTTCCGATGTTAACATTGTTAGTCGTGTTTTCCACACAGCATGCCCCCTGCTTCAATACAACCGTTATAATCGTCGATGGATGATCGGTGTAATTAGACATCTACCTTGGAGGGAAACCAGCGGGAGGAGACGCCTTGTGACTTTGTAAACTGATCCTTGAATGGATTCTGGCTCAGTTTGTCCCGTTCGGTCTTTCTGCGTAAGAGGGAGGTGAAACATCCGGGAGACGTTTATTGCTCGGTAACAGCCGTCATGTTTCCCTTCACTCAAGCCAGCGCAGCACAGAGGGGCCAGTAGGGAAATATATTCTGGATGTCACGTCTGTATCAAAGATAAAAGGCATCTACTTCATTCTATATGAAAGTCTTGACTGATGAGAGGATGGGATTGTGGTAATGAAATGTTCTGATGAGAAATCTTAATCTACATTTGAGCCTCGTGTCGTCCTGCCGGTCAAAAAGAAAGATGTATATTTTCACCGTGAAACTTCTGATGTCCGCATTATTAACATTTTTGGGAAATCTTTGAACATTTTTCAGTGGAAAAATAAAACGTTAAAAACGTCTCTTAAGAACATTCACAAAAAATCAACCAAAATCCAGCGAATTTCACTGGATTTTGGTTGATTTTTTTTTTTTTGTGTGAATGTTCTCAAAGAAAATATTGGAAGTTTTACTGATATATATGTAATCACTAGATATTTTTAGGATTTTTTTGAGACATTTTTACTATTTTTTAAAAAATATTTACAAGAATTTTCTTGCCAAATTTGGGGGATTTTTTAAAAAAAACTTTTAAGGTAAACTTTTAAGGAAATATTGGAATTTTCTTCCTGAAGGTTTTGCAAATTTTCAGAAATTTGGGGAATTTTTTTTGCTGAAGGAAACAATATTTTTGCTGCCCATAAATGAGAGTTAATGAAGTTTCCTTTTAGGTCTTTGGAGAGGAAATGTGGCCGCATTAAGGACTGCAACGATTACCTATACATGGGATATCTAAGCAAAAAAAAGATATTGGAAATGCGGAGAATATGGTTGATGGAAACTGAAGTTTAGGTTAAATTAACAGCTGAGGAAGCCTGTTGGCTCAAGTTGAAATTTTAAATGCTGGAGACAAAAGTAGAGGAATATCCTGCAGCACAAAGATGGAAAAGTGACAGATATGTCTCCTATTGATACATGCCGCTCTGTATTTGTTATGATAAACGAACAACGAAACACCTTCTCACCTCAGATTCTCGAGCAGATAACATTTAACACCTTCTCCTGACTCATTGTGTGACTCTTGTTTCAGCGTTGTGTGCCGGTGTGTCGCTTCGACGAGGAGGACGAAGGAGAAGAGAGTTTGTGAGTCTGGTCAGGACCTGGAGTCGTGGTAAGTTTATTTTCTCACAGATTCGTTTACATTCTCGAGCCACGGGGAAATAAAGCAGTTAATGCTGCTGATTTTTTACTTTTTTTTCTTGCTTTTGTCGTTTTGTGTTTCTTTTTTTGTCTTTTTTTGGTTTATTTTTGTCATTTTGTTTCTTTTTGTCATTTTTTTTCTCATTTATGTCCATTTTTTGTTGCTTTTTCGCTTTTCGTCTTTTTGTTTTGTCTCGTTTTTGTAATATTGTGTCTTGTTTTTGTTTTTTGTCTGACTTGTTTGTCTCATGTTTTTGTCGTTTTGTGCTTCCTTTTTGTCTCACTTGTGTTTTTTGTATTGTTTTGGCGTTTTGTTAATTTTTCGTCTCTTTTTGTTTTGGGTTGTTTGTCTCGTTTTTGTCATTTTGTGTCTCATTCTTGTAATATTCTGTCTTGTTTTTGTCTGGCTTTTGATGTTTGTTTCGTGTTTTTGTCATTTTGTGTCTCATTCTTGTAATATTCTGTCTTGTTTTTGTCTGGCTTTTGATGTTTGTTTCGTGTTTTTGTCATTTTCTGTTTCCTTTTTGTTTCACTTGTGTTTTCTGTCTGTTTTTTGACGTTTTGTTCTTTTTTGTCTAATTTTTTGTCTCTTTTTTGTTTTGTTTTGGGTTGTTTGTCTCGTTTTTGTCATTTTGTGTCTCATTCTTGTAATATTCTGTCTTGTTTTTGTCATTTTTTTGTCTGACTTATTTGTTTCATGTTTTTTGTCATTTTGTTTCCTTTTTGTTTCACTTGTTTTGTGTCTATTTTTGCCGTTTTGTTCTTTCTTGTCTAATTTTTTGTCTCTTTTTTGTTTTGTTTCGAGTTAGTTGTCTGGTTTTTGTCTTTTTGTAATATTTTGTCTTGTTTTTGTTGTTTTATTTTTTTATCATAGTCAAACAAAGTATCATTCAGTTCCAGATGCCTGTTACCAAATGTTGTGTTCCTTTGTAGACACTCTATGATCTGTAAGTTGTAATGTGTAAATGATAAACTGAGGCATAATATTGTTAAAATTGAATTTATTTTTGATGAGGAATTTTAGGTTGTTCATAATGTTTTGTAAAAAAAAAAAAAAGCTCCTTAAATGTACTTTTTTGCAGTAAAACAAAGCTGTGACTTTACTGGTCCGGCCCACTTGAGATGAATTAAACTGAGAACTAAAATGAGTTGGACATCCCTGCTCTAAACTATGCAATTGAAGCAAAAATATTAAAAAACAGAAGAAGAAGAAGACAGCACTGAAACACGAGTGGCATGCTGTCATAGCAGTAGTCACGTTGATCTATGACTCAAAAACCGGAGTGTCACTTGCGATACGCTGGTGGACCAATGAAACATGAGTGATAAGCTGTTTAATACAAGCATCTGCACATCGTAATCAGCAAACGGCAGCTGGAAGTGGCATATGAAAGTGGAAGTGACACACTAGACTACATCTGCATCAAAAGCCGGTGAAATGCAGCGGCTTGAGTCAACACAAGAGTGAACAGATTTTAGATCCTGCTGTCTGATAAGATGAGAAAAAAGCTAAAGAACAAAAACAGTTTACAGTTGTTTTTCAACTTTAAGCTTGCTTTATGCAGCGGAGCCTTCACAGAAGTGTTTTTCCTATAAATCAGGGGACATCTGAGCATCACTCGGCTTCAAACGGTGACAGCCGAGTGTCAAAACAGGCCTCTCGGAGCGTTTGAGGTATGAGGAAGACCTGAGCCGGGCTATCGGTCTTCTCGACACCAGCATCATTCATTAGCTCAGACACTCGCGCTGAAGCCAACATCACTCAAACGCGGACGCATGCAGCCTTATCCGAGGCAGAGTCTCAGACGGGTCATCGTGTCCTTGTCCTGCTGCCTCACTCAGGAGGAGGAGAATAAATCAAAGCGGCTGTCTCCTCCATCCCGGCCCAGTGATCAAGAAGATAAACCCCCGATGGGAAATCCATAAAGTCTGCCCCTCCTTGAGGTTGGCAGACATGTGAAAGCTAAAGAGACGTGTGGACAACAGTTGGAGCGCTGCAGAGGACACGGCGACGGCTAGAAAGTCCAATGGATCAAACAGGAGCTTGATAAAGCCGCTGTCTGCTGGTCATTCATTTACAATAAAATGAAAAGGATCCAGTTTCAAAAGAAGAGAAGGAGAAAGGTGCATTTCTTTTGGCCATTAGAAGTGCCACGGCCATTCTTGTTTACTTAATAAATACACAAAGTAAAAGAAAGACACTAGCTGACCTTTCTGCAGTCGCCGGTAATTGTTGTTTTTCCCCCACAAGCTGCAGACGTAGACAGACAGTCCTGACGTTCACTGTATATTTACATGTCCATATTTGATGCTCTTCTTCAAACTCCATCTGAACTTTTTCCCTCAGATGGTGACAGACTAAAAGCTTTCGTCTTGGAAATATCACGCACGTCAGCTTTCAGAATTTGAGTTTTGCAAGCTATTTTGCCTGCCAACATGGAAATAGCCGAGAACAGCCCACAGACATGCTGGTGAATTCAGACGCAGTCAACACAAATCTGAATAATTTGAAAGGGACGTGTGCTTACGGGGCGCGCTCGTGCATGACCGTCTCATTTGATGGATTAACCGGATTACCTGATGAGACACTACGCAGACAAATCAGCATCTTGACACAAATGAGCTTTTATAAATAGCTTGTTTTTGTTTGCATTCTTACGGCTTTCTGTGAAATTGAAAACACTCGCGAGTTTGAACTGAGGACAGGAATAAGACGCATGTTCAAACCGCTGACAGATGAAGTGAATAATACGATGGCAGGTGGGAATTATTAGGCAGCAAGTGAACAGAAAAGCCGCTGCGGGGAAACCTGAACGCCGGATGTGATAGAAATCGACAGGTCAGAGCTGTTTTGGCAACATGAGAGGGACCTAGACCTCAATAATCAGGCGGTTTTCATGAAATATGACTGGAGTAGCTCAGAAAAAGACAGAAGAAGCAGCTTCAAGGTGTCAAGAAACAAACAAGAACAGCTGACAAATGGCAGCTGTGCCAGATGAGGAAGTAAATCACGTTACAGTCGGCTAGTTCTTTTTGATGTTTTTATAATAACAGTACATTAAATCAGTAAATCCAGTGTGAGAAGGCTTGCTTTTATAACCTGCAGCTTCATGTAGTGTAAATTCCAAACACATAATACAAAAATACATTCATGCAAATGTGATGTTTTGTCGTAAATGCACCACGTCTGCCACTTTTATTTATTTATTGTTTCTCAAAACACGATCGCTTCTCGTCGCCTTCGGGGTCTTGGATTAACTTTGTGTCACTACTTGCTCTCTCTTTGCCCTCTGGTCCTAATTAAGAGGAATTCCACGTGTTTTATCTGGTAATTATGACGCCGGGGAGAGAAGAGCTCGTTGTTGGACCAACGAGAAGCACAAATAGACTGAGGATTCGGGAGAGCTATCGAGGCCGACCAGGAGCTGGACGTTTCTACCGCAGTTTTTCAGGTTTGTGTTCATTATGTGAATCCAGAAAAGCCCCGGATTCGTCTACATACTTGAGCCACTGAGAATTAGAACAGTTAATGCTGCCATCTGCAGATTAAACGAGGATATTTACTTTGTAAGACTGATATGTGACGGAATGTCTAAAAAAACCCAGAAAACTGCACCACAAGAGAGGCACTCGGAGGCCTTCGTTCACGTCTAAGACTGTAATGATTTATTCACAAACCAGCGGTTATGTTTGCATGCATAATTCATGCCGAAATGACTCAAGTGGCTGTTGCAGAGATACAATGACAACAACAACAGCGGCGTTTAATCTGCAAGGTCGTAGGAATTGGCTGCGATGTCCAGAATATCTCAGCTGTGAACTGCGAGCTCCGACTCAAAGGCCCGAGGGATCAAGAAGCAGCAAAGTCATCCGGCAGTTGATTTGGCATACTGTTGATTCGGCGTCTCGTTCCTCGTGTTCGGCCTGTCACATCCCATCACGGCAAGGCGAGCCTCAAAGCTCAGTCTTGTTTTTAGCAGCGGCGGGAAACTTTCTGCCGAAGTTTCCGGTCCTGTGAGGTTACGATGAGCCGCTGGTTGGCGGTAAAAAAGGTGGCGACTGACTGAGGATTAGGGCGGTATGTAGGTCTCTAAGCTTGTAGGAGATGAGCGGTGCAGGCCGGGGCAGCAGGGCCCCTCCTCCACCATCCCGGTTACACTAATTACATTACTCCTGGGGAGACGGGATAATCAAATCTTAATGAGGCGTGGAAGACTTCAGCGCTGTGCTTGACATGACGCTTTCCACCAACAGAGGTGCTGAACCTTCGCTGATTTCCAGAACACACTGCAGGATTTGCATAGACTGCAGTCTGGAAACCCCATTTCACACCACATCTGTTATTCAGGGTGGCATGATCAGGGGTGACATGTTTGGAGCATTTTAAACATTCAACATTTAAACATTCTTCCTTTTAATGCCGCCTGAGATTTACTCAGGAAAGACACGCAGAGCTGCATTAATTCACCACAACAGAGCAGCCAGACATTCAGGGCTATTTCCATTTCAATGTGATGTTTTGGCAGCTGTGATAGAAGCTGCAAGAAAAGGAGGCTTCAGATTCTGCAAACTGGTCTGACTGGAAAGGATTTTTCAATTACTTAATAAGGGGAATCAATCAAGACCGAGTCCAGCTGTGATTGATTGATTGATTGGAGCCGGTGCAGAGCTGCCAGGATGGCCGGATGGATGGATTTTAGGAAAACGGTTTCGGATTCATCCACTCAATCAAACGCATTGTGCTAATGAAACACATGCCACGTGTGGAGGATGATTTAAGTTTGAGGACGTGGTCTTTTTATAAACACGGACCATCTCGCAGCAGTGAAATCCACTTATCATGATCCCGTTTAAAACGTAGAGCAGACTTACATCCACAACTCCGAAGAAGAAGTTGATTAGTGTTAGTCTGGAGCTTTCCATGAGACTTAAAAGGCAGCAGGAAAAACAGAGAGGCAGGATGTTTTCTTCTCCTCTGGGACGGGCTTATGCTCCTTGAGATTATCACTTTCCCCTTCTGGGGGATTTGTCACTGATCCCTCGTGCAGTGGGCAGCAGGCAAGCTATTTAGTGACGCTCCCTCAGGGATGTGTAACACAAAAGGATAATACAACAGCAGATTGGGGACATTTTCTTCAGCGGAGAGGAAAATAACACAACACCGATGGCTGCTGCTCGCATCAGTGCTACTCCCACTCAGCCGATCACAAACACACTTGCACTCGTGTTGACTCTGTCGCACCACGCCATTCGACAACACACCAGGAATGTCAAACTTGCTCTGCCAATCACTCCGCTTCCTCTCCTCCTGCCGCTCTCATTTCCTTCCAAAGCCCCTGCTGCTGGCTCGCCCGCTGCTCCATAACTACCACCTGATTAGGAGTGTTATTAAGCCCTATAACTTCAACACATCCACATCCTGCAGAGACTCCTGGAAAGACCTCGTTATCTCCACATCAGCTCCGCTACCCGCTCTCCCTGTCTGGCAACTGGACACTATCCCATCATCCTCCCACCAATTTAAAGGGCACTGCAGCTCTGGAAAATGCCAGCAGACTTCCAAAGCGTCGGAGCTTCTTTCTCCCGCCTCAGCAAAAACATAAAAACCAGGCAGATCTCATGAAACATGTATAAGGCCTCCTTTTGGCAAGCACTGCAGAAATCAGGGCTGTTGCCTGCTTGGGAAAGAGAAGCACATTTAGAAAATATGCTGCTTTGTGCAAACAAATTCTGGGTTTAATTAGCGGTTTGATGGTTTTTAATCACAGCAATACCAAGGAAATGTCTGCAGCAGTTATGTACAACATGAATCAGATTTGTTATAGCTGGTTTAGCGATAAGATAAAGGAGGTTTCTGATGGAAAAACTGCCCAGAACTGTGGTAAAACTTTAAGATAGGTGTTCAAAACAACTAGTAAGCAGTCAGAGAGCAAAACCCACATACGGGCCATGCAATCTACATCTGGCTGCCTGGAATAATAAATGAAGTTTGCCAAATTTATTGTACTCTAACTCATGGCGAATGACATATAACAGTTGAAATTTATCACCAAGTGGAATGTGAAGTAGAAGAATGTATGCTGCCGTAATTTTCACAGTTTGTTCGAGAGTTAGAGCAGTTTGTGTCAATTATTCCACCGACGTTTGGCAGCCAATTATTGGAAAATGACATGTCATGACAATAAAAAAGGGTTTTTTTTCCCCTAGGCTTATCCAAACATTTAACTTGCAAACTTTGGTGCAAACTGAGTGAAATGTGTAGGAGGAACGACAAAAAGTCAGAAAACTGTCATCACTCATGTAGCGTATGAGCCAAAGCTGGTAATAGTTTGGTTTTTAGGCCATAATATCCTAATAATTTGGTGTGTAGTTTGGTGCTACTTATCAGAAAAAGACCGGATTTAAAGCTGCATGCTAAATTCTAGCTTGACTGGAGACAAATTTAACATGATTACACGTGCAACTAATCCACTGTAAGGGAGCTAAATGACCTGCTGGGCGCTTTTTCTTTTTAGAATTTACTTTTAAATTACAACTCATAAATGTAAAGTTTAAAGTGAACCAAAATGTTTGTTTGCAGTCTGTGCTAATAACTAGATATTTCTCCATCGATCTGTTCCCACTTTAATGCCAATAATCGTTAAAATTTGTAAAAACATCTTAAACAAATTGCACTAATCACCCCATCAAATCCCCACAGCTCAGGCTAGCAACATTAGGCGGTGTTTTCATGCTTAAATCAAAGCAGCCTTGAGCCATTATATTACGTTTTGTTTGCCTGTTTTCTCAAGTAAATAAACACCGCTATCATTGCTATTCATTTCTTTGCAGTTTAACCTGAACAGTGGAGCATGCGTTTTGTGGAGCATAATTACAGCCCCAGAGCCTTTTGAAGAAGGGGGTCTTTGGATGTCATTTTCATCTGGTTGACAGCCCTGACAGTCTCTCCTACTTCTCCCCGTCTCGCATAATCTCCATCGCCCTGCTCATTCCGCGTCCTAACTACTCCGCAATCAAAACTGTCAGTCACACTTAAGGCCCTAAATACCTCAATCAGACACACCGCTCTGGCTTCTTTACCTCCAACGGGCTCCAGACGCTCCCTCAGCCCCGTCTGTCCATCACGCTCCAGCTAATTTTTAAAGACAAACTCATCATCGCCTCGGGATGACAACTTGCTCATCAACAAGCAGCAGTGAAGGGCTCAAAATAAAGTGACCTTCATGGTGTCGCATTTTTTTTCCCCCCATTTTTGTTTATATTAGCAAGCATTACCTCATTGTCATTCCTGGCTCTGTGTCAGTATCGGTGTGGCTGTAGGGATGGCAGTGTTGGTTTGTTCTCTGGTCAGCTGGATGGAGGATAAATCCTACTCACTCCAGTGAACTCTTGACCTTATCTGTTGCACCAGCAAGCAGATTAGTTTTCCACATATCTAGGGAAGTATTTCAGTTTAGCAGCTAGCACAGTATCTTCCCTAAGTGATATCCAAAGTCGTTTAAATCAATCCACTGGACTTTAAGAAAGTTCCCTGAAGATGTTTCACCTCTCATCCAAGAGGCTTCTTCAATTCAGAACTGAAGAAGAGGTGAAATGTCTTCAAGGAACTTTCTTAAAGTCCAGTGGATTGATTTAAACTACTTTGGATAACCATGACCTGATGAATGAGAACCTACACAGACATTTCCCTTAGTGACGAATCCTTAAGACTTTGGCTTCGTAAAGGTTGAAATCTAACTTGGTTCTTTGTTTTATGACCACATACGTTCAAAACTATTGAAATTCCATCGCCAATCCATGCTAACTTGCGTGCAGCCTCTTTATTATGTGTAGACGGGGCAAACTAAAGGTGAACAGAACATCTTCAGTGCTCCTTGGCATTGACTTTCCAAGTCTCTGGAACTCTACTGGAGGGATGAACACCATTCTTAGGGATGACAGTGTTGGGTTTTTTCTCTGGTCAGCTGGATGGAGGATAAATCCTGCTCACTCCAGTGAACTCTTGACCTTATCTGTTGCACCAGCAAGCAGATCAGTTTTCCACATGTCTAGTGAAGTATTTCAGTTTAGTAGCTAGCAAATTATCTTCCCTAAGTGACGAATCCACAAGACTTTGGTTTCATCAAGGTTGGAATCTAACTTGGTGCTTTGTTTTATTATCACATGCGTTAAAAAATGCTGAAATTCCATCGCCATTCCATGCTAACTTGCATGCAGCCTCTTTATTATGTGTAGACAGGGGCAAATAAAAGGAAACGCCAATATAAAACATCTTAGTAAGATCAGTACATGTCAACAGAACATCTTCAGTGCTCCTTGGCATTGATTTTCCAAGTTCCAACACCGTTCTTCCATTTGGGGTTTTGTTGGAGGTGGTGCACCAATACGCCCGTCCGAAACTCCCATAGGAGTTCATTTAAGTCTGACTGCAAAGGCCTTGGCATACATTTTTGGAAAAGACTATCAGACTACTGTGCGCATCATTTTCTGTCTCTTCCTTTGCGGTTCTTGGTGAAGCCATTCTGCAGTTTTTTCTAAAGGTTGTAAAGGACGCTGTTTTGCTGAATCCAAGCGGTTATCTCGTCGTATCTCTCTTTGTTTGGCACCGAGATGATGTGAGGATTCAGTATGACTTCTTGGACATTTTTACGCTTTCAATACATCGTATTTTTTTCATAATTTAGAATTTAATAAAAATAATTAACCACTGTGAGAAAATCCTGACAAAATGTTAAACTGGTGTGTGGAAAACTGCAGTTGGTCTAATAATTATTTCCAAAGCTTTTTGATTCACATCATTTTCATCCAGTGATCATCAAAGAATAAAAAAGATCACTCAGATCAACTCTGTAACTGGACCCCACATCATAGCCTACTTTTGATTCTGAATTTCCACTGTAATGCACTGAAAAATCGTCCTCTGTCGTGAAAAACACAGTTCAAGACTCTCAAACGTTGCAATTTACTCCAAGGCCGTGAGGCTGTTTACTGCAGTACGACTGGGAGTTGCAGAGATAAATACTGACTCTTGCTTTTGCTGTAAATTAGAGGATGAAGTCTTACAACGGTCAGTGACACTGATGTCATTAAAACTGCTTGAAAATTCTCAGCTGCAGCTCAACCGAATATGATGCACCAGAAACGAAGCGCAGAAAACGCTGCATCTATTTTAGTCGTAGTGAAACCAAACCGCCTCTTCAGTGAATGTGCCACACTCAGCAGTCACAGTTAACATTATTGTGTGTTTATTTATCAGTAAAGCGTGTAAAAATAACAAGTCAAATAATATTAGAAAGCTTATTTTTTCTGAGTCAAATACAGCCCGTATCAGCGCTTCAGTTAACCGTCATAATCCTCGCTGGAGTGAGCGCTCTGCTGCTGCACCTTGTAGCACCGACCGGGCTGCCACCTATGAAATTGTTAGTGCACATTAAAGTCAGTTTGCGCCGCCGGCTGCAGCAGGTTTGTGAGCAGCTGACAGGCAGACATGACGACCTCCCGGCTGGCTGGGTTTGCAGCATCTCGGGCACGACGTTCAGTGTCATCGGCCCTCCGGACCACGCAGCCCGTAACACAGCTCAGCCTCTGTGACGCTTTTACATCGCCGTGTTTAGATTTATTCACAGGCTGACGGCTCTGATCAGGGCATCGTCTGGGTAGCAGACATTAAAGGATTTTTGGTTTAGTGGGCTGGATTTGGCGAAGCTCTGTATTTTGTTTTTTTTACTCACTTAACATTACTCCCTCGGTTTATTTCTGAAAAAGATAGCTTCAGTTTGTGACAGTCTGTGGTTAATTTCTGCTTTTTATATTGTTTTGATTACCCCTCTTTCACAAACACAATTAAATGCACGTTATCTGTTTTTGATTTTCTTTTTTATTCTTTTTAAGCTTAACACTGAAGGAGCTTTTGGTGGTGTTGCTTGATCTTCCTCAGTAGATGGAGTTTGTGCAGTTTTAACAGAAATGGAAATGTTTATATAAAAAATTATTGGACCGCCCTGGCCATCAAAGACAATACTTATGCAGTCAAGTATTAACTCCTGTGTGGATCAGGTGACTAAAACGGACAGAAAAGAAAACATGGAATCCTAAAACCTGTTTTTGACAGAACAATGCCGTAGCTACTGATGGAAGAAATGAAGTGATTTTGGTTATTATCAAGAAAACCACAGTAAACAGCCAGATATCAGCTCTTAAATCAAACTCTTATGAGCTATTTTTGTTGTTGTCATTATATTTATCCAAACAAATGTACCTTTAGTTGTACCAGGACCACCTGACCTGCTGGTTTACCTTTTATCTTGTTGGAGCAGAAGTATTTCTGAGATCCTGTAAATCCTGTACAGAGCTTCTTATCTGTTTCTCTAACGAGCTTAATGCTGCTTTATGTCTGTGAAATAGTCGAGTTTTTTGGGTTTGATGGTTCATGACTTATCTTCATTTTTAAACTAATCTGGAGCCGTTACCATAGCAACAAGTCTTTAAACAACATTAAAATGAACAAGAAATTGAAGAAAACGAGCGGTCTAATCATTTTTTCCATGACTGTGTATAGACAACTTTTTGAGCACATTGAGGATTTTGCTTTTATGTCGGTTTAAAAGTAGGAATGTAAGTTTATTCTTGACATTTTACAACAAAAATTTAATACAAATACAGTCAACATGGACAAAAAATCTTTAAAGCGCTCTAAGAACTATAAATTTAAATATGTACTGTTGCTTGACAACTAGGAAAACTCCATCTGGTAAAAAATATTCCCCCAAAAATACTAGAAATAGAGCTTTTCTTATGTAAAGTGTGGACCATAACTGACACCGCGCTGTCGGAGTTATCGATCAGAACCAAAGACTCAACAGAACGTTTGCCGGCTGCTGAGAGTTTCGACCGTTTTCATTTCAAACCAGCGCCACCGGTTATTTCATCAATTTTCAAGCAGTCAAAAGAAGCACAAAGAAGAAACGGCTTTGAAATATTGGGCTGTCAAATCAAAAGTTACCATCTGCCATCGCAAAATCTTGTATTTATTCATGTTTCTCTTCAGAAATATTGCCAGAGTTTGGTCATTTTTACCAAAAGGATTTGCAGAAAAACACATTCACGCCTTTGTCTGTTGTCGTATCCCTCATTGTAGCGCTTTTTTTTTTATTATTATCGAGCCGTTCCAAAAACTTGGAGGAAAAATTACAGCTCATCCAGAATTTAACTACTAGACTCGTAACACTTTCCTCCCTGGAGCTCCTCTTTACAAGAACTGAGTTGTTTCTGTTATTAAACCACAACCAGCCACCATTTTTAGAAGTTTTGCTGTGCACAGAGCCCATCGATGTTCATTTTGGTCTCACGGTTGTGTAGTTTTTACAGACTGAATTTGAGGATGTTTTATTTATTTTTTAAATAGCCAAGGACTGAAAGACCCCCCTCAGGTGAAAATCTAGTCATTTAGCCTTTTAACAAGTTTGTATAGTGCTTTTTTTATATGTTAGAAGGCACATTGTGAGCAAAATAATAAGTTCACACAGTGGTGGAACGTTTCCACCTTAAAACTGCAGCGTACTGACGACGGTCTCGAAAACACAGATTTTGTAGTTTCATACGTAGCAAATGTGAGAAACCATTCCTGAAAGCCTGAATGATGGGGCTTTCTTTACTAACGCAGCGTTTGGTACCATCCTGACTACCCTGTAAAATAGATTCAGGTTGTGTTTTGTTTTTTCTGCCTCAAATTTAGGTCCAACAGTTGTGGAACTATTACTGATATTCTCATGTAGGAACATCAGTCAAAAAATCAAAATGAAGAAGAGCTATACTACCGTTCAAAAGTTGGGGGTCCCTATTTTTGAAAGAAAAACATTTTTTTCCCCCATGAATATAACATTAAATGAATGATAAATCCAGTCTAGAAATTATTAATGTGGTAAATGACTATTCTAGCTGATTTTTAATGGAATATCTCCATAGGGGTACAGAGGAACATTTCCAGCAACCATCACTCCTGTGTTCTAATGCTACATTGTGTTAGCTAATGGTGCTGAAAGGCTCATTGATGATTAGAAAACCATTGTGCAGTTATGGTAGCTCACGAATCAGCCTCAAACACAAAATTATGCCAAATTTTCGTCTTTTATTTAAAAAACGGGCTTCTTCTGGCTGGATATGCAATCAAAAAGGGAGAGAAGTTGGTAAAGCAGAGATGTCAGTGATAGATTTCAAAAATTTCCCCCATTTTTAAGCATTTTTTTCTCAAATTGGCACATCCGAAATGGTTCATGTGCCTTAAAATTGTCACAAATTTTTGAGAAAATGCATTCCAATTGATTGTGATGAGTTCTAATAGAGTATAAACCGACAGGAAAGCAGTTTCTTTCAATGAAGATAACATTAAATGAATGATAAATCCAGTGTAGACATTGTTAATGTGCTAAATGACTATTCTAGCTGCTGATTTTTAATGGAATATCTCCATAGGGGTACAGAGGAACATTTCCAGCAACCATCACTCCTGTGTTCTAATGCTACATTGTGTTAGCTAATGGTGCTGAAAGGCTCATTGATGACTAGAAAACTCTTGTGCAATTATGCTAGCACATGGATAAAAGTGGGAGTTTGAGTTTCAATCTATATATTGGGGAAAAAAACAATCCTAGGGCTTCAGGGGTTAAGTAGAACCAGAAACAGGGACGCTGGCCACTCGACACTGGCCTCAGCGTTAAATTAGCTCTAACCTACAGTCTGCTGTTGAGCTGCTGAGGCTTCTTGTCCCGGCTCGATCCTCCAATACCCCACCCATAAAAACACCTCCTCACGTTATGCAACCAAAATCTGAAACACTTTCCCAGCTGACACTGAAGAGACGTTAACAACCTCAGTGAGCACTTTTAAAAGCCAAGTAGGAACTTATTTGTACAAGCTGGCCTTCAATGAACTCCCTCCACATTTATTTATGTATATCTAATGCACTGTAATGTGATATTTTTAGGACCAAATATATTTTATTATTGCTGAATGAGAAGTACTAAACAAACATACATTTTGTGATACTAGTGTGCTTCTTTAAGCCGTTCCTCCTTATTTCAGTCGGATTGTGGTCGTATTTCTCCTTTTTTTTTTTTTTAACATTGCTTCTTTGTAAACACATCTGAGCTGCTGCTGTGAATAAACAGAGATCTGTTACTGTCTCTTTAAAATCCTCATCAGCTGTAGGAGGTGATCCACTTTCTTAATCCACAGGCTCGGATTGAGTCTGTAGTTGAGATTCTACGTCTCTGTGGCTTCCAGCTGACTTGGCCGGCTTTTAATTTGGCTGATTCACACTGCGGCTCTCTTTCTCTTTCAACTTGCTGCTTCTTTAGCGTTTCTTTGCCCCCGTGCAGAACCACCGTCCAGCCGCAGTGACCTCTATAAGCTTAAAAAAGAAATGGTTTTTCTTTCTCACCTATAGGGCAGGAGCACTTTACTGAACGGAGAGAGGGGATAAAGGAGGAGAGGGTTTCATCCAAACAGCTTCAGGTGAACGCCTCACTCACTG
Organism: Acanthochromis polyacanthus; assembly: GCF_021347895.1. NCBI lineage: Eukaryota > Metazoa > Chordata > Actinopteri > Pomacentridae > Acanthochromis > Acanthochromis polyacanthus. The sequence goes on along the minus strand of NC_067113.1, from coordinate 40,466,575 downwards.
AGCTTTTCTTTTCTCTCCTAATGGCCTCTCCGCTGTGTGCGTTCTCGTCTGCATCTTCGTCTCATGTGTGGTCGCATTACATCACTGTAAAGCCTCTCAGACTCTGCCGGTAATTCATTATATGTGTGAGAGGATAAAGATTGGGCTGATGTCATTAGCACTCGGCTTTACTTCAGCAGACTCTCAGCTGTACTGGAAATGCACAGAACTCACACTAATGTGGCTTTTTTTAAAAAAAATTAGAGATGCTTTAATCAGGCGTCCAGCATTTCCAGCAAATAGCTGATTTATTTGGTGTTTACTTTGAACAGAATTTATACAGGGAGATATTTTTAGGCTTCTAATGTGTTTTCAAAACATAGAAAAATCTAATTAAGAAAAGAAAAATGTAGATTTAACAAATTTCACATGTGAAAATTTAGCGTCTGGCCACATACGGTTTGGCCGAATTCCAGGTGCTAAATTTACTCTTTAAAGGCGGATGAGACTCTCAAATAATTTACATATTAAATCTAAGGTGCTACATGTGACTGGAGTATTTTATTATGTCAATCACCAGTGAGGAAAAATATTCCTGGTTCATTATAAACGGCTAAGAAATCAGTTTGACCGCTTGATCTTCAACAGCAGGTGAAGTTTGTCTGGTTATGGTGAAATCTGTAAATGCTTCGGTTTCCATTTTGCCCTTTGAGGACTTCTCTGACAGTTTTTTCCTCTGCTTCCAAGATCAAAACCAGATGTTGAAGTTCAGCTGTTTAGGTCGGCGTGGGTTCAAACGTTTTACGTTTGTCACCCGCTTAAAAAGCACGGACTAATGACTGAAATAATAAAAGTGTATGTGCTGTTTTTCCCACCGTTTAATAAAGTAAATGTCCTTTTGTGTGAGTTGTAAAGCAAACTGTAGAACCAAGTGTTCCACACAACCGAATGTGAATATGCAAATATGCAGGATTCACTGAGAAGAAGATGAGAAGTCCTTAAAGTGTGCAGAAAAAAATGGAAATCAGAACGTCTGCATTATGCAAAAACCATGACTGTTGGACTGAGACACACATGACTCACAGGCAGTACTGAACAACAGCGAGGACAACACTATTTAACGTTCTTCATTTATTTTTTTATGTGTCATATGCGATTTATGGGCATTTCCGTTTTTGCGCATTTGATTTTCTCCCTTAAATTTGTGCTTCTTTTAGATATAACTGCCACCAACAGGCCACTGTGATGATGTCATGTGGGATGAGTTTGTAGTTCACAGGTACAGTCGTGGGTTTCCGTTCAGTGTCAATATACATCGATTATGAGTTTGACAAAAGCTACAAACTACCGAGAAAAGGACTGCTGCATTGTGTTTGCGTCTATAACATGTGAAAGTTGTTGTGCGGATGGTGTCTGGATGAAAAAGTGACGACGTTAATTATTCATTTTTGGCCTTTTTGTTTGTGAAAGCCCTCACTGTAAAAAAATAAAATGGCAGCAGTTAAGGCTAAAAGATTATTCCCCGTGGTTTCAAATATACCTGAGTACCTAAAACGATAACAACAAATCTACATACGGTGTCGCTGGAGCAAACAGTTTTGGTTTATTGGGCATTATATAAAGAAGCTGGATTTCTAAAAGCTACGGGGGAAAAAAAAGCTGAATTAGATACATAATTAGCAACAACAAAAGCAATCTGCATCTTTTCTAAATCACATTAAAATATAAGTAACTAAGATACCCCATTAAAATAATTAAGAAAAATGCATTCATTTTTATGGATAATAGTAAAAAGTGTCTTGAATCTGTTATTGCCAGCCGCTCTGTTGTGCTATAAGCCGTTCGTAAAGGTGGTGTCTCGGCTGATGCACTCTTTAACTTCCCCGGGCAGCGTGTCGAAAAGGTGGTCCTCCGCTATGAGGCCGCTTTTGCGCAGCTGACGGCAGTTTCCAACATGTCACAAGTGGCAAACTCCATATCATGAGGAAGCTCATGTGTGACGATCAAAAGCTCCACAGCAGCTACTGATTGGACTTTTTGTCTGCTGAGTTTTCGAATGTCAAGATTAAATTTTTAACCTTACAAATGAAGCGTGATCTTACACGTTAACGTCTTTCATTTGTAAGACAGTTCATGTCTGCATTTATAGTTTTCACATATAAAATTATGTATTTGCAGGCTATTTATCATGTAATAGAAACATAAAATGTGTGTTGGTAGTGGGGTTAGGATTAGCATGAGAAATCTGACCGATTTGATCAGCATAATATTTTTTATTTTGTGCAGATGAACGCACAGGATTTCTAGAAACTTAACACCATTAACAACACTGAGCAGGGCACGTCTTGGTTTATTTTGCTCATAAATTAATGCTTGCTCCATTAATAATTGATACTTTTACTGCCGTATTTTATCACCTAATATATCTTTTGCTTCTTTTCGGCGTCTTTAGGTCTCGAGGTTTCAAAGTTCAGTGTTTATTTTATTATTATCTGCCACGTGTTGTTTGAGACAAAGGTAAAAACCGAACACATGCTCCTAAAAACACATAAGATACATGATGTATAATATAAAAAACCTGGAATACACACACCCGTATATGCATATATCTCTATGTACAAACCATTTGACTACCTCCCTTTAGTAGCTGCACCAGCTTTAGTTTGAGTTGTTGCTTTATTACAATATGTGCTCGTGTTCCTCAGTGTCTAAATCTAAATCTAGGTTCAAATAATGAATCGGCAAAAGGAAAAAGCAAATATTTAATTTGCAGGTTTTACTCTTCTCTTGTCAGAAGGAAGCATAGACTGATTAAGGGTTCAGACCAGGAAGGAAATGAGTATTGAGTATAAAAGAAAAACACAAGCAGCTTTTCAATACGAGGATTTGATCTTCGAGACGTTCCCGATCAGTCCTCATTATCTACTGCTCTCCTCTGCAGTGCGATGGTTCCTCTGCCTGTCTTCGCCTCTCCTTTCTGAGACGCATTGTGACGTGATAAGCAGCAGCTCCACTTGACATCTTTCTGAAGAGGTGTAAATTTGAATCGCGCACAGCAGACTGAGCGTTGTTATGATGATATCAGTCAGTCAGGCGCCGTATCAAACTGTGTTATCATGCATCAAACATAAGGCTTCTGTGAAACACTGTGCGTCTCTCTGTCACTCGCGGCTCAACACATTGCTGAACAGTTCACGCCATCAAAAAGGCCACACAGACGGTGGCGGCTGTCCCCCGTTACAGCGCCGCTTCCTCTCTTTCTGGAAAGCAGCATTTCGGATCAATAAACCTCCAGCTACCAAATGGACCTTTTATTGTTGGCTCTGAATGCCAGCTTCCCTCTCTGGAGGACCACTTAGTAGGCAGAGAGCGCCGTGAGGAAAGCCACTTACTGCACAGGGTGCTGCTGGTCAGACAACCAGGAAATGGACGGCGTGTTGGAAACGCTTCAGCAGCACTTTGAGTGACCCACCTCTGCTTCCGCGCATTTTCATGGATTCATAGCTGCAGAGAAAACAAGCAGCTGTTCAGGCCGAGGCGGTTCTTCGTGTGTTTGTGGGTCTGCGAGGTCCAGATGGCCGTCGGAGCTCTGGAGGCCGACCAGGTTACCGAGCACCGACGTACAGCCTCACATCGGAGCTTTCCGCCTGCTGCTCCACACTGAGCACGCTCACCTCGTCCTGTTTTCTTCATCAGTGAAACTTTCTAATGAGACGTGCTTTCAAAAAGGCTCATAGGTTGTTACTAATGGATTTAATAATGGCAAGCAAATCACTTTGCATTGCTTTATATATAAATATGAAGACATTACTATCCTAGGTTATCCCTAGGTTGTGAAAAATCCATTAGTCTGCTGTATAACCTCCTAAAGACGGCCTATTTACACACTCTTTAAGTCCTCCAAAGAACAGCGGAAATGATGGGTGACAACAAAAGTCTGTTAGTGGCTCCAGAAGCCTCCAGAACAGCTTCAGTACACAGCGGCATTGATTCCACAAGTCTCTGGAGGGATGAAAGACAATTCTTCCACAAGATATTTCCTATTTTTTGATGATGGCGGAAGAAAATCTACCATGAGACTCCGTATCGTTTTTGTCTTCTGTTAAGTTCGCTGGCAATAGCGCGTTCTTAGATCTGTATTGAAACAATAAAGAGGCGGCGCGCAGAAAAATGAGGTTTCATCCCTTGTGGACCAGCAAACACAGAGTTGAATGTTTCCAAAGTTTCAGAAGTAGTAGTTGTTGGCTTTTTATAAAAGTAGCTGTGGCCGGTTACTTCTGGTCATAGATGATGAAGGAATTCTGCAAAATCTTATCGAAACTTGCAACGCTTTAGTTTAGGACAAAACAGAAAATATACAAAATCTTAGAAAACGTTTGATTACAGTATTGAACCAGAGTCTGTTCACATGCAGAGGGTCCTCAGTTTACGTCAGAATTCTGTTCCTACAGATTGATGTAAGTTGTAAGTCGGAACTCCCGCAAAAATGTAAACAAAGCCGTTACGTTCATCACAATATCAATCAGTTCTTCATAAAGTCATGAATACCAACGACTTTCATGCATGTATGAATCATTTTACTAGAAGATAACAAAACATTGTAACAGACTGATATTGTTGATGTTGAGATTTCAATATTTATTGTTCAGTTCCAGATTTACCTAATGTCAGTGAACGTGCCATGTTTGGTTAGCTCGCCTCTGATTGGCTGAGAGTCAGCAGTAGAGAGAGCTGGGAACGGTGGCTAATTCTGGAGCTAAGTTATGAGGTTTTTCTAGTTATTCTGGAGCTAAGTTATGAGGTTTTTCTAGTTGTTCTGGAGCCAAGTTATGGGGTTTTTCTAGTTATTCTGGAGCTAAGTTATGAGGTTTTTCTAGTTGTTCTGGAGCTAAGTTATGAGGTTTTTCTAGTTGTTCTGGAGCTAAGTTATGAGGTTTTTCTAGTTGTTCTGGAGCCAAGTTATGAGGTTTTTCTAGTTGTTCTGGAGCCAAGTTATGGGGTTTTTCTAGTTGTTCTGGAGCCAAGTTATGGGGTTTTTCTAGTTGTTCTGGAGCCAAGTTATGGGGTTTTTCTAGTTGTTCTGGAGCTAAGTTATGGGGTTTTTCTAGTTATTCTGGAGCCAAGTTATGGGGTTTTTCTAGTTGTTCTGGAGCCAAGTTATGGGGTTTTTCTAGTTGTTCTGGAGCCAAGTTATGGGGTTTTTCTAGTTGTTCTGGAGCCAAGTTATGGGGTTTTTCTAGTTGTTCTGGAGCCAAGTTATGGGGTTTTTCTAGTTGTTCTGGAGCCAAGTTATGGGGTTTTTCTAGTTGTTCTGGAGCCAAGTTATGGGGTTTTTCTAGTTGTTCTGGAGCCAAGTTATGGGGTTTTTCTAGTTGTTCTGGAGCCAAGTTATGGGGTTTTTCTAGTTGTTCTGGAGCCAAGTTATGGGGTTTTTCTAGTTACTCTGGCGTTGGCTACGGCCCACAGTATCCTGTGTGAAGGTTCAATAAACCAGCAGAGAACCAGATAAAGTCTCACTCATTCATCACAGAGGGTCACTACAATATGTTGACCTGTTTTTACAACTTAACCAATGTTGGTCGGTGTTTTGAACTGTTTTGAGCGTTTTATTCTATCTAATTTCACTTCCATGGAGACAGATTTCCTTTTCTTTGAAGCACTGCCATCAGAAGAGTCTGACTTACGCTGGGAGCCATAATGGACAAAAACTTAGCAAATGTAGCACAATCCAAAGTGGCATACAACTAGAGAATATAAATAAAGCCATCTTATAGTGCCACGTGACGACGTATTCATCCGCTTTGCTCATCAACTAGTTCCACGTAAGCAGTTCCGACATAACAAAACACCGTATGTTGAGGACATCGTCAGCCGAGGACCCTCTCTAATCTAAATCACCACTTAAACTAATCATCTTATATCTCAGCAGTAATAATATTAACTTAATTCAGATAGCACTTGTTAAAACAATGGCTTACAATGTGTTTCATCAGACAAAGCAAACGCAGAATACCCAGAAGGCAAAAGAACGAGCAGGCTTGAAAGTAATAACAAAGCAAAGGGAAATTAAGATCCAGTTAAAACAAAGTGCGATATGTCATTACAAAAAAAATGCGAAAGCAACAAAAACCTTAATAAGCAATGCCAGTATAGATGCAAAGTGTTAAAAAAAATGGGTTTCAAGAAGAAGTCGGTGATCTGAAATCCTTGTCTTCTCAGGCAGGTTGTTCCAAAGCTGATGTGGTAAACCCACTTTTAGATTTAAGCCTCAGCTTTGAACCTTCTGTAGGGTCATCGTTTCTGTTATGTAGCTTTCAAAGTCATCATCAGTTCAATTTTGGAATAAACTGTAAAAGAAACAGGAGTCAATGGAGAGAAGCCAGGGTTGCTAAAACCAGAAGAAGCCGAGCTGCTGCATTATGAAATAACCGGAGGCGAGAAAATGACTCGGTTTGTGCCAGATGAGTGAGGAGTTACAGAAGTCGAGCCTGGAGAAAGTGCATAAATGGCTTTATCCAAGTGGAAGTGATGCGACTGCGTGCGACATCGTGAGTTTGTTTACATGCGGTCCAGTTGAACAGGCGATGAATCACTGCATCGTGCTGTGTGTGGTTTGGCTCTCATTTTTTTCTACGGGTTTTCGCTTTAATTTGTCATCCACCTCTATCACTGTGTTAATGACTTGTTCGCTTTCTGACACGCAATTAACTCCGCGGTCATTAATGTTAGTAAATCAGAAACAACAGGCCAGGGGCTGTTCAGTGAAGGGAGCTGCCTTCGTGCTGAATTAAAGCAAGTTCTGTTTTTTATTGAGCCTCCCAGCCTGTGATGACTTTATTATTAACCACTGTTGAGTTTTTCACATTTTACTGACTTAAAGGGCAGACTCGTCGGGGAATAAATAATTCAGGGAATTTGTTGGAGATGGGAGAAGAGTTGATTTAGCGTCATCTCAGTGAGCTCATATGATTGTAGGAAATTATGTGATAGAGATAGAAGATAGAAAGACAAGATAGTGATCATTTTAGTGTGCAAAAATCACATAATAGATGCAGAACAACATGTACTAGGTGTCCAACACAGGCTACTCCAGCTCGTTTCCAAATTGTTTGATAATCTGAGAGGCAGTATGATCTTTTTACGTAACATATGAACAACCTGAAATCAGAAAAATGAGTCTAATTTCAACACTATGCCTCAGTTTATCATTTATACATTGCAACCTACAGATCACAGTGTCTCTACAAAGACACAAAACATTTAGTCACAGCTATCTGGAACTGAATGATGTGGTATTTCACTTTATGACCGAATCGATGAAAAAAAGACAAAGAAATAACAAAAACAAGACAAAATATTACAAAAATGAGACACATGACACAAAATTTGACAAAAAACTTACAAAGCGACAAAAAATTGGACACAAATGAAACAAAAAATTGCCAAAAAAACGGAACATATGGGTTCTGTAAAGCATCTTGAGACGACCTGAATTGTAATTGGTGCTAAATGAATAAAATTGAATTGAAAAGTGAACAAAATGGCAAAAAAATAGACAAAAAAAACACAAGCGAGGCAAAAAGGAAACACAAAACGACAAAAATGAGAAACCAAATGACAAAAATCAGACAAAAAAATCCAAAAGAAGACAAAATATTACAAAAATCAAGACACAAAATGCCAAAAGAACAATGAGCAATCTAGTATTTTACTTTCTGATCAAAACAACTTGTCATGGTCTAGAAATTATTGTATTGTAATTTTTACTCTTAAAGTCGGGCCAGATTGGACCCTGTGGGGGGCCGGTTTTGGCCAGCGGGCCACATGTTTGACACCCCTGTTATAGAGCGTTATACCAGATTGTGATTTGGTTGTCTCTGATACATAAACATCAATGAATGATTCAGTATAAATCCTCTATAAATTACACCTTTAGCAAAGTTGCACCTCAATGTCTAAGCCCCTTTATCTTTGATGCCATTGTTCTGTTGTACTAGCGAAAGGTTCAGAGGGTGATTTTCTGCTAGAAGCGAGAAATATAAAAGTTTGATCTGAGTTTTGGGCGGGATGCCAGCCCGTTTCTGATGTACGCCTGCCAACTACTGAGCAAAGCAAACCAAAAGACACGTGCAAAGTATTAAAAAAAGGCCAGACTGTGTTTTTTCTTTTTTCAGAGGCAAAGAAAAAGATATATCGTTACGGATCATCATTATATTCTCAGCCGTTTCTCTAAAGTCTCTTCACCAGAAGCGAGTGCTCATCAAACATTCATGGTTGGGAGAAGAAGGGCCTCTGAGCTGCCTTTGATAGAACATCACAGCAGCTCCACACCACCTGAAATGACATCTAACAGGGAGGATCTCTTTACAATCACGGCGGGATTTCGGTCGGCTCGGACAGAGAGAGCGCGTCGATATCGTCCATTCAAGTTGCCTATAGCTCATGAGCGATCGTGAATGAGAAGGCGGCTGAAAGCAGCGCTCTGATGATCAATAGTAGACGACAAGCTCCACTGCTGTCACCGCTAGCGTTCATTCACTCCTTTCAGAAACCTCCAAGCTGCCGGTGGTGCAGAAAGGCACCGACACAACACTGCAGAAAGGATCGTCCCGTTTTGAGAAAGGATAATCTTGTGAAGAAACAATGTTTATCTGGCTGTTAAGCTGCTAAATGCTCCACCGTGCTGTGCATGTTTGTGGTTGAGCAGGTAGAGCGATGTGGGTTGTCAGAAAACAACTTCCTGCTGTGGCCGAAAATTACTCCCCGACAACGGCGAGCGGGAGGAAAAAGAGTCGCACACCTGAACAATGCCGTAAAGCTCTTTGAAACGGGGTCACGCTGCAGATTTAGGTCATATTTGTTGATATTTATCCTTGTTCCCGAAGAGCATATTGATACATTCCTATTATCAGCTGCTTAATTAATCCTGTAAAACCCAAATATGGAGAAAAAATAAGCAAAAAAAATAAACGTATAAAAATAAATAAGCATAATGTGTGTGTATATACATATTAAATATAAATTTTATATGGAAAATAACAAATTTTATCACTTTTAAATAAGTTCCTCGTTACAAAAACGCCTCTCAAGGAAGTGTGTTAATTCCAGATCACATGACCTGCTCCACATGATGTCATTTCCTCCTGAAGAAAAGACCGGCAAGACTCCAAGGCTTTCTGAGTTATTTAATATGAAGTAGTGTGTGAGTCAAGTGTGGATTTATGGCATGTCAACAAGTTTACTGCAGTATCTTTATAAATAACTTTCAATTTTACTCAGTTGTATATATAATATTTAGAAGAATTTTTCTCTAAAAATGCCATGTGGTGTTTGGTTCTAGGCGGCCATGTTGGTTTTAGACCTGAAAACGGCAAAAATGTCGAATATGATACCTGTAAATGTGTTACAAAAAGTCCTGCAATTATATATTGACCCATTAAACAAACGGAATATGCCGTCTTTAAGAACTGTAAGACCGCTTCCTCACATTTGTGGACCACTTACAACAATACTCACAGGTGTTTTCTGTGTAAAATCCTGTCAATCTGCTCTGAAAACTGAGCAAAGCCAACGTGTGACTCGGAGGAATAAGAAGTAGCTTCGATTGGTGACTAAAATACTACAAAAACACAAACCGCTGCTCATTGGGACGAGTCTGTGCCGGAGCTCCTCATTGTGTTTTCTCACGAAGCAGCTGCCGAGGCTCCGGACGCGTCGGACATGACAGAAGTTGTTTGTTAGATGAGATGAGAGCGGAGGGTTGAGACGAGGCCAACAGCTGGCCAGTGGTGCCGCTGAACTCCAACTCTAAGCAGTGGTTATTACTTATTTACTGTCCAGCCTGGTGGTCAGCAGACTCTTAGGAGACGTGTTCGCTCTCAGTGCGTGAGCTTCTGTGGGCAAAAGCAGAAAAGTGGGCTCTCTGAACCGATGTCATCGTTATTGGTTCTGACATTTAATTCCCATCCGAGAACAACCGGTGTTTTTGCTGCAGGCGTCTGTGAAGGTGCACGATACGATGCTGAGAGATTATTTATACACGCAGATTATTCTGAGACGGAAGTTGTGCTGAAAATTTTATCTTCGTCAGTTATTATTTGTCATGTTTCTCTTGTGGGGGTGTAAAATAAATGGATTTAGATCTTATTTCTGGCTTAAATTAAAGCTCCTTCATTTCCATAGTTGTTCGGTTGTTTCCGTTAACGATGTTTCTTTTTTCTGCCTCTATAAGCAGTCAGCGATGAATTAGTCATTTAACCCTGTAAAAGTGCAGGCTAAAGATGCTATTCCATGTGATTATTGAGAACCCCTACAGACAGGGCATTTACTGGAGTGAATGCTTGAATAAGCAGCAAAATATTTGGATTTTTTTGGGCCTAGAATTTGTGCATTTTTTGCCATTTTCAGGTGTTTTTATACCAAACTGGACAACAGTTGAGGTTCTGTGTGAGGAAATGATGAAATAAGCTGCAGTTTTTGAGAATTTAAAGTAAATTATGTGAAATCAGAGACAAACCCCAACAGATTTGTAATGTTAAGAGTATTTACTGGAGTTAACGAGCTGAGAAAGGAGGAGAACATCTGGATTTTAGTTACCGACTGCTTTTTGACTTTGATTTTTACATGTGTAATGTTAATAAGAATATTTATGAAATATGAGCTGAAAAAAGAGCGGAACATTTGGATTTTTAGACCATTTTCTGGTGTTTTTACACCAAACTTGACAATAGTTGAGGTTCTGTGTGAAGAAATGAGGATATAAGCTGCAGTTTTTGACAATTTCAAAAGAATTTTTGTGACTTTTCCTGAAAATGGCAAGAAAGTGGAGGGAAAAAATGCATCTACTGGAGTTTCTAAACTAATAAAAGCAACATCTGGAAATTTAGCTGTAAATTGCTCATGCGCTGAGCATTATACACACGTGGACAAAATTGTTGGTACCCCTCAGTTAAAGAAGGAAAAACCCACAATTCTCACTGAAATCACTTGAAACTCACAAAAGTAACAATAAATAAAAATTTATTGAAAATTAAATAATCAAAATCAGCCATCACTTTTGAATTGTTGATTAACATAATTATTTAAAAAAACAAACTAATGAAATAGGGCTGGACAAAAATGATGGTACCCATAACTTAATATTTTGTTGCACAACCTTTTGAGGCAATCACTGCAATTAAACGATTTCTGTATTTGTCAATGAGCGTTCTGCAGCTGTCAACAGGTATTTTGGCCCACTCCTCATGAGCAAACAGCTCCAGTTGTCTCAGGTTTGATGGGTGTCTTCTCCAAATGGCATGTTTCAGCTCCTTCCACATATGTTCAATGGGATTCAGATCTGGGCTCATAGAAGGCCACTTTAGAATAGTCCAACGCTTTTCTCTCAGCCATTCTTGGGTGCTTTTGGCTGTGTGTTTTGGATCGTTGTCCTGTTGGAAGACCCATGACCTGCGACTGAGACCAAGCTTTCTGACACTAGGCAGCACATTTCTCTCCAGAATGCCTTGATAGTCTTCAGATTTCATCGTACCTTGCACACTTTCAAGACACCCTGTGCCAGATGCAGCAAAGCAGCCCCAAAACATTACTGAGCCTCCTCCATGTTTCACCGTAGGGACAGTGTTCTTTTCTTCGTATGCTTGGTTTTTGAGTCTATGAACATAGAGTTGATGTGCCTTACCAAAAAGCTCCAGTTTGGTCTCATCTGTCCAAAGGACATTCTCCCAGAAGCTTTGTGGCTTGTCAACATGCATTTTTGCAAATTCCAGTCTCGCTTTTTTATGAGTTTTTTTCAGCAGTGGTGTCCTCCTTGGTCGTCTCCCATGAAGTCCACTTTGGCTCAAACAACGACGAATGGTGCAATCTGACACTGATGTACCTTGGCCTTGGAGTTCACCTTTAATTTCTTTGGAGGTTGCTCTGGGCTCTTTGGATACAATTCCAACGATCCGTCTCTTCAATTTGTCATCAATTTTCCTCTTGCGGCCACGTCCAGGGAGGTTGGCTACTGTCCCGTGGGTCTTGAACTTCTGAATAATATGAGCCACTGTTGTCACAGGAACTTCAAGCTGTTTAGAGATGGTCTTATAGCCTTTACCTTTAAGATGTTTGTCTATCATTTTTTTTCCGGATGTCCTGGGACAATTCTCTCCTTCGCTTTCTGTTGTCCATGTTCAGTGTGGTACACACCTTTTCACCAAACAGCAGGGTGACTACTTGTCTCCCTTTAAATAGGCAGACTGACTGATTATGAGTTTGGAAACACCTGTGATGTCAATTAAATGACACACCTGAGTTAATCATGTCACTCTGGTCAAATAGTTTTCAATCTTTTATAGAGGTACCATCATTTTTGTCCAGGCCTGTTTCATTAGTTTGTTTTTTTAAATAATTATGTTAATCAACAATTCAAAAGTAATGGCTGTTTTTGATGATTTAATTTTCAATAAATTTTTATTTATTGTTACTTTTGTGAGTTTCAAGTGATTTCAGTGAGAATTGTGGGTTTTTCCTTCTTTAACTGAGGGGTACCAACAATTTTGTCCACGTGTGTACATATCCACAATCTGACTGGAAAGAGGAGTATACCATGTTCAGCTGTTTTTATAAATGTTCACAGTCTGGACATTTGTGATAGAAATTACTGATTTTTCCATTAATTCCAAGTAAATTACATAAAAGTAGATAAAACTTTATACAGATGTAGTGTTAATAAGAGTATTTATGACATATGAGCTCAAATAAGGGCGAAACGTGGATTTTTAAAGACTATATTCTGGTGTTTTTACATCAAACTTAAGAGTTGAGGTTCTGTTTCAGGAAATGAGGATATAAGCGCAAAAAGACAACTTCAAGAAAATTGCATGAAAGTGGAGGAAAAAATGCACAGAAAAAAGCAACATCTGGATTTGTAGCTCTAAATTGCAGCTGTTTTCATGTGCTGAGCATCATATATATCCACAATCTGACTGGAAACATGAGAATCACAGATACCAGACTGATGTGAACTATCTCAGCCTTGGACCTCCCCAGACGGACCAGAACCTGTTTCCTGAACCTCCACCTGATACACATGTAATGGTATGAAATATGAGCTAAAATAAGAGTGAAACATCTGGATATGGGTGCAAAGAGTGCATATTTTCTGGTGTTTTTACACCAGACTTGACAACAGTTGAGGTTCTGTGTGAGGAAATGATGAAATAAGCTGCAGTTTTTGAGAATTTAAAGTAAATTATGTGAAATCAGAGACAAACCCCAACAGATTTGTAATGTTAAGAGTATTTACTGGAGTTAACGAGCTGAGAAAGGAGGAGAACATCTGGATTTTAGTTACCGACTGCTTTTTGACTTTGATTTTTACATGTGTAATGTTAATAAGAATATTTATGAAATATTAGCTGAAAAAAGAGCGGAACATTTGGATTTTTAGACCATTTTGTGGTGTTTTTGCACCAAACTTGACAATAGTTGAGGTTCTGTGTGAGGAATTGAGGATATAAGCTGCAGTTTTTGACAATTTCAAAAGAATTTTTGTGACTTTTCCAGAAAATGGCAAGAAAGTGGAGGGAAAAATTGCATCTACTGGAGTTTCTAAACTAAAAAAAGCAACATCTGGAATTTTAGCTATAAATTGCTCATGTGCTGAGCATTATACATATCCACAATCTGACTGGAAACATGAGAAACACAGATACCAGACCGATGTGAACTATCTCAGCCTTGGACCTCCCCAGACGGACCAGAACCTGTTTCCTGAACCGCCACCTGATACACATGTAATGTTAAGAAGAGTATTTATGAAATAAGAGTGAAACATCTGGATATTGGTGCAAAGAGTGCATATTTTCTGGTGTTTTTACACCAGACTTGACAACAGTTGAGGTTCTGTGTGAGGAAATGAGGATATAAGCTGCAATTTGTCGGAATTTCAAGTAGATTTTTGTGAATTTCAAGAAAATTGCAATAAAGAGGAGAAAAAATGCATAAGCAACATCTGGATTTGTAGCTCTAAATTTCAGCTGTTTTCATGTGCTGAGCAACATATATACCCACAATCTGACTGGAAACATGAGAATCACAGATACTAACCTAAACTGATGTGAACTCTTGACTGATCTCAGCCATGGACCTCCTAGAACCTGTTTCCTGAACTTCCACCTGTGGTCTGAGTCTCCTACCTGCTGCCAGCTGCATCCAGCCGCAGATCTTGTACACGGTCCCGGTGCTGCAGAAGAAGAAGAGCGCGAAGCAGCCGATGCAGGTGAGGACCAGCACCATGGACATGCCGATGAAGAAGGAGGCAGCCTTGAACGCACCGGACGGGATGCTGCTGAACTCGGTGAAGCTGCCCTGACAGGTCAAGTCCCGGGACAGCCCGTTCCCGATGCAGTAGTGGAACAGACCGAAGTAGCCCGCCTGAGGGGTGTCCACGCCGTCCCCGATCCAGTAGGGCTGGATGAAGCACACCACGTTGACGATGGCGAACAGGATGGTGAAGATGGCCCACAGGACGCCGATGGCGCGGGAGTTGCGCACGTAGTTGGTCTGGTAGATCTTGGCGGCTTCGGACGCGGGCAGCATGCTGGTGGTGTTGGGGGCCCCGGGGACCATCCTCCGGTCTGTGAGGCGGAATCTGGATCTGTAGACCTCAGCAAACTCACATCTACTTCATCTGAACGCTGTATTGTAGCTCAACTTCTCCTGCTGGCTCGATGTCTGCTTCTTATTCAGTCAGTCGGACGCGGAGCATCGCTGCACTCTCGCATACGTGGCAAGGTCTTCTGATTTCCCATCCATCAGTCTGCAGAAACGAAACGTGCGCTCCGGGAAATCAGCCTCCAGAAGCCGCCCGTTCAGAAGACTGAAGCGGCATCTGTCCGCACGGATGTAAAAATGAGCCTCCTTTGTTGTTCCGGGTGTCTGTGGAGGAGAAGCGGTCACTGGGTTTCTCGACACCGACGGAGCAACAACCGCAGCTGAGCTCCGATTGAATTAGAGTTGGAGGATCGCCTCGGATATTACAGGGCCAGCCCACATCCCTTAATCCCAGGCTGACGTATTATCCCAGGAACGCGCGAAACCTTAAACAGACACATTCATTTAATAAAAATAAAATAAAATAGAGAAACTAATATCCTCTGATTCTCTGTTTGATGACAGATATCCACTATAAAGTCAAAAAAATCACGTTCCAGTCTCATTTTATTTTAATATCCAGACTTTTATAATGGCTGATATGAAAACAATCAAAAATACAGTCTGTAACTAAAAGTCCAGAGGTTTTAGTAATAAAATGTTAATAAAATAACCAAAAGTCAGCAGTTTAGTCTCTGTAGTGGTTTACTGATTAACCAGGTTTGTTTTCATCCGAAAGTGCTTGAAAAAAATGCATAGCCTACATTATATGTAGGTGTATTTATTACTTTGTCTTTCTGTTATCTGTAGGTAGATACACATCCCGAAGAAGTCTCTTTAAACCCCTTACTTTGGTAGCGATCCACACCAGGACGACTTTTAGCAGGTGTGTTATTTCTTTCTGTCAAAGGGAGAGGAGTGCAGTGGCTTTGTTTTATTTGTCTGAACGGGTTTCCTCAGATGTTGTGTCTACAATATGTTTGGTGGTCACAGCCCCTAACGCTCTCTTTTCCCCTAGGACCACTGTAGATTTCACCTTCCACATCTGCTCCAGTTGTTCTTAAGGCCCTGGTACTTCTGCATTGGCTGAAGCCAAAGTCTCGGACTAGACCCAGGACACATCAGAATTTCACCTCTGCATTTCACTGACAGTTGATGAGAGCCATGCAATTGCTGAAAGAACACAACTTCGCTATGCATACTGGAAGTCATTTACGGATCCCGATCTTCACCATGGAGACTGTTAGACCAGCGATCGAAGGTTTCTTCAGAACATGCCACGATGGTTACGAAGCTTTTGAGTTTAACTATATTACCCATAATTCATTGCTCACTTGTGATTGGCTGGGACGTGATGACGGAGTAGGGCGTCATCTGGAGGCGCGCGAAATGAGTGTGTGTATCTAACACACATTTCCACCGCATTTAAAGTTTATTAAGGGTTTTATTTTCACGTATGGGTGGTTTTACAGTAGCTCATCGGGCTCGCAGTTAGTAGTACGACGTTATTTCTCGGCTGGCACGTTTTTTTTGAGTCAACGACGGAGTTTTGTCGCCTCGTTAAGTTGGACGGTCTGTACCTGAAAGCTAAGCTAACGTTGACTGTGTTGTTTTTAGCTGAACCCTGCGCAGCTTAACCGGCGTTTGTAGCAAGAAGAGCGGGATGACTGCGCTGTTACAGCACCCAGGATACGACGAGGAGAAGCTGCAGAGGGTCGCAGAGCAGCTGCCCTGCAGAGAGGTCCAGGCTGGACTGCTGCTGTCGCTCATGGGGGAGGTATGAAGGCTGGTCCTGTCAGAGGTACAGGAGTTTAGCTGAAGCATCAGGACAAGGTGGATGTGTCCCAAGTCTTTAAGCTCCAGAATATGCAACATGAATCATCCTCTTGTTCAGACATGTACAAAAGTAGTCCACGTTGATTCATAATTTATGCCTGAAATAGTGTTTTACACTCAAAAGAACACATGGGCCTCTTTTGTCATTGGAAAAACTTGAAATATATCAATATGAATATGTATATTTCATTTTAAAGCTTTCTTACTAGATGTGCAACTCCATGTATGTGCAATGCAGACTTCAGTTTTTCAACATATCTAATGTATGTTGCCCTGTTCTACAAGGATGTACAGGCAGTTTTAATGCTAGTTTTAATGATTGATTTGTGTCATTTAAAAACGCATTTGACTGGGACCTGAAAATAGGCTTGATTTGTGTGGCACCTTTATCAGTTAAATCACAGTAATTTGGACCATATTGTATGAAAACATTTACAATATTTAGAAAAAAAAAATAGAATAAACCAAAGAATAGGCTTTATCACTGTTTATCATACATCCATTTTTACTCTTTTCATGACATCAAACAGCGTTACAACTGATGACTTACAAGCATTTTACAACTTGAAACAGTCATGTCAACCTTCTAAAATTCTATGTTTGTTGCATATGAACAGATATTAGTTATTTAAAACTATTAATCAGATGATAGTTTGTTCGATTACCATCTTGGCTGGCAAATGTTTGGATTTTTTTGAGATTTAATCATTTGTCATTAGATCTCTGGTGTCAGAACAGCCTTGAGGAAGCTTTTCAATGAAATCAATTTGTTCAGAAAATAGAGTGACTATTAACGGGATTTAACTAGATTTCAAAAAGAATATAGCTGACATTAGTTTGCAGTGTGGTTACACAGAAGCAATAGATGAAGAACTTGTTTGTTTAATTTGTTATCGATCATGGTTAAATGCTTCAGTGAAGTTGGGATTAAAGCTGATGAATTTTGTTCCTCCAGCCGCAGCAGTACAGCTACCCTTCAATCTTCATCTACGGTCATCGGGCTTCAGGGAAGAGTCATGTGCTGCACGTTTTACTGAAGGAACTGGAGGTGAGAGGCACATTTGGTGTCAAGTGACCAAAAGGGCTGAATGATGTGTTAAAGTATGTCTAAAAAAATATCAAATATATCTGAAACATGATGTAGAATTACCACACAAGGCTGCTGACACGGATTTGTAAAATCTTAGGCATGACATTCACGTTATAGAGTTCAAATAACAGACATCTTTAACTTTATATCAACCTGAAGCATTTAAAGCGTTTAGGGCATGCAGAGCTTTTTCATTGGACCACTGGGGAAGTGCTTTATCCTCAGGAATATTACCTTCTATCCAAAGTACAAAATTGTCACAGCGCTCAAAGCTAACATACTTTGAATGTGTGTTGGGTGTATTTTTCCTTTCCTGCTTTAAAATTTAGACTTAGAATCGCAAGATGTCAGAGAAAAAAAAGCTGTTTTGATCCTTTTGCGCTTAACTTTTACCTGCAATAGATAAGTAACGGTCACGAAAAACTGTACAGGAAGTCTTTTGTTCCACATACATTAAGAACAATGACCTGGTAGCCTCCTGATCATTTTACTAACACTCTTTACTTCCTTCTTTTCTATGCCAGCTGAATATTTGTTTTCTTAGGTCATGGTTGTTTGATAATACCTTCTTGCTTGTTCCGTCAACCGTTTTGTCCCATCAGACAATTTCTCACAATGTGGATGTGAGAAATTATAAATACAAACTAACTAGCTAACTAGGGCTGCAACTAATGACCCAAAGTAATGTGTAATTATTAAATATCAATGTTTTGATTAAACAATCAATCATTTGGCCGACAAATGTCAAAAATCAGTGAAAAAACTCCCCTTCAAATCTTATTCTCCTTCAATATAAAAGCCAAAAAGAAGCAGCAACCAGAAAGTATTTATTATTTGGTTTCAGAAAAAGGGCTGAAATGATGAGTTTTCAAAATTATTTGCTTATGTGTTCTGCACAACTTCTATTTGCTGATTAATTAGCTTCACATTATTGCAGTGACACTTAACTTGTCGTTTCATTCGGTGCAGGTTGTCGTGCTTAAGCAAAGGCAGAAGGTTGACGTGAAGGTGTGCGTCGCCTCCACAGGCATCAAACTGACCTTCTTTCATCATTCCCTCCCTCTGCAGCTGCATCACGCCGCCGTCAGCTGTGTGGAATGCGTCTCGGTGGCGTTGCTGTTTGAACGAGTGCTGCTGTCCTTCTTCGGCTGCGATGCCGCCTCGCTGCTGCCCCGCAGTCCCTCCCTGTCCGACTTCGTACGCATCTACAGGCAGCAGCGCTCGCAGTCTCCCGCCAAACAGACGCGATACATCGTGAGCGCCGTGCACTTCACGCTCTGCCAGAACAGCACTGCTCTTCCACAGCACGTCAGATTGTTTATTCTTGATGATATGATGCACGATTAGCAGTGACAACATATGCAAATAGATGCTAAACAAAGCTCCAGATGCATAAGCCTGAAGAAAATAAGTGTAATTTCCAGCCAGCACAGGTGGAGGTTTATTCTAGTGTTTTGGCTTCATCTTTTGTTCTTTTTTTGTTTTTTGGTGCAACCTAAAACACAAACGCCCGTTCCCAATCTGTGCTTTACTCAGTATGGATGTTTAAAAAGCCCTGAATTGTACATATGCATTTTTCAGGTGATGGAAAAGGCCGAGCTTCTCAGAGACAGCGATGCCAATCTCCTCCCTGCTCTCCTGCGTCTTCAGGAATTGGTGAGAAAGCGCTCTGTGTTATCTATCAAGTGAGCCACTCTGTTGTTGTTGTCGCTGCGCTGTTAGGATGATGAAGGGGGACTGGATGAGCTTCATTTGTAGAGAATGACCTTGAGCTGAGTGTGTGGAGCTCTTTCATAAGGAAGGAAGGAAGGAAGGAAGGATGTTGATGGAAGGAAGGAAGGAAGGAAGGAAGGAGGGAGGATGTTGATGGAAGGAAGGAAGGAAGGAAGGAGGGAGTATGTTGATGGAAGGAAGGAAGGAAGTATGTTGATGGAAGGAAGGAAGGAAGTATGTTGATGGAAGGAAGGAAGGAAGGAAGGAAGGACGGAGGGAGGATGTTGATGGAAGGAAGGAAGGAAGGAGGGAGTATGTTGATGGAAGGAAGGAAGGAAGGAGGGAGTATGTTGAAGGAAGGAAGGATGGAAGTATGTTGAAGGAAGGAAGGAAGTATGTTGATGGAAGGAAGGAAGGAAGTATGTTGATGGAAGGAAGGATGGAAGTATGTTGATGGAAGGAAGGAAGGAAGTATGTTGCAGGAAGGAAGGATGGAAGTATGTTGATGGAAGGAAGGATGGAAGTATGTTGATGGAAGGAAGGAAGGAAGTATGTTGATGGAAGGAAGGATGGAAGTATGTTGATGGAAGGAAGGAAGGAAGGAAGTATGTTGAAGGAAGGAAGGAAGTATGTTGAAGGAAGGAAGGAAGGAAGTATGTTGATGGAAGGAAGGATGGAAGTATGTTGATGGAAGGAAGGATGGAAGTATGTTGAAGGAAGGAAGGATGGAAGTATGTTGAAGGAAGGAAGGAAGTATGTTGATGGAAGGAAGGAAGGAAGTATGTTGATGGAAGGAAGGATGGAAGTATGTTGATGGAAGGAAGGAAGGAAGTATGTTGCAGGAAGGAAGGATGGAAGTATGTTGATGGAAGGAAGGATGGAAGTATGTTGATGGAAGGAAGGAAGGAAGGAAGTATGTTGGTGGAAGGAAGGATGGAAGTATGTTGATGGAAGGAAGGAAGGAAGGAAGTATGTTGAAGGAAGGAAGGAAGTATGTTGAAGGAAGGAAGGAAGTATGTTGAAGGAAGGAAGGAAGTATGTTGATGGAAGGAAGGATGGAAGTATGTTGATGGAAGGAAGGATGGAAGTATGTTGAAGGAAGGAAGGATGGAAGTATGTTGAAGGAAGGAAGGATGGAAGTATGTTGAAGGAAGGAAGGAAGTATGTTGATGGAAGGAAGGATGGAAGTATGTTGATGGAAGGAAGGAAGTATGTTGATGGAAGGAAGGATGGAAGTATGTTGATGGAAGGAAGGAAGTATGTTGATGGAAGGAAGGATGGAAGTATGTTGATGGAAGGAAGGAAGTATGTTGAAGGAAGGAAGGAAGTATGTTGATGGAAGGAAGGAAGGAAGTATGTTGATGGAAGGAAGGATGGAAGTATGTTGATGGAAGGAAGGATGGAAGTATGTTGATGGAAGGAAGGAAGGAAGGAAGTATATTGAAGGAAGGAAGGAAGTATGTTGAAGGAAGGAAGGAAGTATGTTGATGGAAGGAAGGAAGGAAGTATGTTGATGGAAGGAAGGAAGGAAGTATGTTGCAGGAAGGAAGGAAGGAAGGAAGTATATTGAAGGAAGGAAGGAAGTATGTTGAAGGAAGGAAGGAAGTATGTTGATGGAAGGAAGGAAGGAAGTATGTTGATGGAAGGAAGGAAGGAAGGAAGTATATTGAAGGAAGGAAGGAAGTATGTTGAAGGAAGGAAGGAAGTATGTTGATGGAAGGAAGGAAGGAAGTATGTTGAAGGAAGGAAGGATGGAAGTATGTTGATGGAAGGAAGGAAGGAAGTATGTTGCAGGAAGGAAGGATGGAAGTATGTTGATGGAAGGAAGGAAGGAAGGAAGTATATTGAAGGAAGGAAGGAAGTATATTGAAGGAAGGAAGGAAGTATGTTGAAGGAAGGAAGGAAGTATGTTGATGGAAGGAAGGAAGGAAGTATGTTGATGGAAGGAAGGAAGGAAGGAAGTATATTGAAGGAAGGAAGGAAGTATGTTGAAGGAAGGAAGGAAGTATGTTGAAGGAAGGAAGGAAGTATGTTGATGGAAGGAAGGAAGGAAGTATGTTGATGGAAGGAAGGAAGGAAGGAAGTATATTGAAGGAAGGAAGGAAGTATGTTGAAGGAAGGAAGGAAGTATGTTGATGGAAGGAAGGAAGGAAGTATGTTGAAGGAAGGAAGGATGGAAGTATGTTGATGGAAGGAAGGAAGGAAGTATGTTGCAGGAAGGAAGGATGGAAGTATGTTGATGGAAGGAAGGATGTATGTTGATGGAGGGAAGGAAGGAAGGCTGCCACTCATAGAATTTTAATTAAAGACATCAAGACTTATGCGATAATTTCAGATTTATTCCAGTGAGAGCTAAATGCTCAAAGGTAGCTTGTGAGTGAATCTGTCTTTTTTTAACGTCATGCTGCTTCGGTGCTGCCACACGGGATTATGAAGTGATAATTAGAAAGGAGATTTACACACATGTGAAGGGTGACAGGATAATGAAGAGTTGCTGTGTCCCTGATGCTTATTAGAATTTCTCCACGAGGTTGACTTGAAGGAGAGGTATGACATGCACAGATTCAAATGATTAACTTTTCAGATCCTGCCGAGTTAAAAAAAATAAAGAGCGACTGAACGTAAGCGTTGTACAACCACCCAGCTTAACGTTTTAGCAGGTAAGGACAGAGTTTTAATGTCAGTGCCAACCCAGCGGTAGCTTAGATGTTGTGTTGTTGTGCACTGATTCTCTGCCATACTGAGGATCGATCTGCACATTCTTCTTCCAAGGGTAACTCACTGTGTGGAGCTCGTTCAGATAATTGCTTTTTTAATTTAAGGCACTTTAACGGCACTTAAACTGCCTCCGAAAATTAATCAACTGCAAGATTTCAACTGTTTGATTAATTTCTGGGGTCTTTCTCTGTGTTGTACCATTATCAACTGAATATGTTTGTGGTTTGTAACTGTTAATGACACAAAGCAAGGCTTATTAAAACCGGAGTGTGGGACTTTTATAGATAAACGTCTTTTGTGCAGAAGCCAAACGAGTTCACGTGCTGCAGTTCTCAACACGGCGGTGCACTGGTAGCTTTGCATTTCACCTCAGCTGAGAAAGATTGGTGTGTCAGCGCTTAAGAGGGGAGCAGCTGCAGAGATGGAGTAGGTTACAGCACCTCAGAACATGATGCAGCCCGTGGTATGAAGTGGAAAACGTACGAGAAAAGGTTGCAAATGCTCCGGATGCAAACACCAAAGCTACAGTTTTTTTTTTTAGACTTTATTATATACGACAGTGGAGAGACAGGAAATGTGGATGGATTCGAACCCACAACCACTGCATCGGGGACTATAACCCTATTTATGGGTTGCCCACTCAACAAAGGCTACAATTTATGATATGCATTATACAGAGCATCCTTCCCAGAGTTTTTAACTGTAGTATCAGTTTAATAGCCAATATCCTTAAGGGGAAAAATTAAAAAGGTTGAATTCAACTTTAAAAAAGTAACTTTGTGCAAACACTTCAATGTAAAAGGCATCTTTGAAGAGAATTTCTTATTTCAGTGACAGCATTATTGCACAAATATTGACCAAACTGTCACAAATTAATGCTGTTTAAGGAGGTTATCTGTCAAGTTTTGATTTCATTGGCACCCCAGATTCTTCCTCTTTGTTGTCTTTGTGTGACGGTCACGCTTTTGATGGCGTCTCGTATAATAATGCTCCATCTCACATTTTAAACTGATAGCATTAGACGACGAATACTGAAGGTTGACTTCTAGAAAACACTTCAGATCCGGTTGTTTTTGCAATATTTGTCAGAATAATTGCTATTAGATATCTAAATATCATCTAATCTATTTTGTTTAGCACTGTTAAAGTATAAAAAAGGTAGCAGTCAAAACCCACTGACAGCGCCTGAGTAATTATCCTCACTGCTGAAGTTCTGCGCTTCAGGTTCAGGCTGTCACCTGTGAACAGTAATTGGCTTTTCTGGCGTTGCTCTCTCCAGACAAATGGGACATTTCTGGTGCAGTTTTGTAGGGTTGTGACTTGCAGTGTGTTTTCACTGTAATGGTTGGAGGGGCGGCATCTTGTTCCCAGGCAAACATATTACGCATAGCTACCTTTTTAAGCAACATTTGTTCACATAATGCGCTCTGCCTTCATTTTTTCATCATCATATGTCATTTGCTTGTTATTTTGTAGCTGTTTTAACGCTCACTTTAATTTTAATGTAATTTATTGACTGAAAGATTGACACTGAGATCAGTTATGCTCATCAGATCAATTAAAAATTAACTGAACAAGGAAAGCGCTGAAGCTAAAAACTGACTGTTTGGCACATTTTGCTTGATTAGAATCTCTGCTGTCATTTTGTTCGGATCGACTCATCGGTTCGACACAAATCACGAGTTATGGACACTTAAATTCAAGCTGGCTGTATCCATGGAGACACCAAACTGAAGTGTCGAATCCAGTTGTTAGACCAAGCAACCACCGTATCAGACATTTGTAAATCCGTGCATCTGTTCCTCAGGTTGGAGACAACGTCACCGTCATCCTGCTCAGTGAAATCGCGTGGGACAAGTTCAGACCAAACACCGGCTGCTTTGAGCCGCTTCTGCTCCATTTCCCAGACTACAGCAAAGGTATTACCGTGACCACGCGTGCTGCACGAATCACTTCCACCACACTGCATGTGTGATGTGAGATTTGTACCTGCGATTCTTCTCTAACACTTCAGGCAGCCGCTGTGGAGGAATATTGCATTGAAAGCAGCTCTTTGTGGGAGTGGAACATTGCGGTTAATATGTGAGAATCTGTTGCTGCTTTTAGAGAGGCAGCACTTTCTTTTCACGGCTTTTATTTTGGGATGTTTGACAGCCCAGTGAATCTCTTTTAGGTGAGCTACAGCAGATTTTGTCCCAGGACCGACACCCTTCATACTCGGCTGAGTTTTACTCCTCCTACATCCACATCCTGCTGGGAGTCTTTTACTCGGCGTGTCGAGACCTCAGAGAGCTGCGACACCTGGTCAGAAAACCACTTTATCAGATTTTTTTTATTGCTTTGACTGTCTTTCCCGCTGATTTCTCTTGTTTTCTGTACTCAACAGGCCGCACTCAACTTCTCAAAGTTCTGTGAGCCCGTGGAAGAAGGGAAAGGTAAAGCCTGAAGGGGTGTTTTCATTTAGCAGATAGATCAGCATTTAAATTCACCCTTATGTGTTTTAAAATGAGCCGCACAGTGGATCGTGGTTATCATCCCTGAATGAAGGAGAAGAGAAACCAAACCGGAATTTTGTAGGCTTGTAGTAGCATGATGGAAGATATTTTCTACAAATTTATAGATCTCTACCACCTGTGCCACATCGCCTTCCGGCCTCGCCAAAATTGGTCACTTTTTGTGGGGTCCATACTTTAGCAGCTCATATCTTTCTATATGATACCCCCAGAAGTCTCCAACTTTGTAAGTTATCATACATTTTTGTTTAGAATAGGACAGAGCGGTCCTTGGGTCAACATTTATAACATTTCTAGTAATTTTAGACTCATAAAACCTACTCGCGAGTGTGTTTTTCTTAATTTTTAGCATTTTTAGAAGGCTCCTGTAGTCTGCAGAGAGTAGCTAGGAGGCTGTGAGGCTACATGTGATGTCAGAGGGTTGCTGTGAGCTTGTCTGCCAAATTTCAGCCATCAATTATGTCTAGAAGCTGAGAAATAAGCAGTTAAATAGTGCAAAATCCTAGGCGAGGATTTAGGGGGTGGGTTTAGATCCAAATTCTAAAAAAAATCAAGATCTCATAAGTTTGGAACTAATAGAGCTAGAGCTCTAATTTTTTTCATGGAAAGTTGTTTTGTGGCTATCTTCCATCACAAGAAATTGAAACCACATAAAATGACCCGTTTCTCTTTTGTTTTTAAACAAAAAGAATGACAAACAAACAACCAGAGCACATCAACAGGGAGATGCAGTTTTGCTCGTCCAGTGTGAGAGCAGTGTTGACATGGAGGGAGGACGGCCGCTGCTGTTTTAACGTTTAATCGTCCTGCAAGGTCTGTGGAGTTGTTGTGTTGTAGCTCGGTTTCGAAAACGGAGGGATTTGCGGAGGATGTGTCAGCAGCAAACCCAGAGGCATGTAGTGCAAGTTTGGCTAATGTTGTTTCTGTTTTGATTTTTTTTTTTGTCTCTGGGTCGCAGAGAAACGAGCTGAAAACAAAACGTTGGCTGTGTGAAGTTGTCATGGTGACACTAGTCTGTTCCACATCCACCAGAAGCAGAGCATCCTTCAGTTGTAGATGTTCACTTGAGGACTGTGAAGCCAGATTTCTAGACAGGTTGTCTTTTTCAACCTGGAAAGTCTTCAAGGATGGTAACAAGCATCTAATAGCAAAAAATAAATAAATACAGGGCGTCCCAAAAAATTAGACATCATTTCACAGGCCAGTGATTTTGGCAATTCTTGTTGAAATAACCTCAGATTTTCACAAATTGAACAGAAACGGATCAAAATTTTACATTTAATGCTTTATTTTTGTTCTGTTTTCCTTTCACTCCCAAAGAGAAGTCATTTTGGAATCTGCTGATGTTGATGATGGTCTACCAGATCCTTTAATAAGCAGCCTTCCTCTTTAAATTTTTCCAGATTTGTTTGCCAGTTGGTGAAGTTTTTCCAAATTTTGCATTGGGTGACTGTGTGGAGCAGATTCCAAGACGCAAAATGGCTCGACCTGAAAACCGAACCAAAATAAAATATAAAATCTGCATCTGTTTCTGTACTTTCTGTGAAAATCTGAGGTTATTCCAAGAAGAATTGCCAGCGTCATTCACCTGTGAAATGTCAGTTTTTGGGTTTTTTTGAGACGCCCTGTATTATGCCCAGTTCGTGCCTTTTGCCAGTCAAAGCCTGAAATGCCAAATGCACAGGAAGAAATGGTTCGTAATCCTGACAGAATTAAAGTATTTTGAGGTGTGCGGGACCCAAAAGCTCCTGTCAAGTGAACTCACTCCTCTAAAAACAAAAAGTCAAAGCTGGCCTGTCACGGTTCTTTCTCCGCATGGCGTCTCATGGCTTCCCCGTCGTGTTGCTGATTCTCAACTAAATCTTTTGTTTTCTTGCCACTGTTTGGTGCTCCTCTTGGTCTCGTAAGAATGAAATATCAGGACTACGGCCACCTGATGTTCGGCTTTGTTCTTCAACCACCAGCTGATTGAATGTTCTGCTGAACAGCTGCCTGCTGTGGCTGTAAATACACGAGGAAATCGGCCAAATGCTCCGTAGAATATAAGGAAACTAGTTGCAAAAAAAGTATTGATCGGTGCAGCTTTAGTTTGACATTTTTCTTTGCACTTCAGTGGAAAATATCCTGCTTTATTTCATGTGTTTAGTGAAAGAGACTGACACGCACAAGCTGTGGAGGAACATCGAACCACATTTAAAGAAAGCCATGCAGACGGTTTACCTTCGGGAGGTGTCCAGGTCTGAGCTCTTTGCATAAATACGCTCATGAAGTACGCTGTGATTACGCCTCTGATTGTTCTGGGCGTCCTCTTGTTCTTCTTTCCAGTCTTCAGTGGGAGCAGATGCAGCTGATGGAGGCGAAGGAAGCCGGAGCGTTGAGAGGTACAACAGAGCAGATGTTCAGATACGCTGCCGTGACAGTTTTCCCCTGTGCTGTGGACAGAATATCAGCGCATATAAGTGTACAAGGAGGCTGATATGTTGCGTTTGCTCTTTTCATTTTAAGGTTTATCAGCTCACACTCACGTTGAACTGCCTTTTTACTCCAAGTTCCTGCTGATTGCTGCCTATCTGGCATCGTATAACCCTGCCCGCACCGATAAACGCTTCTTCCTAAAGGTTGTTTTATTATTTTTATTGATAATAATTAAGGATATTAATGACTAGTTTTGACTTTTAACGAACATGATCCACCGTTTCTGCCAACAGCACCACGGCAAAATCAGAAAAACAAACTTCTTGAAGAAGAATGAGAAGGTAATTACCCCAAACTGACCAGTCTTACATAAAATTTAGATTTAACTTGTTCGCATAATGTTTGTTTGTCTCCTCTAGACGAGTAACCACCTCCTGGGGCCGAAGCCCTTCCCTCTGGACCGCTTGCTCGCCATTTTTTACAGCGTGGTCGACAGCAGAGTCGCACCGACGGCCAGCATCTTCTCTCAGGTTGCATTCGGCTGCTTTTGTACCGTATTTTACTAAACAATCAGGATAGCTGTCCTTGAGACGAGGTTAAAGAGATTCAAACGCTTCTTCTTCGAAAAACAATTTGTCTGCTTTGGTTTTTACATGAAAAGGTAAAATTGCAGTATTGAAAAGGACAGAATTTATTAATGTGTGAATGTTTTGTCATTTTATTTATAAGATGTTTCCTTATAAATCTCTGAAAAGCCAACTCAACACTGCAAAAACTCACAATCTTACCGAGCCTGTTTCTCTTATTTTTAGTCAAAATGTCTCATCCTACTTGATTTCAGATTCACTTAACAAGCAACATTTCAGCAAGATGGAAGGACTTGCTTTAAGACAATCTGTCCTAAATATCTTGTTACGTCAAACAATCTTGAAATTATCTTGTTTTGAGTTGAATTTTACAAGAAAACTCAAATTAAGTTTAACCCTCATGTCGCTCTGCAGGTCAAACTGACCCGTTTTAAAGTTTGAAAATGTGGGAAAATATATATTTTCACAGTGAAACTTCTAATATCCACATTTTCAGCATTTTTGGGAAATCTTTGAACATTTTTTGGTGGAAAAAAGAAATGTTAAAAAATGTTTCTTAAGAACATTCACCAAAAAATCAACCAAAATCCAGCGAAATTCGCTGGATTTTGGTTGATTTTTTGGTGAATGTTCTTAAAGAAAATATCAGAAGTTTTACTGATACATATGGAATCACTTAAGTTATTTTTAGGATTTTTTTTTGGAAGATTTTTACTCATTTTTTTGGAAAATATTTACAAGAATTTTCTTTGAAATAAAACTTTTAAGGAATTATTGGAGTTTTCTTTCTGAAGGTTTTGCAAATTTTCAGAAATTTGGGGAACTTTTGGCAGATTTTTTTTTTCAGACAAGGAAACAATATTTTTTTCATGTCTGTAAATGAAGACAACAGGAGGGTTAATACGTCTCAAATTAGGAGGCTACATGAAAGCAAATATCTGGTTTAGCTTGTTTTAGGACACCTAAGCTTGACAATTCTGGTAAAATGTTGCTTAAAATAAGTTTTCCCAGCTAATTTTGAGATCTCAATATTCTAAATATCACATCTTATTTCAAGAAAGATTTTTTTTTTCACTTTTTTCAAAGTAAAAGTTTCTTGAAGAAAAGTTTTTTTTCTTGTCTTGAGAGGGGCATTTTTTTCCAGTGTAATATGTGCACTGGAGAATTATAGATTTGCTTTTTTTTCAGGTAAGTTAAGAGGAAACTTTGCATCTCGAGCAGGAAAATGTGAAAACAGCCCCATGGACAAACTGCACAAAAATCACCCACAATAATAAATGATGCAACGATGGTCCTATGATCAAAACATTTGCACAAGAGCCTCATGATTGCACTTATATCAAGAACTCTTTCACATTTTTTATCACCATTCTTTACCTCAGGATGTGGCCTTTATCTGCTGATAAAGTGGGGGTTGTCTTTGATATCTGTGAGGATTTGTGTGCTCCAAAACATTAGTTTTCTTTGTGTATCTCTGCCTGTGATTGCCCTCTTAAACGCCACCGTTTTCCTCTCCTTGTGCTCTAATGTTGCCCCTCATTCATTCCCGCTGTAAAGTCTCTCTCTCTATGATTTAGAGTCCTGAAGTTAGCCGAAGCCTCAGGGAACCACAGAATATGGAAAATAATTTCACACTTTTCCCCCCATTTGCCAGATAAGCAAAAGAAAAAGAGTTTACACTGCAATAATCAGAGGATGTTAAAGGATGTTTGTTTTAGTTTCGATGTGTAAGTGCAGCACTATTCTGTGTTGAATCAAGCCTAATAAACGGAGTTTTCTACCCGTATGTTCGTGAGTTTTGGGATCTGAGGCCAAACACAGATCTATTTATGGCCCCGAGCATGAAACGGTTTTAGGAAATTAGGCTCGACCCATATCTGAGCAGCTGGCTTTCATCACTTATTGCCTCGGCATCAAAGCGGGGGAGCTGTGTTTGAAGAAGTGGAGCACAGAGTCATGTTGCTTTCTCTCCGTCCCCGTTTAGATTTCCTCTCTGGTGACCTTACAGCTGTTGACTCAGGTCAGCCACGACGACCAGCTCGACGCGCCCAAGTACAAATGTGCCGTTTCTCTGGACTTCATCTGCGCCGTTTCCAGGTTCGTGAGGGTTTGTCTCTTAACCCACTTCCCTGACAGAGACTGAATTATTCCAGAGAAGTGACCTTTACACGTTTATTTCACTGAGAACGTGCTCGGTGTGATTTATCTTCCAGGACGGTGAACTTTGACATTGTGAAGTACCTGTACGACTTCCTCTGAACCTGTAAAGGACGGATGACGTGTAAGACAAAGGGAGATTTGTTTCCATAAGAACGCGCATGGGGCCGAACATTTGGAGCTCTGGACTGCTGTTACATGGATGGGACTTCATCTAATCATGCCGCTGCCCCCTTGTGGTGATGAGTGAGCTCATTGTTTTCTCTTGTAGCACCTGTGCCTCAGGTCATGTAAAATATTTGCATTTGTACAAAATAAACTTGACTTTATCTTGGTTTAGTTGTGTTAAAAGACTGTTAAATTCTCACTATATTTATGGAATTGTCCGATGAGAGCCTTACTAGACTTGAGATATATTTATTTTTTATTATTCCAGATACTTCCAGGATAAATGTAATATAACAGATGGAAAGATTTGGACTGTTTATGTTTCAAATAATGCACAAAAACCAGATTAGAGAGCTGCAGCTGTAGCGTTTTTTTCCTGACACCGGGCAGGTGAATCATTGTCCTTGCTCAGAGGCAGGATTTTTATTTCTAATGTGTTTTATCGTGTTGTTTCATGAAGGGCACTGAAGTCAGAGGGTGCTGCTGCTGCTTCCATGGGGCAAGCTTTTATGTAAAATTTTGTCTAAAAATAACTTGTCCGTTCTACTCGCTGAGCTTCAGTTTGAAAAGTAGTTTTTCCAGACAATTCCAGCTCGTGAACACTTCACTTCCAGTCTATTTATTACCAGCTATAGTCACGTGCACATTTCGACTCGTGGTAAGATTAACTAATGTTGTTATTTTTCCTTATTTGCCTTTTGAGTTAAAATACTTCAACCCTTTGATGTGCAACATGAGTCAAGAGAAAGCCAATGAATATGGGTCACTTTTGACCCGTGTTGTGCATTAAAGGGTTAAAATGTCCACTAATGAAGCAAAGATGAGTAGAAATTTTGCAGATTTATTGAAGCAGAAATGTTAATTTCCTCACACTGAGAACGGATGAACTAAAACTTTCTTTGCTCTTGTTTCTACCTTAATGACTCAGTCAAGTCAAGCTGCCTCTGGGTGATTGTAGTCTGTGGTCAGGACTCTGAATAGGGTTACAGTATACAGTCAAGCCTGAGTTTTTTCATACTCTTAGCAAATTTTGACTTAAAGTTACTTTTAAATGTAAATAAAAGCTGAGAAATTATTTTTTCCACAATGATGCCTCTTGTACATGATCTTATAATCTTTTAAGAGACACCTGTGTCATTTCCAATCAAAAAAGAAAACTTGCTGGTTGAATAAAAGGAACTTTAAGTCAAAATTTTCTATGGCTGTATGTCTGAGTGGTTAGAAGTGATTATCAAATATTTTTCTCCATAAAATTGTATTCATTTTTCATGTTTTTTTTTTTACTTACTGCATTTATACTGGATAGATTTACATTTTCAAACAAATTAAGCAGCTCAATGTTTAAATAGGGGACTTGGGTTGACTTCACGTTGTTTTACACGGTTGAAAATCACAAATCTTTGTCGTGGTATAAAATAGAAAAGGTGTTCATCTCCAGCGATTAATATTGAGTTTATTTGAATATATCAGTTGTGACGGTCAAAAGCGGATCTGATCAGTTCACAGAACAGCCCACCACTGAGACAGCTGTGGATGAGAGTTGGTGGCTCAATTTCCAGATCCTCCAGATGTTCCTGGGCAAAAGACACTGATCCCTGATGGTCAGGTGAGCATCTCAGGTAAACTTTACTATATTTATTTATATATAAAATCAGTTATTTATCACTTAAAGGAAGCCAGTCACTGACAAAATAAGTTTTGGGGATGTTGAACGATTTCTTGTGAGTTTGAAATTCATTGGATGAGATCATTTACACGATCTTTGTACCCTGTGTAATTCACATTTTACATGTTTTTGTGCAAAAAATGTGACACTTGGCATATCCAGTGCTCACTAATTTTGAGAAATTAAACACCCCTGTGTTCTTATCATGTTTTTATTTTAGTACAGATAAGCAAAAGCTGAAATCAAACACATTCTGTAGTCTTCTAACAGAAGGCACCAGATGAGTGTAGCTAACAAACATGACTACGGTAATCTAGATCTGTTTTTACTGCCGAGTAGGAGGCAAATCATTCAGCCAAAGAAACACCCACACACAGAAATGCTACAGAACCACAAGTCTGTATTTTACTGCTCCGATTAAAAAAAATTAAGAACATATAAAAGGTAAACATTTTCAGAATTGGATCTGCACGCTGAATGTCTCCAGAGACGTTCACCTGCTCCTGTTTTACAGCCGCTGGCTTAATCAAATTAGCATGGATGTTAAACTCACTGCACACTCATGGCTTCCTCCTGTAAACCCCACAGGCAGGAGCGGGTAAACAGATCTGAATAATTTGATGCAGAGGGACTGCGACCCAGAAAACAGAAAAGATCTGGGAAGCGTAGTGGAGTGCATGTAACTGCCACTCTACTGCACTGTGTCCCTCTTTTATCCCGCCGGGTATCCGAGGGTAAGTGGACCGTCTGAGATCATCCCTCATGCCGAGGTGGCCTTAAGAGAGCTCACCATCATTAAACGAGGACAATGACCGGTCTGCTAGGGCAGACTGAGTCGTCCTTTTTAAAGAGCATGTGTCGCTCTTTTGGAGATTAAACATCAGATATGTCAGCGTTCAAAGCGCACTGGCATCATTTTAAAGTGGATTCAATCTTAATAGGAATCTCTGTGAATGGCCAGAGGTGATGTACTGAAGCACGCGGGTCAAATCGTGAAGGTGACGAGGTGGTCGGGCTGAGCAGACCCTAAACACTGCGCCTCCTGTTGTGGATCATCGCCACAATGTGGGCGAGGTCCAGACTCTTCATCATCACCTCCATGAAGTCTTCGTCACTACGAGCTCCGGCCACGAACTCCTCCAGGGAGAGTTCACCTGTGAGAAGAAAAACAGGTATTTTCAGACATAATGGTCAGGTTTATTGGAGTACTCCTCTAACAGCAATACATTTATGCTGATGGTGAGATGTTTAGTTTAGTTTTTAAGCTCTGCAAACTATTTTCGACACTTTTTTCCTCCTTTTTCTGGGCCATAGCCAGGATTTTAGAGCAGACAATGAAAGACGCCTTTACAGTTTTTATTTGGCTTGATGAGAAGTCATGACTTCACTGCAAAAACTCAACATCTTGCCAAGCTTATTTGTCTTATTTTTAGTCAGAATGTCTCATCCCACTTGATTTAAGATCAGTTCACTTCAGTGACATTTCAGCAGAGGGAGGGACTTGTTTTAAGACCATCTTGTTTTAACCCTCGTGTCGTCCTGTGGGTCAAATTGACCCGTTTTAAAATGTGAAAATGTGGAAAAAAAAAAAATTTCACAGTGAAAACTTCCACATTTTCAACATTTTTTGGGTATAATTTTTGGACATTTTTTGATTTGAAAAAAAGTTTCTTTAAGAACATTCGGGGGAAAAAAATTTAAATTCATTTTTTCTTAAAGAAAATAGAAGTTTTACTGATACATATGTAATCACTTTAAGATTTTTTGGAAGGTTCATTTTTAAATTTTTATTTCTTGCCAAATTAAATTTTTTTTTTAAATTAAAGTTTTACGGGAAACTTTTGAGGAATTTTCTTCCTGAAGATTTTTCAAATTTTTATAAATTTGGGGAATTTTTTTGCTGAATTTTTGGATTTTTTTTTTTCAGAAAAGGCAACAATATATTTTGGTGCTGTAAATGAGGACAACAGGAGGGTTAAGACACCTAAGCTTGACAATCCTGGTAAAATAGAGCTTAAAAAATTCCCAGCTAATTTTAAGATCTCATTATTCTAAATATCATGTCTTATTTCAAGAAATCTTACCACGCCATTTGTCACTTGTTCTATTGGCAGATTTTTTCACTTATTTCAAGGTAAAACTTCTTTGAAATATGTTTTTTTTTCTTGTTTTGAGAGGGGCATTTTTTCCAGTGCAAAGAGATTAGAATAGATTTTTGCTTATTTTGTTTATTTCAGCTTCAAGATAATCTCACGTCACAATAAAACCAATTTAACAAACATCACAGAAATACCTACAGACGCTGATCACCAGCGCTAATATTCGTGTTGTCAACTTCTTTTATTTCAGTTTTTATTACTGGCAATATTTAATGATTTATCCCCTTTTCATTACACCGATCTCATCCTCATTTTACAGTACTAAGCTTCTCCTAAATCCTCATTTCTATCCTGTCTCTGGATCGGCTTTTGAATACGTGTAACTCAACAACTAAATAGAAAACATAGTATTAGGAAGATACAAACAATTTGGAAATGATAAAACTTTTTCAAACCCAGATTTTGCTGTGATTCTTGCAGCTCTTTTTGTAAGTTAAATAAAGTACTTTTAAAAGTATCAAAATCAGTGCAGCCAAAGTAGAGATAATATTACATATCTTACTATTATATTTATTCTTCTTCCTTTTAAAAAATAGGCACTTACATTACCCACAATGCAACTGGGGATTCAAATGTGATGTGCTAGTAGGAACAAAAATCTTTAATTTTTTTCGCAGTAGCCTAAGTAAGTTGCTCCAATCATGCATTAAACAAATGTTTATCATAATTATGCATTTATTATGAGATAATGTGCAATAAATAAGCGGGGCAGGAATAGCAATTCATAACAGTTGTCATTCTGCTTGAATTAACTGTCATTAGATAATTATTTATCCAAAATATTTTTTAAAAACTATGAGCTAAAAGAAGAAAAGTCCTCAAATTTACATTAATAGTTGCGCCGCATTCATTATACTGTCTGGATGCAAGCTTCATTTTAAAATTTATTTATTATTTCCTGTATTCTGGTGAATTTCATTCATCAGCTAATGCCTTTTCTGTGTCAGTTGTTGGTGGAAATGTCTTTATAAACAGTGGTGGAAATGCGTTTGCGTGTATATTTGCATTAAGAGTCACTCTTAGGTCTTCTAGTGCCATTTATTTTACTGCAACCACAGCCATAATACTAAACAAATCCTTTATAAAAGCCATTAGAAAGTTAAAATTGATCGGTTCCATAAAAATATGAAATTCTGAGTATTGGCTCATTTTGGTAGAATTTAGTTTTGTTAGTTTTTATTGTAAACAACAAACAAAAAAGACGTAATTTTTATTGCTTTGTGCGTGTCTAATGCAGCCCCACAAATGTTTCGTGCTCATATTTGAGATTATAAAATTTTAAGGGCGTCTGAAAACTGTTTTCCCACCACTGTATGTCAAAGAAAATCAAAATTTAAGTCTGTATATGAATGTTTTTTGGCTTTCTGGTTATATGAGATCATAAATTCTAATCATATTTTTAGTTTAAAAGGAAATCCAGACTACAACATAAACGTCTATTCATTGCATAAACAGTTCAATCAGGCAGCTGCTAGTCACGATTAGCTCTTTTTCTGTTCTCAAATTATATTAAAGTGAGGGCAAAAGTCTTTACTCTAGCTATTGTGTGTAGCAGCTCTTTATATTCCTGCATTTTCAGACTGGAGATAAATGTCTAACTGTCCGCCCACCATCGATTTCCTCCCAAACCTCTCGTCTCTATACGCTGCCAGCGCACACACTCACCGTCTCCGTTTATATCAATCCTGTCGAACACGCGGTTGGTGAAATCCTCCGCCGTGGTGTCCTGACCCTCGTTCCCATTGATTGCCCGGATGGCCTGGAGGAGGAGAATGAGAGTCAGTGCGTCTCGCTAGAGTTGTTGAAGGCGGCGGGTGCGCGTCAGGCTCATCCCTACCTTAATGATGTTGAGGAGTTCGTGCCGGTCGATGCAGCCGTTTCCGTCCACGTCGTAAAGTTTGAAATACCAGCGCAGCTTGTGCTCCATCTTCCCGCGCATCACCAGGCTCAGAGCGGCCACATACTCCATGAAGTCTATGTAGCCGTCCTGCAGAGACCAGCAAGGTCATGATGTCACCAGAAAGGCCACTCGGAGGGGAAATGAAGCATGCCAGGTCGGAGGATTATCTGCAGGGATTGTCTCCGTCTTAATCTTAACATCTACCCATTGTCCCACGGATAATCTCACTGTTTAAATCGTGCACACAGATTACCGAAGCCTATGTGCTGAGATGGAGACTAAATATAGCATCTCAGTGACCCTGTACATGGCACGGAGATGCTCTCAATTAAATGATCTAAGGGTCAGATTGTCCCAGAAGGGGGTGACCTGAGTGTTCGAGGAAATCCTTCAATGATTCAGAAGTTCTCCAATCTGGAACGCAACAAATTTTCCGCTTTATCTCAAACACGTCAATGCGCAGAAAGCGTCAACCTTCCATGCCTCGTTTTTCCGTAAATCTCCAATCTGTGAAAGCATTTCTTCACCCATTGAGAAACCAGATCTCTTCTTGCAGCAGCATATTTCCCTTCAATACACTTTGTAAAAGACATTTTAAAGATGTTCAAAGTCTTTCTAAGGGAACAATAGTTTTCCGCTCAGGGTTCAGAGGAAGAGAAACGGTTTTAAACAACTTTTAGAAGGAGACAAAAAACCTTTCAGCGCTATGAAGGATAAAAAGTAGAAGATAAACGCAGATAGTTAACAGAACAGTGTATTTTTCTCTTCTGCTATACAAGAGATCGTCCTAAAGATTGATTCTGTGCGTCATCATCATATGTAGCATGCACTTGTTTTTTAAAGTAGAGCGAGAATTGCATGAATGTGGATCACATCACCGGCATCTAGCACAGAAAACACTGCACATTTTCTTTCTGCCTTCAAAAGAAAACAGAAAAGACGCTCATTAAAAGCTCAAACATCGTGCCTCAATATTCAGAAATACTCTAAATTAGCAGCAGTTTTAATTTTAACAGTAAAAGCTGCACTGATTGAAAAACATCCTGCAAGATGTCCCGTTGTTAACAGCTTTCGAATACATGATCCATCACTTATCAGAAAAACAAATGCACTGTGAAGATAATCATCAACTGTAATGCTGATGTTTTTTTAACCAAAATATCGCCTCTTCGATGACAGTTATTTAAGTTAGGACGAATAACTCTGACTTTATAAATACAGCTGAACCAGTTAGAGTAGTCAGAAAGTAAAGGACAGAAAATGTGAGAACTGTTTGGAAGAATGTAATGCTGTTCTCTGTTTTATATGACTGTGGATTCATTATGTTTGGATTATAAACAGCAAAACAGACACTTTGAAGATGTCATTGCCATTTTTGTCACTATTTTCTCTGCAGTGGGGACGTTTTCCGCTGTGGATTCAGAAATTATTAAAATAACTGAATGACTGATTAGCTTCAACTTTAATTGTGAATGAAAACAAATTTATAAATTGACTTAAAATGTAACTAAATAGTTATTTCCACAAAATACAACTTGGCTTTTGGAGATTATTAATCAAGGCTGACCTTAATTAAAAAAAAAACGTTTATAGTTAAAGGACAAAAGTACAATATCAGCAGCAGAAATAAGCAATTAAACACTTTACTCCAGCTTTGGAAACAATCTGAAGACTAAAGTGCAGTACAAAATTAAGACAAAATCTCACAATTATTTCTTTACCTGTTAAACATGACACATTGTAAGAGGTGTATAAGTAGGTAATGCATTATTTACAGATATGAAATTAAGCAAAATGGATCATTTGTTTCATCCTTCAGCCCAGACCTTGGTCACATATCTTCTTACAGAAGTTATTTTTATCTTAAAAAGTAATTTAAGAGACATCCTACAAGAACCAAAGCACCCTGACAGGTTTAAAAAGTCCTCTGTAATTTCATTTCGTGCTTAAGTTCTCACCTTGTTCATGTCGAACGTGCGGAACATCTGCTCGATGTAGGCGTTGGCCTCGGGGTCCAGACCTCTCAGCCCGAAGAACTGCTTGAACTCGTGCAGGGTGAGCTGACCCGAGGGGCACTCAGTCATGAACTTCTTGTACCAGAGGTGCATCTCCACGGCCTGCAGGTCGTCCACGGTGCTGCCCGATGAGTTCCCCATCTCGCACGAGTGGAGCCGTTCGCTGCTTCTGCACAAAACCTCACAGCCCAGAGTGGTCTACTGTGAAGTGGAGGCTCTCTCCCTCTTCACAGTCACACAACAGCAGGACTTTTAGGGCGAGAGTGGCAGCTGGCAGGGGCCTTTTGTAGCTCGCTGCGTTTGGGGTGGAGGCGCTCCCCGCCCCGCCCCGCCGCGCTCTCCTTTTGTCTGATCACCGCATGTAATCCAGGCTGATGATCAGCTTAATCATCCCATTAAAAGGGCAAGTTGACTGTTCCGCTTTTACCCCGAGATGTGCTGACAAACACAATCGAGGTTTCATCCCTCACGTGGACGCGACACTGCCATGCTCCTGGACCGATGGGGTACATGTTGCTCAGCATGTGGACTCCGGTATGAGCGGTGCAGCTTTAATGTTCTTGGTGAAGCATGCAAAACAAGCCACTGTAAACCCGTTAATCCCACCAGCGCTGTACATATTCCTCCTGCTGCACGGCGTTTAGGCCAATTAATGCCCGCTAACGTGGGTTTATTTCAATCAGGGGTGTCAAACTCATTTTTAGCTCAGGGAACACATCAAGCCCAGTTTGATCTGAAATGGGCCGGACCAGTAAAATCAGAGCATAATGACCGATAAATAACCACAACTCCAACTGTTTCCTTTGTTTTAGTGCAAAAAAGTGCATTCTGAAACTGTTCACATTTAAGGAATTATCTATTTGCAAAACATTATGAACAACCTGAAATTTCTTTAAAAAAAAAAATTCCATTTCAGCAATATCATGCCTCAGTTTATCATTTACACATTACAACTTATAGATCACATTTGGTCACAGGTATCTGGAACTGAACAAGACAATATTTCACTTTATGATCAAAACAGCAAAAGTCAGATAAAAAAAGACAAAAAAGCAAGACAAAATATTACAAAAAATGAGACAAACGACACAAAACAGAACAAAAACGAGGCAGAAAGTTAGACCAAGAAGTTACAAAGTGCCAAAACGATGGGCAAACGACACGAGACAAAATGACAAAAACACTACACAAAACAACGAACAAAGCAAAACACAAAATGGCAAAAATGAAATAAATAACACGAGCGAGATCAAAGCGACAAAAGTCAGACCAAGAAAAAGACAAAAAACAACAAAAACAAGACCAAATATTACAATAGGGAAACACAGACCACGAAAGCGAGAAAGAAAATGACAAACGACACAAAACAAAACAAAAAGAGACAAAAAATTTATCAAAGTTTCAAAGCAACAAAAAATGGGCAATACAAGTGAGAAAAAAACGACAGAAAACAACGAATAAAGCAAAACATAAAACGACAAAAATAAGACAAAAAGCACAAGCGAGGAAAAAAAGAAACACAAAATGACAAAAACAAAACAAACAACAGAAGTGGGACAATAAAAGATAAAAAACAGCAAAAACCAGACAAGATATTACAGAAATTACAACAGAAGAACAATGAACAACTTAGTATTTTACTTTTGATAGATTTCATTGTCTGTCCCAAACAGTGACAGGAATTCTTCTTTGACAAGGCGCTAAAAATAAAAGACACACTTAAAACTCAAGCTCACAAAGTAGACGTCTTAAAGAAATGTTATAAAGAAACAGCAGCCGATAAAATACAGTATATGTAGTGTTCAGTGTTTTATTTTGCTCAGAGACATGATTTTGCTGGCCTGATTAACAACACGGCAGAGTTTTGTTTTGCGTTTTAGTGGAGAGAGGAGCTGCATCAGGATGAAATGTTGAATGTGAGGATGGATTCAGTGAATGAAGGGTTCTATTTTCCATACACGGTCTCACCTAGTAGAACATCTTTTATGTAAAAGTGACCGCATGTTCAGATGCCATCGGCTTATGTGCACGTCTGAAAGGAGCTACAGTTAACTAAACGTATTTTAAGAGTGATTAATCAAGAAAAACGTGAGGATCAGTCGGTATTTGATGCTTTACATGTGTCTAATTCTGCAAATAAACAGGATTACTGAAGACAGTTTGATGGAGAAGTTTATTTGGATACCACAGATTAATTAAAGCCACGGAGGCATTACAGTTTGAGTCAGGGAAATTAATATCAAAACACTGCAGAAAGCTGTTAGATTTCAATGTAAAAAACAAAAAGAAAGCAAACAGAAATACTGAATAATCTGACATTCATGTCTAAGTGCTTTAGTATGGATTTAAATGTAGTGTTTTTATAAAGCATAGCTGTGAGTGTCTTAATACGTTTACCATCTTACAACTTGATAATGCCATAAAAATAACTCATAGTGCACGTGTCTACATTTAAGCTGCGTTCTAAATGTGCTAACAGTTAAAATATACGTCTTAATACAAAAGCAAATTTAAAAAAAACAAACTTCATTTGTCGCCTTCATTTTAAAACAACATTCCAGGAATTAAACCGAGATATTAGTCGCCTCTGGGATACATTCAGCAGGAGTGTTTGTGATTCACGTACACAGGAAAACTCACAAGGAGGACCATCTCCACAGGCATATTTACCAAAAATAATACTTAAAAAAATTACGGCACGGATGTCAGAATTATATTTAGCTGCTGATGTCGTGGAGAAGTTTTCGTCTAGCGTTCAACGAAAACCTGCTTCTGCTGTAGTGCAATAATGTAAAGTGGAAAAGGCATACAGTATCTATGCTTCCGACTTATTTTAGCTTGCATTACCCTGTGGCACACTTCCATAACAGTCATATGAGCAGGTGTAATGCATTTCTGGCAGCAGCATGTTTTCCCCACAGCCTGATGCATCGTTTGGAAAAGCTTCTCCTTACCTGAATATGGAATATTCACATTATCTAACCATACATACAAATATATCACTAACGGGACTACGTAACAAATAGCTACGCTTTAGGAGCTTACAAAGGGTAAAAAGTTTTTGTTCTAACTTCATTAAGGCCTCGTTTTCTTTCTTCAGTGTCTTCAGCTTCACTTTGTTGCAGTTTTATTGTGGCTTCTTTGCCAATATGACACAGTTGGACATGGATATAGCAAACTCAAGTCACTGTGGCTCTGTGTCGGGGCTCGAGCAGATCTCTCTGCCCCCGCCGGCGACACTTTTCCTCTTCCCCCAGTGCAGATGTCTGTAGATGGAGTCAAAAACTGACACAGTGTAGCGTGCAAACAGGCTGGTCCACTTCACTGCATCCACCATCCACTGAACCGAGCGCCCCACGAAGGCCACAAACACTGTGGTGTAGTGCGCCAGCAGCAGCAGGCTCCTCCCCAGCTGTCTGCCCTGGTTAATGATCAGGTTGACTCTCTGGTCTTTTCCTGCCATCATCATGCCGTCTTGTTTCCAGATGTAGAAGGGTCAACTTGTGTGTATTTTTGGCTCGAGGGTTGATTTTTCGTTTTGTAGGATGTGTATATTTTTGCAGATGCTCCCTACAGAAGGAGTGGACGGCTGTGAATTGGCAGACGGTCCCTTGGAGATCCAGGCCGTCCAATCAGAGCAGAGGAAGCTTTGTTTCCGGGAATGTTTGGTGATGTGGCTCTGCTCTGAAATCCATCCGAGGAAATATATCAAATAAAATCCAGACACATTCACCTGGGGAGCACTCGCACAGGTGAGTCAAAGGTTCTTTCTTTTAAAAACACGCCACAGACCGGGCTGCGTTACGCGCCTGTCACGCACGGAAGACAAACACTGAGCGTAGCAGCTTTTAAGGACGCTATCCTTATTTACCTGTTTCCAGCGTTAGCTCGCTAAGTAGCCCGAGCTAACTTACTGTATCGTGGAAACTACAGTCACGGCACACGGCGGATGTTTTCACGGAGCATCCCGTTCACACCACCGACTCTTCATCTCGACTCATGGCTACTGCTTTTTGAAGACGCCGCTGTCCCGCAGCTCTGGAAGTTTGCCGTCCATTTTCGTGTTAGCTAGCTATAATCTTTGCTGTTCACATAAAGAGTGACGCAGCCGCAGTGAAGACTCCGGCAGGTTCGGAAACACTCGGCTCCGTTCGGCCCAGTTCGGAGAAAACGCGCTGGGATCGTCTGCCAATGTGTTGCCTTTGATTTTCGGTGAAAGCACTGTTTGTTTTTTGAGAGAGGTCAAATAAAGCCATCTAACTTCTATCACACAAGCTACTCTTGCACAAGTTAATAAAATAAACACTGTTGTGGAATTTGTTTTCGTTCTGAGCTCCAAATGTCACAAGTCTTTACCCATAATCTGAAATTATTAGCTTCCATATTTTAAAAAAAGTTTCTATGTTGACACAGACTGTTTAAAATCTATAATTTTCAAGACTTTAAACATGTATTTATGCCATTTAATATATTAATATAATCTTGCCAATATTTGCTTAAAAGTTGAGACTGAAAGCTTGTTCTTGACTTCAGAAATCTCACTCGAGTCTCAATACCTGCTACAGTTTAATGACAACAGGGAAAACTCGGTCTCTTTGTGGTGGGATTGATTTGTTAGCTGCTGTTTTCAAGGCCGGGATTGGACTTTAATCTCAAACATATAAAAGCCTTCCTCCTCTTTCCACTGCCTGCACGCACATACAAAGTAGAATAAATATGTTTTGGACTTGTTGTGTTTATATTCACGCCTTCAGAGGACATGGCATCCAGCGTCGACATCTCGGAGCTGTATTTAGTCAAACACATCCTACACTGTTTACATTTTCTACTCTGAATTACAAACATAGCACAGGTTTTCATGTTACAGAGAAAATTCAAACGAATCTCTGCTGCTTAAATTATACTGAAGCTGATGGAAGACACAGGATAAAATAGTCAACTGCACAAAGATTATGAAAAATGCACTACATTTACATCCTTTTATCTGCAGAGAACAGAGAAGCACTTGCACAGGTGCAGCAAGGGAAGATTTCATGCGTCAGACGTTATTAATGTTCGTCCGCACCGAGACCTTAAACTCGTGATTTCTTTCCCCTCACAGTGCCATCTTTATGTTCAGCCGTCTGGCCACGGTCCTCCAGGAGCTTTCCGGAGAGGAAGGTCCAGATGGAGACCCACAGGTGAGAAAAACACAAAAATTACAACACCTCATAACGAAGAGTGTTTCCGACTGTATCCCCAGCCTTTAAGTTAAATGTGTACGGTCTATATTATGCTTCAAAAACAGAGGTAGGTAGTTGAAGGAAACATCTGCATGTCTTTGATCTTTTGAAATGAAGATAGGATTAGTTAATGCCGGCTTCTTGTCTGTGCAGCCTTTTACAGTTTGCAATTAAAGAAATGCGACTGATTTGAAACATCACAGTGGCTCCAGGTTGTTTGAATATTCAGCAAAGCCCTTTTCTCTCCTGTATTTCTTGGGGTTGCACCAGTGCAGGACCTGTAATCAGTACATTGTGACGAGATTTTAAATGTGATGGGTCATTTCTAATTTACCGGCGCAAATTTTCCACTGTTTACGGCGTTGTTTTATCAGCTCAGGAACACACAGACCAATTACTTACGAAAATAAATGGTCAAAATCGAAGCAGCAGACGCAGAAAAATCATCACTTTCACTCAGTTTTGCA
This sequence comes from Acanthochromis polyacanthus, assembly GCF_021347895.1. Classification (NCBI taxonomy): domain Eukaryota; kingdom Metazoa; phylum Chordata; class Actinopteri; family Pomacentridae; genus Acanthochromis; species Acanthochromis polyacanthus. The sequence goes on along the minus strand of NC_067113.1, from coordinate 40,423,333 downwards.
CAGCCTTAAATTTGAGGGTTATATTCTTAGTTTTGTGTCCTTGTGCAGGGCGTGCTGGTGCCTCAGCTCCCTGCCGGTGAGGACCAGGCCCCAGCGGAGTCTGAGGTACCTGAGGAGGCCATGGAGAGGCTGGCCCACCTGGAGCAACTGGTGGTCCAGCTGAAGGAGCTCATCCGAGACAAAGACACGCTGCTCGTCCAGAAGGACACGGAGCTGAGCAGCAAGGATGCACAACTCAAGGTACAAAAAAAATTCCCCACAGCAAACATCTTGTAAATCTGGCACATTTTGAGTGTTTTTTTTTTTCTTCTTATGGGCAGAATGAGAGAGATGAAGCTGAGGCCCGCTTCACCAAACTCAAACTGCAGGCCAAAGCCAAGATGGCGTCACTCAACAAACAAATAACTGATTTAAAAGGACAAGGAGGAGCAACAGTGAGTTCTGTCTTGGGTTTTTTTGGTTGTTCACCCTATTTTCATTCATTTATTTACTTGCAGAGTAAAATATGTGTACCACAACTTAGAAATGAAGCTGAAGCTGTGGAGTTTTTCTGTTTTGTCCACAGCAGAGTCCAGACAGCTCTTTCACAGGAGCTGGAGTCGAGGAGGAGCTCCAAGAAGTGAAGAACAAGCTGAGCGAGGAGGAAGCCACCAGCAAGGAGCTTAAAGAGCGACTGCAGGCCACCGAACGGCTTCTTCAAGAGAAGGAATCTGCCCACGCTGAGCAGGTGACCTCTCTGTCCGCGATTGCACAACGTCCTGATTCGTTAGCAAAGAAAGGGCATCAGAATGAGGTTTTTCTCGGTTGGGGTTTTCGTTTCAGCTGGTGAAACTGCAGGCTGTGGTCTGTGAGAAGGATGTACGTTTCCAGGAACAGATTCAGAAACACGAAGAGGAGCTGCTGAGAGTCACAACACAGTCTCAGAATGACGGCGAACTTCAGCAGGTACAAGACAGTATTTACTGAAGATGTGTCTGTTGACTTTATAGACTCCTCCTTTTACAGCTGACTGAGTCGATCTTTAACCTTTCGTGTTTGACTTTTTATCTCAAAACCTCTAATCTTTCAAGATCTGTTTTTCTTGTCATTATCAATAAATCTGGTGATTATTGCTGTATTTAAAGACTGCAAGAAGACGCATTTAAGTTGTTTTTTTAAGCAGTGAAAATCTAATTCCTAACGATACAGACGGAGGTTTTATTCTTTTTCTTCTCTCGACAAATAAATGATTAATCAGTGATCAAAATTGTTGCAGAGTGTTGGTTAATCATTGTTAGGAGGATCCCCGTTAGCTTTATCTGACATCGTTGCTCATCTTTCTTGGGTCCAATTTTATCTACAAACCAAAAATCACAAGTATGATTAAGCAATTTGACCAAAACATAAAAAATAAACCTTTAATCTATCAGGAACAAAAGCTTCATTTTTTAAATGATTTTGTCTAGTGAGAGAAACGAGGGACAAAGTCTGTAATGAATGTTTTTAACCCTTTACGCTTCAGTGCGTCGGTGTACCGCCGGCGGTACACTTACTAATTTGCATAGGAATTTCAAGAATGTCCGACGGCTGCAAACCCGATTATACAAACACTATACGCCGATGGAAAGCTTAGATTCTCATGAATCCGCCGGTATAAACCACTTTCAGATGCGATTACCACAGCGGGTGAGAAAAACACATTTGTCCGACAAAAACAAATATTCATCCATCCGTTCTCTATACACGGCTTCAACGCACACAGCGCGACTCACATTTCCGGGTTTATTATTACACACAGAAAAAAAGATTCCACAAAAAACGGCCATAATCCAACCTTTTACATCAGATGACACAAGCCAGTAAACTATTTTGTCCAAAACATGTCCTGAAGTCGGTATAAAATCCACGAATCGGTCATTTTCAAGGAAATGCACCTCGCGATGTGCGTCCAATATTCCCTGTATTTTTCGTAATTTTTTTTATTTAAAAATAGAATATTAGCGATTTTTTTTTGTACTGAAAACGGCTGGAATTGACTGAAACTTAAAGGGTTAAATAGCAAATATTTGGAAATCTGCACTGACTATGCTGGCTTTGTTACGTCATCTTTCCCAGGCGCTGCATGCAGCTCAGCGTCGGTGTGAAGAGCTTGAAGAGGCTTTAAACTCTCGCTCCCAAGTGTTGGAAATGCTGCAGCAGGAAGTGAGCAGCGCTGATCAGCAGAAGCAGGTACAGATCCTGTTGGACTAGATGCCAGCGATGCAGCTACTTTTACTGTTTTGATTTTCGTATTGATCTACGTGTTGTCAGATGCCTTCAATGAAAAGAAAAATGTTCAAACAAGACACACCACCCTCCATCCAGATGGTGCGTCATTCCGATGTATTGTCTGGCTGACAAAACACAAAATCGCACCCACACATGTTCTTTCTCTCTCTGCCTTCTTCTCTTTCTGCTCAGATCTTGACTGCTCAGTTCCGGCAGATGGAGCAGGAGCTGGCCGAGGCCGTGAAGCTGAGGGAGGAGGACAGGCAGCAGTGGGCCGCGCAGGCCGGCAGGGCCGATGCCGACCTCGCAGCCCTCCGAGGCAGCCTGGAGGCCCTGGAAAGCGAGAGGATGGAGGTGGCGATGCTAGAAAGGCAAGAGCTGGCCTCTCTCAGGGAGGCGGAGCTGGTTAGTCAGGAGGCTCTGCAGAAGGAGAAGATGGAAGTTGCCAGATTGGAGACGCAGCTGAGTCTGATGAAAGAGGCCGAGCTCGCAGCCCTTCAGGCAAGCAGCGAGGCCTCAGAGAGAGACAGGGCGGAAATCGCTCGACTTGAAAGTGAGCTTGCATCAGTGAGAGAGTCGGAGTCTGCAGCTGTTCCTGTCGGGCAGGACGCCTCGGAGAGCGACAAGTCAGAGGTCGAGAAACTAGAGAAAGAACTGGCAACCCTCAGGGCAGAGCAGGGAGACACGCAGAAGAAAGGCGAGATTTTGGCTGAAATCTGGAGACAGTTACGGTTTCTGGCTGTAGAAAATGTGCCCGAGGAAACCCCTGTCCCCGCTGACCTGTCGCTGCTCCTGGACACCGTACAGTCTGTAGAGACGCAGCTGATGAGGCTGAAAGACGAATGCAGAGAAAGTGAGGAACGCTGCACCCAGCTCTCCAACACCACGGAAACCCTCCAGGGTATGAGCCTCTACCAAGGATTCAGTGTTTTGATGTCAAACCTTAAGCTTTTTACTGACCACTGTGACCGTCTGATTTTTCAGAGCAACTAGACAGAAAAACTGCAGAGCAGGAGGAAGCGTCTGCAAAGATCCAGCAGCTGGAGCAGCAAATTGTTACGGTCAGTACTAACATCTGTATCTGCACACATTGCAGGGGTTATCTCTCTGTGCTCCTTTACGCGGGTTTATTGCAGGAAACATGGTGCAAAATGGAATGAATCGGCATCACAAGCACAGCCTTTGCATTTTTTCCCTAGCGTTATTAAGCATCGCCTTTATACCTGCACTGCAATCAGATCTCACTATGCAAATTAGTTGGTCAGTCAACAACAAATATCACACGACTGGTCAAAGGAAGCTAAGCAGACTTCCAGCTAGTGCTACTACTTGTAGCTTTTGAAAGGTTTGCTTAGCCCTGTAAGACCCAAAGATAGAAAAAAAAATGAGCAAAAAAATAAATGCAATAAGCAAAGAAGTTATATATATATACACCCAAACAAATTAAAAATAAAGTAAAACGAAAAATGTATTTGTCAGCTGGGTTTGCAGTGCTGCTTTCTCCTTTCGTAAACGAGCAAGTTCTCCATCTTCATGAACATATTTATGTATATATTTATGTCTAAATATATGTAAGTACTATAAAATAAAAGAAAGAAAACTGATGTATTTCTGCAAAAGTGGGTGATTTTCTTCATATGTTTTAATCTGATCTTTTATTTGCTCCCGGCATTAGCGAGTACTTTTGCTTTTCCAGGTATAATATTCAGATACACTTTGCCTAAGTGAATCCCAACAATAAAGTGAATTAAACACACAGAACTGAGTGTTGCAAATGATAAACCGCCTAACGCAAATGCAAGCAGCCTGTTTCACCTGAGATATAAGCCTCAAAAATCAGTCCTTGATGACCTGCAAGCTTTATCATCTGTCCACCACTTAAACCTCAAAGTTTCTCGTGCGTTTGAGTTCCTGTTATCCTGTCTCTCTTCAAATGAGCATAGAAGGTGTTGAAGTGGAGCTGGAGACTCAGTATCAGCTGAAGTGTAAGCAGCCTGCAAAGTCAGACAACCTTCTCATGCACTCTCCCCGTCTGTTAAAACACAATTTGCAAAGTCACCCTTTATGATGGTAGCAGGGCAGTCGGACAGGTCTGATCCTCTAGACCTGGTCCGGAGACATGCTTCAGTCTGGACAGGTGACTTCCATGCGTCTCAGACAGACAGACAGAATCAGGGTCATACAGCAGACAGAGAGTGAGGACGTAATCCCTCCTGCACTGATCCACTGAACCGACCTTCACCTCGTTATGCAGCCTGATGCAGAGCTCTGCTGAAAGAACGGAACCTTTCTCATATTTATGCGTCTTTTTTTAAAATGCCTTTTGTTTGCTTTATTCGTAAGTTTCTCTTTTTGATGCTTTATCTGTTTTATGTGTTTTATTTTATTCTTTTTTGTTTGTTTTCTATTCATACTGTAATTACAAAGCTGAATTGTTTTGTCTTGATTGCTGTTAAAGTTTAATACTGTGAAGTTTTTACTCTCACAGAGGAATGTTTCTCTGCGTCGTAAGATAAGACATCAATTTGTTAAGCTACCAGCCTAAATGCAGTTTCAGTTTTGGTTTGTGTTTTTCTTTTTCCTTTCAGATGTCAGACGGAAATGATGTCCCGGAACTGTCACAGAATTCATCTGAAGCTGAGAAAGGTACAAAGTTGGACTCCTTAAATAAAATCACTCATGGTATAGAGACAGAATCAAAACATAACGACCGAGTTGTTTGTATTTGTTAAGTAATTATGTGTGGAAATGGGGATAAATTTGGAGCCCATAACATAAAAAATCTAAAATTTCTATTAAATTATTGTTGGAGTAACTTAAACAAGTTAGAAACGTCAAATCAGAATGTGTTTTTGTTTTAACTCTAATACTTTAAGATGGAAATGTTACCTCTGTATACCAAAGATCTCTCTGGGATCTGTAAAGGTTTCTCATTATGTTTCACTGTTAGAGGAAAAGTCTCAATTCCAGTTTTGCTGATCCTTCTGTATCTGGTGTTTTTTAGTATGTGCAACCTGTAAATGCACAGTAGTTTTAGATTAAACCAAGATAATAAAAGCAACAAAGCTGTGAGAACTTTGAACAGTATTGTCCTGTAGCAGCCCACACCCTCTATTATGGTCTTTGTTCTTGGACTGTGCTTGATTCAGAGATTATGTAGACATAAATGTTAGAACAGCACGTGCTTTCTGTTGACATAAAATGTGACATTTTCTTGTTTATGTTTGTTGACTTTCACAGCACATGTTCTGTCGCTGGAGCAGCAGCTGGTAGAAAAGGACAATGAGCTGGCTGCCCTTAAACAATCCCTCATACTGGCTACGAAGCACGGCTCCAGTGAGGCTCCATCGGGTGAACGCTACGATCAGAACCCGCATCAGGAAGTCAGCACGGCTCCCCTTGATAGTTCTGAAGCCCTCCCTGACTTCATGGAAGACACACAAGAAGAAGAGACCACCTTAGTTGCTGAAGACACCTCAGTGCTCTCCATTAATGGTAATGAAAGCAGCCCAGAGCTAATTGGACACCAGTCTGAGTCCCCTGAAGAATCCAAAGGTACCTCCTCAGATGAAATGGTGGCCAGCAGTGACTCAGAGGTGGCCCACAGCAGCTGGACCCTCCTGGAAGCTGTGAATCAAGATGGAGGTCAGGAGTGGCCCTCCCTCCTGCAGGACTTCAATCAGTCATGGGTGGCAACGAGCATGGAGCAGGAGTCCTCCACAGTTCAGGTCGAGTCTTCATCCGTCATCATCAGAGAGACAGTTCAGGTTCATCTAAGTCAGCAGGGTTCGTCCTCGACAGAAGCCAACGCGCTCTCCGGTCAGGTCTTTGCTCAGGCTTTAGCTGAGGAGCTCCAGAAGAGGTACAGCGAACTGCTGGCTGAGCTGCAGAGGCTCAGAGATGCAGCTGCAGAGTCGCAGGAGAAAATTCAGAGTCTGGAAGAAAAAACAGAGTCTCTCACTGTTGCCAAAGAAGAGGCCGAATCCATAGCCACCAATGTTTCAGAGGAGCTGAAGTCAGCCAGAGAGGAGTTGGATAACCGCTCCCAGCAAAGCAGCTCTGCGGTGGAGAAGCACGGCATTGAAATGCAGCTTGTAGAAGAACAGATAGACATTTTAAACACTGAAAATAAATCCAAGGAGCAGAGAATCCAGGCTTTGCTGACAGATCTGGAAATGGCTCACCAGGCTCTCTCTGAGCAGGAGGGTCAGACCAGGATGCTGAGTGCTCAGCTGGAGGACAGAGAGCTTCTCTCCTCAGAGTTAGAAAGGAGGCTTCAAGATATGGAGAACAGCGTACTGGAATACTCTCAGACATCAGATCTCAACAATGAGTCTTTGTCAAAGAAGGACTCAGAGATCAGTGAGCTACAGATTCTTCTCAGCCAGAAAGAGCAAGAGATAGTGGAGCTCAATGACAGTATGTCTGCTAAACTCCTGCAGGCAGAAGAAGAGAAGTTCCAGATGGACAGTGAAGTTATTAAACTGAAAGAGCAGATAGTCGTACTTGAAAAAGTCAGAGATGAGAAACAGGATGCAACTGGTGAAGACTCGGCTGTTCGTGAAGATGGTGAACTTGATAGTTTACGAAAGGAGAAGGCAGCACTGGAAACCCAGCTGACAAACGCGAAGAAGAAGCTGCAGGTTGCACTTGTGCAGCGCAAAGAGCTCATGAAGAAGGTTAGTGATTTTGAGATAGAAGCAAAGAAATGGAAAGAGAAAGACGAAACGGCAGTGGAAGGAGTTTCTGAAAACATCCCAGAGGTAGAAAAACCTAAAGGACGTGAGGTTCAAGAGATGGAAGCTAAACTCTTGGAGCTTGAACAAGCTTTGAAATCCAAAGAAGAGACAGTTGAGGCTCTGGAGCAGAAAATTATCCAACAGGATCAAGTTCTTGCTGAGACACTGTCTCTGAACAGAAAGCTAAGTGAAGAAGCTGAAAACTCGCAGCAGGTCGACATTTCTTCAGAAACAACTGCGTTACAGTCGCAGTTGACTTCTCTTGAAGCAGAGTGTGAAATGCTTCAGAAGAGGGTTCAGGAGGCCCAAGAATCTCGCAAAGAAACCATTCGCAAAGCAAAAGAAAAAGACAGACACCACCGGGAACAACTGAAGCAGCAGAAAGAAGAATACAGCGAGCTGATGGAACGCTTTGAGGTCCAGAAAGACGAACGAGAAGTTCTTCTTACCAAACTCAGAGAACTAGAAGAAAAACTGACCAGTGAAAAAGCAGCTCTGCCTGATCAAGAGCCCAAGCACATGGGTGAAAATGTGGAGAAGCCTGCATCAAATGACTGGGTCCAGGAGGAATGGGTGGATTTTGCTACATCAGAGACCGATTCTTCACAACCACAGTCCAGTGATCCACCTCAGCATCCTGCAGAGCCGTCTGACGTCATCTCTGCACAAATGGAGAAATCTCTAAAAGCTCTCAGAGAGGAGATCCAGGCTGTGCGGGAGGCCAACACAGAGCTTGAGAAGAAGCTGCAGGAAACACAGGACAGTCTGTCACTGAAGGAGGCTGAGGTACTGGAACTGGGCAAAGACCTACAAGCACTGAGAGAAAAGGAGAAGCAAATTGATGGACTCTCCGAGGAAATTAACGATCTCCGAGAAAAGTATCACCAAGCTGAGTCTTATGCTGAAAGCCTAAAGGCAGAGATGGAAGCTGCAGCCAGTGCAGCATCTGCAACTGCCACGTCTTCAATTACAACTCTTCAAGCTGAGGTGGAAGACTTCAAGCAGTTTCTTGATAGTAAGAACCACGAGATAATGGAGCTCAGTCAACAGCTGAGTGAACAGAGCTCACTCATACACTCCATGCAGGACACAGTGTCTCAGAAGGACCAGCTCATCACGTCTTTACAGGAAGAACTAAAGACCGAGCAAGAAAAAACACAGAGGTTAGAGACTGACGTTCCACAGAAGCAAGAGGAAGACGGTGAGGCAAAGATCCAGCAGCTTCAGCGAAAGCTTCAGGCTGCTCTGATCTCTCGCAAAGAGGCCCTAAAAGAAAACAAAACCCAGAAAGAGCAGCTGGCATCAACGGAGAAGGTCATAGCTGAGCTGCAGCAGAAAATTAGCTCAGCGGACGATGAGCTGGAGAAGCTGAGAGCAGAAAGAGTTAGACTGATTGACGAAGTTGACCGAACATTACTGGAGAACCAAAGTTTAGGATCTTCTTGCGAGAGCCTCAAGCTGGCAATGGAAGGGATTCTCAGCGAGAAAGATGCCTGTCAGAGAGAAGTGGAGTTGGCAAAAGAAGAGGCAACTAGAACATGCAGAGAATGGGAGGATAAGGTCCAAGGCATTAAGGACGAGTACGAGACCCTGCTCAAGTCTTACGAAAACGTGAGCGACGAGGCAGAGCGAGTGAGACGAGTCCTGGAAGCAGCCAGACAGGAGAGGCAGGAGCTGGCAGCCAAGGTGAGAAGTCATGAGGCTGCAAGGCAGGAAGCTGAAAGACAAGCAGAGGAAGCACAGAAGGAAGTGGATTCAGTGAAAGACAAAATGAGAAAGTTTGCCAAAACAAAGCAGCAAAAAATACTAGAGTTGGAGGAGGAGAATGAGAGGCTCAGAGAGATGCAGGAAAAGCCTGTAATAAAACAAGAGGGCAGTGCTCTCAAAGCTGAAGTTGAACAGCTTCAGGAAGAACTGGAAGCTGTGAAAGCTGAGTTGGAGAGTACAGCGTCAGAAAGAGACTCTTTAGGGCAGCAGATTGAAGAGTTAAAGGGACAGGTTGCCCAAATGGGAGAAAAAGATGGTGAGATTTCAGTTATTCCGCTGAGCTCTGCAGCTGTTGTAGAAGAGGTCGTGACTGTCCAGCAGTCGGACACAATCATGACTACATCAGAACCTGTTGAGAGTCAATATGAAGACAAAGAAAAACCTGTAATCCCAGAAGAAACTCAGAATGAACAGATATCTGCAGTGTCTGTGACAAAAACACATTTGCAGCCGTCAGAAGAAGAAGCAGAAATGACTGAAAGTGCTCAAACGTTATTGGAAAATAAAATGAGGGAGATTGAGGCGGCTGTCAACACAGAGAGAGAGCTGTGGCAGAAACGGGAGGCTGAACTCAAAGCTGAGCTGGCCTCTCTTGAACGAGATCTTCAAGAGAGTAAAGAGAAGGAAAGCCTTGTAGCCTCTTTAGAGAAGTGCCTTCAAGAGAGCAAAGAGAGAGAAAAGAGCCTAATTGAAGAGGCTTCAAAGAGGGAAACCCAGTTCAAACAACTCCTCAGAAGCCTTGAAACCGAAAAGGACAACCTGGAGGAGCGTCTGATGAACCAGTTAGCTCAGCTCAACGGGAGCATCGCCGGCTACCAGCAAGAGGCAGCAGACAACCGGGAGCACCTCACTGAACTGCAGCGGGAGGTGGAAAGGTTAGAGAGGGAGCGAGCAGAGCTTGAGGCCGAGGCTCAGAGCGAGAAGGACCGAGCTGCCAGGCTGGAAGAGGACATGAGACAAGCCCAGCGAGAAAGAGCTGAGGCTGAAGCAGAGTCTGGAAAACAGAGGGAGCTGGAGCAACAGCTGAGGTCTGCTCAGAGGGTCAAAGAAGGCAGCCAGACCAGAGCACGTCAGCTGGAAGAGCTGCTGAGGGAGAAGCAGCTGGAAGTCCGTCAGCTGCAGAAGGACTGCATCCAGTACCAGGAGAGGATCAGCGAACTGGGTAGAGAAGCTAAGGCACTGCAGCTCGGCCACAATGAGCTCAACAGCAAGCTCGAGCAGTCTCAGCTGGAGACGTCCACAACTCTAGACGACCTGAAAAAGACTGAAGCAGAGCTAGATAGTTGTAAATCCCAACTAGAACAGTCCCAGAAACAGGCAAAGGAAGCCTTAGCAGCAAAAGCGACCATCGAACAGAGCATCCAGCAGAGAGAGGCCACACTGAAAGCTGAGGCAGAGCAAACCCTGGACTCTGTGAGATTCAGGCTGGGAGCTGAGCTGAAGGAGATGGAGCTGAGACTAGAGGAGGCCGACAGAGAGCGGGAGAAGGAAGAGGACGCCACTCTGGAGGCCAGAGAGATGGCAGAAGGAGCTGAGAGACGAGCACAGGAGATGCAAGCCCGTCTGGATGAGTCTCTGGCCAGGTTAGCCGCCTTCTCACGCTGCATGTCGTCCCTGCAAGACGACCGGGACAGAGTTTTGGACGAGGCCCGGCAGTGGGAGACTCGCTTTCATGGTGCTCTGCAGGGTAAGGAAGCCGAGGTCCGTGAGGCTGAAACACGAGCCAAGGAACTGGCAGAACAGCTTCAGAAAGAAACTGCACTGAAAGAGGAGCTTAAACTATCAGTTGACAGGTAAAAAAAAATCCCCTCTGACGTTATCTTTTTTCCTATTTCAACAATTTATTATGTTTTGATCCCAAAAATCATGTGTTTTTTCCCTTTCAGATTAGAGAAAGCAGACAAAGAGTGGCAGCTGAGGTTGGAAGAAGAAGAAAAGAAAACGTCAGAGAGCCGAGCTGCCCTCGAGGAGGAGAAAGGGAAGCTTCAGCAAACTACAGCCGAGTTGGAATCTGCACAGAATGAAGGCCAGGCCCTGAAAACTGAGGTGGAGAGCTCAGTTCAGAGAACCCGGGCTCTGGAGGAGGCTGTCGGAAGGCTGCAGGGTGAAGCAGACCAGGCGAGGACTGAGCTGAGGGAGCGGGAAGCCGAGGAGAGACGCCTCTGTCTGAATGTGGAACAGCTGGAGACGGACCTGCGATCCTCCAAGGCCTTGACGGAGAGCTTGCAGACCGAGTTACACGAGAAGGAAAGGAGGGAAGTAGAGATGCTGGGGGAGAAGGAGCAAGCTGTGGCTCAGGTAAACATTCATTTACTAAGAATTCACAGGGAAGACGTTAGATATTCTTTACTGATCTCTCATCTGTGTCGTTTGTTTTCTAGGCTGCGGAGGAGGCCCGAAAGGAGGCTGACAGCAGGGCACAAGAAGCTGAGGAGGAGCTGGAGCAGAGACGAGGAGAAGTTCGGGATCTGGAAGAAAAACTGCGAAAGACGGATGAAGAGAGCAACAACAGAAAAACCAGGCTGGACTCTTTTATGAAGGCCATGGGCTCCCTGCAGGACGACAGAGACAGAGTCCTCAACATGTACAAGCAGCTGGAAGAGAAACACTTGCAGGTAGTGTATAAAAAGCGACAGGGTATCACATACATGGACTTTGTTTTATTGTCCGTTATAATATCTTTACTGCGTCCCAGGTGATGGTGGAGAAGGACGGTTTGATCCAAGAGGCGGCAGGAGAGAATAACAGCCTGAAGGAAGAACTGCGCTCTCTGCTGGTCCAGAGAGACGATCTGTACGCTGAAAAGGCCAAACTGTCTGCTCAGCTCCATGGCTATCGTGAAGAACTTAACCAAGTCCTGAGTATGAAGGAGTCTCAACACAAACAGCTTCTGGCCGCCCAAAGAGGACGCATTGCAGCTTTAGAAAGAGAACGTGAGGAGCTGGAAAATCAGTTAAAGAACCTCAGCAGAGCCAGAGAGACGGAAGTAGAAGCAGCGGTACAGAAAGTGGAGAGTGAGACTTTGAGTCAGGCTGCTGACAGCAGACCAGCATCACAGGTGATTGATGCTCCTGGTGCAGAAGTGGAGAAGCTGAGAGAGCAGCTGCAGGCATCTCGAGAACAAGTGGAGGCTCTGGAGGAGACTCTGCAGAGGGAGAGGCAGGAGCAGGACGGCAAGAGCAAAGAGCTGGCCGAGCTCCGATGGGAGGGAGGCGTGATGCGAACGGAGTCAGAAAGCGCTCAGGAGAGGGTGGCGGAGCTGGCCAGAGACCTGCTGGCTGTAGAGCAGAAGCTGCTGGAAGAGAAGGAGACAACAAACCAGCTGAGAGCAGAGAACCAGTCATTTGCTAAAGCCATGGCCTCCCTCCAGGACAGCAGGGACCAGGCAGAGAACAAGGCCCAGGAACTGAGCCTGAGGCTGGAGGAGATCAGCAAAGCAGGAGGCCCCACGGCACCCAGCAGCCCTGGAGGCTCCACTGGAGAAGTGTGGGGGCTGAAGAACGCACTACAAGCCCTGCAGAACGACAGGGAGAGGCTGGTGAGTGACTCCTGAACCCCTCTTGGTTGTGCTTTCGGTAAGTTTTAATTGACATTTCCAGGATTTCCCACGCATATTTCCTCCATCGTTTTTGTGTGCAGCTGGAGCAACTTAAAACACAGACGTCTGAGCTGGACAAGCAGAAGTCAGAGCTGGCGCGACTGGGAGCAGGAGAGCTGATAAAAGTCAGTCAGGAGCTGTTTGAAGAGAAGAAGAGGAGTGAAGACATGCTGGGTGTCATAGCACAGCTGGAGAACGTGGTGACGATGGGCAAGCACGAAGTCGAGACTCTCAGGTGACGCTACGCTGCAAAACCAGCTTTTTTCATAGCTTGTTTTCCATGCAAAATGGATTTATTGTATGCGACTTTGTGCTATTTTCCATCTCTTTTAGGCTGGAACGAATCGATTGGATGGCTCAGGCAGAGCAGCTGAAGCAGCAGACTCTCACCACGCTCTCAGAAAGAGACCGACAGCTGCGGCAGCTCACCGCCATGCTGGAGGAAGCCCGAGCTCATAAGCCCAAACTGCAGCAGGAACACTACCAGAGAGAGGTAGGGGGTCTCAACGTCTGCTTGTACATCAGACTGCAAAGGAGAACAGTAGATTTTGTTGATAGTGGCTTTATACTTCAGTGGTTTGCAATCCTTTTCACTTGTTACTGTTTAGGAGAACTAAAGATGCAAAATAAGCCTCATTTGAGGAAAAATATATAGAAAATTTTATGTTCTTTTATTTCTTTCTTATACTATTAATTGTAGCACATCTAAGAGAATGCGTCTAAACCAGGGGTGTCAAACATGCGGCCCTCAAAGTGTAAAAAGACATTAACTGCAGATTGTAAGTTTAAAATAATTTCTAAATCATGACAAGTTGTTTTCATCATAAAGTAAAATACTAGATTGTTCTTTAGTCATTTTGTGTCTCGTTTTTGTAATATTTTGTCTTATTTTTGTTGTTTTTTGCATGTGACTTTTGTCATAAGTCTCACGTTTTTGTTGTTTTGCTTTTCGTTTTTGTCGTTTTGCGTTTCCTTTCTGTCTCGTCTGTGTTTCATCTCTGATTTTTGTCACTTTGTGTTTTGCTTTGTTCCTTGTTTTGTGTATTCTTAGTGTCATTTTGTGTTTTTTTGTCTCGCTTGTGTTGTTTGTCCAGTTTTTTGTTGTCTTGTTTCTCGCTTTTGTCATTTTTTTTGTCACATTTGTGTAATTTCTTGTCTCATTTTTGCCATTTTTTGTTGCTTTCTAACTTTTTTTTGCCTTTTTTTTGTTTCGTGTCCTTAGTCTCATTTTTTTGTTTTTTTTTTGTTTCGCGCTTTTGTCATTTTCTCTTATTTTTGTTGTTTTTTTGCATCTGACTTTTGTCATAGGTCTCACGTTTTTGTCGTTTTGCGTTTCCTTTTTGTCTCGCCTGTGTTTTATCTCTGATTTTTGTCACTTTGTGTTTTGCTTTATTCCTTGTTTTGTGTATTCTTACTGTCATTTTTTTTTTGCCTCACTTGTGTTGTTTGTCCAATCTTATTTCTCGCTTTTGTCATTTTTTTGTCACATTTGTGCAATTTCTTGTTGTCATTTGTCCATTTTTTTGTTGCTTTCTAACTTTTTTCCTTGTTTTTTTTTGTTTCGTGTCCTTAGTCTCATTTTTTTTTTTGTTTCTCACTTTTGTCATTTTGTGTCTTATTTTTGTAATATTTTGACTGGTGTCGTCGTTTCTCTCTCTGGTGTCCATGATGTGCAGGTGAAGGAGAAATGTCCGTGACACTGACTTTCTTTAAAAGTATTTTATTAAAAAGAAAGAGCAGCATCAGTACAGACAGAACCTGCCTGGAAGGAGTCGGCCAATTGAATCCTCCTTGCTGGACAATGACCAACAATCAGGTTTTATAGGTTTTCAACATATAGGAGGGGTTAAAACAAATGGTTCTTTATTGCCTACCATATGGGGAAAGCAGAGAGCATCCCCAAACAAACCCCCTTGTCTACAACAGCTGAAGAATCCCTAAATCAGTGTTTTGGACAGAAGAACCCTCATAAAAACACCTCCAACAGGGCATGGGTAGAATATAATGCAGGTTCCATCTGTGGTCAGAGGCACCAGAGCAAACACTGCATCTCCTTTCAAATACTAGAACAAACAAAACCGATTCCAGTCTACTAACTTATTAAGTAATACATATAACAGATCAGATACCACACTTGTTTTTGCTGTTTTTTGTCTGAGTTTTGTCATTTTGATCATAAATTAAAATACTATGTTGTTCAGTTCCAGATGACTAAATGTTGTTCCTTTGTAGAAACTCTGTCATCTGTAAGTTGTAATGTGGAAATGTTAAACTGAGGCATAATTTGCTGAAATGTTTTTGTTTATTTTTCTTAAAAAATGTCAGGTGGTTCATGACGTTTTGTGAAAAGATAATTCCTGAAATGTAAACATGAACAGAATGTAATTTTTTTCACAAAAGCAAAGATAAAATTTGGAGTTGTGGTTATTTATCGGTTAATATCACTTGAGATAAAATGGTGCTGAATGTGGAACCTGAACTGAAATAAGTTTGACACCCCTGATCTCGACTGTTTATGTTTATCATTCGTGTAGCATGCAGGGTATAAATACTTGAGCAAAAAGTGGTAGAAATGTTGCCCACAGCAGGTGTAATACAGACTTTAGAAACAGGAAGTCACAGGATACAGATTTAACGTGAAGTCGTTATTTTCCAGCAGGGCACAGAGGAGGTGGACAGCGCTCCTGGAGCCCCACAGGAGCGAAGCAGCCTGCTGGACGGCCACGCCCACATAGCCGAGGTCAAAGAGCTCCAGCGAAGGTAACCGAAGGGATCACGCCTGAACAGAAATGTGAGAGTGGCATGCTGAGACGCACAGGTGCTGATTTCTAACTTCTACGTTCAGACTAGATGAAGAGACGCGGCAGAGACTGGCTGTTGAGGAGCAGCTGATGGCAACACAAGATCGACTCGCACGGTAAGAAACGTCGTACACGATTATTAAAGTTGACAGAAGAACAAAGTCTGACAGCTGTTTGGATGTTAAAACGGTCGCTCATATTGACAAATCGATAACCCTCTGAACCCCAAAATCTGCCAGCAGTTTAATAAGACATGTTGTCTTAACAAAAATGGCCGAAAATTCCACTATTTTTCAGAGCCACAAACTGAAAACGGAGAGAATCATCTGAGTTTGTGCATTCGGATAATTCTTGAGCTAGTCATCTGTGACGTGCCGTTCATTTGGGGAAACTGAACCAAATTTTTCAAAATGAACTGTTTGCTCTAACCGGATTCTGTAATAAAACAAAAACCAAAACTCTGTGCTCCTCAGCAGCCAGGAAGCGATTAGCGACTCAACCGGTCTTCTCATGATAGAAATTCAGACTTTTCATTATATGTTCACACAGATCAGATCAAAGAGAAGTTTGCAAACACTTACAAAATCTAAGTAATAAAATATCTGTAGCGTGTAGAACTGCCTCTTTTCCTCCAGTATTAGACAACCATGGAAAAACGGTGTAGATGTTGGTTCCAGGATTTCCTTTGTGACCTAACAGGCATTTTTAGCTTCCTGCTTCGGATCCCAAAAGTAAACTAAATCTGCGAACCTTTTAATGATCACTTTGTTCAGTGAAGGTTAGAAAGGATGATTAGTGTTCTGCCGGTTTGTTCAGATCAATAGTGGATTCCAGGAATCCATGAAGAAGTTGCCTGGAAAATCCAGACTGACTTTATTTATGTATTAATATAAATACAAATAAAGGCAGTCTGGCATTGTGATGATACGAGACGATTTCAAAAAGGAGGGGCTAACGAATGCAGCTTGAACGAGAAAGAACCAATCAGCGTAACACGGATGTGACGCACAAACAAATCGACCTTGAAGTCCATGTAGTCCAAACAACAATGGCATGCAGCCGAGAAAGCGTCGCGGTGAACGATTACTGCCGTTTTTGTCACAAAAATCTGCGAATACATGGGTACTCTCAAGCACAACACTTATTTTTGAAAAGGCTACGCAACAAAAGACTCCTTCCGAACGATTAGCGGTGTTAGGAATAACTTTAAATTGGAGCCAAACCAAGTCGGTGCGTATGTGTAAAAGTTGCTTAAATTTACTCACACGTTTGGAACGGGATTTTCCTCTGTACAAACAATGGCAAGAAGCCGAAAGTAACGAGCCATCCACTGCCTCCTCATCGTCGGAAACGTCAAGTGAAAAGAGGCAACGACTAACGCCATCCAAAACGCCAAGAGACCACAAAAAGATTCACTTTTTGAGCCGGGTTCTGCTCGAGGTTTCTTCCCTGTTAAAAGGGTGTTTTTCCTTGCCACTGTCGCCTTTGGGCTTGCTCTGGGGGTCAGGCATTTGGGTTCTGTAAAGCGTCTTGAGACGAGTTGACTGTAATTGACGCTATATAAATAAAATTGAATTGAATTGAAAAAAAAAAAATTTGGCCCCCCTCCTCCTCCGGCATCATCTTTATGGGTAATCCAGGCGCTGAAGATGACGCAGCATTAACTCCCGCCTCCCGTGCTATGATTGGTCGTACCAAACTGTACCGGGAAGGAAACGCGATTCAGTTCGCCCAATGCCAAACTGACTCTCCTGTATCTCCTAACATGGAGATAGGAGATTACATGGAGATTCAGTTTGGATTTTCCAAGCTAATGAAGAAGAGGATTGACCAGGTTGTGACGAGTCAGAAGTTAGCAGTAAGCTAGTTAGATAGTTGACATCTACACTTGATTTGCCGTGTTCTGGTCGACACACTTCTAAAAAAAAAAACATGAGACTGCTGTCATGTTTCTTGTATGCGGATATGACAAACCAAATATGCAGCAGTCAGGCTAATTAACGTATGATTCAGCTCATGAACAAAGCACTGGCAGTCTGTTTCAGGAGTGATCGTGTAAATCCTAAATTATTTTCAGCAAAGATGCACGTTGAGGGCGATTTCATGTGGCAGCCTTGTTGATTCGGATGGGGAAAAAGGAATCTTTTTTTTTCCCCAGAAAAGTGGCAGAATGACGACTGAATTCTCATTTTAGATCTGTTCAACACGCAGCTCTGTGGCGTGTTGAAACAACAAGAGGCTCAGCCGGCGCAGTACCTGGAACTTGGGCATGGAAACAGTCTTATTAGGAGGTCAAGACGTCACATCTTAACAAGCTGATTAGTGTCTTTCAGCTGATTGTTTGGTTTTGTTGCCAACCTCTGGCTCAAGTGCTCTCGTTAGTGTCGTTTGGCCACCCGCCCATCACCAAGCGGCACGTAAGATGACAAACGGCCGGCTGATGAACATACAGCAGCTGCAGAGGAAAGGATTTCACTCAAGAGTTGATGGAAGCGGATGCGTAATGAGGCTTCTGTTTGCTTATAAATGAGCAGATATCAACTTAAAACATGATACATCAGTGTTTTCTTTACAGCTTGTACCAGATGGTGTAATACTGCATTCATGAGTGTCTAACGAAGCATAAAATACAGATTTTATTCCGCATTGCTTTTCCCTATCTTAATGTTAGAGCAGAGGTGTCAGACTCATTTTAGTTCAGGTTCCACATTCAGTTTGATCTCAAGTGGGCCGGACCAGTAAACTCACGGCATAATAACCTATAAATAACCACAACTCCACATGTTTCCTTTGTTTTAGTGCAAAAAGTTAGCCTAGCCCTGCTCGACCCATGTTCTGAAGGCACAAGGGTCTAGGGATGCTCGACAGGGAGGGAGGCGGGCTAAAAGGTTGTCTATCAAATCACTCTGCAGCAGTTGGGTAGGTATACAACCAATCAGCGCAACGAATAGGCTCCTAGAGCGCCGGAAATCAGAGGATGCGGGAGTTCGGTGAAGCCTTATTTACACAGTCAATGGGTGAAGCTCAAGTATATTACAGACATGTTAACAGAAAGATTATTAAGAGTCGGTGCTAATGGAGCTCAACGACTGTTGTCGTTTTTGTTGTCGACCCTGGCAGAGAATTAAATTCGTTGCCGTGGGTTATCTAGCACGGCTAGGCTAGTTGTTTCTGGTTGTTTCAGTCAGAATCGTCGCGCCTCTATCGTCACTTCGTTACGCCCGCCTTCTGACTCTACACTTCATGGTGATTCATCGGCCAGTTTTAGGAGCATCCAACCTCGAGCCTTATGGAGGGTAACTAGACCCACCCTGGCAGAGAATTAAATTCGTTGCCGTGGGTTGTCTAGCGCGGCTAGGCTAGCAAAAAGTATGTTCTTAAAACGTTCAAATTTAAAGAATTGTCTTCTATCTTACTATACAAGAGAGAAACAGAATGACCAAAAAACAATGAACAAAGCAAAACACAAAATGACAGAATACACAAGCGAGACAAAAAGGGAACACAAAATGACAAAAACAACGAGATAAAATGACAAAAACATGAGACAAATGAGACAAAAAACAACACAAAATATTACAAAAATTAGACAAAAAATGGCAAAAACGAAAACCAAAATGACAGAAAATGAGGCAAACGACACGGAACAAACAACAAAAGAGACAAAGCAACAAATGTACGAACAACACAAGCGAGACAAAAAAGCATAACGACAAAAAGGATATGCAAAACAGTGAATAAAACGAAATGGAAAAAAACACAGAAGAGATGAAAAAGAAACGGAAAACGACCAAAACATGAGAACCACAGAAGTCAGACAAAAACAAGATAAAATATCACAAAAATAAGACACAAAATGACAAAAGAACAGTGAGCAATCTAGTCTTTTTACATTATGATCCAAACAACTTGCCATGGTCAGGGAATTATTTTAAATTTATAGATTTACTAATTTACAATCTGTAGTTAATGTCTTCTCTGTAATTTTTACACTTTGAGGGCCGGATTGGACCCTGAGGAGGACCACTTTTGGCCCACGGGCCTCATGTTTGAGTGTAAAAATGTATTTATCATGAGACTGGCCTTGATTAACTTACAAATCCTGCAAGTTTTTCTGCACCTGAACGATTCTTCTTGTCCTTTTTATAGCCGTGACAGATTTGTTCAATCAACAGACTATGACGGCTAACATCTGTTTTTATTGTTTTTATTACTATTATTAGTCACAGCCAGGCTTCGTGGCACTCGGCACAGGACGGCGATCACTCAGAGACCGCTGTTTTTATCGAGCCGCCGGAAGGAGCCGTCACTCGAGTAAGGCTCCGCTAATGTCCTGCGCCGCCTCATCTGTCATCTTAATAACGGCAGTAAAAGCCAAATGCTCCCTCTAACCTTGTGCTTCCACCCTGGCAGACTCGGAGAGGCGGTCCGGGTTTGATGCGGATGCTCCGAGTGGCCTTCTGCTCCCGGCAGCGCACCCCTCTGCTGCTGAGCCTCTATCTGCTCACCGTGCACGTCCTGCTGCTGCTGTGTTTGGGTGGATACCTCTGAAACCAGCCCTCCTTTAACACACCTGACAAATAAGAGAGACAGAGGAGGGCAAAGAAACATGGCACAGACCTAACCCAAGCCATCAATATCATTTATGATGTTACATGTGATGAGTTAAAGAAGGGTAGGAGGGATGTTCTACATGCAGATGTTGCACTTTACATGATCTTTTAGCCAAAGTATATAGATTTATATTGGGAGCCGTTTACTTTGATTTTACCCGTTTGAGTGTGTGTAATATTCTTTCACAATCCATACAGTGAAGGGACTAACTAAAATGTTTAGTGGAAAATGTAGATTAATAATCAAGGTGTTGTGGCAGACAGTGTTCTTCTTGTGCCTTTGGCTTCAGATATAACCTAAAGGGATTGCGAAGGTAAAGCTAATGTTCTACATTTATGGGAAATATGCTTATTAGCGCTCAGGCAGAGACTGTATGTGTAGTCTTTTAAAATCCAATTTTTTTTTTGGATTTGGGAAGATTGTTGTTTGATTATTAATCAAATCTAATCCACCCAGGATGAGATTAGTTTGATGACACTCGAATCTGTTCGTTGTGTAAAAGCTAGCTTAGTTAGCCTAGCTTGCTACAAAGACAGGCTAAGGAAGGCTTGGTCTTTGTGGCTAAAAACCCCCCAACAAATCCTCATGATGCTTAAAAAAGAGCAAAATTCCACTTTAATGTGGCAGGTTTTGTAGAATACATAAAACTAGATGAAATGTGTTGGTCTGTTTACCTTTAGCTAACTGTGGGCAGGTTTAGTTACAGACATCTGGTAGCCATGTTCCTTTTTTGTCCTAAGCTAACAGGCTGCTACTGCAACGTTGAAGGACATTTAGATTTCCAGTGACCAACTCTCCACCGGACGACTATTAAATCTGTTTCCCACAACTTTTTTTTAAAGGTGGGATTATTTTGAGGACACTAAAATCTGTCCTTTGTATAAAAGCTAGGTTAGTTAGCTTAGTTTGCTACAAAGAGGCTAAGGAATGCTTGGCGTTTGTGGTTAAAAACACCCCCCAAAATGCTCTTAATATTAAAAATTAACACTTTACATCTGATTAGTTTAAAATACAAAGTGGAAAATGCCAATTTGTTGGGTTTTTTTATGCAGGGGAGACTCTAGAAAGCTACCAGTACCAGCTAACACATAAAATACGCCGAGGCTAATAGGCTGCTAGCTACAACGTTCAAGGGCATTTAGATTTCCAGTCAGCAGCTCTCCACCAAACGGCTAGTAAACCTGTTTCTCACAACTTTTTTTTTTAAAGATGGTGTTAGTTTGAGGACACTCAAACCTATCTGGTGTATAAAAGCTAGCTTAGTTAGCTTAGCCGAGCTTGCTACAAAGCACATTTAGATTTCCAGTCACCACCTCTCCACCAGACGGCTAGTAAACCTGTTTCCCACAGCTTTTTTTTTAAAGATGGCTTGAGGTTTAGGCCGTGCTCCTGTCGTCCAGTCTCTTCCTCAGCTGCTCATTTCGTGCACAAAAACAGAGCACAGTGCAATTTCTGTTCATACACATTCCAATGTCGTGCTTTCCTTCACTTCCTTCTAATACAAATCATTTTCTCTAAACGAGGACCCTTATCTTGATATTTGTACATATGTACATGTATTATGTATGTCGGCTGGATGTGGGTTTTCCTCCTGTTTATCCAGTTAAATTCACCGTCAGATTTAAATATCACAATTTGTAGTTTCTATGGCAGATGAAGTTGCCTTCGGGTGCAATGTTACCACAGTGTGGATTCATTCCAGAGGAGGAAGACTGTTGTGTTTTCTAATGATATCCGTCCCGTTTCAGACTACTGCGATGTAGCATAATTTATTGTTCATAAGACACTGTTAAATTGTCCACCACCTACACGTATATCGACATTACTCTCTGTTTAATCGCTGTGTTGTGCAGTCATCTTCTCTCTTTATTCTTCACATCTTACACCCACTCACACTGTAAATAACTGTTTTAAGGGCTGTATAGAATAATAAAATGTAATTAAAGCCTTGGTGGTTTAGGTGAGGGACCAGTCTTGTCGAGCATTAATTATTTCCTCATGGTGTTTGTAGGGGGGTGTTTTTGTTTACACTTTCCTTGGGCTTGGTGAATTCTAATTCAGAGAATTAACACACTATCTCCTTTGTTTTTGTGAAATTACTAAGAAAAATCAGCGCATTATTTTTGGAAAACCTGTCGACCTGACCACTGTCGTGCTTGTGATGCTGAGAGTTGTTCTTCTGAAAGTAAAAATGAAGCTCAGGTTCCAGTAAATTGAGAGATGACGAGTTACTGTAACACTCAAACGGTGGTGTGAAAGGATTTATGGGAGGAGGAATTCCACAAACACACTTATTGCTGACTCAAATCACAACATATTCTAGCCTTTATTAAAAGATATTTTCAAGTGTAACTAAAGTGAGTGAAAACTGTTTGTCTTGGGACTTTATTCTTGGATTTGATAGTTTATAGCACAGAATAATGTCCGTACCGATATCAGTGGGTTAAAATAGGGCATGATTCACTGGGTTAAAAGTAAAAAAGAAAAACATTCATGTAGGATGTTTGAATTTTAGATTTGGAAATCTGCTTTATCATATAAAGTCTCTTAAATATCTTAAACTGACACATTTGAACCTTGTTATTTGCAGAAAAATGCTTGCAAATCAACAAAAATAGCTCAAAATGTACAAAAAAAAGTACATTTATGAGGCTGATTTAATTGTTTAAGCCTTGCGTTCTCTCAGTCTGACTGCTTGTAAAGTGTCCTAGTTGTGTTTCAGCTAGAGCAGTGTGAGTCTGCCCCCAAGTGTTCTAAGTGCTACACAACTGGCTAAATCACAGCCTTTTTGCATCCTGGTTGTGCTCATAGACATCGTTAAAATAGTTCATAATGGTCACTTTAACCCTGCAAGACCCGAAATGAGCAAAAATAAATAAACAAAACTAATAAAACTAAAAGAAGATATATAAATGTATGTAAAAGTATTTATGTACACATGCACGCACACACACACACACATATATATATATATATATATACACACAAATATAGAAAAAAAAATGAGCAAAAAACTAAAGTAAAATATCTAGCTGAACCTAAATGTAGAAGAAAAAACTAAAAATATATATATACACATAAAAGTAAAAATAACAAATTATATATATATATATATATATATATATATATATATATATAATTTTATTTTTTTGATTATAACATTTGGAGCATGCTGTGTATCCCTAACATTTATCACTACTTTATGAAGTCGTCAATATTGGATTTTCTGAGGGTCCCTGAATGAAACATGTCGAGACTTCTTTTTTTTTATTTTTTTTTTTTATAAATAGCATTTAAATGTACATAATATTACGTGTAAAAACATCGGACCATTTCGGGAGTTGCTGATGACATCATCGATTGCGCTTTTATTTACATCGACGCGCGTTCACGTGTGCGGGATGCGCGTTCACTCGTCGCCCATCAAACTGTCCCGGCTTGTTCGCAGCTTCAGCAGGAGTTTGTGGTGGAGAAACCCACATTTACACGGATTTACTGCACAGCTACTGAAAGGTAAAGTTGATTTTTTTGCTTCCAAACTAGCTTTTAACAGACCTGCGGGTGTTTTTTTACTTCAGTATTGCTTCTGTTTAATTAAGGAAGTAGATCCAGTCAGACGCAGTTTTAAATGGTGCTCAGCAGTGAACCGTTAATGCAAGTGTCACTCAATAATTTTACATGTGGATGACTTAAAAAGTGATGGAGATTCAGCGTTAAGAAGCTTTATGTCCAGTATTTGCATTATTACCGTTGTTGTAGTAGCAAACCTTCAGCACTAGTGACTACAGAAATCTGATTAAATGGACAACAGCTGTCAAAGGATTCTATTTTTCTTTCAAGAAATAACCATTTTCAGTTCATTGAGGAGGATTAGAAGGTGATTAGTGCTTAATTCCCTTAACTAATGGTGCTTTTTAGGTGTTTCAGTGTCGTATTTTAGAGGCCCTGAAGTGTTTCTCTATGAGGAAATGAAGCTTCATGTTAAAAAGAACTTCCTTTTTGAGACTTCAGCACACAGTGGTCAGAGCTTGTGGTTGAACATGAGTTTATTTCAGTCATCAAATGCACTACAATAGCAGCACTTTACTGCACATTGACTGATTATTGTCTTGGTTCTAGCTGCTTACTGTATTTTTATGTCCCCAGATGTGGAAGTCAGTGGTGGGCCACAATGTGAGCATGAAGGTGGCAGCAGAGGGGGACGACTGGGAGACAGACCCCGACTTTGAGGTGCCGTACACTTCCTGGATTGTGCATTAATGCGAGGAAAAGGGCAGGGGAGGTGTTCTTTAATTAACCTCTGTCTGCTTTTTCTGTTCTTCAGAATGACGTGTCGGAGCAGGAGCAGAGGTGGGGGGCCAAAACCATCGAGGGCTCGGGACGTAAAGAGCACATCAGGTGAGAAGAAAGATGAAGAGAGGAACTTCGGGGTGTTTAGAGGCTGCAGGGAAATGCAGGTCACAGTGGGCGAAGTGTGGCAACAGGAAGAGGAAGTGA
Source organism: Acanthochromis polyacanthus (assembly GCF_021347895.1). Lineage (NCBI taxonomy): Eukaryota > Metazoa > Chordata > Actinopteri > Pomacentridae > Acanthochromis > Acanthochromis polyacanthus. Next base: position 40,399,070 of record NC_067113.1, on the reverse strand, counting down.
GCAGAGGAGGCTGACGGGCTGCAAGTCGCTCCTAATATGGAAAATACACGATGATGACACTCAGACAGAGAGATTTAAACCTGTGGTCACACCAGAAAGTCAGACAGAAAGAACAGGACGAGAGATTAATCGGAGATTTTGATGCTGTTTCTTAATCAGTCATTCTTTATAAAGGGTTATAAAAAGTTTAGTTTGGTGAATTTACAGTGTGTTTTTGTCAAGCAGAACACTTAATAGATGTTAGGAATGTGTCAGTATAGAATATCTGCGGCAAAATGATTTGTTAAGAGCTTATTAACATTTACAACTTTGACTGTAATGGCTTGTTTTAGAGTGTAACATCAGAATCAGAATCGGTTTTATTGCCAAGTAGGTTTTTACACGTACAAGGAATTTTCTCTGGTTCTCTTGGTGCAAGTACAGATAAAATTAAAATTAAAAAATTAAAAAAATAAAATTAAAAGAAATTAAAAATAAATAAAATAAAAATGAAAAATAAATAAAAAATAAAAATGAAAAAAATAAAATAAAATAAAGGTGAAACAGCAACCACCAAGTTATCGTTGCAGTTCTACTTATTAACACCCTGATCTACAAAGGATCATGCAACTTATCAACTCTTATCGAAACCAAGGACTGACCAAAATGGGGTAAAACGTATTTATTTAGAGAGCGCAAAAAGGTGCGGCTATTTCACAGTATGACTGAAGACGGTTTCAAGAGTAAAATATGGAACATTTGCTTGCTAAAGTTTCTCAGCGTGACAGTCAGTTTCTTATCATTTAACGTTGACTGCAGTTCCTCTAAAAACTGTTGGTTTGTGCTGCTTTTCAACATTACAAAAAAGAGAACTGTGATTGGATGTTTTATTAAATGACTTTACCTTGTGAGAAATCTGTTTTCACTTTGACGTGTAGTGGAAATAATTTCATAGTCTGACCTTTAATATGTTTATTAATGGCATTTTAAAATACCAGAACCAAAAACGTGACTCAGGACCTTTCATTATTCCTCTGATGATTGTTTTTATATACTTTTCTGTCTTTATTTTCATTTTTTATATTTGACATTGCTTTGAAACTCGTGTTGCTGTTGCTGCTTTCTTTAATTCAGCATTTTAAAGTTTGTTTCTGACTACTTTTCTAGCCTAAATATGATTTATGGAGGTGTTTCTGACGAAAGACCCACATTTCTAAAAGTTCATATTACTGTGTGCTTTTACAAATGGAGCCTTTTTACCGTTTGATCTCTGCAGCGTTGCAGAGCTCAGAAGCAAAGTGGCTGTGGAGCATGAGCAGGTGAAGCAGAAGGAGCACGTTCCCAAAGCGTCATACGGATACGGAGGGAAGTTTGGAGTGGAGAAGGACCGAATGGACAAGGTTGACAAACTGCTCCTTTAATAGTCAGAAATACATGGTGGAATCTTTGACTTAAGTGCTGCCAGACTGTCACATTTCTGTGTTTTGTCCTCGTGCTGCTCGTTCATGAACGTATCTGCTGTCCAGGCTGCTCTCGGTCACGACTACGTGGCTCAAGTCGAGCAGCACTCCTCCCAGAAAGATGCGACAAAAGGGTTCGGAGGGAAATACGGGGTTCAGAAAGACCGAGTGGATAAGGTGAGGAGAAAGATTTGACAAAAACAAACAAAGACAGCACCCATTTTAGCATCTTTTTAAACAGATTTTCTATCTGTTTTGAATTACATTAACCCTCCTGTTGTCAAAAAAATATATAGTTTCCTTATCTGGAAAAAAATTTAAAAAATCAGCAAAAAAATGTCCCCAAATTTCTGAAAATTTGCAAAACCTTCAGGAAGAAAATTCCAATAATCCCTTAAAGGTTTTATTTAAAAAAAATCTACCAAATTTGGTAAGAAAATTCTTGTAAATATTTTTTTAAAAAAGTACAAATCTTCCCAAATATCATACAAGTGATTACATAAATATCAGTAAAACTTCTAACATTTTCTTTAAGAACATTCACAAAAAAATCAACCAAAATCCAGATAAATTCACTGGATTTTGTTCTTAAGAAACATTTTCAACATTTCTTTTTTTTTCCACTGAAAAATGTTCAAAGATTTCCCAAAAATGTTGAAAATGTGGACATCAGAAGTTTCACTGTGAAAATATTTTTTTCCCCACATTTTCAAACTTTAAACCCGCAGGACGACACGAGGGTTAAAGAATTTAAACTTTACAGTTTCATTTAAAAGGAGTCATCACCAGCTAATGTTTTCTATTATCTGTCATGATCACTGAATGCAGTCTTGGTTTTCTCTGTGCAGTCTGCTATGGGCTTTGAATACAAAGGGGAAGTGGAGCAACATGGATCCCAGAAAGGTAGGTTCTCCATCTAATTTACAGTTTTCTGCTTTTAGAAGATGACGGTTGTTTAACTGTTGAACGGGCAACACATAAACCCCAACACGATGGCCATGGGTTGGAGTTTGCTTCAGGTCCTTCCCCCACACTTCTCTCTGCTATCCTGTCTGTGAAGTTACCACTGAGCAGAAGATCTCACGCAGCACTTTCTTCACCTTTTTTAGATTACTCAAAGGGATTTGGAGGAAAGTACGGCGTTGAGAAGGAGAAGGTGGACAAAGCAGCTCTGGGCTACGACTATAAAGGAGAAACAGAGAAGCATCAGTCCCAAAAAGGTGAGCTCAAGTTGTTCAGATTGCCGGTTTTGGTTTTGGTTTTGCTTAATTCTGCTTTTGCCTTTTCATCAGACTATGCAAAGGGGTTTGGAGGGAAGTACGGCGTGGAGACGGAGAAGGTGGACAAAGCAGCTCTGGGCTACGACTATAAAGGAGAAACAGAGAAGCATCAGTCACAGAGAGGTTAGTGACGGATGAAGTGGGTTAGTCCACCTTAAATCACCAGGCCCCTTAAGGTCGAACATCTGTCATCTTTCTTTTAGCATAAACTATAGATATTTGCGATGCTATCTGTGAAATTTTAGCTTTTAGCTTGACTTTTAGGATGTTTTTTCTCACATTGAAACTCGAGGCTCTGTTTGAACGACAATATCTCTGGAGTTATTAAGCTTCAGTGTACCGCCGGCGGTACACCTACTAATTTGCATAGGAATTTCAAGAATGTCCGACGGCTGCAAACGCGATTATACAAACACTATACGCCGATGGAAAGCTTAGATTCTCATGAATCCGCCGGTATAAACCACTTTCAGATGTGATTACCACAGCGGGTGAGAAAAACACATTTGTCCGACAAAAACGAATATTCATCCATCCGTTCTCTATACACGGCTTCAACGCACACAGCGCGACTCACATTTCCAGGTTCATTATTACACACAGATGAAAATATTCCACAAAAAACGGCCATAATCCAACCTTTTACATCCAGACGAAACAAGCCAGTAAACTATTTTGTCCAAAACATGTCCTGAAGTCGGTATAAAATCCACGAATCGGTCGTTTTCAAGGAAATGGACCTCGCGATGTGCGTCCAATATTCCCTGTATTTTTCGTCATTTTTTTAATTTAAAAATAGAATATTAACGATTTTTTTGTACTGACAATGGCTGGAATTGACTGAAGCTTAAAAGGCTAAGATAAAAGTCTGAAAATGTCAAAGTTACCTCATGATGTCATTGATTCAGAATCTGTAATATTGTCCTTGAATGCCTCGTATCCACTCACCTCGTGCAATACACTCATACCAAAGTATGAAACACACCTTTTTTACAGTGCAATACATTATTTTTCTTTACAATTCTCATATATTTTTTAAGCTATTTATCGTATGTGACATTTATGTGGTAATATTTGTACAGAGACTGTTTGCACCGCCTTTAAGATGTTTTAAGACTTTTATCTTGCACATTCTGCTGTTTGCACTGAAAAGGAGAAGCTCTCTAATCTTGTTGTACACTTTATGACAGTGAAGCACATTCTATTCTGTTCTACTTTGATCAGGTTTTCTAATACTTTTCTTTCTGTGATACAACTTGCCATGCCTGCGCAATCAATTTTGAAAATTCAGGTTAAAAAGTGCTTTTCTTTCACTCTTTTGACCAAATACTTCATAATTAAAAGTATTCTTTGTGTTTGTTGTTGTATTATTGCCACATACAGCTGCATATTATTTCAGAAATACCACAGGTTGATGTCCGAATTATCGATTATTTTGTTAATGCGAGCCAAACATGAGACTTTTCACGAGGACTGTTGTTTGTTTATATTTCAGCTGGTCACAAAAACTGGAAAAAGCAATTTTCATTGAACTCTCATAACTGACTGAGCAGCTATGACATGTTGTGCCACCAAAACAGTGAACATTTCTGATGTTTTTTTTAGTTTTTCCTGAGATTTTGTTGTTCAAACGTAGCTTCAGATATCTTTACGTTTCCAGTTTTTGAGCAGAAATTGTTCTAAAAATGTGACGCTTTAGGCTTGAATGATCCAGCTGGGAGTCTCGACACTTCCTTTTTCCTGACATCTCCTTGCTTTGTTATTTCTTCTCCTACACGTTTCGCTTGCAGATTACTCGAAGGGTTTTGGAGGGAAGTTTGGCGTCGAGAAGGAGAAGGTGGATAAAGCTGCTCTGGGCTACGATTATAAAAGCGAGACGGAGAAACATCAGTCGCAAAAAGGTAGGGAGAAAAGTCATAAATGTGTAATTTTAAATATCGGAGGACTTCATCGGACTGATCAAATGTACCTGTTCAGATTATTCAGCAGGCTTTGGGGGTCGTTACGGAGTGCAGGCAGACCGTATGGACAAGGTCAGTGTCAGGAGGAGACTTTGATGAATTGTTTAATCTGCACTGAAATGACAGAAGAGTCAGGATGTAATTGAGGGACTTTTGAAAAGCTAATGCTAAATTTAGATGCATTTTCTGCCATTCAGTTAAATAACAGAGCAATATTTTCTGTGAAAGAGTTCATTTGGTGTGACCTTTCAGAGAAACAAAAGTCTTCTTGTTCATTATTAACCTCCAGAGCGCAGCGGGATTCTCAGACATCGACTCTCCGAGCTCTGCCTATGAAAAGACGCAGCCGACAGAGGCCTGTAAGTTCATTTATACCCCTCATCTTCTTATAAAAACAACAAATAAACCCACAGCTGCTCAACTGTTTCCATGTCGGAGCAAGCAGAAACGCAGCAGAGGCCGCTGCCGATGCGTTTCATTTCTTTCCGTTTGTTCTGTGCAGCCGGCGCAGGAGCAGGCAAACTGAAGGCCCGTTTCGAGAACATGGCCAAGGCTTCGGACGAGGAGAACAGGAGGAAGGCGGAGGAAGAAAGAGCGAGAAGACAAGCCAGAGAGAGCAGAGAGAGAGAGGAGGCCAGACGCAGGCAGCAGGTAGCAAACGGCGGCGCTTCGACAAACGCTTCAAGTTGTTCCTCGGCTCACACGACTGATTCTGGTTGTTTCCTTTAGGAGCAGATCAGCAGAGAGGAGGAGAGTCGGCCCCCACCTGTTCCAGATGTGGAGCCAGAGTACGACATGCCTCCACCAGAAATCCACCCACACATGCCGGAGATACAAGAAACCCCAGAACCTGAACCAGAACCTGAACCAGAACCTGAACCAGAGGTGAGAACATCAGACATCAGCTTCTCTACGTTATCAGCAACCTGTTTCAGACACACAAAGAGACACTGAAACCTTCTTATTCAGTGGCTTTGAGCTTTTTACATCATTGATTAGTGTGACTGCTGAAGGGAAACTCAGAAAACACAAGTTAAAGTGTTGCTGATGCGGTTCTTGCTTTGACTTTTAGTGCTGACACGATTGATTTAATGTCACTGTTTCTATGAGTTTTAAAATGATCGGCGCCGTATAGGAGAACAGACTCAACTTATCTTGAACCTACTCTACTTTAAAAGTTCACTGCTCGGATATGCACTACTGCTCCAAAGTTTTTGTTGGGAATTGTGCACGTTAATGCCTCATTGTACTCTGAAATGAAAGCATAGAACAAACAAGCAGATGAAGTTTAAAAAAAATCAAAGTAGCCACCGTTGGCAGGTGTAACAGCTGAACACACTTGTGGTATTTTTCACAGTGGAAATCAAATGTTCTTCAGGAAGTTGTCCCAGCTCTGCAGCAGAAGTTCCCATAAATGTGTGCTTCTTGTAGGTTCTTTCACTCCTCTGTCCGGTTCGTTCCAAACGAGCTCCACAGGGTTTAAGTCTGAAGAGAAGCTCACCATCTGCTTCTTTTTTTCCTGAGGTAGTTCTGGCAGAGCTTGGACTGATGTTTTGGGTCTTTATCTTGCTGTAGGATGAACCCCTGACCAACTATGTGTACCTACAGACTCTGTTCAAGAGTTAAGATACTTCCAAGACTCTATTTTTATTTATGTCTGTTCATTCGTCTTAGGATGTTCAGTTTCAGACAAGTTTGCTCCTAAATTAAAGGGTTTTGCAGCTTTTTGGAGACTTCAGAAAGGAATTCCTGCTCTGAAATGCACAATGTTCCCTCCAAAAGCACATAATTGGCATTAGAATGTGACTTTTCTTTATTGCAAAACTAATATGTAACTCAAATGAGCTTTAGTATTTGTGATTTAGACCTTAATTGATTGGAAACTGCTGGACTTTTCCTCCGTCTCTAAATACTCCAACCTGCTATATTCTCCTTCACGTTTGGAGTTTGGAAGCATCTGTCTTCATGCTCAACAGCTGCAGGTCTTTATAACGATACCAAAATCACAACTTTATTCTAATGGAAACGCACTTATTCTTCCAACAAAACAGGAAGTTGTCATGCAATATAAAAATGTCTCTGGGTTCGTTTCCAGACTGTGACTAACCCTCGTGTCGTCCTGCGAGTCAAATTGATCCGTTTTAAAGTTTGAAAATGTGGAGAGAAAAAAATATTTTCACAGGAAATGTCGGATGTCCACATTTTCAACATTTTGGGGAAATCTTGAACATCGAATTTCGCTGGATTTTGGTAGATTTTTTTGTGTGAATGTTCTTAAGAAAGCATCAGAAGTTTTACTGATGCATTAGTAATCACTTTAGATATTTTTAGGATATTTTGGGGAGATTTTTACTTATTTTTGAAAATATTTCCAAGAGTTTTCTTTACATTTTTTAATAAAACTTTTAAGGAATTGTTGGAATTTTCTCCCTGAAGGTTTTGCAAATATTCAGAAATTTGAGGATTATTTTTTGCTGAATTTTTAGATTTTTTTCAGACAAGAAAACAATATTTTTTACTCATTTTTTGAAAAAATTTCCAAGAATTTTCTTGCCAAATTTGGGGATTTTTTAAAATACAGCTTTTAAGGAATTATTGGAATTTTCTTCCTGAAGTTTTTGCAAGTTTTCAGACATTTGTGGAATTTTTTTTTGCTGAATTTTTGGATTTTTTTTTTCACTGAGACAATATTTTTGGTGCCCGTAAATGAAAACAACAGGAGGGTTAAAGCAGTGCTTGAACAACACTTTACCAAGACTGAGTTCATACTGATTGCCAATGATGCTGCAAAACCTGACATGCTTTCTGTCTTTCACCATGTTTTTCTTGTTTTATTTTGATGAATTCGTGTGTCCCTGAGTGCCTTTTTTGGGGACCTAAACCTTCCAACTACAAGGTATTTGTGTTGAAAGCGAAACACAGCAGTGAGTTCCTCCTGAACAACCTCTGGCAAACAGCTGCAGCAGCTCTCAGCCAGCACACCTGAAATTTCCCCAGGAATCAGTTTTCTGTGTCGTGTCCAGGAGGAGCCGGAGTACGAAGAGCCCCCAGTGTACGACGAGCCCCCAGCGTTGCCGCCTCGCTCAGACGATTTCCTCGACGCTCCGCCTCTTCCTGTGAGGACAGCAGAGGTGGAGGAGGACGGCGGGGATTACGAGGAGCTGGCCGAACCGCCTCCTCCCATGCCAACAGGTCTGTCTCTGAGCAAAACGATCGCTTAAAACGGAATCCTTTTAATACATGTATAATTCCTCCAGGTACCGACAGACACAAGTGGCTTTCTCAAACTGATGAATTTATTGAATCCACCGATTCATAAATAGCACCGTGAAAACTAAAACACAGATGAGACAAGAATTAGCTTAAAGGCATTATGGAGGATGTTTTTTTTTTTTGTTTAATTTGTCTGATTCACATAAAATGAATATACTGACCTTTAGTGGACTTGTATGTATGGTCTCTAAAAGAATAAAAAAAACTGTGGACATGGCAGGACCTGAAAAACATCAGCCAATCAGCGCGCTCGGACCGAGGCGTTTGGTTTGCTCCAATGACGTATATATAGAGCTCTATATATACGTCATTGGTTTGCTCACTTTCCTATCAATCAAAAATCTTCCGGCTCAGGCCTAGTTACGTAGATTACGTACGCCTTGGACTTACGTGTTTTCTGTATGTGTTGCTTTGGTATAGCTTCGTAGTTAGCTGGCGACTTGTTTTTTACATAATGGCAGATAAAGATCCAGGGGGACCCAGCCGTAAAAGACAACTTCACGAGTCCTACGCAAGTTTCTGGAGGGGGGCGTTTCTTCGTAAATGTTAAGAGGGGGTTGGTTAGAGGGGGTGAGGGAGAGGTTGTATGTGCGCATGCTACGTTCACAGTCGTAGGAAATTAAATCTCCTCTAATGCCTTTAAAGAAAACAAAGACAACTGACAAAATAAAGCTACTACATAATAAAGCAGACAAAATACCTCGTTGGCTGAGTACCCAGAGAGGAATTAGCCTGGGTTTTCTTCTTTCTTCTTGTTTATCTTAAATCTTCTTAAACTTTTAACGCTTGTCTTAGTTTTCCTCATACTTCTTCTCTCTCTGAGATCGCTTCTTCATGTGAAATTAACTTTACTCAGCATACAAAAGCTGACTGTAGCGCCACAGCGCCTTCTAGTGGCATTAAACCTTTACAACATCAAAACACACAGAAAATACAGGGAAATGAAAATGTGGCAGTTACATGAATCTCACTGTTTTCTACTCCAGACGGGGATAACGACTATGAAGACCTGACATGTGGCCAGCAGGCAAGAGCCATTTACGACTACCAGGGAGGTAGGACGCTTCTTCAGCTCTTCATTTTCACACACCAAACATCAAATTTCCAGCCACAAGTACTCCCAAGTGAAATAGGTGATCTGATTCCATGTTTGTGTGGCATAAATCTGCACAATAACGGTGATTTTTTTTTTGGACTTCTGTTAAATTTCTAATGTTCTTTCATCACGATGCCTCCAAAGTGCTTCTTGTTTTAAATTCTAATCACGTCTGCATTTCTGAGGACACATCCTTTGGTCTCTTCTTCACACAGAGGCAGACGACGAGATCTCCTTCAATCCAGACGACGTCATCACCAACATAGAGATGATCGACGAGGGCTGGTGGAAGGGACAGTGTCACGGACGCATCGGCCTGTTTCCGGCCGCTTACGTCGAGCTGATGTAGCTTCACGTCGACTCAGGTTTCAGCAGAAGAAATGGATTTATTTCTGTATTTATAGGATGAATCTTAGCGAGTTTTTTTTGATCAGCTGATTGAGTCATTTTAGGATGTGTCAGGATTGATGTATAAAGTTTCTAAAGGTAGTGAGAGGGAATAAACCCGTATTAATGATGAGAATTTTTCACATTTTAGCTGCGATGAACAGATTAGAGATAATAAAATATATTTAAAAGGAAAGCTTCTTTTGATTGTACACCACTTACTTGAAAGAAATCATTTCTTGTCAGTGTCAATACACAACAGTTTAGCTTTTAAACCCTCCTGGCATCCTGTGGGTCAAACTGACCCGTTTTAAAGTTTGAAAATGTGGGAAAAATAACTATATTTTCACAGTGAAACTTCTGATGTAAACTTCCTTAACATTTTTTGGTGGGAAAAAAAGAAATGTTAAAAATGTTTTTCAAAACATTCACAAAAAAAATCAACTAAAATCCAGCAAAATTCTGGATTTTGGTTGATTTTTTTGTGAATGTTCTTCAAGAAAATATTAGAAGTTTTTCTGATATATTTATATGGAATCACTTTAGATATGTTTAGGATTTTTTTTGGAAGATTTTTTCTCATTTTTTTCCATTTTTTTTTTAAATAAAACTTTTAAGGGAAACTTTTAAGGAATTATTGGAATTTCTTCCTGAAGGTTTTGCAAATTTTCAGAAATTTGAGGATTTTTTTTCCTGAATTTTTAGATTTTTTTCAGACAAGGAAACATTATTTTTTGGTGCCTGTTAAGGACAACAACAGGAGGGTTAATGTCTTTTACCTGATCTATGTCTATGAAGTGAACGATTCAAAGAAAACTTGCATTTTTCTACATGATTCCGTCGGGTATGATATGTACCACTTGTGCAGGAAAATAATCATTCAGCCCTGAGTGGCATAAAACTAAAACCTACAATACAGTAAATAAAAATAAGCCAAAGTACAGGAAACGATGTTTTATCAGAGTACAGAAAGATTAAACATGTAGCCGAGAACACGCGTGTTTCATCTGTTTCTACAACACACTAAAGCACTGTGAGATCAACACCAACTTCTTAGGATTGGTTCTGAAATCAAAGCGGAGCAGCTGTTCCACGAGAGCAACATTCTGCGGCGAACTTTTGGACGATTTCAGGCTCCATGACGCAGCTGTGAATCTGAGAATTCACTGAGCAGAGAAAGGTTTAACAGCAGAAAGTCAGCACTGAATCACGTATGTAAGAACACATGAAATGATGAAGCTGTGTTTCTGCATCCAAAGTCTTTAAGGCAAAGAAGCAATCTTCTGGTTTCCTCCATTCTACCAGGCGATGCCCTTCTTCTTCTTGCCTTTGCCGCTTTTCTGTGCCATCCGCTTGCCTTTCAGTTTCTTGGCCTGCCTTTGGCCCATCCATGCGGGATACTGTCCGTTTTCATCCAAAAGAGTTTTCTTGTTGCGCTTCCTGTCCAGGTCCATCTTCCCATCTGGAACACAAAGAAGCAGAGATTTGCTCGCTGAGAAAGACTTCACCTAAAATCTACAGGAACCAGGGCGATGAAAAACTATAAAAGCCCATTTTCTGTCTCACTTACCGTCTCCCTCCAGTTCTGCCATTTCGACATCTCCTTCCTTCTTTATCTTGTCAGCCGGCACCACTGTGGCGATCTCCTGCATGTCGGTCATCGCAGCTTCTCCTTTCTTGTCCAGATTCAGAGCTTGTTTCAGTCGGGCCAGCTCCTTGGGCGCATTTTTCTTCCTCTTCTCTGCCCGCATTTTTCGCTTCCATTTACTCCGGAGGCTCTTTGCCATTTTGAGGATGTTCTGAAAGTACAAACAAATTCCTGTGGAACTATTTGATTTCAATGTTTCTTAGGAACCTGTCTGTGTTGGGGGATTTTTTGGTTGTTTGTCTCACCGCATAGCATCACAAACAACAAAAGATGAGGACGAATGGCAGGCATAGTACCACCAAACATCCAAACTAAACATAAAATAATGTAAAATGGAATGTATTTTACATGTACAGACGTATGTGTGGAGCAGAGGGTTGGAGATGGACAAACAAACCAGACTGAAGATTGGTTGTGAATCTGATCAATTGTACATTAACATTGAATAGAATGACTCCCCTGTTTAGTGACAGATTTAAACCCAGTCACTTATGTTTCTGTATCAATTTTAGGTAAGAATCCACGAGGAAACATTACTCCTTAACCAGCAGTGTTACATGGTACTAAACATCACATTCAACGAACTGTTAGAGCGCAACAAAACGGGCCTCTAAAAATCTTTCTACGGATTTAATAAACCTGTTCAGTATTTAAATTACTCAAAATCATATATACGACAAATAAATAGTGTTAAATATTGTCATTAACACGTTGTTAAACCCTTTACAGCATGTATATAGCCATGTAAACTGTTTGCTAACTTGTTAGCTTCACATTTTCTCGTGTTTTAGAGTCTTTAAAGATGCTTAATGCTACGTATTAGCAACATAAATAAATACAGTCATTAGTCCTGATCCACAATATTAAAGGTACGTTTACTTACATACGGCTGAAGAGTATTATCTGTTTAAATTCTCTGCGTTGGGACAGGAACACACACCGCTTCGTACACGTGTTTACGAGTGGAGAAAAAAAATTAGAAGAAGCTGCGACCTGATTGGCTGCTTCAGACGCTCTGAAGAAGGTGACGTCTGATTGGCCAGCGAGCGAGCTCAAACCCGGAAGTTCAAAGGATCATGGAGTGTAAACAAAATGTTGTGGAGAGGATAATGAGCAGACTAAGCTTTCTCACAGGCTTATTCGGCATCCAGCTGTAACCTAACCTGCTAACAGTGAAGCAGCGGCTCTTAAAACTATAGAAAGTTTGAATTTTCCCTCTTTTGCGGTGTTAAATTTGTTCTAGAGTCATGAGCTGCTGTTCAACCGGTCATCCTCCTGCTCGCAGCCCTCCGCTTTCTGCTACTTTAGCTCCCATAACCAACATGTTGGACACAGCTGCAGAGCAAATGATGATCAACAAAGATTTCCAGGCGGCTTTTGACACGTGTGACAGAGGCCTGGAGAGTCTGGACAGCATGGAGCCAGAGGACAGCAGGTGAGACTCTGAAACTTCACCCTCATCGGTGCTCCCTGCAGCCCGGATGTTAGTCTAACTGCGTGATTCTGGGTTGTGTTTTGCAGATGTGAGGAGTTCAGGATGGGTTTCTGCATCTTAGGGATCCAGGCTCTGGCTGAGCTGAATCGGTGGCAGGACGTCCTCTCCTGGGTCCTGCAGCAGTACGAGCACCAGAACATCCCAGCTAGAATCATGCAGATGTGGTGAGAAGATCCCAGACTGAGAGTTTTTATCAGTTAGTTTCATCAAAAATGATGTAAGATAAGATAATCCTTTATTACTCCCCACGTCCGGGTAAATTTACAGTAGCAAACATCTTTCAAAACAGCACTAACCATATATACAATAACAATAATTATAATAACAATATTATGTACAGTATATACAAGAATGAAGAATGAGTAAATGCAGTACTACTAGAGCTGCTGTAACTGTCACAGAGCCATTTTGACCAAGGAAGCCTGATAAACCTTTAAATTTAAAGTAAGTTATCCAACAAACAAGCATCCAGTTTTGTAGAGATGACGATTTTTAAATGTAAATTAAATATTTAAAGGCTGTTCGCTGTTGCTCGTGTAATGTCAGAAAATTGCCCTTTTGCCCTGTCATTTACCGAATGAATTAAATAATAATCAAACAAAGAATCAACTACAAAATGATAGTTAGCTGCAGCTCTAAAGTTTAGGAATCTGAGGAATGAAGCCAACAACATACATTTACAGAATATATTTGGATCATTTAGATTAAATCTGCATGATACTGGAAAAAACAGACATTGTGATGTTTGTTTTTTGTCTAGTATACATGAAAATACATGAATTTTTACTTGGTGACTTAAATAACTCTACAATACTGACAATAGAAAGGTAGCAACAACTGATGGACACAATTGACCTGTTCTTGGTTAACTTCATCCTTGCTATAACCAAAATATTTGCTTCTTCCTTTTCCTTTGTTTCAGTCATTTTGCTGTGCACATGTGGAGCCTGCATGCAAATAAACTCTGCGTCCCGTAAACAGAATTAGATAACACTCAGTTTACCCAATAAGCATCAATCAGACAGACTAAATTATTAGATTATTCGTTAAAAATGACAGTCATACAAGTTTTGTTTTTGTTTAAAATAGCAAAAAATAAATAATAGTGATGTAAAATGATGTGTTGATTTGCCTCATTCACATTGTCCTTTGTGTATTGTGACTATTTGCTTGAACACATCACGATGTACACCCCCTGTCGAAAGTTTTGAGACACTTTCTCATTCAAATAAATTAGAACCCGTCTCAAAACTTTTGACGGGGTGTAGTTGCTGAAATTAGATTTAAAGTAGATTTCCTGTCTCATTCTTATGCTGGATTACAACAAAACTGAGTGATTAAGTAGCAAAAATAGAAAAGAGAACCAATTTTAAAATATGTGAGAGCGGCAACTGTGTTTTTTTTTTCATTATTAAATGTTCTCTAAATTATTTTTGCAACAACTCGATCCATTGTGGCGCCTGTAACTGCTGATAGTCAGATTGCCATTATATATTACAAGTAAGAGGCAAATTTACTCTGAAATGATTGAATTTTTGGTGTTTTTTTTAACTCGTAAATTGTGATAAAATACCAACTGAGCAGATGTTCTCGTTCATTTCGGCAGCATACTTCTTTACTCCAAGGTCGGGGAGCCTGCCGTGATGCAGGAGGCAGCCAGAGTTTGGCTGCTCTGCCCGTTGAACAGCGCAGTGTCCGGCTTCAGGACGGTCGCAGAGCTCTACCTGCTGCACATCCTCGTGCCTCTGGGACACGGGGAGGAGGCCCGGGAGCTGATTGTAGGTGAGGTGGGCAGCGCTGCGTTCACAGAAGACCAGAGACGGACGGCGCTGGATGTCGTGGAAGAAAAAGAGCGACGGGATCAAGAAGCGCCTTTTGATCCCAACGTCAGCCCGAGCTTGGACGTCACGGCTCATCCTCAGGGTCAGTCTTCATGACGTGCTGTATGTTAACTCATCATAAGTGTGGATCATAACTGCTCTTTCTGATTGTGTTTTCCAGGTAGTGCATTTCACAAACTTGCAGCCATGCTCAGGTTTTTATACAGGAAAGTCACGATGAGCCGCTCTGGTTCATTCCCCCTCCGGAGACTCTTTCTGGCTGCTGTTCTCATCTACGTGCTTTTTTTCCGGCTGGATCCAGGTTTGGTTAAAAGTTTTCGACGCATTTGTGTAATTTCCTTCTAAAAAGAATCTATTTGGGGAATGAACTGATGTGTTTCTAACTCATTTTTTCCCCACAGCTCTCCCCTCTTCATTCATATGGATTTCCAAACTTTACCAGCTTCTCAGACAGATGTGGACCGCCATGTTTGCTCCATATTATCAGCCGCTCGCTCAGAGCAAAGAACTGTGAAAGACTGAATATCACACTGTGTTTGTTGCAGCATTTTGATTCAGCCGTGTTTTGTAATCGAACATGATTTAATCCCTGATTCATTTGATATCATACCTGTGAAACCACAGCCACACAAGCAGCTTCCTCATCCCAGGAGTATTTGCTGTTGTAAAATGCCCCACTGACTCTGAGAGCTTGATGTTACCACCTGGTTTTGTGAACCTGTGACGTGTGAATACGTTCATGTTGGTGCATCGTTAAGGTTGCAGATCCACATTGTTGAGCTTGAAGCAACGCCCGCCTCATCAAGATCCTTTTATTTATTCAGGATCTCTGCATCCTGATCACGATGGCATTAGAAGGTGAAAGTATGAATGAGAAAATGGATACAATGTATGAACATGTCGGCTTAATTGAAGGGTCAATATATAATTGCGTGACTTTTTGTATCATAGTTGACTGTTTTTTGCTGTTTTCAGGCCTAAAACCAACATGGCCACCTATAAACAAACACCACATGACATTTTTACACAAAGATTCTCCTGTGCAACTGAGTAAAATTGAAAGTTATTTATGAAGATATTGTCGTAAACCTGTTGACATGCCATAAATCCACTCTTGACTCACACACTACTTTATGTTAAATAACTCAGAAAGCATTGAGAGGTGTTTTTTGTAACGGGTAACTTAGTTGGAAGTGAGACAATTTATTATTTTCCATTTAAAATTTGATATATCGACAAAAAAGAAATATCTGTCATGATTGTCGCAACTTAGTACAAAGAACACAAAACTATTTCTGAATAAACTCATTTTATTATTGTTTAGCTCATTAGAAAGTGGTTATTGTTAAATTCAGGCGGTTATTTAGTTGATATGTTTGTGATATCCAGTCATTTATTATTAATAAATGATTGTTTCCATAATAAATAATTATGGAATTTGTAAAGACGTGACCATAATGTTTTACTTTTAATAGAAATGGTGAAAGATATATCCCATGGACTTCAAAAGTCCGTCTATTGACTCTATGTTTTACTAAAAGGGAGTAAAAGAAACTGAATGCTTTTTCAGCTTCACTAACTATTTGACTTGTAGAACCAGCTGGCTGCACCTGTGTGGAATCAGGTGAGTCTCTTCAAAGGAGGAGAACATTTACGCAAATACTTATTTTACATGTTTTATTTCTAATTATTTTACATTACGCGGTAGAAATCCGTTTTCGCGTTGACACGGAAGAGTCTTTTTTTGGAAATTCTCTGATTCAATGTTAAAAATCACGAAGAGGAAAACACTTCTCTCTCACTTGTCCAACATTTATTATATTTGGGGAAATGCAAAAAAAAAAAGATTTTGCGCTGCTTATTTTTTGCATTTGGACCACATTCGACCAAATCTAAAATAAATGCAAAGCCTTATTAAAATATTTCAGCGCTGTGAAACCTTTTTTTATTTGTCTGAAGCAGTTTCTGACTCTGACAAATAAAGGTTTAAAAAAAATCGGCATTTAAACGTGACAAAAAAAACAGAATCAGCCGCTCAGTGCGGTAAGTTCTATTTTCATTACCTTCAGTTATCGTCACAGCCCTTAACTATGGAGATTAATGCTGTAAATGTCACGAAAAGCTGGAAATGATCGTTTCTCTGTAACTTGTTTTTGTTTTAGACTCTTGGCCAGCTGCTGCTAAGTTTCGATTCCAACAAAGCGAACAGAAACGTGGAAAACGAAAGTAAAGCCGCAGCTGTGAGGGAGACGTTTCCTGCTCAGCTGATTTTCTACAGCTCAGAAAACGCTTCAGCAGGCTGGTTCAGTGTGGAGGACTAGTCAGGTAGTTAAACTGAACTGTGAAGGAGAAGAAGCCTGCTCTGATGTCTGCTAGGATCTGTAGGATATTCTCCCTGTTGACTACCAGAGATCTCTATTTGGGTGAGTAGACCACCGTCTGTCTGATGGGCAGTTTTCATGTTTTCTGTCAGTGTGATGCAAAAGTACAACCAGTACCAGAAAGTAACGAGAACACACGTACATGTACCGGCATTTTATTTACTAGTCCTAGGTTTCTGGGAGATTCGGATATGATTCACACAGCAGCCGGATAAAATAAAACAAGACAAGTACAATAAAGGTAAAAATGTAATAAAGTCAATGCAATGTACAGATATGGACCTTTTTTTTATTTAATCAGGAGAAATCCCGATGAGATTAAGAACCTCTTTTGCAAATAGAGGCCGTAGCAAATACAAAAAAAACGTTTTAAAAAACTGTTTCTTTTTTAGTGTTATTGCATAAAACATTTTTTTCCCTCTTCATAACCAATAAATCCTTCAGGTGTGTTTCAGTGACACGGAAATGAAAATACAGACTTTGGATGTGAGTGAAATACACCTAGTAGACATTTGCTCTGCTTGGACCTTAAACCGATAAACCAAATTATCTATAAAACAGTCGATTTGTTATTGTAATAGAACATGCACATCTGTATTGACATTTTGAATCCACACGTCCCTTTTTTTAACTTCATTTTGCCGTGTGGTGTTCCAGGTTTGAGGCGGTGGGCCCGGTCGTGGGTAACATGTTTGATTCAAGGCGTCACAAACTGTGTTGTTTTGCTTTCGATGGTGTGTCGCAGGAATGAGAGGCCTCACCAACTACCACCTGTCCTGCTGTGTGAACACTTTGCTGCAGACCCTCTCTGCCACCTGGGAGATACTAGACCTGCTGGAGAGGTAAGCAGATGACCGACTATTCATCATGACTTATAAAGCACTAAGACCTGAACAAAATGATACTAATGCCTTTGATAGTTCTGTGGTCATTCGGCCTCATGGAACCCTTTCAGATGTTTGAAAAATGCACTAATATCCATCTGGCAACAAGGCTGTGTTTCCTGGGAGCTGAATAATAAGGATTAATGAGGGTTTATGAACGTCACAAGGTGGGAAGCAGCTCGGAGAGACCGGAGACCGGATAGTGGTAATGTCCCCCAGGAGCTGAAGAGGGTTCTTTCAGCCATGCGAGGAGACCTTCCTCAGCCGGCCCCACATCGTGACTTCCTCCACTGTCTGGACAGAAACCGAATCCCACGTAAGAGCCCAGAAAACGTCTCGTGTTGATGCAGTTTTGCTGCCCAGCGTCTAACAATGAGAATGTTGTTTTGCAGTCGGTATGCAGCACGACGCCGCCGAGGTCTTCCTCTCCATTCTGAACTTGATGCAGCAGCAGCTGGATGACAACGTTCTGGTTGGACTTCAACCCTCCTGTTGTCCTCATTTACGGGCACCAAAAAACATTGTTCCTTGTCTGGAAAAAAATCCCCCCAAAATTTCTGAAAATCTGCAAAACCTTCAGGAAGAAAATTCCAATAATTCATTAAAAGTTTCCCTTAAAATCTTTATTTAAAAAAAAAAAATCCCCCAAATTTGGCAATAAAATTCTTGCAAATATTTTCAAAAATAATTAGGAAAAACCTTCCAAAAAAATCCTAAAAATATCTAAAGTGATTCCATATATATCAGTAAAACTTCTAATATTTTCTTTAAGAACATTCACAAAAAAAATCATCCAAACTCCACCGAATTTCGCTGGATTTTGGTTTATTTTTTTTTGTGAATGTTCTTAAAGAAACATTTTTAACATTTATTTTTTTCCACCAAAAATGTTCAAAGATTTCCCAAAAATATAAAAAATGTGGACATCAGAAGTTTCACTGTGAAAAACTAATTTTCTGCACAGAAAAGTGGTGCATATCATACCCGACAGAATCATGTAGAAAAATGCTTTCTTTGAATCGTTCACTTCATAGACATAGATCAGGTAAAGGATATTTACCCTCCTGTTGTCGTCCTTAACGGGCACCAAAAACTATTGTTTTCTTGTCTGAAAAAAATCTAAAAATTCAGGAAAAAAAAAATCCTCAAATTTCTGAAATTTTGCAAAACCTTCAGGAAGAAAATTCCAATAATTCCTTAAAAATTTTATTTAAAAAAAAATTGGAAAGAAAACTCTTGTAAATATTTACAAAAAATTAGCAAAAATCTTCAAAAAAAAATCCTAAAAATATCTAAAGTGATTACATTGATATATCAATAAAACTTCTAATATTTTCTTGAAGAACATTCACAAAAAAATCAACCAAAATCCAGCG
Organism: Acanthochromis polyacanthus; assembly: GCF_021347895.1. Lineage (NCBI taxonomy): Eukaryota > Metazoa > Chordata > Actinopteri > Pomacentridae > Acanthochromis > Acanthochromis polyacanthus. Next base: position 40,380,009 of record NC_067113.1, on the reverse strand, counting down.
AAATTCGCTGGATTTTGGTTGATTTTTTTGTGAATGTTCTTAAAGAAACATTTTTAACATTTCTTTTTTTCTACCAAAAAATGTTCAAAGATTTCCCAAAAATATTAAAAATGTGGACATTAGAAATTTTCCCTTTTTTTTCCACATTTTCAAACTTTAAACTGGGTCAGTTTTGACCTGCAGGACGACAGGAGATTTAATCACAAATGCATTTTTAAAATAATCTCTCAACATTACTTATACTTCATTTATTTGCATTTCCTCTCTTTACTAGGCTCTTGAAATCCAGAATCTGTACAAGATTTCGGTGGAGACGCACGTGCAGTGTTTGGACTGTGCCTCCGTCCAGACTCGAAGCAGCTACATGCTCAGCCTGCCTCTGCACATAAACGAAGAAACCAACTCTCTGGTGCTGAAATGGATTCTTCCAAATGAATATAACATGATTAGGGACATAAATTAATCTGCTTTCTTGCCAGGATTTATGTGATAAGATCGGACGACACTGAAACGTCTGTATGCTACATGTAAAAGCTACAACTTAGCTTAGCATAACCAGATTCAAAAAATAGTATGTTGCATGAAAACACAACTTTTACCTTTTGTTTATGAACAGATTAAACCCATGAGCCTCTTGAAAAGCAAGGTTTAAAAGTGCTAGGTGGTGATTTTATTTTTGCTTGCCCCTTTCAGTCTTTATGCTAAGCTAAGCTAGCTGTGTGCTTCTACATTCTCATACAGCAGTGAGAGTAGTGTCAATCTTCTATATGTGTTCAAAAACAGCAACTCTGAATTCTGATTCCTTTCAGGAGAGCTGCATGACCTCCTTCTTTGAGCATCAGGAGTTAAGAGGCATAAATCGCTGCTTTTGTGCACAATGTGGAACGAAGACAACGTCCAAACAGGTAGCGCTCGGCTAAAATGCTACCCAGAAAGTCTTCTCTAAGACAGCCATCAACGTGTCTTTGTCTTTTTCAGGGTGTCAAACTCCTTTCCTTGCCTCGTATCCTGTGTGTGCACCTGAAACGATTCCGAAATATGCACGGTTCAACCCGAAAACTTGACTGCAGAGTTACTTTTCCGGAAACCTTTGACTTTGTGGAGATTGTTCAAGAGGCGTTCTCCCCAAGCTTTGAGCAGGTACCTCTATTCTCTGTCTAGTGTCTGGATCTAGAGTCTGTTGTTGTCTGAAAATGTGTTTGTTCTTCCAGAATGATGCAAAGTACACTTTGTACGCCGTGGTAGTACACTCTGGTTATGCAGCATTTGGACACTACACCGCCTACGTCCGTCACAGACTGAACAAGAGCTGGTACTATGCAGACGACAGCCGCGTACAGCAGGTATGACGAAATCTCATTGGAATTAAGGTTGTTTCTGGTCTTCCACTTACTGAACAGTCTTTCTAAAACATGTTTATGCATTGAACATTTCATTGGCAATCACAATGCAAAGTTAGAATTAAAATTTTAAACCTTGTGTCGTAATGCGGGTCAAAACTGAGCGGGTTTAAAGTTGGAAAATATGGGAAAAAAAGATACTTTCACAGTGAAACTTCTGATGTCCACATTTTCAGCACTTTTTGGGAAATCTTTGAACATTTTTTGGTGGAAAATAGAAATGTTAAAAATGTTTCTTAAGAATATTCACAAAAAAAATCTACCAAAATCCATTTTTTTGTGAATGTTCTTAAAGAAAATACTAGAGGTTTTACTGATATATATGTAATCACTTTAGATATTTTTACTCATTTTTTAAAATATTTACAAGAATTTTCTTGCCAAACTTTTTTTTTTTTTAAATAAAACTTTTAAGGGAAACTTTTAAAGAATTATTGGAATTTTCTTCCTGAAGGTTTTGAAAATTTTCAGAAATTTGGGGATTATTTTTTTTGCTGAATTTTTGAATTTTTTTCAGACAAGGAAAGAATATATTTTGGTGCCTGTAAATGAGGACAACAGGAGGGTTAAAGATATTTTGATGAATACGTCACAAAAACAGGACGTGAAATTTGATGCATGAAATGTCGGAAATACAGCTTTTGCTGCCCACTTCAAGTAAAACAAGGAGTTTGTATTGCTATGATGCAGTATTTTGCAAATTTGTGATTCGTTTGTTGTCTGATTTTTTTTCTCAAACTTGCAGACCTCCTGGGAAGGCGTGAAAAACACTTATGGAGGACGTTTCAGGTAAATTTAGCTTCTGTTCTGTCTGGTATAGAAGGCTGAGATCAACCTAAAGCAACATCTTTGGGATGTGTGAAAGGTTGCATTCTTACTGAGAGATAAAAAGATTGATACCACTCTTACATTCCTGCACTAAATATGCAGCTACTACCAGCTTAGCTTAAACACTGGGATCTGAGTTCTGTCCAAAGGCAAGAAAATCTTCCTATTAAAGGCTGTAATTAACAGAAACAATAAAAACAAAAATGACTGCAGTATCACTTAAATATTAAGTCATTCAAATTGCATTCACCATTGCTTCTTATTTGAACAGTTGGTTAATTGCTGTAAAGTAAAATGAACAGTTTATATCAGTCAAACATGCGGCCTGCGGGCCAAAACCGGCCCTCCAGAGGGTCACATCCGGTTTAGGGGATTTAGGAAATAGTGGATTTTGTTTGTTTGCATCCAGGAGGCAGTTAGCTTAGCTTAGCCTAAAGACTTGGAACAAGGGAAGCAGCAAATGTAGCCTTGCTTTTACAAAATAATATACTCGCTACCTCTATGTTTTAGGGCTGGACCCGAATATCCAAATATTCGTTCGCTACGGCGGTATCCGGATATTAATTTTCGTATCCGAATATTCGCCACCCGAATGGCCGGTTGGCTGCCGACTCTGACGTCACGCTTCACTTCGTTGCATAAACACAAGACAAGATGCCGAAGACGAGCCCAGACGAATGGATCCGAATATTCGGACTGTCTCCGCCACCCCCACCCCCACCCCCACCCCCTCCGGTCGGACGTTACGGGGCAGAACGAATATTCGGATATTCATCTTTAATAGGGCCCGAATATCCGGAGACCAGAATCCTCTATTCGGGCCAGCCCTAGTATGTTTCTGAAGTATTTTGTTTTGTTTGAAAGTAGCCGTTTCCAGCTGTTATGCTAAGCTAAGCTAGCTACTTCCTGAAACCAGAGTGGTGTCAAACCTTTGGCAAAAGAGCAAATAGCTGCTTCTGATATGTCCAGATGTCCCTTTAATCTCGAGAGAAAGGTGGAGAAAGACACGCTCTCAAATTAAATCAATTCTGAGCTGAATAAGGAGTGCAGTCGAAACTTTATTTGTTCTCAAATTAACAACTCAGATTCTCTTTGCTCAGCGTTGTCCATAAAATCATCTCTCACCTTCAAAAAATTTGGAATCCAATGGCCGTGCCTTCAGGAAGAAGTAACAAAAAACATGTGATTCCAATTTTATCCTCCTTAAAGTGGCTTCCAGTTGCTTTTAGAGTTAAATTTAAGATTGTATTAATAACATTTAAAGCCCTAAATGCCCGACCGCCGCTGACATCATGGAGCTTTTATGTTCCTACTTGGAGAAACAGCTTCAGATCTTTAAACAAAGCCTTATTGTCTGTTCCTCGGTCGAGATTAAAGACTGAAGGTGAATGCGTTTCTGCCACGAGGACTCTCAAACTTTTGAACTCCTAAACAGAGGAAATCCGTCTCGTCTGTCATGTTGTCTTTGAACGGCCGACTGCTTTTTGGCGAACCCCTGCTATTTGTCTTTTTACATTATGTTCCTGTTGAAATCTTCTTTTTGTGCAACTTTATCTTAAACGGGGCTCTGTAAAGTATTCATTTGTGCTCTTTACAGTGACACAGCATACATGTTGATGTACAGAAGAGATTCCAAAGAAGAAGGACGACAACCTGACTTTTCTGGCTGAGTGGACGGATGTGAATTAACCCTCCTGTTGTCTTCATTATGATTTCCTTGTCTGAAAAAAACAAAAAATTCAGCAAAAAAATTCCCCAAATGTCTGAAAATTTGCAAAACCTTCAGGAAGAAAGAAGTTTCCCTTAAAAGTTTCATTTTTAAAAAAATTCCAAATTTTGAAAGAAAATTCTTGTGAATATTTTCAAAAAAATGAGTAAAAAAATCCTAAAAATATCTAAAGTGATTACAGATATATCAGTAAAACTTCTAGTATTTTCTTTAAGAACATTCACACAAAAAAATCGCTGGATTTTGGTTGATTTTTTTGTGAATGTTCTTAAGAAACATTTTTCTTTTTCTTTTTTTTCCCACCAAAAATGTTCAAAGATTTCCCAAAAATGTTGAAAATGTGGATGTCAGAAGTTTCACTGTTAAATTATATTTTTTTTCCCCCAATTTTGACCCACAGGACGACATGAGGGTTAATCAGGGAACACGGTGTAACATAGGAATGTGGAAACATTTATTTTCTTGGACTATTTATTGTAAATCCTCCTGTTGTCTTCATTTACGGGCATCAAAAAATATAATTTCCTTGTCTGAAAAAAACAAAAAAAATTCAGCAAAAAAATTCTCCAAATGTCTGAAAATTTGCAAAAATCTTCAGGACGAAAGAAATTTCCCTTAAAAGTTTTATTTTAAAAAAATCCCAAATTTGGAAAGAAAATTCTTGCAAATATTTCAAAAAAAAGAGCAAAAATCTTCCAAAAAATCCTAAAAATATATAAAATGATGATAGATATATCAGTAAAACTTCTAATATTTTCTTTAAGAACATTCACAAAAAAATCAACCAAAATCCAGCGAATTTCACTGGATAATAAAAAAAATATAATAAAACTGATGTATTTCTTTCGCAGTGGTGATTTTTTTTATGAATGTTCTTGAGAAACATTTTTCTTTTTCTTTTTTTCCACCAAAAATGTTCAAAGATTTCCAAAAAATGTTGAAAATGTGGACATCAGAATTTTCACTGTGAAATTATATTTTTTTCCCCCAATTTTGACCCACAGGACGACATGGGAACACAATGTAACAAAGGAATGTGGAAACATTTATTTTCTTGAACTATTTATTGTAAATTCTGATTTTTTTTTTTTTTTTTTTTGGCGCACGGTGAAAGATTTTGTTGTTGATATTTTTTCATGGAGCTCAAACCAGCTGAGTAATTTGTCCCGGGGACCAGTAGGTGGCGTTGAAGACTCAAACCATGACGGTGTTTTCCACTCGGACCACACACGCTGCGAACCCACTGTGTGATTCTGGGGGGTTGGTCTGAAGAGAACGCTTAGCTTCGATATTCGCAGTTTGGGGGAAATACCTGCAGCAGGACTCAGCCTTCACTTTCCAGCCACTCATGAAGAACAATGAAGAGATTTTTTTTTTCTCACGTGGGCTGACAAAAACATCAAGTTTGATCGTGTGAATGATATTTTCCTACTGCTTGCAGGCCTTTTGTTTTTTACTATTAAAAAAGTGATGACTTTAATGTTTTGCGCCTTTAATGAACACCACCTTCTAAAGACACTCATCTATGTATTTGCGGAGTGCACTGAGGGAGCCGTCTTGCAATTAAAACACTTTCAGCCACAGTGCGTAAAAGCAGAAAAGCCACTAAAGTTCCCACTCGCTTTGCCAGGAGTTGGGGGACCGTGTGAAATGGTGCCTATGTGCTGCACGGCTCTGACAGAATGGAACATGTCTGCACAGTGCCAGAGGCAGCGGGCCTCATGCTTAGTCATCTCAATGCCGTGTAGCAGCGCATGGCTCTTTGCAGAAGGGGGTATCTGCCTCTCACATTCAGGGACGCGCCAGGGGCAGATATATGTGTTTTGATTTGAGTCACAGATAAGCTCCGTTGTGTTGCATTGCACTCTGACAGGCACAGAAATACTCCTGACACCTCAGATTATTGACATACGCTGAAAGCACTGAGTGTGCGGATTTACAGTCAGTGTTGTAGTAAGTGCTCAGGTCATGTATTTAAAGCGAACGCTGCATCGTATAGCTGCGTGACGTTAAAGCGCCGTCACACCAAAGCGACAGAAAGATAGCTGATGGCAAGAAACACGCTAATTAAATACCAACGCGCTGCTGGATGTGTAAACATGCAGCTGTGGGCCAAGAAGTTCACCATGTCAGTTAAAGATGGGATGAGTCACATGACGCTCTGTTTCCGCTGCTCCCCAAATGAGCACAAAATAAATAAAAAATCAGTTACTTCAGGTTTAAATCAAAGTGGTGAAGCTCTGTGATGCTGACCAGCACATTTATGGTGTACATACGGATGACGTTACTGGCTCACAGTCATGGAAAGTAGATTTACTGCAGCAGTATGCTTAATTACACTATCAAAGTACTCTAACTTCACTCAGGCGGTTTTAATTGAAGATGTGTTGTGCGTTTACTTCACCACACGTCAGAGAGAAATGTACTTATTACTGAACTCTACCAGCTAGAACATTTAAATGCTGCTTATAATTCAATGCATCAATAATTCTACTTCTATAGATGTATAATATACACAATTTAATAATACAATACTTAGTAGTAGGTCAGTCTGCATGCTTAGAACTGCCATTTTTTTAATCTTTAAACCAGCATTTTGATGTTTTTACTGATCAAAGTCGCACTCATTGCGTCATTTATTTTATGAATGGCATCCTACTGGTTATTTAAACTGGCAAACCAACTATTGACAAAAAAATTATATATGTGTATACATGTGTGTGCGTATATATATATATATATATATATATATATATATATATATATATATATATATATATATATATATATATATATATATACGCACACATATATATGGATTTATGTTATTTAATTTTTTAATTTAATTTTTATTCTTATTTATTTGTAGTTTTTTGCTATTTTTTATATGAGGTTTATTTATAGATATATAGATTTTTTCTTTATTTTTTTCTAGGTTTGTTAAATATATATATATTTGATTTTTTCGCTAATTTTCTTCTATATTTGAGTTTATATATTACCATTATTATTATTATCATTACTATTGTTATAATTATTATTATTATTATTAATAATATTTTTGCTATTTTTGGTATTATATATATATATATATATATATATATATTAGGAAAAAATGAAATAAAACTGATGTATTTCTTTTGCAGTGGGTTTTACAGGGTTAAATCACTTCATCACTTTCAGACACTTTATGTTGCCCCTCTTTTGTAAAAGTCACATCTGGCACATGCATCCCCGTCACAAAGATGGCTGTAATTATGAAGAAGTTCAGCTGAAATTTCACAAAGAATTATGAGCAAATGGACACAACAGTGACTCTTACATTTCCAATGAACCCGTTCTTCCCTTTGTAGGTTTTAATTAATTATGCATGTCGTTCTGTCATGTGTGGAGTCGGTGTTGGATGAGCACCTGTCCTGCACCGCCCTGACATTGACCACATCACAGATGCTGTAACGGTTGTATGACACAAGCAGGACGCCCTGAGGCGGCACATATAAAGTCTGACTCAATGTCTGGACGTCTTACTTTCTTTTCAACCACGTGTCACAAACGCACCAAGTCTTTGTCTCCATTGTTCAGCTGAGCTCCGACCCCTGGATGAGGTTACTGAGACACTTTACAGCAGATAATAATCTCCGCAATTAAGCTGTAGCTTTTTATCTTGGTCAGGTGTTAACGTTCAGGCAGCCAAGGACGCCTCGTGTTGTGTTGTTTTGTTGTGTCGTTTCTACAGCAGTGAAAGTGATTGACACAATAAATTCATAAAAGCACAACTGAAGCAGATATACAGTCTCTGTAGGCACGTAGGCTATAGCAGCAGGCATGATATTCCTAAGAAACTGTTTCCTTTGGACAATATATCGGAGTTCATTAATGCTTTTTAGTCATTGTTGATGTGTGTTTACCAGTTACTAGGTGAGCACACCACTGAGATGCGTGGAATTTGGCTGTTTGAGAACCACTCTTAAATTTTTCCTTTTTTGCATGTGGAGGATTTCACAGGCTTAGATAAACTCCTCTGTCTGCCTTAATTTTTTTTCACATGCACCAGCTAGTGAATATTCCAGCTCTTTGTCTGCCTAAAGATGACCACCGCTCAGGCTCTTCTGCTGTGGAATAGCAGAGAAGTGAAAGCAGTGAAGCTGAACTGTGAGCTGGTGGGCGAACTCTAACAGGCACAAAGGTTGCAGTGCCCTTCTTTTATGCCTGTTTGACCACATTAGCAGCTTTGATTCACAGAAGTGTCCATCTGTAAAATAATTTGGTCCAGAGTAAAATGTTTCAACAGTGTGATGCACATCGTAAACAGAAGGATTTGCAACTTTTCCGCACTTCTTTTTTCACCTTGCGCCACCATTAAGCCAAATTTTTGTCTGTCTGATACTAATTTCCAAGCCATTTTTTTTGTAATCAGTAATCCTGATAAACAATTCCAAAAACAACCATGTATTTATGTGAATGTTACTTTGACGTGTGCTAGCGATTCTTGCAGGTCAAATATGTACACCCCCACCCGGCTAAGGCTGCAAAAACTACATTTCTTTTGCATGTAGCAGTCTGGATTTTGAATTTATTAATGCTTTTCTTAAAATACAGTCTTTATACCATTGTTTGATTTGTGGCGTCTGTTGAATCTGGAGCCAATTAGCGAATGTTAGAATGCTAACAGAGCATTGTTTGTCATTAGTTTGTCATGTTAGCGTCCTGATGTTAGCATTTAGCTCAACAAATTGACTTTTTTTTAGCTGTCTGTTTTCAATACATGTTTTGTTTTGTTTTTATACACAGTTTAGGTGCCTGCTTGTTTGTATTTTAGAATCCATGAAATAACTTATTCCACAATTTAACATTCGTGATGCAAACATGGTTTGAAAGTAGCTTAAGCTTTGAACCATGACAACCCTGTTAATGGAAGGAAGGAAGGAAGGAAGGAAGGAAGGAAGGAAGGAAGGAAGGAAGGAAGGAAGGAAGGAAGGAAGGAAGGAAGGAAGGAAGGAAGGAAGGACTAAGTTAGGGCACATGTAGACATAATGGAAGAAAGGAAGGAAAGAAAGACTAAGTTAGGGCAACTGTAGACATAATGGATAGAAGGAAGGAAGGAAGGAAGGACTAAGTTAAAAACTGAGAAGAAAATTTCAAGAAAGTCAATCTAGATGGATAGATAGATGGAGAGAAAGTCTGAGTGTAGGGAAAGAAAAAAGAAAGAATACTCAGAGAGAATTTATGATTTGAAAGAAAGAAAGATGGTTATAGATAGATAGATAGATAGATAGATGAAAGTCTCAAACATCCCCATAAAGTATCTCTCAATCTTTCAACTCAACATCAAGATGGTTCCCTTCACTATGCCTGTATTATCTGTATTATCCCAGGTTTCAGCACAGTGCTGTTCTGACACTATTTTTCTCTTTTCTGTTTCTTTTAATACAGCCACCTTCAGGAAGAAGACTCTCTCTGCATCTGTGATTGACAGCATGGAACCATACAGCAGTTTACCAATATGTGAATGAATGCGTGAAACCAGGACTTTCCACCACTGTTTGTACGGTAAGATCGTCAGCTGACACTGAGGTTATAAAATCAGTATTTTAATGGTGCAGAGCAGCAGCTTGGAAATCACTCGGAAGTGACTGTTGCTTCACGTGTCGTCTTAATGGGCTGCATTCAGCCACCATTTCATGCTAGTTATGCTGTCAGACAGCAGAAGCAGATTTAGTGGGAATTCGGCCATAATAATATGTGTAAGTGAGTGCAGATATAAACAGTGATTGAGTTTAGGTGACGTGAAAACACAGTAACCGAAGAGTCTTCAAGTTTCTACGATTTCCAAAATATTCCTCAGTTCTTCAGTTTCCAGAGTTCTGACCTTTTGACATATGAATAGCTTTGATTGTAATGTTGTAATGTTTTCACCTTCATGTAGCTGTTATTTTACACCTCCAAATAATGGATTTTCACCACATTAGGCCTGAAATTCCAGCTGAGGAAACAATGACTGTTGCTGCTTTTCTAACCCAGTCACAGTTACGTCTTTTCCACTGCCTTGGAGGATTTTGCAACTGCCTCTTTTCATTATGTGTAACCATTACCACACTATCACTTCACCAAAATAGTATTTTTCTGTTAGAGATAAAAGCTAAAAGGTTAGTAAAGTTAGTTTTTGCCAGAGAGCAGCTACAGTATTAGCATGGTTTTAGCTCTGTTTCACAATAGTTACAAATTTTAGGTGTCCATCATGCATTTCCTCTGTTTGGCCTCGTAGCTGTAACAGAACTGCCTGCTTCATTCAAAATTTACATGCTTCATCTTCTAGTTATATTTATACATCCTTAAAAAGGAACTAATTTGCACACTGTCTCTTCACAGTTCTCTTTTCTCTGCCTGCATCAGATAGTGAATAGCGATTGGTCTTGGCTGTTAAATTTGCAGCGACACTCCCCTTTGATACGAATGTCTTAGGGAAGCCGTTTCCCCCATGATGTCAAAACAGAGACCCCTCTAACAAGCCCCGTCCTGACCGCTTCCATTCTGTAAAACCTATCTAACAGCAAATCTCTGGATGCTTCAGGGGAGGCAGGCCGGCTCACACAGCCATTCTTCTGGTTACATAATGAGGTTTCAAATAGGAAATGATTCTTTTTTGCTGTCTCTGTGTTCAACATGCAGGCCTGGTGACCATGGTGAAGTCTGGTTTTGTAAATAGCAAACAAGAACTGAAGGCAAATGTCTGCTGCATGACTTGGATTTTTCCTCTCACTTATAAAAAAAAGAAGAAATTGGTAAATCAGATAAAGCAGATAGGCGACCGAACTGAAAAGAAAATCTTGCATAATTAAAATTAACTAATTTAAAGTAAACCCCAAAGTTATTTTTAACCCACAAACTCATGTGTGAATATATATCACAGGGATTTCTTTAGTATGAACAGTCATGTCAAGAGAAAAGTCTTATCTTTCCCCCGCGAGTTCATAAAATTTCCTCTCGGGGGGAGAAGGGGAGTCTGGTCAACACAACGTTTTCCTCTCTCTTCCCGTGTTCGGTTGTCCTCCCCAAGATTCTTGGCAATCTGAGCGTAATAAATAGAACATCTGCTGAGTTTTCTAGGAAAGAGGCTGTCAGATAGGCTGAGTGCTGTAAGCGAACAGTAACGAAGAAGCACGGTTCAGATTTGGTTTGGAGCAGAACTGGGTTTGAGGTTGATGTGCTTTGATTTGACTCAAAATGGCAAGTAAAACCATTACTTAGTGGTTAATGATATACATTCAGCCTAAGTTATTTTTCAGGTTATTTCTATTTGTTATGAATTGGACGTCCAGCCGAGAGGAGATGGCAGCGGGTTGCAGATGTTGGTTCTCACAGGAAGTGAGCGGAGGCCCCTTTGGTAATTGTGGTCGTGACATGTCGGCATATGTGGCCTGATGCCCCGCCCTCGTCTTCATGAGTCTGTCGTTACCCTTCAGCTAGCGCCTTATCTCGTCTCCTTATCATCAGAGTCGGGATCCAGGGAAGATCAGCCGTCGTCTCAGAAGCCGGGCTGCTCAGATTACAGCTGAAATGGTTTTACTGACGGGTCCAGGTAACTGTCTGTCTGTCCCTCCTCTAAGCAAACTGCCACTATGACCCCCTGTTGTTACTTGTTGACGCAAAAAGATAAAAACCCTCTTCTAAACATCCGATATCCGATGGTACCGTAATAAATTCTCAGCTTCATATGGCATCCCTCAAATTAAAATCCTTCTTCGTCTGTCTCTCGGTGCACAGGAATGACTGGAATTGCACCTTGAGGCTAATTCCTGCCTCACCATTCCAGCTCTCAGCCAGCGATAAGCTCACAACAACCTGTTAGCTGCTGCACATTTCAGCTTGCGTATGCATGCCAATCAGGTGCTATATCAGTGCCCCAGTTAATAATTTGTACAGTGGGAGAAAAACCTGTGACAGAGAGAAGTCATAGCGAAACCGGTCTCGATGCAAACAGCGCCGTTCTTTCACTTCTCCTTGGTGCACCTTGCCATGTTTAAGAGGCCTGACCCAGGTCCCGCTGTTGACTCGCTCTGTTGTATGGGCTGGGCACCTTGAGAAGTGAGCTATCCATTGTCAAACCTCTTTGACCTGCTCTCTCCTTCAGCCTCTCCTATTTCCGCACAAAGACTCTCTAATGCCAGGTAGCTGGTGCTGGCATTCCTGTTGCATTCCACCATGGGGAAGTTGCTGGGATCAGGATGAAAAATGCCTGAAACAAAGGCCTACTCTCATTCACAGGGTTTAGGGTTCTGTGGGAAAGTCCAGGCTGGACAGAGGTTGGATGGCAGAGGAATGCGAAGCGGGGCATAGCTCACACAGTCTCTATGACACAGACCCAAAGACACACTGACAAGGTGGAGGTCTTCTTACATGGAGGAGTCAGAAGCCATGAAAGAGGATGATGGGACTCGGGATGACTGCAGCGTATCCTTCCTCTATCGTGTTTACACATGAGAGTTGAGTCATCCATTCAGCAAACACGATGAGTCGGCTTCGTTTGAATGTCTGGGTGTAAACTTTGTCCAAACACGACAGTTTCAACTGCACCTTTTTGTTTTTATTACACACTACATTCAGTAGCATTAGTGAAGAGGAAATCACATGAATCGAGCAGTTCTTCCAAACTGCTATGGCTTGAAGATCCTTAAACCAAACGAAATAGAAGACTGACACTGCATCATATTAAATCTGCCCTTTGAATATGAAGCTACAGCCTGCAGCAGTTAGCTTTTCTTGGCGCAAAGACTTAAAACTCCTTTAACCTCTTAAGCTCACTTCTTAAGCACACTATATCTTGTTTGCTTGATTTGTATAAATATGTCATGCAGAAACAGGAACTCAACGTTCAGTTTCTGACTATTTGTTGAATTTATTCCAACCCACACTAACTTCCAGCATGGTGAAACATCTGCGGCTTTAAATTAAACTAATGTGGAAAAACTGCAGTTCCTCAAATGGCCACTGGAGGCTGGACCAAAAGCGAGTCAGTCCCCATTGACCCTAATGTTAAAATGTTTAACATTACAACAGAAATAAACATGTTTACAGTATGGTACAAAAAACATTTTGGTTTCTATAGCTAATTTCCCCGTTCAGGACCGTGGCACGAGTGGTGAATTTTTACATAATTCATCGATTTCAATTCTATTAATGCTCAAAGTTATGTATCATTAAGGAGGGGATAGTCTGCCTCCACTCACTCTCTACCTTTGCTTATTTTTGGATTTGTCATGAGTTAGGAGCAGTCAGAAAATGTCAAGGTGATGATGTTTGAAGCCATCACACTGAGTTTCAGTGGCGCTTTTTAGTAAATCTGTGGCTGACGTCAAGGAGAGTTTGTCCAAATTCATATACGATAAATGGATACAGAAAAGAAAATGTCCAGTGCACAATTCTGCGGTTTTATAGTTTTTAAAAAATATGTAATAAAGATAGAACATGCAAGATAGTGAGGAGTGTTACCTACACACAGAGACTAGCTGTTTACACACTTTGTAAACAATCACTTCATTTAATGTTTTTAGGTTTCCAAAAGAGGCATGCAGTCTTTTTCAACAAATAGAAAGACAATAATCTGGAAAAACTGAGCAATGCAGGGTGTCCATGAAGTCTCTTTACAATTTGAAGAATTTATTACAGAGGCAGTTGATAAGCTATCTTAACCAGATTTGTTTTATTGTAATCAGTGGTCGTCAAAGTTTTTTCCACCTCATTTAATACACCTGTATATGGGCACCATTAGTTGCATGAAGCACATCAAGACGATTTCTTGCCATGTTTGATGTAGCAGAGCCTCATCATTGGTGGCAATTACATCAGAAATCTTTTGCTGCAAGTCAGTAACGTCCTGTATCCTTGTTCGATACACGATATCTTTAACATAACCCCGTAGAAAGAAGTCCAAGCACGGAAGTGATATCTGGTGAACGTGGTGGCCAAGAATTTCTCCATCCCTTGAGGAGTAGCCGTTTTTTAGAGTTTCATTTAACAATGCCTCTTTCGCCAACAGGATATCTGAAAGATGCAATTTCAATGCGATTACAAACTTTAATAAACACTGATTACAATGAAAAAAAATCTGGTTAAGATATCTTATCAATTGCCTTTGTAATAAAGTCTTAAAATCGTAAAAAGGCTTTATGGACACCCTGTATATGTATGTACAGTACAAGCATTTTCTTATCACAGGTCACCAGGACCCCCTTCATCTACTTTTTAACATCAGCACTGACTTTCTGTTATCATTAATCATTCATGAAAAATTATTACACCAATAATTTCCCCCCTTATGAAGGTATGAAGTTCATTCCTATACCGCCACATGCTGAGGCTAAGTGCCTGATCTCGCTCTAACCGCCCTCCCCGGAGCCATATCTGAACCGCGGCTTGTCAAGATTTAGAGAGGAATTTACTGTCAAAGCTTTTTTCACTCTCCCACAACAAATACCAACAGATATTCCTGATAATACATCTTCGGCTATGGGAAAGGCGGTGAGATGAGTGTAATTTAAGGTGCTGTGAAATGACGGTTGAGGCTTTTGCGAGCTGCACCTTTCATGTTTTAGTGGGGCTGAGCGATCAAGGCCTGACGCTGCTCGAGGCATGGCTCTAAGGACGACAGCGTCCGTCCAACGCTTTGAGAAATATCTCAGCAGCTATTTGATGGATTGCTGTGATATTGTGCACGGATATTCATGAAGCCCAGAGGATGAAATGTAATGACTTTGGTGAACTAAGCTGGTTCTTTCATACTTTGAGTTTATGACTAAATACCTGCAAAAATGATGGTATTCCTATTCGTCTTCTTTGCTTGAAGAGCTAATTTTACTGCGTAAGACTTCCTAGTGAGCGTGAGCAAAAAAGGCATCATTGAATAATCCCACAGTTTGCACATTTCACACATAACTTGGAGCGTGTTTTACCTGTAAACAAAGCCTATCTCTACACGCCAGTGAACGCTGGAGGTTCTTGATAAACTTTTGTTCTTCCTCCTGAAAGGTTTTGTTTGACTAGATTCTTTTTTCACATGGAGATAAAATCGTACCTAAACAATTAAAGCTGCCACATGTTTATAGTGGGAGCTGCGGCCTGCTATCAGCTCAGCCTATACATCCCCAGAGTCTATATGCAGTGTGCGGTTGCGGGGCGTTGGAGACGGACTTTGTTGGGCAATGAGAGGAGATCTGTTGCAGCCCACAGGCCCCCTTCACATTCTCTGATGTGGCTTCAAGACTTCCTCGGAAATGCGTGGCCTCCTGGGATAGCACTTAAGTGGTCTCCAGAGTTTTGTGAGCGTGTGCTGGGAGTCTGAACGAGTGCATGAGCCTGTATCTAAGTGTATCTCTGTGTTCTTTCTGCGGCTCTCAGCGTTATTGTTAAACTCTCTCCTTTGATGTGTGGGGATGCAGTTGGCTGGCTGCGGCTTTACGAGGAATGAGGGAGTGTCGCGGCAAACGAAAGGCCAAACCGTATCAACACAGGTGATTTTTCTGGAGGGTGGGGCGTGCTGATAGGAGAAGTTCTACCTCGGAAATTTTACTTCCGCCTCGCAGCTGTGAAATGTACGGGCTTAAAAACGCAATGACACTGTTTTCTCATGAGCTGTTATCAGTCCTATTCAAACAAGGCACCGGCTCATGAGGTAAACAGTGAACTATTATCTTCGCCATCTCCAGTCTGGTGCTCTACGAACAGCCTGAGCTGCTTTAGGGACCACTTTAATGGATAGTAAGTGAGCTTATATGAAGAAAAATGTTAATGTTCATGGTTATTTAATACCATTTGAATTTTTTTTAATGCTTTCCTGCTTTTTGTTAAGTGAATAAGGCTGCCGAGAGGCCCAGCCCCTCTCATCTGCAGCCTGTTATGGCGGAGCAGGAGGATGACATCATGTTGGTCTCGGAGCGGCGGCTGGTAATTGGCTCGCTCTCCTCCTCCAGCGGCACGGGCCAAACAGAACACACAAGTGGAGCCAGGCAATGCAAGTCAGATGCACTGGGTTTTTCCAGAGTGGCTGATGGGGCCTCAGCGCGGACTGAGAGCCAAGAGGCCTCGAGAAAGGGGTGCACCGATCCAACTGTAAATGTCAGAAATGAATGAAGGGCCTCAGCTCAAAATGAAATCTGATATAATGCGCCGCAGGCCAGCCTGTTTGATCTGCTGAACAATCCTCCGCTCAAGCCGTCTGGATAACTGCGCCTGTTCTCCATGATATGACATTGCAAAAGCATTCTCATGTGGAAGCTCTGCTGCTCTCAGCCCACACAATGTTCCATTACAGCGAAGCTAAACGGCTACACCTCTGGGCTGCAGAGGAGCCACAGCCAGCGACTGTTTGTAATATTAAAATCAGTGCACTCTTTCTCCAGTCTGTGGACACTCGCATGCATCACAATGCGGATGTATCACTGAAGACAGATGATGTAAAGTTCCACAAGGCATTACTCTGAAATTCCCAGCACATGTGAATAATGGCCAGAGGATGAAACATCTGGAAATGAGATTAAACCTCTGCAGGTTCAGATGTGCATCTTGTAGATGAAAATCCCATCAGCAGGACGATAGCATGCAGAAACAACTAATCCCATTAGGTTTTTAAGCAGCTATTTGATGTGGCGACATGAGCAAAGCGTAATGGGTTGCAGTGGATGTGTGAATGAGGCCTAAGTCTACCCTGTGGCCAGTCTCACACTCAGCATATGGCCCGGGCAGAGCTGTTGGATACCTCTGTTCTAATAAAGCACAGTCGTTCTCTTTTATGGCGGTTGCTCAGTCATACCACCATGCTTCCTGCTATGTGGTGGTCGAACACAAAAACAGAGGTGTGCTGATCTTCTGATTACACGGAGGATTACATAAACCTCCCTGTTATCATCTATGAGAGCAGTTGTGAGGACATGTTTGCTGTCTAAAGCCTGTGTGGGAAAACATGTGTTCTTGCCGTGTCAAAAGAGGGTGCAGTGCTCAGCGTGTTGGCACGTGCCCGTCCGCCTGCCTGTTGCCTATTGTCGTTTCTTCACACCAGTGACAGATAAATGGGTGTCAGTTGTGAGCGGAAGGTCACGCTGAGCTTGTAGGTGGTGAGAACATCAGAGTTCCTGTCAGGGCCGAGATGCAACTCAGCGTCTGTGGGCAAAAACAACTGACTGAGCAAAATCTGTCTGACGAGCTGCTCTGCTCTCTCTGGAGTGAGTCTTTGAGTGCTTTCACTCTCAGTGCTCTGTCAGGTCCTGCACCGAGCTGTGAAGTTGTGCACTGCAGCAGCACAGCATAGGTGTTGTTGCCATGATGAAATCTGTTCCACACTTTGTGGATTTTGCTGTGTAGAGTATCTTGTGGCCTGAACGACAGATAAGACACAGACGGGTGATGCTTGCAATAAAATTCATGCTGATTTTTGTGCAGTCTTAAAGCAACTTCTCATTTATTTTCAGACAGCACAAAATCTGAAGTCACGCTTGAAGCCCCAATGAAACAGCAGTTAGAGCGTCTTTAGCTTGAGGAAGCACTGAATCATTTTTCAGCTGCTTCAAGCGGCACAAGTAGGATCAAACCCAAAATCGACGCGTTACGATCTTCTGCAGTTGTTGGAGTGAGGATACTAGCAAACAGGTGCCTATACGCATCCAGCAGCAACATTAGCATTACTTTCTGTCATTGCTTCCTGCCACCTGGTAAATCTAAGTCGAGTTTTGACTTCCCTTTTAGCTCTGGTGTGGTTTCCACCAGCTCCTGCGGCTTGTAGTGGTAGCAGCAGTGGCTACTTGCTCATTTGTGGGCCGCAAAACCGAAACAATGCATTAAAAGATGCTAAAGCATTCAATAAAGCACTTAGGAGCTGAGGAATTGTGGGATAAATCTCTATGGGGTGATCACTGTGAGTGCCTCTTTCCCGTTAAACGTCCTCATCGGATTCGTTGTTCACATAAAGATATTGATTGCTTTAATGTGGCTCCTGTGGCTAGCAGTCGTTGTAGCAAGTTGGTAATTTGCAGGCTGTAAATCAAAACAGTACACTGAAAGATGCTAATGCACTTCATAAAGCTGAGGCGAACTGGAGAAATGTGAGATTTTCTCTCTCTGCAACGTTACTTACGGTCATCTGATCCATTGTTGACACAAAAATATTGATTAGTGCAGCTCTGTATCTGAGCGAAATGGAATACGTTGAATAAAACGGGTCAGATTTGACTGGATTGCCCAAAAATGGGTGTGTGTTGCAAGACTGTGCATGACTATGAGCCTCTACTGAAACCATTTACCGTGATAATAATGACTGAGCTTTTTCGCTTCCTGTCATAAGCCAACTGAGGACAGAGAGCTCATTTAAAATGGTCAGGTGTCTGGCTAAACTACACTCGAACTCTACTCGGAGCTGGTCACAGCTTAAGAGGGAAAAAGCCCCCATGCAGCCTCATTTTCATGTTTCATTGCTACTGATGCACATTTCCCAGTACATCCTCTCAGCTGGTGAGCTCGCTGTCGAGGCAGAAACCGCGCCTGAGGGAGGAAATGATTCTAGCATAAGGGAATGTGTTATCATTTTCTCCTTCTTGTGTATTCTCCCTCAACCAGCTGAATGTCATATATTTGTGTTTCTTATCTGTAAGATGAGAAGCAAGCACATTTCACAACTTGGACGGGTTCAGCTTGTTTCTTTCTTTTTTTCTTTTTTTTTTTTTTAGATATGGACACTTCCGTTTGTCATGTCAAGACGATTAGTCCCGACTGGACATGTGTGCCGAGCTATCAAATGTCATGTAGGCTGTTGGTTGGCTGCACAGTGGAAAAGTCTATATCGTGTTCCCCATCCATCAAACGCTGCTCTCTGGAGGAAGCAGGCCCAGCTGTTGTTGGCCATTGATACCTTTGTTGTTCCTCTCTGCTGAACCGCAATAGTCTGCTGCCGTGGCCCTCAGCTGCTGCCTCTTCACCAGCCTGTTAGTTCACTTTCATATTCTGTCTGTTTGCCTCAGAAATTCAGGCCTCTTTGTGTCACAGCTATGTTGCGCTTGGATCTGACTAGATGGCTTCAGATCATCAGCCTGAGACGTGTTCGTGTCAGAAACGTCCAAAAAGAAGCACAGATAGACTGCAGGGGTTGAAAGCTAGAGAAAAAGCGCAAGTTGAGAAATTATTGTTGCATACTTTTCTTAACATCATTTAGATAGAGGGGTTGATTTATGGACAGTTTTGGACACAGCGCATTTCTGTGTGGTAATGATGTTTACATAGTGAAGTAAGAAGTCCAAAAGAGTCACTAAGTTTTGATCTAATAGGTTCTGCATTTGGCTCTGGAGAGCGGATCCATGGTGTTGAATGTAAGGTGTGATGTGGGAATCATGTCCGCCATGATTATATTTGTATTAGCCATAGTCTGAACTCAGGAAACCCGACACAATACAAACATATACAGTTCCCTTCACATCTGAGAACACATATCAGTTTGACAGCCACGACTGCAAAGGGTGGAAAGGGGGAGGCGCACCTTGAAAGCCCTGGCAACTTTTCATGTCTAGCAAACAGCCACATGTGTCAAACTTCTCCTCCCACGCTGCACATTTCACACATTCCTCAAGAATGTTTGCTTTTTTTTTTCTTTACCAGGTCAAGAGAATGAATCCAAAGCTGCATTGTGTGCGCCTCAGCGGCTTTGTGCTGCTTTTGGAGATCATCCTATAAGACAGTTTCATCTTGTGCAATTCATTCTTTGCCCAGTCATCAGTTTTTTCTGCAGTCCGATTGAAAGTCTTGCTTCTCCCAGTGAGTATTTATGTCTTCATGGGCTAACCATAAAGATAGCCTCCCTGTGCTTTCATTTCCTCAGTGACAGTGGGAATCCTGACCAAGGGCTTGAGCTCTGGCCGTGGTTCCAATCATAACATATGCCTCACTACTTCCTGTTATCAATGATTATATAAGGTTCGGAAACAAAGACATCCTAGGTTGTCGGGGAAGCAGCCAACCCTTCGCTGATTTCCATGAGAATGGAATAAATGTGAGTTTTATAGTCGGATGGGTGGAGTTATCTGACTCTATTGAAAGATGTTACTGAAGGACACATCCTTGTTTGAAACGGGACCAAAGTCTCACTATGCCAAGACTTCTGTGTGGCTGTAGTTTTCTCAGCAATGCTATTAGCTAAATGCTAATGTCAGTGTGCTATCATGCTTGCAACGACTACGCTAACATGCTGTTGTTCAGCGGGCACAATATTCATTATTCCTATGTTAGAAACTGATGATTATATAGCAGTATGCACTGATTTGACCAAACAGCCCCATGTGTAGAATCTGCAGTTTGCTACAAAACCCCTGGATGCTCTACTGATTACAGTAAATTTCTGTGTAAATCAGACCAGTCTAACTCACCTACTGTGTTCCATGATGCAACACATGTTCAAAACAACTGTTGCAATGTCAGATAGCAATACTTCTGCATTGGTGTTAGCGAAGAAGAACCGCAAGTACGACTTGTGCTTTTTCTCAGAAAACCTTCCCAATTTACAATTGTGACAACTCTATTTCCTGCTGTAGCAAATGCATAATGTTAGAGACATTTCTGCTAACTACCAAGACATAACATGTGGTCGTAGCCTGCTAAGCTAATGTTTGAAGACAGCAATGTTAACTTCAATCTAACATAAGTTATTTATTAGGAACTGAGCAGGACACAGAGGCTCTTTTCTGGTGTCAAACCAACAATGAAACGCTTTTTAGTGTGATGAAGTGCTGGCCAAAATTAATTTGAGTAATTAATGTCAAGTTTTGCTTGTTAGGTAGCTCTTTAAGGTGGCACATCTTAGTCTCGGCTGTCTAGCATGCTATCATTGGCGTATTAGCTGCAAACGGCAACCTCCAGAGCTGAAAAATGAAGCCAACTTGGAAAACTGCAGTTCTACTAATGTCCACTTGAGACTGGCTCCAACAACTAGGCAGTTTTCATAGATTCCTATATAAAAGTGTCCAACAATACAGTAGAATTAAACATGTCTACAGCCTGATGCAAAAAAAAAAGTTTTAGTCATTGTAGATAATTTCCTTGTTTATGGCAATTGTACAAGGGTGGATTTTTCTACAAGTTACCCATTTAAATTCTTTTAAAACTTAAAGTTAAGCAAAATAAGGAAGTGACAGGTTTTAGTGACATGTCAGTGTTGTCACAGGAAAATGCCAGGCCTTTCTTAGCTTAAATCATGTTCCGTCTCTTTGCTTTTTGGTTTTTGGATGAACTGGAAGTTACTAGATGTCAGGTCCTGCCAAGATGGCAATGTCCATCGTCGCCACACTGAGCTTCAAATCTGCTCTTCAGGAAACAGTTGGTGAGGTTACAGACAGTTTGTCCATCTTTATATACAGGCAATGGTATACCCTAAAAACACAATGCAGCAGAGGTTGATGGGAATATTGCTGTTACAGTGTCACAGGCAGGGAAAGTCAGAAAATCACCTGAGTGGGACATGAAAATTTCACTCAGTATAGACCTTTTCTGCAACAGACATTTTAACTTGTTAAAGCTCGACAAACACAGGTGAAACAGATATTTTTGTGTGTGTTTTGATAGCTCTGTTTCATTCATCGTCCTATTTGTGAGCCAGCATACACATTACCACTACCCTGAAACTAGCTCACCTGCATAGCGTTTCCATTTTTTCCGTTATATTTGTGCTTTTCAAGCCAAAACGTCTTCTGTGAAATATGTCTATAACGGATGAAAATGTTGACCTGATAGTGTCACGAGAGGAACAGTCAGGGGATCATCTCGGAACCATGCATGTTGAATGAATGTACCAAGCTTTTTTCCAATCCATGCAACAGACAAGCAGTCACAGGTACAGGTATCTGAGGTATTACTGTGTAATGTGAAGACTTGTGCACATATTTCTGTTTGAAAACGGTCTGAAGGTCACCACAGTGGGACTTATGGGCAGCGCTGAGGATGCAGATTGATAAAGCCGGAACTTCGGCAGCACTCCCCAGGGACGAGGCCTCGGTCCTGGGAAGCTGTGGCCCAGGATCAAGCAGACCATCGCAGCTTCAGGCCGCAGCACACTGGGAACTCCTCCTTTCCCAGCGTGGGCCGTCGGCTGACATATGAACAACCACTAGGATTAGCTCCGTCTCCCAGACTTTTGGTGGGAAGAATTGATGAGTTTCTCTTCATTGGCTGGAGGCAAGGAGGAAAAGGTTTTCTCTTGGGCGGTAACTATTATTAACAAGCCTGATAGACGGGTAAACAAGGCAGTCCTTGGGAATGTTTAGTTGGATCAAATGTCCTGTTTCCATCAGTGTGAAATGATTCTGCGTGTGTAGCATGTTGTATCATGATCAGTCTGATCCACCTCTCATAGTTCGGGGGGGCTCTTAGCGTGGCAACAAAGGCCCGGTATCTGGTTCTGTAAGCTTGTTATTTGATTAAGACTAATCTCCAGGTTTTGCTTTCAACTGGTTTTGTCTGCAGTGGAAGTGCTTTTCGCTCTCTTTCTGTGTCTAAATTAACGCTCAGCCTGTTCAACTGGATTTTGAGCTCTGTGACCTGAAAAGGGCTGCACCCGAAGTAAGCGTAAGGGGGGGAAGGCATGAGAAAATGCTGAAACAACAATTAGAGAATGCCAATCAAAGGTGAAGATTACGGTTCTAGTGCAATACATTGTCACATATTCTGTGTGTAACTCCTCCCAGTCTGCTCTCTGTGTCCTGAATATAGAAAAACACATCCACAGCTTTGTAACTGGGAAACAAAGTAGCTCAGGCTGATCCATACGACTGTTATTTTTTTTCCAGCATGAGACAGCAAAAAGAACAGTAAATCTGACATATGCTATCCATCTGAATATGCTATATTATAAGCTAAATATCGACATTTTTTCTCCGGAATCACAATCTCCACCTTCAACATTTTTGGGAACTAATTGTTTTGGGTAAAGCACTCCTTCACTTCTTTGAGCTCCTTGAAGAGCCACTGATACAACTCCCACGTCTGTATAGTACATACATGGCTAGTAGCTAGTTAGCTTAGCATAAGGGTTGCATATTGTGCCGCTTTAAATAATCAAAGTCTCGCATGTCCCCTGAATGTGTCTTTACATTTTTCAACTTAAAATATTGCCAAGATGGTTCATTTAACAATGAGCTGTGCAATGCCTGGATGTCGTCTTGATATAAACGAGTAATTTCTCTTTCTGTAGCGTTAAACGTAGCAGAGCTGTTGCTGTTCACGCCCCCTTCAGGAAGAAAACTCTTTCTTAAGTGCTTGATTGACAGCAAATCAGCTTGCATGAATGAAAAGTGTGAGACCAGGACTTAAAACTTTCAATTCATGACATCCAGAAAATACACCCCCCCCCCCCCCCCCCAATATTTTATCATTTCGGACCTTTAACATAATCACTGGAAATAATTTATCTGATTCTGTTGCAAGGTAAA
The DNA here is from genome assembly GCF_021347895.1 of Acanthochromis polyacanthus. Taxonomy (NCBI): domain Eukaryota; kingdom Metazoa; phylum Chordata; class Actinopteri; family Pomacentridae; genus Acanthochromis; species Acanthochromis polyacanthus. Next base: position 40,356,601 of record NC_067113.1, on the reverse strand, counting down.
ATCCTCCTAAAACCAACATCTCTTAAGCTCCCTAATTAATGCTTCCTTTTCATTCCACCCATACAGCGACCAAAGTAAATCATGATGTGGTGTTCTGCAATTTTTTTAACCCTCCTGTCGTACTGCGGGTCAAACTGGCCCGTTTTAAAGTTTGAAAATGTGGGAAAAATATATATTTTCAACATTTTTAGGAAACATTTTTTTGGTGGAAAAAATAACTGTTAGAAAAATGTTTCTTGAAGAACATTTAGAAAAAAATCAACCAAAATCGCTGGATTTTGGTTGATTTTTTTCTAAATGTTCTTAAAGAAAATATTAGAAGTTTTACTGATATACATGTATCACTTTAGATATTTTTAGGATTTTTTGGGAAGATTTATATTCAATTCTTTAAAAATATTTACAGTTTTTATTTTTTTAATTTTTAAATTTGTATTTCTTTCCAAATTTGGGGATTTTTAAAAAATACAATGTTAAAGGAAACTTTTAAAGAATTTTTAGAATTTTATTCCCGAAGATTTAGCAATTTTTTAAAATGAATTTGGCGAATTTTTTTTTCAGAATTTCAGAATTTTTTTCAGACGAGGCAACAATATTTTTCGGTGTCCGTAAATGAAGAAAACAGGAGGTCCAGCCTTTGTAATCAAAAAAATATTAAGTTAATCAGTGAGCTACAGATGTGTTGGTTTTAGTAGGACTTTATCTTTATACAGGGGCCAGATTTATGCTAAGCTAATTTAAACCACCGCTGCTTCATATCGCACAGGCAGTGTTACTCTGCTTCTCACCTACTGCTTGGCAAGAAAGCAAAAAAGCATATTTTCCAAAAGGCCGGATTCTGTCCTTTAACTGTTTAATTTGTAGGAGGAGGCTTGGGATGAACACAGATTCCATCTTTGTATCAGAAGATTGGCCAATTACTGCGTTTTGTCTCCATTCTTGCACTTGAGTTAGAGATTTCTGCCATGCTGCCCAGTATGTGAAATCGCTTGGCATGATCAGAGACAGGAACGCCCTGGTGGATGCCGATCCCAGCTAATGGGCAGGGCACCGTCAGGCAGGTTGGCTCCTCTGCTCCTCTGGACCTCCACTGGACCCCCCACCCAAAGCAGGATCAAAGCCACGCTGGGCGTCAGGGGACCGGAGGAGTACGATGTTGTCACCCACCCCTGACCACATCATCACCATTCCAGCTCGTATCGTGGCATTTCCTGCAGATAGGCCTGGCATGCCCCTGTTTGTCTTGCTTCTTTTATTCTTGGGCTCTCTGGAATGCCAAATTACACAACATGCAAGAGGAAATATTGGATTTCGCCATCACCCAGAGTGTTTATTTGTTGTGCTTGCATTGCTAACTGCGGTGGCAAACTCAACGCAGGCCTGAGATGGACCAAGAAATTGCTCTGCGGTTGAAGTGAAGTGGTCGTTTCGAAACCGTATCGTGCCGTACAGGCTCTGCTTCCTGCATTTCACACACTCTTCCTTTGTCTTCTGCACATAATTGAATAAATACAGTTTGTTCTGCGAGGCCACGGTCGGCCAAGACTGCCAGAATGTTTCAATTTTAAGACAAAGCCATTACAAGAGAAGTTACCTCACAGAAACAATATTTTCCACCCCCTCTTAGATCTATTAAACTGACAGTACTTATCAGTGTGCATTGATGTGTTTAGTCTGGCTCCAGTTTGTGGCCTGTTTCTCTGTCTGCAGGACCGTTGTTGTGGCAACCTTCAACTTCCATACTGATAGCAGGTTGATTTCCATCCTTCTGTTTGAATGCCTGAGACATTCAGAGGCAAATATGACCCTAAGTCTCCCTGCTGAATTTAATCGAGCAATGAGACCAATGAGGTGAATTAAGTCTGGAGCTGAGTCAGCCATACAGAGGCCTCTTTATGCCGCTGCCGAAGCCGAGGGGGCCCAGGGTTAGCATGCATCACACACAGGAAAACGCCGGGCAGCTCCCAGACAGTCCAGGCCACAGCGGTCCGCCCCTGAATCCCTCTCTGCTCACCGTTTATAAGGAGCGTATCGCCTCGCTAGAGCCGCTTTCAAAGAGCTTTGGTTCACATTGCGAGGCCCCCCCATTTCCTCCTCTCTCTCAGGAGGGAAATGTAAATGTGCAGGAGTGGAAATGTTGCAGAGCCGAAGGGAAGTGAATGAACGAAGAAAGCAATGTTATTTGTGGAACAGTGAGGCCCATAGGCTTAAAATAAACTTACACAAAATGACTTACTGGAAACTGCTCAGCGCTCTGCAGCTGATTAATGCCTCATTTTTCTGTGGGCACAGAGAGTGTTTGAGAGCAGCAGAGAGAGAAAGACTAACTTTTGTTTGATCCAAGGTCATTGAGTGGCCAGCTGCAAGGCCCTCTATCTACCCCTGGGATCTGTCTTCCTATTGGACATCCTGTCTCTGATGAATTGTCACTCTTCTCATTTAAGATCGCACAGACGAAGCCAGTCGCTGCCAGGGGCACGCCCACTCGACCTCGCCGGCCAATGGGGTCGCTCCAGTTGTCCAGCATCCTTCGCACTCGGAAAGCCACAGCTGCCGCAGGAGCTCCTCTGCTGGAATTTTTGTTTGTGTCCTTCCTTCCCTAATCTCTGACCACACACACTTGTTCACTTGTGACAGGCAGCCGCTGCCTCTTGGCCGTGGCCCAGTCCTCCCCCTGGTCTCCTGCACCGCCCTGAGACATCTGTGTGTTGTGAGGCAAATGAGCAGGAAAGCTGGGGGAGCTTCAAGAGTCTGCTGCTGGAACAGAACGAGGGGGCCCCCACAGCGGAGTTATATAACAGAAATCGAGCTGTTTGCTCACATGAAGAGCATCACTCTCTCTTTTTTTTTTTGCAGACGCATGCCGTGCTCACATGGGCGATATTTTACGTGCACGCTCTGCCGTTTCACAGTCATGCAGGAAGAGAAGGGACAGATGTAAATATCATCTTGTCCAGATATGTGAGTGACTCCCACTCAACATGAAGTTTGCTCACTGTGAATTACAGAGGATGTGACCTCACCCACTTAAAATCCAACCTATGCCGCTCGCCGCTTAAGTGTCCCTCCCTGCCCGACATTACTTTTTAAAATATCGTGTTCCTTGAGGACTTTTTCCTAATATTTCAACTTTAGCACTTCTTATAGAAAAGAAAAGCTCTCTGGAGGAGAGTTTGATGACAAGTTCAGCGCCACTGCCATGTTTGTCTGTTGAAGTGCAAAAAAACACAAAATCGAATATCAGATTATTGTTTCTCGGCCTGACAGTCGCCTTTATCTTTTGTTGCTGAACTGCAAAATTTCACCGTATGTCGCGCCTTTTAGCATTTAGCAGATTTTTCCCTCAGGAGGTGGTGGAAACCAAAAACAGAGCTTAACCCTCGTGTCGTCCTGTAGCTCGAAATTTACCCGTTTTAAAGTTTGAAGATGTGGAAAAAAAAATTTTTCTTCTGATGTCCACATTTTCAACATCTTAGGGAAATTTCTGAACATTTTTTGGTGGAAAAAAGAGATATTAAAAATATTTCCTTTAAGAACATTCACAAAAAAATCAACCAAAATCCAGCGAATTTCGCTGGATTTTGGTTGATTTTTTTTGTGAATGTTCTCAAAGAAAATATTCAAAGTTTGACTGATATATATATATATCGAATCATTTTAGATATTTGGGGGATTTTTTTTGGAAGAATTTTACTCATTTTTTTTAAATATTTACAAGCATTCTCTTGCCACATTTGGGGCATTTTTTTAAAATTAAACTTTTAAGGAATTATTGGAATTTTCTTCCTGAAGGTTTTGCAAATTTTTTAGAAATTTGGGGAATTTTTTTTGCTAAAATTTTTGCCTTTTTGTCCCAGACAAGGAAACAATATTTTTTGGTAAATGAAGACAACAGGAGGGTTAAAGAATGTGAATACTGGACTCAACAGCATCAAACACGACTCTATAAGAATGATATTGTTAGATTACTGGACATGGAAATAAGCTGTTTGTTAAAAAGCCACATCAAATCAAAAGTTGGTAACTCGGTGTCTATCATCTGAGTTTAATTTTACTAAACTGGGACCAGCTAGCCAAGCCTGATGTTAATAAAATCTGCCTGAAAGTACCTCCAAAGCTCCTTAATTTACTAATGGAGTCTTTTCTCTAGCAGCAGCCCATAAAATCGTGAATAATTCTTTTCAAATATGATCACAACTTATTAAACAATAATCTTAGAGTCTGCATAATAATCATAGCTTCCCCTTTACAGGATTCCTTACACCAGAGTTGCACATTTTGCAGTTGGAGTCTCAGGCACCTTATAGAACCTCTTTTGTTTAAAGCGTACCCTCTTCCTCTCCCCTTCTCTGTCTGCCATTACTCCTGACTTCATGGTGGAGAATAGGGCAATGTTCTTGGAGGCTCTGGTAGGAGTGAGGGATGCAAGCTGCCGGACGTCAGACTCGCACACGGACATAATGGAGGAGGGGGAGATTCAGCAGCGACCGAGGCCCAACCCGTAGAAAAGAAACCCTCTTGTGTTCACGACCCAAACCAGGCCCGGATGTTGCTATCTGTCCCGTCATTGTCTCCTCAAATGTTGGCATTTGAGTTTGAATGATGGCTTTCAGTTTAGCCAAAACATTCCAAAGACGCGGCGGGGGGAAACACCCTCTTTTCCTGTGCCGATTTGACGACACTCCATTTGTTTTCTGATCTCACTGCGTAGTTGAGTGCAAATTAGCTGGTTGCACCACAGGGTTTCCAATCACATCTGAAGGATTGATGGTGGGAGTTACTCCGGCATTAAGGAAGTGGGATTTATACATCCAAAAAAACATAATTATGAGATGCCGGGTAGAGAAACCACAGCAATAGTTGGGAGCAGCTCCAAACAGTTATTTCTCCTGCCTGATTGGGCTGGAGTTCTCCTGGAAAGCACCTTCTTTGAACCCCTCTGAAGTGAGTGGCAGTGACAGGACGTGTTCCACACCGCTGATAGCATGACCAGAATAGCACGTGAAAGCTCAAGAACATGCAGCCAAGCCTTTACGCCGCCTACGTTTCATGTTTGGGTGTTCAGCCCACTTCCAGCGCGGCGTAATCAGTTGATGTGAAAGCATATACACCCCCTGTCAAAAGTTTTAGGACACTGTCTCATTCAGATAAAGTACAACCTGTCCTACAACTTTGACAGGGGGTGTATCTACCAGATTTGGTACACATATGCAGCACATCAGGCTGAACAAAAAAGTCAGTGACAGCCACATTCCAAACCCAACAGGAAGTGAGCTATTTTGCGTTGAATGTCAGATTTTGCCCATTTTTCATCTTTTTCTAGAGCGAACTCCTCCTAGGGGGAAACTCCAATTCACCTCAAATTGGGCCAGTACATACAGGAGGCCTTAATGATCCAAAGTTATTAAAATCTTTTTCCAAAGTCAAAGGGCGTGTCCGTGGAGGCCTCTGGAATTTTGATCCTTCGCCATGAAATTTCAAATGCTGTGTCAATGCCCTGAACACGCTCCAATCTGCCTGAAACTTTACATGTATGACCAGAGTCCTGCCCTGATCACATCCATGTGATGAAATACACCCCCTGTCAAAAGTTGTAGGACAGGTTCTACTTTATTTGAATGAGACAGTGTCCTAAAACTTTTGACAGGGAGTGTAGTATGCAACCATGTGACGAACAGAAGCCACTTTATCTCCTCCGCTGAGCTGAGCTCCAGCAGCTATCAGTCAGCGCTGGGAGGAGTGTTCACCACTGTTCACACCACAGCATTCCAGCCATAGCATCCTCTTCTCTACTGTCAGTAAACCCAAACAGCCAGCTTGACTCACAGGCACATGGGCAACCTGTAATCAAGCCTGGCCCTGAAAGTGGCATGTAAAAGTAAATCCTGTGTTTATATCCGAGAGAGAGGCCTCCCTCATGGAGCGACTTGCTTGATCTCACACAGGAAACACATAAGATGATGTTAAGCTTCAAACCGAGCTCCGGGATTAAAGATCTTGACTGTCGCCCTCCACCTCTTCTCTCTTTCTTTGTCTCTTTCTCTTGATCTGTGGCAGCCTGCCCATCTCCGGGCCCCTGTGCTCTGGTGGGTTCAGTGGACTGGTATGCAGCAGGAATCTTTGGATCAAGGTGATTTCACGCTCCTCCACGTTTTCCCAGGGCTTTGAGCGCTCTCTGTTACCTCTGTGCCGCCCGCAGCGTGTGATAGCGGCTGACATGTGTTATCATAGGACACATGCACAAACAGCAGCAACGGGGTAAGGCTGCTTTATCTGCCTAACACCTCTGCTTCCCTCAAGTGTCAGTGCTTTGACTGTCTGGAATGGCAGGCTTCTTTGGCCTCTCGCGGAGAAGAGACCCCCTTTAGACGAAAACATCAGCTGGGGGATTTGCCAGCCTCTCCGTGCACGGACAAAAAGGACGACCCTCCGACATGAAATCTCAATTCTAAGATGAATCCTCTCAAACACACACTCCCTCCTTTGAAGTAGAACTAATCTTTCTAACCTTGACATTCCCTCAGAGACAGTTCCCACTCTCACTTCACAGTCTGCTCTCATAATAGCTCCACAGTGCTCCAGTTTTTTTTTTCTCAATGAAACTCCATATCTCATTCAGCTATTTGGTGGCGACTGTGAAAGGAGGAAGTTTGTGAAGTCGTTCCAGTTTAGAAGTGACTCAGTTCAGCCTCTGTCATTTAATAAGACTCAGATTTGCTTTAACTGCAAATAAACTCGCACATGACCGGAAGCAGCACATTTAGAGGCATGAAAAGATTTTTTTGTGGATGTTCTGATGTTTTTTTTCGGCACTCAGAGCCGCACAGAGAAAACACACAGAACTGGAGTGGCCTTCAGATAGCAAAAGTGATAGGAAGCTGGCAACCTCATGACATCCTCTTCTATTACAGTCCTCTCGTTTTACAGATTAGAAGGACAAAACAACAAACACTTTTAGACATCCTGGAGACACCGCAAGCACTCTCTCAAGATTTGCATGTCCATCCTCATACTTTCATCCTCAGGCATGCCACCATGCCAAAGGACTTCCTTTATGGAAAACTTTCCTCTGGAAAGCGATCAACATGCCGTCCACACCCTTTGCCATGAGGATGTCAGCAACATCACACTGTGGACTGCAGCTGGAAGGACTGTGACCTGATTGAAAGGGTTTCAGAGAAGCTACATTCTGACTTTAAGTGAAGGCTATCATGTAATATTGCAGAGCAAACTCATGATCACACTTAGAATATGGAAAATCAAGCTACAGATACAAGACTAAGGCCCCGTCCACACGAAGACAAACCGAGGTCTAAACGCATAAGTTTCTTGCCGAATCTGCGTATCATCCACACAAAGACGGCGTTTTGGGGGTCTGTAAACGATCATTTTTGAAACCAGGTTCCAGATTGGAAAGATTTTGAAACGCCGTATACGCAGCTCCATGTTTACTGGCTATCCGCTACTTTTCAGATACACTCGCGTCATAGTTTCGTATCTTCACTGACACGCATGCGCCACAACGGCAACAACAACAATGGCGGCGTACAGTGTAGCAAATGTGCTGATGAAGCTAGTAACCCTACTGTCCCTGTTGCAGCAAAATCACCACCGAGTTGAACAAACAATTATCGAGGACACAGACTAACGTAGTAGCTTGCCCATGTTGCCCACTCATGCTTCCCGGTTTGGTCTCTGTTTACAACTTTTGCCGCAAGTGCGCATGCCCACTGTTTTTTCTTCTGTTTGCGCGTGTTTCCGTCATATCGTTACAGCGCCCCTAGAGGTCTGTCACGTGTTTTACAGCGTTTCCATGCGTATCGAGTGCATTCATGTAGACGCACACATTTTCTGAGACGCCTTCGTCTTTATGGCGATCGTTTTTGAAACTGTTAAGCGTTTTGTCTTCGTGTGGATGGGGCCTAAGAAGCCACAGACGTGCCGGCAAACCTGAGCGGTAGTGCTCACGATGCTTGCACAACTTTTACGCTGAAACTGATGGCGTGAAAGTTAAATTCTGACCTGATCATTGAGGTGGGGCATACTACTTTTCATCACAATCCATTTCATATTTGCTTGGACACAAATATCAACCTTGTGATTGCACTGAAAGATGTGTCAGTGAAGTCATAAAGATTAATTGTCTGCATGCAGCGATTGTTCAGGGGGAGAGTTGGAGGCCATAAAAAGCCATAAAAAGTCCTGGACTCATGCAGTGATTCATGTCTGTGCCAGATACAGTCAACTATTTTACTTGGCACTGTCAGTCACAGGCACAGAGAGAGTTTTCTTCCTGAAAGGGGTGTGGACAGCAGCAATTAAAGCTACGGACACTAAAACGGCCTGTTAAGGACAGCACTAAAAGCAAGAGTTATATGGTGGAATTAACCAGTTTTGAGGCATATTGAGCTGAAATTTTGAATCACACATTCAAGTCGTACTTCGGCAGGTCGCCGTCTTCATCGTCCTCATCCTCATCGTCCAGTTTGTGTTTGGACAGGTCACCATCTTCTTCATCTTACTCCTCCTTCTCCTGATCTTTCACCACTTCTTTCTTTTTGCTTTCTCTAGAGGAAGACATGCTGCTGTGACTAACATTAATCCATCCAGTAATTGTCCAATACTTCAGCCTGGAGTGTATTAAAGGACCAACCAACCGCCTGATTATTATTTACAGTACTTAGCAAATTCATCAGACCACCGCCCAGTGTAAGGTGTTTGCCCTAAATTAGCAGTATTGCTGATTACCAAAATATATCTTTTTTTTTAATGTTTCTGCAATGGTTATTCCGCTAGTAAGTGCAGGCTCTTTAATCAACAGGATATCTTTAATAATTTACTGTTTTACAAAAAAGGCAGAAAAAAAAATAGCAAAGCACATTATCATTGTTTTTATTGAGATGCCAAATTACAGTTATCTGTTTGCATTCCTGAACAGAAAAGTTTGTTCTAGTGGTTGTGTGTTATTCTTGATTGATTTCTGGCTTCTCAGTCAAATTTAAAAATTCAGTTTGAAATTCCTCACTCCGGTTCAAAATGGCGAAGCGTAGGGAACTAAACTAAATTTCTTTTGAGCACTGTACATCTTTACAATCGTGCTGCTGGCGTGGCGAAAATGGTCACATATCATGTAGTAAACGGTTTGTGACGTTATCGATTCCACAATGAAAATTAAATACATACATAAATATGTAAATAAATACAAGCTGAGATTGCAGCTTGTGTTGCAACTATTTCAGCTACTAGAAGCGACTTATCCAGTGAACTTCGCAGGTAATTCACACATTGTCGCGAATCTTTATCATTCTATTGATAGCTGTTTTGCAGTTTTGTCTGCATTTTGTCTGCATTGTGAGTTAATGTTCCTGTTGTTAACAGCTAAATAACAGTAAGATTTACTGTGAAATAGCAGCTGTAAAGAAATCACAAGTAATCCAGTGTTGTGAGCGAGTTTTTTCCCTTTTGGAAACAAGATCCTCACAAAATTGAGTGGCAGATAACTTTAATGCAGATGGCCGCCTGTAATATAGCAGCAGAGAATATAATGATTAAGTCTGTGTGCTAATGCTGAAATAGAAACCACTAAACTTTTCTGATTTTGTCTCTTGATGCCTCACTGTCCTGTTAGCCACGGCTTGTTTGAGAGAGAGTATTCATAAAGAGGTCATTTTTAAAGTCAGTCCTTTGATTTATTGCAGGGACCTCAAATATTTTGGACCAGCTGGGTGGAGATCTTCAGGCCTAAAGTGCTGATTTATACCATAACTTCATATATTAATGTAAACGGCCTATGATTTGTACTCTAGACATGCAGCACTCTCCCATTTTCTTATTTTCTATTGCAGTAGTAATCTTATTCACTTCATTGCTGCCCTCTGAATGTTCTTTTTGTCCAAACTGTATCTTAAAACATAGTTTTGCCATTTCTGTTGCAGATGAATGCAGTCATTTAACTCCATGAAAACAGCTACGTTTCCTGTTCTTGGTGTGTTTCTAAAGCCCCGACAAACTAGCTGTATTTTACATTTAAAATAACATCTATTTTACTTTCAAACTGTGAGATTTGGGTTCTGTTTTCTTGCAGCTTGTCTACAAGTAATGCCATAAAGATTTTGGTATTTTATAAATCATTACTAATATCACATTTATTTCTTCTTGTATGTTGTTTATATTTCTAGCATTTGTATTTGAAGCTATTATCTCTCACGTGCCATATTTATTTGATTACATGCATCATTGTTTAAATATACTTTTGCATCCTCTGTTTTTGTGCTGTTTCTTTATTTTGCCATTTGTTCTTATTAATGCAGCTGCACTTCATTCTTAATGTTCTGAATCTAATTTGGATTATCTTTGTTTTGTGATTGTTATTCTTATTATTAATGATTCAAAGGAAGGGAAGAGGCTGAGTAGCAGCACCGCGGGCCTGTTCCATAAAGCATGTTAAGAAAAATGACGATTAAAGTCCAACACTTGACTTGAATGAACTCAACAAATCAGTTGGAGCTTAAACGGTTCCACAAAGGTCAGCTGAGGCTCATCCAATCAGGCTAATTCGTTACAGGTTTAAGTAGAAAACACATGGATGATGCAGAAAATGCATAAATGTGTTGCCGTGCTTGGTCCTGATTTGTTTTCCTGCAGCTCGTGGAACACAGAATAGAAAATCAATTAGCCTATTTATCACTGAGAATATTCAGTGGAAGTCATTTCACTTTGAGATGCCATGTTAGAAGTAAGCAGCAGCATTAACAGTGCACTGAGAGGCAAAATTAATACACTAATTTACACAATAATTTTCTACCAGCGCTCCTGTCTTGCATCATTTACAGTAACTGTACTTTGCACCATAGTAAATGTTTATATTCCTCTTAGCTCTTTATTATAGCAACCTGTTACGTTTTGGCTGAAGCAGGCGGCATGTGATTGCCCCATTTTGTGCGGAAGCAGAGTCACATGATACATCAAAGGCCTGTTTATTGTGAAGAAAAAAAGTGGTGCTGAATATCTTTTCAAGAAATACATAGCACAACCCAAAACTGAATCTTATGCATGTGTAATTATAAAGAATTTATTTGATAAAGAGGTAAAGTGACACTGGAATACAGTCACATTTGATTCTAAACTGAAACTGTAAAGATGGTGTAAAAATAATGATACTTTAATCTGATTTAAAAAGCTGTACGCTCACACATTCTAAAACTGTGAATTATTATTTTGAAAATATGTATTTCTATTGTGGACATTATGTGCAGTTTTTTGTTTGTTTTACAGCTAGCATGTAAATTAATTTCTTTTTCTGTAATTTTAGATTTAAAAGTATATTTTTTTCTAAATGTGTAGTTTCAGTGTACTCATTGAACAAGAATAAATCAGTTTTTTATGAAAATGCAGATTTTTGGTGTAGCTATTGTGAATCGTTTGATGCATTTTTGAACGTTAACATGTAAATCAATCCTATTTTTCTATTATTGACTGATTTAAATAAAGTAAAAACTGTTGTTTGACTGTTATATTACCATTCATAAAGACACAGATTTTTGTTGTGGACATTGTGAACCGTTTGACTCGTTTTTAAACATGTAAATAAATAGTTTTTTCTATTGTTGGCTGATTTAAATGTAGTAAAAATAGTTATTTGACTGTTATATTACCATTCATAAAGACACAGATTTTTGTTGTGGACATTGTGAACCATTTGACTCGTTTTTAAACATGTAAATAAATAGTTTTTTCTATTGTTGGCTGATTTAAATGTAGTAAAAATAGTTATTTGACTGTTATATTAACATTCATAAAGATGCAAGTTTTTGATTTGGTGGTGTCAAGATGTACAATTTTGACCTGCTTATTTACAGCCAATGGGTATATGAATTCGTTTTTATTTTGGAATGATACGTATAATTAACAAAACATGGGAAATCTGTAAATAAACAGTGTGCAAAAATTAAAAGCTGTTAAAAATGTAGCTTTTTTACAGTGTGTGTTGAATTTGCTTTCTGAAATCGAAACGACCTGAAATGGTCAGTCTAACTGAAAAAAGCCTGGTTTATTTGTTGAAGTCGCTTTACGGGAAAAGACCTCGGAAGTCAGGCGGATGTTAATGCTTTTATTGTGAAAGGCGCGCCGGAAATGTCGCTGTGACTGCGGCGGCTTGACGGCAGCTCAGAGGAAGAAGCTCCGAGAGGCAGCAGGACTGCAGCAAACACGGCAGTTTCAGCCTCATGCTTCGTCCTGGGCGCTTCTCCTCCTCCTGCCCGGTGTCGAAAACATTGTGACACTATTTATTTTTTTTATACACACACATATATATAATTAAGTGACAAATATAAGAACAAAAGGGGTCAGCAGGGGCGCCGAGTCATGGAGCTCTACTGCCTGGAGTCGGACGCAGCCGTGAGAGCCCAGCCGGACCCAAACATCCTCTATGATGACAGAGTGCTGCAAAGTTTATTAACTATCGAGGACCGATTTCTACACCAGTGCTCGTACTTCCAGCGGGTCCAGAAGGATATTCAGCCCTACATGAGACGAATGGTGGCGGGCTGGATGCACGAGGTTGGTGGGCATTTTGTGCATTGATGTGCTAACCTCACCGCTTTAAGCTAATGCCACTTTTAATGCCACTTCTTTTTTCTTTTTCCAAGGCTCATTTCGCCTCATGCACTGAGTGTTTTTAGCCCACGGAGAGTTAACCTGTTTGACAATTGAATGAGAATGACTCACAAAGGCGTGGGAGAGTCGGAAATTCCACCACGAAGAAAATTGAGCTTCAAAGAAACAGCCTAGCTAGATATTTACATTGGTTAACAGCTGCAAACTCGGTGTTTTCTGCTAATGAGCTAGCCAAGGCGATAGAGGAGACGCTAATCTTAATTTACATGATCGAAAACCCGATGTTTTCCACTCAGAATAATTATTATTAATTTTTAAAAGTGACTCATGCTCGAGGCAGGGCAGGCACCATGAGTGCAGAGACACTTTCATTTTTAAACTTGAAAATCACCCACTGTTTGCAGACTATGCCTGCTTAAAACCGTCGGGAAGTGTGTTAGCAAAACGTGTGGACGTTTTGCACATTTTGTAAAGCTTCTATATGATTATCCTGATTTTTAAAACATACTTTTTGAAATGAGGCAAGCCCCAACAAGGAAGAGGAGTTGAATGGGGAAGGGTGGTGGTGGGGCTTTTTGCTGAAAGACTTCCTATTGAAATAATGTGTTTCTGCTTTGCCCTGACTTTGCAGCTTTTCACACATTTAAAGAGACCTGAAAAAATGATTCTTTGGACATTACAGACCTGTGTGCAAAAATCCCACTCATGTTAAACTGAGCTTTTAAGTAAACAGTGCAGTTTTGTCTTGTCCATTTGTGTCCTTTTTACACATAATCTGACACTTTTCTTGTTAAATTTCTCCCTTTTTCTAGGTTTGTGAAGAGGAGAAGAGTAATGAAGACGTCTTTCCTTTAGCCATTAATTATTTGGACAGATTTTTAGCAGTGATGCCCACCAGAAAGAGTTATTTGCAGCTTCTGGGAGCTGTGTGCATGTTTCTGGCCTCCAAGCTAAAGGACTGCAGGCCGCTGTCGGCAGAGAAACTTTGCATGTACACAGACAACTCCATCACACCACGGGAACTGCTGGTAAGAAGTGAGATTTCAAAAGTCCCATTCATTCGTTCGTTCATTCATGGGGGGAAGAAAAAAATGCTGTCACATTTTTCGGATGATTTTATAACGCTAATGGCTGAATTGGTTTCACAGGAAGTATCCCATTTTCCTTATAAGTGGAGCCGTGCACAATACAGCCACATCTTTCTTCGGATCCATGTGGGCCGAGGAGGGGTGTGATGCCACCTAGTGCCAGTTATGCAGCATAGGAATATGAACGCCATGCAGCACTCTGTCTCACAGTCACATATAGAAAATATTATGCTATAAAAAGCTCAAGAGCTCCCTGTGTTTATGTGGTTCTTAAACAAACGGAGCTTAATGACATTCACTAGAATACTTTAAATTCTTTCTTCCTAACATGCAGCTTTTTAGCCAAACTTTAAGGCGAGGATGTGAGTTGTTGACCAGGAAATGTGAAAAGCTGCTTTCGAGAGTTTTATTAGTTAGTTTTCTTCTTTATTTGCTCATATAACAAAATTGTCAAAAAAAAAGAAGAGCAAAAAGCAGTCAGCTACAGCCCAAGATGACGTCTTTAGATGTTTTGTCCGAGTGTGCCCGAATCCGATGATTCATTAACCAAACATCCTCAGATTAAGTCCACATACAAGCTTGTTCTTGACCTTCTGACGGTGTCACATGGTCCTCACCAGCCAAATAGGTTTTTATCTGAAGTCAAACAGCAGTTGGTGAGTCAAGATCGTGAGATGTTCAGCTCTCTGTTGAAGAGCAAAGACAGAATCAGTCAAGAAAAGATGTCACCATGTCACAATTTGCTCAATATCTTTTGGTTTATGACCGTCGTCGGGCATCAAAAACACTTTGACAACAAATTGTGTAATGAAACACTTAAAAGTGGATTTTTTTGGATATTTTTTAACATTTTATTGACAAATAACTGTTACTTGTACCCGCAAAGTAAAGCAAAAGATCTTCTCAGCTACGAAGTTTGGACGTTTCTCTTCAAAAACCTACTTAAATGAGTAATTGTTAGTCGATCAACCATGAATCAGCTCAATATATCAATCCCAGACCAGTGCACGTGTTGAGGTGAGGCATGTTTTTTTATTTCGGTCAAACTGCTTCATGTGATCTCTATACATCCTCCTGCATCGCCTGCAGCTGTCCAGTCCCATCTGATGCTCCAGATTGTTGTACGACTCCAGATTCCTGGATATCCTCCCAGGATGCACCGGAGCGGGCGGCAGGAGCTTGTGAAAGATGTAGCATCTCTTCCTTGTAATGAACTCACTGCTGCTGCTTCAGCTGGAAGAGGGAAGTTTAAAGGGGTGAGGTTTAGTCAGGCAGCTGTCCAGGAAGTGAGCATACGACGGCAAACCTCCGCCTCGCTCGCCTCGCAATCACCGATCTGCACTCGGGCGAGGAGTCTGTATGTCGCAGGTTATGTTCAGGAAACCTACGCAAATGTGAATGATGGGGACATTCAGATGGTAGAAGAGCGTTTTATGACGGTGGGGGGGGCTGTCCCTGCCGAGCGTTGGGGTTTTGCTGTTTACTACGTTTGCTTTTACATAGTAGGAGGTGAGAAGCTGAAATGTGTGTGTTTTAGTTCACTTTAGTTTTTTTTTTTTTTTGGTGAGTATAAAAGTGGTTTCTGTATCAACATGCCTGCTCTCTAGACTTCATGCACTTGAATCAACCTTCTGTCTTCTTTTTCCTCCCCATATATGAGCATAGTCAAATTACACAGAGTGAATCCGGGCTCATCCTCGACTTTGAAGCCTTAACTCACCTACAGTGTAAAACACGACGCGGGAATTTAGCGAAATCGCCTAATCTTAGTGTTTACATTTTATTCATTTAAGCTCTTCTCAGCTTGTGATCATCAAACTCCCCGACACCAGCATTTTAGCAGACTTTCCTGCCTGCGTCATTTTAGAGTTAAGCCCCTTTTTAGGTAATCTGAAGACGACACAAGACTCCAGACTTAAGTTTTGCACCGGTGCCACCGAGTCTGTCACGTGGTAACACCACAACCAGATCTGGTGGCACCACTTCCGCAAACATTAAAGAAAGGAATGCGTGTTGTTGGAGAAACGTTTCAGATGCCTTCACCACCGGACAGGACCACAGTGTTGTTATTGTATTATTATTGTGAAATGAAATCATGAGGCAGATATTTACACGAGATAAAGTGTGGCAGTGTTTGATGTGGAACAAAGTGTAAAACTCTGATCAAAGACAGATGGTCAGGAATCCAGAGGAGACGAGGGCTAAATTGAAATGCGTAATAGCGCTTTATTAGTTGCCTGTTTTTCTTCCAGACAAGTATTTATGATTTGAAATAACAGAAGGCATCTCCTCTTTTGACCTGCCTTGTTAAGTTTGGTTCACAGCGCTCTGCTAATGATCAGAACTTGTGCGGACTGGAATCAGTTTTTTGGACGATGCAGGAGTTTGTGCTGCGAGGCGTCATCGTGCAGCTCTGAGGTTTGTCGAGTGTCGTCATCAGTCTTAGCCTCACCTGTGTACAGAACTTGTGGGTGCTTGGAGCAAAGAGAGACTCTAATTTGTTGCCAGTTGATTTATTAATCAACGCTGCTAGTATTCATGGACCCATGCTAACGCTGCGGAGCTATAAAGTTTGTAGATTATATCGCTGACAGTGACTTCCAAAATGTTAGACTACATGCATGATTTTTTCTTTTTAAAGTCGCATTTATTTTGAAGTGACACGTTTGAATTTCAAATAAAATTGCAAAACAAACAAAATGGAAACTTTGCTGCATCTTTAATTTAACTCATAATAATGAACTCCGGTAAAGTGTGTCTCGCAGGAGCACTTTGTGATGATTTAAGCAGATAATTTAACAGATAAGAAGTTTAAATGAATTACTTGAACCACCGTAAAATATGTAAGAGTTAACGCTGATGCTTTTTGATAGTAGGACTTAGTTTTTTACAAGGTCGATGAACAAAATATCAAAACTCCAGAATATGGATGTAACAGGACATGTAGAAATGATCATTTGTTTTCCATTCACAAACAAATTTAAAGTACAGCATCATAATGTTATTCATATGTCATTAAACTGGCTAAGCAAAACTTAATGAAACCTCCCAGCGATCTGATTGGTTGATTGAGAGTTTGGAAAAGCTTCACCAGCTACTTGTTTCTGAGCACTTTTTAGAGACACTTTAGCGACATTACGGTGAAACGTTAGTAAGCCGATTGGTTCCGAAGACTAAGAATTAACACAAACAGGAAATTAAATGCTGCTGCAGACACTCAGCGTATTAGGAGTCGTCTCTGCAGTGCAAACTCACTGTGGCTGTTTGAGGCTTGTGACAGGAAGGAAGGGGCTAGCTGTCTCATTGGCAGGGCCTCTAAGCGGGGCAAAGCTTGTCACATGCCGGCGATGCGAACACAAAGGATGCGAGCAATGAAAAAGGCACGCAGATAATAAGATACAGCGAGGAGAGATAAAGCGAAGAAATGTTGCTCTTCTTGCAGAGCCATTTCCTCTGGGGGAAAGGGACAGACTGTGATCTTTGTCACGGTCAATGGCGGCATGGCAGCGTGCCATTTGACCCCCTGACTGACTGGATTCGGCTCAGAAACAGAATTGAAAGTGACTGACAGTTTTTCGTCTTCTCTCTGCTTTAGGACTGGGAACTGGTTGTGCTGGGGAAGTTGAAGTGGAACATGGCCTCGGTTATCCCCAATGATTTTATAGAGCACATCATTCGCAGGCTGCCGCTTCCCAAAGACAAGCTGGTGATGGTGCGCAAACACACGCAGACGTTCATCGCCCTTTGTGCCACAGGTAACCCGCCTCACGTGCCCTTTTTCCACGATTCCTGTGCTCGCTTCACATGCTCTGTTTGCTGCCCTGTTATTCCTGCATCCACCAGAATATTCCCACACACACAAACATTCTCCCATCGTGAGTCATCTGTGACCTCTTTCTTCTCTACTGGCTGCCTTATCCACTTTCTAGTCTTTCCACAGCCTGCAAGTGGGTTTTTTCTCTTCACAGCTGCTAAAAGCTGCTTAAAGTGGTCATGCACGTTTCTGTGCAGAGCCTGGGAAAACTCCTATCAGCGCTGTGTTTAGATTAGCCACACATGCCGGTAGTGATCGCGATTGTATCGTACCAGTACTTTTACTGCAACATCCAGGCATTGTGCTGAATGACTCAGGTGCAGCTGAACTCCTGCACTACTCCCCCCGGCGTTGTTTGTTGACAAGGAAGCTTCCAGGTTTAAAAAGTCAGGGCACTGATCCAGCGATCTTCCTTCCTCCTCCCATCCCGGCCTCGTGTCCAAAATAAACTCTGGAGACTCTGGAACAAACTCGGATGTCCCCTCAGGCCTCTCTCTAGGTGAATTTTCACGGCATTCCTTTGCCTCTGCTAGGAATCCCTCTAATATTTTCATATCCTGGACAGAAATACTACTGCAGGATCACCTAATACACATAATATACAGGACTTGCTGTGTCACAAGGCTGCCTTTCATCTCCCACCTCCTTTTAGCTAATTCAATGAAGGAAATAAAACAAAGGAGGTCCCTTTGGTGCAATGAAATTCCTCACAAACGTCAGTGTGGTCAGATCTGGCCAATAAGCACTTGTTTACTAGAGCTGGTTGTTGGACCCGTTGGCTCCTTCAATGAGTTTCATGCCCTGTTAAGCACAGTTTTAGTGTCACACTTCTTTTTTTATATATATTTGGGTGTGTTTCAGTGGTTGCTTCTGCTATTCATAAGCAGCTGCTTATATCCAAGCACAAAGCAGCCGCAGTGGAAAAAAAAGGAGGCCTGCTGTGGGCATGCAGTAATGTAAATGTTTGGAGTTTTATATGGAGTTGAGATGTTATTCTTATATTAGAGGAGCTCCTCCTATGGACAGCTGCTCCCTGGAGGAGAAGATGGGCGTAGCAAAGCAGGCTCCTCTCTGGGGTTTAATCAAAGCTATCGGGCCACCAGGACTGGGCTGGATTGGAGCAGTGGGTTGGACCTGGTCAGCTCCGAGCCATCGTGTGCCAGTTACCTGCCATGTGCGTGTGTGGAGACACAGAGGAAGTTTGTGTGCTGTAATTGCTGCAGGTAATGCAGCACTAATTAACGTTTAAAAGCATATTTTTGTGGCGTGCAAGCTTGTAAGCTCACCAACAAGCGGAAACAATCCAGTAAAGGTTGGATTAAGGCTAATTGGAACTGGTTCATACAACGTGTAATTAGGGCTGGGCGATGAATCGAATTAATTGGATTAATTCGCCTTTTTAAAACCTGATGATTTGAAAATTTGCCAAATCGTAAAATCGAGGTGAGCTTAAATATATAACAATACAGATTCTTCTTCTGTCTTTCACGACTTGTGCACTGGCGTTTGCTTCCGCCTCTCATCTCCTTCCGCCAAAACACTCACACCCCCATCATGGCGGACAGAACAGCAGACGAAGAGTTGGTCGCGAAAAAAGGGCCTCATGTTACATCGATTATATGGAAGCGGTTCGGCTTTGACAAGACTGACACCGAGCAAACTACAGTCATGTGCAAGGATTGCAAAAGTACTGTGAAAACCAAGAGTAGCAGCACAACTAACCTCTTTCAGCACCTCCGTCAGAGGCATCCTAAAGAAGCAGCTTCGGGAGTGCGGCATGGCTAGCACTAGCCATAGCAAACAGACCGCAAAGAAACAACAAAAATCGATTAAAATCGTAATCGTCCAAGATGACTAAAAAAAAAATCGAGATTTTATTTTTTGGCCATGTCGCCCAGCCCTACATGTAATCCATCCTCCTCGGAAATGAACCCGCTGAACCCCAAAACTCACAGGTGAGGTTGAAAGGCATGTTATTTTTTTAATTTAAAATCTCCAAACACCATTTATTGGAGACAGAAACTGTGAAAACGGAGAGAATCATCAGACTTTGTGGTTGAGCTAATCCTCCCTTATGCGCTGTTCCATTCAGGAAATGATCCAAATCTGAGCCAAAATCACCATATTTCATCAGAACCGCTTGATATGTACATTCCTTTAGGAGATTACAACATTACAATGTCAAGTTGTTGGTTTCAGAAAGCTGCCAAAGTGTTTGGAAAAGCCCTCCTTCCAATCCGGCGTGAGAAATCTAAGACGGAGGTGTTCCATCACGTTTTGTCTACAAAACATACTAGCAGCTTTAACACCACTTTGAAGGACTTGTAGTGATCACATTAGATACCTGAGCAGGTGAAACTGACATCACTAAAAAAGGATTAACTCAGTCTGAGTACTCGGTACTGGTTTTCCTCTCCACGGCCGCCTCCTCTTCCGCCTCCTCCATCCAGGCCTGTTGTCGCTTAAGTCTTTTGGACTTGGATACGGACCGGAGGGAGTCATGCCTGGAACTCATCGCCCAGCGAGTAGGAGGATTCCTGCTCTGCTTTTCTAATCAGAGCTGAGGTTTCTATGAAAGAAGCCACACAGGTTCCACCGCGCTGCTACGTCTGCTGAAATCCAGACTGTGGGAAAATCAGGTTCAGCTGTGGAGCGTGCATATTGGAGATGATTCAGATGTTTTCACCTCTCATGCATCTCTCATCCTTCCTCTGGGCTGATTTTAAGTGATGTTTCTCTTCATGTCGGAGTAGAAATGTGATTGCTGTCTCTGTGGCCTACAGTCACACGTTAATGCTCTGTCCTCACCAGATGACCGCCTCGCCATGAACCCTCCTTCCATGATCGCCACCGGCAGCATGGGAGCTGCTGTCTGTGGCCTGCAGCTGGACCACAACGACCAGAGGCTGAGTCGAGACAACCTGACAGACCTGCTGGCCAAGATCACCAACACCGAGGTGGTGAGTACCACGGCGGGGGAAATTTATACACGCCAGAAGTAATTCAGTCAATAGCGTAAGTGCTGCGTAACAATGCATTGTTCATAGCAATCATTGCAGCATCTCACGACAGCAGCATAAAAGGCTCTTTGGTAAACAACAGCGATGACTTCAGTAGTGGCAGACTGAAGCTATTTACTTTTCATGGAGAGAGGGAGAGCGAGCTTTTGGCTCTTGGCTGGGGAGCCAGACTGCAGCTATAAAGAGCAGCGGCAGAGGGAATGTCTTCTTAAAACTCGGAGCCCACATTCTTGCGGTAGGACACATGCAATTTCTTTGCAGGGCTCCCGCTTTAGCTGTGTGCCCCTCCTGGTGGAGGATGAAGACGAGAAGATCTTTTCCAGTAAAGAAGCATTAAGTTATCCAAACTGTCATCGTACCTGCAGACAAACCGACTTCTGCTGAGCTTTAAAATACTGCAGCATGAAGAAACACAGTTTAGAACTCGCCATGAGCTTATTTAAAGCGTATGTACCACATGCAGTAATAACATTTTGAGCTTTGTACTGAATGCACATCAGGGAAATGATTACAGTTGCTTCGTCATAAACCGTGCATGCTTTTATCATGATATTTATGCAGTTAATGAGTGTCAAGAAAGCAGTAATTTGATACTTTATGCATATGGTTTGTTGTAAATATAGAGGGAGTGAATGGGCCTCCATAACAATTCATTAACTAAAAATTTAGAGTGTGTAGTTGATCAGTTTCATTGAGTTTCTATGCATACACCGGGAAAGATACACAGTGAAGTCTGTGAAGTGCATTTGAATATTTATATCTGAAACTTAAACTGTTATCAATCAGAAAAGGCATCACAGCCACAAAGAATTACGTCACGCTCATTAAATAAGCACTACGTATGCTGCCATCCGTTCATTGTCGGAATATCTGGTGATGCACGGCAACAGTCGAGTGCAGAAATCCAGAAAGCCACAGAACCAACACTGTTGCCGTTTAGCTTGCGGTTGCGTTGCCATGGCGACGTGGGCCCCGCGACCCAGCCGTCACAACAGGCGCTCCGACTGCAGCCCATCGGGTTCCAATTATTCGTACATTTTAAAGGAATGTTGGCCTCTTTGCGAGCTGCGGCTCATTCTTTGGGAGTCCTGCAGACCTCCCACATCTTCCACACAGACCTGCAGGGGGGGTGACGGAGACAGACAGAGAGAGGATCCCCTTTCATAAGAAAAGCTGTCCAAAAACATCCGGTCCCACTGTCCCATATTCTGTTTTACACCCAAACTCAGGAGGTCAGAGTGCAGTAGGTCAAAGCCATTTCCTCTAGACCTCCACGTGGGACTGACCGTGCTGTAAACCCACAAGGGGGGGAGGTGGAGGAAGGGAGTCCAGAGTTTCAGATCTGCTTGTCTACTCCCTGATAGACCCCAGAGGTCTTTCAGGGCCCCCCCCGACTTCCTCCCTCGCTGGTTCGGTCATAGCTCAGACATGCACACGTCTGGTGTCGGAGGATTCCTGTGCCCACCGTGCAGCTCGCTGCTTGGTTTTGTGTTTAGTGGAGTCTGCTGGTACCCATTGTTCTGGTCGTGATGCAGACAGGACCACCTACTTCAACTCGCATAAGTCCCCGCTGGTATGCCGTGCATGTGACCAAAGCTGTTAAACAACTTGCATGTTGAACGCAGCAGAAATGCCAACATTTTGCACGCTACAGTGTTTGCACACAGGTGTACTGGTTCAAGCCTCTGCAGTCTGTCCATCGGTCTGTGAAAAGAGAGCGCAGTTTTATTTCTGGCAATGTAATGTTGCTGAGAAATCATTTGAAAGTGGCGTTCACTCAATGTTTTATTTGTGTTCAGACCATTTAAATTCTTTGAATCCCTGATTGTTTAATGCTTTCAGTGATTTACAATTAAAGAGTTTATCTGCAAAAACACATAACTCCATTTTATAAATTTCCAGAAAACTTATTTTTCATTATTTACTTGAGATAATAATAACATTAATGCATTTTTCCTCTATTTTGTCATGTATTTTTCTACTGAGTCAAATCCACTCAACTTCAGTTTGATGGATATTATCTCAAGTAAACAATAAAAAAGCTTTCTGTAAATTTATCAAAACAGAGTTATCTGTTTTTGCAAATAAACTCTTCAATTACGCACTATAAATTCCAGTGTAAAAGGCACAGAAATGAGTTGGGCTACAGTCACTTTAAATGTTAGCAGACTGTGCTGTGGTTTTATTTCTTCAGTGTTTTTGCTTTGTTTGTGTGCAGAAATAGTAAAATGTTATTTTTTTAATGCTTTTAAAACCTTTTGTGATAGTACTTTGTGTGCAGCTTTCTACGGATTTGTTAAACTCTATAAGCACTAGAGCTGGACCCGAATATCCGAATATTCGTTCGCTATGGCGGTATCCGGATATTAATTTTGGTATCCGAATATTCGCCTCGCCCCCCCTAAATATTCGGAGCTCGTCTCTTCGGCTCATCTCGACTCTGACGTCACGCTTCACTTCGTTGCATAAACACAAGACACGATGCTGAAGACCTCCGCTGTTTGGGAATTCTTCAGTTTAACTGAAGACAAAATGAAGGCAAAATTTGGACCCGGGAGACCAGACGAACGGATCCGAATATTCGGGCCGTCTCCGCCACAACCCTCTCCCCCGGACGTTACCGGGCGGAACGAATATTCAGATATTTGTCTTTAATAGGGCCTGAATATTCGGAGGCCAGAAACCGCTATTCGGGCCAGCCCTAATAGGCACATGTGATATTTTTCTCCCACTTTGATTCACTCGCAGCTTTCTGCTTTGTTAAAATGTGTCTCCGTGATACCTCGACACGTGTGTTTAACCACTGCTGATCCTTTTTGTTCCAGGACTGTTTGAGGGCTTGCCAGGAGCAAATAGAGCGTGTGCTGGCCACCAGCCTGCAGCAGGGGCAGCAGTACCGGCAGGAGACCGGCATCAGGGCCGGCAACAAGGCCAGGGAGCAGCAAGACCAGTCCAGCACCCCCACAGATGTGCGTGATGTCAACTTATGAACTCCCATTGCCACCTGACTCACACAATGCCGCCTGCCAATGAACTGACGGGGGGTGAGGGGCCCTGAGCAGCCAGTATCTACATCGGGTCGCCCCTCCAGTGATGGTGTGACAATCTATGAACTTTTAGAAATTAAGAAATTTCTAGTTTTTTTCCTTTTTTGCCCCATTCACACCTGGTTGGGTGTACTTTCAACTTTTGTACGGGCCACATGTAATCAAACAAGCTATTTAAAAGAAAAAAACAAGGTAAATTCTTGAAAACTTGATAGTGCCTTAGGTTCCTAGAGTGGAAACCTGAATATATTTTCATACTTGAAAAACAAAAGCATAATTATATGAAATATACTTTTTTTGATACAACCTAGCAAAAATAGATATGATAAATGATGTATATTTAGCTAGCATTTAGCCATGTTACTCTTTAACCATCTTTACCAAACAGTTATCAATTTACAGTTTTAATGGGATTTTCCTCGTTTGAAAGTCCGTATAGCAGTGATTGAAATGCTGATACAGTACATGTCAATTATACTAAGCTGATATCCAGCCAGAGGAGCGCTACTGCCGCTAGCCGCTCTGTCTGCCATACTGTGCACCTGTAGCACTGCTTACTATTTATGCAGAGAAGTTCTGGCTAGGAGTGGGCTGGGCCTGCTCGCAGAGCAACGGCATGAAGATGGCTTGAGGTCTGGAGCAGTGACTGAAAGTGATTGATTCTGACTTCTGTCTGAAAACTGCTCGATTCCACTGCAGGCTCCACAGACCGGCGTGTTAACGGGACTGTACGTACACGTGTTTGAATTCAGCGGGGCCACGTTGTTCTGTTTCTGGTGTAGCTCATACGTGTTAGAGAGCAGTTTGAGAGTGTTCAGTGGTTGGTTTGGAGGGCATTTCAGCCTCAGCTAGGTAGTACTGATGTCACGTTACTAGAGAAAGTGGAGGTTTGGAAAGTTTTTACCAAGTTTGAGAGGAAGCGGGTTGAAGGGCTTCCAGAGAGGATTTTGGAAAAAAAACAAATAAGAAGGAATGTGGAAAGTGATTGGAAAATGTAAGAAGTCTGGATGGATGAATGACAATGAAACAGTGGGGGGGGTTCATTTTAAGCTTTATGATGTTTCTGCAGTGACGCTCAGGAGGAGAAACGATCCCTGGTGACGTCCGGTTCAGGCGTGCTGCAGTTTCTCCTGTTATCAGTTTTACCATTTAGCTTTTTACAGAGAGGGCGACTTGGAACAATATCGATGCACTTTTAAAACACACTCCTTAAGGTTGGTAAGGGGATGGTGGTTCAGTAGGTTTTGGGGGTCTTTTTTTTTTTTTTTTAGTTTTTCTTTAAGTTATTTGATTTTTTTCTGGGCTGGATTCCCATGGGGGTAACACACGGTGTCTTGAAAGCTACGCCCCCTACAGGTGAGTAGACATAGGATAATCGGTGTTATAGTATATAAACTAAGAAAAGCCAAGTCACGTGTAGACTTCAGTGCGATTATTTAACCTTGAACTTGAATTTTTTTTCCAATTCATAGCCACCCCTCCCAATAGTTTTTTTTCCCAGAAGTTACATACTGTGTCCTGCATATTGTTGTTCATGTTTTGTTCTTTTTATGTACACCGCTCTCTGAAGTTTTAAAACTGCCATTTGTGTGTTTTACACGCGTGTATATAACCAATTTCTTGTTGAGCAGAAATGCTTGAAAGCCTCATTACACTTTAGAACTGAAATGTGGTTTCTAAACTGTATTCATGCATGTTTGACTGTGCAAAAAGCCAAATATATTTTCTCCTCCCCAAAAAATGCTTTAAGCAGAAAAATGTTTATGCAATTAAAGGTTTTGTTTATAATTTGAAAGAGATAATTCCAAAGTAAGATAGATTATATACGTCGTTCTCTTGCTGCTATGAAGCTTTTCTTTTCTAGTCTTACACAAAGATGCCTTATTGTCATTCACTTGTGTGCTGCTATATTATGAAATTTTGTATATGTAACATGGCTTTCCTGTTGTATACCGGAGGGAACGTAACACAGTTTTGGTGCGGGACTGGAAGTACTCGTGTTTGCCGATCTCTTTGATTAGCATGTTTTATTCTTTTAATGTTTCATTTGTATCTTTATATTCTATCATATCCTTGCTGCTTCTTTGTAATGTTTGTGTACCTCAGGTTAATTTGGACGGATAGAGCGAGAGCCCATCTCATCATTACCTCATCACACTTGACATCACACACACACATCGACTTCACTCTTAATTATTATTATTTTTGGACGGGTTTCACTGTTTCTGTCTGGATGAGAGGAAGCATGCTACTTCTACTCTTCAAAATGAGAAATGTCAGACGCCAGATTCCACCGAGCAGTTTAAATTTCATGTGTCTGGTGCTAAAACAGCCTATACTGTATGCCATACATGTATCGGAAAGACAAAAAAAAAAGTTTTATTTTTTTCCTACTTGGACGTTCATTGACATGTTTTGATTAGTTCATTAAAATAAAGTGGAATATTGTTTATTTTTGAGGTACCCATTTATTCAAAGTCTAAACCATGAGAATGTTTTTTTTTTTAATCATTGTTCAGTGTGGTTGTTCATCCAAACTCCTCTCCCACTGTCCCTGTGTGCAACCACATCGTGTACCTCAACAATTTGTCTTCAATAAATTGGCTAAAATCACGTGGCTGGTTTATTTTTGTCTTCTTCTGTGTTGGCTCTGTTAGTTTTGTGAGCTCTCGCACCACTTCTGCCACCAGGGGGCGAATATATTACTAAAAACTGGACCATATGAGACATTTCTTTGCCCTCTATGGTGTGTTTTATGATGTCAGTTGGGGAAAAAAAAGCTTGGAGTGTTTTTTTTTTTTTTGGTCATAGAAATGGCATGATAGACATAATCTAAAGTAATTTTCCAAAAATAATTACAGCATTGCAGGAAACATTGTACCATTGTGGAACAACCTATTGGAATTAATGTGTCTGGAAACAGGCTCACTGCTTATGTAAATTCACGAAGCAGTTCTCAGCAGTGAAGCATAGCTACACTTTGAACACTTTTTTCTCCATCCACACAAGACGATGGTCAGTGTTGATGGCACTGATGAGGCTGGACCTTCTTCTCAGCCGGGTGTCCCTCAACGGTTTCCTCCTCTTCTTCAAAACTTTCCTCTCACTGCAACTTTAGCTTTGAGTTTCGGTAAGCTGTATACATCTGTCTTCGGGACACCAAAGTCCTTGCAGTCCCTCCAGTACAAGAACCACCAAATCACTAGAGTGTAATCCTTCATGTGGAACACAATCTTCAGATACTGCTGTTTTTACCTGACCTTTCATCTGCAGAGAGCAATCAGCGAGTCTGGAAGATCCACTCCTCCCATACTCTCATTGTATGCATATATGCATGCATTGTATGCATTTCACTGGACTCTATCATGACTAGTGGCTTTCTCTTTAAAGGCTCCCCTTTCTTTCTTCTTCACCCTGCCAGTCGATTCTGCTGCTCTCCCCCAGTGCTTTGGTTTTTTTGGGTTGTACCGCTTCAGGACACTTTTTCCGCTTAAATGGCACGATTTGCTCATCAACACAAAGCCTCTCATCTGCTGGAATTGTTTCTAAGCTTTCAAGGAGTGATGTCAGAGGAGGATGCACCTCACGAAGCCGGACATGGCCAGGCTGTCCATGAGGAGTTAGCTGTGTCTTATCTGCAAAATGGATGTTGTGTTTTATAGCCTCCCAATGATGCATCGTCACGGTATCGGCCACAACCTTGCGTTTGAGCTCCAGTACATTCAAATGCCAGTGAACTGCTCTACTTCACAGCAGGTAACATCCAGTGGTTTACCTGGATCACATTGGACAACATAGAGGTTTTTCTGATTCACCATGTTCGCAGTTCAGGTTTTTGTTGGCAAGCAGTCCCTGAAGTATTCATTTGGACATTTCATTTCTGCGGGACTGGAAGAATGGTCTTGCAATTTTTCCTCTCCAGTCTCTTTTTGGTGCATGTTGAAGAGGAACTGAATAGCAAACAACTGTCCACAGCATGCTATGTAAATAACAAGAAAATGCAATAATGAATGAATTATCAATGCATTTTACACTGGTAGTACCCGTCGCTGCACTTTCACATTCACTGTCCTCATCCTCATCTAGGTCTTCATCCTGGTCCTCCTCCTCTGTCTCAGCCTCATAGTCTTCATCACTTTCATTTTCTAGTTGCAAGAACAAAAGTTTGTAACACCTGCACAAAAGTGTACAGTTCTAAAAATATTTTCATTCTTGTTTATTTTGGTCACTTTAGGTAAAACAATCTAATTTCACGCTGAATGAATGACGTTTAGGGTATTTTTATTTACTGGTGTCAAATGTCAGAACGGGTCAAAGTTGGTCTGAACAGTCTATAAGGAGTATATAAAATGTAAACAAAGAAAATATTTTTTCTCATGTAATAATTCGCATTAAAATGTGTCTCAGTTATAACACATAAAAAGGACACTGATAAATAATTTTGTTTAATGACAGAAGATATTATCGCTGCGGCACTGCAATGCGTAATGACGCAGGACGTCGCTACGTCACACAAACGCAGAGGCACAAACAAGGAAGTAGCAGGGGAGCTGCAGCTGAAAATGTTAACGTTTAGTTTAACGTTCGTACGACAGTAAGTGATTATTTAATGAATAAAATTCCCTTTTATATTTACAAAACAACTTGAAGAGGAGTCATTTAATAATGTTGATGTTTTCTGGAGAGTCCATGTGTCCCGTCAGTTTTGTAGTGATCGTGTCGGCTGAGTGGCTAACCAACGATTTCACTTTGTTTAACTGTTTCTTAACTAACTGTTCACTAGCAGACCAAGTTACCGCCTGCTAAATGTCTGGTTACAGTTCAGCTAATTCAGTGACATTGCTCTGTTTTCACACAGTGGGGAAACTCAATCCAACAAGGACAAGCTGCTGCAAGGTAAGAGTAAAAAGCTTTATTTATTAAACGGTTCAAAAATACTGTCGCAAAGGTCTTTACTTATCCCCCGTGTTGTACTGCGGGTCAAATTGACCCGTTTTAAAGTTTGAAAATGTGGGATAAAAATATATTTACACAGTGAAACTTCTGATGTCCACATTTAACATTTTTTGGGAAATTCTTGAAAAAAATTTGGTTGAAAAAAAATGTTCAAGAGAATATTTCTTTAAGAACATTCACAAAAAAAAAAAAAAAATCAAATCAACCAAAATCCAAAGAATTTAGCTGGATTTTGTGAATGTTCTTAAAGAAAACAGAAGTCTTACTGATATATATGTCATCACTTTGATATTTTTAGGATTTCTGTGGTAGATTTTTACTCATTTAAAAAAAATAATTTACAAGAATTTTCTTGCCAAATTTGGGGATTTTATTTAAGACAACTTTTAAGGAATTTTTGAAATTTTCTTCTTGAAGGTTTTGCCAATTTTCTGAAATTTGGGGAATTTTTTGCTGAATTTTTGGATTTTTTTCCAGACAAGGAAACAGTATTTTTGGTACCCGTAAATGAGGACAACAGGAAGGTTAAAGAAAGCAGCATAGTCAACTAAAAATCAGACGACCATATAAATACGTAGACAAACAGGTAAAATACTCACAAATAAGACAAGATAATAAAGAATGAAATGCTTAAGTGATGTAATAGAATCATATTTCATGTCACAGTGTTTACCCAATACTCTTCAGTAAATGTTCTTACATGTTGCGCTGGGCTGTAATTCTATGACTCGGTGTGAAGACTAACTCTTGCCAAACCCTGTTGGTACTTTGTGTTATCAGGTCAAGGCGTGGACAATCCTCTGTCAGAGACGGGTGTGCGGCAGGCTGAAGCCGCCGGACAATACCTCAAAGATATTCCGTTCAGCAATGTGTTTGTCAGTAACCTACAGCGGGCTATGCAGGTAAGACACCATTTTTAATTTAGGCTCTGTATTTGTGCTGTTGAGAGGGAAAAAGTCCTCTCAAAAGCACAAATTAGAGGTCAGTGAAAGCAAAATCGCTGTCCTCCTGCCACCCGTGTTGCTCCTAAATAGATGTTTAATACTGATTTAAGACAGTCAGATTAGACATATTTAACTTACACTCAAAGATAAACAACACTTTTGTTTTTGCTCCCATTTTTTATGAGACGAACGCAAAGATCTAAAACTTTTTCCACATACACAATATCACCATTTCTCTCCAATATTGTTCACAAATCTGTCTAAATCTGTGATAGTGAGCACTTCTCCTTTGCTGAGATAATCCATCCCACCTCACAGGTGTTCCATATCAAGATGCTGATTAGACACCATGATTAGTGCACAGGTGTGCCTTAGACTGCCCACAATAAAAGGACACTCTGAAAGGTGCAGTTTTATCACACAGCACAATGTTACAGATGTGGCAAGATTTGAGTGAGCGTGCAATTGGCATGCTGACAGCAGGAATGTCAACCAGAGCTGTTGCTGGTGTATTGAATGTTCATTTCTCTACCATAAGCCGTCTCCAAAGGCGTTTCAGAGAATTTGGCAGAACATCCAACCAGCCTCACAACCACAGACCACGTGTAACCACACCAGCCCAGGACCTCCACATCCAGCATGTTCACCTCCAAGATGGTCTGAGACCAGCCACTGGGACAGCTGCTGAAACAATGGGTTTGCAGAACCAAAGAATTTCTGCACAAACTGTCAGAAACCGTCTCAGGGAAGCTCATCTGCTGCTCGTCGTCCTCATCGGGGTCTCCACCTGACTCCAGTTCGTCATCGTACCCGACTTGAGTGGACAAATGC
This sequence comes from Acanthochromis polyacanthus, assembly GCF_021347895.1. Lineage (NCBI taxonomy): Eukaryota > Metazoa > Chordata > Actinopteri > Pomacentridae > Acanthochromis > Acanthochromis polyacanthus. The sequence goes on along the minus strand of NC_067113.1, from coordinate 40,326,286 downwards.
TCACATTCGATGGCGTCTGGCACGTTGGAGAGGTGTTCTCTTCACGGATGAATCCTGGTTTACACTGTTCAGGGCAGATGGCAGACAGCGTGTGTGGCGTCGTGTGGGTGAGCGGTTTTCTGATGTCAGTGTTGTGGATGGAGTGGCCCATGGTGGCGGTGGGGTTATGGTATGGGCAGGCGTCTGTTATGGACCAAGAACACAGGTGCATTTTATTGATGGCACTTTGAATGCACAGAGATACTGTGACGAGATCCTGAGGCCCGTTGTTGTACCATACATCCAAGAACATCACCTCATGTTGCAGCAGAATAATGCACGGCCCCATGTTGCAAGAATCTGTACACAATCCTTGGAAGCTGAAAACATCCCAGTTCTTGCATGGCCAGCATACTCACCGGACATGTCACCCATTGAGCAGTATATCGGCGTATACGACAGCGTGTACCAGTTCCTGCCAATATCCAGCAACTTGGCACAGCCATTGAAGAGGAGTGGACCCCCCCCCCAATAAAACAAAACTGCACCTTTCAGAGTGTCCTTTTATTGTGGGCAGTCTAAGGCACACCTGTGCACTAATCATGGTGTCTAATCAGCATCTTGATGTGGAACACCTGTGAGGTGGGATGGATTATCTCAGCAAAGGAGAAGCGCTCACTGTCACAGATTTAGAGGCCGTTTACACGAGGACGCTTGCAGGTGAAAACGGCAAAATATTTCAACAAAACACCCTATCGTTTATACGAGGACGGCGTTTTGGGGGCTTGAAAACGCAAAAATTTGAAACCGGCCTCCAGAGTGGAAAAGTAGAAAACGCTCCGCCGTTACGTTTCCGTCTAAACAGCAAAACGCAAAACTTTGCCGAGATCTGACCACGTCGCGTACGCGATTACATCACATACGTGCTTTGGTTTGCCGGCCGGTACAAGGACGTAAACAAAGATGTGTGATTATTTCCATCCTTTGTACCTTCAAGCAACTCTGGCAGCTCTATGTACACTACAGGAGTCGTACCAACAAACGTACAGAATCTGTACAGATTCCATTCATGAACATTTACCGCGGCGGAGATCCGAAAAGGGAGATAGTAAGCATGCGCGTAGACATGGCAGAGTTTTATCACAGCGCCACCCAGCTGCCTGGCATGCATATCCAATCGAATTCCACACACTATAGAGTCACCGTATATACGCAGATTTCCTTCAGAACCGCTCGTCTAAACGTGAAATGACAAGACGCCACTTTTGCGTTTTCTGTTAGGATGGTCCTCGTATAAACGGCCCCTTAGACAGATTTGTGAACAATATTGGAGAGAAAGGGTGATATTGTGTATGTGGAAAAAGTTTTAGATCTTTGAGTTCATCTCATAAAAAATGGGAGCAAAAACAAAAGTGTTGCGTTTATATTTTTGTTGAGTGTAACATGTTGGGAGAAAACCCAGAGATATTCTATAAAGTTCTTCTTTCTAACAAATCCTATTAAAACAGACAGTTACGTGATCCTTTAACAGCTGTTTTCTTTATGTCCATGTCCAGATACAACTTATTAAATGCATTAAAAACGCACTGATGAGCCAGTCGGTTGCAGAGCATTACATGTTTGCAGTTCACTTTCAGTCAATCCCACACACACCGTCCTGGTAGCAAAAACACTCATTTAAAGCTCCCAGCATGCATCAGTCCTCTGCTCAAAACAGCAAACACGCTGTTTGCTCCTGTTATGTTAAAAACTGCAGTCCAGTGTTAAAATTGAATTAGAAGATCGTTAGCGGTCGTGAATGGGAGTCAGTGACAAACACATTCTTGTCTTTTAATCTTTTCATCTGATTTGTTGGCAGTAAAAACATAAATGGAATCATGCAGGGCTTAACGTTCAAAAACTTGTTTTGCGATTTTTTTATGGAGGTTTTTTATCTCTTCTGTTTAAAATGTTTGTGAAGTCATGTCAGATTTAAATTAATTTGAGTTTAACTGTGCAGATAAAACAATTTAATGCTTACTGAATGGATTTATCAGCTTTTTATGCTCAGTGACAACCCATGACCTTACCCGTGAATTTCAGTGATTTTTTTGCACGTTGTCGCCGGGGGAACTTTTCCTGTGGGCTGATGAAATTTACTCGAAATAAGACTGCAGTTGTGCAAGAAGCTTCGTCAGACAGTGACCTGTTCTGGTGAAGTGATTCCAGATGTAGCCTCACTCATTTCTCTCATCTGAAGAATCAAAATCAATCCTTCTCTGTGAAAGCATCTGAAGTCTGCCGCTGTTTTAGAACAACCGACACGTGTCAGGATATCAATCAATCAATCTTTCTTTATAAAGCCCTTTTCATGCCAGGGAGCAGCTCAAAGTGCTTTACATAAAAACAATACAGCAATTAAAAGCACTTAATATGAGAGATATAAAAACAAACACACATGCACAAACACATAAACACACACTCACACAAACTCGGGAATTAAGAACACTTGAGGAAACGCTATCTCACACAGTGGGGAAACACCAGAGAATAAGGAACAGAGTAAAATGGAAAAAATAGGATATATCAATAAAAGCAATACAAAATTAAGATAAATAAAAATACATAGGATATATAAATAAAAGCAATAAGGGCAATAAAAATTAAGATAAATAAATACAAGGAATAAAAGACTTCAGACCGGATTGAAGCCGACGTAAAAAAGTAAAAACACGATAAATAATAAAATAACACAAGTAGCTAAAACCAGACTAAAAGGTTAAAATAATAAACAAATAAATAAGTATAGTTTAATCAAAAGCCAAGCTAAAAAGGTAGGTCTTGAGTTTGCTTTTTAAAAAAATATCAAGGAAATTAGCCGGCATTAGACATTCAAGTGTAATTCAGATGTCTTTTTAATTCAGGTGTTCAGCAGCTTTCATACAACATAAATAGCAAAAAGGCAGGTTAGTGACATTAAAGGTTGGTGTATACTCTGAAAGTCTTGCTGTACAAAACTAATAAAAAACACTTCTAATTTTAAAATCTACAAAACACTAAATGTAATTAAAGTGGAGCTAATTATCACAGTTTATGTGCAGGTTATTTTTTCTCGCTTTGAGCCGTTCGGTGGTTGGTTGAAACTAACCAGTAGGCAGTAAAACAATTAAAAGGAGTGGTTTTTCCAGGGTGTGGCTTCTTGTATTCCGTTCTTTAGGAACTTTTGTATCTTGACATTAATTCCAGTGAGAATTTGCAGATTTAGACACGGCTAAATGAGCTTCCTCTGCACTGTTTTAAGCCCACAGGCTGCCAGTGGGGGTGAATAAATGAGAAGATGCTTGTAGTAAACAGAATTAAGCTGTTATTTACATCTACTCGCATTCGACAAAATATCACTGTGAATGCTGTTTTTAGCCCTCCACGTGTGCATAAACACGTATCTATGGAAATCTGTTGAGATATTATTATCTGTCTCATGCACAAGGAATTCTGTTCAGCCGGTAAAATGTCACCTGATCATGGAGGAAATGGGGGAAAAACAGGATGCATGTGAATGACTTCCAGATTATAAAATAGTTCTGTGAGCATTCATGTGTCTGTGGTCTTTGACTCACTAATGGCTTTTAATTTTTTCGTCCATGACGGGCTCTTTTGGCAGTTTCTAATGTACTGAGTCAGTAATTTCCAGTGTGCTTTTCGTTCATCAGACAGCTGAAATAATTCTGAGGAACAACACTCACTGTTCTGGCACCGAGATGGTTCTGGAGCCGTTACTCAGAGAAATGGTAAGATCTTTTTTTGTTTTACTCCGCTGCCAGATAACAAAGCGCTACTTGTGTCACTGCAGCTCTAATCTGCGGTTTTGTTGCCGATGCAGAGTTTCGGTGTCGCTGAGGGACGTCCCAAAGAGGATCTGAAGAACATGGCCAACGCCGCTGGTCAGGCGGGCCGTGACTACACACCGCCAGGAGGAGAGACGACAGAGCAGGTGAGTCACACGCCTTTAGGAAACGGAAAACAGACCCTTTCTAATGCAAGGTAAGAAAGCATTGCTTGTGCAACAGCGCCGTGGAGTGTTCATTTTGAGACACTGCAGTTTAAAAACGTGTGAGGAGATTTCTTAGACTTTTTGAGACTCGGAGGAAGAAAGAAAACCATGCAGCCGTAGGACAATTTAACAACAAATTAATGACTGATTTATGGATAAATTCAGTGCAGCTCTGTGAGTTTCTATCGAGGTGTTGTGCACGTTGTTTCATTATTACTCTGTCATGGCTCACTGCGCCGCTTGGTGAAGTCATTACTAACTCGTGTGTGATTCTTTTGCTCCAGTCACACAAGAATTGCTTTAAAATACTTCTGCCATGTGAAAACGCAAAAGCAGAACCCCAACCTATGGCCAGTTTGAAGCCTGGGAATAATATGTGAACGGATTCTGACACCTCCGGTCTTTGCCACGATCAACGAGTAACCTGTGTTTAAAAAGTCCTGTTAGCAAAGGTTAGCATCCGGCTTTATTTTAGCCACAAAGTCGCTTCTTTCCACTCTGATGCCGTTTTGCTCTTCTTCTAAATCATTATTTTTGGAGTGGAAAGAAATGGAGATGACATTTACTTCCTCATCTCATATTTTTTGCTGTGTGTACCGTGTTTAAATGTTTTATTATCTTGATTTTATCCAACAGTGATTTCTGCTTTTAGTCACCAAATATGAAGGCACTTTTTTCCCTGGACTTTAATGATGTATAGCTTTTTTCTGCAGAATTTCTTGGTTCCATGGTGATAGTCAGTGACACCCGCTGACAAAAAGGGAGAAGGCATGCCTCATGTAATGTGGAATTTACTAGAAATATTCTGGAGAAATGAGCAGTGTGCAGTCAGCTTTTTGAATTTATTTCTTTTTAAGTGTCTGTAGTTCTTTTTTCTTTTCTTTTTTTGTATTGTATTGGCACAGTTTTTGCAATTTTTTCTCAGTAAGATAATTAAGGTATGGTTAAATCTTCTGGAGTGACCATAGTTGATTTTTAGTTTCAAGTTATTGCAAATTAGCTCTACTTAAAATCGTCAAGATGTAAATATGTCACTAAAGCTACACCATGATTTAGATATAAGCACAGTCTGGGCATATTTTTGTGAAATAAAGAGGAGAAACACCACAAAACCAAACAGCACGTTTTAAAAGTTGTTGCTAATTATACTAGGGCTGCAACTAATGACGCGTCGGCTAATCGTCTGAGCACCATATATCATCAAAAGCGGACGTGAGCGCGCAACGCGACAGAAATCACTTTCCGACCAGAGCGTGGAACACGGACGGACGTCCTCGCTGCATCATGCGAACATAATACATGCACGATGCAGCGCCGATGTCCGTCCGTGTTCCGTGCTCTGGTCGGACGCTGATTTCTGTTGCATTGCGCGCTCACGTCCGCTTTTGATGACGTATCGTGCTCAGACGATTAGTCGACGCGTCGTTAGTTGCAGCTCTAGATATAAGCCACAGTCTGGGCATATTTTTGTGAAATAAAGAGGAGAAACACCACAAAACCAAACAGCAAGTTTTAAAAGTTGTTGCTAATTTATACAAGCTTCTAATCCTTTGTATTCAGTTTGTACAAAGACAGGAATACGCAGCAAACATAAAACAAACAGACTGCTGAGTTGTTGTTGCCTGCTGGCGGTGTCAGAGCTGCTGGACGTCAGGAATCCGTTCGATCTCTCAGCTTCACTGTCGCCTCGCTTTCAGGTGAAGCTGCGATTCAAAAAATTCCTCAAAATCCTTTTCGAGCGACTGTTGGATGAGCACGGCTTGTCGGGACCAGAGGCGTCTTCGGGGGCGGCCGGAGATGCCGCGGCCTCAGACGTCCCTCCAGACGGCTCGGCCGACGACGGTCTCCAGGGGGTGTCGGTCCACGCTCTGGTGGTGAGCCACGGCGCTTTCATTCGTATTGCCGTGCGGCACCTCGTGGAGGACTTGGAGTGTGCCATCCCCGCGTGGGTGAAGATGTCGCATCTGTTCTCCCCCTGTCCTAACACGGGCATCAGCCGCTTCATTCTCACCCTGAGCCGGTCCGAGTCCAGGCCGGCGCTCGCTGCTGCTCGCTGCATTTTTGCCAACAGAAAGGGCCACCTAGAAAACCTCTCGCCTGCAGAGTAGTGTGAAGGAATGAAGCTTCCATGGAAAGGATTGTAGGACTATCATCAACACTAAAGGGAACAAAACGTCAGAGTTACCACAGGGTGAATGATGTTTTTTCCATAATCATGTTTACTGTGGATCATTGTGCAGCACTGTCATATTATGAACCCGTGTCCTTCCAGCTGTAGGCCAGCTTGTGTGTCATTTTTTAAATTGGTGGTTTAATTGCCTGTTTAATCATGTTATACCAAAGTCTAAATTATTCAAAGTGTTCGTGAACAGCCAGTAGGTTTTACGTTTCCAGCGTCTGTCTGCTGTGGTGCTGCTCGTTTGACTTGTGCAATACAACATGAACGCACCGACTCGTTGTTGAGTTTCTGTTTAGCAAAGAAAATAAAAATATAAATCATTTTGCATACAGAATGCTGTGGAACTTCATATGTCACATCTGTGGATGTATTTGTAGCTTTTTAATGCTGATTTTTATTTATTTTTAGCCTTGTTTTCTTCATGGAGTTACTGAGACCTCAATATTAAGTCCATAAACTTATATCCTCCAAGTGTACTGAGGTATTCTAATCCTTAACAAACTACAAAGACAAAGGCCCTTATTCTTATTTATACTTTCACAGGAAGCTTTTGGTGCAATTCCTGATTATTGTGGTGCATGTAACGCTCGCTGGCACAAGAAAATGAACTTTTTAAATCAATTCGAGCACATTTACTGAAAAAAATCCACATGCTTCTACTACTTTCAGCTCCACTTTTCTGAAGAAATAGCACTTTTTACTCCACTGAATTTCAAAGTTATTTTACTGATGATGATTTTACAAACAGAACCTGTGATTACTTATAAAAATATGAAGAATATTAAACCCCCCTCACAGTAAATAGACTTTTAGGCCCGGTTTTGTGTTCAGGGCTTAAATGAAACCACGACTAAACTAGTCTGGTTTAAATGAATCCACACTAATCCAGCTGCTTTCTACGATGTCATTTAACTCCATTGCAATATTCCGTTGGTGGGTCTGGACGGCCATGCTGTTCCATGCCAAAACCTTGAGGTGATGAGTGCTTGTAAGGACGGAGGTGTCGGAAGCAAACAAAACATTTCAGCTGCGTTGTGTTTGGACGTACGAAAACGGTCACGAAAATCTGTGTGTCAAATTAATTCGACGGGTTGCTTTGTTCTTTCTGGTCTTGGTGGTCTTTCAGCGTCATTGATGTACTCGAGGTCGTCCATTTTCACCATGCGCCGCCTTTACTCTGAAGTTAAATCTGCCTCTGTCCGGGTTTACTTCAACCCTTTGACGCCTGTTGTCGCAAATTCACAACATACCGCTTTCATTCAGACTGAGATAGCGAATTCATCCCCCCATTGCTGAACCTTTTGCAACCACTTGTTTCTCGTAGGACTGGTCAGAGTGAGACCTCATTATTATATATCTGTTATTATTGTTATTATATGTCTGTTCTATGTGTAATAGACAAATCAACAATCTCCACTTATTTTAGCATCAGCTGGAAAGCAAAAACATGCAGAAGTTTTTTAAAAAATTTAGTTGTAAATAAATTCAGGCGTCAAGGAGTTAAGTCTTGATTTAGACCTGGATTAGTTCTAGCATCCCTTCAAGAAAGGAGCTTGTTTAACTCAAGACTAGGACAAATGAGAGACTGTTTTAATCCGTATCCGAGAATGTCGTGTCAGTAAGTCTTGGTTTACAATGTGATTTATTCTAGAACTTAATCCCTGTACAGGAAACCGGGCCTTAATGTTAATGCACCAATAATAATTTGAGTCTTAAAAAGGCTGTTGTGCTGCATAATTAGGAATACTTTATTACTTCAGAAAAGTTTTAAAAATGGGACTTTTGTTTGCAATATGATTGAAATATGGTGTTGTTAATTCTTCCACTACTGACAACAATCAGTTAAAAAGCATCACCCACTGAAATGTGCAAACTTTGAACTGTTATCCCACTTCAGTATTCTTCTGCTTGTGTCTCAGAATGTTATTTTATTATTATGAACTTTAAATAAGTTACTGAGCCTTCTCTTTTTCTGGTTCGTGTTCAGAAATAGCCTTAAAGCATTGGCTATGGATACCACACTCGTATTTCCATCTAAGGCTAATGAAGTCACCTCTACAACCCACACATTGCATATTTTGTGTTTATTTAGCAAGAAATTGAAGTCTCAAAATAATGTTTTATTTGTCACCGCACTACTTTGTGGTTCGGCTCTTTAAATTCCTGGAAATCCTTCCTCGTTGCCCAGCGCGTTTCCCTAAACGCTCCATCAGGAGGTCAAAAGTTAACGTAGGGCTTTGACCGGTTTACTGCGAGTTAAGGGGGAGCGTCACCTTCAAATATGATAGATTTGGGTGAAAAAGTCAAATTTTAAAAAAGATGATTATCATATACCTAAACATGCATTCTTTCTCCTGATGAGTTGTTTTTTTTTGATTTGATTGCTTATATAATGAGTCATTAATCATAAACTTTAAGTGCCGATTTCTCAAAACTTGATTTTCGGACACGAATAAACTGCCCCTTAATTTATCGTCTTACGCTTTTGACCAAAACTTCCCATTTTTGGCATGCTGCTAGTACAGGCTATGTAGAATGCAACTATTAGCCATTTTTTTTTGATAACTTCATTCTATGCTGAGTTATATGAGATAATCTTTGTAGCAATTGTTTCGTTTCATTACCACGGTAACCACAGTGAAATATGACAAAATGCCTAACAGGTGCACAGGTCCATACTTAAAGCACTACGTGGTGCATTGGTATCATTTTATGTTAAATATTGCATGAAATTTTGCTTGGGGCAAATACAAGATGTAATTTTGGGTTCCTTAATTCATCAGTATTTAATTTCAGTCCAGTTGTTCAAAATGAAAAAAAAAATGGTTTCACAGTAAAGTTGGTGTTTAGAGGTCTCTAAAAATGGACAGGTTGCATACCTTATCTTAAAAAGTGTGTGCAATATGAAGCTTTCAACATTGGTCATTTTTAGTACTCGGCCGGGTGAAGCGCCCCCTTAAGGCAAAGCTGCTAACTGAGGTGTGTTTTTAGTTTGACTCGGCTGCAGAGTGTGTGTCTGTTTGCTCATTAGATGGAAGAAAAATGCAGGAGATTCACTAACGAGAGGAACTGTGTCACTGTTAAACCTTTCACAGAGAACACTTCTGTACATAATAGACCGGCATGTTAAATAACACACTCAACTCATTTCCTTTATTACTTTATTTTGTCCCAGATTCAAGCAACGCTCCATTTACAACTCCAGCTCATACATTCAAAGACAAACCATGTTTTTTTTTGTTTACGTACACTGTAACTGCATCCTTATAAATACCATAAATAACAATAAAGGAATGGATTTAAATAAATAAATACTCTTTGGGACTGGTTTTCTCGTGTCTGCTGGTGGTGCCCAGCACCTGTAAAAGTCTCGTAGCAAGAGTTCAGATTCTAGATGTCTGCTCTGTTTACCCTGTAGTTCTGTTCTTTCAAGTCATGAATTAGACTGTATCACTGGTGGAAAAGCACAAGTACAGATATGTTATGTCAGATACTGTAAGTGACGCAGCGAAATTTCTGTTTAACAACTGCCAAGTAACAAATTTCAAACTTTAAAATCAATAAACTTTAAGTCTAAAATGTAACCTTAACTCTACTAAATGCAACTCTTTGGTATATTTGTGTAGATGTTTTCATTTTCCGTCATGCCTGTGTAGTGCAGGGCCTTCAGTTCTCCAGAGGTAGGCTAAGCGAGGCTTCTGTCACTTTGAAATGTGGGTTTCTCAGACCAGCTGGAAAAACCTCAATGAAAAGAGATCCAACAAAAAAGTAGAAATGATTTGGGATAATTGATCTTTGGGAAACCAAACCAGATTCTTGAATAATTAAGCCGTTTCCCAAAGTGAGAGGATGTCGACTATGGAGGGGAAATTCATTTGAATCATTCGTGTTGCTATTTAACCAGTAATATTCTCCTATAAAGTATTAAATATAGGCTAAAACACACATCATTTGCTGATTTAAACTCCTAAAAGTACAACATTTCTGACTAAATTGACAGAAAAGGGAAAGTTACAGGCATTGGTGAAATGTGCAAAAGAGGTTACAAGTCAAGTCTAATACATTCAGTGTAGAAACACACTGCTTTTCTGACCGATTGAAGACTGAAAATGTGTTCTTATAAATTATGAAGTCAGTGTGAAAAGACGAACTCAGCCTTTTCTAACAAAGTCTGGTCTTTCTCTTATATGATCTATTATGTTAAACTGGACTCACGCGGAGTAAGTGAAGGGTAAAAACATGGAAGTCAGCCCATGGTCCCGGAGCTCCGGGGGCTGGCCGCGTTGGATGAATGCACGTTCCAGGGGTCGTCGGTGGACGGAGCCAGCGGGGTCTCCCGGGACACGTTGCGTCCTTCGTCCCCGGTTTCCACCTCCACCTCCAGGTCGGCGTCGTCCTCCTGCACCGCCCGAGAGTCCGATCCCTCCTCCGTCTGGCCCAGGTAGACGTTGTGAGGGTCCGAGGGATCCACCACCTGGTTCCTCTTCTCCCGGTGCAGCAGGAGGCGCTCCAGCGGCACCGTGTTCTTCTTGGGCAGGAAGAGGGAGGTCTGCGGCAGGTTCTGGCCCGCGGAGAACACCTGCCGGGAGCCCTCCAGGTTGAAGAGGATGCCGGTCCGGATGGAGTAGTACACGTCCCGGTTGTTTTCCAGAAGCCTGTGGTTGAACAGACAGTCGTCTCTGAGGCAGATGGGCTGAAAAGGAGAAGCAGAGGGACACAGTCAGACGAGCTTTACGCAAGTAGCCTGTTTTTATGTCGATGCAAAACCTCGAACATCGGTTTTATTTGTGAAATTTGGTCAGAGACTAATTCTTTTTTAGATGTAAGGAACGAACCTTATTTTGTAGCCTAAGAGAAATGCATCTTTTTAAAGTGTGGCAAAAATGCCTAAACACACAAGAATAATCAGTTTTAAAATGGAGAAAAAGTTATCCGAGTCGATAATTTCCCAACATTTCTGACGCAAATCGCTTTTCTCGATATTGATTTTCCGTATTCTCTTCCTGTCTATATTCTCGTTTGAGTAATTTCGTGTACAACTGACAGTAAAAAAAAAAAAAAAACTCTTGGAAAAAAAAAACTTCTTGACTTGATATCAAGGAAACTGTGAGAAGAAATGCAGAAAATCTTGTGCGTAAAACCAAGGAAAGCGGTTAGAACTTTACGCGCAAATCCCAAATAGTTGAAAAAAATGTTTATTTTTTTAATCAAAAACCTTTGTCTGTCGATTTAGTTAAGAGTGACAATCGGTCTAGGAAACAAAGGAAAATTAATTATGCTCAAGACAACCAAAAGTGCAGTGCGTTTCTGGGTAGAAGTGATGATAAAAACCGTGCGTAAAATCTCACAAAGTGCCAAATAAACAACACTTAGAAATTCAGTTTTATGCGGGGGATCGATTTAGTCCGAAGTAACAATTAGGTGAATTTAAAATACTTATTTCCTTACAGAGCTGAACGGATTTCCCTCCAGATCCATGCACAGGTACCGGCTGCTTTTGACGCCGAGGATGGCGATGCGCTCCCTTGTTTCAGCTTTCAGTAAAATCACACCTGCAGATTAGAAAGAGCAAAGCGCGCACAGAGTTAAAGGCAGAACTTTATGTCGACTCATTACGCACATTTGTTAAAAAGAGTAACCGTGTCTTACTATATGAGCTCCTGGCTGTAGTTTTGCGCACGGTGCCATCTAGTCTGATCTCCAAGTAGAAGTTGTTGAGATCCGTGGAAGTCTCCAGGTGAATGTATCTCCTCGGGTTACCCCAGTTGGAGCCAACCAGCGGTGACGGGTTCGGGGCCCCTTCCCCGAGAGGAAATCCCTGCAGGACAGCGAGCAAGAGCGCCAGCACGGTGTCTCTCATCCCCAGTCTTCTGCTGACGTCCATCCTGGATCAATCTGGCGGTTTGCACTGCGAGCTGCTGGAAGTTTTCAGATGCTCTGTTGTCCCAAACTTTGGAGACAGTTCCTATTTAAAGCCTCCTGAGTGCCACTCCTGCTCACATCCTTTGCGTAAAAAAAACAACAACAACAACAACCAGACACTCGCCCCCAAAGCAGATGTGCGGGTTTGCTGCAGCGGAAGGGCCACTTCCACCTCTGTCTGTTTACCCCCATGCTGTTGGTCAGACAACAGGACTCTTATTTTTGGGTACACTTCTTGACTCATCCACCTTAAACTCAGAGTGTCTCCAAATAGAAAAGCGTATTGGGCAATATAAATAACAAGCAGGATGTCTTTTCAAATGCAATTAGGAACGCATTTTTTCTGAGATTTGAACAGATTTTTGATAAAAACGTGCGTAATGTAAAGCAAGTCCAACTTCCTAAGAATCTAACAGATAAATTTAGCCACACAGGACATGCACTTAGAAATGAGTTTGCTGTCTTTACGCACCTGCACAGCTCAGCATTTGCACAGTTCCACCAGCAGGAGGAGACACTGCCACGGATTTATGAGTTCTGCTGGGAGGCTGAAGTTGGAGCTGAATGGCAAAAGTCTATTCTGAGATGCTGGAGTTTCAGTATAGGACACATCACAGTGGATGTAAGTCTGTAAAAAGCGTTCTAAAATCTCCCCTGAAAATAAAATGTGCTTTTCCTTAGAATTAAACTAAAAACTGACCTCCTGTTTGAGGAAGTCAGTAATGTAATGCATATAAATCTATAAATTTACTATTTAAATCACTAATATTGCTGTATTGAAGTACAATTTAGAGCTACTTTAGTGGAGTATTTGTATTTATGCTTCTTAAATGCTTTATTTTACAACCTTTAATTTGTAGAATACTTTGCAAAGAGGCGTATGATAATCTTAGGAGACATGATACACGTTGTTTAAGATGAAAGCAGAACCCTTTCTTCTCTGTGACCTTTTCTAAAGATAATAATGTCCATGGGTTGTTTGATTCTCAACATAGAGCGATTTGTCCAATAATTAAACTACTAAAATACACAAAAGTATTAAAAAAAACTGCAGAAACAGACTGTGAATGTAAAATAACATTAAAAGTCTGTTCTTTTAATATAAAAAGACAACTAAAATACATGTATTAACTTCTGTTGTAATTTCACCAATATTAGCTTTCTATTTAATATTTAATATAGTAAATATATTTCTAAAATGAGATACCAAAAACTGAAAAACAAGTATTTTTGTTACTTCTGTTTCTTCACTGGGATATTTTGTGTGATTGCAGTTCACTTTACTGCAGTAGTAAGCCTCATTATTTGTATTATTATATTATTTAAGCTGGTTTATAGGTATTCCACTGTTTTTGTTTTTACGTATAAATATCCTTCAATTAAACATTTAAAAGCCAAAAACTACACATGATTTTATGCAAAATTAAGGCTAGAAACTTTCATGAGATGTATTTTTAATTTATTTTATAGCATTTTTGGTGCTGCTAGAGTGTTTGTTTAGTTTTGTTTTTGGAGCGCTGTAGCTTCTTGTTGACGGGTATAACGGCCCGGGTATCTCTTCGGTCCGTCTTTTCAGCCAGAGCCTCTAACTGGTCCACTCTGCCACAGCTGATGTTGTTGTGATGGTCAGGTTCCTCAATAGCGGCGAGTCAGTGTGTCTCTGCTTCTTCATCCTAAGACACTGTGAGCTCCATGTGTGTGCAGATAGCTGGAGAACAGCAGCACATCTGGCTTCTGATGGTTCTTAGTCGTGTATTCCACTGCACTCGGTTGAGTCTCCACGTGTACCGACTATGGGAGAGGCTCACTTTGCAACCACTAAAGTTATCCAGAGTAGTTTAAATCAATCCACTGGACTTTAAGAAAGTTCCTTGAAGACGTTTCACCTCTCATCCAAGAGGCTTCTTCAGTTCTGGTGGTGGTTGGTGTTGCCTCAGCTTTTAAACCTCTGTGAGGTGTTTCCAGGGCTATTATTCCAACGACCGATACCAAGACTCATCTGACTACTCAACGATGACCGTTGTATCGGTGGGGGTCGTTGAAATGCACAGATGTCGCTGAGCTCTCGTGTACTAATGGTGGTCATTGGCATGAGTCTGCTGAGGAGTTCTTTTGGGGAGTTTTGAAAGGACCTGATTGTAAATTGGCGAAAGATGATGTCGCAGACCACCCCCCCCTGTTCAGAGATGGCTTCTCTACCTAGACATGGATGGCTTCTTTCACTCCTCTCTCAAACCATCTGACCTCCCTGTCCAAAATCTGAACATTGGTGTCCTGAAACGAGTGTCCTTCTTCCTTAAGGAGAAGGAAGACTGCCGAATCCTGTCCTGAGGAACTGGCTCTCGTTGAGTAGTCAGACGAGTCTCGGTATTGGTCGTTGGAATAATAGCCCTGGACACACCTCACAGAGGTTTAAAAGCTGAGGCAACACCAACCTTTGGATAACCATAACCTGGATGAATGAGAACCTACACAGTCACCCACTAAAGTTGGGTTTTATTGTCACTGGTGATGACACAGGATGCATAGTGGATCTTCACTAATTGTGATTTTGAGGACTAGAAAGGACTTACTCTGCTTGCCTCCATCTCCCACAAATCCTTCCGGGTGATATTCTGGTTTTCCACGCTCTCCTGTTTCACCCAAGGGCCATGCTTGGCTTCCATCACCGCCTTGGCAAACCTTGTTGACTCCTCCTGCTGGGGATTTCGGGCTCGACCAACTTCCACCGCTCCAGTGAGGATGCCTGGCTCCGGTGAGGTCGTCTTTCACCGAGCCTTACCCTCCTCTTCCTCGCTGGACTCGGCCCACCATGTCTCCATGGTGGAGAGCAGATACTGCCTGCGGTCTTGGCAGTCCACTCTCTTCCTGTTGTCAGGATTGAAGTGACACCTCTGATCAGAGAGTCATCTGTAGCCTCGCTTTGGTGCAGCGCTGCTCCTCTACAAACAGCCAAATCATACCGCATGTAACAGTAAGTCTGTCCTAGTAGATCCTTTTACTGAATAAAGTACAGAAAACAAAGCCATCAACCAGTTAAAAAACAAAACAAACTTTTATTATCTCAGGAATACAGTAGACTGCTGTGCACAGCACATACGTACAAAAATAAAAGGAAAAAACTTTAATATCCTTACTTAGCATTGTCTGTTTTCAGAAACGAATAGCTGAACTTTGTTTCTTCTTAATTTACAGTCATCAGCAAAACCAAAACTAAGGCAGAAGGTGAGGTATATGAGAACAGAGGAGAGGAATCGAGTGGAGGCTCACTCCTGTCAGAGTAGGAGTTAAAAAAAACACATGAAGCACACACCCTTCATCATGCTAAGAGTCCATTAAACATTATAAAGAAAAGATATTCCTCACCTTGACTTAATTAAATTTGACCTATGATAAGCTGTGGAAAGAAAAAAAAGAGACAACAGATAAATCTGAATAAATTTTTTGGTCAAAGCTGAAAGGTGAGAATTTCCTTTTTAGACACAAACTTTTCCTCTTTTAGGCGTCCAGCTCTGTTTCTGGACAGAAAATCTCTTCTTTACGCTAGCTCATAATCAGGATGTCCTCGATAAGGTGCTGCTAGAGACGTCGGACATCTGGATTGCGAGGTGGGTGAGAGAAGTGCTCGTTGCTGTGCATGCGCAAAGTTCACTTTCAAGCCTTCCTCAGCTGAAACTGCAGGAAATGTCGATTGTGTTTGCCGTTTTCTTTTTCAAAAAAAAGGATGACCGTTTACTCCCGAGAATAAATGTACATCAGTGGTACTACATGCAGCCTCATCTACCACAGCAGTAGGTCTTCATCAGCTTTTGAAACTTCTGCTTGGCGGTGTAGCCTCGGCACTCGCACAAAAAAAACACGTCCCCAGAGCAAAAAGAGATTTCATGTGCGTAGAACACTGGTGTGAGTGGATGTGTTGAGCAGCAGGCGATGCTGTGTCGGTGTGGGGATGCTTCGTCCTGAGGAGGCTGTGGAGGCATCCTGCAGGACCAGGAGAGGCTCTGCGTGACTCTGCTCCTCGCACTGCATTAACTCTGCACATGTCCCCTCCCTAGAAACACCCCAACACCAGTACTTGGAAGCACAGCATGTTGTGGAGCTGCGTTTTAAAGAAGTGGAGCTCTTTTTCAGAGAGGGATGTTTGAAAAAAGGTTGTCGACAGGGAGCCATAGCAGCTACGATTCTGTACCTGTCAGTTAAAGGGTCATCAGTGTACTGAATTACATACATTTAACCAGTAAATAAAGTGTTTGCTGCATCAGAAAGATACTTGAAATCCAAGCTACACCGGAGCACCGCGGCCACCGGGGTTAGGGCCAAGGCTGCTCCGTGGCTCTGACCTTGAACTAAAAAAGGCTGAAAGGAGAGGAGGAAGTTCCAGGGTTACAGCTGGAATCCCAAGGTCCCTGCCTACAGGGTGAGCTGTGGAAGGGGGGTAAAGGGACAGGCAGAGGTGGGTAGCAGGGGGGCCGTAGAGCTCAGGTATGTGGGAAGCTGCCTGTCATCCTGGCAGATCCACATTCCTGCAGGGGCTTTGTCGAACAACAAAGACAGTGGGCCTGCTCCCTCGCATACGTCTTTCCTGGATTTAAATAGTCCTGCTTCCTCTCGCATAAGAGCGGATGGAGGCTGACGGCGAAGTTAACAGCTGCAGAGATTACATGGCTAGATGCACTCTGTGAGACTCCCAGGAATCCTCAGAATGAGGCAAGAAAAACATCTTTGGAATATGTAACGAGATATTTGCACCGTGAGTCTGCAAAGCGCGGCACGCTTTCAGGCTTTGTGAACAAACTGCTACTATAAATATCTCAACTTTAGTCGCAATTTGTGAACTTTCTGACCTTCTGTGCCAGTGTTTTACCATCCAAATGCATCAGATTAAGCTGAAACCAACAGAAATCTTACAGCGTGCATCTAATCCACCAACTGCTCTGTCCTTTAGTCCTTCCAAACACTTGACTGGCTCATCCCTAATTGCGTTTAAGACCATTCGACTTCAGCTCCCAACACCTCGCAGCCACTGCAGTGCTGCTGCAGAACACACAGGCAAGCAGGAGAAGAGGCCCGGGGCACATAATCCTCCACCGGACACACCGACACAAAGATGAAGTGAAGAAACAAACGTATGGGGAACGGCTCTCACCAGAACATTCAGGCACCATCGTCTGGTTCGCTGTGCAGCCTGAACTATTTTTGCCTCCTTCAGGCAACTGCGACAAAGCAGCGTTAAGAAGCTCCTGAATTCTTCTTTTACATTTGCAACTATTTACACTGGTTTCCATTGGCTTTAATGGACAGTAGACATCATTTTCAACAGCAGCTAAAGCTTTGCAAAAAACAGCAACCCACTTTACTGTAGGAGCTCTGTCCAGGACAATGTGCAGGAACGTTTCTGCTCTATCCGCTCAGTCGACTCCTGTGCAAGCCAGGTCCAAACGAAAATGCTCTCCATGCTGGGATAGATAAGTTTCCACCCTGTTTATTCGCTGGCGATGCCACACAGTTAAACTCATGGCCGTGTGCCAGGCTCTATGGCCGACCGCTCTCTGGTCTCAACCACAGATTGTTTATTACTTAATCGATCTAATTACAGAAAAGAAAATAAACCAGAGATAGTCAGCCCCCCCCTTGCCCTCCCCTCCCCTTCTGAGGCCCTCTCCGGAGCGTCAGCCCTATTTCTGACTCCAGCGGGTGTCTCTTACATGCAAGTTTAAGGGGGCCACAAGTGGGAACACCAAGGCACCTTTAAATCGTGCAGCAAAGGTAGTGCATTTAAGTTTCCCCCGCTGCCGGACATGGATGATCGAGCAGGGAACCGTCAAGCGCTCAAAGGTTTGAAAAGTAACAATAAACTCAGCAGATACTTGAGCAGAAGTCCATGCATCCCTTAATCTAGTAAAGTGGTTCTTTGAGGTAATAAAAAGTATTCATTTCACTCTCTAAAAGCACAGAATATAGCTCATCCTCCATCTCAAAAAAAAAAGGAAGTGACACGTCGTTCGGTTACAGCAAGCACCAAGGTAAAGTGAGACAGGCAAAGGCTTCGACTCCCCCGTCCGTAAAAACAATAAGCAGCACAGTATGGCATACATATACAAAGATAGCTATCCAAATATACATATATATAACAGAATAAATATTTGTGTTTTCTTTCGCAGTCCGTGGGTTTGTATATCATGACTATGCATTTCTATGTTACCTGGAAGAACATCCACATGTGCAAATTACTCAGTTATTGCCAGTTTCTCTCATAGTCGCGGGAGGAAATGTGTGACCGTCATGGCGGTGGTGGCCTTGTTGCCTCTCTTTACGCGGCCATGCTTGCTGAGGGCGATGTAGAAGCCCTTGTAAACAAAAGACTCATAGGCGTTGTAGTTGTTGGGCAGCAAAGTCTCCTTGAACTTGCACTCGTCCCTGAAGACTCTCTGGAAAAGGCCGAGGAAAGGGAGAGAAAGACGGGAGTCAGTGGATGGCGCTGGACGGACATCACAACATATGCATGGTTTCCACGTGACCTTTACTTTGGCGAGCAGCCTGCCTGGCCAGCGTGCTTTGAGGGAAACAGGAGGAGGTGGCATGCTGTTGCAAAAGAAATACCCTTTTCAAACGCAGATGGCAGCCTCCTGCTTTTACTGCTGAGCTCGTAAAATAAATCTCAGGTGTGCTGACCGACTGAGTGACCACGTTAACGCGAATCCTGAGGAGGAGCGCGACTAAAAGAGCTGCAACCAAAGTTTAAACGACACACAAACGCGCTGTGGTTGAATCAAAGCACGCATTGTACTCAGAAGTCCTTAAATTACCACATTTAGACATTAGATGCAGGTTTGTTTTGTACTGTCATTTGTAAAAGAAGTACCAAGAAGTATTTATACCGCCGTGTAGAAACACTTTGTGACAAGTTAAAGTCCTGCATGTTTATATCCATAAAATATACTCACAGTACCAGAAGTAAAAGTATTTATCATGCAGAATGGCTCAGCATGTCACTGGATTACACTCTATTATTTAACCCTCCTGCTGTCCTCGTTTACTGGCACCAAAAAATATTGTTTCCTCGTCTGAAAAAAATCCCAATATTCAGCAAAAAAATTCTCCAAATTTCTGAAAATTTGCAAAACCTTCAGAAGGAAAATTCACATAATTCCTTAAAAATTGTATTAAAAAAAATCCCCCAGATTTGACAAGAAAATTCTTGAAAATATTTTCAAAAAATGAGTAAACATCGTCCAAAGAAATCCTAAAAATATCTAAAGTGATTCCATATATATCAGTGAAACTAGTAATATTTGCTTTAAGAACATTCAAATAAAAATCAACCAAAATCCAGTGAAATTTGCTGGATTTTGGTTGATTTTTATGTGAATGTTCTTAAGAAACATTTTTAACATTTCTTTTTTTCCATCAAAAAATGTTCAAAAATTTCCCAAAATGTGGACATCAGAAGTTTCACTGTGAAAATATCTTTTTTTTCCCTCCACATTTTCAAACTAAAATGGGTCAATTCTGACCTGCAGGACGACACGAGGGTCAAAGCTGCAGATGGTGAAAGCGAGGCTAAGTGTAGCTGATATTTAACTCATAAATGTGCTGTATTTTGGACTGAAAATCTAAATCTGCAAAGCACGAAGTGGCTAAATGTGGAGATGAAAGTATGTTTGCTTACAAAATGTAGTAGATATAGCAATGCTTTACTCACTTCAAAGCTTTTAAATGCGCTTTCGTAACAACTTTTCTTAATTTAAGAGCACTTACGTTGTGTTGAACTCTTTCTGAACACACGAGAACCAAATTCTGACCTAAATAAGAAGCTGTCCTTTCAAATAAGAAGAAAGAAGCATGAGTCTGAACCTTAGAGTCTGATATTCAACACAAAGCTGTTGGATCGTTCATTGTAAAATTCAAATCTAAATTTACTTACTATATAATGTCAACTGACAGGTTTATCACTAAACAACAAATACTAAATACAATATTAAACAAACAGCCAAGATTAGTGATTTAAAGTTAGCCTGGAGTCAGATTTGACTTCATAATGTTCCGATTTGAACAGATTTTCTATAATATATCACTGAGAACAATGCTGTAAAACGTCTCTCTTTGTATAAAACCCCCACTGCAACTATTTGATGCCGTCGGTCCCTAAAAATACATGATCTTCACAGAGACACTTGCCTTTGATTTTGCATCTGAGGCTTTAAACAGCGTGTCAGAAGTGACCTACTTTTATAGACCCAGCCTGTTTGTAGTGCCACTGGTTTTTACTGTGTGATTGTTATGAGCAGCTTCATGGCAAATAAGAAAAATATGCAGATTTAAGTGGAGGAAGGTTTACTCAGATCTTCCTCGCTGCATTTCTGATGGAAATATTGCATCTTTTACTCCACTTGTAGTGACTTTGCAGTATATTTATTGGCAGCTGCTGCAAAAATGATCAATTAAATCCCATTTTGCTTGAGTACTTTCGCTCAAAAACAGCTGCTGCTTGCACCGGAGTACTTTGATAATGCAGTATTGCTTCTTTTCGTGGAGTAAAAGGATCGGACTACTAGATTCTGACCCAGCTCTCTCCTGTGGGGCTCCTTGGACCCTGCTGTGAAGCCCCCCTATCATCGGGGCATATTAATAACACAACAGCGCTCATAAACTCGTGGATGCAGCAGCAACATGAACTCGTCTTACACTGATGTGTGGCACAGAAAGAGAGAGAGAGAGAGAGAGAGAGAGAGAGAGAGAGCAGTTGCGCACAGACGTACCGTTCCGTATAACCTTCCCCTGCTGTTCATTGCGACAAACAGCTCACTCCTCACTCCGAACAGGCTGATCACTCCTCGGTCCACGGTGGAGATCTCTATCAGACCTGGACAAACACAGTGTTAAGGTGGGGAGGGGAAGCAAACATGGGAGTCACACTGCGCCTGTGGAATGGGGGGGAGAAAGTCGCGTAAAACTGGCCTCTGCAGCAGTGATGGGTGTAACCTTGCAGGTGCACTGCGACTGGATGATGCTCAATTAGCGCCGTGACACTTGTGCATGTTAGACATTAAAGCTCCACTGCGCGCTCAGAGGACGTGTCCTGCTGCAGAGGAGGGGGACGCGGGGGTAAAAATAAGTCAGCAGCGTCTAAACCGGCTCGAGCATTCATGTCATGTTTTTGGGTTGGGAGGATATTTCGCGCTGCACGGATGCAAAGCGAGGCTCGGTACGCTGTTTTTTTTTTTTTTTTTTTTTTTTGCGCTCTGGGAAACTTTCAACCATGCCGACACGTCTGATTAAATGTCATGCAAAGACAAGCGAGGCGGCTGTGAACTTTTCCACAGCCTGCGCATAGGGTTACGCTCTTCTGATGCAACTCACTGTATTGGTTCTCATTGTGTGCACCGTTTATCCTGCCGTCCGGGAGCACCTGCAGGTGAAACCCAATGCCCACGTTGCAGTAGAGCCGTCGCACTCTTTTGATGCCCTGCAAATAGTCACTCTCCCAGTTCAGCTCCGATTTCCCCCCGCTTATACCCAGATAGGAGCGGGAGAAGAGGGTCTCCCACTTCTTTTCCAACAAAGTCGCGTTAGTCCTGCTCGGAATCGGGTAAGACGAAGCGATTCCCCACAGAGAAGTCCACAGTACAATCACTGCTGGCAGCGTCCAGTGCGCCCTGGCCCCGCTGGACATGCTGTAGTGGCACCTTTGCGCAGAGGCCATCCAGGTTACCTTTGGGGCGCGTGGTCAAAGTTACCTGCCCTAGAAATGCAACTCTTCTTGTTTTCTGTCCTTTGGCATGATGGTGGTGAAGGCTTAGTTTGGGATCAAGGCAGATCAAGGCCCCATAGCCCGAGATCTGAGCAGCAGCAGCAGCAGCAGCAGCAGGAGGAGGAGGAGGAGAGGGACGGAGCGCGTCGGAGCTTGAATTGGTGCCGGTGGCGATGATCATCTTTCGCCGCTCCGAGCCTCTGTTCAGGCAACGCTGGCCGTGGAGGGGGGACTACCACTCACCCGCAAAAACCAGCTCACCTTGCTCCCCCGACTCTCACATCCTAAAATGACATCACTGTGACTTCACAACCCCCCCATCAAAAGTAGGAGGAGGAGGAGGAGGGTTACAGGAGCCCAGCAGCAGTAGTTCTGGTGGGAGTGATGGGGGCTGCTGCGCCTTCAATCAGCGCCAAACAAGCCGGACAGGACGAGGAGAAGCGCGTCCTGTGGCGCATTTCAGCGTAAAAACCTGCTCGGAGGTGTTGCAGTTCCAACACTCCTGAATCAGCTGATCCACCAGATTTAGGCTCAACTCTGAGGCCGAGAATTTACAAAGCTACACAGAGGACGTTAAGGACAGCAATGCCACGAAATAGTTTTATATTAACCCTCATGTTGTCCTGCGGGTCAAATTGACCCATTTTGAAGTTTAAAATGTGGAAAAAGTACAGATTTGAAAACTTCCAGATTTCAACATTTTTCAGTAAATTTTTGAACATTTTCTGGTGGGAAAAAAAGAAATGCTTAAAAATGTTTCTATAAGAACATTCAGGAAAAAATCAACCAAAATCCAGCGAACTTCACTGGATTTTGATAGATTTTTTTCCACTGAAAGTTCTTACTTATATATATATAGAATCACTATTATTATTATTATTACTATATTTTTTAGGATTTTTTGGAAGATTTTTAGTCTTTTTTTGAAAATATTTTCAATTTTTATTTTTTAATTTTTATTTCTTGCCAAATATGTTTTTTTTTTAAATAAAACTTTTCAGGGAAACACTTAAGTATTTTTCTTCCTGAAGATTTTGCAATTTTTTTTTAAAACTTGGGGAATTTTTTGGTGAATTTTTGGATTTTTTTCAGACAAGGGAACAATATTTTTTGGTGCCGTAAATGAGGACAACAGAAGGGTTAATATTTTTTTACACTTCGCTGAGTTAGATTTTTATTTTCGTCACAGATTACCAAAGAATAATTAATTTTATAGCAGTTTAACCTTTTAAATGCCAGTTTATTTGCATATTTTTAAAATTTCCACTGTTCTGGGAGTGTCACAATGAAAAAAATCATAAATTTTACATTTTACACAGAATAAAAAGATGACTAAAATAAATGAAACTGTCATAAAATATTATATTTTTAATTGTTGTTTTTAAATTTACCAAGTTAGGTTTATCAAATACATGTAAAGTGATATTAATGATTAAAAATAATTTATTCTTTCTTTGTTCAACCATATTCAGGAACGCATTTAGAAAAAATAATAAGATCATAAAAACAGAAATGCTGGGGCTCAAACTTACGTCTGCAAAATATAAACACTTCATCAAGTAAAAGACAGATAATAACTACAAATACTTCCTGTTTTCCTCATTTCATATGTCACAAAATGCATGTACAAGGTCGATGAATTAAGGCCAGAAAATAATGTAGGCCTGAAAGTCACCCTCGCTCTGCTCGTATTATTTTGAAGGCAAGCTAACCTAGTTTTTCAGTCTTCCTCTTCCTAACTGGGATGGCTTGACCCGGCTCTTCCTCACATGGGAGACCTGTGATAGAGTGTGTGTGTGTGTGTGTGTGTGTGTGTGTGTGTGTGTGTGTGTGTGTGTGTGTGTGTGTGTGTGTGTGAGAGAGAGAGTGTGTGTGACTTTCATTGGCGTTGAGCAATCATGGGATGGATGGATGGATACAGTGTCCAGAGCCCAAATCGGGACGGTGGTCATATGTCCTGGCAGCCTGCGGCCTTATTTAGAAGGAAGGTGTAAAAACAGTCACAGCCAGTCACAGGAGAGCAAATGGCAATCCTGTCTGACACTTCCTTAGCTGTTTGTCCAGGAAGTTTACACAACCAGATATTCTGCCTGGTCAGATTGCGCGTTATTATTGTAAGTAACACACCCTGCAACTAACATAAAAATACAACCTGCGTGGATCAAATGCGTGACATTGTTTTGTGTAACCCGCTAAGTGCAGGTCCAGAAATAAAGCGCTAAAAGATATATGAGCAGAGATCCGTGGTGCTGGTGGTCATAATTGAGAAAAAGATAGCATTTATTGTGGAGAAATTAACACATTTTGCGTACACCCTGCCTAAAAATGCCCCGTATTATCAAATTATTGTGACTTATTTTATAGTGTTGCTTTAAACCTTCTTAGGCCCCATCCACACGAAGACAAAACGCTTAACAGTTTCAAAAACAATCGCCATGAAGATGAAGGCGTCTCAGAAAATGTGTGCGTCTACATGAATGGACTCGATAGGCATGGAAACGCTGTAAAACACATGAAAGACCTCTAGGGGCGCTGTAACGATACGAAACACGCAAACGGAAGAAAAAACAGTGGGCACTTGCAGCAAAACTTGTAAACAGAGACCAAGCTAATGTGTCCTCGATAATTGTTTGTTCAACTCGGTGGTGATTGAGAAGAAGGAGATTTTGCTGCAACAGGGACAGTAGGGTTACTAGCTTCATCAGCTCATTTGCTACACTGTACGCCGCCATTGTTGTTGTCGTTGCCGCGTGTGGCGCATGAGTGTCGAAACTATGACGCAAGCGTATCTGAAAAGTAGCGGATAGCCAGTAAAAACAGAGCTGCGTATACGGCATTTCAAAATCTTTCCACTCTGGAACCCGTTTTCAAAAATGATCGTTTACAGACCCCCAAAACGCCGTCTTCGTGTGGATGATGCGCAGATTCGGCAAGAAACCTATGCGTTTAGACCTCGGTTTGTCTTCGTGTGGATGGGGTCTTATTCTACATTCTTAAACAGCACACAATCTAAATTTACAACAAAACGTTTAGAACATACTGTAATTGCAAGCAGATGTTTTATAATGAATTACTGAACATTTCCTTGTAGTATTGAGGTATAAAATATAATATCGTTCAGCGTTCTGAACTTCTTTCAGCATTGAATTGTTTTGGTGTCACTGTTAAATATGCATAAAACACTGTGAGATTAAAAATAGTCCGAGTGCAGTGGGTTCCGACCCCCTCCACATCCCTGTTTGCATCCCGTCCTGCTGCTGCTGCTGGTGGGAGATGAATCCTCAGGGGAATTCCCAGGACGTCACCGAGCTCTGAGGCCCCGAGGTGCTTTCTGCTGCCAGGGAGCCTCAGGCCCACCTTAGCAACCGGAGAGGCCCGGTTACTGACAAACAGCAGCAGCAAGGAAAGCCATGATGGAAAAACAACAAACAAACAAAACATTTTAGATTTATTTATATCCTAAAATGTAAAGAATCCTGTCGTGTATATTGACATGCATGTTGAGAGACATTAAAAATCATATTTAAGTGGCATAACTACACGAAAGTAGTTAAAAGATACTAAATAGAAAATGTATATAATCTAAAAATAGCAAATATTGAGTATTTTTTTCGCTCTTAATTAAAATCACAATAATCCACACAATTGTAGATCAATACTTTCAAATAGTCTAAAGTTAAAATGTTAACCTGTTCGAAACATAAAATGTACTTACATATGGATGCACTGGTAGTAGGGTCATAATTGTGGGACTTTTTGCGTCATAGTCGACATTTTTGCTGTTTTCAGGTCTAAAATCAACATGGCCGCCTATAACCAAACACCACATGGTATTTTTAGAGAAAGATTCTTCTAGATATTTTATATACAACTGAGTAAAATTGAAATTGAAAGTTATTTCTAAAGATATTGTAGTAGACCTGTTGACGACTTTGTATTAAATAAGTCAGAAAGTCTTGGAGGCTTTCCAGTCTTTTCTTCAGGAGGAAATGACATCATGTGGAGCAGGTCATGTGATCTGGAATTAACTCACTTCCTGGAGAGGTGTTTCTGTGATGGGGAACTTAGTTGAAAGTGATTTCTCGGACAAGGACGAAATGTATTATTTTCCATATAAAATTTTGATATATTGCCAAAAAAATTAAATATGTCATGATTATCTCAATACATAATGATGTATATTTAAAGTATTATAACTATTAATATATGTTGGAATCATAATAGTAAATACTAATGTATTAAAAGTACATATATTCATATATTATGCATGAAATCGGTCACAAAATAACAAGGGAAAGATGGGAGGTAAAGTTTGAACATATCTGAGCATGTTATCTATCTATCTGTCTATCTGTCTATCTGTCTATCCATCCATCCATCTATTCATCCATCCATCTATCTATTCATCCATCCATCCAACCATCTATCCATCCTTCCGTCCATCCATCCATCTATCCATCCATCCATCCATCCATCCATCCATCCATCCATCCATCCATCCATCCATCCATCCATCCAATACATTTATAAAAGTAGAATGGTGTCTGTCCTATCATACTACCTATAGGTGTGGAAAAATGACCAGCTGTCACAGCATAAAACACAAAGCACAGCTCAGTATCTCTCGTTTTTCTTGGGGTGTTATTTGCTGTTTCTAACTACTCCTGGGTTTTTTGTCCACAATAAATCCTGCTGCTCTTGAATGCTGACTTCTCTTGGAGATTTTTTAAAGATACTTAACATTTGAACATGGTCAAGTCTTAGTCTCTGGTCCATCATTTGGGACAGTCTATAGAAACAGACACACACAGAGTGGAGTAGATGCCAGTACAGTGGAGATAATGGTACTCTAGCTGACAGAACTCATTACAGCCATTCAACCATTTTTTCTTTTTTACAAAATTAGCATGGGCTAATTTTTGCGTAGTTTATTTTTTGTTGTAATCGTGTAAACAACCTTTCTGGTTGTAAATGAAATGTGAACGGAGGGATGATGTGTGGCCAACGTGCCTGTTTGTTTTCGTCACAGACGCTGATATCCAGCTTTTGTGATCGTCACAGGCAGAACCTTTGAAGCTCCTTAAAGTAAGACTTTGAATTAAAAAACTCTATTTACGATTTTGCGTACCGCTTTGATGCTCAGTGTGGATCAGGAGATACTAGGGGTGTAACGAAATTTCATGCCACGAAATAAAAAATGACGAAATAAAATTCAAAGACACGAAATAAAAAACGCGAAGGAGCGCCGTGCACCACTGAGACTGATGATTTTTGACCCTCCTCGCCTACCGTAGCAAAACACTCGCTTCAAAGCGGAGGAAGACGAGGTTGAGGAATTAGCTGATGCTCCTTCATCAAATAAATCGGTTGTGGCTTCCTGTTTAAACGACGAGAGAACGGTGAGAAGATTGCGGATAAAACAAAAACCGTGTGCAAAGTATGCCGCTACAGTTCGCCGTATACTGCGGCGAGTACGACTAGTTCACAGTTCAGACATTTATAGGTCAGACTGCAGCTCCTACGACTGCTGTTTGTTTTCCTTTTCATTCAAGAATGTAGTTATCCTGATTGTTACAACAACAAAGCACTTTTTTATTGAGATTTTATGTTTGTATTTGCACTGTAGTCTAAATAAAGGGGAAAAAAAACTACGATTTTGTTATTTTTCAAAGAGCATTGATTTTGTACCGATGCAGCATTATTTTTTGTATGTCTGCATCAGGAAGAAAATAAAGAAAATTAGATTTTTGCATAACTTCCTACTGCTGGGGATTTTCTTTAATCTTTATTTCATATCGTGAGTATTTCGTATCGTGAGCCCTGCTTCGTATTTCGCATCGTTTCGTGAGTTGACCGTTTCGTTACGCGCCTAGGAGATACCCATTTTCCGTTGGATTTGGGTCACTTTTGACCCATGTTGCGCATCAAAGTGTTACTTTTAAGTAGAAGACCTGAAATCTTCCTTCAGTTTTGGCCTTTAACAACTCATTTTAATCATTTTTATTCCAAATTGTTTGAAATAGCGATATTGGGCAGCATAAATTAGCCAGAAGGTAACGATAGCCTCATACTTCCGCGATAAAATCGAATGATGCCATCATGTTTCGCTTCATTTGGGTGGCAGTTCGTCAGCCTTTAACTCGATAGAATGAAGTGCAGGAGAAAACCAGATCTTTTTAGTCCCAGCGGGGCAGACAGACGAGACCACGCTGAATCGCAAATTAATGAGACAGGATCTTGATTTGCTGCGTAAGCACATGGCTATGCAAACCACGGCAACCAATAGCCTGAATAGACAAAAGTACTGGGTTATTGACAGAGTGGAACTTAAATCAATCGAGAGTGGGCTCTGTTAATGAGACGCTGCTGAGCTCCTGAGATTAATTCGGCTAATTGCGTTACAGCGGCGTGACGCTGAGGCTGCTCTTTGGTGATGACACCTGTTTAATATTCAATAAATCAGAGGCGAATGCTTTTCAGACAGAACTGCACAACACTATGATAAAATATTGCATCTATTTTGACTCTACAGATTAGCGGTTTATTCAATTAAAGTAGGAAAATAATGAAAAATGTGTAAGACTACAATTCCCATAATAAAAAGACACAACAAAACCAAAAAAAAGTAACCCCAATGATATCACTATGGCATCATCAGGGTTTTTTTATTTTTTTGCTGTTTTTGCAAGAAAAGAAAAATAAATTAACTGTTATGTTAGTTAAGGATTGACTAGTTAACTAATCTGTTAGATCTTTGAGCCAGAGATCCAAAGAATAAACTGAATAAACTCCAATTATTGCAACTGGAGTGCAGAGGGAGGTGGATGGAAACTTGCCCTCATAACACAGCAGATTAATTGCTCCTTTGGACTCGCTTTGACTAAATATATTAGAGCTGAAGTAGAAGACACAAAAACTAGAGCCTCAAGCAGGAGAAAAGTGTCTGCAGCTCACTATTGACACATCAGCTGTCTTTTTTGCAATTATAGGATCTATTTAGTGCTCACACACACACACACACACACACACACACACACACACACACACACACACACACACACACACACACACATCAATCAGAAAAGCAGAGCGAGGAAATAGCTCTACAAACAGCTTTTGTGCATATTACCAAGGTGTAAGTAACCGGATACAGGAGGATGCAAAGCTCTTTCAATCACTGTTTTATTAACGTGGGCTTTAAAAGATGATATTGAAACAACAGCTGGGGAAACCCACAGATGGAGAGAGGATTCCTCTGGCATGACATCAGGATCACTGGCATAGACGGGCAGTCATACTCTGTGTGGGCTGACGAAGCCGCACATGACGACACAGGATTATTATCTCACAATCCCAGCAGTTAATGCCGCTCAATGTGATTAGCTTTACAGGTATTTGTCATCTATCTAATATCATGGCAATTCGTTCATTAAATGTGGAGATATTTTACAGAAAACCTCAATATGACGCTCGAGGAGAAGTCAAAGGCCCACCTGAGTCATTAGTTGGTGAAGGATTTTGTGCTATACCATCCAGTAGATGCAGTTCTTTTGCTTATTATGCTAAAAACACAGTGTTTGTTTCTGTCCCACGAGGCTCTTTTGAGGTGACTTTTTCCTCCTGAATTCCCTGAAGTGGACGTCGGTGTGCTGCTGGTGCGCCATGTTGGCCCCGAGCGGTGTCAGTTCGAGTCCCTGGCTCCGGCCCAAATCCGGAGCTCTCGGATTCAAGGCATAGCAAGTTCAAGAGAGGATGAGGCTCCGAGTGGTAACATAACGCTAGTTAGAAGGAGCGTAGGATGAGGTCCTGAAAGGCAAGAATGTGGTCTGGGAGCGTTTCTATCGCCATCAAAAAGCACAAGTCCAAATCGTTTCAGCCAAATTAAGAGATGCTATGTAGAAAAAAGCCAGAAATCAGCATGTGATTGGAATTGTGAAGGCTGTAGGAGGCTAACCTTTGATTAGAGGGCATTATATGAATTTCATAGATAAATCCCAAACAGTTGACTCTGTCAGCAATGACCGTGCAAAGTTCAGGACGGTTTGAAACAGGAAATGACCCATTTTCAACCAATGAAATGCAAACTTTTACTAATTTTAGCGCTGGACCTGAATATCCCGAATATCCGAATATTCGTTCGCTATGGTGGTATCCGGATATTAATATTTTGGTATCCGAATATTCGCCCTCCCCCGGTCAGACGTTACCGGGCGGAACGAATACTCGGCGTTACCATCTTCCCTCCGCCTTCGGCCCACATCGGCTCATCCCGTCGTGTGATCACATAAACATATACACACATGTCTATGTGATCACCCCCCCCCCCAGACGAAAATACGAATATTCGGAGCTCGTCTCTTCCCTTCGCCTTCGGCACACATCGGCTCATCCCGTCGTGTTCGGCTCATCTCGGCTCCTCCGCTCGTGTTTCTTAGCACCACCCGAATGGCCGGGTTGCTGCCCACTCTGACGTCACGCTTCACTTCGTTGCATAAACACAAGACAAGATGCTGAAGACCTCCGCTGTTCGGGAATTCTTCGGATATTCGTCTTAAATAGGACCCGAATATCCAGAGACCAGAAACCACTATTCGGGCCAGCCCTACTAATTTTATAAGAAATGTTTGGTGAAAATTGATTTTTTTTTTCCTCACTTTGTTAAAATGTTAATGTAAGTTGTATTTTTTTTAATATACTGGAAGACACGTCATTAGCAAAATACACAATTATTGTCGTGGCTTTGTATTGAAACTGCAGTGCACCAGTGACTGATCCAAAATATTTTGGATTTTGACTTGAACAGCTTCGTACGTAGCAAACCCTAAGAACCACCCTGTCACCTTGTTCATCCTTGAATCCTTCTTCTCCTTCAGAATTAATTTCGGGTTTGAACATGTTGGCTTTATTACTCCAATACTAGATCTTTTTATTGTGTATGGAGTGGTTTTACAGTGACTGAGCAATAAGTATCTGAGCCAGGACTGTCAAACTCATCTTAGTTCAGGTTCCACATTCAGCCCAATCTGATCTCCAGTGAGCAGTAAAATCACAGCTTAATAACCCAAAAATAACCACAACTCCACATTTTTCCTTTTAGTGCAAAAATGTTCACATTTCAGGAATTATCTTTTTACACCACATTATGAACAACCTGGACTTTATTAAGAAAAATAAATTCAATTTCAATATTATGCCTCAGTTTGTCATTTACACATCGCAACGTACAAAATATTACAAAAATGAGACACAAAATGACAAATGTCAGACAAAAAAGACACAAACAACAAAAAAAAGACACAAAGCGACAAAAAACAAACACAAGTGAGAAGAAAAGACACAAAACGAGACAAAAAATAACAACAAAAGCAAAATACCAAAAATAAGACAAAACACACAAGCGAGACAAAAAGGAAACACAAGATGAGAAAAAACATGAGACACATGACAAAAGTCAGACAAAAAAAGACCAAAAACAACAAAAACAGGACAAAAATGAGACACAAAACGACAAAAGAACAATCTAGTATTTCACTTTATGATCAAAACTTGTCATGGTCTAGAAATGATTTTAAATTTATAGTTTTACTAATTTACAATCTGCAGTTAATGTCTTCTCTGTAATTTTTACACTTTGATTGGACCCTCTGGAGGACCACTTTTGGCCCATGGGCCTCATGTTGGACACCCCTGATCTATGCCAGCTCAGGCAGGAAGATGAAAAGCTTCTATTAATATCACTTTGATACATAGAGATGAGTTCTTAGGGCTAAAATCAAATACCAGAGAGGGATCTTAACACCATCACTGATATCTTTCATCACATTAGCATCATATCATTTAGTTTGCAGCTCAAAAAGCACCTTTCAGTTTAAGATCACAACTTTCATGTCAAACCAAGTGGATGTTCCCAGCACTGCTAAAAAACATCACAGTCAGTCCTATGACAATCTATCTATGGCCACATGTGACTAAACTGACACTACATCTCATTAAAAGACTAAAAGACAGAATGTTCTATTTATCTCCAACTTTAAGCCATTAAAAGTTGAGTTCCTTCTCAAGTAGACGGAACAGCAATCTAGTGATCGATCCGGGGGCTTGTAAAACCGTAACCGTACCACCCTGAAAGGAGCTTGGGGTTCCCATTTTTGCTGACCCAGCTTATGTATAATTCAACAGCCAAAAACTGCACTGACTTCTGCTCTCTTCCTTTGTTGCTTTGTGAAAGCGTGGCACAGAGAGGAGCAGCTATAATCCTGGGGGAGCCTTGCTAGCATGACATTCACTTCTAGTACAGTGATAGCTGAACCGTGTGAGAAACCGGCTTCTTTCATTATTATTTTGTGGAGCTCCGAGCTGCACAGGAAAGACAAAGAGCTGCCCGTCGGAGAGGGAGAGTTCCCAGTAAAAATATCTTTTCAAGGGTACAGCTCGTGCACCTTGCAGCGAAAGATGTGTGTGCTGCTAAATTGGGCGTAGAGTGACTAAGGGGAAAAGCAGCGAGGCAGAGGTGACTTTTCAGCTGGTTACAAATCCCAACCAATGACACAGCATGTTTTTTGTGCTCATGTCAGTTTGATTTACAGTACTCCAGAACAAAAAAAAGGAGAAGAATCTGTCACTGGATTGTTTGGATGACCAATAGGAAGGCTTTTAGCAGCAAACAGAGACAGAAGAGTTACTGCACTTCTGTAAATGTACCACTTTGGCCAGAAATCACAATCACATCACTGTACAAACTATGCATTTTGGAAAATATTCTTAACCCTCGTGTCGTCTTGCAGGTCAAAATTGACCCGTTTTAAAGTTTGAAAATGTAGGAAAATAATATATTTTCACAGTGAAACTTCTGATGTCCACATTTTCAACATTTTTGGGAAATCTTTGAACATTTTTGGTGGGAAAACAAAAAGATTCTTAAGATTATTCACAAAAAAATCAACCAAAATCCAGCAAATTTTGCTCGAATTTGGTTGTTTTTTTTGTGAATAATCTTAAAGAAAATATTAGAAGTTTCACTGATATATATGTAATCACTTTAGATATTTTTAGGATTTTTTTAAAAAGGATTTTACTCATCTTTTGAAAATATTTACAAGAATTTTCTTGCCAAAGTTGGGGGATTTTTAAAAAAAAAAAAACTTAAGGAATTATTGGAATTTTCTTGAAGGTTTTGCAAATTTTCAGAAATTCGGGGGATTTTTTTTGATGAATTTTTGGACTTTTTTCAGACGAGGAAACTATATTTTGTGGTGCCTGTAAATGAAGACAACAGGAGGGTTAAAAGAACTGTTGTTTGACATTTACCTTTTGGGAATTAATTGTAATACGCTGTTAAACATGACTTGTGAAGACTAGATGGACAACAAAACGATCACATCTATGTATAAATACTTCTGATTCCAGAAAATAAGTGCTTGTCCAGTCTCAATAACAGAGTCGAAAGCCGAACATCATGACCACTGATCTTCCTTTAAGCCCAGTGATCCAGTTCTGATCCCAAGAGAGCTGAAAGACACCTAACGGTCTGCTCAACAAGCTGCCATCAAGCCGTTTTGCAGCCTGGAGCTGAAGAGTGTGAGCTCAGCAGGGCAGTTGATTCATGAAACCTTTAGCGTGAGATCGCGAGAAGCAGCATCAGAGAAGTGCCAGGTTCAGAGCAGTTAATATTGCACCTATCTGCTTATCTGTCGCTGGATGCTGAGAGCTGGACTTCCGGTTTATCGCTCCACCGTCCACGAGGAGCATTAATGGAATAACTCCTGCCAAAAAAACTATTATGTCAGTTTCAGTGAGCAAAAATAGACATTTATTAATGTGATTAGATTCATTAGGGGGGCAATCTATCTAAAAGAATTATTTTTTTCTTTCCCAAACACTAAAAAATGGGAGCACTCAGTTCGGGCGTTGCCACGTCTTCAACCGTCTTCTCCTTCGAGGCAAAAGCTGGCAGACTTTCTGGAGGCCACGGGGGGAAGAGCTCTGTTTATGTGGCCGCCACGCTGAAAAGTCAGACAGTTTGGTTTATGGTTGTAGGAAGAGACAGAGATCAGAGGAGGTGTCAGCTGCTGAGTCGGCTGCCGATTCCCCCGGCTCCTCTTCCCTCTCTCCCAGGAACCCAACACCAAACCGGGCCACCAGGACCGAGCAGGAGAATGCGAGGAATTCTCTCAGCGCATTTGCTCACCGCTTTGCACGTTCTCACCCCGGCGGGATGAAAACGCCGCCGCCGGCCCCGAGGATGCGACCACCTTGCTCCACGGAGGGCGGGCGAGGGGCGGCAATGAGCAGAGGATCACGGCAATTTGGCTGATGGGCGGAGGAGAGCGTCAGGAATGGCACACCGCTGAGAGAGTGAGTCATCCTGGAAGGGAGCTGCTGTCATTCCGCCAGCACAACAAAGATCAGATCATTTATTTTTGTCACGGCCCCCGCTGGATGAAATCTAAACCCATAAGGAGTTGATCAAAGGTTCTGGCCTGCTGCCTGTCCTGGAGAGCAGCTACCAACGAATGACATTCAAGAAAGACCCAGAAGAGTCAGCGGCCACTCTGTTTCATCCAGATCAGCTTTCTTTTAAAGCAAAATATGTGTTTGGGTCTTTATTGATAGGGAAAGAAGAAGGGCGAATGGGGGGGAGTGACGTGCAGCAAATGGATCGCTGCTCAGGCCATTAGCGCCCATGTGGTATGTGCCCTAACCGCTCGGCTATCGGGTCGCCCTGACCAGTTTTCTTTTTTAAAGCTGGAGTGCAGGGCTTTTGCATATAAATGAGTTCACACCATGCTGTTTAACCCTATCAGCACCAGGTTAATCGGTCCGTTCTGCGAAAAATGGGCCCACTGAAGTTTAAAATCTGATGTCTGTGGAACATTCTAGTGTGCTGGTAGCAACGAGTTTACCTCAGCCGGCTCTGATTGGTTTGCCAGAGCTGAAGAGAGGAGAAACGTAACCCTCCTGGTGTTTTTATTTACGGGCAACACAAAATGTTGTTTCTTTGTCTGAAAAAAATCCAAAAATTCAGCAAAAAAAAATTACCAAATTTCAGAAAATTTGCAAAACCTTCAGGAAGAAAATACCAATAATTTCTTAAAAGTTTCCCTTAAAGGTTTTATGTTAAAAAAAAAAATCCCCCAAATTTGGCAAGAAAATTCTTGTAAATATTTTCAAAAAATGAGTAAAAATCTTCCTGAGAAATCCTAGAAATATCCAAAGTGATTCCATATATATCAGTAAAACTTCTAATATTTTTTAAGAACATTCACAAAAAAATCAACCAAAATCCATCCAATTTTGCTGGATTTTGGTTGATTTTTTTGCGAATGTTATTGAAAAACATTTTTTTTACATTTCTTTTTTTCCACCAAAAAAATGTTCAGAAATTTCCCAAAAATGTTGAAATTGTGAAAAAAAAATTTCTGTGAAAATGTGTTTTTTCACCATTTTCACACTTTAAAATGGATCAATTTGACCTGCAGGAGGGTCAATACACTCCTGTACTAATGAGACGTATTGTTGGGGAAACCTAGGTAGAGTGAAGACCTTTGTAAAAGAGAAACCTGCTCTTCAAAGGAAGTACTGCAGTTTAAAAAAAAGAAAGAAAAAATCTGACAGCAAGGAAAACACCTTAAACGCATGGTGTGATTACTGTCACTGCCACAAGAGAGAAACAAAAGCTCCACACTGCTGGTTTAAATAAAGTCGTTTACTAGCAAATAAAAGGCAAAGCTGCAGTTTTCCTGCACTAAAAGCTGCTTTCACTACAAAACAAGAAGTGACGTCTTTGTTTCAGCCGTTTTTTTTTTTTTTCCAATTAAGAAGCTAAAAAGGGCTAAATGATGGAAGTCTGTCATCAGTTTTGACAGGAGACCCACATTTTTCCTGAATCAATTCTTACTATTACCACCTTTACAGGCCTCTTTGATGACATCACAGCCAGTAAAACAGACATCTGCATACTGAGCAACAGAACAGAACAGGGTAAAGGCTGAGACACTGAAGCAACACTGTGCTCTAGATGACTTGGCAGAAACTGACCGATTGCTGACTGAGGAAAAAACGGAGCAGCTGTGTGAGCAGTAGTGACGACTGGTGGGCAGGTGTGGAATAACAAGAGCAATGGAGGAGAATGGAAAATGGAAAATGATTGTAGTGCTGCATGTTGTGTCTTTGTAGTTATTTATAGTTCAGTTCTATATCCATATATTCCAGTAGATAAGCTCCCATCTACTGTTAGTCGCTGTATGTAAGCGATAAAAGGCGCAGCTTCACACATCAGCCTCATGCTGGTAAGATAACCAAAGATATGTAAACAAAGTGTGGTTTACTGGAGATGAGCTGTGAAACGTCCATAACTGCTCCTCTAGCTGTTCCTCTCACATGTGGACGTCGCCCTCTGGTGTCAAACAGAAGCTAAGACAATCTGTCTCTATCAGAGATGACACCTCACTGCATTGCAGCATTGGACACTGGCAAGTAGTTTGAACAAGATCAATGACACTTTACTTTGAATGAAACTTGTGAGAAGTCTTTTTACTTAGGGTATTGATTCCCTGCGCCACATAAATGCACAAATCTTGGTGCAGTGATTGTTTACAGAAGCATACTGGCCTCTTTAGATGCACGATGTGTCGTCCAGGTGCTCGGCTGAACGTGGTAAACTGTGTCACCCTCTGCATTGCAGATGGCGTATCTCAGTGGAATATTAAAATAACATGCGTTGTCAGTGCATCTGCTACAGATTGCAGCGAGTTTCTTCACCAACTGATCAAATGTTAACCCTCCTGTTGTCCTCATTTACGGACTCCAAAAAATATTATTTCCTTATTAGAAAAAAATCCAAAAATTGAGCAAAAAATCCCCCAAATTTCAGAAACTTTGCAAAACTTTCAGGAAGAAAATTATAATAATTCCTTAAAAGTTTCCCTTAAAGTTTTATTTAAAAAAATCTCCCAAATTTGGCAAGAAAATTCTTGTAAATATTTTCAAAAAGTGAGTAAAAATCTTCCAAAAAAAATCCTAAAAATATTAGTGAAATTGCTTATGTTTTCTTAAGAACATTCACAAAAAACAACGAAAATCCAGGGAATTTTTTTTAATGTTTCTGTTTTTTTCCACCAAAAAATGTTCAAAAATTTCCCTAAAATGTGGACACCAGAAGTTTCATTTTTTTTCACATTTTCAAACTTTAAAACAGGTCAATTTGACCCGCAGGACAGTGAAAACTTGTGAGTATTTTCCTCTACTTAACATAGGGTTGCATGTTTACTGAGCAGGATTATTCCTCGTGGGGCAGCTCACTGAGAGGCCGCTGCAGTCAGAAGCATGCGGACACTTATTGACCATTAAAGATGGCCGTGTGTTTCGCGGCACAGGGGAATCTCAGATAGCCGATCCATCAACAACAGTGAGAGCTCTGCATCCCAGGCATGACGAGACACAGCTCAGCGAGGTCTCATGTGCTCGTGTGCTTTTGCCCCTGACCTGCCCGTTGAAAGGTCGCCCTAATGAGACTGCCCCCCGAGTGCCCTTCAAGCGCCACGCTGGGCCACAGGAGACAATGCTGCGTTACGGATGCTATTTTGAAAGGTGTAAAACGGGCAGCGTTGAATTATTGCCGGCCCTTTGATGCTGTTTTTATCCCCACTGACCCGTCGACACACGTAATCACGCCGACATTCCTCATCCGGGACCTGATATTGGCGCCCAAAAGCACGAGCAGCAGGTTGTCAGGATGATTCAGCACCGAGAAATGCTTTTCTTTTATTCAGCTTTTGCTCTTCTGCTGTGCTGCTCTTGTTTTGTGTTAGCAGAGCGGTTTTTGGAGCCAAAGTGGATTCATAGATAAATAAATCTCATCGAGACTCAAATGGTATCCAAGGGAATATCAGTAATGTTGCATTTATGCTAGGGCATTAAATTATTAGATTTTATCATTGAATTTGTATTTAACTCTTGTAAACATGCTTTGATGAGTAAAATTGATGGTGTTTTAGTTTTATTATTTTTTCAGGGTTTTTTCTTCTGTAAAATACTGAATTATTTCACTATTTTAGAACTATATGACTAAGTCAAATCAGATAAAAATACTAGGGCCACATTACAGTCCTGGAAAAAACAATTAGACCACCGTTGTCATCAAAAAGAGTGATTATGCAAAAAAAAAAAACCACTAACCCCTGTGTGTCTCATGTGACTAAAACAGACAGAAAAGAGAACATGAAATGCCTAAAACCACTGTTTTTGTCAGCACAAAGCCACACCTTTTCATATAAGAACTTAAGTGATTTTGGTTAATTTCAAGAAAACCACAGAAAATATCTAAATACCAGCTCTTAAATTAAACGCTCATGAGCTTTTTTTGTTGCTATCATTACATTTGTCCAAATAAATGTACCTTTAGTGGTACCAGGCATTAAAATGAACAAGAAACTGAACAAAACAAGGGTTGTTTGATCATTTTCTCCATAACTGTGTGTGTGTTCATGTCATAGTGAACTTGCATATGAGTACATGTTTGCAGCTTGTGAACGGTATTCCCATCGATGTCCAATTTATTACCAAAACTAGACATTTTTAGTCCACATTGGGACACAGAAAGGCCTAAAAAAACAAATTCCACATGTTGCAATTGAACCTACACTCCCTGTCAAAAGTTCTGAGACACTTTCTCATTCAAATAAATGAGAACCCGTCTCAAAACTTTTGACAGGGGGTGTAAAATTACTGGATACCGTGTTGAGACATCTGTGAAATCATTAAGTCATCGACACCATTCATCCTGCGTGATAAACCCATGACCAGGTCCACTGTGTCTCCGACTATCACAATCAATTGTGCAACAAAAAACAAAAGAAATCCAGAGCTGAAGCCCGTGCTGCATTGCTGTGGGTGATGCCATGCCTTCTATACAATCAGCTCCAGTTTGTGCAGTCACTAGCCCACACTTCCTCGACTCTCTGCGTGATTGTTCCCCTGCGGTCTCTCATCTCCCTTGCAATTAGGCTGCCGCGTGTGTGCTCCAAAAAAGACAACAAACTCCGGAAGCCACTGACTGACAGATCTGTCTGCCCACTCTGGTTCGCTGAAGCCGAAGCCGTGGCTGCTGCGGCCGCCGCTCCATGCCTGAAGACGTCTGACGCAAGGCCATTTCTAGGTTACAATAACAACTCCACGCTGACACAACTGCATCGCCGGATATCCGAAACGCTAAAAGCTCATCAAGGCGTATTTAGTCTAAGGCTTGTAAATAACTGGTGCCCCCTACCAATGAAGGCGGTCTTTGACAGAGCACTTTGTCTTCATGCAGGACTAAAAATACACCAAGCTTGCAGCGTAATAACACAGTTTATCAGCAGACTGTAGGAACAAATCCCCACTCAAGGATCACTTCAATGCTATTCATGCAAGATATGACAATCTTTTGCATAAGATAAACTTTACTGATCCCACAGTGGGGAAAGTTCACTGTTACAGCAGCTCTACATGAGAGAAAAAAGTTAAAAGACAATACAGAATAAATAGAAACACAGTGCAAAAACACTGAGAACCTACATATGCACAGAAGATGTGCAAGACTCTTTACATGAGGTGAAAAGTAATTGCACACGGTAAGGGAGCAAAGTGCAGCAGTGACATGATAAAATATCTCACCAGTGAAGAAGAGGTCTATTTTTTCTCGGCCCTGCGTGGAATGTAAATAACAACATGACAGTCTCCGCCTGCGGAACAACCATACAGGGACATCAGGGCTGGACTGGCAGAGCCCCACACAAACTACCAGTCTGAGCTGCTATACAGCACATAATGATGGCATTCACATCAGTGGTTGAGGGGGAAAGCTGCGTCCTGACCACTTCCAACTAACAAGCTCAAATTAAGGCGCTGATGACCTCACGACTGCCAGCTAGGCGAGTAAATCCAGCTGCACGTCTCCTTTCAAAATAGGCTGGTGATGCTGCAGACTGGAGCCAGACGGGGAAGAATATGTTTGTTAAATATCACAACCTGTTGCAAGTTACTAGACAATTCAGCGATTAAATCTAACAAGGATAAATGGAAATTTAGAAGAAGGAAGTTATAGAGAGAATAGCTGCTCTGCTACTTTCTGAGCCTTTTTTATTTGTTGAAATTGCTTGCAGTTTGCATGAATGATGCTAACAAATGTACACCAGCTGCTAGCATAGCAAGCTATGGTGCTAATACTTTTAGTTGTGTGTTGTTCCTGCAAAAGTAAATCGCAGAACGATAGAGTACTTGTGCTTGCATTTGGGATTTTTAACCCCCACTATGATTAACAGCAGATAAAACCCCTAAATGACCTCTTTTCGACTTGAAATTATTTTTCTGACGTGATCCCAACATCAGAAAGAGTGAAACATTGTCTTTGTTTATATTTTCATCCAAGCTGTACATCAACAGGGTTCACAGATTGTCTGTCTTTTTTGACCCAGAAGTTAAAAATCACAGTCACAGTGGACTAAAACACCGACCCTTTTCCTTTGAAAAAATGCATTCAAAGCGACTTTCTGCACATTTCTGGTGCTTTCTTCGGATATACAAGTACTGTCTCTTGTTAAACAAACAATGTTTACACCTTTAGGAGCAATAATAGTGATGATAAAGCTCTACTTTAGTAAAGAAAACAGTTATAATATGTAAGATGTAACAAAAACGAGCGGTGTCCACAGTATTCAAATTTAACAGTTTCACTTGTTGAAGAAAAAGGATATATCTGTGAAATAAAATAACTGTCTGATGTATTTCAACAGTCTTTTTATATCAAAACATTTACATTTTCCTTAAAGATGCATTCACATCACTGTTGTGAATCACTGAGTTTGCAATGTTCTAAAAAAAAAAACAGAAAAAATGTAAAATCAAAAGGAGGAACTCTGTGAAAATCACAGACTTTTTTTTTTTACAGTGTCACATACCTAAATATTTTTTTAACTCGGGACAGATTTCAGTACACAACATTTACTTGAGTCGTAATCTTAGAGGGTTTTTCTGCTTTTAGTTTTGCGAAGAATCAAAATATCACGTTTTGTTCCCTACCGGCGTTCATGTGACTCTGTAGGAGTGGAGGCGTGGCGATTTTCATTTCAGCAACATAAATGTGCATTATTTCCTGTGGTTAAAAAGAGACGTGACGTATATATGGAGAAGAGCGCTGCCATCTCATTATTACCTAAAAATGATGATTAATCAAGTGGTAAACAAGCCACCTGGCACAAACACAATATAAACATCTATATGTGTGAATGGAAGCGTGATGTTTTGACCGCAGTGTTTGCATGACTGGATCTGATATTTTAGTCAGGGATGTAGGCAGCGCTGGAGGAGTTTAGGAATGTGTGACCACAGGACCTTTTGGCCCCACGGCTGCATGTCTCCCTTCCATGTCTGGGTCCGAAGACACGGACCATCACATCTCTAAACTTCTCCTCCAGGTCCGCTGTGTGACAAACCGCAGCCGACAGCCACCCACTCAAGAAAGGGAAAATGACAACCCTCGGTACGGCCGCTGCTCTCTTAGAAGTGCAGTTAAAAAATGGGGTGATTTCCCTTTCAGTGCACTTCAGAGGGAGGCCGTGATTGCTTCCGCCCTGAACGTGGGCGACTGGATGGCAGAGGATATGTCAGGTCCGTGTCAATCAGCCGGTCAGGCTCTGTACCTCTGTGATCCAAAGTGCTGAGGCATCAGGATCATGCTGCCATCTGCTGGACCATCACTGACCTGGGTCAACTCAAAACCTTCCTGTTTACAACGGCTTCATACCTAGCAGCATGGTGACGGTTTATTTTTTCTTTTAGATGCTATATTTTAGTGCTGTTTTATTGCTATTTATTTTATTGTATTGTATGTTTTATGGGCTGCACATGGGAGTGGCGGTTAGCACTTTCGCCTTGCAGCTAGAAGATCACCGGTTCGTGTCCCGGCCTTCCCGCTGTCTTTCTGCGTGGAGTTTGCATGTTCTCCCTATGCATGCCTGGCTTTCTTTCCACAGTAACCATGCCGAGGTTAATTGACTATTCTAAATTTGCCTGCAGGTGTTTGTCCTGTTTTAAGTTACTGTACTTTAAGTTATTTTCTTGTGTTTCCCTGTGAGGCACTTTGGTCTCCCTTTGGGCTGTTGTAAAGTGCTCCAGAGATCAACTTTGATTGTTTGCTTTGATTGGACTGCTGCTGTGGAGAGAACTCACTGTAAAAGGAGAAACAAAATTCAGTCTTAAAGCCAGTACATATCGATGCAAAGTGGTAAAATTTGATGTACAATCCAACAATTAATCTGCAAAAACTGTGAGAGCCAGACAGCCTATCATAAGTGACAGTTACATCCTGAATGTAAGACTTAAAACAAAGGTTGAACAAAATGAAAATGTATTTTACCTTTGTTAAAGACATCTCCAAATATATTTTTAACTAAGTGATGTTTATTTTTCAGTCTGGTTCCCTCCCACACACACCTACTGTACATGTGAGGCCATGCAAACCTCGGTTTGGCAGCCCCATACTGTAGGTGTGAGGATGAATAACTGCTTTAGACTCTCTTTGG
This sequence comes from Acanthochromis polyacanthus, assembly GCF_021347895.1. Taxonomy (NCBI): domain Eukaryota; kingdom Metazoa; phylum Chordata; class Actinopteri; family Pomacentridae; genus Acanthochromis; species Acanthochromis polyacanthus. Next base: position 40,283,867 of record NC_067113.1, on the reverse strand, counting down.
CATGCAGTGTCCCAAAATGTCCCTTTTTTTATTATTGGCAAGAGGAAGCTGAGGTTTCCTCTGAAGAAGAGGAAGCACAAAGACACCAGGTGGCAGGTAGCATATGTTGTCCTCACCATGAGTGTTTACTGAAATAAACGCTGCAGACTACCCGTACCCGAATATCCGGATACCGCCGTAGCTAACGAATATTCGGATGTTCGGGTCCAGCCCTACTATTTTCAGATGACCTTACTCATACCTTCTAATGCCTGATTTGATTTTGAAATGTTTTGTCTTTTTAATGTTTAATTGTTGTTGTTTTTTTGTTTTTTTTATCGGCTTGCTTGAAAAACTTCCTTCTCTTTCCTAATGTTTAATTTTTTTTCTTTTTAAATATTTTATCACCTTTTAATGTTTAATTTTCTTTTTAAATGCTTCATTGTATTTTCTGTTAAATTCCCATTTAAAATTTTATTGTCCAAGATTTAATTTTCCAAATAAACATTTAATTTTTTAATTAAATGTTTTGTCTTTTTAAAGGTTTACTATTCTTCTTGTTTAATTGCATTTTTAAATTATCTAAAATATTTCATCTTTAATGTTTAATATTTTAATTACGTTTTGTATCGAATTAAATATTTTGTCTAATATATTTTATTGTATTGTTTAATTTTTAAAAAAAGTTTTATTGTATTAAATGCTTTTTCCTTTGATTTAATTACTTTAAATTTTTTTTTCTATCAAGATTTTAACCCCAGCCTTAAAAATGAAACAAACCCTTAAATCACAATAAAAAAAATACTTCTGTTGTCACAATCATGAGTTAGTCACTTATTCAGTTTATCAATTCAACTTTATTTGTTTAGAACCTTTCACACAGATGACAAAACTACACAAGCAAAGAGAAAAAAAACTATGATTAAAACCCAAAAACATTTTAAAAAAAGATTTAACACGGTAATAAAATATGTTGTGTTCAGGGTATGGAGGAGTTTATTGAAGTCTTCTTGGGCTCACAGTAAATCATTTAAAATAAAAACTTGATATTCAGTCTAAGGAAACCAACAATATCGCCTGTTTTCTCCTTTAACGAGTCGACTCTTCTGGTGCTTTCAGACCAAAGAACTACAGACTCTTCACAACCTGCTCAAACTCTTGGTACAGGACCTCACCACACGGGTCAACAAGGTTTCCTTCTCATTTCTACTCTGAAGCTCACCTTCTCCTGCTCAAACTGCTGACAAATGTTTGTGCTGCTCTCCAGAACTTCCTAAAAACTCTCAAAGTCTCTTCTGCTGCAGGTTGCTTTGTAGAACTGTTCCAGAAAACCTCACTAAACCACATGGAGGGGCCTCAAGATAGTCGTCCAAATGAAACTGTACAAAAACCAAACTAGCACAACCCAAACGCTAAAGTCTCCTGCAGCCTACCAGAGAAGCTCTTTAAACAGAGAATCAGGACAGGAACTCTTACTTTCTGGACAACCAACATTGGTTCACAAACAAGAATACAGAATGTGTCTGACCAAAAACCTCTAAAGACTCACTACAGCCAAGATAAAGACACAACTCAGCTGCACCAAATCCACTAATCACTGCACACATTAGCACCATGTGCTAACTGTGGCTAAAGAACCACATTTACCAAGAAAACTATCCAGTACAAAGCCCTAAAACACACCAAGAAACACATTAAAGAGGATTTTACTGCTGGAAGCTGCAAGTAGTGATGGGACAAATGAACCGAGGCATCGAGGCGTGTCTCGAGTAAAAGTGGGCGTGTCAGATGAAGCTTCGCTTCGAGGCTTGGGTCGCTTCTGAAAAAGTCACGTGACCGATGACAAACGAGGCCTCGGTTTGTGCAGATCACGTGATTGGTTCGTTCAACGTATCGCTGTCCCATAAAAACGTTTCAGATCTCGAGCCCCACTGTGGGTGTTGTTGGCGTTTGTGGAGAGAGGAGTGAGAGCGAGTTGTAGTTAGTATTATTCAGTAAGTATTATTAGTTAGTATTATTCGGTGTGAAATAGCAGTAGCTGGAGGAGTAGGAGAAGTGTAGGAAGAGCAGCAGTTTAGATTATTTCCCAACTGCAGTGCTTTGATGTGAGGCATTATATATTTTTTTCTTTTACATTGGTTTATGGGTTGTGTAAAATTATGGGTGTTTGTGTGTGTCAGTTTTACCATTTGTAAATGTCACTCCTGTATTTGGTGTCTGCACCTTCTGTCACCTTCTTCAGTCCCATGGGAACTAGACACTGACGTGTATGTAAAGAAGTCACTGGGAGCCACAGTTCTACAGCAGGGCCTGCAAAGCATGTGTTAGTTTCTGTGTTACCTATTCTGAAAGACAACATGTGTAAGTGAAATATGTACAAAAGTTTTATTTATTATTAATAAAATGAGCTGTAAACTATACACTGGTGTTGGGTAATGATTAATTCATGTGATGGTGCATATATAAATATATTTATATTTATATTGTGGTGACAGTGATTTTACAAGAAAACACTGTAAGAACATTCAAATTCCTGCCAGTTCCATGTTTGTTGGTTGTATCACAAATACTCTCTCACAGATGGAGCAAGGAAGAAAGAGGAAGTCCTCACCCGTGTGGGAGTATTTTGAGTTGACTACTCATAAGGTTTTTATGTGGGAAAACTCATAATATATTGGATACCTGCCATATATTGAACTATCAGTCCTAATATGTATGATTTTATTAAAGGTGAGGTGTTCCAAGGAGCTGGAGAAATATTGTCCAAAAAAAAGAAACCACCTAAATCCCAGCTCTGTGGAAAAATTCTCATATTTTTGAATAATATCAAATAAAATGCTGTCCCTACTTTAGTTTTGCAATGATACCACAAGCACAGTCACAAAACAAAAAGAAGCACAAGTACATTTTATTTATGTCACCCTTATTACAATTAAAAGTATTTAAACACTTTACAGAGATCCAGAACCTGACCTCAATCAAGCAGTCAAACTACAGATCTCAAATCTCTCCCCATTTGTTTCCACTTTCCTCTCTATCTCTGCTGTCAGGAAAAACAGACACTATATTAAGTATATTATATGTTTATTGGCATTATCATTTAAACACAATTCAAAGCTTCACATAGCAAAGCCAGTGTGTCATTATAGGCACTCTGCCTGTTTTACTTTTATTTGTCCACTTGATGGCGCAGTAGAGCAAATGAAGCACCATGAAGCTTCGAACCATGAGTGAACCAACTGGATGGAAAGCCTCAGTGCTTCATGAAGCTTCATCTCGCCATCACTAGCTGCAAGCCAACGCCTAAAGAACAAACTAAAGCAACGGAGTCAAACCCGGTTCAGTGATGAGAAGCAGAGGAAATGTTTGACTGCAGACATAAAGCAGGAAGACACTGAGCTGCTCAGGTGTTCCTGATTACACCAAGCAGCCACCTGGACAGCCAATAGGAACACAGCTTACTGGAAGTCCAGAGGGCTGGCTTAGTGAAGGAAATTTAGTTTAAAGTTGAAGCAGAAAGTTAACAAAGTTGAAAATCATCTTCACAATCATGTGATCGTCAGCAGGCCACTGAGGTAGCGTTCACTTGTTGCCATGGTTAACGTGCCGCGATCAGACACCGTGCCCCTATGACTCCTTAAAAAATCTGTGGATCCAAACTTTAAGCTGTATCACTGCCGAAGTCTAATCATTTGGTCCTTGTGTCATTTCTGACCGACCCTGAAAACTTCATTTAAATCCCTGAGTCTGTTTTTGAGTGATGTGGGTAACAGAGGAAGGATTCACACACGCTGATTGTCACATAACTCTGCCATGTTCTTTGGTGGAATAATTAATCTAATTTACCTTCATACTTTCAGTCTCTAATGGATCTGGATGCAACAGTTTCCATCATGGTGATTTGTCTGGTCTGTTGTCCGCTCATTTCAGCCGTTCTAATATGTTTCGTGTTTTAAAAAAAAGTTTGTATCAATCGAGGATTTTTTTCTTTTTTGTATTCTACCACAGTATTACATGGGTGCAAAACAGTTTAGCTCCGCTTTGGTGAAGAACATCAGTGAATTAATTGTCTATCATGGTCTTCAGCAGTAATTTTTGTTGGTAAATGAGAGACATTAGTATCACACATGTCTGCATCTTCAAACCTTTTTTTAAATGCAAATCTTTATTTAGAATCAAAGGAACTACAGAGTCAGGATATAACAAAGCATATGAGAAGAAAGAAGAGGATGCAGAAGACAGGGTTAGATGGAGGCAATTGATTCACTGTGGCGACCCCTGAAGGGAAAAGCCGAAAGGAAGAGAAGAAGATAAATTAAAATACACATACACACACACACACACACACACACACACACACACACACACACACACACACACACACACACACACACACACACACACACACACATATATATCCATCCATCCATCCATCCTCTATACACCGCTTTATCCTCATTAGGGTCGCGGGGGGTGCTGGAGCCTATCCCAGCTGACTCGGGCGAAGGCAGGGGACACCCAGGACAGGTCGCCAGTCTGTCACAGGGCTACATACACAGACGAACAATCACACTCGCATTCACACCTACAGACAATTTAGAGTAACCAATTAACCTCAGCATGTTTTTGGACTGTGGGAGGAAGCCGGAGTGCCCGGAGAAAACCCACGCATGCTCAGGGAGAACATGCAAACTCCATGCAGAAAGATCCCAGGCCCAGACCGGGATTCAAACCAGGGATCTTCTTGCTGCAAGGCGAAAGTGCTAATCACTACGCCACTGAGCAGCCATATATATATATATATATATATATATATAAATACATAATAGTGCATATAAGGCACATGGTATAAGGTGTGCCTGGTTTTCTTATTATTTTGAGGCTTTAGGAAATAATTTCTTAAAATACAGAAGTGTCCTTTCACATTTCTTATTTGTCATTAGCTCTAAAGTGTCAATATAAAAGTTTAATTCTACAACAAATACATCAAAGTTTGGTAGGGACTTGGAAAACTTCATTTTGTGGATGTGAAACTTACCCATTAGGGTCATAAGATTTATTATTATAAGCAAAATGTTTTGTCTTTGTGTTCAAATTTTGAGATAATATCTCTGGGTCCCATTTTAATGGACTGTCCTGTTTTATCAAGGAGGAACCTTTCCACATCTCCCCAAAATGCAGAAGATTGTCTGCATCTTCAAACCATAAACAAGGAAGTAATTCGGTGGCGTACGTGCATTACGTTTCCTCTGGGAGCTGCTATGATTGGTTGAACTCACGGGAGGCGGGCCAAAATTGCAAGAAAGTTGCGGTGATTGGACAATATTGCGAGGCCGCGCAAAATTCGCGGTGATTGGTTGATTTCGCTCGATCACAACATCGCGAATTCCTGGAGGGACTGTTTAAATATTCACATATGTATACACAAAATAAATCTTTTTATAGTTTGGTTTGATTATAAGACGTGCAAAGCTTTTTGGTTTTTTTTTCTTCTAATCTGCTTCCGGTGTTCGTCAGTTTCGTCAACAAGCGTCACTTCCAGTTGATTCGGGCGGGCTGGTTGAAGGCAGAGAGGACATGTCTCATTTCACGTCGATGTAGCCGCTAATCTAACGTTAAAGTCGTTGTTGTTAACTGCATAAAACGTAATTGTATCATTTCGCAAGCAATGGACCGACCAACAAGGTGTGAAAACGTTTTTTTATTACCCTCAGTTCACGCTGTCTGATGATTCTTACTGTCCGTTGACGCTGATACGTTGTTTGTTGTTGACACACAGGAAGACAAAGGTTGTAAATTACTCTGAAGCCAAGGACTTTGACGATGGTGAGTAACTTATAAAGCTCCCAGTATATTCTGCCATCTCTTTCACCCACAGTAATTCACCTAACTGCTATTGATTTGTCAGACTTCAAATACATTCATACCCACATAAACACGTCACTGTTATGCCGAAACTCCTGAAAGAACAGCCACAGTTGTCAGCTTAGGAAAATACAATCATCACCTTTAGTATGTCTTTAACTTCATGTTAAAGTTACTGTGCTCTAAAAAGGATTTAAAAGGTAAAAAAGCAAGCATATTTATTAATATAACGCCTTAATATACAGAGAAGTTGTTGAAAATACCAGGCTGGAAAAGGTAAGAAGTCAAAATATGTACAAGGGAAGATACAAAATACCGCAGAATGAACTGAATACATATAATATTGAAGATAAGATAATAAAGCATGCAATACAATACTAAAAAAAACAAACGCAGACATGTCTTGGAATACCAAGTTAAAAAGAAAGAACTAAATGTACATTTGAACACTAGTGACAGCTCTCTTTTAATAACAGTGATGGTAAACTGGAGCAGAGAATCATCCAATGCAGTGGAAATGTTGGAGCTGCTATGTTGCTGTTCGTAAACTCGAGTAATTTTATGAGCAAGCTGTTTGCAATCTTAATGTTTTATAGGAAATACAAGACTTACAGAGATATCTGAAGAATTTCAATATTTGTTTTGATAAATGTGAAGCAGACACCCACTCTTAGATAAAAAATAAACATTTTGCAAAGACAGTAAATATACCTACCTACCTTTCCTACACACACACCCTAGCTCATAACAACTCCAACACTTTTAAATCTGTTAAACAGTCAATACTGAACTTGACTTTAAAAAAAATGTGAGTCAAGATCTCAGTATCTGTCAAACAAATTGCGGGTCGAAATTTTCCCGAAATTCTTCCGTCCTTCTCATCAACACTCAGTTTCTTCTCCTAACAAACATCCCACCGTTCTGTGTCCTCGTTTTGTGACAGATGAGGACTTTGCCTGTGTGAAGGCACCACCGAGCAAAAAGGCCAGGGAGGATGCCAAGCGCGAGGAAAAGAAACCACTGAGCAAGTCCTCGAGTCAGGAGACCAACTCACAATCCACTCAGAGCCAGAAGAACAGGTGGGCGACTTGTAGGTTTAGCATTTGAAGTGGAAGACGTGCAGATCAGAATGAATTTTATAAGTAAGTTTTCACACGCAAGGTTACAGTAAACACTTACAAGTAGAGAATTTTTTTAAAGAATGAAAAAGAAAGCCTGTTTTACACGTTTATAGGCAGTAAGTGTTGAAAGACAGAAGATATAAGTTACAAATCAAACACACAATAAGTAGAGCAAACCCAAGGAATTCTAAATGATGGAACAGCGTGCAGGATTGTGCAAATTATTCACTTCAGAGTGACAAAGTAACGATGCCTGGAGCCAGCTGTCGTGTTCCCTGCTGCAGGATGGGCTGTGATTTTAGCTGATGCAAGCAATTCTGATGAATGATTTATTTGTCTTTTTCTGTTCATTTTATTACTGTGTTTGTTCCATTGACTTCTAGGCTTGTGATCGACCAATTCTGTAACAACTGTGACCGGCCTCATGTCGGGACATAAACGGTTCTAACTGGAAGCTCATTCAAAATAAAATGTGATGTCTCTGTTCCCAGTTATTCACCACTAGTGTGAAAGGAATTTCCAGTAGAAAGAACTGTTTGCTGATTATAAGCAAACAGTTCTTTAGAACAAAAGTAGTTTAGTCGTGCAGCAGAGACAACCACACACTCAGTAAACTTCTGTACACATTGAGGGTGGTGAATGTTTGGATTGAAGCTTTGTGTCTGTTAGCTGTTAGTTTCAAGTATCTGAGGAGGAAACTAGAAGTTCTAAATCCTTAACAGGACTTCCTATCATTCACAGACTTAAATCTAACAACCTCAATTCATTTTCGCAGAAGGCCGCTGGATGAAAAGTTGTATGAAAGAGATCTGGAAGCAGCCATTACACTTTCCTTGCTCAACAATGCAGATGGAATAAAGGACCAGTGTTCCAGTAAAGGTATGCTCTGGCCTGTAAAATGCAGATTTAGTTGTAAGCTGTTACAGTTTTCAACTCAAATTCTTCTTAAGTTCACCCAGGAGACGTCAAAGTTCAGCTCCCAGTAGATGAAAACACAGATCCAGCTTCTTTACACCTGTCCAACTGCAGTGTGGACGGAGCAGTTATTGGTAAGGTTCCCGAGCTTTTCATGCACTTTAAATGTACTTTAAATTATCTTATTTTATTTACCAGCAATTATTTGGTGCTTGTTTTTATTGTGTCTGTAATCTCGACAGCATTGGAAATGAGGGAAACCTCAATGCCCCTTCAAGACTAAATAAAGGTTTGAATGAATGAATGAAAAAGTTCCTTGGATTAGTGAAATGCTGTCAAATTTTATTTTTTCTTCAGGCTTAGATAAAATCACATCAGACAAAGGGTCACCAGCTCCATCCAAACAGAGAAAGACTTCCTCTAAAGGATCCGAGGAGCGGAGAAAGAACGAGGAAGATGAGGATGAGGACTATCAACCCAAACTGACACCAGGTTATCTTTTTTTTATTCTCATCTAATTATCCGGTAGTTGTCTCTTTGTGTTATTAAAATTACAGTGATGCCTTTTCAGATTCAGAAAGCGATGAAGATTTCAGTGAACCGGCTGAGAGCGACGACGACGAGTTTACCGTAAAGAAAATCATTAAAAAGAAGGAGAAAGTAACGAAGAAACCCCCCTCTGTTTCTAAAAAGGAAAAGCCACCATCAAAGTCTAAACCACAGGCAGCAGGTCCGTCCATGGGCGTCATCCGTGTAGCTTTTGAATGCAGCTGTAATTTTACTGGTGTAATAAAAACCGCTTTGTCTCAGCAGCTTCCACCCCTGTCAGAAGTCCTCCAGCGGCCAAAGTTGCACCTAAAAGACCTGCTTCATCCTCCTCCGTCTCCACATCGAAGCCTGCAGTCTCCCTGAGCCCAGCAGGGGGCAGAATACCCAAGTGGAACCCACCAGGTAGAGACAAGAATAGATCTTTATTCTCACTGTTACAGAAAACAAAGACAATCTGTTTAGTGCTCTCCGTATAGCAGCATTAAAAATAAACTAACACACTAAAAAATATATGCAGCTGAAATATAAGAGCAGAATATACAGTGTGGAAACGGTTTGTGGTGAGAGACCTGCTGCTTTGGCTGCAAACAAAAAATCAGGAAGTATTTTTTAAAAACTGAATGTTATCGAATGTGTTTTTCTGTATTTTTGTGCATCATAAGTTAGGCTTTAAACGGTGCAGGTTTAGAGCAAAGGTTAGGTGCTGTATGGGGTCCAGATCTGGAATGAAGATGGGGTTGTAAATGCTCACACGGTCCAAGAATCAGACTAATTCCTAAGTTGGTCAGACGAGGAAGAATCTGGGGTGAAAATAAAATCACAGTGGGAGGGATAACTTCCTTAAACAGCGTTCATTTTTGACAGTTTTGTCAAATTATTTGTGCAATACTTCTGTCACTGAATGCTGCAGGCATGTTATTTGGTCACGGATCCGCGAAAATTCGCGTATCGAGGTATCAATGTTGAGACCCAACGTGAATCGCCCAAATTCGATGAGAAAAAAAATATGGGGTGTAAGGGGTATAGGGTTGGATCGCACGTAGTTGTCAGCAGTGCGCTGGCTTGCAATGTTTACTTTCACGTACATCGTGTTCAAATTCGGTAACGCGAGAACTACCGTTTTACGAGAGTGGAAGGCAGTTTGTGTGGTCGCGCGAAGAAGGAGGACAGGGAGAAAGAGGAATATGGCTAGAATTATTGACAGGAAAGAGGAGAATAGAGCAAGAGAAGTGGACGATGGGTGTCGCGTCAAGTGGAATTGGGAGTGGTTGGCGAAACCCATGAAGCTTACGCACCAAAAGCACGAGTTGGAAACAACGATTGGAGAGCATTATTGAAAGTTAGATGTAGCTGGGAAAGCGAGGTGCATGGTGTGCGACGATGAGACAAAATACAGCGACAGAGGATGCAAAGCGCTGATAGACCACATGAAAACGAAAAATCATGCCAGGAAATTGTACGAAAAGCGCTCTAACCACCAAATGCCCAGCAATTTTTTCACCCGGCGGAGGGAAGAGACGCGACAACAGGACCAAACATACGGGATCAGTAGTGTGTACGTGCAACAACCCAGTGGCATTGCCCCACAAGTTCCTCAACAGAAGAGGCTCACTCCCATGGTCGATCGGAAAGCACACATAGTGATGACTTCATGTGGCTCATTCAAATTTGAATCCAGTATAAATATTTGGTTTCATCACATTAACATGACTTTGTGCTGTTTTTGGGGGGGGTGCCTAGAAGGTCCCATACAGACGTTTTTTAAGCCTTCATGTTTAAAGAATTCTAGGTGTCAGAGTTCACCAGAATGCACCATTTCAGCCTTTAAATTTCAAAAGTTTCTTGCCCCCAAAGCCTCCCCCCCCTCTCTGGTCGCTCTGCTCCCTCGCTTCCAAGGATTCACTTATTTGGTAATTTCCCAATGACATGCCTGATGCTGTTTTAAGATGCATTTTTACATTGAAATTTTTGCACAAAATTACTTTTTTAATGTTTGATACAATCTGTTTAATTTCCCCCCTTATGGTTATTGTCTGCAAATGATTGTTAAACATGATATGAATTGCACTGAATCATAAATATTGCACCTGTAGGATGTGATATTGTCATTCAGGGAGGAGGGAGCAAACATTTGACAGCTCAGGGATAGAAGCTGTTTCTGAGTCTGTTGCTTTTGACTCTAAGTGTCCTGTAGCGTCTGCAGTTGTGCTCATAAGTTTACATACCCTGGCGGAATTTGTAAAGTGTGCTCCATTCTTTAATGAAAACATGAATGATCAGAGCAAATACAATTGCATGACAATAAATAGCTTTGTCTGAACACCAGCCCTAAATGAAAGAAAAATGTTTCCATTAACAAACATATTTGCTAAAAACTAAAGCACAATATTTCACAAATTTGGCCAGGGTATGCAAACGTATGAGCACAACTGTACCTGAGGGGAGAAAGAAAAGTGTCCTGGGTGTGAGGGCTCTCTGGTGATTCTCCTGCTTTCCTCTGAAGCGTGCAGGTGTAGATGTCTCTGAGGGGAGGTAGCGTGGTCCCAATCATCTGCTCTCTGCTCTCACCAGCCGCTGCAGGTCCTTCCTGTCCTCTGCAGTGCAGCAGACAGTCAGTAGGCTCTCAGTGGTGGAGCGATAGAAGCTTGTGAGCAGGTTTTGGGGAGATGAGCCTGATGCAGCTTCCTCTGTCGGGCCCTCCCCACCTGCTGTGAGGTGTGGGTGGATCATGTGAAGTCCTCAGAGATGTGGACCCCGAGGAACCTGAGGCACTCATGCTTCGCTGTAAACCTCATGAGACGGCCGCTGAACGCTAACATTGTTGTTGTTTTTCTTTGCAGCTCAAACTGGAAAACATCCCACGACGTCCAAGAATCCAGCAGTGAAGTCTCCAGGTCAGGGTCTGAGACTGGGACTGTCTCGTCTTGTTCGAGTCAAACCTCTTCACCCCAGTGTTGCGAGTCACTGACTGAGCGGATCATCTGTCAGCAAAGGCCAGATCTTATTGTCCTCTTATTTTATTTATAGGCAGATGCTTGTGAATATTCACTTCTCTTCATCCTCATTCGTCATAAGAAACGGTGCTTTCATGGTCTCACCTTGGATTGTTGATTGTCCTGGTTAGATTCAAAGCTCTGGGAGCGGCTGTAGGATGGAGACTGAACTCATAGACTGTCACGTGTCACTGCCGTCATTCTTTTATCCTCAGTGTGAGTTCACAGCTCAGATTCAGGATAAACTCGTGGGTGGAAAAGTGTTAATCATCCTGCTCTATTTACTTTTAAGATATGAACTTAACACCAGTCAAAATTATAGTTTTTTCCATTTTACTCTCCATGTGCAAACTTTGTATATTGTGTATATAAAATAAAATAGTAGTAAAAGTAGTTTCATTTTGTGGGCTGTTTTTACACACAAAATCTGAAGTAAAAGTAGAAATTCCACACTAGAAAAATGCTCTGCTGGGTGTTAGTGAAAGAACTGCAATGAAAGTAAAAGGATGCGGCATGAGGGGGGGATGTGTATTTATCTTTATCTCGGTTATGTATTTGGGTCAGCAGGATAAAGTGATCTTAGAACTTTGTCAGAAAGGACCGACTGAGTCATGTTTCAGCTGACAATAGAAGGAGCCCAGAAACTGATCTAAAAGTTACAACACAAAGCAGCCACACACACAAAACTCCTGCCTTCATCTTTCTGCTTCACTGTTTCCTGAATACCTGAAGCACATTATAGGCTGAATCCCAAACCGCCTCCTACACACTATCCCTACACACTACCCCTCCGTTTGCGGGTTCCCGTGGAGGGTCCTCCATATTAAGGGCCGTCCCAAACCGCGTAGTGCGGAGGGAGAGTGGACTGTTCAGCCCTTAAATAGCAAGTCTGCATTGATGCTCACTCTGGACAACTTTTTCAGGAAGTGCAACGTCGAAATGGAGGAGGAAACAACATATCGATGTGAGTTCCACATCCGTTTATTTCTCCCACGCCTTTTTCACACTGACAGAACATCACAAAAAGAGTGATGTAAAAAGATAAAACAAAAGAAACAATTCTTCTTCTCTGCTGATGTTTGATTTAATTGTGCACCCCCTGACACCTTAAAATTTGAACACAACTGACAGAATTCATTTATTCATTCATTCATTTGTTGGATTTGAAATGCCAGATAATAGGATTGGAAAACATGTGAGTGAAAAAAAGTGGGATGCTTTTGTCTTCTGGAAGCAGCAGCGATCCTTGTTAGTTGCAACCTGTGCCACAGCGCTACGGCCATGACAGTAGGCGTCTTTGTGTTACCATGGCGATGACGTCTTCCGTTTTCCGGTGAGGCGACAGGGCGTCCCATTCCTGCCGATCGTATTTATACCCTCCCCCTTCAATAATAGGTGCCCTCCACAGCTGCGAGTGTGACTTCTTTTGGAGTGACACTCGGTAGTGGAGGGGGAGTGTGTAGGGGGGGTTTGGGATTCAGCCATAGTGTCCTTAAAGTAGGCTGAGGATTCTGGGTAATATGTGTCATTTACAGTGACGGGAATGTAAATGCTTTGTTTTAATATTTGAATCCATGAGACTGTTTCATATTTTGTCAGACACTGTAGACCTAAAAGGGTTGTAAATTTCAATCTTTGTTAGGGAACTATAAATAATCCGTACTGTTACAGCTGTGTTGGTGAGGAAATTAGTAGGGATGGCCAGAATAGTCGTTTCTGGCTTCCGAATATTCGGGCCATGTTAAAGACGAACATCCGAATATTCGTTCCGCCCCGTAACGTCCGACGGGGTGGGGGGTTAGCGAGGGCGAGGCGAATATTCAGATACCAAAATTAATATCCGTATACCGCCGTAGCGAACGATTATTTGGGTTATTCGGGTCCAGCCCTAGAAATTAGACAGAAAAGGAGCGATGCTTTCATTAAAAAATTCTGATGTTTAAGTAGGTTTTGTGAGAAGACTTAAGGCACCAGCTCAAGTTAAGGACACATTCAACTCCTGTGACAAGAATAATGTTCAAATGATACGAAGATCCTTGATCCCGTTTGTGTTTTGATGGAAAAGATTACTGCGGCGAAGTAGGTGGGAAAACTGATTCTACAATTCTACAGTTTAATTTAGCAGAGGCTTTTGTCCACAGTGACGTACAACACAAGCAAGAATTCAGACATAAGGAAAAACCTGTAGTAAGTGATAAACAGAGAAGCTCTGAGCTAAAAAAAAAAACTGTTAGATTTTGTCATTATAAAACATTCTCTTCCTCAACTATTGACAAAAAAGGGAAAAATATGCAATTAAAATATTCAAGAAATACATTACAGTTCAAAAGTTTGGGGTCACCCAGATAATTCTGTGTTCTCCATGAAAACTCCCACTTTTATCCATGAACTAACATAACTGTACAAGGGTTTTCTAATCATCAATGAGCCTTTCGACACCATTAGCTAACGTAATGTAGCATTAGAACACAGGAGTGATGGTTGCTGGAAATGTTCCTCTGTACCTCTATGGAGATATTCCATTAAAAATTCCCAGTTAGAATAATCATTTACCACATTAACAATGTCTACACTGGATTTATCATTCATTTAATGTTATCTTCATTGGAAAAAAACTGTTTTTCTTTCAAAAATCTGGACGTTTCCAAGTGACCCCAAACGTTAGCATGGTAGTGTACAAGAGATATAGACACAAAATTAGCCATGCATAGAGATATGTTTAAAAATAAAATACAAATATACCACTAAATATGAATTTAAAAAGCCTCAACCTGCATGCAACAAGAACACGGAATAAAACTGAAGCTTCGACATAAATAATAATGAAGAAAAATGAACAAAACAGTAAACAAGCTTTGATGTCTAAAATGATTCATATCAGATATTAATCATCAGACAAACAGTGAAGTGATCTGATTAATCTGGTAATTGTGATAAAGACTTACTCCATTTCATTTCTAGTCATCTATCTTATATTGTCCAAACTTTTAGTAGCTCTTTTCTTTCCTCTGTTGTTCTGTGTACAGTTTATATTAATATATTATTGTTAGTTGTAGTTGTGCAAATAAATCCTAACCTTTTTTTTAATTATTTGTATTTCCTTCCTGACATCTTTTAGCAGGAAGCCATGACTGGATTCAGGGGAAACATGATGCGGATTAGACAAAACCTCTCATATTTCTCTTTACTAAGACAAAAAATCTGAACCACAGCCTGATCCAAATCTAAAAAAAGACAGATATGCTGTTAGCAGAGAGGCTGAACATTTCTGCTGCAGCACCAACGGCAGCCTTGTTCTTTACCGATCCTTCAGTCCTGTTCCTGCATGCAGAGTCCTGCTGGTTTTCTCCCCTCCCAGCTAACTGTCGTTAATGGTACACACCTTGTATCCCAGGTGTGAAGCCACAACAGAGCAGAAACCTGGACTGAGACCTGCACTTTCTGAATATGGTGTGAGCTATCGGATATCACGTCTGGCTTCGTCCACGTCTGTAAGTGCAGTTGTGTGTGGAGGGGGTGGGGAGAGAGGCAGCACCTGAGGTAACAGGTAGAGGAACATTTTCTCCACCTTTTCTTCCGCTGTGAGGCCAGACGGCAGGATGAGATCCCGCTGGGTTAAAGCTCTCCTCCTGGTCTGCGTCGTGGCTTCGGCCTTGTTGTATCTCGGCTCCATCAAGAGGGAGGTCCACACCCACGGCGAGAGACTCCAGAGGGCCCACCAGAACGACTCCATCAGGGGCCAGGGAATGCTCCAGAGGATGGAGAAGATGGAGACGGACATCAACAGGCTGCGTGAGTCTCCGCAAAACAGCTGCTTCTGTACACACTGTGTTGTTAGATTTTCTGGCAAAACAGCACCGATATGGTGGTTTGGAGGTCCAGATATGGAGATATGTAAACTAGATTAGCTCTAAAGTAGTCGGGCTAATCTGCCAATTAATCATATAGTAGGGTCTAACCATAATATTTGGATTTGTCACATTCGTTAGGTGAAGCTTCGTACTGGAGGAGTTCAGCCTTAGTATGTGTGTTCAGATATGGTCATATTTTATGTCATTTTTGTAGGATTCTGTCCTTAATATGTAAATTATTCAGGTAAAATCACATAACATTGTACACTCTTAACCCTCCTGTTGTCTTCATTTACAGACACCAAAACAAAACCTTCAGGAAGAAAATTCCCATAATTCTTTAAATATTTCCCTTAAAAAATCCCTCAAATATGGCAAGAAAATTCTTGTAAATATTTTCAAAAAGTGAGTAAAAATCTTCCAAAAAAAATCATAAAAATAAAGTGATTCCATATATATCAGTAAAACTTCTAATATTTCAAAATTTGCTGGATTTTGTTTGATTTTTTTGGTGAATTTTCTTAAAGAAACATTTTAACATTTCTTTTTTTCCACCAAAAATGTTCAAAAATTCCCCAAATTGTTGAAAATGTGAACATCAGAAGTTTCACTGTGAATTTTTATTTTTTCCAACATTTTCAAACTTTAAAACGGATCAATTTGACCTGCAGGACGACACGAGGGTTAAACTGAACATTTAAACTTGTTTGGTTACTTTTGTAATGCACATTGGACTCTGTTTTTTTTTTTTAAAAAAGCTTGAATGCATTTTGCTGCTTGTCTCTTGTATTGATTTGACTTTGCTTAACTATTTTACCTCCTTTTTATTGCGTGTTTGCAGTCTTATTTATCCGATCGAACTTGTTTCTATTCTTTCTCTAATTAAATATTTGTTTTATCGTATCGAAGAAGCTATACAAGTGAAGTTATTATTACAATTATTAATGCTACTACAACAACAATTACACTAATCGCAATGAAACTGTGCTGATTGTTGAATTTATTATAGACATGTAGGGAGTTTCTTTCAGCTGCAATTCAGTTTCAGAATTTAACTGATCTGCCTCATGGAGTAAAAAGAAATTACGGCATATTTAGATTTCTTGTTTCAAAAGATCAACTATTAAAACCACAAACAAAAAAAGAAAAGCAGCAGTCCTCTTATTTCTGCCTGAAAAATGACCAAAATTGTCAATCAAAAGCTGTAATCATTGCAGGTTAATTTCCTGTCAAATAACAAATTGATAAACTGATGGAGAAATTTTCTCCTTTCTTCTGCAGACGGACCTGCTGGTCACTAATTCAAAAAGACACTATCAGGCAGATCTGTGAGGAATCCGTTCTGTGTTTGTTTTATGCTGCATTTACTCATGAATGCACCACTGCAAAGGCAAATACTGGTGACTGCTATATTTACAGTTCAGGGAGTGGGAGCTGGTGGTTTTCTCACTTCACACAAAAAGCAAAGGGTTAAAACAAACATCACGTGGTCTCTTTTTCTTCTACAGTAAATCTGATGAATAAGCTTGAAAAGAGGGAACAGGATGCTGAGGTGAAGCCGGAGGTGAAGAAGGAGAGGAAGGTGGTGAGGAAGCTGTACCCGAACTCTGCTCTGTTCAGTAAGTGGGGCGACGAGCTGTCGGAGGAGGAGCAGAAGGAGGCCGAGGGGTTGTTTCAGAGGTACGGCTACAACGCCTTCCTCAGCGACAGGCTTCCCCTCAACAGAGAGATCCCCGACACCCGGCCGCCCAGGTGAACACAACATCCTGCTGACAGGAATCCCACCTGGTTCACACACAGGCTGTGATGTCTGATCAGTATCCGCTCTTAAAGGCATCAGAGGAGATTTAATTTCCTACGACTTTGAACGTAGCATGCGCACATACAACCTCTCCCTCACCCCCCTCTAACCTCCCCCCTCTTAACATTTACGAAGAAACGCCCCCCTCCAGAAACTATCGTAGCACTCGTGAAGTTGTCTTTTACGGCTGGGTCCCCCTGGATCTTTATCTGCCATTATGTAAAAACAAGTCTCCAGCTAACTACGAAGCTATACCAAAGCAACACATACAGAAAACACGTAAGTCCAAGGCGTACGTAATCTACGTAACTAGGCCTGAGCCGGAAGATTTTTGATTGACAGGAAAGGGAGCAAAGCAAACACCTCGGTCCAAGCGCATTGATTGGCCGATGTTTTTCAGGTCCTGCCATGTTCACAGTTATTTATTTTTTATTTTTTATTCTTTTAGAGACCATACATACAAGTCCACTAAAGGTCAGTATATTCATTTTATGTGAATCAGACAAATTAAACAACAAAAAACATCCTCCATAATGCCTTTAATCTTCATCTCTATTGAAAATGTATCAGCTTATGTTCCTTTAACATGTGCAATCTGCTCTAAATTAGTTACTTTTTGATATTATGAATCCAGCTTTATTTAGAAGATTTGACTTTTGACTTGGAAATGACCAAATATTGTTATAAAATGTTACCGTATGGATTAATGTGACATTTTAGGCAAATCCTAAAACCCTCTTATCTAAAATACAGCAAGTTACTATTTTTAGCATGTACATATTGAGTTTGTATTTTAATCAGTTCAATTTTAATCTTTTAACATGAACGTTAACTTAATTTTGTCTTATTTTTATTTAATTTAATTTTATTTTATTTTTATAATGTTTCTCTAAAATGTCTTTTAACTCGTTTATCTGACAAAGCAAATACTTTTTAAGAGATTAACTTCGGTTATATTCTGAGGAGTGTTTTTCACTCTTTTTTTTTTTGAGTTTTTATAGATGATTAACAAGAAAATATAGCACAATTTAAACCCTAAGAAAAACAGCAGTTCATTGCAGCTCCAACTAAGACCAATCTTTGAGGTAACATCTACTTAATACATGACAATAATAAACAAGAAAAGCACTCAGAGAGTACTCCGCCAAGGCTGCTCATCCCCCATATGGCATTGTCAGAAATGCAGCATTTTTTGTAGAAATGCAGAATATGTTTATTAGTTTTTGATGATCAAAAACCACCATAGAATGTGTCCATTTAATGTAGATGTACCCACAAATAAAATGACCTTACACTGTGCACAGGTGTGTGTGTTATACGTGTGTACGTTATGTACGGATACTGAATCTCATGACCTAAACATATAGCGGGCGGCGGGAATTGATCAGTTCTTCCTTGTATCATTTCTGACAAATAAGTCCCGATAAGTCAGCAGCAGTGGGTTTGTAGTTGGATCACAATCGTTGTCATGGTTACAGTGTTGCTGTCTTTAACAAATCCATGGATCCAGACTATAAGCCGCATCACTGCCAAAATCTAATCTCTTGGTCCTTGTGTCATTTCTGACCTTCCATGAAAATTTCGCCCAGATCTGTTGGCCCGTTTTTGAGCAATGTTGCAGACAGACAGACAGACAGACAGACTTTGCCGATCGTCACATAACTGGCTTTTTTTTCTGCTCACAGATGTGCTGAGAAAAAGTATCCAGAGGTTCTGCCCACCGTCAGCGTCGTGTTGATCTACCTGGATGAAGCTCTTTCCGTCATTAAAAGAGCCATCCGCAGCATCATCGACAAAACCCCACAGCGGCTGCTCCAAGAAATCATCCTGGTGGACGACCACAGCAGCAACGGTACGTTTACCTGCACACACAGCTGCTCGGTTTTACACTCGGAGGACTTTGAGATGTATGAAGTGATATACCATATGTAGCAATGGGTTTTTACTGTGTAGTAGTGGGATATAAAAGATGATGACAGTGAAGAGACAAAAATTTAGGGAACATGTCAGATTAATGTTTCTACTGGCCAACCAAGAGTTAAAGTTGAACTTCCAGAGGTTGCAGAGGAATGGTTAACTTGCTTTTGTCTGGGTTAGAATAGAAGTAAAATACTCCAGGTAGTGTGAATGTGTGTGTGCTGAATGTGACTGTATCTGACCAAAGGTGTAATCAGACTAAACAAACCAGACCTGCACATATTTATAAAACAATATATCCAACATGGTGTAGCTCATTTCCCCTCGTTGTGTAAAGTTTATCTGAGGTGCTGCCACCAGCTGCAGACATTAACTTATAGCAAGAACGTGTGTTTTCCGAAAGGCCACGATTCTTTCTGTAATATATTTTAATTGGGGAGGGCTTGATGAATTAAATGATGTTTAATTTTTTGCATTTCACGTCCTTTAAAATTTGTGATTCATCAATGAGAAGCTGGGTAAGTAGATGTATAACTAGACAGAATCTACAGCTCAGATCACAGAAGGACTTCATGCCACAAAATCTTTATTTTCTGCAGAGGATTTAATGGAGAAACTGGACGAATACGTCAACTCCATCCACGAGGAGCGTACAGACCTGGTGAAGAGAGTTCGACACTCTCAGCAGCTCGGCCTCACTCAGGCCCGGCTGTCGGGGTGGAAGATGGCGGTGGGAGACGTGGTGGCCATCTTGGACGCTCACATAGAAGTCCATGTTCAATGGTTGGTTTAAATGTGATCCTAGTGGTTTCTTTCGAGTCGCCACACCTCTCGTTTCTATTAAACCGTCTCTGTGTGCCCAGGGCAGAGCCGCTGTTAGCTCGGATTAAAGAGGATCGCACCGTGATCCTGACGCCGGTTTTCGACAAAGTCAGTTTTGATGACTTGACTCTGAATCCCTACATTCCTGCAGCCGACGCCTTCGACTGGGCTCTGTGGTGCATGTACGAGTCCTTCAGGCCCGAGTGGTACGCACGAAAGGACGACTCGCAGCCTGGCAAGTAAGAGTCACGCTAAAAGAGTCACCGAAATCACAACAAAACACACTTTCACGCTTGACATTTTGATAAATACGCGTTTCTTCCTGACAGTCACAAGCAAAGATCAGCCCCACTCTGTTTAACATGATGGTGGTGCTAGCAGACAGTTAGCTAGCTAGCACATCACTGAACACAAACACACAACTCTGTTTATACTTTACACATTTTTATACTTATTTTTTTGGTAAATATTTAACAAGACAGAACATGTTAATACTTACATAGATTATTTCTTTTTTTTGATCACTTCTTAATACTTGCTAATGCTAATTCAGGCTAACACCTGTAGCATTGATATGAGAGTGGTTTTGTTAGGACTCTTGCTTAATTTCCAAAATGTTAAACAGCTATATCACCATAATGGTATTTAGCTTTCCAAACACTTTACATTTAGAGAGACACACTTTAACACTTGACATTTTGATAAATACGCGTTTCTTCCTGAGAGTCACAAGCAAAGATCAGCCCCTCTCTGTTTAACATGATGGTGGCGCTAGCAGACAGTTAGCTAGCTAGCACATCACTGAACACAAACACACAACTCTGTTTATACTTCACACATTTTTATACTTATTTTTTTGGTAAATATTCAACAAAACAGAACATGTTAATATTTCTATAGATCTTTTCTTCTTTTTTTTGACCGCTTCTTAATACTTGCTAATGCTAATTTAGGCTAACACCTGTAGCGTTGATATGAGAGTGGTTTTGTTAGGACTCTTGCTTAAGTTCCAAAATGTTAAACAGCTATATCACCATAATGGTATCTAGCTTTGCAAACACTTCACATTTAGAGAGTAACAGAAGTTTGTTTTCGGTGCTGGAAACGGTGAGAAACGACATTTGAAAAATGATTACAGCTTATAGACGTTGTGGATTTCCATGCTGGTTCCACTTAAGATACAAATACACAAAACCATTAATAAGAGGTCATATTCATTTTTTAAAATGTCATTTTTAAAATTCTAAACAAAAATTAACTGTGTAACTCTACTTGGATGTGTTACATTTAGCCAACACCAAACTAATAGTCTTTTCAGCCCGTCACCTCCATCTGATGTTTTTAGAAGCAAAATCAACACTGTGGACGTTTGCATGCTGTAGTGCAATAAGATGCTTATGTGTGAACTGAACAGGTGGTCTCTTGTGTATGTTTTCACATTTGGACCTGAAATGTTTGTGGTCATGTTTTATTTTACACAAAAGTTTGGGGTCACTTAGAAATGTCCTTTTGGTAACTCAGAGTAAACCAACATTCGCTTTTGTTTTCAGAAACTCTTTCTTTTTTGCTCAGAAACTGTTACCGGCATGAAAGTGACCTGATTTATCTCTGATAAAGCTGTAGGCGCTTTACCATAGACTGTATATAAAGATGGACGTAGCATCTGGCTCCAGAATTGAAGCCAACCCGGAAGTGTCAAAAACTTGCAATATCCCGCCGTCCGCTAGGGTTGGCTCCAAAAAGCTTTTTCTCCATAGACCCCAACTCATTTTTGGAAAAAATAAAATTTGATAGACTGATGTTCTACAGCTCAGGATTTTTTCCCGTTAGTTTTCATGGTCAAAATGAGAGATCAGCTGGCCGATCTTAAAATAAATCAGTACTGAATTTTAAATAAATCGTTAAAGTTGGCAGAGCCAGGGGGCGTGGCTATACTTGATAGACAGCAACAGAAGCCTCTGCGGTAAAATGTGGGCGGGATAAGAGAGTCCTCAGCCAATCCTGCCCCTAGTTGCTCTCCGGTCCAGCCTGTTTGACGCTTTATACGTCACTGGCTCCAAAAAATCCAAAACGGCGACCAGGAAGTAGCAAAATCCGGGCTTCATTTTCTCGGCGTTGAAACCAACGGGTGACGTCACGGTTAGTTTACGCCTGCGCTTTGCACATGGACTCAGTGTTGTCCTTCATACTCTAATTTACACCAGCTGAAGCCTTCACACCACCCTGAATGTAATACAACTTCTGTTTGTTTTAGGCTTGTATGTGGTTGCTTTTTGAAAAACCTTTTGATACATGCAATAAAGCATGTTTAAATATTTATCGTATATGTTTTGAAATGTGAAAATTCCCCTTTGATGGCAGAAAACACTGCTGAGTTTACTGTTATTTTGTGCATAAGCTGTGCAATATGAAAAGTCAACACTTATTCAACTAAACTATCACTCAACTGCCAAAGCTGTATATATATATATCGCCTTCCTATGATCGATATTTTAGATGTTTCTCTTGTTGAATCAGGAGCCCCTCCATCATGGGGATACTTGTAGCTGATCGCAAGTTCTTTGGAGAGATTGGAAGCCTTGATGGAGGGATGAAAATATACGGCGGTGAAAATGTGGAGCTCAGCATCCGGGTAAGAACTTCAAGTGGTTTCTGAACACTCTCAGTCTGACTGACTTGTAGTGGAGATGCTATAGTCAGTTTGCTGTATTCAGTTTAGATGAAGTTACCTTCTCTGGGGATGTCAGTGTTGATAAGTCTGCTGTTCCACTTTCAGACGATCATTGTCAGGGTGTTTAAATTGCTTCTTCATTTAAATTCGTCTTGCACCATCATAGGATCTAGTTTTGAGTGTAATATTTAGCTTTGCCAACCAAATATTCACTAAAACAGTGTAATAAGAATCAGAGTGCATTGCATGCATGTTCCTTTTTTCTTTTCCAGTGCCATTTTTTCCTAGAAATTAAGAATTTATTTACAGTTAATGCCTTCAAAACTACTTTTTATCAATTATGACTCTCTTATTTTGGCAGGTGTGGCTGTGTGGAGGAAGTATAGAAGTTATACCTTGCTCTAAAATAGCTCACATTGAACGAGCATCAAAGCCTTACCTCCCAGACCTGAGTGTCATGATGAAGCGTAACGCGCTGAGAGTGGCTGAGGTGTGGCTGGATGAATACAAACACAATGTCAACGTTGCCTGGAACCTTCCGATCGAGGTAAAAGGTGGCGCCTCATTGTTCATCAATCTATATATACATTAAATAGATTTTGTGAGAGAGTGCTGTGAAGGTTGTGAGTAATACTACAAACACTACAGTTCCTTTTGCTTATCAAAAATGGCCTCATGTGGCATTTTCTTTCTACAGAATCACGGGATAGACATCGGGGATGTGTCGGAGAGGAAGAAGCTGAGGGAGAGGCTGAAGTGTAAACCTTTTCAGTGGTATCTTGATAATGTTTACCCCATGCTGGACCCGCTGGATAACCTGCTCGGTTATGGAGCTGTAAGTAAAAAAATGTCATATATGACTGCATGCCAGAGTTAATCGCTATCATGCTTTCAAAGGCTATGTTTGGGTTTAATTTTTAAAGTCTGCTTCTGATTCTCGCCTAGATCCTCTTTGAAGAATCTCATCAACAGTCGGTTCCATCTAATAACAATAAGCTGGTTTCATTTGGCTTGTTGAAATTTTCTTAACTTCAGGGTGTGTTTTCTGACATTGGAGCGTAACTGTATGAACTCCCTTCTTGCAAACATATCCGTAAAACTCTTTGGAAGCTACACAGAAACCACAGTCTTTGCCCAAGAACCTCTCTTCCACTTTCTAACCTGATGTATTCCGCCCGAATTCACCAAATGAAAAAGTTTCGTATTTGTCAGATTTTTTTCCCCCCTGTGCGTATTTATGTTACTAAGTAAAATGTGTAAAAACCTGAGGTCATAAGTCACATTGGCTTTGAGTTAAAAGCTCTTAAAGACGGGTAGGGATATGTCCATTTTGTACCATTTTCTTTTCTTTCATTCTGTGGAGCAATGTTTGAAGAGCCAAAACTCGAGAAATGATGTAGCTAGAGTCCTGAAATTTTGCAGGCTCATTGATATGTCTACATGGTCTTCAATGTTACAACTCTACATTGATAGAATATTGCAAACCAGTTATATGATGGTGCAAATTTGTTCAAAAAATATCCTTTTTTTAAAAAGAAAATTCCAGTATTCCACCAACCATAAAACCCTTATTTTTCACCCTAAGACGGTGAATTGTTTAAACTGTGATTGGCACAAATTGGAGCTTAAAAAATTTAGAGTAGCATTAAATCCCTTTTTTTTTTTGGTAGGGCCTTTTTGCCTTTATTTATATATAGGACATTGGAGAAAGAGAGAGACAGGAAATGTAGGTAGAAATGTCGGGCAATGACATGCAGTAAATGACCATGAGGTGGATACGAGCCCATGGCCGCACCACGGGGACTATAGCCCATTTATGGGTCGCCCACTCAGCCAACTAAGCTATCTGGGCACCATTTAACTCCCTGTTTTAAAGTAATTCATGCCCAGTTATTTGTATAAAATGGGTTTCCTAAGTGAAATGTACCACTGGAGATCGTACGTCCTGTGACAGACTGGCGACCTGTCCAGGGTGTCCCCTGCCTTCGCCCAAGTCAGCTGGGATAGGCTCCAGCACCCCTCGCGACCCTAATGAGGATAAAGCGGTGTATAGAGGATGGATGGATGGATGGAGATCGTACGTTTGTCAATGATCCTGCAATGTTTCAGGACTCCAGCTCAAGTTACGGCACATTAAACATTGATCCACAAATTGGCATGAAGGAAACTGCAGAAAAACTGACAAGACTCCACCTTCTTCAAGAATTCTGAACTCCAAAACTAATCTTACCCATGAACTCAGATTCAACACATGGTCAATCAGTATTCACCACCTTAAAACAAAAACAGTCGCACTGAAGATGGTCGAGTTTTGGGCATTCGGTGAATTGAGGTGAAATGACCCACATTGATGATCGCCATTGATAACCCCTACCCTCCTCAATACTGCAGCCTCAGAGGTCATATTGCTAGATGTATATTATATACAGTATATTTTCCTGCTTTTTCATTCTGTGACCATGAAATATTACTTGATGTTTCTGTTTTTGTTGGCAGCTCATTAATGATCTGAACCTAGATCTCTGTGTGGACCAAGGCCCGGTGCCGGGGAACACACCTATCATATATTCATGCCACTTCTACCAGCCTCAGGTAAGCTTCACTGCATCCATTTAAACTATGATGCTATCTGTCTGTTGATATTCATTGTTCTGTGGTGTAGCACTGTTTTTATCGCACTGATGGACAACTCTACATCGGTGGGATCAAATCCCACAAGTACAACAACAACCGCTGTTTGGTGGACCTCGCGACTGGAGTCTACCCAGGACTGTACGACTGCAAGACAGCTCAGCAGAAGAAGTTTGCCATGCTGTGGGACTTTAAACAGGTAGCTATTTCATTCTTACAAAAATTAGTACTCGCCAAAGTGGCTGGTTTGAGACAGTAGAATGTGTTTTATTCCCAGGGAGGACCAATCCAGAACAGGGAAACTAAGAGATGTCTGGAAATTGGGATAGGTGAGGACGGTTATTACAAACTTTTTGTGCAGAAGTGCAGTGGTCAGAAGTGGAAGATACAAAATCTAATTAAAAACAACTGAAGGACTGGTGGGCAGGTCTCAGAGGACAGCGTGAAAAATGTGCTGTCATTGCACAAAAACTGCACCTAAGATCTCCTTTTTTACGGCTTCACGAGAATGACGCGATGCATCAGCAAAAAACATCTGCTTCACCGAGAAGACGTCATCAGTTTTATTAATTTTAATGACTGTACTTGTTTGTCAAGTGTAACTTTGTGACAATATTTGAACTACTATTGAGTAACTGACTTTTGTTTTATGGCTTTGACTGTGGAAATGTCCTTGTGAACATTTGCTATTTCAGTTTTGTTGTTGTACTGAACTATATTAAACAACGTGTGGATCACTTTTCTCACCAGCGAGTTTATTGCAAAGCCTCTTTGTGATTGTTCGAGGGCAAAAAAAAAATTGCATTAACTCCCATGAGAGTTTAAGGATACTTACAGGATCTACTTTCACGTGTCAGATTACGACATCCACCCAAAACACCGCATGATATTGGCTGATCAAATACAAAGATATAGAAGCTTCAAGTAAACAATATGCAACAGTAGGGTTTAAATAAAGGCTGGTAATGGCCTCTAATATTTGCTTTAGTTCAGTGATATTCCAAGCATTTAAGTCAAACAGGATCTGTTATGGTTCGGCTGTCATGAACTGCCATAGAAGAATCATATTTAATTGTTTGTACATCACTATGGGCAACCCATGTTCCAATTTTTTTACATGTCAGGTATGGAGAGACTGAGACATTGTGAAAGCAGTACTTCTCATAAAATTCCAGGACAATTCCCATAGAATTCCTGGAAGATTTCTTTAAAAATTCGTGAAATTCCTGGAAATTTTTTGAGAGATGTCCATAAAATTCCTCAAAAAATTTCCCCAAAATTGCAGTAAAATTTCAGGACAATTGGGAGGGAAATTTCCATAGAATTTCAGGAAAATGCCCATAAAATTTCCCCAAAATGTGTGTGTGTGTGTGAGAGAGAGAGGCTGAAGTGTAACCCTTTTTAGTAAAAGCACATCTGGTGGGCAGGTTCCAGAAAATAAACAAATCATCATAATTATCATGTTGACTGGCTGTTTCTTTCTTTATGACTTCACAAGAATCAAACAGACCACCAGTAAAACTGCTTCACTGAGAGCAAGTCATTTTTATTTATTTATCTGACTCACATTTTTGAGTGAAAATACAAACCGCGATGAAGTACAATGAAGTATTGGCTTTTATTTAATAGTACTGAAAAGTTTTGTGTTATGACAACAAAAGATGTACTGAGGGTGTCTGACTGCTGTTGTACTGAATTAAACTGTCCTCAGAGGACACTGAATGGCTGGAGAATCGTTTTTCTCACCCACAGGTTTATCATAAAGCTTGTTTGTGACCGTTTTAGGAAAAGGAGAAGTCTTACAGAGAGTTTGTAGATATCTGCATGACCTACTTTCCCATGTCAGACCGAACATCCCCAAAAATGAACAGCCAGTCTTTTACAAAGATATGAAAGCTCCACAGAAGCAATATCCACTCATTTTAAAAAAAAAACTGCTAATGGCTTATAAACGTCTGCTTAAGTTAACTGTTGTTCCAAAAGTCATTCAAGTCAGGTAGGATCCGTTGGGGTTGGTTGTCATGAATTGTCAGAGATGAAGGCGTCCCATTTTTTCTGCCACATGACCAGTCCTGTGTCCTTCAGATGAGCTGGCAGCGAGCTGTACCTGCAATCAGAAAAAACTTTTAAGAATGAACTCATGGAGCTGCAACATAGGTTTATAGGCTTGGAATATTCCAATAGTCCATAGCAAATTCAAAAGGAAGTCCCATTATTGTTGTGTTGTTTCATTTCTGAGCAGGTGATCCCTTCAAATTACCATATGATGGTGCATTCAAGGAGGTACCAAACATCCAAATCCAGAAGATAAACAGCAAGTCAATATCACAGTGTAAAAGGTGAGAATTGTGACTGACGTTTTTTTGTCCATTTTCGGACGACATACTAAACTATGATATTTTTGTCTATTTTCAGACAGCTTACTAATCTTTGACATTTTTTGTCCATTTTCAGATGACATACTAAACTATGACGTTTTTTTGTCCGTTTTCGGACGACATACTCAACTTTGCCGTTTTTAGCCATTTTCAGACATCATAGTAAGCTATGACGTTTTTTGTCCATTTTTGGACGACATACTAGACTATCACGGTTTTTGTCCATTTTTGGACGACACACTAAACTATGACTTTTTTGTCCATTTTCGGACGACATACTAAACTATGACGTTTTTGTCCATTTTCAGATGGCTTACGAAACAATGACATTTTTGTCCTTTTTCCGATGAAATACTAAACTATGACGTTTTTTGTCCATTTTCGGACGACATACTAAACTATGACGTTTTTTGTCCATTTTCGTACGACATACTCAACTTTGCCGTTTTTCGGACGACATACTAAACTATGACGTTTTTTGTCTATTTTCAGACAGCTTACTAAACTATGACTTTTTTGTCCATTTTCGGACGACATGCTCAACTATGACATTTTTTGTCCATTTTCGGACGACATGCTCAACTTTGCCGTTTTTGTCCATTTCAGATGGCTTACTAATCTTTGACGTTTTTTGTCCATTTTCAGATGACATACTAAACTATGACGTTTTTTGTCAATTTTCGGACGACATACTAGACGATCACGGTTTTTGTCCATTTTTGGACGACATACTAAAGTATGACGTTTTTGTCCATTTTCAGATGGCTTACTAGACTATCACAGTTTTTGTCCATTTTTGGACGACAGACTAAACTATGACATTTTTTGTCCATTTTTGGACGACATACTCAACTATGACATTTTTTGTCCATTTTCGGACGACATGCTCAACTTTGCCGTTTTTGTCCATTTTCAGACGACATACTAAACTATGACGTTTTTTTGTCCGTTTTCAGACAACATACTCAACTTTGCCGTTTTGGTCCATTTTCAGATGGCTTATTAATCTTTGACATTTTTTGTCCATTTTCGGACGACATACTAAACTTTGCTGTTTTTGTCCATTTTCAGACATCATAGAAAACTATGACATTTTTTGTCCATTTTCGGACGACATACTAAACTATGAAGTTTTATGTCCCTTTTCAGAAGACATACTAAACTATGACGTTTTTTTGTCCATTTTCGGAAGACATACTAAACTATGACGTTTTTTGTCCATTTTCGGACATCATAGTAAGCTATGACATTTCTTTGTCCATTTTCAGACGGCTTGCTAAACTATGACGTTTTTTGTCCGTTTTCGGACAACATAATAGACTATCACGGTTTTTGTCCATTTTCGGACGACATACTAAACTATGACGTTTTTTTGTCCATTTTCGGACGACATACTAAACTATGACGTTTTTTGTCCATTTTCGGAAGACATACTAAACTATGATGTTTTTTGTCCATTTTCGGACGACATGCTCAACTTTGCCGTTTTTGTCCATTTTCAAACATCATAGTAAGCTATGACGTTTTTTGTCCATTTTCAGACGGCTTACGAGACTATGACGTTTTTTTGTCCATTTTCGGACAACATAATAGACTATTACGGTTTTTGTCTATTTTTGGACGACATACTAAACTATGACATTTTCTGTCCATTTTCGGACGACATACTAAACTATGACGTTTTTGTCCTTTTTGGGACGACATACTCAACTTTGCCGTTTTTGTCCCTTTTCAGATGGCTTACTAAACAATGACGTTTTTTGTCGATTTTCAGATGGCATACTAAACTATGACGTTTTTTGTCCATTTTCGGGTGACTTACTAAACTATGCCATTTTTGTCCACTTTCGGACGACATACTAAACTATGACGTTTTTTGTCCATTTTAGGACGACTTACTAAATAAACTATGACGTTTTTTGTCAATTTTCGGATGACATACTCAACTTTGCCGTTTTTGTCCATTTTCAGATGGCTTACTAAACAATGACGTTTTTGTCCTTTTTGGGACGACATTCTAAACTATGACGTTTTTTGTCAATTTTCGGACGACATACTAGACTATGACATTTTTTGTCCATTTTCGGATGACATGCTCAACTTTGCCGTTTTTTTCCTTCTTCAGACGACATACTAAATTATGACGTTTTTTGTCCGTTTTCGGACAACATACTCAACTTTGCCGTTTTGGTCCATTTTCAGATGGCTTACTAATCTTTGACGTTTTTTGTCCATTTTCGGACGACTTACTAAAGTATGACGTTTTATGTCCATTTTGGGACGACATACTAAACTATGACGTTTTTTGTCAATTTTCAGATGGCATACTAAACTATGACGTTTTTTGTCCATTTTCGGATGACTTACTGAACTATGACGTTTTTTGTCCATTTCCGGATGACTGACTAAACTATGCCATTTTTGTCCACTTTCGGACGACATACTAAACTATGACGTTTTTTGTCAATTTTCGGACGATTTACTAAACTATGACGTTTTTTGTCAATTTTCGGACGACATACTCAACTTTGCCGTTTTTGTCCATTTTCAGATGGCTTACTAAACAATGACGTTTTTGTCCTTTTTGGGATGACATACTAAACTATGACGTTTTTATGTCAATTTTCGGACGACATGCTCAACTTTGCCGTTTTTGTCCATTTTCAGACGACATACTAAACTATGACGTTTTTTTGTCCGTTTTCAGACAACATACTCAACTTTGCCATTTTGGTCCATTTTCAGATGGCTTAATTAATCTTTGACATTTTTTGTCCATTTTCGGACGACATACTAAACTTTGTTGTTTTTGTCCATTTTCGGACACCATAGTAAACTATGACATTTTTTGTCCATTTTCGGACGACATACTAAACTATGACATTTTTGGACGACATACTAAACGATGACGTTTTTTGTCCCTTTTCAGAAGACATACTAAACTATGACGTTTTTTGTCCACTTTCGGACGACATACTAAACTATGACGTTTTTTGTCCATTTTCGGACGACATGCTAAACTACGACGTTTTTTGTCCATTTTCGGACGACATACTAGACTATCACAGTTTTTGTCCCTTTTTGGACGACGTACTAAACTGACATTTTTTGTCCTTTATTCGACGACATACTAAACTATGACGTTTTTTTTGTCCATTTTCGGGTGACTTACTAAACTATGCCATTTTTGTCCACTTTCAGATGACATACTAAACTATGACGTTTTTTGTCCATTTTCGGACGACATGCTAAACTATGACGTTTTTTGTTCGTTTTCGGACGATATGCTCGACTTTGCCGTTTTTGTCCATTTTCAAACATCATATTAAGCTATGACGTTTTTTGTCCATTTTCAGACGACATACTAAACAATGACATTTTTTGTCCATTTTCGGACAACATAATAGACCATTACTGCTTTTGTCCATTTTTGGACGACATACTAAACTATGACATTTTCTGTCCATTTTCAGATGGCTTACTAAACAATGATGTTTTTTGTCCATTTTCGGATGACATACTAGACTATCACAGTTTTTGTCCATTTTTGGACGATGTACTAAACTATGACGTTTTTCTTGTCCATTTTCGGGTGACATACTAAACTATGACGTTTTTTGTCCATTTTCGGACGACTTGCTAAACTATGACGTTTTTTGTCCATTTTTGGACGACATGCTCAACTTTGCCGTTTTTGTCCATTTTCAAACATCATAGTGAGCTATGACGTTTTTTGTCCATTTTCAGACGACATGCTCAACTTTGCCGTTTTTGTCCATTTTCAAACATCATAGTAAGCTATGACGTTTTTTGTCCATTTTCAGATGGCTTACTAGACTATGACGTTTTTTGTCCATTTTCGGACAACATAATAGACCATTACTGCTTTTGTCCATTTTTGGACGACATACTAAACTATGACATTTTCTGTCCATTTTCGGACGACATACTAAACTATGACGTTTTTGTCCTTTTTGGGACGACATACTCAACTTTGCTGTTTTTGTCCATTTTCAGATGGCTTACTAAACAATGACGTTTTTTGTCCATTTTCGGATGACATACTAGACTATCACATTTTTTGTCCATTTTTGGACGACATACTAAACTATGACGTTTTTTGTCCATTTTCGGGTGACATATTAAACTATGACGTTTTTTGTCCATTTTGGGACGACTTGCTAAACTATGACGTTTTTTGTCCATTTTCGGACGACATGCTAAACTATGACGTTTTTTGTTCGTTTTCGGACGACTGCTAAACTATGACGTTTTTTGTTCGTTTTCGGACGAAATGCTCGACGTTGCCGTTTTTGTCCATTTTCAAACATCATAGTAAGCTATGACGTTTTTTGTCCATTTTCAGATGGCATACTAAACTATGACGTTTTTTATCCATTTTCGGATGACTTACTGAACTATGACCTTTTTTGTCCATTTTCGGATGACTTACTAAACTATGACGCTTTTTGTCCATTTTCGGATGACATAGTAAATTATGACGTTTTTTGTCAATTTTCGGACGACTTACTAAACTATGACGTTTTTTGTCAATTTTTGGACGACATACTCAACTTTGCCGTTTTTGTCCATTTTCAGATGGCTTACTAAACAATGACGTTTTTGTCTTTTTTGGGACGACATACTAAACTATGACGTTTTTTGTCAATTTTCGGACGACATACTAGACTATCACAGTTTTTGTCCATTTTTGGACGACAGACTACACTATGACATTTTTTGTCCATTTTCGGACGACATACTAAACTATGACGTTTCTTTGTCCATTTTCAGACGGCTTGCTAAACTATGACGTTCTTTGTCCATTTTCAGACAACATAATAGACTATGACGTTTTTTGTCCATTTTTGGACGACATACTAAACTATGACATTTTTGTCCATTTTCGGACGACACACTAAACTATGACGTTTTTTGTCCATTTTCGGAAGACATACTAAACTATGATGTTTTTTGTCCATTTTCGGACGACATGCTCAACTTTGCCGTTTTTGTCCATTTTCAAACATCATAGTAAGCTATGACGTTTTTTGTCCATTTTCAGACGACATGCTAAACTATGACGTTTCTTTGTCCATTTTCAGACTGCTTGCTAAACTATGACGTTCTTTGTCCATTTTCGGACAACATAATAGACTATGACGTTTTTTGTCCATTTTTGGACGACATACTAAACTATGACATTTTTGTCCATTTTCGGACGACACACTAAACTATGACGTTTTTTTGTCCATTTTCGGAAGACATACTAAACTATGATGTTTTTTGTCCATTTTCGGACGACATGCTCAACTTTGCCGTTTTTGTCCATTTTCAAACATCATAGTAAGCTATGACGTTTTTTGTCCATTTTCAGACGACATGCTCAACTTTGCCGTTTTTGTCCATTTTCAAACATCATAGTAAGCTATGACGTTTTTTGTCCATTTTCAGATGGCTTACTAGACTATGACGTTTTTTGTCCATTTTCGGACAACATAATAGACTATTACTGCTTTTGTCCATTTTTGGACGACATACTAAACTATGACGTTTTTGTCCTTTTTGGGACGACATACTCAACTTTGCCGTTTTTGTCCATTCTCACATGGCTTACTAAACAATGACGTTTTTGTCTTTTTTGGGACGACATACTAAACTATGACGTTTTTTTGTCAATTTTCGGACGACATACTAGACTATCACAGTTTTTGTCCATTTTTGGACGACAGACTACACTATGACATTTTTTGTCCATTTTCGGACGACATACGAAACTATGACGTTTCTTTGTCCATTTTCAGACGGCTTGCTAAACTATGACGTTCTTTGTCCATTTTCAGACAACATAATAGACTATGACGTTTTTTGTCCATTTTTGGACGACATACTAAACTATGACATTTTTGTCCATTTTCGGACGACACACTAAACTATGACGTTTTTTGTCCATTTTCGGAAGACATACTAAACTATGATGTTTTTTGTCCATTTTCGGACGACATGCTCAACTTTGCCGTTTTTGTCCATTTTCAAACATCATAGTAAGCTATGACGTTTTTTGTCCATTTTCAGACGACATGCTCAACTTTGCCGTTTTTGTCCATTTTCAAACATCATAGTAAGCTATGACGTTTTTTGTCCATTTTCAGATGGCTTACTAGACTATGACGTTTTTTGTCCATTTTCGGACAACATAATAGACTATTACTGCTTTTGTCCATTTTTGGACGACATACTAAACTATGACATTTTCTGTCCATTTTCGGACGACATACTAGACTATCACAGTTTTTGTCCATTTTTGGACGACAGACTACACTATGACATTTTTTGTCCATTTTCGGACGACATACTAAACTATGACGTTTCTTTGTCCATTTTCAGACTGCTTGCTAAACTATGACGTTCTTTGTCCATTTTCGGACAACATAATAGACTATGACGTTTTTTGTCAATTTTTGGACGACATACTAAACTATGACATTTTTGTCCATTTTCGGACGACATACTAAACTATGATGTTTTTTGTCCATTTTCGGACGACATGCTCAACTTTGCCGTTTTTGTCCATTTTCAAACATCATAGTAAGCTATGACGTTTTTTGTCCATTTTCAGACGACATGCTCAACTTTGCCGTTTTTGTCCATTTTCAAACATCATAGTAAGCTATGACGTTTTTTGTCCATTTTCAGATGGCTTACTAGACTATGACGTTTTTTGTCCATTTTCGGACAACATAATAGACTATTACTGCTTTTGTCCATTTTTGGACGACATACTAAACTATGACATTTTCTGTCCATTTTCGGACGACATACTAAACTATGACGTTTTTGTCCTTTTTGGGACGACATACTCAACTTTGCTGTTTTTGTCCATTTTCAGATGGCTTACTAAACAATGACGTTTTTTGTCCATTTTCGGATGACATACTAGACTATCACAGTTTTTGTCCATTTTTGGACGACATACTAAACTATGACGTTTTTTGTCAATTTTCAGATGGCATACTAAACTATGACGTTTTTTGTCCATTTTCGGATGACTTACTGAACTATGACGTTTTTTGTCCATTTCCGGATGACTGACTAAACTATGCCATTTTTGTCCACTTTCGGACGACATACTAAACTATGACGTTTTTTGTCAATTTTCGGACGATTTACTAAACTATGACGTTTTTTGTCAATTTTCAGACGACATACTCAACTTTGCCGTTTTTGTCCATTTTCAGATGGCTTACTAAACAATGACGTTTTTGTCCTTTTTGGGATGACATACTAAACTATGACGTTTTTATGTCAATTTTCGGACGACATGCTCAACTTTGCCGTTTTTGTCCATTTTCAGACGACATACTAAACTATGACGTTTTTTTGTCCGTTTTCAGACAACATACTCAACTTTGCCATTTTGGTCCATTTTCAGATGGCTTAATTAATCTTTGACATTTTTTGTCCATTTTCGGACGACATACTAAACTTTGTTGTTTTTGTCCATTTTCGGACACCATAGTAAACTATGACATTTTTTGTCCATTTTCGGACGACATACTAAACTATGACATTTTTGGACGACATACTAAACGATGACGTTTTTTGTCCCTTTTCAGAAGACATACTAAACTATGACGTTTTTGTCCACTTTCGGACGACATACTAAACTATGACGTTTTTTGTCCATTTTCGGACGACATGCTAAACTATGACGTTTTTTGTCCATTTTCGGACGACATGCTAAACTACGACGTTTTTTGTCCATTTTCGGACGACATACTAGACTATCACAGTTTTTGTCCCTTTTTGGACGACGTACTAAACTGACATTTTTTGTCCTTTATTCGACGACATACTAAACTATGACGTTTTTTTTGTCCATTTTCGGGTGACTTACTAAACTATGCCATTTTTGTCCACTTTCAGATGACATACTAAACTATGACGTTTTTTGTCCATTTTCGGACGACATGCTAAACTATGACGTTTTTTGTTCGTTTTCGGACAACATAATAGACCATTACTGCTTTTGTCCATTTTTGGACGACATACTAAACTATGACATTTTCTGTCCATTTTCAGATGGCTTACTAAACAATGACGTTTTTTGTCCATTTTCGGATGACATACTAGACTATCACAGTTTTTGTCCATTTTTGGACGATGTACTAAACTATGACATTTTTTGTCCATTTTTGGACGACATACTAAACTATGACGTTTTTCTTGTCCATTTTCGGGTGACATACTAAACTATGACGTTTTTTGTCCATTTTCGGACGACTTGCTAAACTATGACGTTTTTTGTCCATTTTCGGACGACATGCTCAACTTTGCCGTTTTTGTCCATTTTCAAACATCATAGTGAGCTATGACGTTTTTTGTCCATTTTCAGACGACATGCTCAACTTTGCCGTTTTTGTCCATTTTCAAACATCATAGTAAGCTATGACGTTTTTTGTCCATTTTCAGATGGCTTACTAGACTATGACGTTTTTTGTCCATTTTCGGACAACATAATAGACCATTACTGCTTTTGTCCATTTTTGGACGACATACTAAACTATGACATTTTCTGTCCATTTTCGGACGACATACTAAACTATGACGTTTTTGTCCTTTTTGGGACGACATACTCAACTTTGCTGTTTTTGTCCATTTTCAGATGGCTTACTAAACAATGACGTTTTTTGTCCATTTTCGGATGACATACTAGACTATCACATTTTTTGTCCATTTTTGGACGACATACTAAACTATGACGTTTTTTGTCCATTTTCGGGTGACATATTAAACTATGACGTTTTTTGTCCATTTTGGGACGACTTGCTAAACTATGACGTTTTTTGTCCATTTTCGGACGACATGCTAAACTATGACGTTTTTTGTTCGTT
This sequence comes from Acanthochromis polyacanthus, assembly GCF_021347895.1. Taxonomy (NCBI): domain Eukaryota; kingdom Metazoa; phylum Chordata; class Actinopteri; family Pomacentridae; genus Acanthochromis; species Acanthochromis polyacanthus. The sequence continues at coordinate 40,247,480 of NC_067113.1, read as the reverse complement.
TTCGGACGACTGCTAAACTATGACGTTTTTTGTTCGTTTTCGGACGAAATGCTCGACGTTGCCGTTTTTGTCCATTTTCAAACATCATAGTAAGCTATGACGTTTTTTGTCCATTTTCAGATGGCATACTAAACTATGACGTTTTTTATCCATTTTCGGATGACTTACTGAACTATGACCTTTTTTGTCCATTTTCGGATGACTTACTAAACTATGACGCTTTTTGTCCATTTTCGGATGACATAGTAAATTATGACGTTTTTTGTCAATTTTCGGACGACTTACTAAACTATGACGTTTTTTGTCAATTTTTGGACGACATACTCAACTTTGCCGTTTTTGTCCATTTTCAGATGGCTTACTAAACAATGACGTTTTTGTCTTTTTTGGGACGACATACTAAACTATGACGTTTTTTTGTCAATTTTCGGACGACATACTAGACTATCACAGTTTTTGTCCATTTTTGGACGACAGACTACACTATGACATTTTTTGTCCATTTTCGGACGACATACTAAACTATGACGTTTCTTTGTCCATTTTCAGACGGCTTGCTAAACTATGACGTTCTTTGTCCATTTTCAGACAACATAATAGACTATGACGTTTTTTGTCCATTTTTGGACGACATACTAAACTATGACATTTTTGTCCATTTTCGGACGACACACTAAACTATGACGTTTTTTGTCCATTTTCGGAAGACATACTAAACTATGATGTTTTTTGTCCATTTTCGGACGACATGCTCAACTTTGCCGTTTTTGTCCATTTTCAAACATCATAGTAAGCTATGACGTTTTTTGTCCATTTTCAGACGACATGCTAAACTATGACGTTTCTTTGTCCATTTTCAGACTGCTTGCTAAACTATGACGTTCTTTGTCCATTTTCGGACAACATAATAGACTATGACGTTTTTTGTCCATTTTTGGACGACATACTAAACTATGACATTTTTGTCCATTTTCGGACGACACACTAAACTATGACGTTTTTTTGTCCATTTTCGGAAGACATACTAAACTATGATGTTTTTTGTCCATTTTCGGACGACATGCTCAACTTTGCCGTTTTTGTCCATTTTCAAACATCATAGTAAGCTATGACGTTTTTTGTCCATTTTCAGACGACATGCTCAACTTTGCCGTTTTTGTCCATTTTCAAACATCATAGTAAGCTATGACGTTTTTTGTCCATTTTCAGATGGCTTACTAGACTATGACGTTTTTTGTCCATTTTCGGACAACATAATAGACTATTACTGCTTTTGTCCATTTTTGGACGACATACTAAACTATGACGTTTTTGTCCTTTTTGGGACGACATACTCAACTTTGCCGTTTTTGTCCATTCTCACATGGCTTACTAAACAATGACGTTTTTGTCTTTTTTGGGACGACATACTAAACTATGACGTTTTTTTGTCAATTTTCGGACGACATACTAGACTATCACAGTTTTTGTCCATTTTTGGACGACAGACTACACTATGACATTTTTTGTCCATTTTCGGACGACATACGAAACTATGACGTTTCTTTGTCCATTTTCAGACGGCTTGCTAAACTATGACGTTCTTTGTCCATTTTCAGACAACATAATAGACTATGACGTTTTTTGTCCATTTTTGGACGACATACTAAACTATGACATTTTTGTCCATTTTCGGACGACACACTAAACTATGACGTTTTTTGTCCATTTTCGGAAGACATACTAAACTATGATGTTTTTTGTCCATTTTCGGACGACATGCTCAACTTTGCCGTTTTTGTCCATTTTCAAACATCATAGTAAGCTATGACGTTTTTTGTCCATTTTCAGACGACATGCTCAACTTTGCCGTTTTTGTCCATTTTCAAACATCATAGTAAGCTATGACGTTTTTTGTCCATTTTCAGATGGCTTACTAGACTATGACGTTTTTTGTCCATTTTCGGACAACATAATAGACTATTACTGCTTTTGTCCATTTTTGGACGACATACTAAACTATGACATTTTCTGTCCATTTTCGGACGACATACTAGACTATCACAGTTTTTGTCCATTTTTGGACGACAGACTACACTATGACATTTTTTGTCCATTTTCGGACGACATACTAAACTATGACGTTTCTTTGTCCATTTTCAGACTGCTTGCTAAACTATGACGTTCTTTGTCCATTTTCGGACAACATAATAGACTATGACGTTTTTTGTCAATTTTTGGACGACATACTAAACTATGACATTTTTGTCCATTTTCGGACGACATACTAAACTATGATGTTTTTTGTCCATTTTCGGACGACATGCTCAACTTTGCCGTTTTTGTCCATTTTCAAACATCATAGTAAGCTATGACGTTTTTTGTCCATTTTCAGACGACATGCTCAACTTTGCCGTTTTTGTCCATTTTCAAACATCATAGTAAGCTATGACGTTTTTTGTCCATTTTCAGATGGCTTACTAGACTATGACGTTTTTTGTCCATTTTCGGACAACATAATAGACTATTACTGCTTTTGTCCATTTTTGGACGACATACTAAACTATGACATTTTCTGTCCATTTTCGGACGACATACTAAACTATGACGTTTTTGTCCTTTTTGGGACGACATACTCAACTTTGCTGTTTTTGTCCATTTTCAGATGGCTTACTAAACAATGACGTTTTTTGTCCATTTTCGGATGACATACTAGACTATCACAGTTTTTGTCCATTTTTGGACGACATACTAAACTATGACGTTTTTTGTCAATTTTCAGATGGCATACTAAACTATGACGTTTTTTGTCCATTTTCGGATGACTTACTGAACTATGACGTTTTTTGTCCATTTCCGGATGACTGACTAAACTATGCCATTTTTGTCCACTTTCGGACGACATACTAAACTATGACGTTTTTTGTCAATTTTCGGACGATTTACTAAACTATGACGTTTTTTGTCAATTTTCAGACGACATACTCAACTTTGCCGTTTTTGTCCATTTTCAGATGGCTTACTAAACAATGACGTTTTTGTCCTTTTTGGGACGACATACTCAACTTTGCCGTTTTTGTCCATTCTCACATGGCTTACTAAACAATGACGTTTTTGTCTTTTTTGGGACGACATACTAAACTATGACGTTTTTTTGTCAATTTTCGGACGACATACTAGACTATCACAGTTTTTGTCCATTTTTGGACGACAGACTACACTATGACATTTTTTGTCCATTTTCGGACGACATACGAAACTATGACGTTTCTTTGTCCATTTTCAGACGGCTTGCTAAACTATGACGTTCTTTGTCCATTTTCAGACAACATAATAGACTATGACGTTTTTTGTCCATTTTTGGACGACATACTAAACTATGACATTTTTGTCCATTTTCGGACGACACACTAAACTATGACGTTTTTTGTCCATTTTCGGAAGACATACTAAACTATGATGTTTTTTGTCCATTTTCGGACGACATGCTCAACTTTGCCGTTTTTGTCCATTTTCAAACATCATAGTAAGCTATGACGTTTTTTGTCCATTTTCAGACGACATGCTCAACTTTGCCGTTTTTGTCCATTTTCAAACATCATAGTAAGCTATGACGTTTTTTGTCCATTTTCAGATGGCTTACTAGACTATGACGTTTTTTGTCCATTTTCGGACAACATAATAGACTATTACTGCTTTTGTCCATTTTTGGACGACATACTAAACTATGACATTTTCTGTCCATTTTCGGACGACATACTAGACTATCACAGTTTTTGTCCATTTTTGGACGACAGACTACACTATGACATTTTTTGTCCATTTTCGGACGACATACTAAACTATGACGTTTCTTTGTCCATTTTCAGACTGCTTGCTAAACTATGACGTTCTTTGTCCATTTTCGGACAACATAATAGACTATGACGTTTTTTGTCAATTTTTGGACGACATACTAAACTATGACATTTTTGTCCATTTTCGGACGACATACTAAACTATGATGTTTTTTGTCCATTTTCGGACGACATGCTCAACTTTGCCGTTTTTGTCCATTTTCAAACATCATAGTAAGCTATGACGTTTTTTGTCCATTTTCAGACGACATGCTCAACTTTGCCGTTTTTGTCCATTTTCAAACATCATAGTAAGCTATGACGTTTTTTGTCCATTTTCAGATGGCTTACTAGACTATGACGTTTTTTGTCCATTTTCGGACAACATAATAGACTATTACTGCTTTTGTCCATTTTTGGACGACATACTAAACTATGACATTTTCTGTCCATTTTCGGACGACATACTAAACTATGACGTTTTTGTCCTTTTTGGGACGACATACTCAACTTTGCTGTTTTTGTCCATTTTCAGATGGCTTACTAAACAATGACGTTTTTTGTCCATTTTCGGATGACATACTAGACTATCACAGTTTTTGTCCATTTTTGGACGACATACTAAACTATGACGTTTTTTGTCAATTTTCAGATGGCATACTAAACTATGACGTTTTTTGTCCATTTTCGGATGACTTACTGAACTATGACGTTTTTTGTCCATTTCCGGATGACTGACTAAACTATGCCATTTTTGTCCACTTTCGGACGACATACTAAACTATGACGTTTTTGTCAATTTTCGGACGATTTACTAAACTATGACGTTTTTTGTCAATTTTCAGACGACATACTCAACTTTGCCGTTTTTGTCCATTTTCAGATGGCTTACTAAACAATGACGTTTTTGTCCTTTTTGGGATGACATACTAAACTATGACGTTTTTATGTCAATTTTCGGACGACATGCTCAACTTTGCCGTTTTTGTCCATTTTCAGACGACATACTAAACTATGACGTTTTTTTGTCCGTTTTCAGACAACATACTCAACTTTGCCATTTTGGTCCATTTTCAGATGGCTTAATTAATCTTTGACATTTTTTGTCCATTTTCGGACGACATACTAAACTTTGTTGTTTTTGTCCATTTTCGGACACCATAGTAAACTATGACATTTTTTGTCCATTTTCGGACGACATACTAAACTATGACATTTTTGGACGACATACTAAACGATGACGTTTTTTGTCCCTTTTCAGAAGACATACTAAACTATGACGTTTTTTGTCCACTTTCGGACGACATACTAAACTATGACGTTTTTTGTCCATTTTCGGACGACATGCTAAACTATGACGTTTTTTGTCCATTTTCGGACGACATGCTAAACTACGACGTTTTTTGTCCATTTTCGGACGACATACTAGACTATCACAGTTTTTGTCCCTTTTTGGACGACGTACTAAACTGACATTTTTTGTCCTTTATTCGACGACATACTAAACTATGACGTTTTTTTTGTCCATTTTCGGGTGACTTACTAAACTATGCCATTTTTGTCCACTTTCAGATGACATACTAAACTATGACGTTTTTTGTCCATTTTCGGACGACATGCTAAACTATGACGTTTTTTGTTCGTTTTCGGACAACATAATAGACCATTACTGCTTTTGTCCATTTTTGGACGACATACTAAACTATGACATTTTCTGTCCATTTTCAGATGGCTTACTAAACAATGACGTTTTTTGTCCATTTTCGGATGACATACTAGACTATCACAGTTTTTGTCCATTTTTGGACGATGTACTAAACTATGACATTTTTTGTCCATTTTTGGACGACATACTAAACTATGACGTTTTTCTTGTCCATTTTCGGGTGACATACTAAACTATGACGTTTTTTGTCCATTTTCGGACGACTTGCTAAACTATGACGTTTTTTGTCCATTTTCGGACGACATGCTCAACTTTGCCGTTTTTGTCCATTTTCAAACATCATAGTGAGCTATGACGTTTTTTGTCCATTTTCAGACGACATGCTCAACTTTGCCGTTTTTGTCCATTTTCAAACATCATAGTAAGCTATGACGTTTTTTGTCCATTTTCAGATGGCTTACTAGACTATGACGTTTTTTGTCCATTTTCGGACAACATAATAGACCATTACTGCTTTTGTCCATTTTTGGACGACATACTAAACTATGACATTTTCTGTCCATTTTCGGACGACATACTAAACTATGACGTTTTTGTCCTTTTTGGGACGACATACTCAACTTTGCTGTTTTTGTCCATTTTCAGATGGCTTACTAAACAATGACGTTTTTTGTCCATTTTCGGATGACATACTAGACTATCACATTTTTTGTCCATTTTTGGACGACATACTAAACTATGACGTTTTTTGTCCATTTTCGGGTGACATATTAAACTATGACGTTTTTTGTCCATTTTCGGACGACTTGCTAAACTATGACGTTTTTTGTCCGTTTTCGGACGACATGCTAAACTATGACGTTTTTTGTTCGTTTTCGGACGACATGCTAAACTATGACGTTTTTTGTTCGTTTTCGGACGAAATGCTCGACGTTGCCGTTTTTGTCCATTTTCAAACATCATAGTAAGCTATGACGTTTTTTGTCCATTTTCAGATGGCATACTAAACTATGACGTTTTTTATCCATTTTCGGATGACTTACTGAACTATGACCTTTTTTGTCCATTTTCGGATGACTTACTAAACTATGACGTTTTTTGTCCATTTTCGGATGACATAGTAAATTATGACGTTTTTTGTCAATTTTCGGACGACTTACTAAACTATGACGTTTTTTGTCAATTTTTGGACGACATACTCAACTTTGCCGTTTTTGTCCATTTTCAGATGGCTTACTAAACAATGACGTTTTTGTCTTTTTTGGGACGACATACTAAACTATGACGTTTTTTTGTCAATTTTCGGACGACATACTAGACTATCACAGTTTTTGTCCATTTTCGGACGACATACTAAACTATGACGTTTCTTTGTCCATTTTCAGACGGCTTGCTAAACTATGACGTTCTTTGTCCATTTTCAGACAACATAATAGACTATGACGTTTTTTGTCCATTTTTGGACGACATACTAAACTATGACATTTTTGTCCATTTTCGGACGACACACTAAACTATGACGTTTTTTGTCCATTTTCGGAAGACATACTAAACTATGATGTTTTTTGTCCATTTTCGGACGACATGCTCAACTTTGCCGTTTTTGTCCATTTTCAAACATCATAGTAAGCTATGACGTTTTTTGTCCATTTTCAGATGGCTTACTAGACTATGACGTTTTTTGTCCATTTTCGGACAACATAATAGACTATTACTGCTTTTGTCCATTTTTGGACGACATACTAAACTATGACATTTTCTGTCCATTTTCGGACGACATACTAGACTATCACAGTTTTTGTCCATTTTTGGACGACAGACTACACTATGACATTTTTTGTCCATTTTCGGACGACATACTAAACTATGACGTTTCTTTGTCCATTTTCAGACGGCTTGCTAAACTATGACGTTCTTTGTCCATTTTCGGACAACATAATAGACTATGACGTTTTTTGTCAATTTTTGGACGACATACTAAACTATGACATTTTTGTCCATTTTCGGACGACACACTAAACTATGACGTTTTTTGTCCATTTTCGGAAGACATACTAAACTATGATGTTTTTTGTCCATTTTCGGACGACATGCTCAACTTTGCCGTTTTTGTCCATTTTCAAACATCATAGTAAGCTATGACGTTTTTTGTCCATTTTCAGACGACATGCTAAACTATGACGTTTCTTTGTCCATTTTCAGACTGCTTGCTAAACTATGACGTTCTTTGTCCATTTTCGGACAACATAATAGACTATGACGTTTTTTGTCCATTTTTGGACGACATACTAAACTATGACATTTTTGTCCATTTTCGGACGACACACTAAACTATGACGTTTTTTTGTCCATTTTCGGAAGACATACTAAACTATGATGTTTTTTGTCCATTTTCGGACGACATGCTCAACTTTGCCGTTTTTGTCCATTTTCAAACATCATAGTAAGCTATGACGTTTTTTGTCCATTTTCAGACGACATGCTCAACTTTGCCGTTTTTGTCCATTTTCAAACATCATAGTAAGCTATGACGTTTTTTGTCCATTTTCAGATGGCTTACTAGACTATGACGTTTTTTGTCCATTTTCGGACAACATAATAGACTATTACTGCTTTTGTCCATTTTTGGACGACATACTAAACTATGACGTTTTTGTCCTTTTTGGGACGACATACTCAACTTTGCCGTTTTTGTCCATTTTCAGATGGCTTACTAAACAATGACGTTTTTGTCTTTTTTGGGACGACATACTAAACTATGACGTTTTTTTGTCAATTTTCGTACGACATACTAGACTATCACATTTTTTGTCCATTTTCGGACGACATACTAAACTATGACGTTTCTTTGTCCATTTTCAGACGGCTTGCTAAACTATGACGTTCTTTGTCCATTTTCAGACAACATAATAGACTATGACGTTTTTTGTCCATTTTTGGACGACATACTAAACTATGACATTTTTGTCCATTTTCGGACGACACACTAAACTATGACGTTTTTTGTCCATTTTCGGAAGACATACTAAACTATGATGTTTTTTGTCCATTTTCGGACGACATGCTCAACTTTGCCGTTTTTGTCCATTTTCAAACATCATAGTAAGCTATGACGTTTTTTGTCCATTTTCAGACGACATGCTCAACTTTGCCGTTTTTGTCCATTTTCAAACATCATAGTAAGCTATGACGTTTTTTGTCCATTTTCAGATGGCTTACTAGACTATGACGTTTTTTGTCCATTTTCGGACAACATAATAGACTATTACTGCTTTTGTCCATTTTTGGACGACATACTAAACTATGACATTTTCTGTCCATTTTCGGACGACATACTAGACTATCACAGTTTTTGTCCATTTTTGGACGACAGACTACACTATGACATTTTTTGTCCATTTTCGGACGACATACTAAACTATGACGTTTCTTTGTCCATTTTCAGACTGCTTGCTAAACTATGACGTTCTTTGTCCATTTTCGGACAACATAATAGACTATGACGTTTTTTGTCAATTTTTGGACGACATACTAAACTATGACATTTTTGTCCATTTTCGGACGACACACTAAACTATGACGTTTTTTGTCCATTTTCGGAAGACATACTAAACTATGATGTTTTTTGTCCATTTTCGGACGACATGCTCAACTTTGCCGTTTTTGTCCATTTTCAAACATCATAGTAAGCTATGACGTTTTTTGTCCATTTTCAGACGACATGCTAAACTATGACGTTTCTTTGTCCATTTTCAGACTGCTTGCTAAACTATGACGTTCTTTGTCCATTTTCGGACAACATAATAGACTATGACGTTTTTTGTCCATTTTTGGACGACATACTAAACTATGACATTTTTGTCCATTTTCGGACGACACACTAAACTATGACGTTTTTGTCCATTTTCGGAAGACATACTAAACTATGATGTTTTTTGTCCATTTTCGGACGACATGCTCAACTTTGCCGTTTTTGTCCATTTTCAGATGGCTTACTAAACAATGACGTTTTTGTCTTTTTTGGGACGACATACTAAACTATGACGTTTTTTTGTCAATTTTCGGACGACATACTCGACTATCACAGTTTTTGTCCATTTTTGGATGACAGACTAAACTATGACATTTTTTGTCCATTTTTGGACGACATACTCAACTATGACGTTTTTTGTCCATTTTCGGACGACATACTAAACTTTGCTGTTTTAGTCCATTTTCAGACGACATGCTAAACTATGACGTTTTTTGTTCGTTTTCGGAAGACATGCTCGACGTTGCCGTTTTTGTCCATTTTCAAACATCATAGTAAGCTATGACGTTTTTTGTCCATTTTCAGATGGCATACTAAACTATGACGTTTTTTGTCCATTTTCGGATGACTTACTGAACTATGACGTTTTTTGTCCATTTTCGGACATCATAGTAAGCTATGACGTTTCTTTGTCCATTTTCAGACAGCTTACTAAACTATGACGTTTTTTGTCAATTTTCGGACGACATACAAGACTATCACAGTTTTTGTCCATTTTTGGACGACAGACTAAACTATGACATTTTTTGTCCATTTTCGGACGACATACTAAACTTTGCTGTTTCTTTGTCCATTTTCAGACAGCTTACTAAACTATGACATTTTTTGTCCATTTTCGGACAACATAATAGACTATCACGGTTTTTGTCCATTTTCGGATGACATACTAAACAATGACGTTTTTGTCCTTTTTGGGACGACATACTAAACTACGACCTTTTTTGTCCATTTTCGGACGACATACGAGACTATCACAGTTTTTGTCCCTTTTTGGACGACGTACTAAACTGACATTTTTTGTCCACTTTCGGACGACATACTAAACAATGACGTTTTTTGTCCATTTTCAGACGGCTTACTAGACTATGATGTTTTTTGTCCGTTTTCGGACGACATACTCAACTTTGCCGTTTTGGTCCATTTCCAGATGGCTTACTAAACGATGACGTTTTTGTCGTTTTTGGGACGACATGCTCAACTTTGCCGTTTTTTCCATTTTCAGACATCATCGTAAGCTGTGACGTTTTTTTGTCCGTTTTTGGACGACATAGTAAGCTATGATGTTTTTGTCCATTGGTACAGCCACCAGTATTGGTGTGCCGTTCGTTTTGAGTTGGTGTTTTATTGGGCCTTTGTGTGGGAGAATTTTGTGTGTGGGTTCAGCTGTGGCTTTTGCAGTGTCTTTGGAACCCCCGCTGCCGGCAGTTTCAGCTGATGAGACAGAGCTCATGACGACCTGCACTCCAGTCTGGTTCTCCCTCCCCTTCGACCATCCGGATTGGGCCACCCTCCAGCTCCTCCTCCTCAGGCCAATCAGAGGCAGCCAGGCACCACACCTGCGACCTATAAAGTGCCACCATGCCTTTAGTCTTGGTGGATGGTACTTTGACCAGTCCACTCTGGTGTCTCTTTGCATTGTGGCTCTGTATTGTGGTTCTGTGTGGTCTTTTGGTGGGTGCTACAGACAACTTCAACCTTTTGTTGGCGGCTTTAGTTTAGTGTGGAGCCCTACGTGTCAGTGGAGACTGAGGCTGCAATTCGTAGTCTGCCAACTGTGTGTATTAGCCACTTCGTTTTTTGAGCTTTTCTGAACTGTGCTCAGTATGTACTCTTATTCAGAGGCACCAGTTTTGTTTAGGTTGTTAAGTACACCTTTTGTACTAGTTTTTGTTCCTGGTGGTGGGTGTTGCTTCTATAGTTCGGTTTGGCTTGGGAGTTTAGTTGTTTTCTTTGTGTTTAGCTTAGTTACAAACTCTGTTCGCCTTTGTTATGTTTTATTCTGTTCTTTGTTTTAGCAACACTCACCAGTTTTGTGTTTTATTGTCACTTTTCCATTCCTTTTACTACTAAGCAATAAATCCCTTAACCTAAACTAACACCATCTGGTTATTTTGTTGCATCCAGCCAACCCCAAGAGGTTGGATAGTAACACCATTTTCAGATGGCTTACGAAACGGTGATGTTTTTGTCCTTTTTGGGACGACAGAGTAAATTATTAAGTTTTTAGTCATATTTTGGATGACATTCATATATTATTATATTTTTTGTGTTTACCAACATCAGTAAGTCCAAAGCAAACAGAGACCACACCAGAGAATGTAAGGAAAGTTTATTTGTCAAAAACATTTATTAATCAAGTAAACACGAGATTATTTTGTGACCTAAGACATCAATCTTCATAGCAGTACAAAGACAGCTTGATATCAGACAGGACTGTCACATGCTATTAAACAGAAGCTGTCAACTCAACTCTTTGGAGGGGGCAACAAGAATGGCACAAAAAGTCTGAAATATAGTTTAAAATGTTGTACAAAATATGACAAAAATGTCAGTCGAGTATGCCGTCCGAAAATGGACAAAAAACGTCATCGCTTACTATGATGTCAAAAAATGCACAAAATTTTCACAATTTTGTATGTCGCCGGAAAATGTACAAAAAACATCAGTTTATTTAGTAAGTCATCCAATAATGGACAAAAAGCTCCACAGTTTAGTATGTCGTCCAAAATATGACAAAAAATGTCATAGTTTAGCATGATGTCCAAAATGTGGGAAAAAACGACAGTTTAGCATGTCGTCCAAAATATGACAAAAACGTCATAGTTTAGTATGTCGTCCAAAATATGACAAAAACGACATAGTTTAGTATGTCGTCCAAAATATGACAAAAATGTCATAGTTTAGCATGTCGTCCAAAATATGACAAAAACATCATAGTTTAGCATGTCGTCCAAAATATGACAAAAACATCATAGTTTAGCATGTCGTCCAAAATATGACAAAAAATGTCATAGTTTAGCATGTCGTCCAAAATATGACAAAAACGTCATAGTTTAGTATGTCGTCCAAAATATGACAAAAACGTCATAGTTTAGCATGTCGTCCAAAATATGACAAAAAATGTCATAGTTTAGCATGTTGTCCAAAATGTGGAAAAAAATGTCATAGTTTAGCATGTCGTCCAAAATATGACAAAAACATCATAGTTTAGCGTGTCGTCCAAAATATTACAAAAAACGTCATAGTTTAGCATGTCGTCCAAAATATGACAAAAAACATCATAGTTTAGTGTGTCGTGCAAAACATGACAAAAAACGTCATAGTTTAGTATGTCGTCCAAAATATTACAAAAACGACATAGTTTACTATGTCGTCCAAAATGTGGAAAAAACGTCATAGTTTACTATGTCGTCCAAAACATGACAAAAACGTCATAGTTTAGCATGTCGTCCAAAATATGACAAAAAAATGTCATAGTTTAGCATGATGTCCAAAATGTGGAAAAAAACGACAGTTTCGTATGTCGTCCAAAACATGACAAAAAATGTCATAGTTTAGCATGTCGTCCAAAATATGACAAAAAACGTCATAGTTTAGTATGTCGTCCAAAATATGACAAAAACGTCATAGTTTAGTATGTCGTCCAAAACATGACAAAAACGACATAGTTTAGCATGTCGTCCAAAATATGACAAAAACGTCGTAGTTTAGCATGTCGTCCAAAATATGACAAAAAAATGTCATAGTTTAGCATGTTGTCCAAAATGTGGAAAAAAACGACAGTTTCGTATGTCGTCCAAAACATGACAAAAAACGTCATAGTTTAGCATGTCGTCCAAAATATGACAAAAAACGTCATAGTTTAGCATGTCGTCCAAAATATGACAAAAAACGACATAGTTTAGTATGTCGTCCAAAACATGACAAAAACGTCATAGTTTAGTGTGTCGTCCAAAATATGACAAAAACATCATAGTTTAGTATGTCATCCAAAATATGACAAAAACGTCATAGTTTAGCATGTCGTCCAAAATATGACAAAAAATGTCATAGTTTAGCATGTCGTCCAAAATATGAACAAAAACGCCATAGTTTAGCATGTCGTCCAAAATGTGGAAAAAAACATCATAGTTTAGTATGTCGTCCAAAATATGACAAAAACGTCATAGTTTAGTATGTCGTCCAAAATATGACAAAAACGTCATAGTTTAGCATGTCGTCCAAAATATGACAAAAAAATGTCATAGTTTAGCATGTTGTCCAAAATGTGGAAAAAAATGTCATAGTTTAGCATGTCGTACAAAATATGACAATAAACGTCATAGTTTAGTATGTCGTCCAAAATATGACAAAAACATCATAGTTTAGCGTGTCGTCCAAAATATTACAAAAAACGTCATAGTTTAGCATGTCGTCCAAAATATGACAAAAAACATCATAGTTTAGTGTGTCGTGCAAAACATGACAAAAAACGTCATAGTTTAGTATGTCGTCCAAAATATGACAAAAACGACATAGTTTAGTATGTCGTCCAAAATATGACCAAAAACGTCATAGTTTAGCATGTCGTCCAAAATATGACAAAAAAATGTCATAGTTTAGCATGTTGTCCAAAATGTGGAAAAAAACGACAGTTTCGTATGTCGTCCAAAACATGACAAAAAACGTCATAGTTTAGCATGTCGTCCAAAATATGACAAAAAATGTCATAGTTTAGCATGTCGTCCAAAATATGACAAAAACGACATAGTTTAGTGTGTCGTCCAAAACATGACAAAAACGTCATAGTTTAGTGTGTCGTCCAAAATATGACAAAAACATCATAGTTTAGTATGTCGTCCAAAATATGACAAAAACGTCATAGTTTAGCATGTCGTCCAAAATATGACAAAAAATGTCATAGTTTAGCATGTCGTCCAAAATATGAACAAAAACGCCATAGTTTAGCATGTCGTCCAAAATGTGGAAAAAAACATCATAGTTTAGTATGTCATCCAAAATATGACAAAAACGTCATAGTTTAGTATGTCGTCCAAAATATGACAAAAACGTCATAGTTTAGCATGTCGTCCAAAGTATGACAAAAAAATGTCATAGTTTAGCATGTTGTCCAAAATGTGGAAAAAAATGTCATAGTTTAGCATGTCGTACAAAATATGACAATAAACGTCATAGTTTAGCATGTCGTCCAAAATATGACAAAAAACGTCATAGTTTAGTATGTCGTCCAAAATATGACAAAAACATCATAGTTTAGCGTGTCGTCCAAAATATTACAAAAAACGTCATAGTTTAGCATGTCGTCCAAAATATGACAAAAAACATCATAGTTTAGTGTGTCGTGCAAAACATGACAAAAAACGTCATAGTTTAGTATGTCGTCCAAAATATGACAAAAACGACATAGTTTAGTATGTCGTCCAAAATATTACAAAAACGACATAGTTTACTATGTCGTCCAAAATGTGGAAAAAACGTCATAGTTTACTATGTCGTCCAAAACATGACAAAAACGTCATAGTTTAGCATGTCGTCCAAAATATGACAAAAAAATGTCATAGTTTAGCATGATGTCCAAAATGTGGAAAAAAACGACAGTTTCGTATGTCGTCCAAAACATGACAAAAAACGTCATAGTTTAGTATGTCGTCCAAAATATGACAAAAACGACATAGTTTAGTATGTCGTCCAAAATATGACAAAAAATGTCATAGTTTAGTATGTCGTCCAAAACACGACAAAAAATGTCATAGTTTAGCATGTCGTCCAAAATATGAACAAAAACGCCATAGTTTAGCATGTCGTCCAAAATGTGGAAAAAAACATCATAGTTTAGTATGTCATCCAAAATATGACAAAAACGTCATAGTTTCGTATGTCGTCCAAAACATGACAAAAAACGTCATAGTTTAGCATGTCGTCCAAAATATGACAAAAAATGTCATAGTTTAGCATGTCGTCCAAAATATGACCAAAAACGTCATAGTTTAGCATGTCGTCCAAAATATGACAAAAAATGTCATAGTTTAGCATGTCGTCCAAAATGTGGAAAAAAACATCATAGTTTAGTATCTCGTCCAAAATATGACAAAAACGTCATAGTTTAGCATGTCGTCCAAAATATGACAAAAAAATGTCATAGTTTAGCATGATGTCCAAAATGTGGAAAAAAACGACAGTTTAGCATGTCGTCCAAAACATGACCAAAAACGTCATAGTTTAGTATGTCGTCCAAAATATGACAAAAACGTCAGAGTTTAGTATGTCGTCCAAAATATGACAAAAACGACATAGTTTAGTATGTCGTCCAAAATATGACAAAAACGTCATAGTTTAGTATGTCGTCCAAAATATGACAAAAACGACATAGTTTAGTATGTCGTCCAAAATATGACAAAAAACGTCATAGTTTAGTATGTCGTCCAAAACATGACAAAAGCATAATAGTTTAGTATGTCGTCCAAAACACGACAAAAACATCATATTTTAGCATGTCGTCCAAAATATGACAAAAACATAGTTTAGTATGTCGTCCAAAATATGACAAAAATGTCATAGTTTAGCATGTCGTCCAAAATATGACAAAAACGTCATAGTTTAGTATGTCGTCCAAAATATGACAAAAATGTCATAGTTTAGTATGTCGTCCAAAACACGACAAAAACATAATATTTTAGCATGTCGTCCAAAATATGACAAAAACGACATAGTTTAGTATGTCGTCCAAAATATGACAAAAATGTCATAGTTTAGTATGTCGTCCAAAACACGACAAAAACATCATATTTTAGCATGTCGTCCAAAATATGACCAAAAACATCATAGTTTAGCATGTCGTCCAAAATGTGGAAAAAAACATCATAGTTTAGTATCTCGTCCAAAATATGACAAAAACGTCAGTTTAGTATGTCGTCCAAAATATGACAAAAACATCATAGTTTAGCATGTCGTCCAAAATATGACAAAAAAATGTCATAGTTTAGCATGTTGTCCAAAATGTGGAAAAAAAACGACATAGTTTTGTATGTCGTCCAAAATGTGGAAAAAACGTCATAGTTTAGTATGTCGTCCAAAACATGACAAAAACGTCATAGTTTAGTGTGTCGTCCAAAATGTGGAAAAAAATGTCATAGTTTAGCATGTCGTCCAAAATATGACAATAAACGTCATAGTTTAGCATGTCGTCCAAAATATGACAAAAAACGACATAGTTTAGTATGTCGTCCAAAACATGACAAAAACGTCATAGTTTAGTGTGTCGTCCAAAACATGACAAAAACGTCATAGTTTAGTATGTCGTCCAAAACACGACAAAAACATCATATTTTAGCATGTCGTCCAAAATATGACAAAAATGTCATAGTTTAGCATGTCGTCCAAAATATGACCAAAAACATCATAGTTTAGCATGTCGTCCAAAATGTGGAAAAAAACATCATAGTTTAGTATCTCGTCCAAAATATGACAAAAACGTCAGTTTAGTATGTCGTCCAAAATATGACAAAAACATCATAGTTTAGCATGTCGTCCAAAATATGACAAAAAAATGTCATAGTTTAGCATGTTGTCCAAAATGTGGAAAAAAAACGACATAGTTTTGTATGTCGTCCAAAATGTGGAAAAAACGTCATAGTTTAGTATGTCGTCCAAAACATGACAAAAACGTCATAGTTTAGTGTGTCGTCCAAAATGTGGAAAAAATGTCATAGTTTAGCATGTCGTCCAAAATATGACAATAAACGTCATAGTTTAGCATGTCGTCCAAAATATGACAAAAAACGACATAGTTTAGTATGTCGTCCAAAACATGACAAAAACGTCATAGTTTAGTGTGTCGTCCAAAACATGACAAAAACGTCATAGTTTAGTATGTCGTCCAAAACACGACAAAAACATCATATTTTAGCATGTCGTCCAAAATATGACAAAAATGTCATAGTTTAGCATGTCGTCCAAAATATGACCAAAAACATCATAGTTTAGCATGTCGTCCAAAATGTGGAAAAAAACATCATAGTTTAGTATCTCGTCCAAAATATGACAAAAACGTCAGTTTAGTATGTCGTCCAAAATATGACAAAAACATCATAGTTTAGCATGTCGTCCAAAATATGACAAAAAAATGTCATAGTTTAGCATGTTGTCCAAAATGTGGAAAAAAAACGACATAGTTTTGTATGTCGTCCAAAATGTGGAAAAAACGTCATAGTTTAGTATGTCGTCCAAAACATGACAAAAACGTCATAGTTTAGTGTGTCGTCCAAAATGTGGAAAAAAATGTCATAGTTTAGCATGTCGTCCAAAATATGACAATAAACGTCATAGTTTAGCATGTCGTCCAAAATATGACAAAAAACGACATAGTTTAGTATGTCGTCCAAAACATGACAAAAACGTCATAGTTTAGTGTGTCGTCCAAAACATGACAAAAACGTCATAGTTTAGTATGTCGTCCAAAATATGACAAAAACGTCATAGTTTAGCATGTCGTCCAAAATATGACAAAAAATGTCATAGTTTAGCATGTCGTCCAAAATATGAACAAAAACGTCATAGTTTAGCATGTCGTCCAAAATGTGGAAAAAAACATCATAGTTTAGTATCTCGTCCAAAATATGACAAAAACGTCATAGTTTAGTATGTCGTCCAAAATATGACAAAAACGTCATAGTTTAGCATGTCGTCCAAAATATGACAAAAAAATGTCATAGTTTAGCATGTTGTCCAAAATGTGGAAAAAAAACGACATAGTTTTGTATGTCGTCCAAAATGTGGAAAAAACGTCATAGTTTAGTATGTCGTCCAAAACATGACAAAAACGTCATAGTTTAGTGTGTCGTCCAAAATGTGGAAAAAAATGTCATAGTTTAGCATGTCGTCCAAAATATGACAATAAACGTCATAGTTTAGCATGTCGTCCAAAATATGACAAAAAACGACATAGTTTAGTATGTCGTCCAAAACATGACAAAAACGTCATAGTTTAGTGTGTCGTCCAAAATATGACAAAAACGTCATAGTTTAGCATGTCGTCCAAAATATGACAAAAAACGACATAGTTTAGTATGTCGTCCAAAACATGACAAAAACGTCATAGTTTAGTATGTCGTCCAAAATATGACAAAAACGTCATAGTTTAGCATGTCGTCCAAAATATGACAAAAAATGTCATAGTTTAGCATGTCGTCCAAAATGTGGAAAAAAACATCATAGTTTAGTATCTCGTCCAAAATATGACAAAAACGTCATAGTTCAGTATGTCGTCCAAAATATGACCAAAAAATGTCATAGTTTAGCATGTCGTCCAAAATGTGGAAAAAAACATCATAGTTTAGTATCTCGTCCAAAATATGACAAAAACATCAGTTTAGTGTGTCGTGCAAAACATGACAAAAAACGTCATAGTTTAGTATGTCGTCCAAAATGTGGGGAAAAAAACGTCATAGTTTAGTATGTTGTCCAAAATGTGGGAAAAAAAAAGTTCGTAGTTTAGTATGTTGTCCAAAATATCACAAAAACCAGTATCGGTATCAGTCCCAACATTCCAGTGTTGGTCAGGTGCTAATAAAAATGTATTCTTAGTGTTATATGAGGTGTGTTAAGTGTTTCTGTGAGAACTGAACATGAAAACATGGACATGAAAGAAATAAAATTTATTAATTCTGACCTGATAGAGTTGACAGCCAGCTCTTTCAGCGTACCAAGGTTTGCTTTCAGTCCTCCGATGCCCACAAATGCTTGATAAAAGTCGTAGGAGAGGCCTGTGGTGCCGAACAGAGACGGGTCATCCGAGCTGATCACCATAGGGTGGCCCTCAGACATCAGCACCGCTGCAGGGTGGTTCCTCAGATCTGATACCAGCTTCAGCACCTGCAGGTCCAACAAAGCCAGATACTTTATATTCGAAGACAGGCTCCCTAATGTGAATGTAAGTGTAGATGTCAGAGTAAATAGGTCATCCTACCTGGTTTGAGATGGGACAAAGCTCCACAGCAACATTTCTTTTCCTGGAAAGCTCTTTGGCCAGTGGATGGTGAGCCAAAGCGAAGCCGTGTCCAATGCGAGTGGTGTTGAAAAGAAGGGCGTCAAGAATGTTTTGATCGACGTTGGAGCCGTCGTCATCTACATACAAAATTTCGAACGATTGTTAAAACTACTGGAAACATTCTGTTGTAATGCAATGTTGTATTTTAACCCACCTGTTTCCCCTGCATGAAAGAAGTACGGCAATGTGACACCAAGTTCAGCTGGCAGAGAAAGAGCCTCTCTGAAGAACCAAAGGGTCCCTCCACTGTCCTCCCGGCCGACCTGCAAACCATGACGCAAGATTATACCTGCTTAAAGTTTAAAGCAAGGGTGTCCAATATGAGGCCCGCAGGCCAAAAGTGGCCCCCCAGAGGGTCCAATCCGGCCCTCAAAGTGCAAAAATTACAGAGAAGACATTAACTTCAGATTGTAAATCAGTAAAACTATAAATTTAAAATAATTTTTAGACCATGACAAGATGTTTTGATCATAAAGTAAAATATTAGATTTTTCATTGTTCTTTTGTTTCTTGTTTTTTTGTCTGACTTTCTCTATAGTCTCATGTCTTTGTCATTTTGTTTCTCGCTTTTCTCATTTTTTCCTCCCATTTTTGTCACTTTGTACCTATTTTGTCAAATTTTTTGTGTTGTTTGTCTCATTTTTTTCATTTTGTTTCTCATTTTTATAATATTTTGTCTTGTTTTTGTTTTTTTCTGTCTTTTATGTAAGTTGTAATGTGTAAATTATAAACTGAGGCATAATGTTGTTGAAATTGAATTTGCTTTTCTTAAGAAATTTCAGGGTGTTCATAATGTTTTGTGAAAAGATAATTTCTTAAATGTGAACTTTTTTTGCACTAACACATTAGTAATTGTGGTTATTTCTAGGTTACTGTGGTGTGATTTTACTGGTGTGAAGCACTGGACTAAAATGAGTTTGACACCCCTGGTTTAAAGGGTCATGGGGAGCCAGTGGGTGAAAAGTAGGGTACATCCAGTCAATCACAGACTGACATTTAGACACAGGCAACCCTTCACATGAACATATTTGGGCAGCTTGATGCCACCAATTATCCTTTAGGACTGTTGGAAGAAGCCACCAGGGAAAACATGCAAGAGAAAGGCTCCTTAGGTCAGTAAAAATTAAATTAAACCAGAACAACAAGCAAGAGAAATGACTTCCATTAGACAAGAGTCCATTCAAGAGGTTAAAGCAGACAGACCACTTCTTACCATGTCAAATCCTGCAACAACATCTGGAAAGTCCTTTTGCAGCTGAATGGCCTCTTTTATAGCTGCTTTGACCTCAGATACAGTCAGAGCCCTGCACAGAGCAGCAACACACACAAAGGATGGCAGTCTGTAAGACTCACAAACAAAACACCGTCCAATTTTACACTAAGATTTACATTGTGGGATGTCTATTTGAGCAAAGTGATTCAAAAATAATGACCACAGGACAAAATTTGAAAGAAAGACTGCAGCAGCAAACACCACAAGAAGATCCTCACTGATTAAGAAACATGTAAACCGACAGTAGTTGGAGTTATTGGGTGATGCAGCAGAAACTTCTTTGTTAGCTTTGCACATTAGCATGCTAATATTTGCCAGTTAGTGCCAAGTAGGGCTGAGATGAATTGGAATGAACTAACTTTGTGTCGTGAACTAAATAAAACACTTGAAGAAATTAAATTTTGACCTGATGAAGACACTCTAATGAGAAGTCAAGGTTCTTAAAATTTATTATCACACTTTATTCTGTGGGGAACGTGAATGTCTGCAGCAAATTTCCGTTTAACAAACAACTGTTGAGACACCTCAGTCACAAGCATAGAAGTGAAAATCAGGCTGGAGATGACTAAAATCATCAGGCTTCATCATCAGGGGACCATAAATATGGAGAATCAGGCTCTGACAGCGCTGCATCAGTTCCCACAATGCATTTCAAACTGTTCTGGTCTCCACATTTGCCAAACTCTACACCCCCAGGATTAACATGACAGCATCAGGTTGATTCTTTCAGACCTGCAGAAAACACACGTGTTAGCCCTTTAATAACGCTCTACAGGATGCTACATAACCACAAGATAATATATTGAATTATAGTTGCAAAATTATGTTCAAGAAGTGGAACATTGTGATAGATGAAAAAGAAGGCGGCAGATGGTCTCCAATTAGCTTCAAAAAGAAATCACATTATTCGGTTTCTAAATCAGAAGATTGTTGCACTCTGAGTTGCGAAGTGGTCTAAAGAACTTAACTGAAGTAAATTTGTAAGGTATTTGTAGTCGAGTTATTTTTATTTTGTTCAACTTTATACTTCTGCTCCTCTGTATCTCAGAGGCAAACAGTGCATTTCCACCCGCCTGCTGTCAAATTAAACCGTGTATCTGAACATTTTGCCATTTTAAATGCTCATGATGAACTGAAATATTCAGTGTTCATTCACAGGTTAAGATTTGTCTCTCTTTTAAGATATATAGAGAGATGAAAACTCTCCTGGGAACAGCTAGAAACTGTTTATCTATCTACAAACACATGATCATCTTCTAGAGCAGGGCTACTCAACTTCCCATTGCTCACGGGCCACAGAGAAATATCTATGTTTGTGTGGGCCGCAACCTGAAATTACTAATTTAATATTACTGAACTATGAAAAAGGCATTTAAATAATAAAGGTAATATTCAATAACAAAATACTTTAAATGCACTACAATAGACAATTTCATTAGGCTTTTATAAAAGTCAAATAAGATCTTGTTAAATATATTATCCATGGCCTTATAGATCTATTTGGAGCTGTTTTCTGCATTTCCCTCATTGACAGTAAAAAGCAAAAGGCCAATTGTCAGGAGATTAAAAAAAAAACAGCATCGATATCAAATTACAAAATGGGGCTTTATTCACAAAATATGAACAAAATGACTGATATTGTAGTAAATCACAGAATGGTAATTATTCTGTGCATATTAGCACTTTTCTGTAACAAACAAACGTGATGTTTCAAAGTTTTTAAAATATTTTTCAAGCAATGCTTTTTTGAGAAATTAATTAAATTACATAAAAAAAAACTAAGCAGGCAAAAATGTAAATAAATTAAGAGGTTTCTCATAAATATGAATTGGTCTACTACTCCAAAAAATTGCTCTAGTTTTACGGCTGAGGTCAGCCAATCAGATAGTCCTTAAAGATCAGGATCCAGGCTCAGAAACAGAGGCAGCCCCTCACCTGTCCAGATTAGAACCGCTCGGTCTCCTGATACCTTCAAGCCCCTACTGAAGACACACCTGTACTCCCTGGCTTTCAGTTGTAGCTGATATATGGCATCTGACTCTGCATATTTCCTGACAGATCATGCCTTGTTCTCTATTTTTTATCTGTTAAACACTTTGGTGAACCTTGGTTGTCTTTTAAAATATGCAATACAAATAAAACTGACTTAAGTATCTTCCATCGCTGTAATCATGCAACTTTTTTGTGAATCTACGTAATTGTACATTTAAATCATCAGTCATAAGTCTCAGATCTGTTCACTGTAACGTCTTTCCAGTGTGAAGTACTTGTGTGTAGCACTGTTGCTTTAAAAATGCGGCATTTTTAGCAGTTATTCTTACTGATAACTAGATTTTACCTGTGGACAGAAATGATGATTCGGGCTCCGAGAAAGTCCGGATGATCTCCCGTAAATTTCTTTGTGACTTCTTGAAACGTTTTCAGAGCCCACACCTTATCATGGATGGTTCCGTCAAGTTCATACGTCTGCAACAAAGGAAATGGATAGAGACTGACACAGATGCACAAGTTTCGCTTCTTACTGCTGCTACTGCTGCTTCTACTGACCCTCGAAAGACCGCTCCTTAGTTCCAGATACAGGACGTTGTCGTGGTGAAGTTCATCCAGGCCCTTATAGTAGTAGTCCCTCAGCACCGGCGCATGTGTAATCAGCCCTGCAGCTGCGATAAAGGCTTTCTCAAACTTCTCCCACACAACATCTTGGCTTGGATATTCACCGTCTGGATCCTCTGTAAACAGCGTGAGGCGCTGCATCAAACTAAAAAAACACCCAAAAACAAATACTCTGGCTTCATTCTTTGCTTTATATCTTTACTTGACGAGTACATGGGGGGGTTACGTGTGATGGAAACCTGTTGTCAAAGGCTACAAGGTCTCCCATTTTGGCTCTCAAAGTCTGGAGCAGCTGCCAGTAGAAGCAGTCCCATCGTGGGAAAGGCTGGCGGTCGGAGAACAGGAAGCGGACCGAGTTGTCCCAGGTGAAGCAGATGTAGCAGTGAGGTCTGTAGGTGACGTTCTTCACCAGCCATTCAGCGCTGACCAGAGACGAGCTGTGGATGTGGAGGGCTGCACCTGTAACCGAGACAACAGGACACAAGCTCAGACTGATGCTCCGAACCGAGACGCTGACAGAAAACGCAAGGACATTTCTAATTAGCGACTGCCACCCCTCATAAACGACAGATTGTTTTGTCTTTGTAATCATTTTATGGTTCTGGTTCTGCTGGACAGGGTGTCACATGGCACTGTGGGCACGTACATCAAAATAACTAAAAGGTCATTTGTTGCATGCATGTTTTGGTAGTGTTTTTGTATCTACTGCATGTGTGTTTACACTGCAAAAAATGCCCCTCTCAAAACAAGAAAAAAAAAACTAATTTCAAGGAACTTTTATTTTGAAATAAGTGAAAAAATCTGCCAATAGAACAAGTGAAAACTGTCTTGGTAAGATTTCTTGAAATTAGAAATGATATTTAGAATATTGAGATCTTAAAATTAGCTGGAAAACTTATTTTAAGCTGCATTTTACCAGGATTGCCACGACTAGGTGTCTTAAGCCTGCTGTGGTCCTCATTTACGGCACCAAAAAATAGTTTCCTTGTCTGAAAAAAATACAAAAATTCACCAAAAAAATTTCCCAAATTTTATAAAAATTTGTAAAATTTTCAGGAAGAAAATTCCTTAAAAGCTTCCCTTAAAAGTTTTCTTTTTTAAAGATTTGGCAAGAAATAAAAATTTAAAATCATTGAATCAAGATGGCTGACACTGCCTCGGCTGCTCGGGTTGCTCCTGCTTTTAAACGTTCTCGTTTTTAAGCCTGAGATCTATCACACCGCGGATGGAAGGGTGGTTGTAGAGGATGAACTGCTGAATTTCCTCTATGTTAAACTAAAGACAATGAATCAGCATGAGATTGTTATTCTGGCTTCAAATGCTTTGGACTCTGAGTGGATTGAGTCCGCTAAGAAGGCCCTCTTTGAGCTTATTAAACTGTGACATACTCTGTTTGCAAGAGACTTTTTTAGCACAACAACAGTTGCAGAAGCTGAACACTTAATGATTGTTTTCTTGGAACGGGAGAATCCACTACTGATTACGAGTGTGGTTATTGTCAGAGGAAGAATAGCAGGTGATGTGGCAATACTATGGAGAAAAACACTTGATGAATGTGTAAAAGTTGTCAGGCTGAGGGTTGATTGGTGCACTGGAATACAGTTCACATGTGACAATAAGGACTTTGTGATTTTAAATGTATATACTCCTTATGAATGTACACAGAATGAAAATGAATATGTAAATAAGCTGGCCTTTTTAAATTCTTTTGTGGATAGTTGTCCTTCGAGCATCTATGTTGTTGGAGACATGAATGTTGTCATAACTGATAGAAACTCTGCCTTTGGTAAATACTCGGTTCAGTTTTGTGAAGATCATAACTATATTTTATCAAGCAAGTTACTGCTGCCAAATGATAGTTACACCTAAATCAGTGAGGCGTGGTATACTACCTCGTGGTTAGACCACTGTTTCAGCACGTCTGACGCACATGCATCTCTTGGGTCTACGGCGATATTGTATGATGTAGTCACTGGCGACCATATACCTTTATCATTCTCAGTCCAAGTTGAAAAGTTGCCTGCATTGTCTGTAACCAGCAATGACGTGTTCTATGGAAAGCTGGATTGGCCTGCCTTCACTAAGGAAGATCTAATGTCCTATTTTTTTCACACTGATACACTATTTTGCAAAGTTAATCTACCTTATGACACAATAAAATGTACTGATCCAAATTGTGCAGATGAGCGCCACATAAGTAATATTTGTACATTTTATAATGATATAATATGTGCACTTGATAAAAGTAGTGCAAAACATTGTAAACTACAAAATAAGAATTATACAAAGCGTCCAGGTTGGAATAGGTTTGTTGCCGGCTACTATGAAATGGCTCGTGAGGCAACAAGAGAGTGGGCTCTGGCTGGAAGACCGAGGCAGGGACCCGTTTATGAAAATAAGAAACTCACAAATGCAAGATACAAATATGCCATTAGATTCATCACAAAAAATGAGCAAAGCATGAGATCAGATTCCATGGCAGGAAAGCTCTTAACAAACAATGTTATGGATTTCTGGAAAGAGGTGCGGATTCTTAACAGTAACAAGACTCCACTGACATGTACGGTGGATGGCATTTCTGGGTCAGATAACATAGCAGAGCACTGGAGACCGCATTATGTAACACTCTTTAACTGTATTCACAGTGAATACATCAATGTAGAAACGACTGACAAGAATGAGTGTATGAAGCCATAAAAGAGCTGCCTGATAAGAAGACCTGTGGGGCAGATGGTATATATGCAGAGCATCTGAAATATGCCAGCTGTAGGCATCTCCCCTTCTGTCTATTTGTTTTACCACTTGCGTGACCCGTGGTATTTTGCCAGATGCTCTCTTATCTGTCCCTGTTATAAAGGACAAAGCAGGTAGATTGGAACATCTAGATAATTACAGGCCCATTGCACTAGCCAGCATTGTTTTAAAAGTAGGTGAAAAGGTGTTGTTAAGTAGAATTCAGCATATCATCTCATCATCAGACAATCAATTTGGTTTTAAGTCAAAACATGGCACAGATTTATGTATTTTTGCCTTAAAGGAAATTTTAAGAAAGTACAAAAGTAAAAACTCATCTGTTTTGATATGCTTTATTGATGCTTCTAAAGCATTTGACCGTGTTAACCATCTAAAGTTGTTCATCAAAATGGGCCAGTGAGGGGTCCCAGAATACATATTAAGAATATTAGCATACTGGTATGCTCACCAGGTGATGCAGGTGAGGTGGGGCAACAGTATTTCTGCCCCATTTGGTGTTTCAAATGGTGTGAGGCAAGGTGGAATTCTTTCTCCTGTGCTTTTTAATTTGTATATGGACGAACTGTCACTACAATTAAAGGCTTGTAAGACTGGTTGTATGATAGGTTCCACTCTTGTAAACCGTCTAATGTATGCTGATGATCTTGTTGTTTTGAGTCCAAGTAGTGCTGGGATCCAGGAGCTTTTAAATCTGTGTTCCTCTTATGGATTGGATTATGACATCAAATATAATGCAAGTAAGAGTGTCGTAATGATTTGCAGAACCAGAGAGGACAAAGACCTGACATTCCCTCAGTTTAAGTTATGAAAGGTCATTCTGAAGGTTTGTAGTAAATATAAATATTTGGGTCATATTATAAATGATGATTGGTCAGATGATGATGATGTATTTCGGCAATGCCGTATGATGTATGCTCAGGCCAATATGCTTTTGCGCAGGTTTGGTGCTTGTACAGATGCTGTAAAAAAGACACTATTTAAAGCATATTGTAACCCATTGTATACTGCCCACCTGTGGTCAAACTACAAACGAGCTACTATTCGTAAACTCAATGTTGCATACAATGACTGTTTAAGAACTCTTTTGAAAAGACCACGATGGGAGAGTGCCAGTTCATTGTTTGTTTGTGCTGGAATTAGGACATTTCAGGCTATGTTGAGAAACCTGATGTTTAAATTTATTTGTCGGCTCAACAATTGTGAGAACTCTATAATCATTTGCCTGACAGACATCAAAATAAGTGCCACACGCTACCAGTCTGAACTGTGGCGTCACTGGTACAGTTGTCTGCTGTAGTTTTCTTCTGTGTTGTTTTGTTGTTTTTATTTATCTGGACCCTGTGTCTGTAATAAAGTTTGATGATGATGATTTTCAAAAAATGAGTAAAAATCTTCCCAAAAAATCCTATAAATATCTAAAGTGATTCCATATTTATCAGCGAAACTTCTAATATTTTCTTTACGAACATTCACAAAAAAATCAACCAAAATCCAGCTAATTTTGCTGGTTGATTTTTTTTCTGAGTGTTCTGAAAGAAACTTTTTTTTTAACATTTCTTTTTTCCCCATCAAAAAATTTTCAAAAATGTTCCAAAAATTATGAAAATGTGGAAGTTTTCAGTGTGAAAATATATATTATTTTCTACATTTTCAAACTTTGAAATGTTTCAGTTTGACCCTCAGGATGACTGGGGGGTTAAAACAAGATAATTTCAAGACTGTTTGATTGTTTTAAGATGCATTAAAACAAGTCCCTCCATCTGCTGAAATCTCTCTTGTTAAGTGAATTTATCTTAAATCAAGTGAGATGAGACACTTTGAGTAAAAATAAGACAAACAGACTTGGTAAGATTTTGAGTTTTTACAGTGTAGTTGTCTGTTTATTGTCATTTTTCACATCTTTGTAGGATCTTTTCATCTTTTGGTCATTTTACGCAGTCGTTGTGATTCGTGTGTTGTACCTTGTATTCATTTTGTGCTTTTCTTTGTGGGGTATTTGTGTTTATATGCATTTTATTGCATCAGAAGGCAACATTTTTGTTCTTACACACTTTGTGCCTCTCTTCTTTACAGTGTTTATGGTGACTAAACTGTCTGGGAGAGCTCAAGACTGCCTTCTAAGTACCTGTCAAGTGCATCTCTGTTAGAAGGTTGCTCTTCTAGTGTAAAATAATTAGCTTCCTTCGTTCTTCTCCTGTCCAGAATGTGAACACTGTCCTCAACAGAGTGTCCTTCATCCTTTAGGTGCAGGTGGACTGCTGAGTCTTGTCCTCAGTAAGTTCTGTTGTGGTGCTCTATGCACTTGTAGACTTGTTTTCTAGTCTTCCTGGTATTATTGGTCTGCACACTCCTCACAGCAATCGGCTGCATCTGCCGCCTTGTGTTTGCTTGTTTTGTCCTTGGGCTGACAAACTTCTGTCTAGTGCTGCTCGGCCTGTGACACCACTTATCAGGTACTTATAATGCAGTCTTGAGGCCTCTCCCCGGACATTTTCACCACCATGAACACCTCAACTCATCCCTCATCTGCCAGTGTCACAACAACTCACAACTCTAAGCATGTGAGGGACAATTCAACGCTTTTTGTTTATTTGTATTATTTTCTACATTGTAGATTATGATTTTTTTGATTATAACATAATTCCACATGTATTCTTTTATAGTCTGGATGTCTTCAGTGTTAATCTGCAATGTAGAAAATGATTAAATAGAAACAAATGAAGGAGAAGTCCAAACTTCTGAGTGCTAGTGTACATCTGGGACTTCCGATCAGACAGTTAGAACTGAGGAAACTTTTCAACGAGAGGTTTGAAAACATCTTCTGTTACTAAATAGAGGTCAAATTGCCATCTATCTCAACTGATTTGGTGTTGGTCTCTACATTAATATTTATATCCCACATTTTCTTATTCTAACGTATTCGTGAGGATTTGATCAGTTTGAAATGTGCTATCTAAAAAAAAAGGGTTTTCTTTTATAGACATGCATTTCATTGAAGTATTACTGTATATTTGCATCTTTGTAGTTGTTCTGTCTGTTTTAATCTTGTCAAACTACTGGAAAAATGGATGCAAACCATCATTCAAAGGCATAGAAAGTGTATATGTGCATACTGTATAAAAAATGTGATAGGAAGCCATTAAATAAAGCTTCTGTGAAATGTTAATGTGGCATCAGCATGCTTCAGAAAATCATCCATGGTTGCAACATCACCTTTTGGCATCTTCTGCAGCAGTTTGAAGACTGAGCTCGTCTGGATGAGAGGCTTTGCTTTGAAGAAGTGGATGGCAGGAGGGAACGGAGCAGCAGACATCTCCTGCTCCTTCAACCGGTGGAGGTAAGAGTCCAGCTTCTGCTCGGCCGCCGTCAGGATCACTCTTCCTCCCGTCTGTCTGGACGCCTCCTGACGTATCAGTGAGTCCCTCTGAGCGGGGTCGGGCATCCCGTCGGTCACAAACCACAGAAGGGGAACGTAGACGAGCAGAGTCTGGCAGAGTGAGATCAGCATGTCCTTGTGTGAAGCAGCAGGGAGAGGTTTTCCCACTAAAACATGATGTTCTCGCCTTTCACGAAGTCTCAGCTGCTGGATACGATGCTGCAAAGACAGAAATACAGGATGACAATCATGAAACAACGATATTCAGCCCTCCTGTTGTCTTCATTTACGGGCACCAAAAAATATTGTTCCCTTGTCTGAAAAAAAATCCAAAAATTCAGCAAAAAAATTCCAAAATTTCAAAAAATAAAAAAATAAAAAATTTGCAAAATCTTCAGGAAGAAATTTTTTAAAAAATCCTTAAGCTTCTCTTAGAAGTTTCATTTAAAATGTTTTGGCAAGAAAAAATAATTTAAAATGAAAAAATAATTGTAAATATTTTCAAAAAAATAAAAATCTTCCAAAAAAATCCTAAAAATATCTAAAGTGATTCCATAGATATCAGCAAAAGTTCTATTTTCTTTAAGAATATTCATTAAAAAAAAAAAAATCAACTAAAATCCAGTGAAATTCGCTGAATTTTGGTTGATTTTTTTTTTTTTTTTTTTTACAAATGTTCCGAAAGAAACATTTTTTCCACCAAAAAATGTTCAAAAATTTCCCAAAAATGTTAAAAATGTGTAAGTTCTCATGGTGAAAATACTTTTTTTTTTCTCCACATTTTCAAACTTTAAAAGGGCTCAATTTGACCAGCAGGAGGACAGTTTGTGGTTTTGTGGATAAATAGATCTAAAAAAAACTGAACGCACAGCTCAGCATTTACTACAATCCTAACTCCATTCACTAGGCCGGCCATGACCGCATGGAGCGAAAACAATCAGAGAAAAACAGAAGAAAGTAAGACAAATTTAAAAAAAAATACTTACAGGTTAGCAGGAGCTTCTCATTCGTGTGTCTCAGCTCAGTCTGTTTTCTGAAAGACGCTCTGCTTCGGTCTGGCATGTCAGCAAAACGCTCGGCGCAACCGGATAATTGGAGCATTTTTGTCTGACTAATGCCATGTGATAAACTAATGAACGAAGCATGAATGGGCCGGTCTGGCAGGAAAAATGCAAAAAAAAAAAAAAAAAACATACATGAGGCAGAAAGGAGAACACTCAGAGGCAAAAAAGAGCAGAGACGTGATACTAATGATTTATACTCTTTATTTTACTTTTCCACAATAGAACATTTTCAGTTTGAGACAATCAGAAACAAAACAACAACCACACACACGTATAATTTAATCTGGAAACCTCATATACATACAGTGCACCCTCTGGAATGATATCACCCACTCTTAATTCAACAGGCGATGTAACATCAATAAATTAACTCTGGAAGGTCATGTACGGTCTTCAGTTCTGCTTCTAGGACACCATTTGTCGTCTGCGATCGGTTGGAGCGGACATTACCAACACAACGCCCCATACAACTTCTAATGTGGGGCAGAGGCGAACGAAACCGGAAAAACCGCGACACAGACGCCGCGTTTGTCATGAAGACTGATCCAATTAGAGGACAAGCTGTTAAACACCCTGACTTTATCAGTGTAAACCGAGACCTTAGAAGGAGAGCAGCAGAGTAAACGGGTCCTTACAGCTGTGCGGCGTGCACATCTGCAGCGTCTACCATGTCCCTTAATGCACAGAAAAATACAGCAACACATCACACGACAACGCGTCTCTTTTTGCATGGGAAACTTCACAGACAAAAGGAATGATGTCTCTGATAAGACAAACAAAAAATACAAAATAAAAGGGAGAGTTTGTCTCTGATACGGCGAAGGCTCTCAGTCCAGAAACTTGCGGTTCGGGTTGGCGCCAAAGAGAGCCACTCGGATTTCAGGCATCATCTGCAAACAGAGGAACAGCCCATAAATCAGAGTCTTCATGATCAGTTATTTTCACCCTGTCATCATTTTGTGAAAAAAAAATCCTAAAATCTAAAAGGACATCTTCAAATGAGAAGATATTCAGTCGAGTTGCTTCAAAGCTGAGAGATGAAAACTACAGAAGTTTTAAAATATGTGCAGATTTTTTTTCCATAAATCTTTTCCGCTCTATATTTAAGTATAAAAGATGCACAAATGTAACTAAAGTCGGATTTGTTTAGCCCTCGTGTCGTCCTGCGGGCCAAACTGACCCGTTTTAAAGTTTGAAAATGTAGGAAAAATAAACATTTCTTCACAGTTAAACGTCTGACATCCACATTTTTGGGAATGTTTTTGGACATTTGTGGAAAAAAAGAAATGTTAAAAATGTTTCTTTAAGAACATTCACAAACAATAAAAAAATCAACCAAAATTTAGCAAATTCTGGTTGATTTTTCTGTGAATGTTCTGAAAGAAAATATCAGAAGTTTTACTGATATATATGGAATCATTTTAGATATTTTTAGGATTTTATTTTTGAAAGATTTTTTCCTCATTTTTTGAAAACATTTGCAAGAATTTTTTTTGCCAAATTTAGTGTTTTTTTAAAATAAAACTTTTAAGGGAAACCTTTAATGAATTATTGGAATTTTCTTCTTGAAGGTTTTGCAAATTTTCAGAAAGTTGGGGAATTTTTTGCTGAATTTTTTTATTTTTTTCAGACAAGGACCCAATCATTAATCTGTGTATGGTTTGTTCTTTGGTTTTTCCATTTCAAAATAAAATCTAAAAAAAACAAAAAAAACCCAAACAAACCGCGTTGTTTTTTTTGCTTTTCAGTTTTCAAAACCTAAATGTAGAAATGTATTATTTAAATAATGTAAAAAAAACACTGTGTTGGATTTTTGCATGAGATTTTTAAAATGCAGCGTCTTTTTCTTTTTAAACAAAATAAAACGGTGATTTGTTTTGTCTCATTTTATTTTGAAAGGGAAAAACCAAAGAACGAACCATACGCTGATTATTTACTACTTATCAACGCTCCATTCTGTTCTGCAAAAAGAAGAGAGGTCCGAGGCACTCCGAGCATCAGTTCCATTTATAATCAGACTTCCTGGGTCATGAAGACTTTTGTGAATTTCTGGCAGCAGGTAGAAAGTAGCGACTTTAGTGTTGGTGGGCGACGGAAACTTGTACTCTCTGGAATTAATCCAATTTTCTAAAGTGTTTCTCTTTGTCTTTAAATGTTGCTATTCTACCGCCAAATAGTGATGTCTTGCATCAGGTGGTGTGGTCATGTGACCTGGTTTCAGCCCTTATGAGGCACACCTCAGCCCTGGCGTTGTATTATGTTCTGATGAAGGCCCTGAGGTGGCTCAAACTGCTGTCCATGAGCCAATAAAGGCTTCAGGTACTCGGAGTGCCTCGGATCTCTTCTTTTTGCTGTTACAATGGATTTTTTTCCACTACATCCTGAAGAGCACCCATAATACTTCTCTTTACCCGCTCATGCACTCACCTTTTGCCCGTTTTTACTCCATTCTGTTCTGTTTCATTTGCTTATTCTCATTGTTTCAAACTTTTTTGATCCTTCGTGCATTTTTCAAAGTGTAAATATACGCAAAAAACACCAACCAAACAATCAACCTTAAGACATCCGACAGTGAAAAGCTTTTTTTTTTTAGGAGCGTGTTGCATCATCACAAAACATCATAAAATCACTCGACACGAAAACTGAGACAAAGCAGTTGTAAAAAGAATAAATAAAAATGCTGTTGTACTTCATGTATGATTAGAAACTGAGTATGGTCTGAAAGAGCAGCTTGATGAGAGCAATCAATGAAGTACTAAACACTGAATAATAATAATAATGATGCTTCTTTTTGTCTTTTGTGTTTTATGTACAAAAGTGACTTTATTGTGGTTCATATTAAAAACATGCTGGACTGCTGTTATTGATTTGTCTCTTTAGTACGCTGCTGCATCAAGTGCATGACAATATTTCTATGACTAACTGATTTTTTTGCATATTTTTTCAAAAACAGTAACTATTTTCCTCTTTTGTCGTTGACTACTTTCGAAGGAATACGGGGAACTGCCAATTTAAAAGTGTAAAGTGGCTCCACACTCCAAATAAAAACAAATACTCTCAATGAAAAAAAATAAAAAATCTGTCTTATAAATAAGTGCACAGGGTGGAGCTTAAGTTTCCATAACAGGAAAATGTATAATGTAGCATGACTTCATCAGCAGTGGAAAACACGTCTTATGTGTTTTCGAAACAATGGTAATCATACGGAGCACATTATATTAAAAAAAGTGGTCGTCTAACATAAAATGTTTATTTTTCCTACGTATGGAAACTTATTCCTTCATCAGAAATCACAAAATAAATCACAAAAAGACGCAAATTTAAAGAAATAATGAATGGAATATTAAAAAAATGCAGCAACTGACACGGAAAAAGAAGTTTGTCTGACATGAAAGCACAGAAATTATATTTGTGTCAGATGCAAATTTGTTACCAAGATCGCAGTTGATTAAAAGGAGAGCCGTTTTTCACAATTTAAAAAACACTAAAACAAAATATAGCAGACAGATTAACCCCATCTGAGCACTAAGTTCATAAAAACACACACATACAAAAGAAACGGCACTGTATTTGAGTCTAAATTAAACAGAAGTGCGGTGATATAAATGATAAATACTCTGATGTGTTTTTCCCACCTGCTGAGCCATGAGGTCCAGTCTGCTCTCCAGGGTGTTGGACACCTTGATCTTCCCGTCGCCGTTATAGAGCTCAATACCTCCAGAGCTGCAGGCAGGAAAACGCCAAACAAGAAACCAGACAGGTCAAATATGGAAGAAGCATCATTTATTAGGTGAAAGTCTGGGTCTGTGAGATTACATGTGTTTTTAACCCTACTGCTGTCTTCATTTACGGGCACCCAAAAAATAAAAAATAAAGTTTCTTTGTTTGAAAAAAATACAAAAATTCAGCAAAAAAAAAAAAAAAATTCCCCAGATTTCTGAAAATTTGTAAAACCTTCAAGAAGAAAATTCCAATAGTTCATTAAAAGTTTCCCTTAAAGGTTTTACTTTTAAAAATCTCCCAAATTTGGCAAGAAAATTCTTGTATATATTTTCAAAAAAATTAGTAAAAATCTTCCAAAAAAAATTTCTAAAAAAAAATTTGCTAAATCTTCAGGGAGAAAATTTTTAAAAAAATCCTTAAGTTTCCCTTAGAAGCTTTATTTTTAAAAATTTTGGGGCAAGAAAAAAAATTTAAATGAAAAAAATAATTGTAAATATTTTCAAAAAATTTATAAAAATCTTCCAAAAAATCCTAAAAATATCTAAAGTCATTCCATATATATCAGTAAAACTTCTATTTTCTTTAAGAACATTCACAAAAAAAAAAAATCAACCAAAATCCAGCGAACTTCGCTGGATTTTGGTTGATTTTTTTTGTGAATGTTCTTAAAAAACATTTAGAACAATTCTTTTTTTCCTTCCAAAAAAAGTTCAGATATTTCCCAAAAATGTTTAAAATGTGGACATCAGAAGTTTCCCTGTGAAAATATATTTTTTCCCCACATTTTCAAACTTTCAAACGGGGTTAAAGCGTTAAATGTGATGCTGCTTACATGTCTGGGGACAGGAAGTTGTCCTGGTCGATGCGAACCTCCAGGTTGGTCTTCACAGCTGCTTTATAAACGGGGATGTTCCTCTGGATGGACGCCTGCAAGGCAATTCAAAACTTTACAGCCTTCTGAGCAAACGTGGTCTTTTGTTGACAATAAAATATAAAAAGGCGACATTCAAACTTAAGCTACTCACCTGTACCAGCTGTGCGTCCTGTTTACGGCAGCGAATGGTCACTTTGGGCTCCAGAAGCTGATAGAAGCCCTGATATGAAAGATGAACAATGTTACCCAGCCGTGGTCTTTGAAGGTTACAATGTTTCCATTTTGTTACCGTCGGGCTAAAAATAACAGAAACGCCTCTCTACTGTTTATAATGTAACCATTCTATTTAATATCACATTTGATGTATTGGCTGGTTTTTACTTAGATTTATTGTACATTTACACAACTGTATTTTCATTTTCTGTCATTTCGGTCAATCAGTTTTATGCATTTTATTAAATTTGAGCGCACTTTACTCAGCTCATCTGTCCTGTGTTTTAATTTGTATTTTATTCTGCTTTAGCTTCATTTTTTAATTATCTTTATCCATTTTAAAGTTTGAATATGTGGGGAAAAAAATTCAGAATGAAACTTCTAATGTCCACATTTTCAACATTTTCGGGAAATTTTTAAACATTTTTTGCTCGAAAAAAAATAAATGTTAAAAATGTTTCCTAATAACATTTACAAAAAAATCAACCAAAATCCAGTGAAATTTGCTGGATTTTGGTTGATTTTTTGTGAATGTTCTTAAAGAAAATATTAGAAGTTTTACTGATATGTATGGAATCACTTTAGATATTTTTAGGATTTTTTGGAAGATTGTTACTTATTTTTTGAAAATATTTACAAGAATTTTTTGGCCAAATCTGAAGGATTTTTTTAAATAAAACTTTTAAGGCAAACTTTAAAAATTATTGGAATTTTCTTCCTTAAAGTTTTGCAAATTTTCAGAAATTTGTGAAATTTTTTTGCTGAATTTTGGTATTTTTTTCAGGCAAGGAAACAATATTTTTTGGGACCCGTCAATGAGGACAACAGGAGGGTTAATAGCTTCCGCGTACGATAAGGTGCGATATCAATAAACTCACTCGTTCACAATCCGATTTAAAAGCAACTGTTTCAAAAACTGAGCATGACAACATTCAGGAAGTAAGAATTAATGCATATCCGTTCTGTTAGACTGTAGTAGTACCTCATAAGCTAACACAACGTAGCATCAGAACACAGGAGTGAAGGTTGCTGATAATCCATCCCCGTGTTTCCAACATATAAACTGAATGTGTGCAGCGGCCGTCCTGTTTTTGATGCATTTAGTTTAATAAGACTTCAGCTCCTCTCAGTTTGGAAACACATAGACAAAGAACACGCCTGTCTTATAAAAAGAGATGGTTCTACATTGGTTTGGTTGAGCTCCAGCAGATGTGTAGTCTGGAGGCTGAAAGCTGAAACTAACCTGTAAGATCAATCCGTCCAACAGAGCTGGATACTTGGACGGGTCTTTAGCGACGTTTCCGAGCCGCTGGCGAGCCTCATTCAGCATTTCCTGATGGCACAAATACACACAGGGTGTTTACTGCTGGTGCTTTATTATTTATATACTCTTTCCATCTTTTTAATGTTCAGAAAACAGAGACAGAATGATGTGCAGCAGCGTACCGAGATCATGTCATCGCGGGCCTTCAGCACCTTCAGTCGAGCCTGGTTCATCAGGTTTGACATTTGACTGTTAAAGACACAAACAACACTCACACCGGATCGACTTGGATTTGATTTTGTTCGCGTGAAAACCCTGCAGACTGTTTGCCGCAGGTTACAAAAGCCCTATTGTCGGGCAAAGCAGCTAAAATAAAATTAAGGAAACTCTGCCACACACACAGTGATTTCTTTGTTCTTAAAATGACTGGATTGAGGAAGCAGGGAAAAACTCGACGTGTCCTGTGATGTCTCGCCATGACTCACATTTTCTTCTGCTGTTCAATCTGCTTCTCTTTCTTCTCATAGTACTCCATTATCTTCAGCCTCTGGGTCTGGACCAGACGGCCCTTCTCGATGTTGAACTCTTCTTCTGCCTGCAGGGGGAGACACAGTTCACTCAGAGGAAGCAGAAACCCTTCGTTGGACTGTCTTTTTTTTTAAATTTAGGGGTCAAACTAAACCGTTATTATCCCAGGTTTAATTATGGACAGCTTACAGACTTTGGCAGGACAGATGTTTTTAAGCATTTAGCCTCTATTATGTAAATAAGATCTACTACAATTCATGAATAACTACATCTGACTTTTTTAACCAGATAAAGTCTCACTCATTCATCACAGAGGGTCGCTACAATATTTTGACCCATGTTTGTTGTTTTTTGTCCTCACTGAAGTGTTTTATTCTACCTAATTTCACTTCCATGGAGACACCATCAGAAGAGTCAGGCTTACACTTGGGAGTCGAAATGAAGGACAAAAAGTTAAAGAATGTAGCACAACCCAAGGTGGAGTACAACCAGGGAATGGAAATAAATCTGTCTTGCAGCGCCGTGGATTCATCCGTTCAGCTCGTCAACTAGTTTTGACAAAACGCCGGAGGTTGATGATAAAATGAGGATCCCCGTCCTAAAGAACTATTTTAAGAAAACTTCCCACCTGACCCTCTCAGATTTTGCCAAGTTTTTACATACATTTAATACATTATACATGATGGGAAAATCCAAAATTTGAATGCTTTATTGTCATTAGTTTCAAAGTTATGGCCATTTGAAGTAGGTAGGGGGTACCCTTAGCCTAGTCGCGCTAGACCCAGGTCTGAAGACACAAGGGTCTAGGACCGCTCAACAGGGAGGGAGGCGGGCTAAAAGGTTGTCTATCAAATCACTCTTCAGCAACTGGGTTGGTATACAACCAATCAGCGCAACGAATAGGCTCCTAGAGCGCAGGAAATCAGAGGATGCAGGAGTTCGGTGAAGCCTTATTTATCGTTCTTATCTTATCCTTTGTTTATCTTTCAAGTTGTATTTTAGCTTCAAATCTTTAAGGGCTGTGGCCAAAGCTGAGTCGAAAGATAACTGTTTATTGTGAGCAGCCATCTTCTTGTCTATCCTTGTTTCTATGGTTGTTTCCGGTTGTTTCTGTCAGAATCGTCGCGCCTCTGTCGTCACTTATTTACGCCCGCCTTCTGACTCTACACTTCATGGTGATTGGTCCGGCCACTTTTAGGAGCATCCAACCTCGAGGCTTATGGAGGGTAACTAGACCCACCCTGGCAGAGAATTAAATTCGTTGCCGTGGGTTGTCTAGCGCGGCTAGGCTAGGGTACCCTATTATTGCAGCCAAAATTAAGACTTGAAATTGTTGACCATTTTCAGACTTCTATAACTTCTGAAATGATATGGAATGACCCTAGTTCATACTTCTTCTAGACGATACGTTAACAGCTATGACAGGTTGTTGATCTTTGCTGACTTTCCTCATCTGTCATTTTCTGCCGATTCTTAACTGACGGTTCTCGAATAAAAATGCAGAAAAATCTCCCAGAAACCCACAGTGATCACTCATCTAACGCAGCCTCCATTGCGTGGTGGCGTGTTCGTGCGTTTATACCTTTGCATCGATCTCCTCGGCCTTCTCATTGGCCTCCTGCTCAATGAAGGCCATCATGTGCTTGATCTGGAACAGGAAAGAGAAACAGTCACAAAAACGACCCTTTATGCCCCAACGCAGCATTTTTAAAGAACTTCAAAGAGTCTTCTTACAATCCAGATAAAAAATACTATTTATATTCCATAATATCTGTGACTCTACTTCCAAATTCAGAAATTAAAGCCTTTTTGTAAAGCACAGGTCAGTTATTAAAGTGCTATTCTCTATGAAAACATCAGGTAAGATCATTAAAGATCTTCATTAAACCCACAGAAAATCCTTGTGCTGGATTTTATGGAGAAAATATTACAATATAATGTGCGAGACAAGTACAACATATTAGTAAAAATTTAAATTGAAAGAATTTGTTGTGCTTTATAGACTCTGTGTGGAATTTCTTTCTACAATTTTTGAAAAGGTGCAACTTTAGGAACAGGTTACAACTCTTTTTTATTTTTTTTCAAGTAAATTATCATGCAGCAGGGTTTTGCAGGATCCTCCAAATGTGTTCAGAAAAAAAAATCCTGTGGGTTTTAAAAATATTCTACCTTGTGACGGGAATGAAACGGTAAATAAGGCTTCTCTAATCACAGATAAAAGGCCTCTCTCATGCTTAAAGATGTGCTGCCCTGCTGTGAAGCAACTCTGCTGAAAATCTGTCACTTCACTCAGAAACATTTGTATATTGAGGTCTCCAAATGTGCATCCTCTGTATGCTTTCAGTGCACATAATTTGTTCTACTGCATTTATAACACAGGAGTAACTATCAACCACGTCAGTTCCTCTGTTTTGCAACTCTGGGCTGCTCATTTATTCCAAAGTTGTGTTGTAAGTTTACAGTGCAGACAGACTAGTCCGTGCTACAAGGATGAACCGACAATTATTTTCACTTTCAATCTTGCTCATAGGGGATCTAAAGAACCCTTGGATTTGCTGGGTTTTCTATGAATATTTTTGGCATTTTAGTTCTATGTTAGTCATACTTTATACAGCCATACAGTATAGTATACATGTAGTCTGTTGTAGGGAATGAATGTGATTGTTTGTCTCTATGTGTAGTCCTGTGACAGACTGGTGACCTGTCCAGGTGTCTCCTGCCTTCACCCAAAGTCAGCTGGGACAGACTCCGCCCCCCCGTGACCCTAATGAGGATGAGCCCTGTAAAAACCCACTGTTGCAAAAACACATCATCAGTTTTTATTTAGTGTTTTTTTTTCATTACTTACATATATATATATATATATATATATATATATATTTTTTTTTAGATAAATATATGGCTCTTTATTCTATACTTGGGTTTTACAGATTATTTATATAGACATAATCTGCAAAAAAATATATATATACAAAAATATATCGATACATAATTTATTAGACATATCTATATTATTTTCAGAATTGTTTGTATATTTTATTAAGAAAAATTATACATATATGTATATATTTTTCCCTAATTTTTTCGATATTTTATTGTTTTTACAGTCTATTTTTAAACCCAATCTGTAAAAAATAAATAAATGCATAATCTGTAAATATGTGTACAAATATAAATAAAATATATAGTATTTTTGACATTTTATATACATCTATATATACATAAAAATAACATATATATTATTTATTATATATATCAATATTATTTTTGCTATTTTTGAATATTTTATTTAAAAATATATATACATGTATATATCTACATACGTCTATGTAATTTTTTTGTTCATTTTTTTCTACTTTTGTTTTTTACAGATTATTTTATACCTAATCTGTGTGTATGTATGTATGTATATATATATATATATATATATATATATATATATATATATCATAAATACATGTACATGCATGTGCATGGAAGTATAAATAAATATATATGTATATACATATATATACACACATGATTGGGTTCTGCAGGATTAAGCATTGTTTTGTATAGATAATGGACGGGTGGAAATTCCCACCATAAATATCACTGCAGAGTCTAAGCTTTAATATTTATTCTACTCGGGTTAAATCTTATTCTACAAGCTGCTGCTGTGTATGTGTAAAATAAATAACAATGGCTTGACTTCAGATGACTTCCAATACATCTGACAATTGTTTTTATTTTGAGTTACTGTTGACTGGTTGTTTAGAGCATAAACTGCTTAATACTTGCTTTTAATGTGTAGCCAGCTGTCAGAAATGAACAATAAACAACAGAAAACAAGAAAAAGTAGCTAAAATTTGTAGACAAGAAGCTGATACCAGTAAATCTTTGCTTTAAAAATGTGTAAATATAAATTAAAGGTATTTTATCAGTGAAAAACCGAATAACGCTGCAATGAATAGGAGTCCATTAATATGGATTTTTGCCCTTCAGGATGGTAAATCCAACCATCAGAAACGTAGAGTTAAGTTCTGCAGCTTCATGTTGGTCCCTGAAGCTTATTTTCCATGTGTGGTGGGATTTCCAGTGAGCAGACATGGACTCAGTCACTCCAAGTTCCTCATCGGGGCCTGGCATGTGTTCATCATGTGACCACTGACCCTCCGTTAGCTCCCACACCGCACTGGCTGAAAATTGCCACTTATTTATACGTATAACTTGTATTCATACGCACAAAATCCCCACTACAACACCTCAAACCTAGCAGTCTAGCTGATGCTGGTGCTTAATTCAATGCTAGCCCACTGCAGCTATTTCAATGTCATTCTCTACCACACACACGCTTCCGGCTAAAACTGCAGCCAGCAGAAGGATTCCTCAGAGTTAGAACGCGTTTTTAAGCAATCATAAGACGTCCTTGTGCAATATGTGACGACGAAAGGTTGACTGGAGTCATTCTGAAGGTTAAAACGTCTCATTACCTGCTTCTGTACGTCGGCATCGCTGAGCGCCATGGTCGCAGCTTTGACAGGTCCGTCTGAACGGAGAAAAACGAAAATGACACAAATTAGACACAGAGCGACAACAAACAGGCCGTCAGTGACAACCGGGACGTTTTAAATCCGCGACGCGAGCCGTAAAATACAAATAATTTACCGGAGAATCGCACAGGAGAAGGTTTGAATCAATCGCCGCAGTCGTGACTGCTAAAAATGTCTACAGAGGGATCAGCTGATTTGCGAGGTCACGTGATGTTTATTTCCTGTTAATGGGCCAATCAGGAGCGAGGAAAAAGAGACGCGTTTGTGGTGACGCAGAAGAAGAAAATTATTAACATTTATGAGTTTTTGTTTTGTTTTATGTGTATTTAAATGTTCATGTTTGTGTTTATAGCTAAATTTAGGTTGGAAAAATATTAATTGAACTTATATCATCCCTCTGTGTTCATGTGGAGTACCAGGAGTGCCACAATAAAATATAAATCTGTTAAAAAATAAGGAAATAAATGTGTAAATATCAAGAGGAATAAATACAAGAATAAATTAATAAATAGGTAAAAAGGTAAATTTTGTCTTTGCTTTTCTCTTTTTTTACTTTTATTTTTCCATTTTGTCATTGCCTCCTTATTTATTCTTTTATTTATTCCTCGTTATATTTACACATTTATTTCTAAACAGATAAATTTATTTATTTCTCTTTATATTTACATATTTATTTTCTTATTTATTTCTCTTTATATTTACACATTTATTTCCATATTTTTTAAACAGATACATTTTTTATTTCTCTTTATATTTACACATTTCCTTATTGATTTCTCTTTATATTTTCACATTTCTTTCCTTATTTCTGAACAGATAAAAGTATTTATTTCAGAT
This sequence comes from Acanthochromis polyacanthus, assembly GCF_021347895.1. Classification (NCBI taxonomy): domain Eukaryota; kingdom Metazoa; phylum Chordata; class Actinopteri; family Pomacentridae; genus Acanthochromis; species Acanthochromis polyacanthus. Next base: position 40,205,092 of record NC_067113.1, on the reverse strand, counting down.
TTATATTTAATATTTTATTGTGGCGCTCCTGTGACTCCATATATTCAGCGTTAGCACTGCGTGCTTTTATTTGCATTTATCGTTCACTTCTTTTCTCGTCAAGTGTTAAGAAAGCGATGAAAGCTAAACATTATGATTTCACGCATGCAGCTTCTCGCATACGTTGCATAAAATGCATAAAATGCATAAAATGGTAGCTGAGAGCAATTTTAAGCTTGAGCTGTGCCTGAGTGGTCGAACATGGATCAAACTGATCCACTTTGTCAAACAGAATAGTTTTCTATTAGAAACGTACGAAGAATTCAAATATCTAACAACCAGAAAAGGTCGAACAGCTTCCAGGAGCATCGACACATTCTGCAAAGATTTACTGGTGGACTGAATATATTCACTCCATGTTGAAGAAGAAATGTCCTGTTGCTGTTACTGCTGCTGTTCTTCACAATATGTCATCTGCAGGAACTTTTTTTTAACTGTAAATAAGCTTGTTAATGTTGTTAGAGTGTAACTTGAAGTTTTTGCATGTATTTCTACTTTGTAGAGCTCAGGAGCAGGGCGTAATAGACGGGCCTAGAGGATAGAAGAGGAATTACCACAATCAAGTGAGAAGGACGATGGTAGTAGACGTGAGGAGGAATGGCTACCAGAAAGATAAGGATTAGTAAATAGTAGTGACAGTGGAGCTGAGAGAATGAGTCCAGAAAGGATGCATCACAACATATTATTAGTGTCATGCTATGCTCAGTTCACAGACAGACCCAATGTTTTGCCAGTGCTGTGCATACTCTTTCTGTTATGGCCTGGCTAATAAAACAGATTTCAGTTTGATTTTGATGTGCTTGCAAAGTTTAGAATAGTTTCCTCGCAGTAAAGCTAGCCATAAAAGCATGCAGTGCTGGGGCAGTGCATCCAGATATGGCTGACAGTCGATGGATAACGAGCGAGAGATGCAGGAATCTATACAGGAGAGTGAATCCCTCAATGGTGTTTGGATTATTTTATTGTTCACATCACATTTCACAGTTCAGTACACTGTCTATCATTTTATCCATTTGTTTCTTAAATCCATATTTCTCGAGCAAAATGCGTGGTGTCCACCTTTTTTTTTTTTTAGAAAAAGGTTGAATAAAAAATGAAGTTCAGACCTTGTTTTTAAATAAATAAAAATAATTGGTAAAAAAAAAAAAAAAACCAACAACTGAGGTGATTGTAATTCAATGGGTTAAGGCGACATTCTAAACTGTGACCTTTTAATTCCTTTTTGGACAATATACTAACATACATGAGTTATTGACCCACAAACTTACAAATTCTCAAAATACAAGCTCCTCAACTCTGTGTTTGGTTACTGTGATTCATTCTAATTTTTTAAAATTACAATGTTTTCACAGCATCCTCAAAACTTAATTGAGTTTTTTTTTTTACAACGTGACTTGAACATCATCATAAAATAATGTCTGCTTTTTCTAGTGATCTTTTTTGGTAATATGTTTCTTGATTACCACCATTTGTGCGTCTGTCTGCCTTCATCTTTGCAGACGTTGCTGACACGGCTGACAACGGATGAGATTTTTCTTCATTATTTATCTGTAAGAACCTCAAATTTGTTATTTTTAACTGCTCTAAGCCTCAAGCAGAGAAAACATGAAGCTACTCTTTGGTATCATCTGAACGTGACATTAACTTTATGATGATTTACTCGAATGAAGCTGGTTGAGTTTTGAGGAAAACACTTTAAACGAACAAGTCAAGTATCTTCTAACTAACTGGAGTCTGTTGTGCATCCAGAATCATGATGTTTCCGTGTGAACCAGGTGCTACTGATCTGATCTGATGTGAACTGACCTGTGGAGCTGCAGTTCCTCCGATCAGCCACTGGGTGTCTCTGTAGCTCCACTCGGGTAGAAAGCTGTGAGCTGTGTGCAGGTGGTTTGATCCCGTCAGGTGTGTCTGAGTGGAACGTACCACCTGCTCAGGTCAGCGGGGGGGAACACAGATACAAAAGTTTAAAATAAATCTAACATGTGATGATTTCACAGTTTATGTGCATCTACATTAGTATAGAGAGGTTTTACTGCTCCAATCACAGACTGACCTGCTGCTGACATCATCACCTGTTCACTGATGGCAGCAACAAACTGGAGAAGAACTGAGTGATCCTGATGACAAGTTCATGGATCGAATAATAATTCAGTGGATTCTTTACTGCAGGAACACTTTTTTTCCCCACCATCATATTACCTGAAAACTAAAAGACTCTCCTCAGGGAAGCGGCTCCTTGTATATAAATCAAAATGCTGGAAAACACAGAGAAATACTAAAAGATAATTTTATTAAAACCAACAGAAGCTGGAGGAGGATTAATGCAAATAAAGCATAAATTCTGCATCTTCCTGTTGTTGCTGTGAGAACAAAACTGGACTTTCTGAGTGTAAACTGACTCAACAAAACCTGAACTCCAGTCAGAGAGATTAGGTTTCATTAGATTAGATTCATTATTGTCGCTGGGAAAACAAACATTTTACGCACCCAAAACACCACAACACGAGTAAACTCGTTTTATGGCTTAACAAAGACAAAAACACACAAAAACTCTTACATTCTAGTTTCTTTCAGATTCTGTGCCGTTTAGAATCAAAATGAAAATAAAAACACATTTTTCAGTTGAATATTTTACTAAAACATTTCACAAATACTCCCTTCACTGATAGGAACATTTCATATAAATCATAAATGCAAAAACCTTTCATTATTGTTTATAAATTTATTAATTTTTACTGATATATGTGAAAAACAAAAAAATGGAAACATACACTTAAAAGAAAGAAAAATAAGTAAAAAACAAAACACATTTTCACAGTACTTAAAAATAAATCTCACGTTTAGGTCGGATATTGTCCATTTATAAAGGAAAAAGAAGAGTGGGAAATATCAAATAGAAATATATTAAAAGAAGTGATAAAAAGTTCTCATTTCACACACATACACTTAAAACGGCCAGAATTATCACCAGAAGGACTCAGATTATCAGCCAGGAACGTTAAAAACCCTCGACGGGGACACCTCACTCACCCGCACTCTGGTCGGCGGGGGTCCTCCAGGCGTAAACTAACCGTGACGTCACCCGTTGGTTTCAACACCGAGAAAATGAAGCCCGGATTTTGCTACTTCCTGGTCGCCGTTTTGGATTTTTGGAGCCAGTGACGTAAAAAGCGTCATCAAACAGACTGGACCGGAGAGCAACTAGGGGCAGGATTGGCTGAGGACTCTCTTATCCCGCCCACATTTTACCGCAGAGGCTTCTGTTGCTGTCTATCAAGTATAGCCACGCCCCCTGGCTCCGCCAACTTTAACGATTCATTTAAAATTCAGTATTGATTTATTTTAAGATCGGCCACCTGATCTCTCATTTTGACCTTGAAAACTAACGAAAAAAAATTATATACAGTCTATGCACCGTACTCTGTTTGGCTCCACACTTGCTGATGACCACTTCCGGTCTCAGAAAATGAAAACCGGACCTTTATTCGTTTCTGCTTCTTACCGATTTTATTTTGGTATTGTAAATATAAAATGAAAATCAAAGCATTTTTTAAAAACTTAACTGGAAAGTTATGTTATACTGTAAATAACAAGCTTCTTGTTATTTTGTTGTCTTTTTTTGATCATTTCCAAATCTCAAACCCTTGGAATCGTTTACTTTGTGATGAATTTATTAAAATAAATACAACAACTTGTCACAAGAATAAAACATGTCAATATATCCATAAAATGAACAACAATTACTCATCTATTCTAATTTGACTCATTGTTACAGTTCCCCATTTGGCCACATGGCAGTGCTGTTTTCACCTGAGCTCACTTATCAAACTATAGCAGATTATTTAAAAAAAGTAGCATTTAGGCAGTTTTCAAACACATTTCTGCACTTAACGTGAAACCTGACAGAATGCATTGTGATATAAATGGTCATTATTTATTCCTGTTACACAAACCGTTCACAAAATAAAAATCTAACAACACAAACAACACCACTTCTATCACACATCTGGTGTTCCATGATTAAAAAGTGCAAGTGCTGACTAAACTACACTTCTATTTCTTCTTTCTAACCACAAAGCAAATAATGCTGATTTCAAAAAGTCCTCAGAAATCGACAGCTTTAATCACAGAGGATATAAACGGTACAAAAATAATTTATTCTCCGTCTCGTCGCCCCTGAGAGGACATGATCGTTTGTTTTAACGCTCAGAGCTGCAGACGTTCTTATGTGAGCAGATTTGTCTGAATAAAAGCACTAATCTCCTGTTCTGTGCTCCTCACTGTAATGCTGCTTCTTTGACGGCCAGCAGGAGGCGCTGTGGAGCTAGAAGACCTCGTCCAGTTCACTCTACTTCATCCTCGTCTTCCTCAAAGGCTGCCTCCTGAAAGAGACGACGTTAGAGTCATTTAAAAGGCTTAACGGTCAGATTTACTGCATGAGGAGGTGTTTGTACGTACGTATCCGCCCTGCTGCTGAGCCCAGGTGGCGTAGTAGTCCTGCAGGTATCGGGCTCCGTGGCGCATCAGGAGGTTTGTGGGCAGAGAGTTCACCTCAGAGAGACGACTGGTGACCTGACGGGGAAGAGAAACGTTTCAAAGACGATGATTCACCAGACTGGGAGGTGATGACGACGTGGAAGCTGAGCGGTGACTCTAAACTCTGAGAACGGCGTGTTTTTTTACTTCTCTGATCTTTACCTCGTACAGTTTCATGGTCCTTTAAGTCTCCAACCGAGAATAAAAACCGTTTATTTTACGTTTCATTTCTGGCGGAGTCTGCGGGGTGTTTTATTTTGAAAAATGACTATTGTCTTCCCATTTCATTTTTGTCTTTTTGTGTCTCGTTTTGTGTCTGATTTTTGGTTATTTTGCATCTCGTTTTGTCATTTTGTGTTTCATTTGTGTCATTTTTTTAGTCTTTGTCATTTTGTGTTTAGTTTTTGTCATTTCGTGTTTCGTGTTTGTCATTTTGTGTCTCAGATTTGTCATTTTGTGTCTCGTTTTTATCATTTTATGTCACATTTTTGTCATTTCGTGTTTCTTTTTTATCATTTTATGTCACATTTTTGTCATTTCCTGTTTCGTTTTTATCATTTTATGTCACATTTTTGTCATTTTGTGTCTCAGATTTGTCATTTTGGGTCTCGTTTTTATCATTTTATGTCACATTTTTGTCATTTCGTGTTTCTTTTTTATCATTTTATGTCACATTTTTGTCATTTCCTGTTTCGTTTTTATCATTTTATGTCACATTTTTGTCATTTTGTGTCTCAGATTTGTCATTTTGGGTCTAATTTTTGGTCATTTTGCATCTTGTTTTGTCATTTTGTGTTTAGTTTTTGTCATTTTGTATCTCAGATTTGTCGTTTTGTGTCTCGTTTTATCATTTTATGTCACATTTTTGTCATTTAGTGTTTCGGTTTTTGTGTCTTGTTTTTATTATTCCGGCCCGTGGTGCTAAAAAGTTTAGAGTCGGCTGTTTTAAAGCTCGTGTCTGGAGTTTGAATCGCAGCGTCTCCCAAAACACTGTTGGTCCCTCCCTCTGATTTCGCCCCTTTATTTGTGCACGCGCGCAGTACATGAGAGAAGTGCCCGGAGTGCTGCAGCATCTCGCCTGTTTTGCTGTTTTCCACTCTTCTACATTTAGTACATTTAGTAAATAAAGGAATTACGTTAGAATGCTGTATTGAGTCTAACTTGTCCTAATACCAAAATAACATGAATCTGCTAGGACGAACGAGTAAAGTTTCAATATGTGATTACACTCGTGTATCCCTCTGGATGACGTTGTTTATCAAACTTAGTGCATTTACGCGTGTATATGTGTTACATTGTTTATTTATTTCTATCTAGAGTTCAGAATTGCATGACTCCTCTGACGAAGAGTATGTCCCAGACGCCCCAACATCTTCCTCCAGAGGTCGGGCATCTAAACGAAGCCGTCAGGCGGGCTATGGAGGCCGTGGTCGGGGAGCGAGGCGAGCACCCCGAGCCAAAAAACGTCCTGCAGTCTCTTGGCCTGACAAGCCGTGGGATTGGTAACTTTTCTGGAAGTTGCTGATCCCTGATGCTCTCTCCTCCACAAGCAAAACAAATGTGCGCGCGGTTGCGTAGTGCGTAGCTCGCCCACCTCTGCATGGGCTTGCTTGCTGTGCGCGTAACCGTTGATTGACAGCATGACAAAGCTGAAGCTCGAACTTGATTGGTCGGCAGCAACCGGCGCTTTTTGGAATAACATGGGGGTCTATGAGAGGAAGGCGGAGCTCAGGAATAAATTTTCATATCGCGTTCTACTAACTTTATATTATAGTATCGAACTAGACTAACACATTTAAGCTTTGTTAAAAAATGATACATAAATTGAAAACAAACGGAAACTCCGGACAGCAGCTTTAAGTCACTACTGATCTGAAATCAAACTTGTTGCACACCAAAAAGAGAAGACTTTAAACTGTTCTCACCTCACAGGTGACGGCGATCTGGGTTTTGGGTGAAGCTTGAGGCCCCAGAGCCTCGGGGTCGGGGTTCCTGAGGCCCATCATCATGAGCAGTTTATTTATCAGCTCCCTAAAGAAGCTGTAGTTCCAGAACAGTTCTGCTGCGATGTTGGCGTTCTTCAGCTCCTGGAGGAGATGGAAAAACAAGCCATGTTCAGTGTTTTAAAGAGCTTTATTCACTGGGAAAATCACATTTAATGACCGTCTTTAACATTGGAAAACCTGTTTCTGCTTTGGCTCAGCGATAACGGAACATAAGAAGAACAGAAGTGAGGCTGAATCTGGAGAGAAGTCTGATCACTGGTGAATGTTTCTCATGTTCACCAGAGATGATTAACAAACTGTAGAAACACTGATCAGTGAACTCTAGACCTGCCAGAACTGATGAGCAATAACCTCCACTCTCCTGCCATAAATTCCAGAAGAACGTCCTGGAACTTGATGAGTTAAAGTAAGAGGACATTTTGAAACTTTTCAGATTAGATAACAAGTCGTTTGATACCTGCTCATTCAGTCTGTCTCCACTTTCCCTCAGAATCAGACCAATAAGCTTCTCCGCCTCACCTAGAAAACACAAGAATTTCAGTCAATGAGGAAAAAATACAAGAAAACAAACAGATTAACGGATTTACAGACTAAACAGGAAGCAGTACTGTAGCACTCGAATTTTACTTGAAAAAACAACAAAAACAAGACAAAAATATTACAAAAGCGAGAAACAAAATGAGACAAAAAAATGACAGAGTGACAAAAAATGTACAAACAACAACTGGCAGTCCTCACTAACACCACGACTGTCACCAAGACAGATTCTTCCTTTCTACTCTAGAAAACATTCAGTGGATGAAACAGCTTCTTATCAGAGCAGATGCAGCTGGAGGCTTCCATCAGGCCGGATCAGGGATGTACAGACAAACCTCAAACATTTGGTTTAAGAGAGAAACGTATTCATGTTCTCACAAACACTTTGCTTTCTCACCGTCTTTGGAGTCCGTCTCCCACTCTGGAGGAGTGAAGGGGATTTCTTCAGCGATCTCCGTCAGTCTGCTCACAGCCTTGGCCAAACGATCGTCGTCTTTAGCCTCATCTGGAAAAAAACACAAGAAACAAGAGAGTATAAATACCAGCTGGCAGAAGGTCAATAAACTGGAAAATAAAACTTTTGCTGCAATTTTACATATTAGCTCCTTCACATTTTATCCCTGTAAGACCCAAATACAGAAAAACAATACCAAAAAAATCTATCTATATAAACCCAAATATACAAAAAAGCCAACAAATTAGCAAAAAAAAGTATATATATGCATAAACTTGAATATATAAAAATCATATATATATATGTCAGGGTAGAGACTGCGATTTGGTAGAGTTGGAGTCTCTACCAGTAGAAACTCCAATCCTACCAGTAGAGATGGAACTTTAAATCTGACCCCTGCCCTGACCCCTGCCCCTAACCTTAACTAACCCTGACCTTTAAATCTGACCCCTGCCCTGCCCCTAACTAACCCTGACCTTTAAATCTGACCCCTTCCCCTAACCTTAACTAACCCTGACCTTTAAATCTGACCCCTGCCCTGACCCCTGCCCCTCCACCTAACTAACCCTGACCTTTAAATCTGACCCCTGCCCCTAACCTTAACTAACCCTGACCTTTAAATCTGACCCCTGCCCTGACCCCTGACCCTAACCTTAAAAGTCTAACCTTAGCCCTGACAAATCTCTACTGGTAGGATTGGAGTTTCTACTGGTAGAGACTACGATCACAATCTCTACTGGTAGAAATTCCAATTCTACCAAATCGCAGTCTCTACCCTGACATATATATACAGAATAAAAAAAAGACTGATTTTTAAACCTGGGTTTTACAGGGTTCTAAACTGAAAAATTGTTCCCATTTTTGGCGAGATGACTCAGCAGCTTTTCAGGGCTGACTCGGAATAATTGAAAATGTGTCACCAAGTGATTCACTGCACCTCCCTTCACTTCAAACAAGTCTGTATATCACATAAACAGCACACAATCACATAGACATAACTGTAATGTTAGTCTGGTAAATAATTAGAAATTATAGAGGCGACTCCTCTGATTGGATAAAGTCAGATTGTTCTGAAGTTTATTTTCTCACTTCATTTATAAACATGAGTTTACGCTCTAAACTGCCAGTTTGGAGTCCTTCTGAAGACTCCATGATGTTCATGTAGTAAATTATGGTCCCATTTAGAGTAAAAAACACGATAAAGTTACTGTTGGTAGCTGTTCTATCAGTGTGAATAGAATCTCTGAGTTCTCAGTCAGATCCACCCTGATTGCTCACATTTGCTTTCAACAGACAAAGATGTCAGTCGTTGACTAACCGACAGGTGAAGCTGCTCCACCCTGCTACCCACGTTAGAACCAGTGGGTGACAAATGATAGCGTCACCATCAGTATTTATGTTTCCCAAAGTTTTCAAGTTTAGCTCAGAAACTACTCGTTTAAATGGGGAAAATTTAAATATGAAATTCTTCCTGAGTTCTTAGTCACACAGAGTGAACCTTCAAGTAAGCTTGTTTTACTTTCACATTACAGAATTACAAATTTACAAATTATAGATCAAATATATATGAATCGCAATTCAAAATGGCTGACTTCCTGTTGGGTTTTGGGTGTTGTTGCAAAAGGCTTTTTTGTGCGTCCTGACGAGTTACATATGTGTACCGGGTTTCACAGCTGTAGGAGAAATGCGGTCTGGGGTCTGAATTTTCATAATATTCCAGGGGGCGCTGTTGAGCCATTTCAGCACACACGTGTACCATTTCCCTAAAATGTCAAATGTCTGGGTGTGTGTGCAAATTTTCGCATATTTAAGTATTTTAAGGCATCAAAAATGTGCTGCGTTAAACGGGTCCTTGCATCCTTGTTGGTCAGCAATTCCAAGCGTGTCCACCAGGTGGTGCTGCGACTGAGGGCGTATTTTGACCCATGGATGTGATGAAGGTCAGACTCTGATCACACTTGTAAAGTTTGAGGCGGATTGGAGCATGCAGAGGCTAGCTAGACTACACTTCCTGTTTGATGGTGAAACGTCTAAAATTGCCGCATTCCGCTGGTCGTCATTTCCACACCCTCAGACTTCTGTGGAGCATTCTGGTGACTTTTGATCACCCATGTCTGGTCTACATCCTGGACAAATATAAGCTCTGTCGGGGTTAGCCTGTTTGGGTTTATAGCTTCTAAAAATGTCCAAAAATGACACAATTGTCCAAAATACCAATCATAATTCAAAATGGCCGACTTCCTGTTGGCTTTTGGGTATTGGTGCAACAAGCTTTTTTGTGCGTCCTGACGAGTTACATTTGCGTATGCAGCAAATGTAAGCTCATACAGGGTCAACAGAGACCCTGATGAGCTTTAAAAGTGATCAAGAAAATATTAAAATCAATTCTAAAACCAACAGGGAGCCAATGGAGGGAAGCCATCATTGATGTGATGTCATCTGTTAAAACCAGTAAGAAGCTGCTGGACCAGACGGAGGTGACAGAGGAGCTCTAATGTGATGTTTTTCTTCAGTTTCAGGCCTTTGGTCAGACTAAAAACATTCCAATATATCCCATTTGTGTTCATATTAACCGATAATCTTCGTTGTTTTTGTACATACCGGGTTCATGTGACTTCACCGGCAGTCGCTCATCAGCTGGAGGATTTAAAGTCCTGAAGTTGGCGTTGTGTTGAGGCGGTCGCTGTGGTTCTGGGTCTTCTGTCTGAGGTTTGACACATTTTAAAATGCTCGACAGACGTTTCCATCCCTTCCTCTTCTTCTTCTTTCTCACCTCAGTCTTCTCTGGTGTCTGGGATGGAGTCGTCGTTCCGTTAGCATCTCTGCTATCCTTCACCGGTCCGTCGACTGCATTTGACTTCGCCTCCTCCTCCTGCTGCTGCTGCTGCTGCGGTCGTCGCCTCTGTGCGAACGCCATCATCAACCTGAACTCCACCGTGTCGTCCATTCTGTTGCTGTCTGAGGTGGATTCAGGGTCTGAGCCGCTGGACGGGCTGTGGTGGGAGGAGAACAGGTCGTGGATTTCCACGTGTCCGTTCGACATCTTGGTTCACTGTAGATCAAGGAGACATAACCAGAATACACCCAAACATCACGATAAAGTGGTAAAACGTGTGGTCGGGGTTGGTGCGAGTTTACCAGCAGCTCTCAGCTTCATTTGGTCCCATGTTGATTCTTTACTGATATTTTAGAAGAAATAATTAGCATTTTTTTGCTGTTACTGTTTTCTCTACAAGATCGTAAACTCATACACCGAAAATGTTTACTTTTGACACAAGACAGCTAAACAGCTATGTTAGCCTAAAGCAACGCACAGATGAATGAAACACACAACTGATCAATACATTTAAAAAAAAAAACTGCTCAAGTTCCAGTTAAAAAATGAGAAAAAAATGCATCATGACTTATTAAAACTGCAATATGAGCCACGAGTTTAGCAGGTATGGCTATTTGTTTTCAAAACATGCTCCTGCAACCTGTAGATTGCCTCAGTTTGATAATATTTTAACGGAACATAAGTGCCTAAAGTTTACCGTCTTCTCCAAATGGATCCTCCTGAGGTCTCTGTAAAACACAGATTTATTCTTCAGATGACTCCAGACCAACTTTCTCTATTATTAGGTTGAATATTGAACATATTCTTATATACTCTCCCGTTCATTCATGTCCTTTGTACTGGATGTTTGCTTCAGATTTTATTTTAACTTTAAAACGGGTCAGTTAGACCAAGAACATCACAGGAGGGTTAAAGTTTCATTAGAACAACAAGTTAAGTTAAACTGAAATCTGATTTATTCCTGATTCCTGGCAGTCTGGAGGATTTACTTTTCTGGTCATTTAGGTTTCATTCCTGTCGAAACTGAAACCATCGGGATTTTGTCCTGACATGATCCAACTTTATTCCAGCTGTTATTTCCTCCAACACACATCAGCACGTTAACTGACTGTTCTATATAATAAATGAAATAAAATGAGACTTTACAGCTGTTTAAAGCAACTTTAGCTGCTCTGTGTAGCTGGAAAACTACTTTTTGTGAAAGTTAAACTGTAACAGAGCAAACTGGGATTCAATTAGTTTGAGAAGGAAAACAAAAAGCGGCTGTAAATACTCGAAATAACGTCCTAAATGTCAGCTTAAGAAACACGACTAAAGACGGTCGGTTCGGCTGTTAGTCGGTTAAAAACGACTTTTAGTCAATTCAAGCGAACTTTTAACAACACAAAAACACTTTTAACAAACTTTTAAACAAGTTTTGTTCTCATGTGAGGCATTTGTAGACACAAAGATGAATTTACTTACGGTTCAAACGGCCAAAAAAGACAGTAAATGAAGATAAAATATCCGCCGAAGCTCTCTGTGACAGTTCGTGCCGGTTACTAAGCTTCTCTCCTCTGGTTCCGGGTTCTATATTTTCAGCGGTGCGTCATGACGTCAGACGCTGTAAGGTCCACAAAGGCTGACTGTTAACCATGGTAACCACCAAACTTTTTAATCATGTGGCATTTTTCTGAACTGAAAGTGAAAGGGATGGAAAATGAGAAAGTAAAAAAAAAAAAAAAAGACAGTTCCAACTTAATTTATTCGAAATTTTGTCTTGTTTTTGTTGTTTTGTTTGGTGTCTCATTTTTGTTGTTTTGTGTCTTCTTTGTCATGTTTTGTCTAATTTTTGCCATTTTTGTCTTATTTCTGTCGTTTTGTGTCTCGTTTTTGTTGTTTTCTGTCTCTTTTGTAATTTTTAGTCGAATTTTAGGCATTTTCTGTCTCATTTTTGCATCTATTTTTTTTGCAATTTTTTTGTCTAATTTTTGACCTTGTTTGTCCTATTTTTGGCATTTTCTGTCTTGTTTTTGTTGCTTTGTGTCTTTTTTGTTATTTCTTGGTCTAATGTTTTTTTGTGTCAGATTTTGGGCATTTTCTGTCTTGTTTTTGTTGTTTTGTGTCTTTTTTGTCAAATTTTTGGTCTAATCGTTGCCATTTTTGTTGTTTTCTGTCTCTTGTCATTTTTTTGTCTAATTTTAGGCATTTCATGTCTCATTTTTGCAATTTCTTTGTCTAATTTTTGACATTTTTGTCCAATTTTGGCATTTTCTGTCTTGTTTTTGTTGTTTTGTGTCTTTTTTGGTCATTTTTTTGTCAAATTTTTGACATTTTCTGTCTTGTTTCTGTTGTTTTGTGTTTGTTTTGTCATTTTTTGATCTAATTTTTGTCATTGTTTTGCCTTGTTTTTGTTATTTTTGTCAAAGCTTTAACCTAATTTTGTAATCTTTTGTCTCATTTTTGTTGTTTTTTACAAAATGACACGCTCTGTCATTCTCAGATTTCTATACATTTATTTTTTATGTTGAGAAAACAAAACGTAAACAGTGGGGATTTCTTTTTGTTTTTATCGTCACACAGACGCTTCTAGAAAAAACAGGAAAATGAAACTGGTTTCGTTTTGACTAAATTCACCCTGTGTAGCAGCTGTCAGAAAAGAGGAAGTTGCAAAAAAAAAAAACAATCAGGAGGAAGCTTGTAACCTCACTGACATTTAAAACTGGTGATGATAGTAGCTTCTGGAACAAATTCCACAGCGTCTTCATTGTTTTGAAACAGATCTGGAATTGTTTTCCACAAAAAGCACCTTTAGATCTACTGGCACACGTCTGCAGAGCGTGACTCATAAACCAGTAAGGTGACACATGCCAGTAAATCATTTTAACTCAGTATTCATCGGTACGTTGAACCTGAAGCCTCGCAAACACTCTGACGTTTAAACAGATCCAACGTCTGAGCTTCAGGACGTGGTTTGGTTGTTTTGCAGCCTCAGATAACGTCACAGAAGGTTACTGGATGAATCTGCTTCTGGTGAATCACTGAATGTTTGAACCTTTCAGGTCTCCAAAAGCTGTTCAAATGATACAAACAGGGTAAAATGTTTTTTAAATGATCGATACAATGAAGGGTTGCTAGAAAATACTGCATCTTTTACAGGTACAAATAAAGTGGATTTATCAAGGCTGTTTTGTTTTTTTGACATTTTTTTGTAAAATTTTTGGTGTTTTGTGTCTCAGTTTTGTTTTCTAACTCCTTTTCATCATTTTTTGTTTATTTTTTTGCATTTTGTGTCTTGTTTTTGTCTCATTTTTGTTGTTTTCTCTCTTTTTTTGTAATTTGTTTGCCTAATTTTTAGCATTTTTGTCTCGTTTTAGTGGTTTTCTGTCACTTTTTTGTCTTTTTGTCAAATTTTTGTCATTTTGTGTCTTGTTTTCTCTTTTTCTGTTTGGTTTTTGTTGTTTTTGTCTCATATTTGTTGTTTTCTGTCTCTTTTTGGTCATTTTTGTCTAATTTTTGACATTTGTTTTGTCTTGTATTTGGCATTTTGTGTCTCATTTTTGTTGTTTTGTGTTTGTTGTCTGTCTCTTTTTTGTCTCATTCTTGTTGTTTTGTGTGTCTTTATTGTCAGCTGACTTGGTATTTACATTGAAGTGTGGAATTTCCAGCTGTGTTTGACTGATAAACTCTGAAAGTTCCCTCTTACTGTTTAACACGACATGTCACCACAGCGTCTATTTATCAGCTGATCAGGAACTTTTCAAAGATTACAAATGTTTTAACGTCAATTTTGAACTTACTCTGCAGGAGAAGAAGGAAACGTTCAAAAAATATTCTGTCGATTGAGAAACATAAAAGGTAGAACTCCAAACAGCGACTAAGTGGAGCCTTTTGCTGCTTCAGGAAACTCCCAGATGTGACTCAGTGACTGTTTGACTTCACAGACATCTGACAAATCTCTACGTCACACGTTATTTTTTTTCTCTTTACTCAGTAATGTAGGTTAGAGTCGAGGGCTAACAGCCAGCAGGAACATGTTTCACTACGGCAGCAATCAGGCTCAATATGAAGGTCCTGATTCACTTAAAAATATGTTGCTAAACATTAGCATGTTAGCATGTTAAGCAAAGATTGTAACCTTGTATTTGATACACATCAAAATGTTAGCATTGTTGTTGTGAGCATGTTAGCATGCTAAGCAAAGATGGTAAGCATTATATACGCTTCACATTAGCACGCTAACAAGCTAAGCAAAGACGGTCAGCATGTTTGCGAAACATCAAAATATTAGCATTGTTGGTAGATGCATGTTAGCATGTTCAGATGCTAAGCAATTTTATCAAACATGCCTGCTTATCATCAACATGTTAGCATTGTCATTTTGAGCAAGTTACTGGGCAATCAGGTTGGCTAAACATCAGCATGTTAGCATGCTAAACAAAGATTCTAACCTTATATTTGCTACACATCATGCTAACATGGTTGTTGTGAGCATCTTAGCATGCTAAGCAACGATGTAAGCATTATATCTGCTTAAGATTAACATGTTAACAAGCTAAGCAAAAATGGTCAACATATTTGCTTAACATAAAAAATAGCACTGTTGTTACAAGCATGTTAGCATTGTCATTTTGAGCAGATTACTGTGCAAAGATTGCAAACATGTTGGCTAAACATCAGCATGTTAGCATGCTAAACAAAGATTCTAACCCTATATTTGCTACACATCAACACGTTAGCATGCTAAACAAAGATAGCAACCATTATATATGCTTAAGATTAACATGCTAACAAGCTAAGCAAAAATGGTCAACATATTTGCTAAACATCAACATTTAAGCATTAATAATGTGAGGAGGTTTGCATTTAGCGCTAACCAGTTACAGTTATTAACTTTAATACGTCTGTGGCTTGGAGTCAGTCTGCTAATGTTCCTTCTCAAAAAAAGAACAAAGGTGTTGTAATCATGAACGGTGAGGCATCTTCTGAACTCCTTTGTTTCTGATTGCACAGTTTTACTGAATATGAAGCTTCTGACTCACTTTTCACAGCATATATCGTAGGTCGGTATGGAGGAATAAAAAACATTTTTTAAAGGCAGGAAAGGACTCTGAGTAGCAAGTTGTGTTATTAGAACAAACACACAAATACAGCTGTCCACACTGAAGTCCATGATAATTTACAGACATGAGTTTAATACTCTGTAGTTGCTAAAAGTTATCTGATAAGAAACCCAGTGTGCACATTTAAGGCGTCTTTCCAAACCTGATAACAATCCTCCTAAAAATAAACATCACTTTTAACCCTTTAAAGCCACACATGTTCTGACTGTATCTTTCCATTTGGATTACACAGTGACTTAAAAGACAAGTTTAATCTATCAATATTACAGATTTATTCGTGTATTTCTTCGTGTTTCTCGCCGGCTGTGAGACGTTTACACAGAGCTTCAGAAAGATCCACTCGGGTAAAGATAATCTTCAAACCCACAGAGGTGCCAGAAAGACTGAGAAGTGTCCAGATGATGGATTTAACTCCACCCAGCACCCAGCAGAGTTACTGGGAACACTGGGGATAATCGTGTCTGTATATTCTTAGTAGAACTTCCTGGCGTTGGCTTGAATAAAAAAAAATATGATGACTGAAAATGTTCTGGTTTGATGTTTTTAAAGCTTGTATTTAAACGGTGTCTGTATGCTTTAGCCATGCTAACAGCTTAGTGCCCATCTACCATCATATAAGCTTTTATATTTAAAATTATGAGTTATATGTTGTGCTGTCATGAAAATTGTTGTTTTATGATTAAAACTCAATCATTTTTTTCTACCTTATATATACGGGCGTACTGATGACTATTAATGTTCTGTCGGGTTTGTGGGTCGTCTGCGTGTCAACATGCTGCTGCTACAAGTCTGTAAACGATCAATAAACTCATATTTTATTATCAGTTCACTACTCAGACTGAAATATCTGAACACCCATTAGATGTCATGTGGAGCAGACGTTCATGATCATCAGAGGATTTATCCCTTTTCTATGAAGTGAATATTTGGGATGTTGAGTGAAACATTTGATGACTATTTGAATGATTTCCATGCAAATTGCCAGTAAATATTCTATTTGCTTCTTTTTGGTGCTTTTTTTTTGTTTCTAATATTATTTTTTTTAGTGAACGTGTGTGTGTGTGCCTTGATCCAGTTGAACTCTCTAATCAGTGCTAATTAGCAAATGGTAGCATGCTAACATGCTCAGCAACATTTCATAAACATTATGTGTGCAAAGTATGAAATGTTAGCTTTGCCATTTAGATGCTAGCATACCGAGCAAAATAGCAAACACATCTGGTAAACATTAAATTCAGTAACTTTTTTTTTTAGCATGAATGTTAGCATGCTAAGCAAAAATGGCAATTATTACATCAGTTTAATATTAACACATCAGCAAGCTAAGCAAAGATCATAAAAAATATTTGCCTAACATCAACATATTAGCATTGTTATTACAAGCATGTTAGCATGCCTAGCAACATTAGAAAACATGTCTGCTTAACATCAACATGTTAACATGCTAAACAAAGATTCTAACCTTGTATTTGCTACAAATCAGCATGTTAGCATTGTTGTTGTGAGCATGGTAGCATGCTAAGCAAAGATGGTAAGCATTATACATGCTTCATACTAACATGTTAACAAGCTAAGCAAAGGTGCAAAGGCAAGATATTTGCTTAACATCAAAATATTAGTATGAGCATGTTAGTACGTTAGCATGGTAAGCAACGTTAGCAAACATGTCTGCTTAACATCAACATGCTAGCACTGTCATTTTGAGCAGGTTACTGGGCAAAGACTGCTAACATGCTGGCTAAACATCAGCATGTTAGCATGCTAAGCAAAGATAACCAACATATTTGCCAAACATCAACATTTCAGCATTAATATTGTCAGAAGGCTAGCATGCTATGCTACAGCTAGCATTTAGCGCTAACAAGTTACAGTCTCACAGAGCTGTTAGCATGGCTGTTAGCATATTTGAAATAATGTTCATAGACATAGTACCAGTATGTAATATATGGCCCTTTGTGATGAATTACTGACTCTGTACTGCATTGATGAACTTTAATTTGACTAAACTAATCTAACTTTAATACTTCTGTGACTTGGAGTCAGTCTGCTAATGTTTCTTCTCATCAAACAAAAGAATAAAAATGTTGTAATCATGAATGGTAAGGGCTCTTTTGAGCTCCTTTTCTTCTGAATGTTTAAATTTAAATGACGTCAGCTACTTTCCAGCCGAGATCAACGAGGAAACACAGCTTAGTGATGGCAATAAGCAGCAGCAATCACTGAAATAAGAAACAAGATCAGACACAAAAACTACAGCATCACATCTTCTTTTAACAAATGAATAAAATAAAACAACAAACTTCAAGTAATCCCATCATCATTAGCAGAAAAAGAAAAGAAATACAAAAGCAAAAGGAACAAAAAAAAACACCCAAACATGCCCAACCTTTGAAGAAAATCAGATAGAAATCATTTAAAACTATAAGAATTCAATAGTTTAAACAACAATAATGCCATTTTTTATGCCGTTACTAGAAAATAATCCCAAGGAGGTAAGAAAATGCCATGCATACCCAACGCTGATGAGAGACACTTTAATACAAAGTCATATTTCTACTCAATAGAAAGATAAGAAGCATGTTTGTCGTTCAGAACGGGCTAGCTTATTAGCACAGTCACTTCATAGAAAATGTCGTCACCATTCACTGACAGTTCAGGAGATCATTTATACACATTTTGTCTATTTTATAATCCCCAGAAGAAGGTGTTGGATAGTGGACAGTAGTAGCCATCGCAGAAGTCTTGCATCATAAGACACAAATATTTTACTGGTAAAGAGCTGCTATAAAGGCTAAAAATGGCTGTTTATTCATGAAACTAGTAAAATTTTCCAGATTATTTTAATCAAAAGACTGAATTTAGTTAAGGACCATCATTACTTCACTTTTTATAAGTCAACATGTGTTATTTTATTTGATATCTGACAGAAAATGTTTTACATTTCTGTCTTCATCACAGAATTAATCTTTAGCGTAATTTTCTGTACAGCTAAGTAGTGAGAAAACGTGCACGGGGAAACATGTACGAAACTCATGACCAACCTTAAACAAGGCACTGTGAGTGTGCGCTGTAATGGAAACTACAATTTTAGCAACAACATTGATTCTGCTGCAGTTAGAGGTTCTTTCCTGTGCTAATCGATGCTAACATAACAGCACACCTCAATGTAGATGTAGGAACCAATGAGCGCTACGCTGTAAGTAGGAACCAATCTTTGTCCAGGCAGGTGTTTCTGAAAGGTAGAACAGTTTTGAACGCTGAAGAAGCCTCTCGTATTGAATTGTTTGTTTGAGACGACGAATGTTGGATTGCATTTGTTTTGGAGCAATAAATGCATAGATTATCGAAATGCAAACTAATGTCTGGGGCTCTCATCATCAGATGCGATAAAGTTTGTTGGCGTGTCAGTTATCTAAGTCTTGGTGAAACACCTGAGGGGCTTCAAGCATTGGCTTAGCTTCTACAGTAGAAAAAAATAGAGCAGGGTTTTAAAAAAAAGAACGCTTGAACGGGTCAAGAAACACAAGACCTTGTACAGCAGGTCCTCGGTTTATGAAGTTCTCGACTTACGGCGTTTGTTGCTGCATCGGAACTGATTACTTGCCAGTCCTCGGTTTAACGTACGGAGTTTCGTCGCGTGTCAGGGGAGCTCACTGGCTAGCGGACGAATATTTTGTCATGTGGTGCTATAAGACAGCTTTGTTTGTTTGTCGCCACATTGGATTATGCTACATTCGCTAACTTCATTATGGCTCCCAAACGTAAGTCAGACTTACAGTTTACATTTTCATTTTCATTGGTATTTTCCTACCGACTTGTGCTTCAGTGTGAGCTAATGACTGTTTGTCTCCATAGACTGTATATAAAGATGGGCGTAGCATCTGGCTCCAAAAATGAAGCCCACCCGGAAGTGTCAAAAACTTGCAATATCACGCCGTCCGCTAGGGTTGGCTCCAAAAAGCTTTTTCTCCATAGACCCCAATTCATAAAATTTGATAGACTGATTTTCTACAGCTCAGGATTTTTTCCCCGTTAGTTTTCATGGTCAGAATGAGAGATCAGGTGGCCGATCTTAAAATAAATCAATACTGAATTTTAAATAAATCGTTAAAGTTGGCGGAGCCAGGGGGCGTGGCTATACTTGATTGACAGTCCCATAGACTGGTCCTGCCCCTAGTTGCTCTCCGGTCCAGCCTGTTTGATGACGCTTTTTACGTCACTGGCTCCAAAAAATCCAAAATGGCGACTAGGAAGTAGCAAAATCTGGGCTTCATTTTGTCGCCGATGAAACCAACGGGTGACGTCACAGTTAGTTCACGCCTGTTTGTCTCTCGGGATGCTGAATCTGCGACCTGGCCCCGGTCCCACCGCCTTAAACCTGTATTCTTTCTTACAGCCAGTAGGGGGCGACTCCTCTGGTTGCAAAAAGAAGTCACATTCTACAGAAGTCTATGAGAAAACTACTCTTTTTCTCACTTAATTTGCTCCCTTTTCTTGTAGAGTTTACGCTCTAAACTGCCAGTTTGAAGTCTTTGTGAAGATTCTGTGATGTTCATTTAGTAAATTATGGTCCCATTTAGTGAAAAGAAAAAACGCTAAAGTTATGTTGGTCGCTTTTCTATCAATGTGAATAAAGTCTTTGAGTTCTCAGTCAGATCCACCAGTGACTGGTCACATTTGTTTTCAAAAGACAAAGGTGACTGATAAATTCAAGACTTGAGGTTTCGAAACAGTAGTTGGTTAGTCAACTACTTGGATGGTTGACTAACCGGCGGTCCAACTGGTCCAGCTGTGGGTGAGTGTATGGGCAGTAAGGCAGCTTGCAATCACAAAGTTTTTACGTGTCCTAAAGTCTTCAAATTCAGCACAGAAACTACTCATTTAAATGGGAAAAATTTAAAGATGAAATTCTGCCTGAGTTCTTAGATACACAGAGTGAACCTTGAAGTAATAATTAATTCTAACTTTTGTTTACATAATTGACTCGAAAAGACTTTCTTTCAATGCAAGTTTTGGCTCGTAAAGGATTAAATGATGAAAACTGCTAAATGTTGACGTAAAAAGAAGAAAGGAGTAACACTGTGATGCTGATTTTCGCAGCCCTACTTCTACGATGGCTCATCTTTTAGTCCCCACAGATACTTGGGAAGCATTTCCTACCGTAAATATGGATTTAGTTTACAACAGGTTACACCAAAAGAAACCTCAAAGCAGTGACATACATGCACGCAAAAGAAAAACAAACCAAAACAAGACAATCATAAACCCAACCAGCACTGAAGTAAAACTGCACATTCGATACTCCTCGGTGCTAAATGGTCGACAGTGTTCAAACATTAATGTAATGTAAACGATTAATAGAGAAATGCAAAAGAGACGTCATCTATTCATATTGCATTGAATATGGCTCAGATTCTTCTTTTCTCTTCTCGGATAAACGCTGCAAACGAACGAATACAAACAGGCTGCGGTTCGACTGACGTTTCTGTTCAAATGATATGGAATGAGCCGTATTAACACACACACACACACAGCACATGAAAAGCTTTGCTGGGTCGACACAAACTATGAAAAGTGAAATTATTTGTCGATGAGATTGTCTGAAAGTCACAGGTTGATGCATTCTTTAAACTGGTTTCTTCCCTCCATACTGGTCCCCTCGGTTCGGTCCCATTTGGTTCATTCATGACTAAAAAAAACTACTAGGATGGCAACACATCTGGCAAGTTGGACTGATTTTTCTATTTCTCGTTGTTTTCTATTCTAGATTAATATCTCCCTCATTAAACGTCAGAAAATAGTGACATCCGTCTCTTACATTCCCCCAATCTGGACCAAAAAACCCCACAAAGAATATCAAATTTACCGACAGAGATGACAAAGAAAACAAGCAAATTTTCACAACTGAGACACCGAAAACAACAGTTTAGGCATTTTTACCCCCTCGATGAATGAATGAATCTTTTCATCACGTCGTATCTCTACTGTCTGAAGTTATTTAGTGATTATTCACACAATAAAGGCCAAATTAAATGCATTTTTCTCAGTAAACTGTACTATTTAGGAGATACTTTCTACTAAAATACAATTCTGAGGGGGAAACTTGCATAATATTTGGCATAATTCATGTTAAGAATAATGAAAAGTGGAGTTTAATGTCAGCAGTCTGCCAAAAAACAACTAAATAATCAACTTTTAATAGTCAAACTAGTGAGACAACGTCAACACATGGAGGGAAGCGAAAGAGAAAATACTAACGATGAGGAATCCTTAAAAAGACCAAACTGGGGACTGAAGTGGCTGCATGACGCTGAATCACTTTTTAAAATGAGCTAAAAATTCTTCAGACGACTTTGTGGATCCTCTTTGTGTCACATTTTAAAATGCTGTCCAAGGAGATGAATTTTTATTTGGTCTTGTGTAGAATTTGGAAGTTCCTCGCCGCCTTCTTCCACCAAACAACCAGCTGTTGGGCTGCAGCTGTTGGTTCTTGTTGATCCACATGAGTTGGCTAAACTTCATTTACATAACAACAGATTTGGCCAAAAGTGACTTTTTGCTCAAGTTCAGACTGAAAATATCTCAACAACAACGTCCCAAATGTGTCCATCTTTGTCCTGTAGTTATTTCAAGATGTTAAAATGGAATAAATACCTTTTTTTGTGGACCAAAGGTTAAACAATGACAAAAAAGAACAGTAGCATCTTTCCAGAAGAGTATAAAAGGGGGAAACGTGTTCTGGTGACTCTCAAGAAGGAGCTCAGTGAGGATTTGGGCTTTCCTAGCAGCCTACTTCCTCCAGATAACTCACTGTTGGGCTGCAGTTGGAGCCGTTGGTTCTACGCTGATCCTCGTTCACATCGCCGCACGTTTCCCACAAATCCTGCAGTGGAAAGGAACCTAAAGATGGGGCACAGAGCACCCACGACGGGGACTTTTTGAAGATCTACTTCCTATGAACTCTTGTGGTCATCTGGGAGAGTTTCTGCGCGATATGTTGACCCACTTCCTGTGCTTTCTGGAACTTCTGGTGACTCATCGAATGAAGTGACATGTGATAAACATGTCATCGTTGCATAACTTGGTACTGAAGACACAGTTTTCAAAGTCTGGGAGGACGTGGAGTGGTGTGTCGGGTCTTTACTGGAGTTCTGGATTGGACATTACACTACATCAGTGCGATGTCTTTGGCACGCAGGTTTTAAGGGATAAACTTTTACTGTTTCTTGCTGTTTAACTGCTTAATCCACACCGCAGGTCCTACTGAGTAAAATCCCTTACAAGATAAGAAACGTGTTTCCGTGAGTCCGGCAGGTGAACTCACCACATGTGACGGCTGGTCAAATTGCACTTCATCCTGAACTGTTAAAAGTCCTACAATCAGTCAATCAATCAATCAGCACAACCAATAAATAGAATATGAATAAATAAATACAAATAAATAGTTGAGCATTAAAATCGTCTCTGCAGTGCTGCTGAAGCAGTTCATCGACTCGGATCCGGACTCCGCTCGTTCCTGAAACACTTTCCTCTCCCGGTCCGTCTCCACTACGAGTGTGTTCGAGTCCACAGAGTGTGTGCGAGAGTGTGTGTGTGTGTGTGTGTGTCGCGCCTCAGACGGCCGTCTCCAGGTCGTCATGGTTACCAGATGAACTCTGCTGGGAGCTCAGGTAAGTGGCCAGCTCCGAGTCTCCCTCTGCTTGTTCTGCCGGCGTCTTCCCCTGGTGGACATACGCATTTAAAGATCATCCCGAGGCTCTGAGCTACGCTAACAATTTACGTTCTAGATACCTACGTGGCCCCTGAAATCTCCACCTACTGGTTTATCTAGAGATATTGTATAAACCTAACATCCAGAGCTAACATACAGAGCTAATGTATAAAGCTAACATCCAGAGCTAACATATAGAGCTAATGTATAAAGCTAACATCCAGAGCTAACATACAGAGCTAATGTATAAAGCTAACATCCAGAGCTAACATACAGAGCTAATGTATAAAGCTAACATCCAGAGCTAACATATAGAGCTAATGTATAAAGCTAACATCCAGAGCTAACATACAGAGCTAATGTATAAAGCTAACATCCAGAGCTAACATATAGAGCTAATGTATAAAGCTAACATCCAGAGCTAATGTATAAAGCTAACATCCAGGATTAATGTATAAAGCTAACATCCAGAGCTTTAATCATATATATATATGGAATCACTTTGGATATTATATATATATATATATATATATATATATATATATATATATATATATATATATATTTGGAAGATTTTTACTCATTTTTTGATTTTTCATGCCAAATTTTTTCTTTTTTTAAATAAAACTTTTAAGGGAAACTTTTAAGGAATTACTGGAATTTTCTTCCTGTAGGTTTTGAAAATTTTCTGAAATTTGGGAAATTTGGGGAACTTAAACTAAGACAGAGCAACAATATAGAGTGACATTAATGTAGAATAATT
The DNA here is from genome assembly GCF_021347895.1 of Acanthochromis polyacanthus. NCBI lineage: Eukaryota > Metazoa > Chordata > Actinopteri > Pomacentridae > Acanthochromis > Acanthochromis polyacanthus. Next base: position 40,181,105 of record NC_067113.1, on the reverse strand, counting down.
TTAGTGTAGAGCAAGTTTAGCTAATATGGAGCAATTTTAACACATATAGAGCAACTTCATTGAATATAGAGCAACTTTAACTAATGTAGAGCAAGTTTAGCTACTACAGAGCAACTTCAGCTAATATAAAGCAACCTTAACTCATTTTAGAGCAACTTTAACAAATATAGAGCAACTTTAACTCATTTTAGAACAACTTTAACTAAGATAGAGCAACTTTAGCTAATATAGAGCAACTTTAACTAATATAGTGACTTCAACTGATTTTAGAGCAATTTTAGCTAGTGTAGAGCAACTTTAATATAGATCACTTTGATTTTTTTGTGAATGTTCTTAAAGAAAATATCAGAAGTTTTAATCATATATATATATATGGAATCACTTTGGATATTATTAGGATTTTTTGGAAGATTTCGACTCATTTTTTGATTTTTCATGCCAATTTTTTTCTTTTTTTTAAATAAAACGTTTACGGGAAACTTTTAAGGAAATACTGGAATTTTTTTCCTGGAGGTTTTGAAAATTTTCTGAAAATTGGGGATTTTTTTTTCGCTGAATTTTGGGAATTTTTTTTTTTTTTTTTCAGACAAGGAAACAATACTCTTTGGTGCCTGTAAATGAAGACAACAGGAGGATGAATCATATCTTTGTGTCTGCAGTGAAAAGGTTAAAGCTCCAGCAATAACACAAGTACAGACTTACGGGAAACACGTCGAGTTTACCTGGAAGTTGGTCTTTTCCAGCGACGCTCCGGCCTCCACCAGCAGCCGACACACCGCATGCTGCTTCTCTGAGGCGGCTTTGTGCAGCGCCGTATCCCCTCTGAAAACACAGCAAAGAGGAAGTGAGCTGCTGGCACGCACAGGAAAGCTGATTTCAAACAAGAATTCATCTAAAAATGAAAGCAGCATCGTACTTCTCTCTGTCTGTCAAATCCAGGAGAACCTTAGACCCTTAGGAGAGACAAACACAGGAAACATGAGCTACAGTGGATGATTTTAGGACAGATTTACCTTTTTAAAAGTGTCAAACTCATTTTAGTTCAGAGGAAACATTCAGAACAATCTGATCTCCAGTGGCCAGTAAAATCACAGAATAATAAGCTATAAATAACTCTAAATGTTTCCTTTGTTTAAGTGCAAAAAAGTACATTCTGAAAATCTTTTTACAAAACATCATGAACAACCTGAAATTTGTTAAGAAAAATAAGTTCAATTTCATCAACATTCATCCTCAGTTTATCATTTCCACATTACAACTTCCAGATGACAGAGTGTCGACAAAGAAACACAACATTTAGTCACCTGGAATGATGTAGTGTTTTACTTATCAAGAAAAGACAAAAAAACAACAAAATCAAGACAAAATATGACAAAAATGAGACCCAAAATGACAAAAACAAGACACAAAGTGCCAAAATTGAGACACAAAATGACAAACAATGAGACAAACGTCACGAAACAAAACGAAAAAATTAGACAAAAAAGTTACAAAGCCACAAAAAATGGACAAACAACAAAAATGAGACAAAACACGACACAAATGACACAAACAAGACCAAAAGTGACAAAAAACAAGAAACAAAACAACAAAAGTCAGACAAAAAAGGACAAAAAAGCCAACAAAAGCAAGATAGTGTTACAAAAACTACACAAAAATTTACAAAAATTAGACAAATGACAAGAAACAAACAAAAAAGAGACAAAAAAGTTAGAGACAAAAAAACTGACAAACAACAAAAAGAGAAAAAATTACACAAAAAGGACAACGAGACTGAAAATGACAAAAACGAGACAAAATGACAAAAACGAGACACAAAATGACAAAATGAGACACAAAATGAGAAAAAAGAAACATAAATTGACAAAACTGGGATACAAAATGATAAAAATGAGACTGAAAACGACAAAAACAAGAGAAATTGACACAAACAAGACATAAAACAACAAAAATGAAACACAAAATTACAAAAACAAGACAAAATGACAAAGATGAGACAAGAAATGCGAAAAATGTGACATAAATTTACAAAAACGAGACACAAAGTGACAAAAATTAAACATTAATTGACAAAACTGAGACACAAAATGACAAAAACGGGACTGAAAACGACAAAAATGAGAGAAATTGACAAAAACGAGACACAATGACAAAAATGAGCCAATACGACACAAATGAGGCACAAAACAACAAAAACGGGACAAAAAAATGACAAAATCAAGTTTTGTTTTGTAGGGTTTGTAGAGAACACATTGAGGAAGCCGTTTGTTTACTGCGACACACGTGACTGATGATCTAAACGTCCAGCGCTGTAAGCCGTCCTCACCTTGCTGCAGGATGTAGCTGACCAGGTCTGTGTGTCCGTTCTGAGCTGCTATGTGTAACGCTGAACATCCTCCAGAGTCTCTGACCAACAAACTGACTCCCTGAACCACACACTCTGACAGCTGGAGGACACAGGAAGCAGCTCAACATCACTGACAGCTCAGTTATCGTTCTACAGCAGAGCAAGAACTTATAAATTCAAACCAGAACACGTCACTAACAGAGGCCTGACGCTCCACATTAAACTTTACGCCAAACTACTGCAGCTACAAACATATACTTGTGTTGTTGTTGTTGTTAGCATCTATGTGTCGCATCAATTTAATTCTACAGAAAGATGCTCTGATGTGTCGCTTTGGGAAACACGACTGAAACTGTAAACAACCGTTCAAAAGTTTGGGGCAACTTTAGCTAATATAGAGCAAAATTAATGTAGAGCAACTTTATTGTAGAGCAACTTTGACTAATATAGAGCAACTCTAGCTAATGTAGAGCAATTTCAATATAGAGCAAATTTAATGTAGAGCAACGTTAACTAAGCTAGAGCAAGTTTAGCTAATACAGAGCAACTTTAACAAATATAGAGCAACTTCAATGAATGTAGAGCAACTTTAACTAATGTAGAGCAACTTCAGCTAATATAGAGCAACCTTAACTCATTTTAGAGCAACTTTAACAAATATAGAGCAACTTTAACTCATTTCAGAGCAACTTTAACTCATTTTAGAGCAACTTTAACTAATATAGAGCAACCTTAGCTAATATAGAGTAACTTTATCTATAATATAGAGCAACTTTAACTAAAATAGATCAACTTTACCTAATATAGAGCAACTTAAACGTGTATATGTGTATTAACAGATATAAAAACAATCTTCTGTAGAAAATGGAAACCAAACATCTTAAAGTTTTGCTGGTAAAACCTGAACACTGATTTCCTGAACTGACTTCGTGCTGCGTCACGTTTTTACTAGCTGGAGGAAGAATGTCCCGCTAAGGTGATATGAAGACGCAAACAGGAGAAACCGGTTCCTGTTGCTCATTCTCCATCAGTCATCCATGTTTGTGAGGGAATGCAGACGTACCATTGGAAGATCCCCGGAGCCGGCAGCAGTCAGCAGCGCTGCAGAAATAAAGAAAATAAACTAATATAAACACAGAAACCATCATCATGTGAGAGGCCGCCACAGGACAGAGCTTTGATCTACAGATTTCTGTGGACTTTTCCTATCTTCCCTCTCCACACGTCTGTAGAATCAAACTGTTCTCTGGAGATTTCTGCCTCGGTGCTGATGACTAATGCTGGATAAAGTTCAGGGAGTTCTACTCCAGATACACAACAACTGGGTTTGTGTGTTTCCACTTCAGTGTGAGCCAAACAATGCAGGTATCTGAGATGAAAACAGCTTCCTCTGAGGGTTCCTGCAGGGACTCTGCTCTCCTGAACTTTGCTTCACTTTCCTACAAATCCAAACAGGTGAAGGATAAAAGTTTCTTCTTTGTAGCAGAATATCTCTCTCCTCTTGAACCATCAAGCTAATCTAAAAATATTCAGTGACCTCAGAGGGACTGTACGTGTGTTGGAAGCTTTTATTTTATGCAGCAGGATTTCAGAATAAATATGAGAGCTTCACAACTACTGGATAGGCCGAACTGAAGACTGAATTTCAGATGAAACACCTGCTAGAAGAAGAAAAACCAGCAGGAAGTCGGAGTTGTTTGTGCCCTGAAGCGTAAATAAAACTGAAAGTGGACAAACAAGCACGTGAAGGGAACAACAGGTTTATGACACTGGAGAGTCCCGGTCATTCCAAAAACTTATTACTGACGGTTAACGAGCCAAAAGGAAACACCCATTTAGAGAAAGACTTCAGGCTAAAGGAAGTTATTGTTCTGAAGGTTACAAGTCTGGACATAGCACTTTAAAAGGTCCAAACTTGCAACACTTGCAAGGCCCTCAAGGAATTACTCAGCGAGATTAAAAAAAAACAAAAACATAAAGCCAAAAGTGCAGATGTTTGTTTTTTGCTGAGTCATACTTTGGCGGGATGACTCATCATTCGTGACGTGAAGTAAAAGCAAAACAGAATTAAGAAAAAACATCTTTTCAGTTCTAAAGCAGGAACATCCTAAACCAGGCGTGTCAAACTCATCTTAGTTCAGGCTCCACATTCAGCCCAATTTAGTCTCCAGTGAGCAGTAAAATCACAGCATAAGAACTGATAATAAATAACCACAACTCCACATTTCTCCTTTGTTCTAGGGCAAAAAAGTAGATTCTGGAAATGATCACATTTAAGGAGTTATCGTTTTACAAAACATTATGAACAACCTGGAATTTCTGAGGAAAAATAAATTCAGTTTAAGCAACGTTCAGCCTCTGTTTATCATTTACGCATTAAAACTTCCAGATCACAGAGTGTCTACAAAGAAACACAACATTTAGTCACAGGAACTGAACGCTATAGTATTCTACTTTATGATCAAAGTCAGACAAAAAAAAAGATGAAACGTTAAGAAAATGAGACACAAAACAACAAAAAAATGACACAAAAGACACGAAACAAACATATATAGAGGCAAAAATTAGACAAAAAAGTTACAAAGTGACAAAAAAATGGACAAACGACAAAAACAACACAAAAAAAGACAAAAGTGAGACACAACACAACAAAAAAGTAGACAAACAACACAAGCGAGGCAAAAAGGAAACACAAAGCGACAAAAACATGAGACAAACAACAAAAGTCAGACGAAAAAACACAAAAAACGAGACACAATTGTACAAAAATGAGACACAAAACGACAAAAAAAATGAGACAAACGAAATGAAACTAAACAAAAAATTAGACAAAAAAGTTACAAAGTGACAAAAATATGAGACAAACAACAAATATGATACAAAAATGACAAAACAATGAATAAAGCAACACACAAAACGACAAAAACATGAGACAAACGACAAAAGTCAGACAAAAATGAGACACAAAATGACAAAAGAACAATCTAGCATTTTCCTTTATGATGAAAACAACTTGTCATGGTCTAGAAATGATTTTAAATTTATAGTTTTACTGATTTACAATCTGCAGTTAATGTCTTCTCTGTAATTTTTACACTTTGATTGGACCCTCTGGAGGACCAGTTTTGGTCCACGGGCCTCATGTTGGACACCTCTGGACTAAACCAAAGCTGAAACTCAGATTTTAATGTAGTTATTCTAAGTGTGTGTGTGTGTGTGTGTGTGTGTGTGTGTGTGTGCGTTCTACCTTGTTCCTCAAGTGTCAGAGGAGCTCTGTAAATACAGAAGAAAGCACACGTGTGTTACACTTATGGACCAGGATGGACGTATAAAAGACGTAATTTTAATTTAAAACAAACAGGTGTGAGCCTCTACATACCCTGCCGTGGGCTCCACCACCAGATCAGGCATCCCCGTGGACGACCCCTGGTTCACCACAGGACCCTCGTGGTCCAGGATGAACACCTCGTCCTGACAGATTTCTGTCACAAAGTGGAGGTGTTCCTGCAAGCACACAAGCAGATTATAAAATTAGAATCAGAAATCCAGTGATCTCTGAACGAGTTTTTAACAGTTTGAGCATCAAACACCTCTGCAGAAGGACTGAGTTCTGTACCTGAGCTTTGTCGATGCGATAGAAGCGGTCAGCTGATGTGGCTGGAGAGAAAAAACACACAAACAGACACACAAAGGAACGTCACACACACTGTATTAAAGAGCTTTAATCAATTATCACGATCACCTGGACAATAATGTCAGATTTTATTCAATACTTTATCTGGATTTACTTTTAATCCTGAAAGAATCAAATATAAAAAAGAAAATGAGAGAAAAAAAAATATACTGTATATATACATAAAAAAAACTGATGTTGTATTTCTAATTCTATTATATCGGTGTGTTTAAAAAAGAAACAGTGATTCACAAATAAAATTAAAAAGCTATGATAATAATAATAATCCATACACTGTAGTGTTAAAAAGCAACATAAATAAAAGACAATAATAAATCAGGGACATTGTTATACCCAGTACGTACTGAGGAAACGCCATCTGAAGGTTTAAAATAGGTAAACACTGGAGGTTAGTTTAAAGTGTAAAATAAATGAATAAATAGATAAATAAAAATAAATGAATAAATAAAATAAATCCATAAGTAGATCAGTAAAATAAATAGATAAATAAGTAAATAAAATTCAATTAAATATATCATATAATAAAATAAAATAAATTGAAACAGAATAAAAGATAGATAAAATAAAATAAAAATAAAGATAATAATAATAATAATAATAGTGATAACTATAAATTGGGAGTTATAAAAAGAATAAAAACACTACAAGGTAATTCAAGTAAAAAGGTAGGTTTTAAGTTTGTTTTTAAAAACATTAACATTAGTGAGCACTTCAGTGAAGTGGAGGCAGAGATGAATAAATCAGGACATCACATGCTATAAAAAAACACACAGAATATAAAAATAAGTCCTTTAGAGGAGAATCTGAGGAGAAAAGTACTGTGAACCTTTAATTCTGATTAAGAGCCGTCAGTGTGAGCTATTTATGAACACATATACATCTCTGACATCATTTTTTGGTGTAAAATCTCTATCAAGCTCTATTCAGTGACTCACAGTCCAAGAAGCTCCAGTTGGGAGACAGTCTACTGGTTGAACTGGTCCTGGGGATTCCTCTGCTCTCATCCTGGAGACAAAAGAACAGACGCTGTGATCCTTATCGGCCTTCTACCGATTTATCAGCTACATCTAAGAACAGGTTGGACAGTAAATAAGACATTCAGGACAACCACAGCGTACAGAGTCTATTTATATACTGGTTCAGGGAAATCATTCTCGTGTGGACAGACAGGATTGTCCTCAGCATGGGTGTCAGTCTGTAAAGACCAGAGTCAGTTTATTGTTTTTATCTCGTCCTTAAACTCTCCAAAGGACTGTAGGAGTTCTTCAAGGAGCTGCCCACACACCCAGAAATATCTAAACCGTTGCATAATTGTCCAAATGTTCCTGTTTCTTCTACCCTTGCAGAGTGACACCCAGAGGTCACACTGTGTACCTGATAGTGCACTCTGTGGCCAGTAGGTGGCGCCTGGTGTAAGTCCTAGCAAGCACAGCAGACAGGTTTCAAGGTTAGCAAGCAGCCAAAGCATTTACATCCAGAGAAAACAGATGTTCAACTCGGTTAGTTTTCCACATGAGACACACAGCGAGAGAACAGCTCAGCGCTTATCGTCCCTAAATCACCCAGAGAGGAGGTGAAACAACAATGAAGAAACACAAACGTTTAAATGATGAAGATGAAGGTAGAGACTCACATCTTGTAATCTGTCGATGTAGAGTCTGCAGGTCTCCAGGTCACAGTCTCCTCTCACCACCACTATTCCCACTGGGATGGCTGCAAAACACACAAACATGGATTTTAGGTCAAACAGGGAAGTCAAACCGGAGTATTTTGGTCACTCTGTGGCAGCAGAAGAAGATTTGAACGCAGTATTTACACACTAAGACCTCACACACAGTCATGGAATAAATGATTAGACCATCTTTGTTTGCTACAGTTTCTTGTCCACTTAAATGCCTGGTACTAAAGGAATATTACCTGAAGAATACAAGGAACACAACAAAAAGACAAAAAAATGGCAAAAACGAGAGAAAATTACACAAAGGAGACACAAAATGACAAAAATGAAACAGAAAAATGAGACAAAAAACGATAAAAATTGGAAACAAAATGACAAAAATGAGACAAAAATGAGACAAAAAAATGAAAAAATTAGATAAAATGGCAAAAATCTGACAAAAACAACAAAAATTAGAAACAAAATGACAAAAATGAGACACAAAATGAAAAAATGAGACAAAAACAACAAATAGGAGACATAAAATGACAAAAATGAAACAAAAAATTAAAAAAAGAGATAAAATGGCAAAAATGAGACAGAAAAATGAAAAAATGAGACAAAAACGACAAAAATGAGACACAAAATGACAAAAAGTGCAAATGAACCAGGTCATGTTTAGGGCTACTCTTAAAACAGTCTTCTTCCATCAGCTGAAAAACTCTTTCCTGCCTCCAATGATTTCTTGAAGATATTTAAAATCGTTTTACACTTTTTTTTCGTCATTTTGGACAAATATCAAGCTTTTCTGGACAAGTTTCACATCTTTCTGGACACATTCAGGATCATTTTTGACTTTTTTGTTAGTTTGGGCAAATTTCAAGCCTTTGTGGATAAATTTCAAGTCTTTTTGGACAAATTTGAGGCAATTTTGGAGTTTTTTTGTCATTTTGGGCAAATTTTTTAAGGTAATTTTTGACTTTTGTTTGCCATTTTGGGCAAATTTAGGGGTAATTTTGGACTCTTTATGTAATTTTCAACAAATTTCAAGCCTTTTATGGACATGTTTCAAGTCATTTTGGACATATTTAGGGTCACTTTTGACGTTTTTGTTAGTTAGGGCAAATCTTGGAGCCTTATTGTCATTTTGGGCAAAGTTCAAGCCTTTGTGTACAGGTTTCAAGTCATTTTGGACAAATTTTTAGTAATTTTGGACACATTTCAAATCATCCTGGGAAAATAATGACGCCATTCTTGCCATTTTGGACATTTTTTATGTCATTTTTGGTCTAACCATTTCTTTCCATGACTGTAAAACGTAGATTTTTCATGGTGAAAGAACAAACTTTCCATAGATCCTTACAGATGTCTCGTAGCCGCTCCTTGTCGTACTGCAGCCGGTCGTACTCCTGGAGGCTGATCCGGTTCACTCGAAGGCGGAGGCGGTCCGGAACTGCGTGAGGACTGGAAAGAAAACACACGCGAGTGCATGTACGTGCACACACACGATTCAGACATGCCCGGGCATACGACAGCAAGGGCATACATATGCATACATGCACGCACAAACACACACGGACACGCATCACAAACCAGTTCTGAGCTCTGTCATTTACAGCATTCACTTCCTCCCATTTATAACTGAGTCTAACACGTCTGATGACCGGAGGCTCTAAAGACTCGTTAAAGATCTCGTTAACACTCAGACAGCTTTTCAGGGGGAAGGAGGACACCAGGTGAGAACCAAGGCTTGGTGCAGGTGTAATAAGAGCAGGACTCGGGGTAAAGTCAGAGGAAAAAGGACGACAGCGAAAAACACCGAGACAACAAGAGGCAGAAGCACGTTAAGAAGTGAAAAGCTTCAGCATGCTGCCAGACACTCGTTCTCTCTGATCCACCGACGGCATCCAAACACAACGAAGAAACACAACAAAGACTCACAATCAGCACGACACAGAAGGGTTCGACCAATATCACGGATTCTGAAAGAAAAGTTTCTTTTATATTTTCATTTATTTTATTATTTTTTGTGATTTTGTGTCTTGCTTTTGTCTTTTTGTGTATCAGTTTTGTCACTTTGTGTGTTGGTTTTGTCGTGTCTCATTTTTGTTGTTTTGTGTCTCATATTTGGATTTTGTGTCGAGCTTTTGTCGTTTTGTGTCTCATGTTTTTTGTTTTGTGTAGCAGTTTTGTCACTTTGTGCCTTGGTTTTGTCATTTCGCATCTCGTTTTTGTCGTTTTGTCTCCTTTTCGTTGTCTTCTGTCTTGATTTTGTCACTTGTGTATCAGTTTTGTCACTTTGTTTCTTTATTTTGTCATTTTCTGTCTCAGTTTTGTCATTTTCTGTCTCAGTTTTGTCGTTTCCAGTCTCATTTTTGTCATTTTGTGTCTTGTTTTTGTCATTTCTCATCTCATTTTTGTCATTTTGGGTCTTGATTTTGTCTTTTGTGCACCAGTTTTATCTTTTTGTGTCTCAGTTTTGTCATTTTCTGTCTCATTTTTGTCGTTTTCTGTCTCATTTTTGTCATTTTGTGTCTTGTTTTTGTCATTTCTCGTCTCATTTTTGTCATTTCTCGTCTCATTTTTGTCATTTTGCGTCTTGATTTTGTCGTTTTGTGCACCAGTTTTATCTTTTTGTGTCTCAGTTTTGTCATTTTGTGTCTCAATTTTGTCGTTTTATGTCTCCATTTAGTCATTTTCTGTCTCGTTTTCATCACTTTGTGTCTTGGTTCTGTTGTTTTCTATCTTGTTTCTGTCATTTTTTGTCTCACTTTTTTGTTATTTTCTCTCATTTTGTCATTTTGTTACTGTTCGTTGTTTTTGTTTTTTTAAATTTAAATCACTGTAAATTGAATCTATTTTGGTCTTTTTGGATTTATTTGGACATTTTATACCCAGAGTGACTCATGGAAGAAGTATTTGTTTTCCAGGTTAATAATGAAAGCATCACTGCAGCCCTAAGAATAAAACACAACATTTGTTTGCCACATTTAGAAACAATCAATGCAGTGAATATTCAATGATGTTCTGGAAAACTGGTTATAATTGTTTTAAAATAAAGTTATATGCCACATGTATGATCAATAACATGCTGCTGAATGTCAAATACTGGTCGAACCGGACCGACAACACGCCATTCTCTCACATGAACACGAGCACATACGTGACAGAGGGCTGAGGTACTTACACAGAGAAGGAGTCGGGGGGAGCAGAGAGGCGGCGCAGATCAGCTGCACACACCTTCTGAATACTACGCAGCACACGCACACGCCACGCACACGCCACGCACACGGAAGAGAGGAGGAACGAATGACGGAGAAGAGAGAGAGAGGAGGAGAGGAAAAAGAGGAGTAAAGAGGAGAAAAGAGAAAAAAGAGAAGAAGATAGGAGAGCAGAGGAGGAAATGAAAAAGAGGAGAGGACGCAAACAAAGGAAGGAGAAAAAGTAAACAAATGAACATAATAAATAAAAACCAAAAGATCCCAGACGTCCGTTTGGAGAAACGAAGGAGTGGAGATGGAGGAGGACAAAAAGAAGAGGAGGGACAGGAGGAGGGACAGACGGAGAAAAGCCCAGAGGTGAGTAGACAAACACTGACAGCAGAGCAGAGACACTCCTGGAGTTAAACGTTCTACATGTAGAAAATAGAGCCACATTTATACAGATAAACATGGAGTCATTAGTGCTACACGGATGGAGAAGTGTTAGTATCACATGGTTTCTGTTTCATCCCTGGAGGACATCGATAAACCCACACAGCAGAAAGAAACCACAGCGTTAGAGTGTTGTTGTGGCTAACGCTACGTATCCCTCCTCTGGTTGTGGCTAACGCTACGTATCCCTCCTCTGGTTGTTTTAAACGCTATGTATCCCTCCTCTGGTTGTTTTAAACGCTACGTATCCCTCCTCTGGTTGTTTTAAACGCTACGTATCTCTCCTCTGATTGTGGCTAACGCTACGTATCCCTCCTCTGGTTGTGGCTAACGCTACGTATCCCTCCTCTGGTTGTGGCTAACGCTACGTATCTCTCCTCTGATTGTGGCTAACGCTACGTATCCCTCCTCTGGTTGTTTTAAACGCTATGTATCCCTCCTCTGGTTGTTTTAAACGCTACGTATCCCTCCTCTGGTTGTTTTAAACGCTACGTATCTCTCCTCTGGTTGTTTTAAATGCTACGTATCCCTCCTCTGGTTGTGGTTAACCAGAGGAGGGTGGTATCCCTCCTCTGGTTGTTTTAAACGTTACGTATCTCTCCTCTGATTGTGGCTAACGCTACGTATCCCTCCTCTGGTTGTGGTTAACACTCCGTATCCCTCCTCTGGTTGTGGCTAACGCTACGTATCCCTCCTCTGGTTGTTTTAAATGCTACGTATCCCTCCTCTGATTGTGGCTAACGCTATGTATCCCTCCTCTGGTTGTTTTAAACGCTACGTATCTCTCCTCTGATTGTGGCTAACGCTACGTATCCCTCCTCTGGTTGTGGCTAACGCTACGTATCCCTCCTCTGGTTGTGGCTAACGCTACGTATCTCTCCTCTGATTGTGGTTAATGCTACGTATCCCTCCTCTGGTTGTGGCTAACGCTACGTATCCCTCCTCTGGTTGTGGCTAACGCTACGTATCTCTCCTCTGATTGTGGTTAATGCTACGTATCCCTCCTCTGGTTGTGGCTAACGCTACGTATCTCTCCTCTGATTGTGGCTAATGCTACGTATCCCTCCTCTGGTTGTGGTTAACACTCCGTATCCCTCCTCTGGTTGTGGCTAACGCTACGTATCCCTCCTCTGGTTGTTTTAAATGCTACGTATCCCTCCTCTGATTGTGGTTAACGCTACGTATCCCTCCTCTGGTTGTGGCTAACGCTACGTATCCCTCCTCTGGTTGTGGCTAACGCTACGTATCCCTCCTCTGATTGTGGCTAACGCTACGTATCCCTCCTCTGGTTGTGGTTAACACTCCGTATCCCTCCTCTGATTGTGGCTAACGCTACGTATCCCTCCTCTGGTTGTGGCTAACGCTACGTATCCCTCCTCTGGTTGTGGCTAACGCTACGTATCCCTCCTCTGGTTGTGGCTAACGCTACGTATCCCTCCTCTGGTTGTGGCTAACGCTACGTATCCCTCCTCTGGTTGTGGCTAACGCTACGTATCCCTCCTCTGGTTGTGGCTAACGCTACGTATCCCTCCTCTGGTTGTGGTTAACGCTACGTATCCCTCCTCTGGTTGTGGTTAACGCTACGTATCCCTCCTCTGATTGTGGCTACGTATCCCTCCTCTGGTTGTGGTTAACGCTACGTATCCCTCCTCTGGTTGTGGTTAACGCTACGTATCCCTCCTCTGATTGTGGTTAACGCTACGTATCCCTCCTCTGGTTGTGGTTAACGCTACGTATCCCTCCTCTGGTTGTGGCTAATGCTACGTATCCCTCCTCAGGTTGTGTTCATGGGACACTGAGAGGAGTGAATGTCAGCTCCCACTAAATAGACTGAATGACTCACTCAGTGCAAGCCGGGTTTCTACAACGCTGCTGGCCTACTTCCTCTGTTTGTGTTTCTGTGTGTGTGTTTCTATGTGTGTGTGTTTCTGTGTATGTTTCTGTGTGTGTGTGACTCACTCGTTGAGCAGCGGCACTGAGGTTCTCCTCTTGCTCTTCTGGACCATGTTGGCCTGATTTCGGAGCGAGATGCGGAGTGTGGATGGAGCCAGTCGGCAGGGCTCTCCGTCCACCTGTTAGACAAATGAGGACAAACCGATAATTAATTGGAGGAGGGATGTCAAACTCATCTTAGTTCAGGGTCACATTCAGCCCAGTCTGATCTCAAGTGGGCCAGACCAGTAAAATCACGGCAGAAAATGAGTAAACCGAGACACAAAGTTACAGAAACGAGACACAAAATGACAAAAGGGAATCAGGGCCTTTTATTACTAAATTTCAACAACAAACTAAAATCATAAATGCAGCCCAAATTGTTTATATGAAATGCGTAAATTACTACGAAAGGAATACTTAAAACAGATGTCGATAAGATCTAAAAACACTTCAAATGTTGGTTAAAGAGCGTTCTTCCTCTGATATCGTGTAATATAATCTGTGGTCCTCCTCAAAGCTTCCTCTCTAGGTTGGATTTAAAGTTTTATTCAACCTGTGATGGTGGTGACTGTGTGTAATCACCTGAACAGGTACGGTCTTGAAGGTAGTGAGGACAACTTCTCTGCACTGGTGAAGTCTCTCTCCATGACCTCCAACCTGCAGCGCCGCCTGGTGGACAAAAGACAGATTCACACCCTGACCACATGAGAACAATCCTGCTGCTTCCCTTCCATCTGTTTCTTACCAGTGAGGCCATGGTGAAGCCGATGACCTCGATGCAGCCGTCGTCATGGCGCTGAGGTTCAAAGTCGCGATGGTCGCCTGTGTTTCCCCACGGCATGGTGCCAGCACAGTACCTACACACAGGTGAATTTCATTAGTCAGGTATTCACTAGAGGGCTGCAGCGTCTCATTTTTTTCTCCGTGTTCTTAGTGGGAAACTCTGAATAATTGAAGTCGGTACACAAAAAGCAACAGATGACACTGACAGCCTGGTGTTTAGTGGTACCCGACATACAAGATGTCATCAAGAAGTTCCATAACTGTACCCATAAAAAGAAAGAAACTGTCCTATTTTAAATTTGGCCGACACCTCCTAAGGTCTTCCAAGTCTTCCAGTGTTCTTGCCATGTTTAAAGAGTCTTTTGTCATTTTGTGTCTCGATTTTGTCGTTTTGTGTCTTGATTTTGTCTTTTGTGTCTTGATTTTGTCATTCCGTGCCTCGTTTTGTCGTTTCGTGTCTCGTTTTTGTCATTTTCTGTCTTGTTTTTGCAATTTTCTGTCTCAGTTTTGTTGTTTTCTCTCCATTTTGTCTTTTTGTGTCTTGATTTTGTCATTTCTGTCTTGTTTTTGTCATTTTGTGTCTCAGTTTTGTCATTTTGTGTCTTGTTTTTGTCATTTCGTGTCTTGATTTTGTCGCTTGCTGTCTTGTTTTTGTCATTTCGTGTCTCAGTTTTGTCGTTTTGTATCTCGTTTTTGTCATTTTGTGTCTTGATTTTGTCATTTTCTCTCGTTTTTGTTGTTTTGTGTCTCGTTTTTGTCATTTTGCGTCTCAGCTTTGTCATTTTGTGTCTCAGTTTTGTCGTTTTCTGACTCGATTTCGTCATTTCGTGTCTCATTTTTGTTGTTTTGTGTCTCAATTTTGTCATTTTATGTCTTATTCTTGTTGTTTTATGTATCAGTTTTGTGGTTTCATGTCTTATTTTTGTCGTTTTGTGTCTCGGTCTCGATGGTGCCCCACCACTCGCTAAACTCCTACAATGTACTCTGCTTTCCAACATAGAACTGCCTATTAAACAATGAATGACTTGTATCAGATCAGGGCTCAGAAAAAACATGGGGCATTACTAATAAAAGGCTCTGAATTCCAAAACTTCTTTCTACTGAAGGACAACTTTCAATATCATACTAACATAGAAAAAATATAGAAGATATCGCCAAAAAGTTCCATAACTGTGCCTATAAAAAGAAAAAGACTGTTCTATTTTAAATTTGGCCAATATCTCCCAACATCTTCCAAGTCTTCCTGTGCTCTTGCCTCATTTAAAGAGCCTTCTGCAGGTCTTATTCTGGCCAGACTCAATCTTCAGTTCATGGATCGTCATGGGGAACCAAAGCTGGCTGAACAACTATGACCAGAAGTCTTCATAATGGAGCCCACAGCTTCCAGGACTGAAGAAGTCCTGTCAGGGCAGCATGTTTAGCGCTTTGTTAAACATTCTCATCGTTTTGCGCTGCAGATTTGTCCACCAGTTCTGCTGAAATGTTTCAAGGCGTCCAAAAAAGAACATTCCACACAAATGGTCTGAATCGTGGTGCGTTCCATGGTGCCAATGAACAAGTTTTTTTGGCTTTCTTAATCATCCCACCCATCCTACTCACCAGATATGACTTCCTGCAAGTTCTTCCTTTGCCCCAAAATAAAATTAAAGTTTTGAAAGAGCGAGGAAGTTTTAGCGTGAGTCGCAGATGGTGGCAGAAGCGATGGGAACCATGAAGGAAGACAACTACGACGAGGATGGAGGCCAGCTTTTATTCAGAAACAGTTTCTGCATTTTAGAGGTGCGGTCTCAGACCTTCTCGATCAAACCTCGTGTAGTAAATCCTTCCAAATCAAGTGTGGCCTGCGTCGTCACCTACCTGGGAATGTTTAGAAACACGATGCACTGGAATTTCAGCTCCTGGATCTTGGGAGTCAGATCGGTACCGTCACACTGAACCAGACAGAGAAAGAGAAGCCGATTCAGAAAGAGTCATTCAGTTTGATCTGTGGCTTCAGTCGGCGTTTTTACAAAACCAGCAGTTGAACAACTCATTTTCACTCGCAGATCCTTCGTCTGCTGTTAGATCTCGTGTCCAGCTTCACTCTCAGTTCCCAGGTTTTAGTCTCAGTCTCAATATTTCTGCTCTTGATCTTATGACTGTGTTGAAGCGAGTGGCGGTGGAAAGCGATTGATGCCAGCCAGAGGTCAAGTGAGCTCTCTGCGGCGACGTCAAATGATTTGTTGCAGCGACGAGATGCAATGTGGAAAACTACAAACGAGAAGCAGAGCGTGTCTTTTTCTGACCACATCTACTGTTTGTGTGGAATCATGCAGGCTCACTGAGAATGCAGAAAAGTCAGTAAAATCACCCTTTAACTGTCTGCTAACCTTCATCAAAAATGTCTGCAGACAATCAATAATTTTCTGTCAAAAAAAATCGAACAAAACTATCAAAAATAACAACAGATTCTAGTAACAAGTGCTGCCTTTGTATTCAAAGCCTGGCATTTTTCCTCTGTGCTGCTGAGCTCCACTGTCATCCAAAAACTATTAAAAACACATCAGTTAGTGCAATGACTGACATGTTTCTGCTTTATGATAAACACAGGAACTGCAGTTTAGCTGCTGCTGTAAATATTCACAACAGAAGCAGAACAAAAGCACCGTTTTCTACTGTCTAAATACAATCAGCTCACTCTGGAAAACCCACTGTTACAGAAATACAACATCAGTTTTAATGTTTTTATGATTATTTTTTACTTATTTACATATATAAATTTTGACGGATTTTTTTTGGTCAATGTTCTGAAGAAAATATTGGAAGTTTTACTGATATATGTGTAAACATTTTAGATATTTGTACTCATTTTTTTTGGAAGATTTTTACTCATTTTTTGAAAATATTCACAAGAATCTTCTTGCCAAATTTGGGGGATTTTTTTTTGAATAAAATTTTTAAGGTAAACTTTGAAGGAATTATTGGAATTTTCTTCCTGAATGTTTTGCAAATTTTCTGAAATTTGTGGATTTTTTTGCAGATTTTTTTTTCAGACAAGGAAGCAATATTTTTTAGTGCTCGTAAATGAGGACAACAGGAGGGTTAAATTATATTCATTTTTCATCATTTTTGGGCATTCTGGAGATGATTAACCCAGAAGACAATCATCAGAAGTGATAATAAAATGATTTGTAGCTGCTGCTGTAACCCCAGTCCAGAGGTGAGCGTTCAGGGTCAGTGAGCAGCAGCAGCAAGGCTTTAATACTCTACTGAAGGACGCTTCAACAGGACAGATGTTACAGCTGAAGGACGGCCTTTATAATCAGCTGCTGCCCAGACATGTCGACATGGAAGACGACACCGGCGGAGAGAGAGCGTGTCGACACTCACCACCACTCTGACGTGTTTGGACAAATCCCTGGAGCTCCTCTGGAGGAAATCTGAGAAGGCAGCCTGAACACACACACACATAAACAGAGAAAAGCAGCCGATCAAACAGAATTACAGCCCGTTACATTTCCCTCATTAAAAACAGATAATTCTCCTACATGTTTCCGCTCCAGCTCACACCCATCATTTATTCTTTCCAGCTCACATCCTTCAGAGTAACGGCTGGATCCCAAAAAACTACAAATGGAAGATTTCTTAACATCTAGTCGAGGATTGTAAAACTCATCTTAGTTCAGCTTCCACATTCAGCTAAATTTGATCTCCAGCGATCAGTAAAATAACCTAGAAATAAAAGTACATTCTGAAAAGTAAGTTCAGTTTCATCAACATTCAGCCTCAGTTTATCATTTCCTCATTACAACTTCCAGATCACAGAGTGTCCACAAAGGAACACAACATTTAGTCACCTGGAACTGAATGATGTAGGATTTTACTTTTAAAAAGACAAAACACCACAAAACAAGACAAAATATTACAAAAATGAGACACAAAACGGCAAAAGAACAATGAGCGATCTAGTACTTTAAGAAACGGACAAACGAGAAAAACGAGACAAAAAATTACACAAATGACATAAACAAGACCAAAAATGACAAAAGCGAAAACAAAACAACAAAAAAGTTGCTTTTTGTTTTTGTTTTCACTAAAAAACACACGCGAGACAAAGGCAAACACAAAACGACAAAAATGGTACAAAACATCGAATAAAGCAAAAATGACAAAAATGAGCCAACAAACACAAGCAAGACAAAAACGAAACACAAAACGACAAAAGTCAGACAATAAAAGACAAAAGACAAAATGTTACAAAAATGAGACACAAAATGACAAAAGAACAACTTATTATTTCACTTTCTGATCCAAACAACTTGTCATGGTCTAGAAATGATTTTAAATTTATAGTTTTACTGATTTACAATCTGCAGTTAACCCTTTACGCTTCAGTGCGTCGTAGGTGTACCGCCGGCGGTATTTGCACAGGAATTTCAAGAATGTCCGACGGCTGCAAACACGATTATACAAACACTATACGCTGATGGAAAGCTTAGATTCTCATGAATCCGCCGGTATAAACC
This sequence comes from Acanthochromis polyacanthus, assembly GCF_021347895.1. Classification (NCBI taxonomy): domain Eukaryota; kingdom Metazoa; phylum Chordata; class Actinopteri; family Pomacentridae; genus Acanthochromis; species Acanthochromis polyacanthus. The sequence goes on along the minus strand of NC_067113.1, from coordinate 40,162,531 downwards.
ACTTTCAGATGTGATTACCACAGCGGGTGAGAAAAACACATTTGTCCGACAAAAACAAATATTCATCCATCCGTTCTCTATACACGGCTTCAACGTACACAGCGCGACTCACATTTCCAGGTTCATTATTACACACAGAAAAAAAGATTCCACAAAAAACGGCCATAATCCAACCTTTTACATCAGATGACACAAGCCAGTAAACTATTTTGTCCAAAACATGTCCTGAAGTCGGTATAAAATCCACGAATCGGTCGTTTTCAAGGAAATGCACCTCGCGATGCCCGTCCAATATTCCCTGTATTTTTCGTAATTTTTTTATTTAAAAATAGAATATTAGCGATTTTTTGTACTGAAAACGGCTGGAATTGACTGAAGCTTAAAGGGTTAATGTCTTCTCTGCAATTTTTACACTTTGATTGGACCTTCTGGAGGACCACTTTTGGCCCACGGGCCTCATGTTGGACACCCCTGTTCTAGCTGAAGCTTTAGACTTGAATCAAAAACCCAATCATGCTGAGAGCTGCCTGAAGCCAGAGGAGTTATGGATTTCCAGTTGAGCGCTGGAGTTCGATGACTGTAAATCTAAGGAATAAAAGGTCAAATGATGTTTGTTTAGTAAGAACATGGGACGCATACGGCACTGCTCACTATTGATCTAAAACCACCAGAGACTCTAAAACAGATTACTTTTCCTTTCAGAAGACCCATCAGATTTCTGCTCCTCATAGCCTCCTCCCTCTTGAAGATAGCTGCTCTTCCAGTTTGCCTTTTTATGCATTTTCCCAGCTCCTCAGTCTCTCATTGTTCTGTCTCTAAGCTCCCTACATCCCATCAGTGTCTGCAAAGAGAAGAAGGTTTTAATGTGTGGGACACTCACTCCTGCATAGAACATCTTGTTGCGGAAGCGACTGTTAAACTTTTCTGGGTTGGCCTCTGGAAACACAGAAGAAGAAGAAGAAGACGGTGAGATTAAAACTAAACACTGAGGTGTAAAGAGAAAGAGAGAGGAACTCGTGTGTGGATCTGACTGTGAGTACTTTTTAAATATTTCATTTATTCCGCTCATCTTTTTTTCACAACAGCGCAGAATGATGCATTAGTACAAGAGGGGAGGACTTAATGGAATATAAATACGAGAGGGGGGGGGATGTTAAAACAGAAAGAGGCTGAAATAGCTTCCACAGACCTCTGGACTCGTGGAACTCCAGGGTGACGTGAGCGTCGAAGCCCAGGCTGAAGTAGTTGTTGAAGACATTCAGGGGCAGCTGAGGACACAGGGAACATTTCACAATGTTAATATAATATATTCACAGAGGCCTCTCATGTTCTGGCTGAGCACCTGGCAAGTAGCACTCATCCAAATTCACTTTTTTAGGACACAGATGACGTGTAAACAGCAAGGGATGAGACTTGAGAATGAATTTGTTGAATCTCTAAATAAAATCCTGGCTATCCTGAGGTTCTTTTTTGCTTGGAAAGGCTCCTACATGAGTGAAATGACCTGAAAGCATCTAAGTGTTCATGGACAGGATCTCAAGGCTCAGCCGGGGTGAGGAGGGTGTCCGGTTTGGGGGCCTCGGGATCACATCTCTGCTTTTTGCAGATGATGTGGTTCTGTTGGCTTCATCAGATCGTGATCTTCAGCAGTTTGCAGGAGAGATGAAGCGGCAGGGATGTGGATCAGAACCTCCAAGTCCGAGGTCATGGTTCTCTGATGGAAAACGGTGGATTGATCCTTGAAAGTTGATTCTCCAAGCGAAGGAGTTCAGTTATCTCGGGATCTTGTTCATGAATGATGGGAAAATGGAGCCTGAGATGGACAGGAGGATTGGTGCATCATCAGCAGTAATGAAGGCATTGTATAGCACTATCTACATTCCAACCCTCACCTATGGTCATGAGCTCTGGGTAGAGACTGAAAGAACGAGATCGCGGATACAAGCGGCTGAAATGAACTTCATCTGCAGGGTGGCTGGACTCAGCCTTAGAGATAGGGTGAGAAGCTCAGACATCCAGAGGGAGCTGGGAGTTGAAAGCAGCCAGTAGAGGTGGTTTGGACATCTGATTCGGATACCTCCAGAGAGACTTCCTCTGGAGGTTTTCTGAACACATCTGCCTGAAAAGAGACCCCGGGGTAGACCCAGAACTCACTGGAGGAAAATGTGTTCAAACTTTTGACTGGTAGTGGACATAATCCCTCCAGCGACTTATAGGCATTGTATCTCATCTGGCCTCGGAATGCCTCGGGATGCTACCTAAAGAGCCGGGTTCTGCTCAAGGTTTCTTCCCTGTTAAAAGGGTGTTTTTCTTGCCACTGTCACTTTGGGGCTGCTCTGGGGCTTCAGGCATATGGGTTCTGTAAGGCGTCTTAAGACAACTTGACCTGTAATTGGTGCTATATAAGTAAAACTGAATTGAATTAAGTGCCATCTAAATGCTAAGGAAAGGTCTTATTTTGCGGTCCATCCTTTACGAAAGGCTGCAAATCCTTGCAGAAGGACGACTCAAAGCAACACACCATCCACCCACATCAACATCTTCCATAACGTGCAGCCTCGTGCAGCTGGATTCTTTTCCTTTGTCCTCATGAATTCTACTTCACACCTCTCCCTGACCTCCCACCATTTTCTATCAAGGTCAAGGACAACTCGACAGAAACCAACGAGTCCTATCAGGAATAGAAAAGACACATTTGGTGCAGGAGAGCAGGCCTAACTGTGCCACTTCAAATAATCAAGTTCCCAAAAATACGATGAAGCGGAACTTTATTGGAAAACATCTGACGTGTAATTTGTTGGATTCTTTGACTGCATTTGTTGTTTTACGCTGCTACAAATTCACGTCCTGCTTCTGTTTCCTATTAAAAAGGTTTGCAGCGATGAATCACACAGAGACTTTTATTGTAAATACAGGTTTGTATTTGACACAGAAGTCAGCAGTGTCAGTCTGCAACCCTGCTACTGTTTGTTATTGCTTTGTTAACACATCAAGTGCACTACCCGGTGTTTTTCTCGTCTGGTAAAAATAGTGGGAGGAATTGTAAATGAGCTGCAGGAAACACATGGGAGTAGAAAGCAAGGCAGTGACTCCTACCTGAACACAGATCAGACCAGAATGAAGGACTGGAAGTAACACAAACACTGGGATGTCCATGAGTAATGACCTAAAAGACTGCGTCACATTAAAGTTCTGCATACAGAGGCTTGAACTTGACCTTGTAATCAGAATAAAACACACACAGACATCCCAGCAGCCAGCTCTGTGTTCATGCTGCCTCCTGACCTTCTGGGTTCCCTCCTCTGGCTGGACAGAACTCTTCTCCACCAGGAGGTTCCACCTGTCCAGCTGCACCACAGAACCGTCCTCCACATGACACAGAACCTTGGACACCGGTTCATCTGTGTAGCCCTGAAGTGAGAAAAAGCAGATATTGAGTCATGGCATTGTATAACGTCCAGAAAAAAGGGTCAATCCAGACCTGAGGACATTTTACCATCAAATTTCAAACAATCCATGTACAAAATACTAAAACATGCAGTTGTTCTCTCTCTTGTAAATGTGGGATTTTTTTTAAATCAGCATAATATTTTAAATAATAATTATTATGCATGTGTCCCACAACAACTCTGTTGATGTTTTTGTCCTTTTGTGTCTCGTCTTTCTCATTTTGGGTCTCGTTTTTGTCGTTTCGTGTCTTGATTTTCTCATTTTGTCTCATTTTTCTCACTTTTTGTCTCGTTTTTGTCACTTTCTGTCTCATTCTTCACATTTTGTATCTCGTTTCTACCATTTTATGTCTCGTTTTTGCCATTTTCTGTCACATTTTTATCACTTTGTCTTGTTTTTGTCATTTTGTATCTCGGTGTTCTCGTTTTGTGTCTCCCTTTTTTCATTTTGTGTCTCAATTTTCTCATTAGGTGTCTCGTTTCTCTCAATTTCTGTCTTGTTTTTGTCAATTTCTGTCTCGCTTTGTGTCTTGTTTTTGTATTCTCATTTTGTGTCTCATTTTGGTCATTTTGTGTCTTGTTTGTTGTCATTTTGTGTCTTGTTTTTCTCATTTAGTGTCTCGTTTCTCTCGTTTTAGGTCTTGTTTTTGTCAATTTCTGTCTCGTTTCTGTTTTTTCGGTCTTGTTTCTGTTCTTTTGAGTCTCATTTTTGTCATTTTATGTCTTGTTTTTGTCGTCAACATCACCAAACAGTTTTCCTAAAGAATGTTTAGAGCAAAGCTATGTCCTCTTTTCTGTTTTTCATATTTTCATCCCATTGTCAGCCTTGACTGAATGTCTCACTCTACCTCATATTATCAGGATCAGACTAATTCTTTGGACTGTTTTCCATCAGTCAGTTTGTCCTCTTGGTCAGCAGTAACAGCTAGCTAAATATCTAGCTTCTACTGCTGAGAAAAAGATCACATTAGCATGGATTAGCAACCCTGTTACTGCAAACGTAACATCATGGTGTGAAGATGCAGACCGCGAAGTCAGCCATTTTAAGCTGCAACAATCTCGAAAAAAGACCCACAAAATCCTAGAGGTATTGAAAGGGTGTAAAAGACAGGATATGGAGTGAAATGGGAGAAAATGGAGACAAAAGATGGAGGAAGGGGTTGAGAATGGTCAAGGAGAGCGAGACTGATGTGGAGAGACGAAAATGGGGATGATGGGATGAGTTTAGAGCTAAATTATGGCTTCTACGCCTCCTGTCTCTTCTATCTATCAACCATCAAGGCCTCTTTTCATCTGCTATCTTCTTGCAAACAGGAGTGCCACACATTAAACACACTCACAGAGTGAATGGAAGAACATGTGGACAGACAGGAAGAGCAGTAATGATTGGTTTCAGTAGGAGATCATCACTGACACCATCACCACTTTAACAGCGACGACACACACCATCACACACCATCACACACCAGTCATGTCTCTCTCTCTTCCTCCTCCCCCTTTCTTCCATCCATCACATCCCTCCCTCATGTCCAGTATTTCATTTCTTTCTGCTTTTGATTCTCTCTCTCCCTTTAGATGGAAAATCAATGTACCAAGGGCACACCACAAACACACAAACACACACAAGGAGACAACAATCTGATCGTCAGCAGGACCTCACACACCGCCGGGTTTTCATGACTTCACAGGATATTCATTATGTTAGATTACATCTATTTCCAGAAAATTCCGCCTAACCACAACCAAAAACCCCCAACCTAAAGTAAACCAGTCAGACAATGAGGCTGTAAAGAAATAAAGAAAGAAAGACAGAAAGAAAGAAAGACAGAAAGAAAGAAAGAAAGAAAGAAAGAAAGAAAGAAAGAAAGAAAGAAAGAAAGAAAGAAAGAAATGGGAGGACTAAAAGGAAAGGAAAAGAAAGGAAAGGAAAGGAAAAGAAAGGAAAGTAAAGGTAAGAGAAGTAAAAGAAAGATAAGGACAAAAGAAAAGGAAAAGAAAGGAAATGAAGATAAGGAAAGGAGATGAAAGGAAAGAAAAGGAAAAGAAAGGTGAGGAAATGAAATAAAAGGAAAAGAAAGAAAAGGAAAAGAAAGGACAGGAAAGGAAAGACAGAAAAAAATGACAAAACAAAGGAACAGAAAGTATTTGGAAGGAGGAGAGATAAAAGAAAGTGGATGAAGAAAAGGACGGGGAGAAAAGTAGACGTGAACCAAAAAGCAGTAGACAGACAAAGAATAAAAAGTGGTGGAAAGTAGGAGGAAGAAACAAAAGGGAAAGAAATAAGAGGAGAGAAGGAAAGGAAAATGCACTAAAAGAAAGGTAAAACCAAGAAATGGGAACTCAGAGGGAAGGAGATAAAAGGGAAGAAAAAGAACTGAAAAATTGGTAAAATGTAAGGAGAGCAAGAATAGAAAAGAGTCAAAGGACTGAAGTGGAAAGGGAAAGAAAGACACGGTGAGAACAGGCTAGAATAGAAAAAGAACTAGAAACGAGAAGTAACAAAGGCAGCAGGACAGAGAGGAAATAAAGGGACAGGAAAGGGCAGGAACAGAAAATAAAGGAACAAATATAAAGTGGATAAAAACTGCTGCAGTCAGACGTACACAATGAAACCGAGGACAAAAAGGACACCACACTAATTACACAAACGACAGATCTATCTCATTCAGCCCCGTCTTTGCGCAGAGCGTCTATCTCCCAATGTATCAGGAGTTTATCTGTTCAGTCCAGAGCTGCCGAGTCATTCACACGTCCTTGGTTCATCATTCAGTGCATGCTGACTGCAGACTGTACAGCTCACTGCACTCCCCCACAGTACAACCACTAACATCGTTCTAAACACTTTAGTCACAAACATTTCCTATGCGTTATCCGATGGTTTCATGCTGCTATTAGGGTCCGAGAACCAAATGATGTGAAGACCCGACCGAAACCCATGATCTCAAATCTGAAAGCCTAAAAACACTCAAAAACACCTGAAAATTTGATATTTTGGGGGATAGGCGTGACCCAAAATGGCTCAATAGCGCCACCTGGAAAATTTCTGAACAGGAATTACAGCCAGTACGTGTCAACTAGAGTTATGAACATTGGTAGGCAAATGTAACTCATCAAGGCACATAAAAAAGTCATTGACAACCATGCCCACAACACAACAGGAAGTCGGCCATTTTGAATTCTGTCATATTTTGGACCATTTTGGACCAATTTTTGTACATTTTTAAGAACTTTAAACTCAAACAGGGTAACTTCGACAGAGTTCAAATTTGGCAAGGATGTACACCTGGCATGGGTCATCAAAACTTACCAAAATGCAAAAATCTGTGGGCGTGAAAATGGCGGACCTTGACATTTTGGCATTTTGCCATGACAGGAAATGCTGTTTAACTTGTCTGTACATGCTCCAGTCTGACTCATACTTTACATGTATGATCAGAGTCTAGCTCTGATGACATACATGTGCTGATATATGGTCAGAGTGACAGTACTGACCAGCAAGGATGTGAGGACCCATTCAACGCTACTTGCAGCTTTAATTAGGGTCCAAGTACCAAATGTCGTGAAAGACCCCATTGTGAATTATTTTCAAATTATTTGAAACTCAAACTTAAAGGCCTAAAAATAATTGAAAATGCATGAAACTTTACACACAAATCAGGACCGGTGAAAACTTTGATATTTTGGGGGAATCGCATAGCTGTGACCCAAAATGACTCCATAGCACCACCTGGAAAATTTCAAACAGGAACTACAGCCAGGATTTGTCACCTACAGCTATGAAATTTGGAAGACATAAGGAACTCGTGAAGACACACATAAATGTAATTGACACCCATGCTCAAAACCCAACAGGAAGTTGGCCATTTTGAATTAGGTGCCATATTTTCGATGATTTTGGACCAATTTTTGCAAATTATCAAAAATAATAACGTCAAACACAGTAACCCCAACAGAGTTCAAATTTGACCGGAATGTACACCGGGCATTGGTGATCAAAAGTTTACCAAAATGCTCCTCAAAAGTCAGAGGTCGTGGAAATGGCGGCCCCCAGAATTTCGATGTTTCGCCGTGAAACAGGAAGTGGTGTCGAACTAGCCTGAACACGCTCCAATTTGCCTCACACTTTACATGTGTGATCAGAGTCCAGCCCTGATGAAGTCCACAGACTGATAGTGATAACGCCACCTGGTGGACAGGTTTGGATTCGCTGACTAGCAAAGATGCGAGGGCCCAGCATTAATCCCATATTGTCATTTTAAGGCAAAAACACAATGCAGATGACTCAGATCATGTATCTTTGTAGAGACTGGAATAATTCTTAAGGAGAAAAATGTTTGATATCATCATAAAAACATAATTAAAATCAACAGAAACACATTTCAGATTTTTTGAGTCACGCTTTTGACTCATAATGAGACATATGTGGTGTTTGATCACCACTACAAACCCACATCTAAAGGAAAGTCTAATGGAAGAATGTGGGTGCTTGTGAAAGGTCTCTTCTTGTACACGGCGGTACAGTTATGCAATGGTGTGTGTGTGTGTGTGTGTGTGTGTGTGTGTGTGTGTGTGTGTGTGTGTGTGTGTGTGTGTGTGTGTGTGTGTGTGTGTGTGTGTCTGTCAAGGGGCAAATTCTTGATACTTCAGCACTTCACCTTATTTTAGTAACAAACTGTGAGAGCCTCCTCCTTCCTGAAGAAGAGCGGTGCATCATGTTTTATTATTTAAGTTTCTGCAACTCCACCAACTTAGTTCTGTACTTTCATAAAGAGAAAAGTCAAAATGAAAGCAGAGGAGGCTGAAACAACCCAACTTTTAGAGCTTATTATGGGTCATTTCCCAGAAAGGAGCGGCACCTGCCCACGTTTTCAAACATTACAGCTCCAGTTTAGTCTATTAAAACTGTGACCTTGACGTCAGCCCAGGATGACCTCAGCTGGGTTTTTCCTCAAGAAAGGTCCCAGTAGAGGCACAGATGATGTTATGAAAGTGCTACAAAATCAATGGAGTGTGGAGAAAATGGACACAGGCATGCTGGATAGCGCTGCTGTTACAGAGGTTGGATGAAAACGTCGAGCCCTTCTCAGACGTGGAATACGTGACATTCATCAACCCGTTAAAGAGACGGCATTCTGTCATTCAGACACAGGTCACTGGTAAATTACGGCTCACGGCTTCATGCCCACACAGTGATGGAGAGAGCAGACTGGACACTACATGAAGTGATGTTTATCGCATAATAATGCACTAATAAAAAAAAAGACAAAATCAAAACGAATTGCAAACTAATCACAATGTCCAATAGGGTATTTATAATTTCCTGCAAACTGAAAGCGATGTTCATGTGTCATGTAGTGTTTCCTTTTTGTCTTGCTTGTGTTTTTTGTCTTATTTTTGTCATTTTGTGTTTTGCCGTATTCACTGTTTTGTGTGCGATTTGTGCCGTTTTGTGTTTTTTTGTCTCACTTGTGCTGTTTGTCGACTTTTTTGTCTCGCTTTTGTCCCTTTTATTGTTTTATTTGTATCCTTTTTGTTCATTTTGCATTTCACTTTGTAATATTTTGTCTCGTTTTTGTTGCTTTTCGCATTTTTTAAAGTAAAATACCGTAGCGTAGACACTCTGTGATCTGGAAGTTGTGATGTGGAAATGATAAACTGAGACTGAATGCTGCTGAAATCTATCCCCCCTTACAGATAATTTACAATCGCCAACTAATCCTGCATATCTTTAGATTGTGGAAGAAAGTGGAAATCACATTCAGGCAGAGGAGACCAGTTCTAATGCGATAGCTACACTGCAAAAAACTCAAAATCTTACCAAGTCTATTTGTCGTATTTTTAATCAAAATGTCTCATCCCACTTGATTTAAGGTAAATTCACTAAACAAGTGACATTTCAGCAAAATGGAGGGACTTATTTTAAGACAATGCTTCTTAAATATCTTGTTAAGTCAAACAATCTTGAAACTATCTTGTTTTCAGTTGAATTTTGCAAGAAAACTCAAAACAAGTTTAACCCTTGTGTCATCCTGTGGGTCAAATTAACCCGTTTTAAAGTTTGAAAATGTGGGGGGAAAAAATATATTTTCAGAGTAAACCTTCTGATGTCCTCATTTTCAACATTTTTGGTGCAAAAAAAGAAACGTTAAAAATGTTTCTTTAGGAACATTCACATAAAAATCAAACAAAATCCAGCGAATTTTGCTGGCTTTTGGTTGATTTTTTTTGAATGTTCTTAAAAATATATTAGAAGTTTTACTGATATATATGTAGCCACTTCAGATATTTTTAGGATTTTTTGGACATTTTTTACTCATTTTTTGAAAATATTTACAAGAATTTTCTTGCCAAATTTGGGGATTTTTTAAAATAAAACTTTTACGGTACATTTTTAAGGAATTCTTGGAATTTTCTTCCCTAAGGTTTTGCAAATTTTCAGAAATTTGGGGAATTTTTTGCTGATTTTTTGGATTTTTTTCAGACAAAGAAACAATATTTTTTGGCGCCCGTAAATGAAGACAGCAGGAAGGTTAATACATCTCAATATAGGAGGTTACATGAAAGCAAAATTATGTTTTGAGTGAAAAACTGCTTCTTTTTTCTTAGCATACCTGGCTCATTTTAAGACACCTACGCTTGGCAATACTGGTAAAATACAGCTTCAAATAAGTTTTCTCAGCTAATTTTAAGCTCTCAATATTCTAAATATCAGATCATATTTCAAGCAATTCTATCAAGCCATTTTTCTCTTGTTCTATTGGCAGATTTGTTCACTTATTTCAAGGTAAAAGCTCCTTGAAACACATTTTTTTGTTTGTTTTGAGAGAGGCATTTTTTCCAGTGTCCCCTGAATCATAAAAGGTAAAAACAAATCTGCCTCCACTCTGCTGTACCCACTGCAGACGTTCTGCTGCTAGGATGATTTTTGTGTCGTGTTTTTGACTTTGTTGAGGTGAAACAGGTCAAATAAATGGCAGGAAACATCTCTAGCGTCATATCTGCTTGATGCGTCGTGCTTTATGGAGGTCGTACGGGGGTTAAATGTCAGGGCTTTAAGGCTGAGATACACAGGAAGAGACACATCCTGGAATTTGGCTGAGTTACCCTGAAGCTCCCACAGGTTTTGGAGAGGTAAAAAACTGTCATTGTGGTTGTTTTTTAAACCCAGCAGATGTAAATGCAGCTGTGAAACGACCCAAACTCAAAGTCGTCGATCAGACGCTTGTGAATGAGTGAACACGGGGAGAACGAAGCGCTACGCCCCGTCGCTCTCCGTCAGCTCTGTGGCAGAAGTCAAGGCGAGGAACTCACCCCGCCCCAGTTGAGCGTCCTGGCGAGGTCATTTCCTGTTCCCAGAGGAAGCACAGCGACCGGAGGCTGCGGGTTCATCTGCAGCTCATCGAGAGCCGACAGAATCCACCCCACCTACAGAGACGCACAGCAAAGCTTCAGGAATCTCTAGTACAGCAGTAGTAGTAGCAGAACACAGCCGGATGAGAGTCTCACCGTGCCGTCTCCTCCACAGGCAAGGATCCTCAGATTTGGCACTTTACGATACAACTCCAACCTGACGATCCACAAAAGCAGAGAGAGGCGTAATTGTAGAATAAATAAAGGCTTCTGTGGCAGAAAGCGGCGCTGATTGGTGTGGAGTGGGTGTAATTGGTCCAAGTTTCATGAAAATTGTTCAGTTCAATGAAAGAAGATAATGACTAAAGCTGACATGTGGTGTTTTTCCCCAGCACTGGACTGACATTTAAATAGATGCTAATTTGGCTATAGTGAACACAGTACAAACGTACAGTCATGGATGAAAGTATTCCAAAAAAGCGCCATTTCTCCCAGAAATTGTTGCAGTTACAAATGTTTTTGGTATACGTGTGTTTATTTCCTTGATGTGCATTGGAAAAACACAAAAAAGCAGAAGAAAAAAATTACACAAAACTCCAAAAATCAAACCAAATATTGAGTTGAAGGTGCCAATAATTTTGTCTGGCCCATTATTTTGTGTAAAATTAGGTCAATTTTGGCTTTTTTCTTTGCTGTTTTTGTGTTTTTCCAACACACATCAAGGAAATGAACACGTGCATACCTAAAACATTTGTAACTGCAACAATTTCTGTGAGAAATGGTGTGTTTTCTGGAAAAGTTCCAGGGGTGCCAATACTTTCGTCAATGACTCTATGTCTATTGAAGTCTGTTGAGCTGCAGATTCTAATGAAAGTCCAGGTCGTCCCTGGTTTAGGACACTCACGCCTCTCGCAGTCCACCCTGTGAAAGGTCGAAGACTTGGCGAGGGTTCAAGATCCACATAAACATCTGTAACACCTTGGCACCCTGCAGGAACAGAAGCATGGAATAATAAATGATAACAAAATGCAAATACAGGCAATCATGTTTTAAAAAATACAATCTAAGGCTGCACAGATTAATGAGTTCACATTTACACTAAAAGCAACAATAAACAGTGAAAAAGATATGATTTGAAATGACAGCACAGAGTGAACATAAAAGTAAGAAAAGTTTCCTGACCTGGTTTCCTCCACTCTTGGGATTGACAAAAACCAAGATGGGCTTCATGAGGGGAGAGGGGAGGGGCTTCAACATGAACGGACGCCATTTAGACTCCTGAAGAGACGGAACAAACGTACTAAACGTGAAAAAACACCTTCAGAGTTCAGCCATAATCATCCATTAACTCTCAACATGAAAAACTCCCATGAACCAGTATGAAAGGGAGGTTATTTTGCTTTTTAATTGCCAAAATGACAACATTTACCAGAAGCAGAAACCGTAAAAACAGACAGAATCGTCTGATTTGACGACTTAGATTTGAAATTTCTGTTAAAATCACTTTATTCTAAAAGTCCCGTTTGAAAATTCACCAAAAATCTTACTTTTGTTCAAGCAGATTCTGTACAAAATTGAAAAGTTTTGCGTTCCTCAGTACAATCTGGAAGTTATTATTTTCTGATTTATGTCATCAGTACTGTGTTATCCGGCACTAAAGACCTGTGTGAGCTCTGTCTACTTCTAGCCACGGCTGTCCTGTTTCCACAGACGTTCAGGACTTTAAACTGGTTGCTGATTAAAATGTGACAGAACAGCTACCTGGTTGACATAATAGTGTAGGAACAACAGCTGAGCTCTCACAGCCAACATAAACATTAGGTTAGCATTCATCTCTATAGCTGAACAAAAAAAGGAAGCTTTGTAGATCTGAGGTTGGTAGGACTGTGGGGCAAAAGTGCAGGATCACTGTGTAGCTGCTGGAGGTTAAAGGTCTCAGTAGTCCAAAGTCTCCCTCTCTGAAACAAAAGGCCAGTGGAGATACCGGGGACTCATACATGCAAAGCATGCGCTCTACCACTGAGCTACATCCCCTTATATGTAAGGGTGAGTCCATCTGGTTTGGTGTTCAACTCTGAAGTCGTACAAAGGAAATGTACAACTGGTAATCCATTAACCCTGTAAGACCATTAAAAATGAACAAAAATAAAATAAAATAATAATAATAATAATGATATATAAACTCACATACACAGATAAAGAAGTGAAAAAATAATATAATAAAAATAAAATTATATATAAAAAATAGTAAAAAAAAAATAACAATAATATTTAAATCCAAATAAAAATGAGCAAAAATATAATAAAATAAAAATAATGATATATAAACCCACATACACAAATAAAGAAGTGAAAAAATAAATATAATGAAAATAAAATTAGATATATAAAAAATAGCAAAAAAAATTAATAAAATAATATTTAAATCCAAATAAAAATGAGCAAAAATATAATAAAATAAAAATAATGATATATAAATCCACATCCACAAATAAAGAAGTGAAAAAATAAATATAATGAAAATAAAATTAGATATATACAAAATAGCAAAAATGTAATAAAATAACAATAATATTTAAATCCAAATAAAAATGAGCAAAAATTTAAAAACAGCAAAAAATTAAATATAATAAAACTAAAATTGCATATATATATATATATATATATATATATATATATATATATATATATATATATATATATATAAAATGAGCAAAAATATAAAATAAAATAATAATGATATATATATAAACCCAAATATAGAACAAAATGAGCAAGAAATTAAATAAAACTAAAATTTTATACACACACACACACACACACACACACACACATATATATATAATAGAAAGTAATAATAAAACAATAAAACTGATGTATTTTGCAACAGCAGGTTGTACAGGGCTAAATAGCGTTTTTATTTGAGGGACGACTTTAAAAAAGATTCCCCTTCACTCTGGATATTTTCCCCTTAATTCTAAAATGTTATTTTTGAAAAACAATATGGCCCTGATGAAAATCATGAGACAAGAAGTCAATGAACCGAACAGCTCGAACAGTAAAATACAGTTCACATATGCTTATCTGATGTATTGATGCTTGTCAGATTTATAAATGTTCATGTTTGCTGCTCTATCATTCCATTTAAACAACAAACACTTCACAGATCTGTGATGTGTGTTAGCGGCTCACGCTTTGTGATCTCATGCACTAATAACTCCAACATTCACACAGTTCTCACACGTCGGTTCAGTGAAAACATCTCTGTCATCGTATCGCTTACATCCAGTCCCTTTTTGCTTGTTCTCCGTTTGAAAGAAGTCCTCTTTTTCCTCCTGGCAGAGTTCTTCAGTGAGCTCTGGGGGGAAACACACAGAGTTCAGTGGTTACTTCACCGTCACCACGTCCCTGGAGACGGGAATTAAACGTGCAGTGAAGCGTGTGATGTCATACGTGTGTGTGTGATAACAGAGACAAAAACCCAGAGTCCTCTCAGTCAGATCAGACGTGTGTCAGTTCACATCACATCCAGACTCACACACACGTTAACACACACACATGAACACACACACGTTAACACACACACATGAACACACACACGTTAACACACACAGACTGTGACACGTCTTCTTTTAGGGTTTTAAATTTAGATCCAACAGAGTCGTTCCTCATTAGTGTCATAAAGCGACAGCCGCTGAACGTTATCAGGCGGTGGCCCACTGTGTGTGTGTTAATGTGTGTGTTAGCGTGTGCGTGTACACCTGTGGCTTCCTGACTTTGATGATCCAGGACGGTGGGACTATGACTCCAGCGTGGGCCCCCAGAGAACACGGCTCCTCGATCTGGTGCAGCATGAAACACGTCACCTTGTTGTGGAACTGCAGGAAAAACCAGAAAAACCACAGAGTTCATCGTCTTTATGAACAGCAGAGATACCATGAAAATATTATTTAACCTCAGTGACGTTAATATGGTCTTCTATATTAACATCCATAGTGGTTCCATCTTCTGCTCATTAATGCTGATGTCTCGTTTTGCCATTTTGTGTCTTGATTTTGTTGTTTTGTCTCATTTTTGTCATTTTCTGTCTTGGTTTTGTCGCTTTGTGTCTCGTTTTTGTCATTTTTAGTCTTGATATGTCATTGTGTGGATCAGTTTTGTCATTTTCTGTCTCATTTTTGTCACTTTGTGTGTCAGTTTGTTGTTTCCAGTCTGGTTTTTGTCATTTTATGTCTCTGTTTTTGTATTGAAGGGTAACTGACACTAGCATCTGAAACGATAAAGTAACTAGAAAAGCACTCAGAGAGTGCAGACCTCCGCCAAGGATAGAGAGGAAAACAGGAAACCCATGCAGTAAAGGATCATGAGCTGGAATCAAACCTGCGTCTCTGACACAGTTCTGTTTAGGAATCACCTTCTTAACCAGTTGATCTATCTGGACACCTTGTTCCGATTTGTTGGACGACATACTAACCTGTGATGTTTTTGTCATATTTTGGACCACATACTAAAACATACTAAAAAATTCAAAGTGATCCAGAATCCAGGATCCTTTCCGGATTGCCACCAAACTTAAATCAGCTCTTCCTCTTACCATAGTCTACATCCACTCAAAATGTCATCTGAATCTGCCCAGGCGTTTTTGAGTTATCTTGCTAACAGACAGACAGACAGACGCACAAACGCCGGGTGTCACATAACCTCCTTGGCGGAGGTAATTAGAGAATTGTCTATTTGGCGATTAAATCAAGTAAGAAGGCCAGTCTCTCAGAGAAAATGAAATTTCTGTTTGCAACCAGAGGAGTCGCCTCCTGCTGGCTGTTGGAGAGAATGCAGCTTTAAGAACCTTCAGCACTGACGAAGTATCAAACCCAGAGGCTACCTTCAGCTTTCATATCGGCTCTGTGATATTCCCACAAACAACTGGGCACCAAATGAAGATGTATTATTAATGGTGTGTTGCATTAATGTCTTTGTGAGTCCTCTGGCTCCAGCCTTGAGACAGATTATTGATTCTTCATGTACCCAGGGTTCGCCTTATTCTATGTCTGCATTAACTTTAGAAAATTAAGGGAGAGAAAAAGAAATACAGGAGGTCCTCGACTTATGTCAGAGTTCCATTCTTACAGATCGATTTAAGTCTATTTTGGCCGTAAGCGGAAACGACAACAGGAGGGTTAAAGCATCAAATTTTACAAAATAACAACAACTTTCCGCTACAGTGCTGAACTCAGACGAAGTACTTACAGCCTGTTTACACCAAGAACAGCTGATGGCGATGATTTCTTTACTGTGGAAGAACTTCTGCTGAAAACTCTGCAGAGACAGAGATCATCACACTGAAGCAGCCTGAAGTGTGAGCAGTAATAATGTGTGTTTGCGTACGCTCACCTTTCCACACTGCCTACACTTCCCCTCCTGTCTTCGTCTGTGAACCCAGTGATGCCTCAGCACGTTCTGCCGTTAGCAAGACACAAAAAGTTTATTCTCTCACATGCAGTGCAACCGAGAACACGGAAAGATCACATGTATGTCGTCTAGGGCCGGACTCGAATATCCGAATATTCGTTCGCTACGGCGGTATCCGGATATTAATTTTGGTATCCGAATATTCGAAGGCGAATATTCGGATACCCCCTGTACGGTGGCCGACAGGGGCAAACACGCTGCAAACCGCAAAAGCGCTGCAAACACAGAAATGATCCAAAACCAAAAACTCACAAACGCATGAAACACATGCAAGAAAAAAAAATGCTGCAAGAGAAACATGCTGCAATCACAGAAACGACGCAGAAGCAGAGACTTACAAAATCACAAAACAGATACAAACGAAAAATGCTGCAAATATATAAAAACACACACAAACCCCCAGAACAACCGCAAGAGAAAAACGCTGCAAATTCAATCCACAACGGAAGTGCACCAGACATGAAGAAGAAGAGAAGAAGGAGAAGCAGAAGAAGAAGAAAGTGAAAGTGTCTGATATTTGTTAGTGTGAAAAGGTACGTTTTCATTTAGTTTTAGCATCATGTGTTACTTGGCTGGCATCTTTTATACAATATTATTTTTATACAATATTATCGAAGAGCAGTGCACTTCCGTTGTGGATTGAATTTGCAGCATTTTTCTCTTGCGGTTGTTCTGGGGGTTTGTGTGTGTTTTTATATATTTGCAGCATTTTTCATTTGCATCTGTTTTGTGATTTTGCAAGTCTGCTTCTGCGGCGTTTCTGTGATTGCAGCTTGTTTCTCTTGCAGCATTTTTTTTCTTGCATGTGTTTCATGCGTTTGTGAGTTTTTGGTTTTGGATCATTTCTGTGTTTGAAGCGTGTTTGCCCCTGTAGGCCACCGTACCCCTGCCCCTCCAGTCGGACGTTACGGGGCGGAACGAATATCCGGATATTCGTCTTTAATAGAGCCCAAATATTCGGAGGCCAGAAACCACTATTCGGGCCAGCCCTAATGTCGTCTCACACACGTTTCCAAAACCTCAGACACACAAACACACTCACATCTCTGAGGCACCTGGATCCTCCCTCTCTGAAGGTCGGCTTACAGCGGAAGTTAATCTGAAAAGAGAGAAACAAAGGCGGAAATGAATAAACACAAACAGCAAACACAGAATGCTAGCACAAAGTTCCACATAATTTCAATTTTATTCCAGAATAATAATTGTAGTATGTTATGTATATGTCTCGCTAGTGTCGTTTGTCTACTTTGTGTTGCTTTGTTTCTCACTTTTGACATTTTTGGTCTCATTTGTGTCATTTGTGTAATTTTTTGGTCTCATTTTTGTCATTTCTTTGCCGCTTTGTAACCGTTTCTGTCTAATATTTGCCTCTTTTTTTATTTTTTGTGCTGTTTGTGTCATTTTTTGTCATTTTTTGTCTCATTTTTGTATATTTTGTCTTGTTTTTTTTGTCTTTTTTGCCTGAATTTTGTCATTTTGATCATAAAGTAAAATATTATATGATTAATTTCCAGAAAACTGTGACTAAAAGTTGTGTTCCTTTGTAGACACTCTGTGATCTGGAAGTTGTGATGTGGAAATGATAAACTGAGGCATAATATTGTTAAAATTTCACTTGTTTTGCTTGAGAAATTTCAAAATGTTCAAAATGTTTTGCAAAAACAAAATTCCTTAAATGCACTAAATTTTTCTGCGCTAAAACAAAGGAAACATGTGGAGTTGTGGTTATTTTTTTTATCAGTTATTAAGCTGTGGTTTTACTGGTCACTGGAGATCAGATTGTTCTGAATGTGGAACCTGGACTAAAATGAGTTTGACATCCCTGATATAAAACCAGACACAACCTTTGTAGTGAAGCTTTCTGTGTGCGAGATTCAGCAGAATTCAACGGAAGTAAAGCGGGAGAAAACTCGATTTTCAGAAAAGCATGTGCGTGTGTCCACTACCTTTTCTAGCTGCTCTATGCAGCCGGTGTGGACGACGATCTTGCAGGCTGCACATTTCCTCCTGGGAGCCGACTTCTTAATGAAGATAGAGAGGACAGAGGGCAGAGTAAACACACAAACCAACCCAGAAGCAAACGACAAGCAGCAGAGTAAAGACACACAAACCAACCCAGAAGCAAATTACAAGCAGCAGAGTAAAGACACACAAACCAACCCAGAAGCAAACGACAAGCAGCAGAGTAAACACACACAAACCAACCCAGAAGCAAATTACAAGCAGCAGAGTAAAGACACACAAACCAACCCAGAAGCAAACGACAAGCAGCAGAGTAAAGACACACAAACCAACTCAGAAGCAAACGACAAGCAGCAGAGTAAAGACACACAAACCAACCCAGAAGCAAACGACAAGCAGCAAAGTAAAGACACACAAACCAACCCAGAAGCAAACGACAAGCAGCAGAGTAAACACACACAAACCAACCCAGAAGCAAACGACAAGCAGCAAAGTAAAGACACACAAACCAACCCAGAAGCAAACGACAAGCAGCAGAGTAAAGACACACAAACCAACCCAGAAGCAAACGACAAGCAGCAGAGTAAAGACACACAAACCAACCCAGAAGCAAACGACAAGCAGCAGAGTAAAGACACACAAACCAACCCAGAAGCAAACGACAAGCAGCAGAGTAAAGACACACAAACCAACCCAGAAGCAAACGACAAGCAGCAGAGTAAAGACACACAAACCAACCCAGAAGCAAACGACAAGCAGCAGAGTAAAGACACACAAACCAACCCAGAAGCAAACGACAAGCAGCAGAGTAAAAGCATCCAGACACACAAAGGCAAACAGAGACGTGCTCATCATTTCACTTTTCTTTGGCATCCTTTCATCAGCAGGAATAAAAAAGGACACTTTGACATTTTACAGCCTTTTAGTCGCCAGTCGTGACACGAAATGGAAAAAAAGGAAGAATTACTTTGCATCAGATGAATGTTGTTTTCTAAAAGCAGCCGACTGCGACTTAAAACAGCACAAACTTTTTTTGACTTCTAACAGCATGTATGAAATATTACTCAGTTATTTAGTGAATGGACTTGAAATATTAACTAACAGGAGTTTATGCATATTTTATCCACTCTGTCAGGCTGTATGTAGGTAAAGCAGTGCTTTGAGGCTTCATTCTAACAGGTTTAATGTTTACCATGTTAGCATGCTTACATTAGCTCATTAGCTAACAGCAGTAAACATGGACGTCATTCGTTCGTCGCCTGATGAAGTTAGATAAAGAGGCAAAAGTCCACGTAGTTCATTAAACGAATCCTCAATTCAGAGTATGTTGCCTCGAGGAATTTTCGTAATCGAATTACACGAATAACTCGAGGAATCGTTTCAGCCCCAGTGGACAGGTTTTGTTTTATCTCAGTAACAAATTAAAGAGTCCATATTATGTGTTTTTGGTTTCCCCTTTCTGATAGCATGCATGTGAAATATCTATAACTTTATAAAATCCACCCAAAGTGAAACAGCTTCTTTTTAATTCAGGCTTTTCTTCCAAAACAGCGGTCCCTCATCGTATCGAGGTCTCACTCTATCGCAGGACTTTGCGGTATTTGGGTATTTTTATATATTTATTATTGTGGCGAGCTGAATTGAAGAACGCTGGAGAAAGGAACTCTGCCTTTTATGCACTCTGCAACTGCCAGATGCTTTTATTTTGACACACACAGAGCAGGAAGTCATCAAACACACCTCACGGACAACAAAACACTGCACCAAACTAACTAGGCTGACTAAACCACTAAAACACAACCAGTAATAACACTGGAACACCAACATAAACCACGATGACTTTAAAGCCCCAGCACCCTGAACTCCCATGGTGCATTGCAGCACAACAGTTCAGTCATAGCAGCTGGCTCTGTCATCGTTACATCATATTAATTATTTTTGCGGTAAAATAAGCATTTTCTAGCCATTTCACAGAGACGTCTGATCGCTGCTCGTAGTGTTGCTCTGTGGCGTGTAGGGAGGGTTGAAAAAGAATTAAAATGCATGTTTTGCTGTTTTGTTATTTTCTTCCTTTGAATCAGTTCTTGATTCCTTCCTGTATTTATAAATCTGTCACACTATATGAGCAGTCTTGACAAATCAGAGCAAATCAGAGCAGTCTGGGCATTTTTGGAGAGATTAAATGGAGCGTTTAAGACAGAGAGGTGTAATAATGTGTTTTTGAACAATAAAGCAAGCAGACATACTTTAACCCGATGCGCTTCAGTGTCCCGCCCGCGGTACACTTTGAGATCTGCATAAGCAATTTGCTAAATGTCTGAAACTGCAAACGCGATTATACAAACACTACACGCCGATGGAAAGCTTAGATTCTCATGAATCCGCCGGTATAAACCACTTTCAGATGTGATTACCACAGCGGGTGAGAAAAACACATTTGTTCGACAAACAACGAATATCCATCCATCCGTTCTCTATACACGGCTTCAACGTACACAGCGTGACTCACATTTCCGGGTTCATTATTACACACAGATGAAAATATTCCACAAAAAACGGCCATAATCCAACCCTGGACATCCAGACGAAACAAGCCAGTAAACTATTTTGTCCAAAACATGTCCTGAAGTCGGTATAAAATCCACGAATCGGTTGTTTTCAAGGAAATGCACCTTGCGATGCGCGTCCAATATTCCCTGTATTTCTCGTCATATTTTTATTTTCAAATAGAATATTAGCGATTTTTTGTACTGAAAATGGCTGGAATTGACTGCAGCTTAAAGGGCTACTAGACACTAAAAAATAAGCCTGTAAATGTGCCTCAGTGTGTGACTGTGATTCTTTAAGATGATTTCCAATCCATCCAGTGGAGGTATTTCAGACAGAGCCATAGAAGTGGATAAACTGAAACCAATATCACCATGCAGTCATTTCACGAATCGGGCTAAAAGCGAACAAGCTATCTCTGAAAACTACAAATGAGAGGTGAAAGAAGAAGTTAATGTGGGAGCTCACTGAGGCCTCAGTCATTTGTCACACAGCGTGACTTAAAAAACAGAAGCAGCAAACACTCAAGATGCCAAAGTGCTATTTGCTGGGGATAAATAATGTTGCTCTGCTGCCCTCGCTCATACAACAGATGAACTAGTCATTATGAGCAACAATATGACAGCTGATAATGGAGCGGTCCTACCTCCAGTCAATGGGCGAGCAACGCTTCACGGCTCTCACATAAAAAGTAGCCGTACATCTCACTGGTTAGCTCTTCTGAATGTTCTCTCTCTGTTTAAGCCTCCAAAATCAAAAGAAGTACAGTCTTCTACATCTGGAAGTGACTCGGACAGTAAGTTAGAGACCAAGGCGAAGAGAAAGAAGCCAAGAGCACCAGAGAAGTCGGTCAAGAAACCAAAAAGTGGAGAGAGTTCCCAGCCAGGAGCTTCATCGCAGGGCAGCAGCAATGGTGACGACAACATGCTCCAGATTGGAACGATGAGGTCAGAGACTTCAAGGCGAAAGTCCTGCTGGACATCAGAAGCTGCGTTTCCATGACCCTTAGATATGCGCAAAATGTACATAGCGCAATAAAAAACTGGTAATGGAAGCACCTGAATTTCGAAATAGGACTAAAACATCACTAAAAAGTTTTTAAGCTCTCATGAGGTGGTTTTTCAGACGTTTCGATATTGAAAAATATCGCAAAAACACAATGGAAACACTTTTTCTGCAATTATGCATCACCGGACGTGACGTACCTGGTCACATGACCAGTTCTCTCTGAGTAAACATGGCGCGGTACGTGTGGACAGAAGAGGAGACAGAGACTTTTCTTGCCATTACTCTTGAGAAAAACATCACTGCCATACTAGACAGCAAACAGCAGAGGAATGCAGAGTGTTAGAAGGAGATAGAAACAGGTTTTGGGCGTCCATCTTCCTGCAGTGAAATCTCGCGGGATGATATTTTACGAGAGTTACGATGCTTCTGCCCAGAACAACCTTCAATGGAAACACGTTCAAAGGGCAAATATACTTTGTCGAAATTTTAGAAATATCGCTTTTATTTTGCGAAAAACTGTAATGGAAACCCAGCTAGAGAGTACTGGATGGACCCTGTTTCATCCACGCTGGTTCCAGTGCTAGTTCAGAGCCGGTGTCTGACTTAGCACCAGTTTTTTGTGTTTCCACCGACACAAAGAAGTGCATGAATATCGTAAACTGAACATGCTAGAATTTTGACACGGTTGAAAGACGCAACGAAGGCTTTGCACTCAAATTAAAATAAGTCGATGTTTCTCAAAGTGTGGGGTGACTGGGAGGAAAAGGTCCGTCTATGCAGAACCGATTAGCTGAACGATTGTCTGAACGTTGTCCTGTTTTTCACGGCACACACAAACACTCAAACTATGCCGGGTGTTTCTCAACGCCAAGTACACAAGTCCATACTTTTGTCTGTACTTGGCAAATACGGACTCCAAAGTATGGACTCCTGAGATTGTTAATGTGCCTCTGGAGCACCAACGTCCTCGATGGCATCACCACCTCAGCTCATCTACTCCAATTATTCTGAACATGGGTTGTTTGTCCTTCTGAAGGGGGATCTGGCCGAAAAAGCTTGAAAACCACTGATATAAGGTCACTGCTTTAGAATATAAATATAGCCTCTCACCTGAATCTATTAATCACAACAGCTCCAACTCACCAAAGGCGTCATTCGGTTAGTTTTCGGTAGCCTTGTCTGCTTGTCTTATTGTGTTGTAAAACAATTATCAGGAAAAACAACAAGCTCACAACACAGCAGCCTCAGAAACACAGTCCGACGGTTGCTCTGTTCTTTCATCACTTTTTCATTCGGACAAAAACAGCATCTCCACGGGTTAAATCAAAGCAAAATCAAAGTCAAAAACAACCAATCTGAGATACAAACTGAATATAAAACAAGCCAGACGCTGAGGAAGGCTTTGAGTTGATACACGTCGGCCGGTTTGTTTGCTCCAGAGTACATTAAAGATGTTATTTCACTTATAAAAGGGAATGTCTTTGTTTTGTCTGCTTTGTCCTTTGACCTTTTTTTTTTTTAAAAAGAGTTAAAAACAAGCACATTATGGATATTTATGCAAGCAGCTTCCAGTTCATCAGATTGATTGAATTTTTTATTAACGATGTGTTAAATAAATGCCCGGCCCACCGTCGGTTCTTACAAGATGCAAAAAAAAAAGGCTAAACAACTATGATATCAGGTTTAAGCCACTGGCAGACAACTGAACTACTTATCACCAGAGAAATGCAGCAAATGTTCACTTTGAAAACCACATTTCTTTCAGTTCCTCTCTAAATTTTCTTTTATATTTACATAACTCCTATATTTACGAGAGCGTGTGCATTTTAGATAAGATTATTAAGTATATTTCTGTACATGTATCTTTACATGCTCTCAGTTTCGACACCTAACGTCTGCTTTACATCCTCAGCACATTTCCAAACCAGAGCTACAAAGCGCTTTGTGAAGAAACAATGAAACGTTAGACAAGACAATGGGGACACGAGGGACCTCGTTCATGCTTCCTCTTTGTTTCAACTGAAGGAACTTTTAACAGCAGCTGATGCTATGATCTGAGAAATCCAGGGACAGAATAAGGAGATGCAGGCTGGAGCCAGACAATGTAGACATTTAGAAGCAATCAATGGGATCTTAAATTCAGTTCTGAAATGAATGGGGAGCCGAGACGGGACTAATGTGTTCCAGAGTTTGTGGGGAGTCTTACTGCTGTTCTGAACCAATTACAGCCAAAGAACCAAACCACGGCTTCTTATGTAATAATGACATCTGTTACATGAACTTGTGTCATATTTTCCTTCCTTTTCTGAAGACATCGGGCCTTTAAAGACCTGCTGACATTTGCTTCTTAACGTCTTTGACCATGGCTAAACACTAAACCCTCAGTACCCAAGAGTATAAAGACTGGACGGATTTCCAACGAGTTTCACTGCTGATGCTGCTCAATTTACTCTTCCAAGATCCCTAATTCTCCTACATTTAGCATCTTGAAAGAGAACATCTTGCTTCTTATTTGTCTTTTAAAAAACTAATTAGCCAACATGTCAAATCAGTTCAACAGATAACACTGACAGAAACGATTATACTCTCCTAATGGCATCGTCAGTTTATCAAATCTGGTCCTTGAGTTGGTTCCACTGCTCAGGACTCTCGTGCCCCTTTTCAACCAAAAAGAACCGGGTTCTACTTTGGTGTTGGTGCTTAGTTGGTTCAAATCTCGTGCCTCCTAAGAACCGGTCTGCTTTTCCATTGGCAAGGAGCCGAGGTAAAACGTCTGTACGTCGCTGTATGTTTAGCCGTTCAACAACGTTGGCGTACCGTAACCGTTCAATTGTGACCCAGAAAACACCATTATGGAACTGTTAGTAGCTACCTTCAATTTCCCTCGGGAATAATATAGTATCTGTCTATCTATCTATGTAAAAAGTCAGGAAAAAAAGTGATATTCCGTAACCTGGAGGGGAAATCTGTGGATATTTTAGCTTTAGAGGAGACAACTGGCTTCTCATTAAAACCACAGATGATTTGAATTTTATTAACCGACATTGCAGAAGTTTGCATGAAGTAGAAAGGGGTCAGTACGGCAGAAAAAGAATCAACATCGGGCTTCAGAGTATCGTGAGAATCTGGGTTTTTTTCAAGGTGCGTTCACAAGTTGTTTTGATCACGCAACTGTGGTTTAATCAGATTTGAAACATGAACGAGATAAAAGATAACAGATTCAGCGTGCATGTCGCTGCTCGGAGGAAAACGGTAGCAAACAGATTGGGAAAAGGGAAATACACGGCCGATGAGTCAGACGAAATTATCCATATCCGGCTGATCACAGGTAGGAATGTGTTTATTCATGTCAACCATGACGTCTCAGATTCCACTGAGGTCAGCCTGTCCTTCTAGACGTACAAAATCTACCTTATTACATTTTTTTGCTCAATCTTTCTGACATCTTCCAGCCTCACCGTCTTCTTCTAACTATAATTCCTCACCATCAACAGAAACGCACCGACACATCATTACATTACTGTCAGAATTAAAGGTTGTTTCTCGGCTCTCCATTGCAGGTTTTTCTTCTTTGTTAGAGGCGAGCAGAGAGGCGACAGCTGTGATTTAAACCCTTTAGACGCATCCCTGCATGCTCGTAGTGAACGACGCTGAAGAGCTCTCATTCTCTGGTTTCTGACAAACACCTCCGTTGTCTGAAAATATGCTGCATTTACAGAACGCTAGAACCACGTGCTCCGGCCTTGGAGTGAATATGAGTTATGAGGGACCATAAAATAACTGGAGATGAGGATAAATTAGCGCTTCACATGAGGCAATAAAATCACAGCCATGAAATAAACTAGAAAGAGCTCAGTGGGTTCTTCTCTTAAATTTTTTTCAGTGGAAAAAAAATGTATATAAAAATATTTTTGGGAAGTTGTTGAACATTTTTTAGTGGAAAAAAGAAATGTTTAAAAAGAAGAACATTCACAAAAAAAATCAACCAAAATCCAGCAAATTTCGATGGATTTTGGTTGATTTTTTCTGAATGTTCTTAAAGAAAATATTAGAAGTTTTACTGATATATATGTAATCACTTTAGATATTTTTTAGGATTTTTTGGAAGATTTTTACTCATTTTTGAAAATATTTACAATTTTTCTTTTTTCTCTTTTTTAAATTTTATTTCTTGCCTAATTTTTTTAAAAATAAAACTTTTCAGGGAAAGTTTTAAAGAATTTTCGTCCTGAATTTTTCTTCCAAAATTGAGTGAATTTCACTGGATATTGGTTGATTTTTATGTGAATGTTCCTAAAGAAAATATTAGAAGTTGTATTGATTTCTATGTAATCAGTTTAGACATTTTTTAGGATTTTTTTTGGGAGATTTTTCTCATTTTTTGAAAATATTTACAAGATTTTTTTGGCCAAATTTGGGGGATTTTTTTAAACTTAATAAAACTTGTAAGAGAATCTTTTAAGGAATTATTGAATTTTCTTCCTGAAGGTTTTTGCAAATTTTCATACATTTGAGGATTTTTTTGCTGAATTTTTGGAAAATGTTTTGGTGGAAGAAAATAAATGTTAAAACTGATGTTTCTTTAAGAACATTCACAAAAAATCAACCAAAATCCAGCAAAGTCTTTGCTGGATTTTTTTTTTTTTTTAATGTTCTTAAAGAAAATATTAGACGTTTTACTGATATATATGTAATCACTTTAGATATTTTTAGGATTTTTTTTGGAAGATTTCCACTCATTTTTTGAAAATATTTACAAGAATTTTCTTGCCAAATTTGGGGGATTTTTAAAAAACATTTTTATCATTTTAATCTCATAAAGTGTTGACACCCCTTCCATGGAGTTAAACAATGAGAATAAATGCAGACAAAAAAAAACAAAACATTTTTAATAAAATTTTAAGGGAAATTTTTAAGGAATGATTGGAAAATGTGATTTAACATTAAAGAGCATCAGAGGGCAGCAGAAATAATATTTTACAGTAACTTCACCTGTACTATAACCCACCTCTAATCTGCAGCAACAACAAGTACCAGACCAGACGTATTTCATAATTAATTTATAGATTGATAGACTTTTTTTGAGGTTATATAATTTCCCAGAGGTTTAGAGCTTTGCTGCATGTTTATGTTCTTGAAAATTCCTCTCTGCTGTAAAGTTAAAGTGTGTAAAACAGTAAAATAGTCTGCCTGAAATTCATATCTTTGTGGCTGGAAGCGTTAATGACCAAAAAAGAAGGTATTTTATTCATTATATATTCTGCCACAAATCGGAATCGGCTTAAAAAAGTCCATATCGGTCGAGCCCTAAAACAAACAGTGGTAATCCTCTACAGCCTGACCTACAACCTGCACGTTTCATGAACGCAAAATAACATAAATAAAACATAGATGCTGTACAAAGGTCACAAAGGCCGCTCATAAGCCTTCTTTTTTTTTTTACTATATTTACAAGATAAGCACAGAAATGCGAGCAGAAGCAGTCTAAACTACTCACTGCAGTCTTGAGCAGGCAGGTGTCCTCTCCCAGGTAACAAAGCTCTCCAGAACAGCTCGTCTCCATCCACAGGTGATCCCCGTTCACGGCGTTCTCCTGCAGAGACGAAACGCAGAAGTAAACGGTAAAGTCTAGCAACGACTTGCACACTGGAAAAAACGCCCCTCCCAAAACAAGAAAAAAAGAACTTATTTCAAGGAACTTTTACCTTGAAATAAGTGAAAAAATCTGCCAATAGAACAAGTGAAAAATGGCTTGGTGAGATTTCTTCAAGTAAGATATGATCTTGAGATCTTAAATTTAGCTGGGAAAACTTAATTTGAGCTGCATTTTTATCAGGATTGTCAAGCTTAGGTGTGTTATCCGTCCAGTTGTCCTCATTTCGGGCACCAAAAAATATTGTTTCCTTGTCTGAAAAAAATCCAAAAATTCAGCTAAAAATTCACCAAATTCATTTTAAAAAAAATTGTAAACTCTTCAGTAAGCAGTTCCCCTAAAAAATTATTTTTTCAAGAAAAAAATCCCCAAATTTGACAAGAAATAAAAATTTAAAAAATATAAAAATTGTAAATATTTCCCAAAAATAAAAATAAATCTTCCAAAAAAATCCTAAAAAAATATCTAAAGTGATTACATATATATCAGTAAAATTTCAAATATTTTCTTTAAGAACATTTGGAAAAAATCAACCAAAATCCAGCGAAATTTGCATTTTTTAAAAAATATTTATTTATTTCCATCAAGAAATGTTCAAAAATTTCCCCAAAGATTTTAGAAAATGTGGAAGTCTTCACTGTGAAAATATTTTCCCCCACATTTTTAAACTTTAAAATGGGTCAACCTGACCAGCAGGACGACGGGAGGGTTAAAACAAGATCATTTCAAGATTGCTTAACTTAACGAGATATTGAAGATGCGTCGTCTTAAAACAAGTCCCTCATCTGCTGAAATGTCACCTGTTAAGTGAATTTACCCTAAATAAAGTGGGATGGGACATTTTGACTAAAAATAAGACAAATAGGCTTGGTGAGATTTTGAGTTTTTGCAGTGCTCGTCTCGCCCTCGCTCTGGTTGTTTTCAGTCGCGTTAAGCTGCAAACATATGCACGTAAACGCCGAAGAGGTCAACAAGCGCGTCAAGCACATAATTACCGGCGCTGAGGAGGAGGATCACTTCACACTGCATGTTAATGTAAGGCGCTAATCAAAACACACGCCTACGCAACACACATCTACACGCACGCTATGTGTAAATACTCCATGCGTGTTGTATGTGATAGAAAAAGGATGCTTCTGTATGTTATCGACATTATTACACAGATCAGAGGTGTCAGCTCAATCTGACCTCCAGTGAGCAGTAAAATCACATCATAATAACCCATAAACAACCACAACTCCACATTTTTCCTTTGTTTTAGCGCAAAAAAAGTTCATATTGAAGGAATTTTGTTTTTACAAAGCATCATGAACAAGCTGAAAATAAAAAAGCTGCACAGCGACCAAAAGATGGACAAACGAGACAAAAGCAAGACACAGAATGACAAAAATGATACACAAAACAAGAAATAAAGCAAATACAAAATGACAAAAATAAGACATAAAACATAAGAGAGACAAAAAGGAAACACGATACGACAAAAAGGAAACACAAAATGACAAAAACATGAAACAAATGACAAAAATCGGACAAAAACAGGACAAAATGTTACAAAAATGAGACACAAATTGACAAAAAGAGACACAAAACTGCAAAAGCCTGAAACAAAATGACAATAAATGAGAGAAATGACGCAAAACAAAACAAAAAGAAGCAAAAAATTAGACAAAAAGTAACAAATTGCCAAAAAAAGAGACAAAAAATGACGACAAAATGAGAAACAAAAAAAAACATGAAACAAACGACAAAAATTTGAGACAATCGATACAAGTCAGTGCTTTATTTGTTCTTTTGTGTGGCATTTTTATCGTTTTGCATTTTTTGTCTATTTTTGTTGTTTTGTGTCTCTTTTTTGTCACATTTTTGTCACTTTGTAACTTTTTCGTCAAATTTTTTTACTCTTTGTTTTGTTTCGTGTCGTTTGTCATTTTTTTCATTTTGATTCACGCTTTTGTCTCATTTTTGTAAAATCGTCTTGCTTTTGTTGTTGTTTGCCCTGTTTTTTGTCTGACTTATGTCGATTGTCTCAAGTTTTTGTTGACTTGGGTTTCCTTTTTGTCTTGTTTGTGGTTTTTGTATTATTTTTGTCATCTTGTGTTTTGCTCTTTTGGGCATTTTTGTCATTTTGCATTTTTTTTAATCTCTCTTGCGTTGTTTGGCTACTTTTTGGTTGTTTTGTTTCTTGTTTTGCGATTTTTTGTCTGTTTTTTTGAATTTTGTAACTTTTTGTCTAATTTTTGCCTTTTTTGTTCCATGTCATTTGTTTCATTTTTCTCCTTTTGTTTCTCATTTTTGTAATTCTTTGTCTTCTCTTTGTCATTGTGTAACTTTTTTGTCTAATTTTTTTGTCTCTTTTTTGTCTTGTTTCGTGTTGTCTCATTTTTTGTCATTTTGTTTTCATTTTTGTTATTTTGTGTCTTGTTTTTGTCATTGTGTAACTTTTTTGTCTAATTTTTTTCTCTTTTTTATTTCGTTTCGTGTTGTTTGCCTGATTTTTTTGTCCTTTTGTTTCTCGTTTTTTCTTCTCTTTGTCATTGTGTAACTTTTTGTCTAATTTTTTGTCTCTTTTTTATTTTGTTTCGTGTCGTTTATCTCATTTTTTGTCATTTTGTTTTTATTTTTGTTATTTTGTGTCTTGTTTTTGTAATTTTTTGTCCGGTTTTTGTCATTTTGTAACTTTTTTGTCTAATTTTTTGCCTCTTTTTTTTTACTTCCGTGTCATTTATCTCATTTTTGTCCTTTTGTTTCTCGTTTTTGTAATTTTTTGTCTTGTTTTTGTCATTTTGTAACTTTTTGTCCAATTTTTTGTCTTTTTTATTTTTTTCGTGTTGTTTGTCTCATTTTTTGTCATTTTGTTTTCATTTTTGTTATTTTGTGTCTCATTTTTGTAATATTTTGTCTCGTTTTTGCTGTTTTCTGTCTGACTTTTGTCGCTTGTCTCATGTTTTGTCGCTTTGTTTTGCATCTATTCTCTGTTATTCATCGGCTATTATGTTAGTATTTACTGGAGCATGAACACGATATTTCTTTCAGTCTTTCCTGCACTAACTGGCGTGTATCTCTTGTTGTGTAGCTGTTGTTACATACGTGACTTATTGGCTCCTAAAATGGGGCCACATCAACCCATGACCCCATATTAATGACTGATTAAGAGCAGTAACTCTATAAGTGTGTGGAGCAGAACGATAAAGGGCAGTGATGACGTGGAGGAAGTGTTCCTGCAGATGGAACCCGGGGAACTCTCAGACGGTTTGCTGACTTTCCTATCAATAATTCAGCACATTTTATTTACTATTCATTAGTGACATGTGATTAATTTTGGAGTCTAATTATTGTAACAGATTATTACAGAAGCATTCATTACATAAGTTGCATTTTTTACACCATTTTTATTCACATATTCAGTGAATTTGAAACCGTTTTAATGCTTTTTTTTTGGAGGGAAAACTGCTTTGTTTCTTTTGTTTTTTGAACTTTAATGATATTAAATGTTCATTTAATGTTCAGTCAGACAAAAACAAAGCGTTCTAACAGCACCTTGTGGTGGATCAAAGCATTTTAAATGTCATTCAGCTAATTTAAAGGAATAATTATGATGCTATCAGATAAAAAGAGCTGCTTCAGTTGAGCTGCTGCAGCAGGTTAGATGAGATCTGGTGGAGCTGACAAACGTCCTGATGTAACCTCCGCCTGGCTGGAACTAAAGGTTTTAGATTATTTGTCCATTACGATGAAAAAAATGATTACACAAAATGCCCTTTCCGTTGATTTGACCAAATGTGGGCATTTTACAGAATCACATGCTCATTTTTTCTGCTACCTGCTTTTAGAAGATCTCAAACTGCCACAAATGAAATGGAAAAACGTCGTCTTTATGAGGGAAAATGGCTTCACAATTGGCGTAATTTTATTCATATGGATTTCAGTGGAAATAAAAATGCCAGCGAAAATTTCTGCTGCACTCTTTGACCGATGCGGTCCAATTTGCAGAGTTGTTTCATGCTGACATTTCCCTAAGCATCGGCACTCACACTTTAAAGCACTCATAAACGGCTGTTTGGTTTGTGATTCATGTTTAAAATCCATTAAATTCTGCAGAAGAAATCCAGACAAAGTCACGTCTCATGAAGCAGGGATGAGAAAAACTTTCTTCCTCACAGTTTGCTGTGAGACATTTTGTGCTGACGATCATGAAGAAACTGCTTTTTTATTTCCCACACAAACATACGGCCGCTGAAACCAGACGGTTCATGAAACTGTTGGCAAGAACATCCAAACGTCATTGAGTGACTCAGTCAAACAGAAGGAAAGGAGGGTTTTTTTGGGTACATTATCTGAAACTGGGAACAAGAGACGTAATTTTTCTGCTCAGGTACATCTGCGAAAAAATGATTGTCGGACTAGATGTTGAAATCCCTTCTTACATAAATGAGACACCAAAGACTCTACGCCAAAAAGGATGTCAACATCTAGACCTACAGACAGATCCAGCTGATGGATGTGAGGCGTGGAAATCCACAAAAAACATCCAGAAGAGAAAACAATCCTTTGAGATGTGGTGGAATAGGACTAGAGAGAGTTGTGGAGAACAGACACAAATGAAGACCTAAGGAGGCCAACTGTCGGAACGAAGACAGCACAATGACAAAGAAGAGACACAAAAGAACAAAACCAAGACACAAAATGATAAAAATGAGACAGAAAATGACAAAACCGAGACACAAAACGACCAAAACACACAAAAGAACAAAAACAAGAAACAAAACTACAAAAACGAGACAGAAAACGACAAAAACAAGACACAAAACGACAAAAACAAGACAGAAAATGACAAAAACGTGACACAAAATGACAAAAACAAGACACAAAACGACAAACATGAGACAAAAAATGACAAAACCAAGACAGAAAAAGACAAAAACAAGACAGGCAACGACAAAAATGAGACAAAAAATGACAAAAAATGACAAAACCAAGATGAATAACGACAAAAACAAGACAAAAAAATGACAAAAATGAGACAGAAAATGACAAAATCGAGACGGGTAACGACAAACGCGAGACAAAAAATGACAAAAACAAAATGAGTAACGACAAAAAAATGACAAAAATGAAACAGAAAACGACAAAATCGAGACGGAAAACGACAAAACCGAGACACAAAATGACAAAAATGAGACACAAAGTGAAAAAAACAGGACACAAAATGACAAAAATGAGACACAAAATGACAAAATCAAGACACAAAATGACAAAATCCAGACAAAAAAAATGACAAAATCCAGACGAAAAACGACAAAACCGAGACACAAAATGACAAAATTGAGATACAAAATGACAAAAACGAGACAGCAAATGACAAAAACAAGACACAAAATGACAAAACCGAGACACAAAATGACAAAATTGAGACACAAAATGACAAAACCGAGACACAAAATGACAAAATCGGGATACAAAATGACAAAAAAGAGACAGAACACGACAAAAACGAAGGCGGCACATGATGATGATCTGACACTGAACTAATGCATCTGCACCCTGTATATGTATTTTGTTCATGTGTCCACGAAAAGACACAGTAGCCTCATCACGATTCATGCTGAGTTTTATGAAATGAGCTGATGTCTGACCGTCCAGTCCAAGCAGGTTCGGAGCTCCTTGTTGGGTCCGTTGGACGCCGGAGGAAGCGACGGTTGAGGTGGACCGAGGTAATGGACGCCTGAGCGGGAGATGGCCTTCCTGAAAGCAACACGACACAAACAGGAAGCACTTCAAAACACAGTCATCGTTGTTATTATCATTATTATTAACCCTCGTGTCATTCTGTGGGTCATAACTGACCCGTTTTAAAGTTTGAAAATATGGAAAAAAAAGATTTTCACAGTGAAACTTCTGATGTCCAGATTTTCAGCATTTTTAGGAAATCTTTGAAAATTTTTTGGTGGAAAAAAATAAATGTTAAACATGTTTTCTTTAAGAACATTCACAAAAAATCAACCAAAATCCAGCGAATTTCGCTGGATTTTGGTTGATTTTTTGTGAATGTTCTTAAAGAAAACATTAGAACGTTTTTCTGATATATATATATATATATATATATATATATATATATATAGATATATATATATATAAATATAGATATTTTTAGGATTTTTTTGGAAGATGTTCACTCATTTTTTGAAAATATTTACAAGAATTTTCTTGCCAAATTTGGTAGATTTCTTTTAAATAAAACTTTTAAGAAATGATTGCAATTTTCTTCCTAAAGGTTTTGCAAATTTTCTGAAATTTGTGGATTTTTTTGGCTGAATTTTTTGGATTTTTTTCAGACAAGGAAACGATATTTTTTGGTGCCCGTAAATGAGGACAACACGGAGAGTTAACAGAAAGTCTACGGTGGAACTGATGCAGAAATCCGCCCTGTCATGCTTAGCTGTGACACAGAAGAGCTGAGTCACTGAGAGCGAGACATAATTTAGTATGGAAATGAATTATTCATATGATGAGACCACATTTCAGAGCTCAGCTGGAGATGTTTGGTTGAGGAGAGCTGGGAACAGCTTGGAGGAGACGCTGCCAGTAGCACTTTGGGGTGACGAGCGAGAGTCGGAGACAGATCTGTTCTGTCAGAGCATGAGTCAGCAGTCAGCTCTCTCTCCGTGTCCTGGACTCTCGCCCTGTTACGCTTCCTGTTCCCTTCTTCTTACAGTTTCTTGACGATGCGTTCGTCTGTTTTTCCGTGTTTTATCTCGGTTTTTCTACACTCAGTCTGCATCATCGCCCACCTGAAGGAGCCGACACAGGTGGGCATAGAGGAGGCATCATCATCATCATCCTGCTCTTTTATTAACCGCTGATCCAGCATCTACAGGTTCAGCTCCAAATGTTTTTCTTTGCAAAAGTTGGAAAATCTAAGATGAAAATTGCGACGTTTCAGCAAAATCACTTTATGCTAAAAATCAATAATCGACACTCAAGAACCAGCAGTAGAACGAGGAAACCATTCGGGCAGAGAGGAGACAAACGTGGAAATAAATTCAAGACGTAAGCAGTCAAAAAAAGCACAGAGTCACTGTTTTTTCCCCACCGTGTATCACCGCTACGTTAAACATTCTAGCTGACGGTCTGATAACGCTCCAATGAACTGAAATCTTCTATTTTGAAAATAAAATCATGTCAGTTTCTGATTCTGCTTGATGAAAATGCAGTTAGCGAATGTGGAATGAGGCTTGTTTGTAAATCAGGAACTCTGTTAAAATACTCTCTTAAAACGACACCCTCTTAACTAGGGCTGGCCCGAATAGTGGTTTCTGGTCTCCAAATATTCGGGCCCTATTAAAGACGAATATCCGAATATTCGTTCCGCCCCGTAACGTCCGATGGGGGGGGGCGGTGTGGCGGAGATGGCCTGAATATTCGGATCCATTCGAATATTCGGATACCAAAATTAATATCCGGATACCGACGTAGCGAATGAATATTCGGATATTCGGGATTTTCGGGTCCAGCCCTACTCTTAACCCTCCTGTCGTCCTGTGGGTCAAATTGACCCAATTTTAAAATTTTAAAATGTGGAAGAAAATATATATATTTTCACAATGAAAACTTCCACATTTTCTTTATTTTTTTAGGAAATTTTTTGAATATTTTTGGTGGAAAAAAACAAATTAAACAAAAAAATCAACCAAAATCCAGTGATTTTCGCTGTCAAATTTAGGGATTTTTTATTTTAAAAAATAATACTTTTCAGGGAAACTTTTCAGGAATTTTCTTCCTGAAGATTTTGCAAATTATTTATAATTTTTTTCTGAATTTTTGGACTTTTTTCAGACAAGACAACAACATTTTTTGGTAAGGACAACACAAGGGATAAAACTTATTTATCGCTCATTTTTTCCCTCTATCTTTGGGTCTTCCAGGGTTAAAGGTTTACATATCAATAACCTCTTAAAATAATGGCTTCAGTCATTTTTTCAGGTTTTTCAGGAAACACAAAAAAACTGAACCACATTGAACCTTGACCGAGGCCATCATACTTCAATCGTCTGATCTACTGAACTGAGGATTTAGGTGAGAGATGACCAGCATCATGAGGAGATGATTTAGGAAAAAAAATTACTTTTGTCAAAAAATTACTTTGGCCGTTGTTGTAGGAAGGTGACAATATGAGAAATATTTGTGTCCAATACAGCAAGAACTACACATGTAGGACGCAAAGTTTAAGATCCAGAACCGATTCCTGAACCAAAGCGTTGGAGTTTTTAGAGTGAACTGGTAATTATGGGAATGAACACAGGTCTGTCTGTCTGTCTGTCTGTCTGTCAGTGGAAAAGGCTGCGCATCTGACCGGCCTGTTGAAAGTTTCAGTGGCCGTCTGTCTAAAATTATCAACCAGGACAAAGAGGAGTCCACTTACACACCCTGTAACCTGACGACACACCCCGACACACACACACACACACACACACACACACACACACACACACACACACACACACACACCCCGACACACACCCCGACACACACCCCGACACACACCCCGACACACACACACACACACGTCTGGTTCTTATATCCCCGTGGGGACATACCATTGACTCCCATTCATATTTAACCCCTAAACCTAACCCTAACCTTAACCAAGACCAAAACAATGTCTAACCCTAAAGGAACTTTTTTGCACTTCTGCATTTTTCAATAACAACATGGCCAAGAAAACACTGTTTCCCCCCGTGGGGACCTCATTTTTGGTCCCCACTGAGACAGTGTGGCGTCAGGTCAAAGTCCCCACCAAGTCCCCACCGCTATAGATAAACACGTACACACACACACACACACACACACACACAAACACACAGGTTCACACACATGCGTGTTCTCACGACTCTTGGGATAAAATAGAAGTGCGTGGGTGACGGCGCAAATACAACAACGTATGGTGACTGGACATGTGGCACATAGAACAAGGGACCACACACACACACACACACACACACACACACACACACACACACACACACACACACACACACACACACACACACACACACACACACACACTTATCTTATATCACACACACAGTATATATTAATGAATGTATACGTGGTGTCTTGTTGCATTTTTCTTGAACATAACTGGCCGTACTGCTGAACTTTAACCTCTCGTTTACGTTGTTTTACTGATCTTTTATTTTTAACTTGTACTCTTCGTTTACTCCGTTTTATTGATCTTTTATTTCTAACGTTTACTCGTCGTTTACGTTGTTTTATTGATCTTTCATTTCTAACTTTTACTCGTTGTTTACTTTGTTTTATTGATCTTTTATTTCTAACTTTAACCTCTCGTTTACTTTGTTTTATTGATCTTTCATTTCTAACTTTTACTCGTTGTTTACTCTGTTTTATTGATCTTTTATTTCTAACTTTAACCTCTCGTTTACTTTGTTTTATTCATCTTTTATTTCTAACTTTTACTCGTCGTTTACTTTGTTTTATTCATCTTTTATTTCTAACTTTTACTCGTCGTTTACTCTGTTTTATTGATCTTTCATTTGTAGCTTTAACCTCATCGTTTACGTTGTTTTATTGATCTTTCATTTCTAACTTTAACCTCTGAGCTCTGACTAAAACCAGGTCCTTTAGGGGAAGTAACAGGAGAACTCAGACAATCGGCCCGGCCGTGAGCGAAGCCATAGCTTTATTGAAACCACTTATTTGGAAGTGAAACCGCAGGCAGAAAGTGAACGTCTGAGAACATTCATCCAGTTAAACCGTCTAAAGATGCTTCACTGGTTGTTTGGTTTCTCTCTGATGTTTGCTGAAACTTATGAGAATCAATATAAACTCAAAATGAAAACTGTGCCTACTTCTACTTCCTGCTGATTCAGCGTGGACTTTCTGTTCGCTCCAACCACAGCAGACGACAAACACTTTCCATGCGTTCACCTTAACTTTCATCTTTAAATCAGCAGATTCAGGACTGCAGTGGGCTGTTTGTTGGCTTCTTGCATGCACAATTGTGAGGCAAGTGCATATTTAGACCTTATTTTCCCGCATATTTTCTAACTACAAACTATATTTTAAGCATTATCAGGTGATATGTTTGTGTAATGAGAGAGGGTGTGGCTTAAAGTGATCAGCACCTGATATAAGACAAAAAACAAAAGCAAGACAAAATGTAAACACAGAAGGACAAAAAGAGACACAAAACAACAAAAATCAGTCAAAAAAACAACAAAAACAAGACAAAATATGACAGAAATGAGACACAAAATGACAAAAGAACAATGAGCAGGACAGTATGTTACTTCATGATCAAAACAACAGAAGCCAGACCAAAAAACAAGACAAAGAATTACAAATAGGACACACAAAACGAAAAATAATGAGACAAATGGCACAAAACAAAACAGATAAAAAAAGACACAAACAAGACCAAAAATAGCAAAAATTAGGAACAAAACAATACAAAAAATAGATGAAAAACAAAAACGTCAAACGATACACAAAACATTGAATAAAGTGAAACACAAAATGACAAAAATAAGACAAAAACCACAAGCGAGACAAAAAGGAAACACAAAACGACAAAAACATGAGACAAACGACAAATGTCTGACAAAAAAAAAGACAAAACAACAAAAACATGACAAAATAATACAAAAATTAGACACAAAACAACAAAAATAGACAAACAACACAAGTGAGGCAAAAAGGAAACACGAAACAAAAAAATGAGAAACAAAATGACAAAAACATGAGACCATTCGTCTCATGTTTTTGTCATGACAAAAACATGAGACGAATGACAAAAGTCAGACAAAAAAAAGGATAAAAAACAGCAGAAACAAAACAAAATATTCCAAAAATGAGACGCACAACGACAAAAGAACAATGATTTAGGATCAAAACGACAAAAAAGACAAAAAACAAGACAAAATTTTACAAATATGAGACAAAAAACGAGAAACAAAACGACAACATGAGACAAACAACAGAAGTCAGACAAAAAAAACGACAAAAATGTGACAAAATATTCAAAAAATGAGACACACAACGACAAAAAAACAATCACTTATGATCAAAACTGCAAAAAAAGACAAAAAACAAGACAAGATTTGACAAAAACGAGACATGAAATGACAAAAGCAAGAAAAAAGCGACAAAAAAAATGAATGTTCCTCTTATTCACTTATGTAAAAGTGGTGTTTTTGTTGTCGCTAACAGACAGAGATAGAAAGTCAGAGCCTCTAAAAATAGCCCCAGCAGCATCGATGTACTTCATGTACTCATCACGAGAGCAGATAAATGGGGAAACACGCTTAAACATGCAAACACACACACACATGAACTCTCAGCCTGAGGTCACGGGGCACCATTATATTAGAGTCCTAATCTCCTAAAAGCAGACAGGATCACCGGCTTTAAGGGTGGATCCTAAAATACAAACCAAAAAACGTGAAGCTTCAGCACAATACCTCTGTACCAGCAGCATGTCAGAGTTATTTTAAGGAGGGAAGAGCGGTAAAAGTGCATCAGACTAAAAATAGACGCATTTAAAAGAACAGGAATGAATAAGCACCAATCACACCGCAGTGATTCAGCGCTGCGGATTTCCAAAATAATGTGATGAGGCAAAGAAAGGAAAAGACGGTGGGATGTTCAAGATGTCCGTAAGTCAGAGGAGAAGTGGAACTATCTAAAGAAAAAGGAAAGAATGACAAATTTTGAAACGTGAAAATAAAAAAGCTGAACATAAAATTACCAAAACAAGACACAAAATAATAAAAATGAGAGAGAAAATGATAAAACCGAAACAGAAAATGACAACAAGACACAAAATGAGAAAAAACGGAAATAAAATGAGAAAAAAATGAGACAAGGAACGACAAAACTGAGACACAAAATGACAAAAGCGAGACACAAAATGACAAAAACAAGACACAAAACGACAAAAATGAGAGAAAATGACTAAAACAAGATACAAAATGACAAAAATGAAACACAAAATGACAAACATAAGACACAAAGGGATCAAAACGTGACAGAAAATGATAAAAATGAGACAGAAAATGACCAAAACAAGACAGAAAATGACAAAATGAGACACAAAATGACAAAAACGAGACACAAAATGATAAAAACGAGACAGGAAATGACCAAAACAAGACAGAAAATGACAAAATGAGACACAAAATGACAAAAACGAGACACAAAATAATAAAAACGAGACAGAAAATGACAAAAACAAGACACAAAACGACAAAAATGAGAGAAAATGACTAAAACAAGATAAAAATGACAAAAACGAAACAATGACAAACACAAGACACAAAGGGATCAAAAGGCGACAGAAAATGATAAAAAATGAGACAGAAAATGACAAAACAAGACACAAAATGACAAAAATAAGAACGAAAATGACCAAAACAAGACAAAAAATGACAAAACAAGATACAAAACGAGAAAAAAGGAAATAAAATGAGAAAAACGAGACGAGAAACAACAAAACTGAGACACAAAACGACAAAACTGAGACACAAAATGACAAAAATGAGAAACAAAACGACAAAACTGAGAGACAAAACGACAAAACTGAGAGACAAAACGACAAAAGTGAGACACAAAATGATCAAAACAAGACACAAATGACAAAAATGAGACACAAAATGACTGAAACAATACACAAAATGAAAAACCCTGCTGTGAAACTGTCCCCAGAAGACATGACGTTCTGTCTATTAGACGTTGCTCCTTTATTTAGTTTTATTTAATCTTTGGCAGCTGAGGCCAAAGAGCTCAACCTGACATCCATCTGTCTGAGGCGCCGACTTCCAAAACATTAACTTGTAAGTGTTTTATGGATTTTATTGATTCGGACGCTTCAATTAGCTTCATTTTACATCTCCAGGCA
The DNA here is from genome assembly GCF_021347895.1 of Acanthochromis polyacanthus. Taxonomy (NCBI): domain Eukaryota; kingdom Metazoa; phylum Chordata; class Actinopteri; family Pomacentridae; genus Acanthochromis; species Acanthochromis polyacanthus. Next base: position 40,122,177 of record NC_067113.1, on the reverse strand, counting down.
GTCACTTTGTGGAGTCAGAAATCTACGCCTAAGAATTTATTAAGGTGTGAATCATCAGCGGACGATCGCTCATGACCCAATCAATCAATTAAGGCCAAACGAGTCATTAGAGCTTCGAGTATTTTTAGCATAACGGTCCCCAAACTGTGACTCACACCACAATTAGTGTTTATTTTACCAACGTAACGCCTTTTATCAGAGGCAGAAACAACAAAAAGCCATCAGATTTTCAACCTTCTGACAGTCCTCGAGCTAATCGTGGTGAATCCATGAGCAGAATTATTCCAATCTAATCTTTAAATTGAGATATTTTAAATTTAATAAAAAGCTCTTTCCTCATTATCATCAAACATCGAATAAAGCAAAACACAAAATGATAATAATAATAAATAAAACACAAGCGAGACAAAAAGAAATCACAAAACGACAAACACGCGAGACAAACGACAAAAGCTGGACAAAAGAACAACAAAAACAAGACAAAATGTTACAAAAATGAGACACAAAGTGACAAAACAACAATGAGCGATCTAGTATTTTACTTTAAGAAACGGACAAACGACAAAAACGAGACAAAAAAATTACACAAATGACGCAAGACCAAAAATGACAAAAGCGAAAACAAAAAGTAGAACAACACAAGCGAGACAAAGGCAAACATAAAACGAGAAAAACAATAAAAAACATCGAATAAAGCCAAACAAAAGACAAGAAGGCAAAAAACACAAGATAGACAAAAAGGAAACACAAAACGACAAAAACGAGAAACAAAACAACAAAAGTCAGACAAAAAAACAACAAAACAAGACAAAATGTTACAAAAATGAGACACAAAATGAAAAAACCGAGACAAAAACGACAAAAAATGAGACAAGACAACATGAAAGAAAACAAAATGGACAAACGACAAATACGAGACAAAAAATGACACAAATGATGCACAAAACAATGAATAAAGAAACGCACAAAATGACAAAAAATAAGATGAGAAACACAAGGGAGACAAAAGGAAAGACAAAACGACAAAAACGAGAAACAAAACAACAAAAAAATGAGACAGTCAGAGAAAAAAATAACAAAAATGAGACAAAATATTACAAAAATGAGACACAAAACGACAAAAGAACAATCTAGTATTTTACTTTATGATCTAAACAACTTGTCATGGTCTAGAAATGATTTTAAATTTATAGTTTTGCTGGTTTATAATCTGCAGTTAATGTCTTCTGTGTGATTTTTCCACTTCGAGGGCCGGATTGGACCGTCTGGAGGACCACTTTTGGCCCGCGGGCCTCATGTTGGACACCTCTACTTTATGGCATTATAACATAATATCTCAGAGTTCTCCCTAATCATGGTTGTGCAGGACTTTTAATGGTGGTGAAAAGTGAGCCAAGCTGAAGCTGAAGTTTTTAAAATGAGGATATCTATGATGTATCTGATGCTAATGAGGGAAACGTGTCCGGAGAGGAGATGAAACCGGAGTTGCTGCTCTCTGATCCCGGTTCTAACACCACCTACTATCTTTCTCTACAATATAATCCTGCCTCTCGCTCTTCCTCCTTCTGTCTCCCAGTCTTCCTCCGCTCTTTCTTCTCGGATCTTCTTCTTTCTTTTCTCCTCCTCTTCCTCCCTCACGCTCCCGTCATCCTCTGCTCTTCTTTCTTTCTCGTCCCCTCTCCTCTCCTTATTTTCAGCCTCCTCCTCCTTGCAGAGGTGGGTTGTCGGCGTCGCCATGACAACGGCACAGCGGGCGCATCGGCAGCTCATCCAGTAATTATACCGGAGGAGAATCTGCTCCGTGTACGAGCAACTTTACAGCGAATGCAGTAAATGTGGGACGGCAGCGCGGTCCTACACGCATGCGGTGAAAATACACGCTTTAATTACACGGCCTACACGCTGGGAATGATGTCATCTCTGCCCTTCTTCACATTTCTCCTAAACACAGACTTCATATCCTTGGACTGCTTGTGTAATTGTGCAAAATCCAGGTGATTAAGGTGGGAGGTAAACAGGATTTTCATTACGGCGCGCTCATGTAATTTCCTCCTCTGCTGCAGACGTTTAACCCGTTTTCTGAAAAGCCCAGAGCCTCGTCGTGGACACAGTCAGAGCAAAAAGTAAGAACAAAAGTAATAGCCGCGAAAATAAAAGGCAGCTGCAAGTGGGAGGAATCGGATTTAACATCTTCTGACTCTGGAAGATGTTGTGATTACGTGGGTGAAGCTGGTTGACAAAAGAGACAATCGCACCAGTGTGGGTTTAATCTGAACCCTGGAAAACCCACTGCTGCAGAAACACAAAATCAGTTGGATTTCTTGGAAATATTGCTTTCTGTCATTCATATATATTTGCAAAAACAGATAACTCGTTTTTATACATTTACAGAAACCTTTTTTTTATTGTTTACTTGAGATAATATCAATCAAACTGAAGTTGAGTGGATTTGACTCAGTAGAAAATACATGACAAAACAGAAAAAAATAAATAATTTCAGGTAAACAATAAAAAATACGTTTTCTGAAAATGTATTTAAAAAATGGAGTTATCTGTTTTTGCAAATAAACTTCTATTTTTTTGTAGATTTTTTCTATATTTGATGTTTTTGCTCATTTTCTTTTATATTTGGGTGTGTATATTATTATTATTTAGAGTTTTTAGTTTAACTTAATTTTTTGCTATTTTTTTCTATATTATACAAAAAATTGCATTATTATGTAGATTTTTTAGTTTTATTTATTTGCTGTTTTGTCTATATTTGTCTTTTCTATATTTTTTCTTTTTTTGCTCATTTTATTCTATATTTGGGTTCATATATTATTATTATTATTTATACTTTTAGTTTTATTTTAAATTTTTTCACATTTTTGTTTTGTATTTGGGTTTATATATATGTGTGTGTGTTTAATTTTTGCATTTTTTTCTATATCTGATTAATATTCTTTTTCATTTTAATTTTTTGAACATTTTTTCGGACAATTTTTTGTCCGAACAACTCCAAATCTAAAAGACAAACAACTTAGGTATAAGAAGCATAACGGAAGATATTTTTGTTCATTCCTCATTTCTCTAAAAATGATGTGCATTCAGCAGCAGAGAACAGATCCCACATCTTCCATTTGAAGCAGTCAGATGCCTTCGTGAACACAGACAGCGGTTTCACACTGGTCTTTAAATAAAGCTACGTCTGGCATGGTGTGAAATGACCTCCTTGCGGTTCCCTGTTGAGCTGAGTAGCAGCACAAAGAGGGAACTTCATGCTAAAAAGACACCACAACTAATCGAGCTATTAAACTGAATCCTACAACGTCGCTATTTGGTTTTATAATCTGCTTTTCTTACAGATTATACGATAGAAGAATAAAAATAACAGTTCTGTCCAACCCTCCTACTCCACCTGAAATCGGCTGTGACACATCAGGATATCAGTCACTGGACGGCATCAGCAGACGACATTATGACCTGGTATGAATTCTCTTAGATGCTTTCTGTTTACAAAAGTCTGTCAATTACAGAAGCTTAGTCTCCGGTGCCACGTCAGCATTCTGTTAAATCCCTCCATTGATTCATTACACGGAGGCTGTCCAAGCATAAGTCAGAGACAATCAGGTTTTCTCCTTCCTATTTGAGCTATTTTTCTGTCTAATAGCGTTTAGGTTGTTTTCACTTCGTACAGTGATGCATTTGACTTAAACTCATTCAGATTAGTCCAGTACAGTCATCCTGCAGTGTGTGGGGTTAGTTGGGGCTTCGCATATGAAAGTAGTAATTTCCTGACGAGTTATTATCCATAAACGTTGCAAACTTTCTCTCTCATTTTGCCTTCCTGGGTGTTTTAGTTTAAGAACCTACCACTATCTGTGTATCTGTGGAGCAAACAAGCAGCTGGAGGGATCATATCCTCCTGTTTCTGCTCAGTAAATGTGATAAATATCTCTTGATCTCTGTAGGGGTCAATACTCATTATCCAGCCGGACTTAAAGGAGGAAAAGATACAAACCACCGGAGTACATAAAAGACGTGTGAGATTAGCCTCGATTGAGACTTCGCATCCGGGTGCAACAACAAATTCAACAAAAGTCTGTTAAATGCTCTCTTGTAAGCGATACTTTTGAGGGACCATCCATTTACATGATTTGGCCGAAAACACTGGCCTTACAGAAACACCTGGAGTTGTTGGAGTGCAGCTCCCTTACGTTTTCAATCAGAAGCTAACTTCAATGTCGTCTCTTTTATCTAGAATGAGAACATGTTTCAGCATCATTTCTTACAGATCAAATTATGTGTTCAGGTATCTACAACCTGGATTTTACTCAACACTTTTCAAAACACCTGCGCCCAACATGGGGCTCGAACCCACGACCCTGAGATTAAGAGTCTCATGCTCTACCGACTGAGCTAGCCAGGCCACGTTCATTCAAAAAGTAATGTTACTTTTTTTAATCTACTAAAAAGTTTATTGTTTTTCATTTTATGGTAGCAGGCTGACAATATTTAATGTTTTTAAAATAGAGTTTAATTTTTTTGGAGTTTTCAGTCACATAAGAATACCACATTAAAGAGAAAAGGAGTTCAGCTGCTCTGTGCTCATAAAATCTAAATGAAAATATGCAAACCAAACTTTCTTAAGATTTCTTCTGGAGCAGCACTACTGCCTTAAATAATCATTTATTTTTGTCATGATGAAGTTCTACTAAATCTTTAGGGGAGAATTGTGAGGACGTTCTATGACTTCAGCAGCACCTTTAACACCACTGAGCTGCATGGGAGCATCCATCCATATATAGTCTATCTATCCATCTATAGTCTATCTACAGTATCTATCTATCTATAGTCTATCTATCTATCTATCTATCTATAATCTATCTATCCATCTAGTCTATCCATCTACCTATAGTCTATCTATCTATCTATCTATCGTCTATCTATCCATCTATCTATAGTCTATCCATCCATCTATAGTCTATCCATCTACCTATAGTCTATCCATCCATCCATCCATCCATCTATCCATCCATCCATAGTCTATCTATCATCTACCTATAGTCTATCTATCTATAGTCTAACTATCCATCTATAGTCTATCCATCTACCTATAGTCTATCCATCCATCCATCCATCCATCCATCCATCTATCCATCCATCCATAGTCTATCTATCATCTACCTATAGTCTATATATCTATAGTCTAACTATCCATCTATAGTCTATCGTCTATCCATCCATCTATCCATCCATCTATCCATCCATCTATAGTCTATCTATCTATCTATAGTCTAACTATCTGTATAGTCTATCATCTATCTATCTATCTATCTATCTATCTATCTATCTATCTATCTATCTGTGATTCAGCTTCAGCTCACCCACTCACATGATTACCTCAAATAAAGTTCCACAAAACAAGAATTTCAGATCACTTAAACTGAAATCTAACATCAGCGCTAATGCACGTGATACTTGCAAAAGAAGTTGCCAAAGAAAGTTTATTTCTCAGAACATTCCTGTACTTCTCAGTTCTGCGTAACATCTAAATTTAAAGACTTAACATTTCACAACATCCTGACAGCTCCCCAAGAAAAAGTCAGAGTCAGGCTTGACAAGCCCACAGCAGACAGAGCCGCTCCAAGAAATGCCAAGAAACGATTTATTTCAGCATTTGTTGACAGGAAAAGCCATGATATGACGCACTACACAGGTGTTAATCCTTGTCTGGATCCACTCACAGAACATCTCCGAGGTTTCACTCACCTGTAGCCGAGAAGCCGGTGAAACCAACGCACTTTTTTCACCCTCCTCCTCCTCCTTCCTGTCTGTCCACCTGCTCCAGCGTTTATCATATTTACGCTCAAAGGTTTTCTCACTTGTTCTGTCGCTAAAATCCTCGTGAAAGAAATACATTCCAGAGTGGACCGAATCCACCGGCAGCTTCCAGTCACAGCACAGCTCAGGTAATTATGCCAATCAACATGACGGGCAAAGGGAGACCTGACACCAGACATCTGAGCTCCGTGCTGTGTAACAATGTGTGTGTGTGGGTGTGTGTGTATGTGTGTGTGTGTGTGTGCGCGTTCTGATTCAGTTCTGATACCATTCAGTTATAATTTCACTTGAGATTACACCTGGTTGTAGTTGAGGCTTGTGGACGGTATAAACAGCAGTGAAATGACAGTAATGAAGAACTAATGCAGCCAGATGAAGTATCCATTAAAGAAACAATAGTGTGTGAGAGCAGCGGTGTCCAATGAACTATGACACTGGATCCACGACGCCTCTCATCAATCCTCAACCCTCTTCTGGTCCTGCCTCTTCTTGCTAGACTAAAAGGCAACGGCGTAATAAATCCAGAAATATTAAAGACAGGTATAATAGGCTGTGTAGACCTCCTGTCCACCACTGAAAGCATCTTTCAGTTCCTCAGATCTCGATCAGCAACTGTGAGGCAACCAGGAAAATGTAAACTATCCATGGGGACCCCACCTTGCAACTTCCAAGAGGTGAAGTCTTGCTGCCTGATGTTACAGAACACCTTCATACAGTGGGGGAAATAAGTATTTGATCACTGACCAACCAGCAAGAATTCTGGCTCTCACAGACCTGTTAGTTTGTCTTTAAGAAACCTTCCTATTCTCCACTCATTACCTGTTTGAACTGATTACCTGCATAAAAGACACCTGTCCACACACTCAATCAATCAGACTCCAACTAACCCACCATGGGCAAGACCAAAGGACAAAATGGTAGATCTGCACAAGGCTGGGAGGAGCTACAGGACAATAGACAACTATTGGCGCAATTATTAGAAAATGGAAGAATCTGACTGGCAATCTCCCTCAGTCTGGGACTCCATGTAGGACTAGTTAAACCAGTCTACTACCAACCTAGGACAAGTTAAGCCAGTCTACTACCAACCCAGGACAAGTTAAGCCAGTCTACTACCAACCCAGGACTACTTAAACCAGTCTACTACCAACCCAGGACTACTTAAACCAGTCTACTACCAATCCAGGACCAGTTAAACCAGTCTACTACCAACCCAGGACTAGTTAAACCAGTCTACTACCAACCCAGGACTAGTTAAACCAGTTTACTACCAACCCAGGACTAGTTAAACCAGTCTACTACCAACCCAGGACTACTTAAACCAGTCTACTACCAACCCAGGACTACTTAAACCAGTCTACTACCAAACCAGGACTACTTAAACCAGTCTACTACCAACCCAGGACTAGTTAAACCAGTCTACTACCAACCCAGACTAGTTAAACTAGTTTACTACCAACCCAGGACTAGTTAAATCAGTCTACTACCAACCCAGACTAGTTAAACCAGTCTACTACCAACCCAGGACTACTTAAACCAGTCTACTACCAAACCAGACTAGTTAAACCAGTCTACTACCAACCCAGGACTACTTAAACCAGTCTACTACCAACCCAGGACTATTTAAACCAGTCTACTACCAAACCAGACTAGTTAAACCAGTTTACTACCAACCCAGGACTAGTTAAACCAGTCTACTACCAACCCAGACTAGTTAAACTAGTTTACTACCAACCCAGGACTAGTTAAACCAGTCTACTACCAACCCAGACTAGTTAAACCAGTCTACTACCAACCCAGCACTAGTTATACCATTTTACTCCCAACCCAGGACTAGTTAAACCAGTCTACTCCCAACCCAGCACTAGTTATACCATTTTACTCCCAACCCAGAACTAGTTAAACCAGTCTACTCCCAACCCAGGACTAGCTATACCAGTCTACTAGCGCTCGATTTAGACGGTCAACAGGTTGCCGCGAGCGCCAGGAATCATGGGAGGTTGATGATATCATACAAAGTGGCTGCTTCCATGAAGAAAACAAGATAGGCGGTTCAGCTCGATCGAGCGCTCGATTTAGACGGTCGCCAGGTCGCCAATTGCGACTAAAAACGTCGCAAATAGGCAACTGTTGGCTGCCACTTTGTATGATGTCATCAACCTCCCATGATTCCTGGCACTCGCGGCGACCTGGTGACCGTCTAAATCGAGCGCCGGTCTACTCCCAACCCAGCACTAGTTAAACCAGTTTGAATGAACCAGGTGGAGTCAGCAGGAACTACACAATATTCGGCAGGCGGTTCTGTGCTGCGGCTGATCAAAAATAAAGCCTGTCATCATATTGTTTTCCTTAGTTATAAGGTCAAATGAATGTGTATATCTTCATACAGCACAAATATTCATCCAAAAATAGCATTAATAATTAATCAAAGTCACCATATTGGATGAAAACACCGCCTTAAAAGGGATTCTATTTAGTTTTTTTTTTTTTTTTTTTTTTTTTTTAAGGCAGAAGGGTTTCAGGGTGGTATTTTAACTAGCCATCCTTCCCTTCTCCTTCCCCCCCTTCATTCCCTTACAGGTGAATCTGCTGTATTTTTGGAACATTACGTAAGAGATAACCTGGCAAGGACAACCTGAGAAACACATGCAGACACACAAGTACATGAGCTCATGCTTTACATGTGCACGTGCACACAAAGACACGCTAATTTCCTCGGTTTTATACAGAGAGGCATGCAGCTGGATGCTTGTGCAGCTCAGAGTTGGACTAATATGGAGATTTAAAGGCCAGCGAGACCAACACGTTTTTAGCCCTTTTATGCCGATAGTGAATTTAATTCTCGACGGCACGGGGGTAAAAGCTCAGGTACCACATTTCAGAGGACTTAAAGGCTTTCCTCGAAGGCCAAAAACAAAATTGCGGGAATAGTAATGGAATTAATGCACATTATCTACTAATAAAACACATTTTGGACACAGAAGGTTCTCCAAAAAAGGGCAGGAAAGATATTTAACGGTGCAGCAGATTCTAAAATGGAAACGTCTCTTGCTTCACTGGACTGTTCGTTCTCAGTATGTCTGTGAAGGAAGCTTTGAGTTTCCACATCACGCTTTTGTAAGTCCAACATTGGCTCATGATCGGTGTCAAAGCGAGTTGTGACGCTACAAATTGTGCTCATACAACACAAGTTAAATTGTGGTTTCAACGAGGCTTAAACATCCAGCATTGAAGCGATATTTCTCAGTAAAATGGGACCTAAAATGATTCAGTATTGAATGTGTGTGAGACACTTTCCACTCTGTATGACCTCTAACTTTATTAGTCGAGCAATCCTAAGCGTCTGCAGATGTGAAGCAGGATCATGTCTCTCTCTATTTACTTTAACTTCATTTTCACGGCGAGCCTCCAATAACGACTTTACCCACTGACACAGGATGATGTGTCAGCTGCACCGTGAACATTACAGATGGCTATCTTAGGCTTTAAAAGGACACACATGGATGTAAAAGCAGAGCTCATGTGGAGCGCGAACATAAGCACGGACAGTTGAGGACACTCCAGTTAATGGCCGACCGTCAGCACGTCCTTCATTCCGTACAATCCAACAAACGCCTGCTCTTTCTTCTGTTGCTCCATTACTGCTTCTTTATCTCCCTCCTTTCAATCTCAATCCAATTTTTCTCCTTTAATTCTCTCCTTCTCGTTCCCTGCCTCTATGTGGGTCAGAGTGGAAGCCTCGTTCGCTGCTGCTGGTGACACAGCATCCCAGAGTGTGTACATGTGTGTGCATGTTAGTGCGAGGGACACGATAGAGACGTGGACAGGTCATGTCTCTGCAGGCCTCAGATCATCTGATGTGACAGTCAAAGGCTGATCGCCGCATGCGAGCAGCTCTAGAAACACATTCAGAAAGTCAAACAGGCAAGATGGCAGAGAGTCAAGAGGTCTTCAGAGTCTCATGACATTGGCTGTCATTTAGAAGACATATACAGATAAAGGACAAACCTGAGTAAGGATACAGACGTATTTCCTCGCTCTAAACTCGTCCCAAAGCCTCTTCTCTCTCTGCTCTTCGTGGCCTTTTTTAAAAAACTTGTTTGACCATTATTTTACCAGGTAAAAATGTTTGAGAACCAGTTCTCATTTGCAAACATGATGTGGGAAAGAGGCACCAGCAGGAACAAATACGGGAGGTCCTCTGTTTACGACGTCCTCGACCTACGGTGCTTCGTCACTACATTGGTACTGGTTACGTGGAACTAGTTGACAAGCAGAGCAGATGAATACGTCGTCACGCGGCGCTATAAGACGGCTATGTCTCCATTCTCTGGTTGTACACCACCTTGGATTGTGCTACATTTTCTAAATTTTTGCCCTTCATTATTGCTCCCAAGCATAAGTCAGACTCTTCTGATGCTTGGAAGAAAAGGAAAGCCGTCTCCATCCAACTAGCTAAACTCGTGCTTGCAAAATGAATCATGAGTCGTACCAAACTTGACTTCTTTACTGTGATTCTTTATACCTCAGCTTACGTTGGTGCTCCGTTCCTAATGATTGGTGTAAGTCCATTTTAGTCGTAAGTCGGAACTCCAGAGAAAATGTAAACAAAGCCGTTATGTGCATCACGATATCGATCAGTTCTTCATAAAATAAAAGTCATGAATACCAACGACTTTCATGCATGTACAAATCATTTTACAAGATAACAGAACATGTTCCACGGTTTTTAAAATTTGATCTTATAATGTCGATGTTCGTCTGTGTTCCAAACATTTTATTACGTCTAATTTCACTTCCATCGTGTGTTGTCATTAACCCTTTACGCTTCAGTGCGTAGTAGGTGTATCGCCGGCGGTACACCTACTAATTTGCATAGGAATTTCAAGAATGTCCGACGGCTGCAAACACGATTATACAAACACTATACACCGATGGAAAGCTTAGATTCTCATGAATCCGCCGGTATAAACCACTTTCAGATGCGATTGCCTCAGCGGGTGAGAAAAACACATTTGTCCGACAAAAACAAATATTCATCCATCCGTTCTCTATACACGGCTTCAACGCACACAGCGTGACTCACATTTCCGGGTTCATTATTACACACAGAAAAAAGATTCCACAAAAAAACGGCCATAATCCAACCTTTTACATCCAGATGACACAAGCCAGTAAACTATTTTGTCCAAAACATGTCCTGAAGTCGGTATAAAATCCACGAATCGGTCGTTTTCAAGGAAAAGCACCTCGCGATGCCCGTCCAATATTCCCTGTATTTTTCGTAATTTTTTTTATTTAAAAATAGAATATTAGCGATTTTTTTTGTACTGAAAACGGCTGGAATTGACTGAAGCTTAAAGGGTTAAGGCAGGATTATCTGTGCAATTTTACTTTGAAAAATCCTTTATATAGAAGTTGTCTGTTGACAGTTATCACTTCCTGTCCGCTATTTTGATGTTTAGCTTTACACATGTACGTGCTTTTCTGGATGCACGGCTCTCTACTTTGTAAGTGCTACAGCGACAATGTCGGAATTAACTTTATTTTTGGACTTACTGGTTAAGTAAAAAGGATTTATTTACATGTATTTATGTTGTTTTATTCTGTTTTTGTTGCAGTTTTCACTCTTTGTAATGTTTATCAAGATTCACAGTAAAGAAGTCAAGTTTGCTGTGACTCACGATTCACTTTACAAGCACGAGTTTAGCTAGTTGAAGCACTGCCATCAGAGGAATCAGGCTTACACCTGGGAGCCATAATGAAGGGCAAAAAGTTAATGAATGCAGCACAATCCAAGGTGGAGTACAACCAGAGAATGGAAACAAAGCCGTCATATAGCGCCATGTGACGACGTATTCATCCGCTTGCCAACTAGTTCCACGTAACCAGTTCAGACGTCGTAGATCGAGGATGTCGTAAACCGAGGACCTCCTGTACATAAATTAAAGACGCATCGATATTCGTTTTATAATCGAATCATTAGGTGCCGAAAGATTCCCACCCCTAGTCAGAAATGAGTGCTCTGGGAATCTCTCCTGTGTGTTTTTTCCGGGTTAAATTAAAAGGACAAACCAAACTAGTAGGTCAGAAAGCTCTATCAGGCATCACTGTGTGGCTTCTTGCCTCAATCTGACCCCGAGACACACAAAAACAAGCTCAGAAACACACCGGAACACGACGGCACATAACTGACAATAGCAGGAAGAAATCGACACACAGCAGACACACAGCAGACACACAACAGACACACAACAGACACACAACAGACTCACAGTGAGCTGCACACAGCTAATTTATTATCAATCTACACAGAACTGTTTCTTATCTGCGCACACTCTGAGATAATCGCACACAAACGCTTCCCATCGGCGTGCTCGAGACCCCCCGACGTGTCCGTGTCGTGTTTGCACATGTGTGTAGGGGGCAGGGTGTGAAGTGTGTGGTTGTCATGGAAACCCCACTCGGACTTCCTTTCCAGTTTTATCTGAGCTCGCAGCATTCCTCCCCGTGTCTGTCCGTCTTCCTCTCCGTCTGTCTGTCTCTGAGGTAAAGCCTTTCTCCTCGTCTGTCTGAGCAGTTTTCAGCCTCCGAGCAAAAGCAGCTCTACTCTGTTTGGATGTGCAGTCGCTAACCATCCTCCAGCCTGACTGATTTCACCCAGCTGTCCCTCCACCCACCGATTATCTACCGAACGAAACGAATAACGCACCTGTGTACCATGAAAACTATAAACCTGCGCTGTTGGCACAATGAGCACACGTACGGCAGGATCAGATTTCCTGACGCTCGTGTTTGCAGATGGCCACCGTGTGAGATTCTCCACGGTCTCGCCGTGACCTGGATAGGACACATGTGAGAGCAAACATTGAATTTTGATCATGACCTGTGCAAAGGTGAGCAGCCAGAGAGGCAGGAGTCGGGATCAGAATCATAACAGAGCATGACCTCGTCTTGTCAGATCAATTCTGACACGGCGGTATTTCTGTCAGGCGTGATGCAGAATTAGTAGGGCTGGCCCGAATAGTGGTTTCTGACCTCCGAATATTCGGGCCCTATTAAAGAGGAATATCCGAATATTCATTCCGCCCCGTAACGTCCGATGGGGATATGGGGGGGGGGGGGGGGGGGCCTTGTGGCGGAGACGGCCCGAATTTTCGGATCTGTTCGTCTGCTCTCCGGGGTCCAAATTTTGCCTTTGTTTTGTCTTTAGTTAAACTGAAGAATTCCCAAACAGCGGAGGTCTTCGGCATCTCTTTCCGGGCAAATCTCCCTCTCTGTCCTGGAACTGTGGCCGCAAACAAAACAAAACAAGATATTCGGATACCAAAATTAATATCCGGATACCGCCGTAGCGAACAAATATTTGGATATTCGTGTCCAGCCCTAAGAATTAGTCGATAAATTACACAATGATACACCAGGGTTTCCTCTTTGAAGACGCCATAGACCTTTTCATACTTGACAGATCGTAGCATTAAAAACAATTATTCACACATGAATCAATGCTGGTATCTGGTAAACCTTCTTTTAGTAATACACTGTCTCTGCGATAACAAAAATGAAATTAGTTGTTAAAAAAATGGATGTAAACTTCTCAATTTCAACATTATTACTTGATTATTTTAAAGAAGAACACCCACATTTTCTTAAATTAGTTATTAAATACAGAGAGTCCTCGACTTACGTCAGAGTTCCGTTCCTACAGATCAACATAAGTCGGCTTTAGCCATAAGTCGAAACTCCGGAGAAAATGTAAACAAAGCCATTCTGTGCATCACGGTATCAATCAGTTCTTTGGAAAAGTCATGAATATCAACGACTTTAATGTTGTATCGTTCTTGTTGTAAGCGTTAAGGGACCAAAACAGAAGTTATGTTATTCATTACATATATTTTTGTTTTAATTAATTGACTATCGGAATTCTTTTCAGCCAAATATCGGAATCAGTATCGGCCTCAAAAAATCCATATCAGTCGAGCCCTATCAAACACAAGAATTTCTTCTGGTAATATAAAAACAGAAAGTCATTTGACAAACCTATAACCCCAGACTAATGCTTTATCAGACTTAATTAATCAATAATTAATGTAATGTTAGACAAATTAATGTGTTAATAATTAGTTATCATCTCGGTTAAACATTTTTAAATGACAAAAATATGAATAAATGCTTTATCAAGGAATTAATTTGTGCTCTTCAGAGTCTGTTTGGCTGTTTCTATCTCTCTCTACATGAGTTTGACTCTGACTGAAGTGGGTTTTTTCTCTTTAATAAGTATAATATAATTAATTACAGTCTACTTTCTCTTCCCTGTTGCCTCTGACAGGGAGTGGGTGTGTGAGAGCAGCTGCAGTCGGGTACACGATCAACTCTTATTAGATAACCGCCTTAACGTGCACGCTTAGACTGAAGTTAACATGCAGCCACTTCTGGACAAAGTTCCTGTGAAAGTGACCAAGAAGAACCCACAAAGTAACACTCAGAAAAAGGCGAACGATCACAGCTTGGAGAGAAAAACACGAAGAGGAGACACTGAAACTGCGCAAGCAAAGAGAGTGGAAATATGAGTTTGAGAGACAAAAGATGACATATATATTCTAAACAGTTTTGCTATTTGCTTCACTGTGTTAAATTATTCGGTTTAACATATGGGATTGTAAATTTTAATGTCTGATTTTGATCTGGTGATGAAACAAAACAAGAAATTTGAAGACGTGATCAAACTGTGATTGACAGTTTGAGTATTTTCTAACCGTTCTCAGGCTAAACGGTTCATAGGCGACAATCGCTCGTTAATTAAAGCTCTACGCAAAGAGGAGACGACCATGGAGAAAACAATGTAGCAGAGAGGAAGACAGTAGTTAGACAGAATAATGGAAAAATGGTTAACATAGCTGAAATAACGTATAAATGGTCACTAAATGTTCTTGATAAATGTTCGAAATAGTTAGCTAAAAGGCTAAAAGTTTCAATAATTTGAAATGTTTCGCTTCAAAAATGGATAAACGGTTGCTAAAAGTTGCCAATAAATGTTCAAAATAGTCAGCTAACAGGCTAAAAGCTTCAACAATTAAAACTATTTATTAGTTTAAATAACAGATAAATGGTCGCTAAAAGTTGTCAATAAATGTTCGAAATAGTCAGCTAAAAGGCTAAAAGTTTCAAATAATTCTAACTATTTAGTTTAAATAACGGAAAAATTGTTGCTAAATGTTGTCGATAAATGTCCGAATAGTTAGGTAAAAGGCTAAAAATTAGTGATAAACAATTATAGTAGTTAGCTAGAACAATAGATAAATGGTTAGCGTGGCTAAAATAACATATAAAGAAATTATAACACACTGTAAATTTTTGATAACTCACTACATTAGATCATAATAAAAATGACATTATTAAAACTGGACTCATGCAAAACATGAAAACATTCACATCACATTGTTGTTGTGTTTTTGTCTGTGTGTGTGTGTGTGTGTGTGTGTGTGTGTGTGTGTGTGTGTGTGTGTGTGTGTGTGTGTGTGTGTGTGTGTGTGTGTGTGTGTGTACTTGGTTCTGCTATCTCAGTGGGGACTTTGACCTGACTCCACGCTATCTCGGTGGGGACTCGTGTCACGGTGGGGACCAAAAATGAGGTGCAAAAAAGTTTCTTTAGGGTTAGGCATTGTTTTGGTCTGGGTTAAGGTTAGGGTTGGGTTAGGGTTAGGGGTTAGATATGAATGGGAGTCAATGGTGTGTCCCCATGGGAATAGCAGAACCAGACGTGTATGTGCGTGTGTGTGTGTGTGTGTGTGTGTGTGTGTGTGTGTGTGTGTGTGTGTGTGTGTGTGTGTGTGTGTGTGTGTGTCCGGCTATGACGCTGGATACAGGAAGCCTGAGTCTTTCCCTCTGACCTTCCTCCCTCTATTTATAAGCATTGCCTCTCCCTCTCTCTTAATAACATTTCTATTTCACCCTTTAAACGCTGTTCTCTTCATCCTCTGAATTCAACCTTTTTGATTGTATCGGGCTCCACATTCCACACTGTTTACACCAAGTACGTCATACTCATTCTCACACTGTCGTATCAAGTTGTAGCACAACAAAAACTGTTTTTTTAGTAGTCTTAATGCGCCTTCTAACATCCTGTAGCCACACTAGCTGCATGGCTCTGCGGATGGTGATGGTGGTCGACTGCTCTGGTCCAGGTGGATGGATTTCAACTGCAGAAGTTCCTCTAGCGCCACCAGGAGGACCAGACTTTTGGTTTTCTTTTTTGTCACTAAAAGTTGTCAATAAATGTTCGACGTAGTTAGCTAAACGGCTAAAAGCTTCACTACTTATAATTATTTAGATTAAATAACGGATAAATGATTACTAATAGCTGTTGATAAATGTTCAAAATAGTTAGCTAACAGGCTAAAAGCTTCACTACTTATAACTATGTAGCTTAAATAATGGATAAATGGTCATTAAAAGTTGTCAATAACCAACTTAAATAGCTAGCTAAAGGCTAAAAGTGAGTCATAAACAGTTACAGTAGTTAGCTAACAGGCTAAAAGTTTCAATAATTATAACTATTTAGCCTAAATAACGGATAAATGGTCACTAAAAGTTGTCAATAACCAACTTAAATAGCTAGCTAAAGGCTAAAAGTGAGTCATAAACAGCTACAGTAGTTAGCTAGAAGATAATAAAATGAATAAATGGTTAATGTAGCTGAAATAACACATAAACAGTCGTAAATAGTTAGCTAAAAGGCTAAATGTGATTTTGGACGGCAGAGGTTCTGCTTTGGTCTAACTTCTAATTGACCAAAATATTACAGGTAGGCTCATTACTGTAAAATGGCAATTATCTTCATGTTTCCCTTAGATTTCAACCCATTCCCTTCACTGGACATGAGGAGGTCTGACTGTGACTGTCCTTCACTTCACTCCTCCACTGGCCTACATTGTTTCTCCTCTGGGGGAGAACAAGGAGGAGATTAGAGAGGAAGGGAGGAGAAAGTGAAGCAGAGAGGAGACGAGAGACAGAGCGAGAGGAAAGGGAGAGGGATGAAGTGTGAGAAGAGAGAGAGGGAGTGAAGGAGAGAGCATCTGTAGGCGGTCTTGGCTTTGCCCAAAGGCCTTGGCTTCTCTCCTCGTCCTCCTCCTCCTCATCATCATCATCATCATCTCTCCTTCACACTTTCACTCTCTCCTGCTCTCTCTCCTTCCCCTCCTCATCCTCATCGACCTCTCTGTTCACATCTTCATCCCTCCATCCACCCACCATTTACTTTTCATCTCCTTTTTGTCTCACTCGCGTTTTTGGTTCGAATTCAGAGAGAATTCAAATTTATTCAATCGACACGAAGCAGCAGATTCACCGGAGGAATCATGTTGGCTGGTGAAACAATGAAGCCACATAAAGGCACATTTCTGCAACATAAACGCTCATTTTCTCTGACATTTGTCTCATCTTTGCTTTCAGCATGTGAACTGCTGCATAATTCTACATGTTAGGCTCTATAAGAAGTTTTAAAATAATTAGTGTTGGTTGAACCGGCTAACGTATTTTAACTTCCTTAGTCGTAAAGACACGTAAAATGCTTGGATTTAGCTTTTATCCATCACAGAATATTACATGTTATTATTTTGACATTATACAAAAATCATATAAAAACAAATGGATTGAGTATTTAAATGTTAATATTATATTAAACAGCCTCACTGCTACATTTATTGGTCCATTAACCCTGCAAGACCCAAATATAGAGAAAAAAATGAACAAAAAAAATAAAAATAGAATAAAAAATCAAATAAATGAATTACATAAATATATATATATATATATACACACATATATTATCATGCATTTTTTGAATTATATTTTCTTTATTTTTGTTCATTTTTTCCCCTCCTTCTCTCTATTTAAAGATAGATAGATCTAGACAGGAAAAAATGAACAAAAAATAAAGAAAATAAAATTTTAAAAATGCATATATATATATAATTATTATTTTAGTAAAATATATGTAAAATATATAAAATATAATATATATATTATTATTTTAGTAAAATATATGTAAAAATATATATTATATATATCATTATATGAAATGAGTAAAAATATATACAAATGAAATAAAATAAAAAGCATTTATTGTATTTTAATATATTTTTACATTTACATATATTTTTTATATTTTGGTAACATATATAAAATTCAATATATATTTTTTGCTAATTTTTTTTCTGTATATACACATACATATACACATATATGTATAAATATATATGTGTGTGTGTGTGTGTGTGTGTGTATGTACGCATGTATGTAAAATTTAAAATAATAAAATAAACCGATAATTAAAAAAATTAAAGCAAAGTATTTTTGCAGCAGTGGGTTTTATAGGGTTAAAACACTCTTCAATCACTTTACAGGTGCTTAAGAAAATTATCTGCATTAAAATCCAACAAACACAATCTTAAAATGGATAAACGCATTTTCCTCCTTGAAGATTTAAATTTCTACTGTACTAAAAGATATTTGGAGGCTGCTTCACTACCACTAAGTGTCTGTTGTTGTTCAGCAGAGTCAGCAGCGTATCTTCTCCAAACTCCCACTCAGAGAACCCACTCTGTTTCTATAAGTAGGAAGCAGAGAACGAGTGTGAGAGAACGGCTTCTTGTCTGTGAAGTGACTACTAATAGTCACAGTGGTGGAGTGTCAACTCAACACAGATGCAGAGAGAGTTCTCTTACTCGTTGGTTTGGAGAAAAAAGAGGCGAGAACAAAGCATGGAGAGGGTTGTGGATTTCCCAGCAGAGAAGTGTTGTTGTCAGAGAGCTTTCAGATAGCTTTGAGAACATCCTTCGCTCAAAGAAGACCCACAAATATGCTGAAATGACAGAGGCAGGTGGTCCAATTCACACCAAGTCTGTGCTGTGGCTGTCACTAACTGAACCGAGGCCGAACTGAAACACGGCTTCTGGTACAACATCAACCACAAAACACATTTCTACTCAGCTAGTTTCATTTCAGCATCAACAGCGAGGCAGGGGCGTAATAGGAAGGTAATGTTCCAGAGGCAGGTCTGTCGATGCCAGCCCTATGGGAGACGGTAACGCCTGAGAAAACATACTGCACTCTCTAAACGAACTGTCAATAACGACACATAAACAACCTGCAGGTGATACAGTTTACTGCCAAACGGTGGGGAACACGACAAAGGTAAAAATGAGATATTGATTTGAAATAACACAAAACAAAATGAGCAGTTTCACCGCGTCACTCGGCGTTCACACTCCTGACTGGATTTCTCGCTTCTCGCTTCGTGCCAAGCGTTTGTGGAGCAGCGAGCCAGGCCTGAGGACCGCCTGTTCGGGCAGGTGAGGTCCCTCAGCACTCCACATTTAAAACGAGTCTCTGAACATACTTTCAAAGGCGTGCACGGAGGGAATGCAAAGCAAACTTCAAGCAGCACAGATGTGTACAGCGTCCCCGGGCGGACACAAATAGATGCAAATGGGTGGCGACAAATGCAAATCGGAGCAAAGATGTGTTTGTGAGCCATATCTCAGGTGAAGACAAAGTATCAGGTAGAGGAGGATAGGGCTTAGAGGAATTAGGAAATGGACTTGATCAGAGTTCCTGGGAAGTTTTTGGAATCAGTCTGAGCCGACAACAGTCTGAATCACACAAGGAGCGAAAACTAAACCGAGACCTCCTGTAGTTTGTAAGGCTGGACCTGCATTCAGACTAGGGCTGGCCCGAATAGTGGTTTCTGGTCTCTGGATATTCGGGCCCTATTAAAGACGAATATCCAAATATTCGTTCCGCCCCATAACGTCCGATGGGGGGGGGGGGACAGGAATATTCGGATCCATTTGTCTGGTCTTGTGTTTATGCAATGGAGTAAAGCGTGACGTCAGAGTCGGCAGCAACCCGGCCATTCGGGTGGTGGTAACAAACACGGCGGGATGAATCGAAGTGTGCCGAAGGCGAAGAGAAGAGACGAGCTCCGAATATTCCTATTTTCGAGGGGGTGATCACATAGACATATGTGTATATGTTCATGTGATCACAGGACGGGATGAGCTGATATGGGCCAAAGGCGGAGGGAAGACAGTAATGCCGAATATTCGTTCTGCCTGGTAACGTCCGACAATATTCGGGATACCAAAATTAATATCCAGATACCGCCGTAGCAAACGAATATTCGGATATTCAGGATAATCGGGACCAGCCCTAATTCAGACATGAAGCCAACACATTCAGTTAGGATCAGATTAATGGAAAGGAGTGCATGTCTGATAGGTGCTTAAGAGGGTAAGTGGACTCGAATAAAGCCAGCTAAATGCCCCCCACAGTATAACAGAGCTGAGGGGTCCCCCACTGTAGGGGTCAGGGGTTCTCCTTTTAATTTCTCTCCCATCTGAACACACAACTGTTCAGTAAGTGTCTGACTCAGGCTTTTTAGAGACTGCAGAGAAACTCAGGTATTAGTCAAGCCTACTGGGAATAAGCAGAGTTGATCAAGGACCTCCGAGGACACAATTCCTACAAGTCTTGATGTATTTTTAGGGTGGTAGTAGTTTTTCTAACATCACGATGTCTGAAGCTGAGCACTGACTTTAAATCTGTCCCTTTTAGGTCCAAAACAAACATGTTGTATTTCGATCTTATCTAGGGCTGCCAAAATTAACGCGTTAATGTGGATTAACCCATCATCGTGATTAATCTGATTAAAAGTTTTAATGCAATTAACACATCTGCAGAATGACTCAAAATTCCTGAAACGTCAGGCAGTTTGTCCGAGTAGATTTACCATCACATAAACGGGCAGTTGATCCGGGGGCAGCAGAACCAAGCAACTCAAAATGGAAGACGGTAAACAGCACGTTGGCCGTCGCTTTTATTCAGTTATTGTGTACGTTGTAGATTAATACTGAAGAAATCGAAACTATAAAAGAATACATATGGAATTGTGTAGTAAACAAAAAAGTGTTAATCGTCAGTATTAATCTACAAATTAGAAAATAATACCAATAAATAAGAAGCATTGAATGAGAAGGCGTGTCCAAACTTTGGACTGATGCTGTGGATGGATGCATGGATGGATGGATGGATGGATGGATGGATGCATGGATGGATGGATGGATGCATGGATGGATGGATGGATGCATGGATGGATGGATGGATGGATGGATGCATGGATGCATGGATGGATGCATGGATGGATGGATGGATGGATGGATGCATGGATGGATGGATGGATGGATGGATGGATGGATGGATGGATGGATGGATGCATGGATGGATGGATGCATGGATGGATGGATGGATGGATGGATGCATGGATGGATGGATGCATGGATGGATGCATGGATGGATGCATGGATGCATGGATGGATGGATGCATGGATGGATGGATGGATGGATGGATGGATGGATGGATGGATGGATGGATGGAAGGATGGATGGATGGATGGATGGATGGATGGATGGATGGATGGATGGATGGATGGATGGATGCATGGATGGATGGATGGATGGATGGATGGATTATAGATAGATATTCCCTTCTTTCTTGAGCCTGTTTGCTCATGCAAAATGAAATGTGATTATTAATATAGATTAAAAAAAGAACAATATTTTAATCAAGATTAATCAAAATTAATCCACATCACCCCTGTGATTAATCTGATTAAATTTTTATTTGTCTGACAGCACTGATCTTACTGCTAGGAAAGCTTTTTAACCCTTGCATCGCCCTGCGGGTCAAAATTAACTCGGTTTAAAGTTTGAACAAAAATCTATTTTCTCAGTCAAACTTCTGATGTCCACATTTTCAACATTTTTGGGAAATCTTTGATCATTTTTTGGTGGAAAATATGAAATATTGAAAATGTTTCTTAAGAACGTTCACAAAAAAAAATCAGGATTTTTTTGGAATATTTTTACAGATTTTTAAAAATATTTTCAAGAATTATCCTGCCAAATTTGGGGTATTTTTTAAAATACAACTTTTAAGGGATTTTTCAAAGGAATTATTGGAATTTTCTTCCGGCCGGTTTTGCAAATTTTCTGAAATTTGGGGAATTTTTTTGCTGAATTTTCGGATTTTTTTTCAGACGAGGAAACAATATTTTTTGGTGCTTGTAAATGAGGACAACAGGAGGATTAATAAACAAATATGTGCTTCATGTGTAATCTAAAGTCAGTAAAGATCGTCTTGTTCAGTGGAACCTCCTGTTCCGCTTCTCACATCACCGACTTCCTCCTGACATTAAAGAAACAATGCATCTCAGGTTTTCCATCACGTTGTGTGCCAACGTTCTCTGCAAACACACACATGTTCAGATTTGAACAAGTTGTTTGGATCAAAAAGTAAAATACTAGATTGTTCTTTTGTTGTTTTGTGTCTCATTTTTGTAATATTTTGTCTTATTTTTGTCCTTTCTTGTCTGACTTTTGTCGTTTGTTTCATGTTTTTGTCATTTGAGTAAATTTTTTGTCTCGTTTTTGACATTTGTCTATTTCGTTGTCCCTTTGTAACTTTTTTGTCCAGTTTTTTGTCTCTTTTTTTGTTTTGTTTCGTGTCGTTTGTTTCATTTCTTGTCATTTTGTGTCTCGGTTTTGTTGTCTACTGTCTCGTTTTCGTCATTTTGTGTCTTGGTTTTGTCACTTTGTGTCTTGGTTTTGTTGTTTCTTGTCTCGTTTTTATCATTTTGTGTCTCATTTTAGACATTTTCTGTCTCGGTTTTGACGTTTTCTGTCATGTTTTTGTCATTTGTGAAATTTTTTTGGTCTCATTTTTAATCATTTGTCCATTTTTTGTGGCTTTGTAACTTTTTTGTCTAATTTTTTGTGTCTTTTTCATTTAGTTTCGTGTCGTTTGTCTCATTTTTTGTCGTTTTGTGTCTATTTTTTCTCATTTTGTGTCTGATTTTTGTAATATTTTGTCTCATTTTTTTCAGTTTTTTTGTTTTCAACATTTTCAAAATGTACCTTTCTGCACTAAAACAAAGAAAACATGAGGAATTCAGGTTATTTACAGGTTATTTTTCTGCGATTTTACTGGTCAGCGGAGATCAGATTAGTAGAGTAGCGTGTTTATACGGTATCATCAGCAGTGATGACACCGCATGAACACGCTACTCCACAATCAGCTCAGTTCATGTCATGAACCAGAACATGGGAGCGATCCGACCTTCTCCTCTGCCTCACATCTTCCTCTGACACCTACGTAATCACACTCTGTCAGAGCGCTGGTGTAATGTGGGGGAGGCTTCAGATTCATGCTGTGCATCTGTATCTGACCTTTACCGCTGAGAACAGGAACACGCCAAGACGACGGCAAAGACAAGGAGAACGGATGAAGACGGGAGGAGATAAAAGGAGGACGAGAGAGAAGCAAAACTGGATGAGAAAGGAAGGGAAAGATGTGAAAGACAAAGCTGATAATGCTGTCAAAAATATCGCTTACAGAAAAGACGGATAAAGTGTGGAGTCTCTGTAACCTCAGGCTGCCTAATAGAATTAATCATTTACGAACGACGCTCATCTAACCTGAGCAATTAGCACACACACACACACACACACACACACTTTCAGTTGCACAGAAAGAGAGAGCGAGATAAAGATGCTGTCTCCCTAATTATAGCGTGTCTCTCCAGCTGAGGTCTGCTAGGTCACGCATGTGTGCGAGCGTGGGCGTCCAAGCGTGTGCACCGGTTTGAGTCGGGGACAAAATGAAAAAAAACCAAAAGCATTTAACTGTAGAGCAGGATTGTCAAACTCATTGTAGTTCAGCTCCACATTCAGTCCAATCTGATCTCCACTGACCAGTAAAATCACAGAAAAATAATCTATATACAACTACAATTCCTAATGTTTTCTTTGTTCTAGTGCAGAAAAGTACATTTTGAAAATGTTGAAAACAAAAAAACTGAAAAAAACAAGACAGAATATTACAAAAATAAGAAGCAGAATGACAAAAAATAGACACAAAATGACAAAAAATGAGACAAACGGCACGAAACTAAATGAAAAAGAGACAAAAAATTTGACAAAAAAGTTACAAAGCGACAAAAAATGGACAAATGATTAAAAACGAGACAAAAAAATTACACTAATGAAAAAACATGAGACAGAAAACATCAAAACTGAGACAGAAAATGTCAAAAATGAGACACAAAGTGACAAAACCGAGACAGAAAATGTTAAAAATGACACAAAGTGACAAAACCGAGACAGAAAATGTCAAAAATGAGACACAAAACGATAAAAACGAGACAGTAAACAACAAAAACGAGACACACAGTGACAAAACCGTGACAGAAAATGTCAAAAATGAGACACAAAATGATAAAAACCAGACAGGAAACAACAAAAACGAGACACAAAATTACAAGAACTGAGACAAACGACACGAAACAAAACAAAAAAAAAGAGACAAAACTGGACAAAACTGTTACAAAGGGACAATGAAATAGACAAATGACAAAAACAAGACAAAAAATGTACTCAAATGACAAAAACATGAAACAAACGACAAAATCAGACAAGAAAGGACAAAAATTAGACAAAATATTACAAAAATGAGACACAAAACAACAAAAGAACAATCCAGTATTTTACTTTATGATCCAAACAACTTGTCATGCTCTAGAAATGATTTTAAATTTATAGTTTTACTAATTTACAATCTGCAGTTAATGTCTTCTCTGTCATTTTTACACTTTGATTGGACCCTCTGGAGGACCGCTTTTGGCCCGTGGGCCTCATGTTTGACACCCCTGCTGTGGAGAAAAGAGAGTAGAAACTTAAATGAAGCTCAGAGCGGTGTGTGTGTGGATGTTCATGTGTGTGAGAGCTTTGAGCGTGAGTGGGGACTCATCTTTCTGAGTGCTGAGAGACGATCAGAGCTCGGTAATCCTACCTGCATAGACACACACAAACCGACCAAAGGGCCTTTTAATCCACATACATGTGTACGACGACAGCGGCGTGTATGTTTGTGTGTATAAAAAGAATCCTATAAATAGACGGGAGAGATGCAGATTTAATGGGCAGAGCAGCAGAACTGTGCATAACTGAGCACAGCGACTGAAACGTCCACATCTGCAGACAAAAAGGAGATGAAACAGAAAAACTGTTCTGGCAGCGTCGAACACAAATCCTTCCTGAGCGTCGGCCTCGTTTGGAGCTGATGTAGCAGCTGGCTGCGAGCTTCACCAAATTAGTCAGCACAACTGTTTGGAAACGGAGCCACAGAGCTCTGAAATACCTTTCAGAGATGATTAAACAATAAAGCGATGAGAACAAATCAAAATGAGCTTCTGTCAGTCCCTCAGCTGAGGAATCTACCTGGCAGTGAAGCGCAGAGAAAAACAGTTTCATTATCAGAGGTGGAACCTGTAAGACAGAACGACGAAACGAATGAGGATCAAGATTTGTAGCCCGTAGTCTGAATCAGCACTGAAAACCAGAAAATCGAGGCAAAAAAACGACAAAAACGAGACAGAAAATGACAAAAACGAGAGACAAAATGACAAAAACGAGATAGAAAATGACAAAAATGAGACAAAAAATGACAAAAACGAGACAGAAAATGGCAAAAATGAGACACAAAATGACAAAAACGAGACAGAAAATGACAAAAACGAGAGACAAAATGACAAAAACGAGAGAAAATGACAAAAACGAGACACAAAATGACAAAAACGAGAGAAAATGACAAAACGAGACACAAAATGACAAAAACGAGACACAAAACGACAAAAATGACAAAAAAGAAGACACAAAATGACAAAAACAAGACAGGAAACGACAAAAACGGGACACAAAATGACAAAAACAAGACAGGAAACGACAAAAACGGGACACAAAATGACAAAAACAAGACAGGAAACGACAAAAACGGGACACAAAATGACAAAAACGGGACACAAAATGACAAAAACAGGACACAAAATGACAATAAACACGCTCCGCTGAAAGCATCCCCCGCCTTATATATAGTGCCTCTAAGTGCAACAAATAATAATATATAGTGGACGATACACCTACAAAATGATACATCTTCACTACAATAAAAACAGTCAGGTCAAGGTCATACACCAAAAAAGCACATCTACATTATGAACAGGTGGCGTTGGTGCAATATGCATGAAATCCTTCAGGTAGTTTCTGACATATGATCCAGAAACAGAATCCAAAAATATTTGAAGTGCCTCACTATGACCTTGGAAATAAGGTCAAGGTCATGCACCCAAAAAGCACATCTACATTACTAACAGGCTTAGTGTGTGCAATATGAAGGAAAACCTTCAACTGGTTTCTGAGATATACTCCGGAAACCAAAAAATATTTGAAGTGCCTCACTATGACCTTTAAAATCAGGTCAAGGTCATACACCCCAAAAGGCACATCTATTCTATTCAATTCAATTCAAATTTATTTATATAGCGTCAATTACAGTCAAATTGTCTCAAGACGCTTTACAGAACCCAGAATCTATACTACATAGAGATGGCCTGGGTGCAATATGAATGAAATCCCTCAAGTAGTTTCTGAGATATGCTCCGGAAACGAAATACGGACATAGGGACGGACGGACGGACGGACGGACGGACATAGGGACGGACGGACGGACATAGGGACGGACGGACGGACATAGGGACGGATGGACGGACGGACATAGGGACGGACATAGGGACGGACATAGGGACGGACGTGCCCACGCCAATACCCCCCTCCATGCCTACGACCGGCGGGGGATAAAAACGGGACACAAAACGACAAAAATGAGACACAAAACAACAAAAATGGGATACAAAATGACAAAAACGGGACACAAAATGACAAAACGAGACACAAAACGACAAAAATGACAAAAAAGAAGACAAAAAATGACAAAAACGAGACACAGAACGACAAAACCGAAACACAAAACGACAAAAACGAGAGTACTCTGAACCAACACTAGTAATAGAAACATAATTTTGTGTTGTCAAAGCGATATCATACAGGACTAATGAATGATCACAACCCTGTTTATGTGATCCATTTTTGCACTGGCTGCATCTTCAGTTCCCCTCTGTATGTATGTATGTATGTACGTGTGACAGTGTTAAATAAAGTTAAGACAAGAGTAAAACACAGAGAGGCAGAGTCTGAGCGGCAGTGATGGAGTCAGTGTCACCTCAGCGGTCCACTCAACAGGTTCATTATCGAGACAGATGGGCTTGTTGGCAAAGAGAGAGGAGGTGTTACTTTCAAAGTACCGAAGCAGAACAGGAAAACATGCCTTCGGATCTCTTTCTCCCACAGTCAGAGTCACTTTCAGGTGGGAGGTTTTGAGTTGTTGTGATTCGACACCACCTGTGGACTTGTTTTTATGTGTGCCATTATTTCAGCTTTGTAAACACGGACTAAAACTAAAGAAAGCAGATTGCATAAAGCGACATAAAACCATAAAAATCCCACAATTAGATTGCTTCAGCCCTACTTCTTCCTCTCGTCTTCCCCCCCAGACCGCTACAACGGTTACAAGAACTATAAAATCCAACCAAAGCACATAATTACTGCAGTTGAGCGAACTCCCAGAAAACAAGCGATCATTACGACAGTCGACAGGAACACCGACCAGAAAGTGATGCTTCTCCATCAGAGTGAGGAGAGTGAGGCTGACAACAGCCAGCGATCTATTCCAGTCACTGAGTCAGTCAGTCATTCAGCCACATTTATACAGGAGGTCCTCAGTTTACGACGTCCTCGACTTACAGCGTTTCATCGTTACATCAGAACTGGTTACGTGGAACTAGTTGACGAGTGGAGTGGATGAATACGTCGCCATGCAGCGCTGTAAGACGGCTTTATTTACATTCTCGGGTTGTACACCACCTTGGATTGTGCCACATTCACTGACTTTTCGCAAAGCCCGACACTGAAACTTAGATTATGCTTCATTGTCATAAAGGTAACAACTGAGAAGCTTATCTGACCCCAAATCTGTGGATACATACTAGTCAGAAACGGGGTGGGGAAATTTCCAACTTTTAGATGCATCGTGAGTCAGATGTGGACGAATATGAATCAATTCACAAACATCCAAATTCTGACTTTTGAAATCTGTTATTTAAAGTAATACAGAAGGTTCTAAAAACAGGAAGTCCTTGGTTTATAACGTAATGACTTACGACCAGTCCAAAAAGTCCTGAAATGAAGTTAATTACTTTTGACATTGCCTCTGTAGCCATGCATCCAAAAGCATGTATGTGCATAAAGCTAAATATCAAAATAGCGGACAAGAAGTGACAACTGTCAATAGACAACTTCAAAATAAAGGATTTTTCAAAATAAAAGTACATTGATAAGGCTGCCTTAAGGGCAACACACCATGGAAGCCAAATTAGATTCGATAAAACACTCAGAACACCAACGAACATCAACATTATTAGATCAAGCTGTAAAAGCAGTGGAACATGTTCTTTTATCTTGTGAAATGATTCATACATGCATGAAAGTCGTTGGTATTCATGACATTTATGAAGAACTGATCGCTATCGTGATGAACAGAATGGCTTTGTTTACATCTTCGCCACAGTTCCGACTTACGGCGAAAATCGACTTACATCAATCCGTCGGAACGTAACTCTGATGTAAGTCTAAGACCTCATAAGTCCTCGACGTCCTCGACTTACGACCAGTCCAAAAAGTCCAAAAATGAAGTTGATTAATTTTGACATCGCCTCTGTGGCCGTGCATCCAAAAGCATGTATGTGCGTAAAGCTAAATATCAAAATAGCGGACAGGAAGGGAAAACTGTCAATAGAAAACTTCAAAATAAAGGCTTTTTCAAAATAAAATACATCGATAAGGCTGCCTTAAGGGCAACACACCATGGAAGCGAAATTAGATTCGATAAAATGCTCAGAACACCAACGAACATCAGCATTATTAGATCAAGCTGTAAAAGCAGTGGAACATGTTCTGTTATCTTCTTGTAAAATGATTCATACATGCATGAAAGTCGTTGGTATTCATAACTTTTATGAAGAACTGATCGCTATCGTGGGCTGCTCAGTGGTGCAGTGGTTAGCACTTTCGCCTTGCAGCAACAAGATCCCTGGTTCGAATCTTTCTGCATGGAGTTTGCATGTTCTCCCTGTGCATGCGTGGGTTTTCTCCGGGCACTCCGGCTTCCTCCCACAGTCCAAAAATATGCTGAGGTTAATTGGTTACTCTAAATTGCCCGTAGGTGTGAATGCGAGTGTGATTGTTCGTCTGTGTATGTAGCCCTGCGACAGACTGGTGACCTGTCCAGGGTGTCCCCTGCCTTCACCAGAGTCAGCTGGGGCCCCCCGCGACCCTAATGAGGATAAAGCGGTGTATAGAGGATGGAGGATGGATGATCGCTATCGTGATGAACAGAACGGCTTTGTTTACATCTTCGCCACAGTTCCGACTTACGGCGAAAATCGACTTACATCAATCCGTCGGAACGTAACTCTGATGTAAGTCGAGGACCTCACGTACCCAGCAGGCATGTAAATGAGTCCATCCCGGTCAGCTGGGGTTGTTTTAAATAATGAATGCCAACACTGTGACATTAAATCGACACCACTTTTTTACTTCAGCCATCAAAGTCCATCAGTGTCATTTATAACTCTAAAAACCCAGCGGGTACAGTAGGTCTGAGGTGGCTGTTTTGATCACAAAATGACTTGACAAATGAAAATAATTCATTTTCTTGTTCCATTTCCATCAAAGAAATTACTTCATACAGTAGCAAAGCATTTTAAAGGCGCCTTCTTTCCTCTATCTGGTGCATTTGTCCTTTAGTCAAGTGGAAAACCTATAAGACGGGTGCTGAACTGGAGGTTTTACTGAAATAGTTTCGTAGATGGAAACACGTGAGCCGCTGTGCCGCTTTCCTTTACATCTGAGGAATGCAAACAGACACCTACAGTATGTAACATGGCAGTGAAGAGCAGCCACAGAGGTGGTCTTGTCTTCTTTTATTTTGGTTCCATTGCAACACATTCGCAGGATTTAGATCAGAGGTGTCAAACTCATCTTAGTCCAGGTTCCACATTCAGAACAATCTGATCTCCAATGACCAGTAAAATCACAGCATGATAGCCAATAAATAAACACAACTCCTAATGTTTCCTTTGTTTTACTGCAAAAAAAATTCATTCACACTTAAGGAATTATCTTTTTACCAAACATTATGAACAACCTGAAGTTTCTGAAGCAAAATAAGTTAAATTTCGGCAACATTCTGCCTCAGTTTAACGTTTCCACATTCCAACTTCTAGATCACAGAGTGTCTACAAAGAAACACAACATTTAGTCATCTGGAACTGAATGATCGAGTATTTTATTTTATGATCAAAACGACAAAAGTCAGACAAAAATAAGCCAAAAAAAACAACAAAAACATGAAAAAATGTTACAAAAATGAGACAAAATAACAAAAAAATGGACAAATGACACAAATCAGACAAAAAATGACAAAAATAACACAAAAAACACAAGTAAGACAAGATGGAAACACAAAATGACAAAAACAAACAACACAAGTCAGACGAAAAAACACAAAAACAAGACAAAATATTACAAAACTGAGACACAAAATGGCAATAGCGAGAAACAAAACGACAAAAAATTAGACAAATAACAATAAACAAAAGAAAACGGAGACAAAACACTAGACAAAAAGTTGCAAAGTGACAAAAAATGGACAAAAAGACAAAAAATGACAAAAATGAGAAACAAGACGACAAAAACATGAGACAAATGTCAAAAGTCAGACAAAAAAAGACAAAAACAAGACAAATATGACAAAAACGAGACGCAAAACGGCAAAAGCGAGAAACAAAATGACAAAAAATGAGACAAATAGCAATAAACAAAACAAAAAAGAGACAAAAAAACAGACAAAAAGTTGCAAAGTGACAAAAAATGGACAAAAAGACAAAAAATGACAAAAATGAGAAACAAGATGACAAAAACATGAGACAAAAGTCAAAAGCCAGACAAAAAAATAGACAAAATATTACAAAAATGAAACACAAAAGAACAATGAGCAATCTAGTATTTTACTTTATGATCAGAACAACTTGTCATGGTCTAGAAATTATTTTAAATTTATTGTTTTACTAATTTACAATCTGCAGTTAATGTCTTCTCTGTAATTTTTACACTTTGAGGACCGCTTTGGGCCCACGGGCCTCATGTTAGATGGATGACTTAGATGGCTATACTTGGTGCTGATCAATAACTCACTGCCTTTGCTGATTTACTTGCCTTGCTGATACGGTTTTACCACTTTGTGTAGCTGGAAGGTTTCTTCTTTCGTAGCATTTATTCACACACAGATCAGAGAAGGATTATTCATATAATAATCAGAAAACAAAGGAGCACATTTAATCTAAACTCCTGCAGAAAGCTGCTGTCACAATCACACAGTGTCTGCTGGGGAAAGGAAGCCATTGAGTCATCTTCTAAACATGTCACGGTTTCTCTTCAGCCAGGTTCCTCTTTCTCCTCTTTCACACCGAGAACATCTACTTCTCCTTTCTCTTCTGATTCACCTCTTGGCCTTATTTTTTTCCCCTTTCAGCTCCATTCCCGAGCAGGAAAAGCCTCTTACAGCCAGCCAGACGACTAATAAGGAGCGGCTCCTGTCAGCCAATCCCCCTAATGCCTCGGCACACTGCATTATGGGCAAAAAAAAAGAAAAACACACAGACGAACACTCTAAAACACTCCTGAAAAGGCGAGGAAAGGAGAGGGAGAGATAAGTCAGAAATCCCACTGTTCCAAAAAGAGCCTCCGTCAGTCGTCTTGTAGCAGAGAATGATTGATGTGCAGAATCTACACAAACACACCGGCAGCCAACTGGAGCAGAGAGGTTTGTACTAACACCTCTGTGTGACTGTGATATGTGCTGTAGATACAGAAAAGAGTGAGAGGGAGTGACTCAGTGCAGCAGAGAAACACATCTTCATTACTGGAACATGCCGGCATGCATTATTTAACCCTTTGAAAGCCACTGCTGCAGAAACGTCAGTTTGAATTTATGAGT
The DNA here is from genome assembly GCF_021347895.1 of Acanthochromis polyacanthus. Taxonomy (NCBI): domain Eukaryota; kingdom Metazoa; phylum Chordata; class Actinopteri; family Pomacentridae; genus Acanthochromis; species Acanthochromis polyacanthus. The sequence continues at coordinate 40,090,286 of NC_067113.1, read as the reverse complement.
GTGCTATTTTTTGCTCATTTTCTTCTATATTTGGGCTTTTTTTTTTTTGCTTTATTTTTATTTTTTCTATATTTGGCTATATATTATATATTTATAGTTTATTTTATTATTTTTCTCATATGCTATTTTATTTTTGCAAATATAGAATAAATATATATATATTTGGGATTTTTATATATAATTTATTATTTTTGTCCATATATATATATATATATATATATATATATATGTAGATAGATATATATAGATATAGATATAGATGATATAGATATATTCCCTCATTTAGTCTATATTTGCAAAAATAAAATAAAAATATGAGGAAAAATAATAAATTATATATATATATATATATATATATGTATATATATAACCAACTATACAAAAAATAAAAATAAAGCAAAAAAAGAAGAAAATGACCAAAAAAAAAAAGCAAATACATGCTTTTTTGTTTTTTTGTCTCATTTTCTTCTATATTTGGGCTTATATAATTTATTACTATTATTATTTATAATAATTTATATATATATAACAAATATAGAAAAAATGACTTAAGAAAATTTATATATATATATTCTTTCTTGTTTTATTCTTTGCTCATTTTCCCCCAGAAAATTAATTTATTAATTTAAATTAAATTTCTTAAATTATTTTTATTTTTTTGGTTTAGTTTTTTTTTTTTTAGATTATATTTTTATTTTTTTGTTTGTTTTTTGGTTTATCTTTTGTTTTAAAAAATACCAAAAATTCTTTAATTAAAAGTGAAAATTATTTAATGACAGTAAATTGAAGATATTTGGGGGAGGATTTAGAACATTTCTTATCGATAGAAGGAGCAATTAGACGGGAACGATTATCACTTGCAGCCTCCACTTTTATGACAGTTATTTATTCTGACAGTGCAGACCTTCAGCTATCCAAACCCTGGGATACTAAACTCTCCAACCAAACACAACGTCATCGCGTAAAAAGCGCGGCTAACTGCAGCTCCAGACAGCACTGATACTGGTTGAATCTCAGGAAAAACTGCATCTGTGGATCTCTTCTGTCTTTTGAATTATCCTCCATCCCACCATCCAGCTCTCTCCTCCTCCTCCTCCTAACGGGAAAAGAGTATCATAAATATGCATGTATATCTGTTCATCCGTTGTGAGGATGAGAGGGAAATTGTGTCAGCGAGCCTTGTATTTCATCAACAATTGGTGCTCTGATCGTCTGCTTAAAAATTCATAAGTGTCTTTAAGCTGCCCAGACTCTGAGCCAACGTTCCACTGAATTTAACACAGACCGAGCCCTGAAACGCTGCTGCTGCCATAAAACATAAAGCAGCAGGTCTCCGTGTCGTTTACGAAGCAGCGTACAGGTGGGTTCAGGTGAAAGCTCTCATTCCTTATTGATTTATGTGTCATCCACTCCACGGCAGCTAATGGAGATGGAGAGCTGCTGCTGGATCCCTCCATCCGGCGCTTTTACTGAGATATCTCACTAAAAACTGAACCTCAATGTGGCAGAAAGAAGTCACAGGATCATATAAGGAGTGAAATGGAAAAACTACCTGATAAAGAGATATGCATCCGTGAAAAATAAACAACCGAAGTATAAATGGAGAGCCGAGAATCACAGGGAAACTAGCCAAACGTGAACGGATTTCATTTTTATTTCTTGAACCCTCCTGTCGTCCTGTGGGTCAAATTGACCCGTTTTAAAGTTTGAAAATGTGGGAAAAAATATATTTTCACAGTGAAACTTCTGATGTCCACATTTTCAACATTTTTGGGAAATTCTTGAACATTTTTTAGTGAAAAAAAGAAATTTTAAAAATGTTTCTTTAAGAACATTCACATAAAAATCAACCAAAATCCAGCGAATTTCGCTGGATTTTGGTTGATTTTTATGTGAATGTTCTTACAGAAAATATTAGAAGTTTTATTAATATATATGCAATCACTTAAGATATTTTTAGGATTTTTTTTGGAAGATTTTTCCCCATTTTTTTGAAAATATTTACAATTTTTTTTGTAATTTGGAGCTGTTAGTTACCTATTATGCCTCAGTTTATCATTTCCACATTACAACTTACAGATCACAGTTATTCTACAAAGGAACACAACATTTAGTCACAGATATTTGGAACTGAATGATGTAGTGTTTTACTTTATGATCAAAATGACAAAAGTCAGACAAAAAAAAGTCAAAAATCAACAAAAACGAGAAAATATTACAAAAATGACACCCGAAACGACAAAAATGGACAAATGACAAAGAAAAGGGGACAAAAAATTACATAAGCAAGAAACAAAACGGCAAAAAAATAGACAAACAACACAAGCGAGACAAAAACAACAAATAAAGCAAACAAAAAATGACAAAAATGAGGCAAAAAACACATGCGACACAAAAAGGAAACAAAAAAGACAAAAACATTTAACAAACGACAAAAGTCAGACAAAAAAAGAACAAACAACAAAAACAGGACAAAATATTAGAAAAATGAGAAACAAAATGACAAAAAATTCGACAAAAAAATGGACAAAAGACAAAAAAATGACAAAATCGAGAAACAAAACGACAGAAAATAGACTAACACGAGCGAGACAAAAAACAAAAATGACAAAAATAATGAATACATGGAAACACAAAATGATAAAAAAATAAGACAAAAAACACGTGCGAGACAAAAAGGAAACACAGTACTACAAAAACAAGACACAAAACGACAAAAGAACAATCTAGTATTTTACTTTCTGATCCAAACAACTTGTCATGGTCTAGAAATGATTTTAAATTCCTAGTTTTACTAGTTAAAGTCAGTTCATGTCTTCTCTGTAATTTTTACACTTTGAGGACCGGATTGGACCCTCTGGAGAACCACTTTTGGCCCACGGGCCTCATGTTGGACACCCCTGATGTACAGCCACGGCTAACACACACTTTCCTCATTGCTATACAGCACTCGATTTAAGGCCGAGAGGTTCGGTCGCCCAAATGACATTTTTTGGGCCACCAACATACATCAATTTAGACATTTTTAGGAGCCAAAATCAACTTTTAGTGGCCAAAAAAATTAATCCGCTGGGCAAAGTGTAAAAACCCTTAAAACCCCCCACGGCCGTGAAAAGTCACCCACGAATGAGCAGCGCATTGTCCGGAGCTCCTAGCAGGCGACTGGGACGTTGACAGCCGGAACAGGTGCGGTTTGTCCCGGGCAGATGAGCGGCGAGGAGCGGCAGGTGTTAGCCGAGCAGCTAGCGGGGGATAACTAGCCAGCCGGGGAGTCTGAGCAGTCTGTGACCGGGGAGAGCAGCCGGCGGACCTGCCAAGTTAAAAATGACAGCTCCGGTGGCTTGGTGCTTTCCGTTCGCGGTGCTCAGGCTCAGTCGGTGCTGTCCTCCGGATGCCGCCACCACATTCTGGGCTGGTTCTGGATCCGACGGAGTCCGCGAGATGTTAACGACGTTAACATCAGCGACAATAAAGTGTTCAAAATTTAAATTAAATCGGTGGAAATCCGCGGATCCGCGGAAAATTGCCATCCCTGAAACTTGGATTTGGAGGTCAGCAGCAAAAATCAAAATATTTGGGCCCCTAACCAGCGTGTTTTTTTTGTCATTTTTGGTCACCAAAATCGGTTTTTAGTGGCAAATGGCGACCTGGCAACCGTCTAAATCGAGCGCTACTATAGATGAAGCGCCTTTACATACTGCTGTTGCTATATAAGCAGTGACTGAAAAAGAAAAGCCTGTGTTCTCTGAGTGCTCTGAACCAGTACATGTGTATGAAACCACTATTTCTCCTGCTTTGGTCTTTCAAATGTAACTTCCGGCACTGTTGTACCGCTCCGTGATGTATTGCTCTGTTACACAATTACTGTAAGTAGAGGGGCATTACAGAGGGTTCTAAACCTGAAGCTTCTCTTCCCTTTAGGCTGCTGACCCGCGTACGGTGTTTATATAAAACGAGAGATCGCCGAGTTAAAAATTCATGAGTTCCTTTAAAGAGCTCCGGGGTAAGTATGAAGTCTGACACAAGCTGCACTACGAAGCGAACACGGCTGTACGGTTTCATGTGGATCTAATTTAAAGAGCTGCTAATACTGCTGAATAAACGGACATGTTCAGGAAGCAAAAGCATCAACTGCTACAAATATATCAGGGACCTTAAACGCCTCATTCTTCTGCAAGAGGGAAGGTTCATTCAAGTTAGTGGGCTTCTCTATTTTTTACAGCTTCACCTAAGGCAGGGCTGTCAAACGTCAGCAAAACACAAAACGACAAAAATAAGACAAAAAAAACCACAAGCGAGACAAAAAGGAAGCACAAAACGACAAAATATGAGACAAACGACACGAAACATAACAAAAAAGAGACAAAAAGTTAGGCAAAAAAGTTACAGAGTGACAAAGAAATGGGCAAAGGACAAAAAATTACACAAATGACAAAAACATGAAACAAAAATTAGACCAAAAAGACAAAACACGAGACAAAATATTACAAAAATGACAGAAAACGACAGGAATGAGAAACAAAATGGCAAAAAATTAGACAAACGACACGAAACATAACAAAAAAGAGACAAAAAGTGAGGCAACAAGATGACATGGTCATCAATATCCCCCGCCACATGTGATGTCTATCAGTCTATATCCAAAATAGTGATCAAGGGCCATAACTCTGTTAAATATAATCGCACAGGTCTCATTTTCGAACTTGATCAAGGTGTCCATGGTGTGAAGCTACACACTAAAGTTCATAATCCTAGCTGTAATAGTTTCTGAGAAAAGCTGTCCCCTTCATGTCGGACGGACGGACGGACGGACGGACGCCAAACCTATATCCCCCTTTTCCACTTCGTGGAGGCGGGGGATAAAAAAGTTACAGAGTGACAAAGAAATGGACAAAGGACACAAAATTACACAAATGACAAAAACACGAAACAAAAATGAGACCAAAAAAGGCAAAACACGAGACAAAATATTCCAAAAATTACAGAAAACAACAGGAATGAGAAACAAAATGACAAAAATGAGACAAACAACACAAAACAAAAAAGAGAAAAAATTGGACAGAAAAGTTAGAAAGCGACAAAAAATGGACAAAAAATGACAAAAGCGAGAAACGAAACGACAAAAAATAGACAAACACAAGCGAGACAACAAGAAAACACAAAACAATAATAAAAATAATGAATAAAGCGAAACACAAAAAACACAAGTACGACAACAAGAAAACATAAAACAGCAAAAATGTGAAACAAAACAAAAAAGAGACAAAAAATTAGACTAAAAAGTTACAAAGCAATAAAAACAAGAGACAAACAACAAAAATCAGACAATAAATTACACAAAAACAAGACAAATTATTACAAAAATAAGACACAAAACGACAAAAGAACAATCTAGTATTTCACTTTACGATCCAAACAACTTGTCATGGTCTATAAATTATTTTACATTTATAGTTTGATTAATTTACAATCTGCAGTTAATGTCTTCTCTGTAATTTTTGCACTGTGAGGGCCTCATGTTGGACACCCCTGTGCTAAGTTTGATTCACGTTAGTACGCCTCACTAATTTTTAAAGACGGTTAACTTTCATAGCTCGACTTAATGTATTAGTTGTCCACTGGATAAAGTAAAGGCCTCCTGATGTGTCACCGTTAGTTCCCTCTGTTCGTCTGTGTTTATTTATTCGTCCTCTTTCATGAGTCAGGACACACCTTGGACCCCGGATCAAACATTTGGCCTTTTTTTCCTCTCTGACCATCTCTTTCATCCCTCCATTCTCCCCCTGCGCTCCGTTTTCTGTCCTAATTGAAGGCTGAATGGAGTTTTACATTCTGGCAGCATCAGATGATGAAGGCCTTTGATCAGTGTTTACCCCTGCAGGTGGTGCACAGCAGTAGCAACATGAGATACATTCATTTCTTTTCATGTTTTTCACCCTTTCCTGCATATATTACATGGTGGACAAGCTCTTCTTGTTGTTTGTGAAGCGGGCTGTAAACTGTGGAAGGATAACGTTACAACATCCTGTTCTGTGGCACTTTTGTTTCTGAAATATTTCCCAAGAAGGAGGCGATAAGCCAGCCGGGTGGTGAAACAAAGCGTTTGTTTCTTTGTGCTCTCCCTCTCGGGCAAACGGCTGATGTTGGTGGTTTTACAAGCCGAGAAGCGTTCTGGGGCAGTCGGTTGGTTTGAAAGAGCAACACTTTGGGTTCGAGGAAGTTATTAATAAAGTCATCTAGCTGCATTGTTCTAAGTCACAGGTGTCCAACATGAGGCCCGTGGGCCAAAAGCGGTCCTCCAGAGGGTCCAATCCGGTCCTCAGAGTGGAAAAATCACAGAGAAGACATTAAATGACTTCAATTAGTGAAACTAGGAATTTTTGTCACTTTGTAACTTTTTTGTCAAATTTTTTGTCTCTTTTTTGTTTTGTTTCTCATTTTTGTTGTTTTGTGTTTCCTTTTTTTGTCACTTTTTGTCTAATTTTTGTCGTTTGTCCATTTTTTGTGACTTTGTAACTTTTTGTCTAATTTTTTCTCGTTTGTTTTGTTTTATGTCGTTTGTCTCATTTTTGTCACTTTGTGTCTCATTGTTGTTGTTTTGTGTCATTTTTGTAATATTTTGTCTTGTTTTTTGCCTTTTTTTGTCAGACTTTTGCCATTTGTCCATTTTTTGTAGATTTGCAACTTTTTTGTCTAATTTTGTGTCTCTGTTTTCTATCATGTCATTTGTCTCATTTTTTCGTTTTGTGTCTTTTTTGTCGTTTTGTGTCATTTTTGTAATATCTGTCTTGTTTTTTGCCTTTTTGTCAGACTTTTGTCATTTGTCTCATGTTTTTGTAACTTTTTTGTCTAATTTTGTGTCTCTGTTTTCTATCATGTCATTTGTCTCATTTTTTCGTTTTGTGTCTTTTTTGTCGTTTTGTGTCATTTTTGTAATATCTGTCTTGTTTTTTGCCCTTTTGTCAGACTTTTGTCATTTGTCTCATGTTTTTGTAACTTTTTTGTCTAATTTTTTGCCTTGTTTGCTATATGTCGTTTGTCTCATTTTATGTCACTTTGTGTCTCATTTTTGTTGTTTTGTGTCATTTTGTCTTGTTTTTTGCCTTTTTTGTCAGACTTTTGTCATTTGTCTGATGTTTTTGTCCTTTGTGTAATTTTCCTTGTCTCGTTTCTGTCGTTTGTCCATTTCTTTGGCGCTTTGTAACATTTTTGTCTAATATTTTTGTCTCTTTTTTTGTTGCGCTTCGTGTCGTTTGTCTCATTTTTGTAATATATAATACTTAACTTAATATCTTTAAGACCGAGCAGCAATTTGAAGACGTCCCATTGGGCTTTTTCTCTGACGTTTGTTCAAAAACATGATCAATTTGAAAACACTACAAACGCTCCTTAACTGCAGTCTTATATTTATACACAGCCTGGCCCAGCGTCTTCCAGTATGTCTCATCAGCTTCCACCACCAGCTATATTGCTCTCCATTGCTCTGAATATTTTATACATTATTTCCAACAGAGCCATTAGTCAACTGCAGCATTATTAATAGGGTATTGCAGGAAATACTGTAAGAATCTACACGTTGGCGTTAAGTACATTAGGACCCACAAAGACTGTGCAGAGATGGAGCTGTTTGACGATGAGCTCAGGTGATGCTGCTGTGAACTATGAACTTATAGTTTTGCTGATTAAACAGGATATATTTTTAATTTCTCATAAACAGTAAATGCTGTAGAATGACGTCGTTGCGCCGTTTGTCCAAAACATGGAGCTCTGACTCCATTCAGTCCTCAGTAACGTCCAGGAGTAAACTACAGCTGCAGCATTACAGGAGTGGGTAGAGCCGACAGGTACGTTTATAACGACGCTGTGAAACTAACAATGACTCAGCATGTCTCCCGTTTCAGTGTAGCTCTCTTTGCCGTGTCATAACTTCGCTGCGTCGGTCATGCTTTTCATTTATGCTAAACTTGTGCTAACCTAGCTTAAGTTACTCCCTGGCTGTGTCCGAAATGGCATACTAACGTACTACTCATACTAAGTGTGACGTCAAAATAAGTATGTAGTGCGTTCACATTAGATAGTATGAAAAGATTGAGTACGCGAGAAACACCCGGATGTATACCATAACCGGAAAATTTTTAAGTATGCGCGGTGACCACACTAGTCATACTCAACCGCCCCATAATGCTTTGCGAGCTATCCACCGAAATGCAAGCCTCTGCGGGATATGTGGCCGGACAGGGGCGATTTTTATTTTATTTTATGTGGTTAAGTAGTCATCCTAATCACCCCACAGATTTGAGAAATAGGCGTTTTCTGTCCAACGTTTTAAATTTGTCAGACGCCTCACAACGTGCTACTGAATGCTAGCAGCTAGTTGCAGCAGCTCGCTTTGCATACAGAACAAGTAGCAGCTACCTCCAGTAGCCTGCAGCTACAATTGAAACAATTCGCATAATCTGGCTAATAACTGCATGAGGAGTGCCGGCTTGAAATTACCACATTAATTATGCGACTGTTTGTTAGCGTAAAATCGACCTGAAGCCGGCATTCAGCCGAGATATTTGATAGCCGTACTTCTGGTTTTTGTCGTCGGAGGTTTGAAATGCATTATGGGAAACGTAGTAGTATACTACAGTGTGAACGGTCGGCATTCTAATCATACTTATAGTACGTAGTATACAGTATATACTCATTGAGTATGTAGTATGTAGTACGTTAGTATGCCATTTCGGACACAGCCCATGTCTGTTCATCTTAGCAGTTGTTTGTCTTTTGTTGTCGTTTACCTCATGTTTTTGTCATTTTGTTTCTCGCTGTTGTCATTTTTTGTCGTTTGCCCATTTTTTGTCATTTTGTTTCTCGCTTTTGCGGTTTTGTGTCTCATTATTGTAATATTTTGTCTTGCTTTTGTTGTTTTTTGTCAGAATTTTGTTGTTTGTCTCAAGTTTTTGTCATTCCGTGTTTCCTTTTTGTCTCTCTTGTGTTGTCTATTTTTTGTCGTATTGTTTCTCTCTCTTGTCATTTTTTAGCCTAGCCACGCTAGACCCATGTTCTGAAGGCACAAGGGTCTAGGACCGCTCGACAGGGAGGGAGGCGGGCTAAAAGGTTGTCTATCAAATCACTCTACAGCAATTGGGTAGGTATACAACCAATCAGCGCAACGAATAGGCTGACGTAGTTCCTAGATCGCCGCCGGATTATGGCTAAGTCCCATTAGCTTCCCAACCAGCGGAGCCAACTGGTATATTAAGGATTTGCCATATCCCGTCGGCATAAGTCCAAATACGTCTTTCTTCTCAATGAAACACTTCAGTGCCGTCCTTTGTTTATCTTTCAAGTTGAATTTTAGCTTCAAATCTTTAAGGGCTGTGGCCAAAGCCGAGTCCAAAGATAACTGTTTATTGTGCGCCGGTTGTTTCCGTCAGAATCGTCGCGCCTCTGTCGTCACTTAGTTACGCCCGCCTTCTGACTTCATGGTGATTCGTCCGGCCAGTTTTAGGAGAATCCAGCCTCGAGCCTTATGGAGGGTAACTAGACCCACCCTGGCAGAGAATTAAATTCGTTGCCGTGGGTTGTCTAGCACGGCTAGGCTAGGACATTTTTTGTCATTTGTTGATTTCTTGTCACTTTGTAACTTTTTTGTCTCATTTTTGTTTTGTTTTGTGTCGTTTGTCTCATTTTTTGTCATTTTGTTTCTCGCTGTTGTCATTTTTTGTCTCATTTTTCTAATATTTTGCCTTGTTTCTGTTGTTTTGTTGTTGTTTTTTTGTCGTTTTGATCATAAAGTAAAAATACTCTCTCATTCAGTTCCAGATATCTGTGACTAAATCCTGTGTTTCTTTATAGATAAGCTGTGACCTGGAAGTTGTAAAGTGGAAATAATAAACTGAGGCTGAATGTTACTGAAACTGAATTCATTTTTCGTAAGAAATTTCAGGTTGTATATGATGTTTTGTGAAAAGATAATTCCTTCAGTGTTGCACTAAAACAAAGGAGAAATAGGAGTTGTGGTTATTTCTAGCTGATTATGCCGTGGTTTTACTGGTCATGGAGGTCATATGAGGCTGAATGTGGAACGTGAACTAAGATGAGTTTGACGCTCTACTACTAACGCTGCAGGAACTCTGCTCAGGCTCAGTTTTATGGCTTGTGGAAACTGTAGTGGTTTAAACTATTTCAAGAGCTCCAACAGTGTAGATAAAGTAAACCTCTTGACAGCTTGATAGTCCACAAAACGCGTAAATGAAAACCTGCCTGAGTGACCGACTGACTGAGGCAGATAGGCAGGAATCGCTCGTTAAAACCGGGCACTGACTCACGTACAGATTGAGCGTCCAGCCGCCTGACTGACCGGCTAACTGAAGCGGCGTCTTACACACTAACCGGTGCGCTGACTAACCGGTTGGCATGATGCGCACACGTCACGCTAAGACAGAGGAAGGGCTGTCATGCAGGCAGACGGGTGAGACGTCTAAGAATAGATGAAAGGAGGGACGGCATTCTGGGAACACACACACACACAACCGAAGTGTGACGAATGCCTGGCAGATAAGTTACACGTGACTCCTGCTGCCATAAACACACAATAGCACAAACGCAAAAGCTGCTTTGATCTTCAACAGCATCATTTCTGAGCTCCTTTCATATCGCCACATATGGTAATTCACTTCTTGGCGTTGGCCACTTCAAAGCTGTGTAAACCACCTTCGTACGAGCCATCTCCCTGACCAGCTCATTCCATTTCTTCCACACGGCTGATTGCACCAAAAGGGAAACTGACGGCTCATCCACGGCCTTATCCAGTAAGATCAAGGGGAGCGAATACTAAAGACATGTTAAATGACACTTAGAAGAAAAGGAGAATTATCTAATTGAATGTACCAGACTGCCAACTTACAATCAGCAAGCTGAGAAAGCACAACATAGAATACGTGAATTAAGCGGTTAAAATAAGTGAGGTGATCCTGGCTTCCATCCCACGGTACATTCACCATGTAAACAATACACAAAGTAGGATTTTCAAACCATCTGGCCAATTATTTCGACATTCTTCTCTGGGCAAAATGCACTCCGGTGACGGCGGTAACGTGAGCCAAAAATGTTCTCTTTCCAAATGAAATTAATCCAACGAGGGATTCCACAGAAGCATTTACAGTACAGGAGGGCTGCGAAAAACAACAGGAAACCGCGAAACACAAAGCAGCCAGAGCAATATTCACAGATATTTAGTGTAATCTCAGTCTGTGCTAGAGAGAACTTACATTCACCATTGAGGATCCCACGTGAAAATTCTGAAAATTTTGATATTTGACTCCTCAGATATTTTCCATTCAGTGCCCTCTGCTGTAAACATATCTGCAGCTGAAGACTGATCCAACCACGGAACACTGATTTCTTGGCTTCATGTGACCAAATAAGCAAATGAAGAGATTATTTGCAAAAACAGATAACTCCATTTTATACATTTTCAGAAAGCTTATTTTGTTTGTTTACTTAAGATAACAATAATAACACTAATAATTTATTTTGTCATGTATTCTTCTACTGATTCAAATCCACTCAACTTCAGTTTGAATGATATTAACTCAAGTAAACAATTAAAAAAGTTTTCTGAAAATGTATAAAAACGGAGTTATCTGTTTTTGCAAATATCTTGTCACTATCAAACGATTTCTCATAGATAATGTCTTTCTGCTAGCCGTACAGAAATCTCCAGCCTTTCCTCCTCGATAAGAGCTTGATATTTATAGGGCTGGACCCGAATATCCCGAATATCCGAATATTCGTTCGCTACGGCGGTATCTGGATATTAATTTTGGTATCTGAATATTCGTATTCGAATATGCGGCATTACTGTCTTCCCTCCGAAGACCCAGGGGTAGACCAGACGAACGGATCCAAATATTCAGACCTTCTCCGACACAAACCCAACCCCCACCCACCCCGTCAGACGTTACGGGGCGGAACGAATATTCCGATATTCGTCTTTAATAGGGCCTGAATATTCGGAGGCCAGAAACCACTATTCGGGCCAGCCCTAGATATTTAACGAATCTTGGATTTCAGCAGCTCTGTTTTCTAATGAGGGAACAGTTTCATGACAACAAACTGCTCCTGAGGTTCTGAAATTGAAGAAGCAGCTGCTGCACTCCCCAGGAAGCACAATCTCCTGGAAACCCCACTTAACCAAAGATGGCTTCCCGGGGAAAACACCCACAGGAGAAGAGACCGACTGTAAATGATGACACAACAGAAGTGAGAGACCGATGGGTTTTCTGGCGAATGTCCTGCGGTGTGTGAGACACAAATTGGTGTTTAAAAAGACCACGGATCCTGCAGAAAAAGAAAACAATCAACAGGAGAAATGATCATGTGTCGGACAGACTGTAACAGGATTACAATGGACCAGCCCTTTTCAAAACGAGACTCCTTTCTGTCCTCAAATGGGTGTAATTATTCAGTCCTAACGTGTTTACATGAGGCGTATTTAATCTGATTGTCCTGTTAATTAGTGGAATAAAAGGATCCATTTATGCTGCTGTGTATTCTTTCATGCTTAATGAAATTAATTAACTCAACAGAGCCGGAATTTAGACTTCATACACATGATTTCTGTAAATACTCTTCAAATGAGTGTCAATGCAAACAGAAGGAGAGTAAAATGAAATTAGCACATTCACAGTCAGACTCAGTGCAGCTGTTTGGATTCAGGCGACTCTGGACCAATGAAATGTTGCTTCAAATCAGACACAAGTTACATAAGCTAAAGATAGATAGATAGATAGATAGATAGATAGATAGATAGATAGATAGATAGATAGGACTATAAATAGATAGATAGATAGATAGATAGATAGATAGATAGATAGATAGATAGATAGATCTATAGATCGATAGATAGATAGATAGATAGATAGATAGATAGATAGATAGACAGACTATAGATAGATAGATAGATAGATATAGATAGATAGATAGATAGATAGGACTATAAATAGATAGATAGATAGATAGATAGATAGATAGATAGATAGATAGATAGATAGATAGATAGATAGATAGATGCCACACATTCCTGACGGTGACATCTGACAATCCAAACTGCTGTGTTGGTCTCTGGCCAGTTTTCACTATCAACAGCAGCTGCCAGTCTCACTGGGGTGTCAGGCTGCTGCTGGCATTCACACACAACACACACACACACAACACACACTCCAATCAATAGTGTTTCTCTCCCTGCCCCCCCCCCTCCCCCACCACATGCTCCGACACAACGACACACATATTGCATGAACTATTGTGTAGATCCATCTCCGACAGGAACTAAATGCTGCTGCTCCGTTGAGGCCGGTAGTGATAGCATGTGTAGCGGTTTAACTAACATGAAGTCTGACTGCTGGGTTCCCCCTCCTGTGTGTTTGTTTACAAGCTCCAGCTAGCATACATGTCATTCTCACCATAGCATTAGCTCGTAACGTAAAACAAACGTGAGGCACATTCCTGACAGATTTGAGTATTTACCCTCAAATGTCTGTCAGTGAATATCCGCACAAACACATAAATAAATCCCGGACACATCCTCCTCCGACCAGCATCCTGTCCCAGCATCCTCCCCGCTCTCCACTCACCGATACGAGGTCTGCTTTCTGAACGCCAGTCCTCTTAATTTCTCCTCCAGAGTGTCCTGCTCCATGTCGGGCAGACTGCTGAACGTGTCGCTGCAGCAGCCCACGGCAGCCTCCTCCGAGCCGGCTCCGGACTCGGAGTCGCCCCCGTCGGCTCCCAGAGAGGCCAGACGCCCGCTGAAGCCCCCGCCGCCGGGCTGGTGCGGTCCTTCGTTTGGGGGTCCATGCTGGTCGGTCCTCGGCTGTCTCGCCCCGCGCTGGACCCCCCTCTGCCCCGGCTTGTGCGGGGGACGCGGATGCCGGTGTCGGGGGTAGAAGTGAAATGTTTGCGGGGGGTTTTGAACCGAGCAGTGAGCGGCGACCGTTGAGGTTTCCGGCCGTAGACTATCTTTATATACCGCGGCCAGGTACGGCAGCCGCCTGGACAACAGACCGAACTGCACTCACGAGCCCTTCTGACCAACAGCGCGGGAGCTACGTCAAGCTGCGTACGTCACCCAGGCGGAGGTTGGACGTCCGCCTTCAAAATAAAATACAAGGGATTTAAAAAAAATGGATCAGTCGATTAGTTGTTTGAATTTTTTAAAAAGTCAAACAGTGATGAAAAATATCAGTGTTTCCTAGATCCCAACACAATCTCAACCAAAAAATAAATAAAAAATTCAACTTTATGACATGGAAATCAGAGAATTTAGACTTTATTTCTTAATAAAAATAGCTCAGACCCACTACATAAATGTTTAAATGTTAATTGGTTAATAGATTAATTGTTGCAGCTGGTAACTGGTACAGGTGTAAACTTTTTTTTAATGTTGATTTATTTTGATAGTTGGCCATTAATGGTTGACATTTAATTCATAGATTAATCATTGCAGCTGTAACTGCCACCGGTATAAACTGGTAATCTGGTGACTTGGCATCACACAACGTTGACCTAATAATATTGACTCGGTATTAATACGTGGACTTAAAATTGCATACGATAGCATTTTGACTTAATACCTCATAGTTGGTTTGTCTGTCTGTCAGCAACGTTACTCAAAAACGGACCAACGGATTTGGATGAAATTTTCACATAAGGTCAGAAATGACACAAGGACCAAGTGATCAGACTTTGGCAGTGATGCATCTTATAGTCTGGATCCATGGATTTGTTAAAGATGTCTGTATCATTGCCAGATAGCGGCATGCCATCACTGTAACCATAACAACAAATTATGTCAGCTGCTTGCCTACGATCGCATGATTGTGACCCGAAATCATGTATTCTTTAGCTTGCCGACCAATACCAAGGTTTTCAATTTTATCAGAAATGGGCCGACATTATTTTTGTTTGTTTTTTGTTTTTACAATTTATCATCTTTTCAAAACACATTCATGAACTTAATTTGTTGCTCAGGTGTTTTTCAACAGTTAATAAAAGACAATATTTGGAGCTCAAAGTGGAGATATATCAAATCTTGTTTTGTCATTTCCTGTCTTGTTTTTTTCATTTTGTGTCTCATTTTTGTTGTTTTGAACACAATGCAAAATAGAACTCGAAAAGTAAATCAAGCTAAAAGTACACCTCTCATAAAAACAAGTTTATCAAAGTGAGTTTCACTGTAGGCCTTATGACCACAACTAAAAACAGCCTAAACATTTTATTTCTAAATGCATGACAGGAAGTGGAATATTTGATGCTTGGTGACTTGATACAGGTTTAAAAACTGAGCTGCTGTGATCGTGGTGACAACAAACTGGTTGAGAATGTGAAGACCTCAACTATCTGCAGCCTCCATCCATCCATCATTCATCCATCCATCATCCATCCATCCATCTGTCATCAATCCATCCATCATCATCCATCCATCCATCTGTCACCCATCCATCAACCATCCATACATCATTTATCCATCCATCCATCCATCATGCATCCATCCATCCATCCATCATCCATCCATCATTATTCATCCATCATCTGTCATCCATCCATTATTCATTCTTTATCCATCCATCATCCATCCATTATCCATCCGTAATACATCCATCATCCATCCATCCATCCATCATCCATCCATCATTTATTCATCCATCCATCATCCATCCATCCATCATCTGTCATCCATCCATTATCCATCCATAATACATCCATCATCCATCCATCCATCCATAATACATCCATCATCCATCCATCCATCCATACATCATCCATCCGTCATTTATTCATCCATCATCTGTCATCCATCCATTATTCATTCTTTATCCATCCATCATCCATCCATTATCCATCCATAATACATTCATCCATAATACATCGATTATCCATCCATCCATCCATAATACATCCATCATCCATCCATCCATAATACATCCATCATCCATCCATCATTTATCCATCCATAATACATCCATTATCCATCCATCCATCATCCATCCATCATCCATTCATCCATAATACATCCATTATCCATCCATCCATCATCCATCCACCCATAATACATCCATTATCCATCCATCCATCATCCATAATACATCCATCATCCATCCATCCATACATCATCCATCCGTCATTTATTCATCCATCATCTGTCATCCATCCATTATTCATTCTTTATCCATCCATCATCCATCCATCATTTAACCATCCATAATACATCCATTATCCATCCATCATCCATCCACCCATAATACATCCATTATCCATCCATCCATCATCCATAATACATCAATCATGCATCCATCCATCCATCCATACATCATCCATCCGTCATTTATTCATCCATTATCTGTCATCCATCCATTATTCATTCTTTATCCATCCATCCATCATCCATCCATTATCCATCCATCATCCATCCATCCATCATCCATCCATCCATAATACATCCATCATCCATCCATCCATAAGACATCCATCATCCATCCATCCATAATACATCCATTATCCATCCATCCATCATCCATCCATCCAAAATACATCCATCATCCATCCATCCTTCATCCATCCGGCCCAGAGGATGAGCAGCGTGGCATTGTGGGATATTCCCCTCTCCCTTTCTGCAGCATCATCAGTAGAAAGTAGGGCAGAGGGTGAACACACACTCTGAACACACGCAGGCTGTCAGCGTCTCACTCTGACAGACTAATCACACTCACGGCCCATATGCTCCGTCATGATGTCCTACCTCCTCGTTACACTCCTCTCGCCACACTTCACCGTATCTCTGCCCGGGAAACTTCAGGCCACATCTGTCGGCCTCTTTTTCTGTTCCGCTGCTCTTGACCATCAGGCTCATTTAAATCACCGCTGACCTCAAACGACCCTTGTTTTTTCTGCTGCGGTGAAGCATCTGTCTGTATTCCCTGAAACACTGAATGTTCATCATATCCTTTCATCCATTACTTTGGTCTGGATGAGTGCTCTATACCTGAAACAGAGTGAACACTTCATTAGTCACACCTTTAGGATATAATCTAATACAGTCCACTGCAACAAATCTGCTCTAACAAGCTCATTTTCTATTTGAGGTACTTTTGAAGTCCGTTAGATATATCTTGCATACATTTTTAATAAAAGTTTTTTTAAAACTGATGTTTTTTGTTTTGTTTTTGTCCTTTAGTGGCTCGTTTTTCTCATTTTGTGTCTTGATTTTCATTGTTTTGTGTTTCATTTTGTCGTTTTCTGTCTTGTTTTGTCATTTAGTGTCTCGGTATTGTCGTTTTCTGTTTCATTTTGTCATTTTTTGCCTAGGTTTGTCATTTTGTGTCTCGTTTTTGTCACCATGTGTCTTGTTGTCATTTTGTGTCTTGTTGTTGTCATTTTGTGTCTTGATTTTTGTTGTTTTGTGTCTCATTTTGTCATTTTATGTCTTGTCTTTGTCATTTAGTGTCTCATTTTGTCATTTTGTGTCTCGGTATTGTCGTTTTCTGTTTCATTTTGTCATCTTTTTGCCTAGGTTTTGTCATTTTCTGTCTCGTTTTTGTCACTATGTGTCTTGTTTTGTTGTTTCATGTCTCATTTTTGTCATTTTGTGTCTCGCTTTTGTCATTTTGTGTCTCGGTTTTCATTAAAATATGACTGGATACCACAAAAATGTCAACTAAATAAACGTCCAAATTTAATACCAACCACCTTCTAATGAGCTAAACAATAATAAAATGAGCTGATTCAGAAATAGTTATGATTGTGTTCTTTTCATTAAGTTGAAATAATCATGACAGATATTTCTTTTTTGGCAATAGTATATCAAATTTGATATCGAAAAATCACATTTTATGTGTCTCCAGGAAGTGTGTTCATTCCAGATCACATGACCTGCTCCACATGATGTCATTTCCTCCTGAAGAAAAGACTGGAAGACTCCAAGGCTTTCTGAGTTACTTCATATAAAGTAGTCAACAGGTTTACTACAATATCTTTATAAATAACTTCAATTTTACTCAATTGTATTTATAATATTTAGAAGAATCTTTCTCTAAAATGCCATGTGGTGTTTGGTTATAGGCGGCCATGTTGGTTTCAGGACTGGAAACAGCAATAATGACACAATAAAATAAAAATAATGGCTTTAAAATATACATTTTAGGATTCGATACATAATAAAATCTGCTATCAATTGTGAGTTCCTCATTGGAAAGTATTCCTCACAAAGCCATTGTGCAGGCTATCTGTCAGACCTCTAACATAAAACCATCGTATTGAAATACTCATTCTCTTAGTAACACGAGCCTCGGTTGATTAACGAGCAACAACAAAACCAGCCTGCTTACCCATCCGGTTTCTGTCGGCAGCCAGCCTCCCTCTCTGGACGACGTCTGATTTCCAGGGAAATCCCCAGAAGAAATAAACACTGCTGTGTGAAACGGATCCATTAGTACCGCAGCCAACCTCAAAGATGAAACAGAAGACGCAGTATCGACCCAGTCTGCTGCCTGGATGTGTTCTAGTCAGGACAACCAGGGTGATGAAGCCTCTGGACAGGCCTGGACATGATTTAGACCTCAGACCACTATCGATATATTAGTTAAAGTTGTTCTATATTATGGAAAGTTGCTCTAAAGAAGTTTAAGTTGCTCTATCTTAGCTAAAGTTGCTCTGTATTAGTTAAAGTTGTTATATATTAGTAAAAGTTGCTCTACATTAGTTAAAGTTGCTGTATATTAGCTAAAGTTGCTCTATTGTATTAAACGTTGCTCTATATTTGCTAAAGTTGGTCTATATTGGCTAAAGTTGCTCTATCGTATTTAAAGTTGCTCTATGCAACTAACATGCAAACTCCATGCAGAAAGATCCCAGGCCCAGCCCGGGATTTGAACTGGGGATCTTCTTGCGTTGAGGGTGGCCTCACCCGGGGTGGTCGCCGCCACCACGCCATGGCCGTGCGGGCGTGGCAGGCCACTTGGCTGGGCGCGCCGCAGGTGCCCCGGCTGCCCGCAATCAGCCGGCTGCTGCACTAACAGGAAGACATAATGAACGTCTTTGAGACACGTCCATAATAACATTATTCCTGGTTAATGGTGGTGCAGCCTGTGTTGCTTTCAGCTCATTTATTCTCAAGGTTTTGCTCAAACTGGAAAGGGGAGGTTTGTTTTGTTTGGAGATGCTGAAAGCCTGAGGACATCCAGTGGTTCTAAATGCTGCATATAGAAGCTTTAATGTGGTACCATAACCCTGCTCACCTGTAAGAGCACACTTACAGACCGCTTCATTTTTAGTCGGTTAAAGGCAGTGACTTTTGGGCTTGTAGCACATTGTCTACCTTTCGAGGCATCATTTATGTTTTGACAACGTATATTTAATGAATTATTGATGACGGAAGTCCGTATCTGTTAAAATCTTTCCAACTTTACGCCTACCATGTTCATTCATTCACTGCAGAAAGTGTATTCAATCAGTGTGCAGCTGAAGCTGAAGTTACACTCTGTGTGTAGATATGCCTGGATGTCATCTGAAGTGACTGGAGCTCATAATTAAAAACAAAAGCATTTGTCTTTCCAAGAACACTTAGTGATACACACACACTGTGATAAGATCATTACAGTAACAAGAGATGATAAATCCTGCTGAACTAAATACAATCTGCTGCTTTACTTCTGACCTTTCTACACCTACGTTCTGCTTCTCCTGACATTATGTTGTGATTTTAGATGAACATACACTGACAATAACGGTAGTTATATTTGTAGGTGTTCATATTGCTGAAACCATATCTGGGGGATATTTGGTAACGTATGGATCACCTGATCGCCTTGTTTTACAGATAAACAAAGAAGCAACTGGTAGGAAGCTCTGCTCGGACATTCAGCCGTGTCTTCTGCTTTGAACAAAATCAGAGAAAAATAAACATAAAGAAGCTAATCGAATGCATCGAAGTAATCATATTCGTTGGTTTGTGTAGCATTTTTGTTGCCCCCGTCCCCTGACTTCACAAAACTTTAACGCTCTATAAAAAATCAATATTGATTTATTTTAAGATCGGCCACCTGATGTCTCATTCTGACCATGAAAACTAACAAAATAATATATATCCAGTCTATGCACCGTACTCTGTTTGGCTCCACACTTGATGATGACCACTTACGGTCTCAGAAAATGATAAAAACTGACCTTTTTTCGTTACCGTCTCTTACTGATTTTATTTTCTTGTTATTGTAAATATAAAATGAAAATCAAAGCATTTTTAAATTTTCATTAGAAAGTTATGTTATACTGTGAATAACAAACTTGCAGACAACAGTGCAATAATTATTGTTTATTCATGAGGATTAGATATCTGTCAACACTAATCTGCTTGATATTTGATATTGCAAAAAAGGACATTGTGATGTTGTAAAGAACAGTGTTGGAGATCAGCCCTTTAACTGATGTTCTCATATCTGTGAAATTTAAGTTGTGATGGAACCGTTTCCTTGCAGAGGAAAAAGAGATGATAGTGTTATTAGAAAGTGCAACACCGTTTATTTTATTTTTTAAATGTAATATTTTTATTTTTCTTTTATTTCATGTTTAAGGTTTGGATATCCTTGAACACTTATTTGAACAGAATATTGATTCTGACATTGTTGTAAAGAACAATGTTGGAGATGTGCACTCATGTTGGAATAAATCCTCATTGTGAAGAAACCCTTACTGCACTGAACTGGAAATATTTTAGAAAAACACGCTGAATTACAAGACAAGGCTAGAATTATGTGATTTTAATAGTAATAGGTCGTGATCTAAAGTGGGCCGGTCTCAGGCATGAAAGTCCAGGGCTGAAAGTGAGTCCCACTCCGGTCCTGATTACAACACAGGAGTGATGGTTGCTGGAAATGTTCCTCTGTACCCCTATGCAGATATTCCATTAAAAATCAGCCATTTCCAGCCAGAAGAATAGTCATTTATCATCTTAAATTATCACTTTTATTTAGCTGCTGAAGACAAAAACATCTTCTGTCAGAAGATGATTAGAATTCATTCCCAGCGTCAAAGCGTTTGTTTTACAACTCCAAATTAAGTTAGAGCCAGACTGTGTTAGAGAAGCAGAAAGTCCCATGGTTAGCTTCTATCTCCTCCATCATGATGAGTATCCTAAAATAGATCAGCAGCAGCGCTTCGTTATGAGGACGGAGAATTGCTCTGACAGCGCCAAGACAACACACAGTCATTAGGCAACACGCAGCTAGAAGACAACACGCAGTCAGAAGACAACACACAGTCAGAAGACAACACACAGTCATTAGGCAACACGCAGCTAGAAGACAACACACAGTCAGAAGACAACACTCAGTCAGAAGACAACACGAAGACAACACACAGTCAGAAGACAACACACAGTCAGAAGACAACACTCAGTCAGAAGACAACACGCAGTCAGAAGACAACACACAGTCAGAAGACAACACACAGTCATTAGGCAACACGCAGCTAGAAGACAACACACAGTCAGAAGACAACACACAGTCAGAAGACAACACGAAGACAACACTCAGTCAGAAGACAACACACAGTCAGAAGACAACACTCAGTCAGAAGACAACACGAAGACAACACACAGTCAGAAGACAACACGCAGTCAGAAGACAACACGCAGTCAGAAGACAACACTCAGTCAGAAGACAACACACAGTCAGAAGACAACACACAGTCAGAAGACAACACGAAGACAACACTCAGTCAGAAGACAACACGCAGTCAGAAGACAACACGCAGTCAGAAGACAACACTCAGTCAGAAGACAACACGCAGTCAGAAGACAACACGCAGTCAGAAGACAACACGCAGTCAGAAGACAACACGAAGACAACACTCAGTCAGAAGACAACACACAGTCAGAAGACAACACTCAGTCAGAAGACAACACTCAGTCAGAAGACAACACGCAGTCAGAAGACAACACGAAGACAACACTCAGTCAGAAGACAACACGCAGTCAGAAGACAACACGCAGTCAGAAGACAACACACAGTCAGAAGACAACACTCAGTCAGAAGACAACACACAGTCAGAAGACAACACTCAGTCAGAAGACAACACGAAGACAACACTCAGTCAGAAGACAACACACAGTCAAAAGACAACACTCAGTCAGAAGACAACACTCAGTCAGAAGACAACACGCAGTCAGAAGACAACACGCAGTCAGAAGACAACACGAAGACAACACTCAGTCAGAAGACAACACACAGTCAGAAGACAACACGCAGTCAGAAGACAACACACAGTCAGAAGACAACACGCAGTCAGAAGACAACACACAGTCAGAAGACAACACGCAGTCAGAAGACAACACGCAGTCAGAAGACAACACACAGTCAGAAGACAACACGCAGTCAGAAGACAACACACAGTCAGAAGACAACACGAAGACAACACACAGTCAGAAGACAACACGAAGACAACACTCAGTCAGAAGACAACACGCAGTCAGAAGACAACACACAGTCAGAAGACAACACGCAGTCAGAAGACAACACAGTCAGAAGACAACACGAAGACAACACTCAGTCAGAAGACAACACGCAGTCAGAAGACAACACGAAGACAACACTCAGTCAGAAGACAACACGCAGTCAGAAGACAACACAGTCAGAAGACAACACGAAGACAACACACAGTCAGAAGACAACACGCAGTCAGAAGACAACACTCAGTCAGAAGACAACACGCAGTCAGAAGACAACACGAAGACAACACTCAGTCAGAAGACAACACAGTCAGAAGACAACACGAAGACAACACACAGTCAGAAGACAACACGCAGTCAGAAGACAACACTCAGTCAGAAGACAACACGCAGTCAGAAGACAACACGAAGACAACACTCAGTCAGAAGACAACACGCAGTCAGAAGACAACACGAAGACAACACTCAGTCAGAAGACAACACGCAGTCAGAAGACAACACGCAGTCAGAAGACAACACGCAGTCAGAAGACAACACAGTCAGAAGACAACACGAAGACAACACTCAGTCAGAAGACAACACGCAGTCAGAAGACAACACGAAGACAACACTCAGTCAGAAGACAACACGCAGTCAGAAGACAACACAGTCAGAAGACAACACGAAGACAACACGCAGTCAGAAGACAACACGAAGACAACACACAGTCAGAAGACAACACTCAGTCAGAAGACAACACGCAGTCAGAAGACAACACGAAGACAACACGCAGTCAGAAGACAACACGCAGTCAGAAGACAACACGAAGACAACACTCAGTCAGAAGACAACACGCAGTCAGAAGACAACACGAAGACAACACTCAGTCAGAAGACAACACGCAGTCAGAAGACAACACAGTCAGAAGACAACACGAAGACAACACACAGTCAGAAGACAACACGCAGTCAGAAGACAACACGAAGACAACACTCAGTCAGAAGACAACACGAAGACAACACTCAGTCAGAAGACAACACGAAGACAACACACAGTCAGAAGACAACACGCAGTCAGAAGACAACACGAAGACAACACTCAGTCAGAAGACAACACGAAGACAACACTCAGTCAGAAGACAACACACAGTCAGAAGACAACACACAGTCAGAAGACAACACGCAGTCAGAAGACAACACGCAGTCAGAAGACAACACTCAGTCAGAAGACAACACTCAGTCAGAAGACAACACGAAGACAACACACAGTCAGAAGACAACACGCAGTCAGAAGACAACACGCAGTCAGAAGACAACACTCAGTCAGAAGACAACACTCAGTCAGAAGACAACACGAAGACAACACGAAGACAACACTCAGTCAGAAGACAACACAGTCAGAAGACAACACGAAGACAACACTCAGTCAGAAGACAACACTCAGTCCCACAGCTTCACAACAGCTCAGAACACACAATGATGGTGCATCGTGTTGTTACAAAATCAATAGAAATCAAAGAGCTGACTGTAAAATACGTGATGAAACACCAGCAGCAGAGAGTCAGAACAAACATCAAGGAGCTCCGTTCTCTGATTCTGGATTGTAGAAGTTTCAAGCTCTCAGCGTGTTAATTATAAATGGAACAAAAAGCCTTTCATCTTTGCTCACAGTCAGTGCATTGTTTTTGGGCTGATGTGAGCAAAAGATGGAGGGTGTGGGAGATTTTTTCCACCTGGATAAATAAGATGGTTAAAATTAGAAGATAGCAAGTCAGTGTTAGGAGGTGCTAAGTTAGAATCTAAAATACCCACTCAATTTATTGACTTAGGAAGACGAAATTAGGAGATAATAATCCAAATACTTACTTATGAGATACCACAACACACATTTAGCTCTTGCGTCAGTATTGTTAACTGCTAGGAGATATTAAGTGAAAATTATCACTAAGTTCTCAATTAAAATGCTAAATTAAGAGAAGTCTACATTTTGAAACTGGGTCAATATTTAACCAACATTGTGTCTAAAAGTCTAAAGATACTAAGTCAAATGTTGACTTCATATGTCAAAATTATTACATTCTAACCCAAAATATTAAATTATGAGATACTAAACCTTCATGTTGAAATCATATTATTAAGTCAATATTGTGGGATAGAAAGTTCAACTCTTGACTTCTGAGAAAAGCAGTCCACTTTTTGTTACTGGCTCAATATTAAAAAGGCAAAATGATGAAATACTAAATCAAAATGTTGACCTACTAAGTCAACATCATGAGATAAAAAGGCCGAGAAAAAGTTTCTTAGTCCACATTTTTTGACTGAATCAATGTTAAGCCAGTATTTGCAACTCTAATGTAGAGCAACTGTAACTAATATAGAGCAAGTTTAACTAATATGGAGCAACTTCAGCTCATTTCAGAGCAACTGTAGCTAATATAGAGCAATCTTTTGAATAACTGTAGGATACATCTCAAATGTTCCATCCAGAATACATCCAAATGATAATTTGGTGGCTTTTAAATTACTTTTAGCTGGAAATAAAAATATAAATCAGACAAAACTGCTTCAACAACATACTAAAACTTGAAAAAATGTAAAATAAAACTGGCTGAGGTAAGGAGACTATCATCTCTTATCATAAAATAAAGAAGGCAACCTTTAAAAGTAAACTAGATCATAAACGTCGACAATTTACCACAAAAACCGACACACTCACAATGTTTTTTGCTGCTTTTACTAAGGAAAATACTTAATATTTATTTGAAAGCAAGAAGACAGAAAGCCTCTTCCAGGCTGCCTTTACACAGGAGCAAAGAAATGAAATGTGATCTGAAAAATTCTTTCCTCTGGCTGACAGTTTCAGGTGGAACTAGAGAAGAATTTTTCATTTAAAAAAGAATCTAAATAAAATCAGCATGTTTATCTTGTGTTTCCTATGATCTTACAGCTTCACAGTGAGGAATATATGGTAAAAATGCTATTGTCAATGCATCCTATCAAGAAACAGACTTGACAGTAAATCTTTGATGTTAAATCCACTGATCTGCAAAGCTTTAAACACATGACACCTAAGTACAAATGTTGTTTTCTAGTCTAGTCAACAGTTTTTGTTGGCAATTTTATTTACCTTCAGCTGCTAACGAAACAATTCCACAATTGTATGTATGTCATCAAACAGCTGACTGCTTGTAGAACATGTTTCAATAAAGCTCAGACATGTAAAACTCCATCTGTGATACACTTGAAGTGGACAGTTAAGAACAAGAACAAACTAAACCCCAAAGAGAGTCAAAAATTTTAAGGCATCTTGCGTTCATAATTTACCAACAGCACAGAATCCAAAATAGAGCCATAATGAACTATGGATTGGTTCATAAACTACAGATCCCAGACACATTTAGACTTTCTTACTTAATAACAACTCACATTTACAAAAAGAGACAGTTTTGTTTTCTATTTCTGGGAGAAAAAAATATTTTTGGCAAATGCTGGAAAAATAACAGAGGAAGACTGCTAACAGCTGAAGTGTGCAAGGCAAAGATCACTGGATTAAAGGCCTATATTTGACATTTTGGGAAACATTTTACCTGTTTTCAAGGTCAGAAGACAATGAGAAGACTGACAGCACACAATGCCTACACTGTACACATGAAGCGGCGAGTTCAGCTTAGCAATAAGACTGGAAATAACAGCTAGCTTAACTGTGGCTAGCAATAAAAAACTATCTCAAGGACCTCTAAAGCCTACAAATTAACACATTATAATTTGTTAAATAGTGAGTTTTACAGCTGCTTTTTTGTTTAGTTTTGTACAAAAACACACCAGCTGCTTCTCTCCATCATTATGCTAGGCTAGGATAGTTTAGCTTAACATAAAGAATGGAAATAACAGTTACCCTGACTCTGTCTGGTAGAAAAAAAAAATCATTTCCAGCGCCTCCAAAACTTACAAATTAACACATTAATGTATATAATTTGTTAATTACAGGTGCTGATAACAGCTTTTTGTTTAGTTTTGGACAAGAACACACCAGCAGCTTCCCTCAGTCGTTACGCTAGGCTAGGCTAGTTTAGCTTAACATAAAGACTGGACATAACAGCGAGCCTGACTCTGGTTAGCAATAAAAAATTATCTCCAGCACCTCCAAAGCCTACAAATTAACACATTAGCACGTTAATGTACAGAATTTGTTAAACAGTGAGTTTTACAGCTGCTTGTTTTTTTAGTTTTGGACAAAAACACACCAGCTGCTTCCCTCCGTCATTATGCTAGGCTAGGCTAGCCACCTGCTGGCTGTAGCTTCATGTTTAGCACGCAGGTATCAATCTTCTCATTCATATCTTGTTATTTGGTGTTCAAATAGACCGATATAACCCATCAGAGAGTCCAGAATATAATAGTTTTGCAGTGTCATGTATTGACTTTTGGCTTGCACATAGATAAACAGAGAAAACACATAGATGTAAAGCTTGCGAGCTAGCGAGCTAAAAGGGTCCCCACATGCCAAATAGGAACTCATATGGAAGAAACTTATCCATTTTGGGTTTAGATTTTCCAATTTCAGTCAGTATTTACCTTGAAACTGGAAGATATGAACGCTAATGCAGCTGATAAACATCCTAAATGTGATGTTGTAAAATGCCAGTAATTCTACATTATTTCCATCAAACCCAAACAATATTTTTTATTCTTTTGCAGCCGATATGAACACTTTGGCATGTAAAAATATTCAGTCAGATTTTCCAAATGAGCGCAGGAACCCCGAGCTAAGCCCCTCGATGCGTGAAAACAACAAACAATATATAAAAGAGAGTCCAATAAAATAAAAACACTAAATACAGTATGAACACAAACAAGTATCAAAAAGGGATGTATGCATTACTAGAATGAAATAAAAATATTAATAGCTACAAAGAGCAATAATTCTTGAAAAACAACCAAAAAAACGGTCTCTATAAATACAGAAGTCCTCATCAGTGTCCTGCAAAAAGCCTCACGTCATACTTTAATAGAATTTCCATGGGAATAAATGCCGCGCTACATTATTCACTCGATCCGTTTGAAATTATCTCAGTGTGAATTTTCAACACCTAAACCAGGTAAGTTGACTCATCGAGAAAACTATTCAGTGCAACTTTACTTCAGAAATTAGGGCCGCCAGTGCCCATTTTGTTATATTATTATTATTATCATCATTATTATTATTAATATTTCTACCATTACAGTGTGTCTGATTAAGCAGAGATGGCGTAAAACTAGGACACTGAACCACGCTCCAGAAGGGGAGAGGTCATGGTGGGGGTGTTGATGGTGATCTCAGGAGGTCTCGTTGACCGTTCGCTCCAGCTCTATCACTTTACTGCTGTTCTCATTCACCCTCTGCTCCAGAGACCTGAGGGACAAAACAGAAAGTAGGGATGAGAAAAAAGAAATCTGTCAACAGGAAATGTTGGATTTGGATCTAAGGGTGTAGTGGAGACGAGTCCATGTTGTTATTTAATAATAATGGAAGATTAAAAGTGATTGACAGAGCTGTTTAGGGTAAAAATATGTCACAATACAGTAATTACAGGTCATTTTCAGCAATGTTTTCCTGTGCCTGTATAAAAGCTAAACTGTTTCCATATACTGTCAGTCATCTGCTCAGACAGTTTTGTGTCTCGTTGTTGTCGTTTTATGTCTTGTTTTTGCCAAATTCTGTCTTTTTTTTCTGCTGTTTTGTGTTTGGCCTTTCTCATTTTGCGTCACATTTTTGTCGTTTTGTGTGTCTCGTTTTTGTTGTTTTGCGTCTCATTTTTGTCAATTTGTGTCTTGTTTTTGCCGTTTTGTCTCGTTTTTGTCATTTTGTGTCTTGCTTTTGTCATTTTGTGTTTCATTTTGTAGTGTTGTGTCTAATTTTTCTCATTTTATGCCTTTTTTTGTCATTTAATGTCTTCTTTCTCTCATTTTAGGTGCTGTTTTTGTGAATTTCTATCTCATTTCTATTGTTTTGTGTCTTGCTTTGTCATTTTCTGTCTCATTTTTGTCGTTTTGTGTCTTGTTTTTGTCGTCAACATCGTCAAACAGTTGAATAAAGAACGGATAGAAAACTGTAAAAGAGAAGGTCTATTTTTCAAAAATTCTGGAGAAAAAATGTTCTCCAGTTCTGGACTGACCTACATATCATGGTCATGTGAGATCATTCATTTAGACTTATTTATTTCGTCAACAGCAAGAAATTTAACCCTTTAAGCTTCAGTCAATTCCAGCCGTTTTCAGTACAAAAAAATCGCTAATATTCCATTTTTAAATTTAAAAAATGACAAAAAATACAGGGAATATTGGACGCACATCGCGAGGTGCATTTCCTTGAAAACGACCGATTCGGGGATTTTATACCGACTTCAGGACATGTTTTGGACAAAATAGTTTACTGGCTTGTGTTGTCTGGATGTCCAAGGTTGGATTATGGCCGTTTTTTGTGGAATCTTTTTTTCTGTGTGTAATAATGAACCCGGAAATGTGAGTCGCGCTGTGTACGTTGAAGCCGTGTATAGAGAACGGATGGATGAATATTTGTTTTTGTCGGACAAATGTGTTTTTCTCACCCGCTGTGGTAATCGCATCTGAAAGTGGTTTATACCGGCGGATTCATGAGAATCGAAGCTTTCCATCGGCGTATAGTGTTTGTATAATCGTGTTTGCAGCCGTCGGACATTCTTGAAATGCCTATGCAAATTTACGCACTGAAGCGTAAAGGGTTAATAACCGAGCACAGCACCTTGGTAAGTATTCTAAAGAGGTCACATTAAAACCTTCTTCATGCTGGCTGTTATTAAAATAACGTAACACTAACGGTGTGTACCTGTGGATGTCCAGCAGCGTCTGCGTATCGTTGTTTTTATTCCTGAAAGGTGGGTGTGTCTCCGCCCTGCTGGGCTCCATCCCGACTTTCTGCTGCTCTGAGCGCCGCCACGCCGCCATGACGACGGCCGGCGTGTCCTCCCATTGGTCGGGATATTCACCGCCCAGACCGAGGAGGTGCGGCTGCTCGTCTTCGAAGGTCGATAACAGACCTCTGGACTTCACTGGAGGCGAAAAAGGAAAACATTAATAATAGCACCACATTATTGTGTATCATTGTGTGTGTGTGTGTGGGAGGTAGTAGAGGATGTAGTGAAAGGTCAGCTCTTCTAATCAGACTCTGTGGCTGTTATTGCAGTGCCGTAGGTGGAATCTGATTAGTGACGACGTTATAATGGACCTCCACCGTTTTACAGCCGGGAACAAAAGATTCATTACAATGGAAACAGCGGGCAGGCCACTGGAGCTGAAACTTGGAGAAAACAGACTGGAGCTGTGTGCACACGATGGTTTAGTAGCCCGTCTTAGCCTCAGGTTTATATTCAATTAGTCTTCCAGCTGTTTGACTGCGTCTTAAACTTTCAAATCGATTTTTTTGACATGTTGGGTACAAGGAGTGGTCACGGAGATGGCATCACCGGGCTCATTAGGCAGAAGTAACAACGACTGAGCAGCCTTGGAGGAGTACACTGGAAAAAATGCCCCTCTCAAAACAAGGGAAAATAACTTATTTCAAGGAACTTTTACCGTGAAATAAGTGTAACAAATCTGCCAATAGAAGAAGTGAAAAATGGCTTGGTAAGATTTCTTGAAATAAGATGTGATATTTAGAATATTGAGATCTTAAAATTAGCTGGGAAAGATTTTTTTAAGCTCTATCTATTTTACCAGGATTGTCACGCTTAAATGTGTTAACCCTCCTGTTGTCCTCATTTACGGGCAAAAAACAAGATTGTTTCATTGTCTAAAAAAAACAAAAATTCAGCAAAAAAAAAAATTCCCCAAATTTCTGAAAATTTGCAAAAACTTCCGGAAGAAATTCCAACAATTCCTTAAAAGTTTACTTTAAAAGTTTTATTTTAAAAAATTCCCCAAATTTGGCAAGAAAATTCTTGTAAATATTTTCAAAAAATGAGTAAAAATCTTCCCAAAAAAATCCTAAAATGTCTAAAGCGATTACATATATATCAGTAGAACATTCACACACACACAAAAAAAAAATCAACCAAAATAAGATTTTTGTGTGAATGTTCTTAAGAAACATTTTTAACATTTCTGGTTTCCCACCAAAAAATGCTCAAAGATTTCCCCAAAATGTTGGAAATGTGGACATCAGAAGTTTCACTGTGAAAATAGATTTTTTTCCACATTTTCAAACTGTAAAACAGGTCAATTTGAACCTCAGGACGACATGAGGGTTAAGAAGGACGCTGCCGACGGTCGTCTTTTACGTCTCAGTGGGTTGAACGTGTCGTCTACCTGTGGTCGTGTACGACTCTTTGACCGCCGTCTGTTTGGAAGCGAGGCCTGTTTCAGTGACGGTGGAGCACGGAGTCAAACCGCTGGGATAAAAACTGCCCAAAAACAGAGCGAAACACAGCACGACCACCTGGAGAGAGGCAGAAAGAAGAGCAGAGAGAGAACAGGAAGAAGAAGAAGAAGGGTGGAGACAGAAGCAGGGACAGAGAGGGGGGTAAGTAAATTATGAATCACACAAAATGCTAAGCTGCTAATGAGTGATGGAAGCAGATGTTTCCAATTCAATATTTCAATCAATGCTTCATCTCCTGTTAGCACGCACACACACACACACCCACAAACTGGTACCATTAAGCATGATGATGTCTGGGTTCCAGCCACCCTGCAGGATTTGGGGACTTTTCCTGCCACCACGGCCTGCAGAGACTGCAGCTGCTGCAGCAGAGACCTGAGGAGCAGCAACACAAACACACAAACAATAAGAAACAGGTTGGAGACACACACGCACGGCTGAGTGTATATTATGGAGGATTTCTGTGTCCAAAGAGAGCACAAAGTCCACAACGACTCAGAGTTGAGAGATTTTGCTGCTGTTTGCATCTGTGATCTGAAGACTGATGCAAATATTCTCCCAGCTTTATCAATGTACTTTGAATGTGGTCTTTACTGAACATCCACAGAAACACAAGAGGCCAGAACTTAATAATAAATAAAGAAATTTCATCACAAATATTACAAAAACGAGTCACAAAATGACAAAAAAAATGAGACAAATGACAGATGTGAGACAAAAAAACAACAAAAACAAGAGAAAATATTACAACAGGAGACACAAAATGACAAAAACGAGACACAAAATGACAAAAAATGAGACAAACGACACAAAACAAAACAAAAACTACTCAAGGAAGTTACAAAACGACAAAAAATGGACAGACAAACGATACAAATGAGACCAAAAATGACAAAAGCGAGAAGCAGAACAACAAAAATGAGACAAAAAACAGAAGTGAGACAAAAAAACAGCAAAAACAAGACAAAATATTCTAAAAATGAGACACAAAATGACAAAAGAACAATCTAGTGTTTTCCTTTATGATCCAAACAACGTGTCATGGTCTAGAAATTATTTTAAATGTATCGTTTTACTAATTTACAATCTGCACTTAATGTCTTCTCTGTAATTTTTCCACTTTGAGGGCCGGATTGGACCCTCCGGAGGACCGCTTTTAGCCCACGGGCCTCATGTTGGACACCCCTGCTGTAAACAGAGATCCATAAAAACAATCCACAGTGATCAACAACAATCAACGGAGCAGAAAATAACAAGAACCTTCAACAGATCTCAGACATCTAGCTTTAAAAGTCTTGTCTTTTATTCTGACAGCATCTTGTGCTGCACCGCTGCATCTTACTGCTTCTGGCTTGTAAAGTCCAAAAAACTAGCACTATTATTTGTGATAAATCACATAAATGTGTTTGCTACGTGCTTCAGTGGAGACATAATTGCTGCATGCAGTATTTCCTCATTTATTCACCTCAAATGCAGAAGTTAAAGGAAGGAGGAAGATCTTTATTTCTTTATTTCCTCTGACCAATGAGCATAACTGGTCGTATTGTGAACTGCACTGTTCATACAAACTCAGCTTCTCCTCTAAACTGTGTCTGATTAAAACCCTTCTAGCATCCAAACAAAGCAGAGTGAACTGGAGTGAACTAATTTATTCAGTTAAAGTGGCAGAAATGCACATTATGCTTCTTATAAGACAAGTATCAGGAGTTGATCCACCCTTTGGTCTGTATTTGGGAGCCAGCTTGTATTTGACAACCAGTTTTAATCGAGGAGATACGGAAGCTGCTGGTTTCTTTGGTTTTCTGATAATGCTCATTCTGTATAATTACTGGTTTTACTCTATTAATAAGGCAGGATCTGTACAACTGTTGGCTGTTATCACCTTTGCTAAACTCTCCGCCTGAGGCCTTGTATCACGAAGCAGCATACGGGGTCATGAAGGAGACTCCAGGTTTAACTGGGTACGTCGCCATGGCAACTGATGCTTCTGTCTGAGATAACAGTTCAGTGTGTATAAAAAGCATCTCCTACTGACCGCTCAGTTATACAGTCATGGAAAAGATTTCTTGTTCATTTTAATGCCTGCTACCACTAAAGGTACGTTACATGAAGAACACAAAGAACACGACAATAAATGCAGACGATTCCATAATACCTTATGTCCTGTTTGACGTGTTTCAGCTTAATTGTATTCAAAATGACAAAAATGAGACACCAAATGACAAAAACGAGACGAAAAATGACAAAACCGAGACGAAAAATGACAAAACTGAGACACAAAAATGACAAAAATGCTCCAAAATAATAAAAACAAGACAGAAAATGAGAAAAATGACACAAAGCGGCCAAAAACAAGATACTAAGTGACAAAACTGAGACAGAAAATGACAGAAAGAGAAAAAACTGACAAAAAATGAGACAAAATGGCAAAAATAAGACACAAAATGACAAAAACGAGACCAAAACGAAAAACATGACACAAAAAACGACAAAAATGCTACAAAATGATAAAAACAAGACAGAAAATGAGAAAATGAGACAAAACAGCAAAAAATGAGATACTAAGTGACAAAACTGAGACAGAAAATGACAGAAAGAGAACAAAATGACAACAAAACAAGACATAAAATGACAAAATTGAGACAGAAATGACAAAAAGAGACAATAAATGACAAAAAACAAGACAAAGTGAAAAAAATGAGACATAAAATGACAAAACAGACAGAAAATGACAAAAAGAGAAAAAGACAAAAAATGAGACAAAATGACAAAAACAAGACAGAAAATGACAAAACCGAGCCATAAAATGACAAACACGATTGAAGTAAACAAAGGTGGTGTAATCATTTTTTCTGTGACTGCATTTTGAAAATCTGCGTTAGTTTGTTCTTGTGAGAAATATGCGTCCATGTGTGGTCTGCTGCCAGCATTTTCTCTTTTCTCTAACTCCTGGCTGAGTCGCTGAGTTGATGACCAGCTTCATGGTTGTTCAGGTTCAGAGAAGCCGGATAAGGAGCCGATATCCTGGATTTGTCTTACAGGCCTCCAGTGCACCGGCATTAAAAGGACACACAGATGTACATACACACTGAACCGCTTCATTTAGCTTCTCATCAGTGAAGCCCACTGAGTGTAAAACGAAACCCAAACAGCTGCGTTACCGTCAGCTATGCTCAACACACAAACACAGTTCATCCGTGCAGAACGAGTGCAGCTCTATCTGCAGCAGCTCCAGCGTTTTACATTAAAATAGCCTCATGATTATGCATGGATGCAAAACTGCAGCTGAACACACATCCACTGGGAGCTTCTGGTTCGGCTTTATGTGCAGATAACAAAACTGAGCCGGTGTTGGTCGACTCATCGTCCTCGCTCCTCTCAGATACAGAGTAATAAATAGAGACGGAGAAACCCCACAGGATGACACTAATCTGGCATCCAAGGAGGGGGAATATCTGAGTGTTTTGGCAAAAACGAGACACAAAATGACAAAAATGAGTCAAAACAATGACAAAAATGAGACACAAAATGACAAATGAGACAATCATGGCAAAAATGAGACACAAAATGACAAATGAGACAATCATGGCAAAAATGAGACACAAAATGACAAAAACGAGACAAAATGACAAAAACAAAACATATAATGAAAAAAATGGGACACAAAATGACAAAAAAGAGAGAAAAATGACAAAAATGAGACACAAAATGACAAAAACAAGACAAAAAATGACAAATGAGACAATCATGGCAAAAATGAGATACAAAATGACAAAAATGAGACACAAAATGACAAAAATGAGACAAAATGACAAAAACAAAACATAAAATGAAAAAATGGGACACAAAATGACAAAAACGAGAAAAAAATGACAAAAATGAGACACAAAATGACAAAAACGAGAGAAAAATGACAAAAATGAGACACAAAATGACAAAAACGAGACAAAAAATGACAAATGAGACAATCATGGCAAAAATGAGATACAAAATGACAAAAATGAGACACAAAATGACAAAAATGAGACACAAAATGACAAAAACAAAACATATAATGAAAAAAAATGGGACACAAAATGACAAAAACGAGAGAAAAATGACAAAAATGTGACATAAAATGACAAAAATGGGACACAAAATGAAAAAAACAAGTTCATGATATTTTGTAAAAAGATAATTAATTAAATGTGAACATTGCCAGAATGCACTTTTTTTGCACTAAAACAAAGGAAACCTGGGCTAAAGTGCCAAAAGTGCTCCCAAAAATGAACCACTTTCATCTTTATTTTAGATCTGAAAACACAAAGAGCTCCACTGTGAATTAAACCAATCAAATCTCATTAAGTGTGTGTGTGTGTGTGTGTGTGTGTGTGTGTGTGTGTGTGTGTGTGTGTGTGTGTGTGTGTGTGTGTGTGTGTGTGTGTGTGTGTGTTTTCCTACTTGTTGGTGCACTCCAGCGTCTCCACTTTCCTGCGTAGTTCGCTGTTTTCATTGGAGCAGGTCTCCACCCTGTGGACAAACAGCAGTACTGCAGGTCAGTGTTTATTTTCTGTAACGCCTCAGTGATGCTTTCTGCAGCAGAATAACGTTGCTTCATGGTTAATTTGACATTTTATACAGAAAGCCCTGTAATGTAATACCTGCCAGATAATATACGTTTATATTAAGACTACAAAATGCATTAGAAATAGAGAATAAAGCTGGTTGATGTTAAAAACATTTAATAATTTCATTTCATATGGAAAAAATAACCTACCGCACATAAATTTAAAAAATACACAATAATTAAAAAAAAAAAAAAAAAAACAGTTTCAAATGTAAGAAATGTGAATTTCTATGGGTTTTGAGTCATTTAGTACAAATTTGGAATCATTTTCGGGCAAATTTCGAGTCACTTTGGACATCTTTTGAGACGTTTTAAAAATTTTTTTTTTACAATTCTTAGTAATTTAGGACACGTTTCAAGTTATTTTGGATATTTTTTAGTCATTCTAGATATGTTTTCGAGCAACTTTAGACAAGTGTCAAACCATCTATTACTGTATATTGAGTTTTTTTCCTTAAATACACAAAATTAAAAATGGAACCATTTTAAATGTAAGAAATGTGAATTTCTAAGGGTCATTTAGGTCATGGTTCAAGTTATTTGGGACAGCTTTTTAGCCATTTTGGTAAATTTTGAGTCATTTTTACAATTTCTGATTATTTCA
This sequence comes from Acanthochromis polyacanthus, assembly GCF_021347895.1. Classification (NCBI taxonomy): domain Eukaryota; kingdom Metazoa; phylum Chordata; class Actinopteri; family Pomacentridae; genus Acanthochromis; species Acanthochromis polyacanthus. The sequence goes on along the minus strand of NC_067113.1, from coordinate 40,054,211 downwards.
GCACAAGTTTGGAATAATTTGGAGCAAATTTTGAGCCATAGTCAGAATTTATGAGTAGTTTAGGACAAGTTTGGAATCAGTTTGGATGTCTTTTGAGACTTTTTCCCCCTTTTGTTTACAATTTTTAGTAATTCTTAGTCGTTTCAAGTTATTTGGGGTATTTTTAAGGAATTTTAGACGTGTTTTCGAATAACTTTGGGCCAGTTTCAAGCCATCTGGGACATTTTCTGAGTCATTTTGACAGAGTTTAGGTCTGAATGATTGGTTTCATGTAGCATTTCAAGTTTACTGTGAACAGATTTGTGTTTCCCACCATTTAATCTGCTGCTTTCATTCTGCACAACCTGATAAAGCAGCGATTCAGTGTCGCTATCTCTGGTTGGAGATTAGATTATCAAAACAGGAGATGATAAAGAAGAGCTAAAAGCATCACAGCTCAGAGGTTAGAGACTCCGTTTATTAAAAGGCAGGTTTTTTAATTTTATCCAGAAGCCCGTTAAAGGAGGAGAGGAAGGAGGACCTACTTCTTCTCCAGAGCATCCATGTACTCCTTCTTCTTCCTGCGACTCTCCTGAGCTGAAATCTGAGAAAATGAAGGAGAGAGAATTAAAAAAGAAATGTTTTGCTTCATCTTCTTGGAAGAATATTGCACCCCCTGATTTAAACTGTCCACTGAGACGACACATTTGCGCGTGATTCAGGTAACTGCTCACCTTGTTTTTGATCTTCCTGCGGATCTTCTTCAGCGCCTTCTCCTCGGCTTTGGTCAGCGGTAGTTTGGTGGGAACCGGATAGCCTTCGGCCACCAGCGTCCGACGCTCCTCCTCCGTCAGCATCAGCGGTCCTGAACCCTGCAGCTTCTACAGCGACAAAACAGGAAATCAGCTTTTCTTTAGCGGCTACAGGACAGAAAATAAAAGTCAGAAAAGGTTCATTACTGGCAGTTATTTTGGGGAAGAAGGAGGTAGGATGTCTCAAGATTCTTCTCGATTTGTCTGGAAGTTCAGAAGAAAGTTACAGTGGTGGGAGGTTGTTAGGAAAATGAATACTCAGAGTCGTGTCTCAAGGCAAAAGAAAGTTTTAGTTGCGGCAAAAATCAACATGAACAGAACTCAGTCTGAACAAGTGACTGATAACATGTGGAAACAGCTTAGTTTTTATACAGACAAACTCCTTTTGTCATTTTTGTCTCTTTGTTGTCATTTCGTGTCTCATTTTTGTCATAATGTGTCTCATTTTTGTCATAATGTGTCTCATTTTTGTCATTTTATGTCTCGTTTTTGTCGTTTTGTTGCTCATTTTTGTCATTTTTTGTCTTGTTTTTTCACTTTATGGCTCAATTTTGTCATTGTGTCTCATTTTTTAATTTTTGTCTCATTTTTGTCATTTTGTGTCTCATTTTTGTCATTTCATGTCTCGTTTTGTCATTTCATGTCTCGTTTTGTCATTTCATGTCTCGTTTTGTCATTTCATGTCTCATTTTGTCATTTCATGTCTCATTTTGTCATTTCATGTCTCATTTTGTCATTACATGTCTCGTCTTTGTCATTTCGTGTCTCGATTTTGTCATTTTCTGTCTTGTTTTTTTCACTTTATGGCTCGATTTTGTCATTTTGTGTCTCATTTTTGTCATTTTGTGTCTTATTCTTGTCATTTTGTGTCTCGTTTTTGTCATTTTGTGTCTCATTTTTGTCACTTCATGTCTCGTATTTGTCATTTCACGTCTCGTATTTGTCATTTCGTGTCTCGTCTTTGTCATTTTCTGTCTCGTTTTTGTCATTTTCTGTCTCGTTTTTTCATGTCTCGGTTTCGTCTGATATGTGAAAACAGTTTAGCTTTTATCCAGGCACATAAACTAGTTCCATTTCCATGAGCTGCAGGACGTGTTTTTTGCTGTCGACCAACTTGTTACATTTTCATGGAAACTGAACTTTATCATAATTTTAACACGACTACTCGACTCTTAATGTCCCATTTTGAGCTGGTTAATAATAAAGTGCAGCGCCGGTTCAGTCCTTACATGCGGGGCGGTGAGCAGGGGGGAGTTGGAGAGGGAGGAGGCGGCTCGGGGCGACACCTTCAGGCCGGCCTGGGATGGAGGAGGGCTGGTGGGGGAGGTGGGGCAGGACAGACCGGGGGTGGCGTGGACGGGGCTCTGGCTGCCCTCCGAGTCGCTGCCGTGGGAACTGGGAGGAGTGGGAGGCATCTGCAGAGCCTCCAGACCTGAAACATGACGGGGAGATGGTTAAAGGACTGGTAGACAGAGGAACAGGAATGACACTTTTAATAATAATAATAATAATAAGTATAAAAGCAGATACTTTAAGATCAAAACATCAGACAAAAGAAGACAAAAAACAACAGAAACAGGACAAAATATTACAAAAATGAGACACAAAATGACAAAAAATGAGACCAACGACTCGAAACAAAACAAAAAAAGAGACAGAAAAATCAGACAAAAAAGTTAGAAAGCGACATAAAAATGGTCAAGCGACACAAATGAAGCCAAAAATGACAAAAACAAGAAACAAAACAACAAAAAATTAGACAAATAGAACAAAACAACACAAAAAATAGATAAAAAATGAGGCAAAAATGTTAAAAAGTGACAAAAAATGGACAATGACCAGACAAGAAATGACACGAATGACAAAAAGGAAACATGAGACAAATGTCAAAAGTCAGACAAAAAACCCCAACAAAAACAAGACAACATATGACAAAAATGAGACAAAAAAAAAACAAAAAAAGAACAATCTAATATTTTACTGTATGATCAAAACAACATATCGTGGTCTAGAAATGATTTTAAATTATAAAAATATACATTTATATGTAAACAATACAAAAAATTGCATATATAGAAATAACAAAAAATAATTTAAAAATTAAAAATGAGCTTATAAATATGTAAATAATAATAATAAAGAAAAATAAAACGGATGTATTTTTTGGAGGGTTTAGTAATAAAATAAATACAGAACAGTTCAGTTGTTTTGCTGCACAAACGACATTTTAAGTGCAGTGAAAAATGAACAAGAACCAAAACAACACACAGGAAGTCGTTCAGGTTCAGACGGCTCCAATCTAAAGTCTGAACCTTGAATCATATAAAACACCTCACAGTGTTTCATCAGACGGCCAGCAGGGGGCCTCACAGCACCAAAAAGCCAGAAGAAGAGGCTTGAACTCTGACCTTTGGGTGACAGGTTGAGGAACTGGTCCACCTCATGAGGCTCCAGTTTAATCTGAGGGACGATGTTCTCCTCTTTGATCTGAAACGGGAACATTAGAACATCAGAGGAAGCAGGCAGAACTCTCAGGGATCGTTTCTTCTCCTCTCCCTCCTCTCACCTTGATGCCTTTGGTCTGGTTACTGCCCACTGTGGTCTGAGCTGGGGAGGCTGTGGGGACCACGGCGGGGCCCTTGGGTGCTTTGGGCCCCTCGCCCAGAGAGAGGGAGAGAGTGGGGAGGAGAGAGGGGGTCTCACAGAGGAGGCCCTCCATGGCTTCCTCCTGCTCCATGGGCCACTCACCATCAGACTCTGCTGCACAGCCACACAGGAAAGGGTTAATATGACAATAATAACAACAATAATAAATAACGGAGGTCCATGGGGTAGATCTCATCCATTATGATCATGTCTACAAATTCCACAATTATTTATAATGGAAACGATCATTTATTAGTAAAAAAAATAACTGGATATCACTAAAATGTCAACTAAGTAGTCGTCCCAATTTAATAACAACCACCTTCTAATTAGATAAACAATAATAATTAGTCGTTTTGGTCATTTTGTGTCTCGTTTTTATTATTTTGTCTTGTTTTTGTCATTTTTGTCAATTTGTGTCTTGTTTTTGTCATTTTGCGTCTCGTGTTTGTCATTTTGTGTCTCGATTTGGTCGTTTTGTGTCTCGTATTTGTAATTTTGTGTGTCATTTTTGTTGTTTTGTGTCTCATTTTGTCACTTTGTGTCTCGTTTTTATCATTTTTGTCTCATTTTAGTCATTTCATGTCTCATTTTGTGCCTCGATTTTGTCGTTTCATGTCTCGTTTTTGCTATTTTGTGCCTCCTTTTGTCATTCTATGTCTTGCTTTGTCATTTTGTGTCTTGCTTTGTCATTTTTGCAGAGTTTTTGTCGTTTCGTGTCTCATTTTTGTAATTTTGTGTCTTGGTTTTTAATAAAAAATGACTGGATTTTCATTCATTCAGATGTTTCTCTCAACTATACTGCAGTAAACATTAGTCAGGACCGACCACGGCTCCCAAAAGGAAAACTAACGCTGCTGCTTTTTAATCCTCCTCCAGTCAAACGTGGTTTTCTTCCCGTCTCCTCACCTGCCTCGCTGCCCTGCTCTCCGGTCAGGTGAGACAGTGGAGACTGAGGCCGGCTGTCTCCACACAGAGAGTAGCTGTGTTCGGCCGTGATGTGAGGGGGGAGAGGGGAGGACGGGGACAGGTCTCCCCCGTCCTCCCCCTCCATGGCCTCCACTCCGCCTCTCCCCCCGGACAGGAAGGGGTCGCTGAGCAGCTGGCCCAGCAAAGCATCCTGGGAAAGGTCGTCCAGGAGCTCCGAGAAGTGCTGCAGAGACGAGAGAAAAGCAGACGAGATTTAATATGAAACTTTGAAACAAGACGGTGACAAAACCAAGACATGAAGTGACAAAACAGAGACACGAAGTGATAAAAGCGAGACACAAGACGACATAAACGAGACACAAAATAACAAAAATGAGAAACAAAATGATAAAAGCGAGACACAAAATGAGAGAACCAATTCCCAAAATGACAAAAACGAGAGAAATTAACAAAAACAAGACACAAAATAACAAAAATGAGAAACAAAATGATAAAAGCAAGACACAAAATGACAGAACCAATGTACAAAATGACAAAACCGAGAGACAAAACAACAAAGACGAGAGAAAATGACAAAAATGAGACACAAACGACCACTACGAGACACATGATGACAAAAACAACTGAAAATGACAAAAACGAGACACACAAAGCAACAAAAACAAGACACGAAATAACAAAAATGACACACGAAATAACAAACATGAGGCCCAAAATAACAAAAACGAGACACGAAGTGACAAAACGAGACACAAATCAAGAAAAATGAAACACAAAATGCCAAAGACCCCACCAGACAGGAGGAGACAGACAGATAATTGTATAAATGATTTAAAACCACATCGTTGTCAGTCGGTCTGTAATTACACTTTCTTTATTGGAACCTTCCCTCCAGGAAGAAGCCGGTCTGAAGCTTTAACTTCAGGTTTCACTGCCAGAATCTCCCCCATCATTCATTCTCAGTGTGGCGACACATTTCCAGAACACACAGACGCTAACAGACATCCCTCCTCCTCCTTCATCCCTCCTGCTCCACATTCCTTCCTCCCAGCCAGGTGAGTGTGTTCAGGTGTGTTATGACTAAAGCAAACAGAAGGCAGGAGCTGTACTGATAAAACACTGACACAGATCTGCTAACAGCTGCTCTTCTAAAGTCGTGTCTCCAACAACTCAGCCATTAACCACTGCTTTGTGTTGCACTAAACATCTATTTAATTATTGCTGGGAAACTCTTCAGTCTGCAAAATGCTCATTTTTTAAAACTGTTTTGTGTGTCGTTTTTGTCATTTTAAGTTGTTTTTGTCATCATGTGTCTCGTTGTGGTCGTTTTGTGTCTCATTTTTGTCATTTTCTCTTGTTTTTGTTGTTTTGTCTCTCAGTTTTGTCATTTCCTGTCTCATTTTCCTTGATTTGTGTCTCATTTTTGTCACTTCGTGTCTCGTTTTTGTCAATTCCTGTCTTGTCTTTGTCGTTTTGTGTCTCGCTTTTATCATTTTGTGTCTCGCTTTTATCATTTTGTGTCTCGCTTTTATCATTTTGTGTCTCATTTTTGTTGTTTTGTCCCTCGTTTTTGTCATTTGCCTTTCTTTATGTTGCTTTGTAACTTTTTTGTCTAACTTTTTGTCTCTTTCCTGTTTCGTTTCATGTCGTTTGTCTCATTTTGTGCCATTTTGCGTCTCATTTTTGTAACATTTTGTCTCGTTTTTCGCCCGTTTTTGTCTGACGTTTATCGTTTTGATCATAAAGTAAAATCGTTCAGTTCCAGACGCCTGTGGCTGAATGTTGTGTACGTATGAATTCAGGGATAGATAAAGAGAGAGTGAAATGAAGATGGAGGAAGCGAGGGAACAGGAGGAGGCTGGACGGCTGAATGTCAAACATGTGGCTTCGATTACAGAGAAGACTGGACTCGTAGCGTTTTCTGTCTCACACACACATGCAGCGAAATGACCTGAACACACAACACACTCCTGTCGCTCTGCGCTGCCCTACATGGCCCTCTGTGTGTGTGTGTGAAACGCAAACACTGACAGCCTACCGTGAATCCATTCAAAGGGGGGGAAGACAAATATTTAGCCTCTTATCCACCTCTGGTTTCATCTCTAACTTCCACATGAACCGTCAGCGTGTGCGACTGAAGACAACCCGTGATATCAACGCGTGCTATAAGTGTGCGCACGTCTGTGCATGCAAAAGGAAGCGTGCACGTGCTAAAGCCATCACACCGCGGGCAAACACTGACAACACTTTCTCATCCTGCAGAGTCGCCCAGCAACGCCGTCGGCACGGTTACCCAGAGTCACCTCAGAAACCAAACTGTTTTTTATTCCCTGAGGCCATATTTATCATGTTTATAATGGTAAAATGGCAAAAATCTGACAAAAAAAGACAAAAAACATCAAAGAGATGACAAAATATTACAAAAATCAGATGCAAAATGACAAAAATGAGAAACAAAATGACAAAAAATGAGACAAACGGCTCGAACAAAACAAAAAGAGATAAAAAATTAGACAAAAAGTTACAAAGCGACAAAAAAATGGACAAATGACACAAATGAGACAAATGACAAAATCAAAACACAACATGACAAAAATAAAATAAAAAAACACAAGCAAGACGAGAAGGAAACACAAAACGACCAAAACGAGAAAGAAAACGACAAAAACGTGAGACAAACGACAAAAGTCAGACAAAAAAAAGACAAAAACAAGACAAAATATTAGCAAAATGAGACACAAAACGATAAAAGCGAGAAACGAAATGACAAAAAAATGAGACAAACGACATGAAACAAAAAAGACAAAAAATTAGACAAAAAGTTACAAACGACAAAAAAATGGACAAATGAGACAAAAAATGACAAAATCAAAACACAACATGACAAAAATAAATTAAAAAAACACAAGCAAGACGAGAAGGAAACACAAAACGACAACAACGTGAGACAAACGACAAAAGTCAGACAAAAAAACAACAAAAACAAGACAAAATATTAGAAAAATGAGACACAAAACAACAAAAGTGAGAAACGAAATGACAAAAAATTAGACAAACAAAATGAAACAAAACAAAAAAGAGAAAAAATTAGACAAAGAAGTTACAAAGCGACAAAGAAAATGGACAAATGAGACAAAAACAAGAAAAAAATGACTCAAACGAGACAAAAAATGTCAAAAGTGACAAACAAAACCACAAAAAGTAGACAACACAAGCAAGAAAAAAAGAGACAAATAGTTACAAAGTGACAGAAAATGGATAAATGACACAAGCGAGACAAAAAATTACAAAAGCAAGACACAAAATGATACAAAAAATGAGACACAAAACAACAAAAGCAAGAAACACAGCGACAAAAAACGGACAGACAAAAATGAGACAAAAAGAGACCAAAAATACACAAAACAACGAATAAAACAAAGCATAAAATGACAGAAACAAGACAAAAACACACGCGAGACAAAAAGGAAACACAAAACAACAAAAGCGAGAAACAAACTGACAAAAGTCAGACAAAAAAACAAGACAAAATATTACAAAAACGAGACACAATATGACAAAAGCGAGAAAAATACAAGAAATGAGACAAATGAAGCAAAACAAAACAAAAAAAAAGAAAAATTTAGATAAAAAAGTTACAATGCAACAAAAAAATGGGCAAATGACAATTACACTTTTTTTTAAACAAAGTTGTCTCACAGGGTACATTGGATTCTCTGGAGGGCCGCTTTTGGCCCTCAGGCCGCATGTTTGACACCCCCGCTATAGAGGATAAAGTGGTATATAGAACATGGATGAAATGCATTCATCACTGCAGTAATTATCCAATGGAAGGCTCTTATCTATTGTATTGTGTATTTAACAGGAGTGATGTTCAATAAAATGAACCAATTTGCTTAAAAGTCTCATTTTCTGCTGTTGTCGATGGCAAAGCTGAAAATATGTGATTCTGTACACATCCACCAATCAAACAAGAAGCGATGAAAAGTCCATTCTAGATCTGTTTCCTTTCTGCATCACCTGATCGGCACGCTGAAGAATCACAAAACCCAGCGCTAACCGTAGCACTAAAGACAGAACAGAACATAAAGACTGACAGAAAATAGCCGCTGCTTTCACTGTCAACTGCTTTTAACGCCACACCAAGCTGCTCTGCTTCCACTGCCGTTTGTTTGTCTCTAAGGATTAACCAAAGAAAACTACCAGGCGTGGACCTGGAGCACTTTCTTTAAATGTTCAAGGCGGGGCAACGGCCTTGGCAGAAGATTACGATCTCTGAGAGTCTTTCAAGTCACTTTATAAAGAACAGTGGCAGCTAAACACGATCGAACACCATGATGGTTCACTTTGGTCCATCACAGCGCTAAACGTAGGGCTTTGTAAGGTAAAGGGACGACAGTTTTGGATGTTTTGGTGCATCAATATCCCTATCCATAGCACAGGATATCTGGAGAACTTAGAAGTTCAGCATCGACTGCTTCCACTTCAACTCTCTCAGTGATTGATTATAAGGGTGTGGATGGAAGATCATCACATTACAGCTTTCTTCATACCAAACACTTATTGAAACACAACTAGTTCTTCCTGGCAGATGTGGAGGAGACATGCTGCAGCTCCAACAGGCCGTGAAGTCACAGACGTTGGGCGGATCATGATGGACGACTGAATAGATCTCATACTAACCCTTGTGGATGCAGAAAGCATGAACTGGCCTTAACCCAAACTCATTACAGTGTTCTATCTAATCCTGTGTGCGTGTTCCCTCCATCACGGTGGTGGTTTGGCCTCATTAAAGGCGTGATCCAATCATTAAAGTGACAGCGATCTACGTCTGAATGACAAAACTTGAGAAACCATCAAAAACATCACGATGAAGGAAAAGGGCGTAGCTTTTAGAGAACAGTAATTATACTCATTACGGAGTCGTATTTTTTGGGTTATAGTGTGGTTTATGTGACCTCTGACACCACCCTTTTCCCTCCACTGTGTCACAACGGAGCAGAAAAGATCATCTCTGAAAAAAAATCTGTAAATGAACAAACATTTCTCCAAGCATGAGGACACGGAGGGGAATAAATCCTCGAGCAGGAAATGGGAGCGGTCCAAGTCCGCCTGCATGAAAACAGAACCACACCAAGAGCACATAGCGAGGCTTCGTGGGCTCCCTGTCATTTGGGCAGCAGGAGTGGAGGAGGTGGTGAGGAGCAGGGCAGCAGATCGCTCACCGGCCGGGTGGAGCTCATCACACAACAGAAACCTCTTTGTGTTTGCAGCCCGAGAAAGAGGCGTTATTTAGCCACGGCTGTAACCCGACGCTCTCCAGCTGGGAACCACCGCAAGAGCTGAAGCCTAAATGGGGAAAACGGGGAGTTTAAAGTGGAACTAGATTCAGTAGGTCACTCGCTGTTTCTGGTAACAAAGACGCTATTCTCACACTTTCCTGCGTAACGTTTAGCACACTGCTGAAAGAGCAGATGGTAATCTTTTAATTAAAGCTGATGGAGGAAGAAACGCGGCTCTGATTATCGCCGGAGCTCTGGAGAAACTTTGTGCACTGAAATCCTGCGTCGCCCAAAGAGAGGCGATCCTTCCCAAAGATCAGCTAAACTCTCAGCACATTTCATCGTAATCAAATCAGAGAAACGCTGATGAAAGTAGGTCAGACAGGCCTGTTGAACAACGAGCAGGGAAGTGGTGTAAACTATGGGAAAAATGAGGCAAAGAGGGTAACTTCCAGGCTAGCTAGTTAGAGCTAAATGCTAATGCTAGTCATAGATAGACAGATAGACAGATAGATAGATAGATAGATAGATAGATAGATAGATAGATAGATAGATAGATAGATAGATAGATAGATAGATAGATAGATAGATAGATAGATAGATAGATAGATAGATAGATAGATGAACAAAATGGACAGATGGATGGACGATGATAGAAAGAATTTCCAGAGAGGACATTACCTGCAAATAGTAAACATGTAAAACTATAAATTTAAAATAATTTCTAGAACATGACAAGTTGTTTTGATCAGAAAGTAAAATACTAGATTGTTCTTGTCATTTTGTGTCTCATTTTTGTAATATATTGTATGTTTTTTGTTGCATTTTTGTCTTTTTTGTCTGACTTCTGTCGTTCTTCTCATGTTTTTGTTGTTTTGTTTCTCCTTTTTGTCGTTTTGTGTTTCCTTTTGGCCTCGCTGGTGTTTTTTGCGTCATTTTTCGTCTCTTTCTCGTTTTGTTCTGTGCTGCTTGTCTCATTTTTTGTCGTTTTGTTTCCCAGTTTTGTTGTTTTGTTTCTCATTTTTGTCATTTTGTGTCATTTTTGTAATATTTTGGGTGGTTTTTGTTGATTTTTTGTCTGACTTTTGTCATTTTTCTTATGTTTTTGTCGTTTTGCATTTCGTTTTTGTCTCACTGGTGTTTTTTGTGTCATTTTTCGTCTCTTTCTCGTTTTGTTTCGTGCTGCTTGTCTCATTTTTGTCATTTTGTGTCTCATTTTTGTAATATTTTGTCTTGTGTTTGTTGTTATTTTTACAGTAAAATACTATACCATTCAGTTCCAGATAGCTATGACTAAATGTTGTGTTTCTTTGTAGACACTCTGTGATCTGGAAGTTTTAATGAGGAAATGATAAACTGAGGCTGAAGGTTGCTGAAATTGAATTTATTTTTCTTAACAAATTTCAGTTTGTTCATCATGTTTTGTAAAAAGATAATTAATTGAATATGAATATTTTAGCACTAAAACAGGAAGCATTAGGAGTTGTGGTTATTTACAGGTTATTATGCTGTGATTTTACTGGTCCCTGAACTAAGATGAGTTTGACACCACTGGTTTAAAAGCTAAAAATCTACATTGACTAATGGTTCTGGTTATCAGAGCAGCTCGCCTCCACAGTAAAATCCTGCACAGCTGCGTTGGTCGCTAGTTAGCAGCTAAATGAACGGTGTGAGAGTGGGAGTGAAGGCATGTCCGTCCAGGTCTGTACTTCCTCTGCAGAGAAGGAAATACGTCTGTTTTAACCCTTAAGGGCCACAGCTTTAGGCTTCAGGGGGGAAGCAGAGGAAAGTCTGGTGATGCAACACTTTCCTCCCCTAAAAGCCAAACCAGATGTGGAAAAAATGTCTGAAAGCACAGAGCGAGTCCAGCTGAGAGTGTGTGTTGATGTGTGTGTACCTTGCCCTGGACTCATCTGTGTGTGCTTCTGCTGATGACACATCTTCAGAGATAAACACTCCTGCATGTGGCTTTATATCAGGACAAACTCAGTGACTCATTAGCTTCATTTGTCACAGACGACCAACACGTGTCCGACTATCAGCAGATATTAACACCCGACCTTTTGTTCTGGACTCAACAAGCTATTTTGTCATCAGTAACTGTGAAAATGTATGAATTTATAAATAACCACAACTCCAAATGTTTCCTTTGTTTTAGTGCAAAAAGTACTTTCTGAAAATGTTCATATTCAATTGATCTTTTTACAAAATGTTATAAACAAACTAATATTTGTAAAGAAAAACATGTTCAGTTTCAGCAACATTATGCCTCATTTTTCATTTACACATTACAACTTACAGTGTTCCTACAAAGACAAAACATTTAGTCACAGGTATTTGACAAAAAAAAGGGCAAATATGAAGAAAGAGACAAAAAAACAACAAAAATAAGACACAGTGTTACAAAAATGAGATGCAAAATAATAAAAACAGGACACAAAATGACAAAAAATGAGACAAACAACATGAAACAAAGTAAAAAAAAAAAGAGACCAAAATTGAGACCATTAAGTTACAAAGTGACAAAAAAAATGGACAAATGAAAAAAACGAGACCAAAAATGACAAAATAGTAGACAAGCAACAGAAGCAAGATAAAAAAAGACACAAAATGACAAAAAACAACACACAAAACAACGAATAAAGCGAAACACAAATGATAAAAACCAGAAATAAAACAACCACAGTCAGAAAAAACGAGACAAAAAAAATGACAAAAATAAGACAAAAAAAAAACCAAGCAAGACAAAAAGGAAACAAAATAATAAAAATGGGACACAAAATGACAAAAAAAATGAGACAAATGACATAAAACAAAGTAAAAAAAAAAAGAGACCAAAATTGAGACCATTAAGTTACAAAGTGACAAAAAAAATGGACAAATGAAAAAAACGAGACCAAAAATGACAAAATAGTAGACAAGCAACAGAAGCGAGATTAAAAAAAAGACACAAAATGACAAAAAAACAACACACAAAACAATGAATAAAGTGAAACACAAAATGACAAAAAACAAGCGAGACAAAAAGGAAACACAAAATGATAAAAACCAGAAATAAAACGACCACAGTCAGACAAAAAATGAGACAAAAAATAACAAGCAAAGAAACAAAATGACAAAAAAAATAGACAAACAACACAAGTGAGACAAAAAGGAAACACAAAACAACAAAAGAACAAAACAGACAAAATATTACAAAAATCAGACACAAAACGACAAAAGAACAATCTAGTATTTTACTTTATGATCAAAACAACTTGTCATGGTCTAGAAATTATTTTAAATTTATAGTTTTACTAATTTACAATCTGCAGTTAATGTCTTCTCTGTAATTTTTCCACTTTGATTGGACCCTCTGGAGGACCACTTTTAGCCCACGGGCCTCATGTTGGACACCCCCGGTTTACTGCTTCACTCTCTGCTAGCGTAGCACAAAGCTAGAAAACGTCACTCATTCTTCCCCACCAGCTTCAGGTTCTTGTGAAGTCCAGTCTTTCCACCTGCTGATTTAACTCTCATCATATCGGCCCTCTGGTGAAAATTCCCCAAACAGTAAAGATGCATAAAAGACCCACATTTGCATATCTGAACCTCAGCTAGCTTGATTTTAGCATCATTAGCATTCATGACTGAAACTCCTGCAGCCAAAGAACCCGCTGGAATGCTAACAATGTGTGCAAGCTGTGCTAACACTCTGCAAAAGTGCATCTGCTGAGATTCTTTTAATATCTGCCAGATGCATTGAGCAGAAGTTAGAGCAGACGATAGCGACCCAAAGAGTTCTATATGCCTTCAACTTTTGACCGAAAGGATCTTTAAACACCAGGAGATGGAAAAAAAAGAATTTCTACTCTTGGATTCTGAGAGGTTAGCTTTAGAAAACAGCCAATCATTGAAAAACCTGAAATTTCTTCAGGAAAACATGTTCCGTTTCAATAATATTATACCACAGTGTGGCAGTTACACATCAAACCTTAGAGATCACAGTTTGTCTACAAAGGAACACAACATTTAGTCTCAGGTATCTGAACGGTGTAGTATGTTACTTTAATGACCAAAAAAGACAAAATATTACAAAAATGAGATGCGGAACAACAAAAGCAAGAAACAAACTGACCAAAAATGAGACAAACGACACGAAACAAAATAAGAAAGACTAGACAAAAAAGTTACTAAGCGACAAAAAAATGCGCAAAAATGAGACAAAACGAGACAAAAAATGACAAAAGCGTGAAACAAAAACGACACACAAAACAATGAACAAAGAAAAACACGAGAAGAAAACAAAAAACACAAGTGAGACGAGAAGGAAACACAAAACGACAAAAACATGAGGCAAACGACAAAAGTCAGACAATACAACCCAACAAAAATACTGCAAAAATGGCGAAAGCGAGAAACAAAACGACAAAAAATGAGACCAAAAGTTTGACATAAAAGTTGCAAAGTGACAGAAGTGTTTCAAGAAGCATATTAGAATAAAAATGTACGGGGTTCAAGATTCCTGGCGGTTGGTGCCATGAAGGAAACCAGCTCGAGATGACTGGAAGTCATTCTGAAAGTTTTTCCTGCACAAAGAGACGATGATTTCATTATTCTGCCAATATGTGTTCCCGTTAGAACGAACTGAACTCTACATACAGCCACTGTCAGCAGATGGAGTCCTTCTTCTGTCCACTTCTCGGTAGAACTGCAACTGAATTTCTTTTACTTGCAGACAAAACAAGACATTTGGGGGCTTTATGTTAGGCTTGATGTACGTTTTTCACCATTTTCTGCCATTTTAAAGACCAGACAACTCATCAAAAAGCCAAGAAATCAACCGCAGCAGTTGAAATAATCCTTAGTTGTAGCCCTAGCTGAACTTACATGCTTCGTATGCAGACTGGCATAAGCACAGCCAGTCATGACTTCAACTAAACGTATGTGGAGATTTGTGATTCTAAGCCTGAAGATCAACAGATGATCTTATATCCCTGCGTGTTAGTTCGTCAAACCCAATAGGACCTGCACTGTAACTGAAGCTTGGACGTCTCAGAGTAAAACCACGCATGAGAAAACCCTGATAGCGAACAGGACCATAAATCACAGGAAGAACTTATCGCGTGTCCTGACAGCGCTGGGCTGAGATGTGCCGCTGATACTCCATGAACCAGAGGAACAAGACGAAGGCCAGGCCTCAGAGGGCTCCTGCTGTCTGGGTCTTATCTGTGGAGGCAGCAGGTGGAGATCTGAACACACGTCTGGACCATCTCCAACAGGACGGTCACTTAGAGCACGCTAATAAGCAGCAAAGTTCACATGTTTAGGTCTCCACAGACACACCAACACAAACCGGTCCCGGCCCGTAACGACGTGAAGCTCGGCCAGAATGACCTCGCTGAACAAAAACGTCCTCATTCCAAAGAAGTCTGGAGCCGGTTCCCACAGGGATGAGAGAACAACTCCCTGACCCACATACCTAACATCCATCCCAGCTGGATTTGCCAAAATCAGCCACGATTCCCAGATTCCCCACCAGAAAAAAAGCAGGGCGATAACGGAGGAAGGAAGAGGGCAGCAACAACTCTGAAACTAATGAGTATTTACTATCAAACGTGAGCTTTTTATCCATCATGAAGTCTGTAAAATGGTATAAAACGCTAAAAAATATCCATCAAAAATGACTCCAAGGTCAAGAAGACATTTTTATTTAACTTTGCCAATCTAAACCCACAAAAGTATTCCATTTATCGCCACATAAAACAAAGAAAAGCAGCGAATCTTTACAACTGAGAGGCTGGAACTGAAACACTTTCACTTGAAAAATGACTATCAGAGCATTTATGGTAACCTATTAAAGGAGGTGATGGTTGGTTTTCTGTGGAAGTGAAAGGCATGGCTGGTTATAACTTCCAGTTCCCTGAGTCTCACGGTGTTTGAGCATCTTTCAGCTCATTGTTTTGATTTTTTTTGACAAGTTTTCAGTCACGCCTGCTGCTCTCTCTGCTTACTTTTGTACACAGGAAGCCGTTTTCAACAAAAACCCGCCTAGAACCAAATAACGTAGATACTGATAAGCTGGGGAACACAGAGTCAGGAGGCATTTCTTCAGGAGAACTGAAAGCCGTAACAATCACTAATTTTGCGTCTTGTGTTTGCTATTTGTAACTCCAAATGAAAGATAAGATTGCAGCACCCAGTTTGTTAAAAAGGTGATGTCATTGTTGTCGTTTACAGCTTTTTCTGCCGCCATCGAGGGCCGAAAAGTTCACGTTTAGGAGAGGAAATAGGTCGACATGCTTTTTATTTACTTCAACTCATCAGAAATGTTTGTTTTGGAACAAACTTAACATCTGTTTACTTCTCTCCTGCTCTCTGTGCTCACATCTAATGTTAATACAGCTGGGTTCCCATTAATCTGTTTTAATTTATGTATTTTATCAGTTCCAGCCATAAGACAGTGAAATTTCAACTTGACACATTGGTTTTGGGCCTTTTTTCAGAGACTACACAACCAAAAGATTGATCAAAATACCAAGTGATGGATTAAAATACTCACTACTAGCAGCACTGAGTCAAGACTAATCAGATACTTTGGTTAAAAGCAAGGGCGTCAGTTTGTTTTTAAAAGTGGGGGGGATGGAGACCACAGCACTTTGAGAAAATGTCGAAGAACGGCGGCAAAATGCCACAAGCTGGGCTCGAACTCACAACCACCGCACCAAAGGCGGAGGCTCAACCTGTTGAGCTATCAGTACATGCAGGTAGAGGGGTCTGTGGGCCGCTATAGTACTAATTCTCCCGGGCCGAAATTTTGCCCCTGCACGCCTCTGGTCGGAGCTTCCACTTGGCACAGGCGCAAATTTAGCATCTGCGCGTTTTTTTTTGTTTTAACCTCACGAAGGTGTGCTGTGTGTCTGTGCAACTCTCGGCCGAGTGCGGATGGTGCGTTCAGGAGCGTCGGAATTTTCTATACTACTGAAAATATCTGGGTTTACAACGGCTTACATGTGAAGAATTTGAATGTGTTGGAGACAAAATGACCCCTGACAAAAAGTTCAGGGGACACGTCCCCACCGTCCCCCTCTAAACTGACGCCTATGGTTAAAAGTGTATTTGGAGAAGGAATTGCAGCTCATATCCGACTAAATATCTGCTCAGCACCAGCAGGGAGTGAGCTCTGTGTGACGGGTGGAGTGATGGCTGGAGGATGTAAACAACAGGATGTGAGAGAATGACAGGAGGTGTGATATCCAGCAGGGTGACCCGTTTATTCTCCACCCACAGGCCAGGACGAAAACACACAAGACAAAGTCTGAAAGCGGCAAAAACCACAGCGGATCCATGAAAAACCAGAGTGAAGAGAAAAAGCATTTCCTCCTCAATGCTGCATCCTAAGAACTCTTCATGTTCTCATTAACCCCGTAAGACCCAAATATAGAAAAAAGAGCAAAAATACCCAAAAACAGAAAAAGAGCAAAAAAACCCAAAAGAACAAAAATACCCATCCATCCATTCTCTATACACCGTTTTATCCCCACTAAGGTCATGGGGGGTGCTGGAGTCTATCCCAGCTGACTCGGGTGAAGGCAGGGGACACCCTGGACAGGTCACCAGTCTGTCACAGGGCTACATATACAGACACACAGTCACACCTACGGACAATTTATTGGACTGTGGGAGGAAGCCGGAGTACCCGGAGAAAACCCACGCATGCACAGGGAGAACATGCAAACTCCATGCAGAAAGATCCCAGGCCGGGATTTGAACCAGGATCTTCTTGCTGCAAGGCCAAAGTGCTAACCACTATACCACTGTGCAGCCCCAAAAATACCCAAACACACACACACACACACACACACACACACACACACATACATATATATATATATATATATATATATATATATATATATATATATATATATATTGTACACATACATAATATATATATATACAAACACACACACACAGAATAAAATAGCAAAAAAATATTAATAATATTAAGAATGATAATATATAAACTCAAATATAGAAAAAATGTGCAAAAAATAAACAAAATAAACTATATATATATGTATATATATATACATACATTCATATAGCAAAAAATTGAATTAAATTAAAAGATATAAATAATGATAATATATAAACCCATATATAGAAGAAAATAAGCACAAAAATAAAACAAAGAAAAAATAGTAGCAAAAATAGTGTATATATAGAGTTCATTTGCAAAAACAGATAACTCCATTTTATATATAATAACAATAATAATTTATTTTTTCTCTATTTTGTTATGTATTTTTCTACTGATTCAAATCCACTCAACTTCAGTTTGACTGATATTATCTCAAGTAAACAAAAAAAGTTTTCTGAAAATGTATAAAAACGGAGTTATCAGTTTTTGCAAATAAACTCTTAATATATATATATATATACACATACATACATAAAAGAAAATAATATTTAAAAAATAACACTGATGTTGTATTTCTGCAGCAGTGGGTTTTACAGGGTTAATGTTTCATGCAGACTTAATGTCAGCGTTTATCCAGAAATGCGAGTCAAAGTTCGACGCTGTGACTCAGAGTGTTCATGTGTGTGATACTGAGGCTGCACAAACACACACACAAGATGACAAATGGAAAGAAAAAACGTCTCCTGTTCTGCCCTCTGGGTGTCTTTTCTAGTCAAAATCTGCCTCCCGTCTGCTTCCTGAAGCTTCCCAAAAGTTCAGACTTCAACCCCCACAGACACACGCAGAAACACAAACTTTCCAGTCCTGCTCCGTCACACTGACCGATCACTGAGTCCAACCCCCACTCTTCCCTCCAGATGTTACACAACGACTCCACCAGGCCTGGATCTGAGCCGGCTGCTGTGCTTCTGGGTCTACAGAAGTGTTCGTCTGCTTTTTAAACGTGAACAAATCCCACAAAAAAGACCTCAAATAAACCGGTTCTACTAACAACCACTGAGTCTAATAAGTACCTCTGATATCTTCTTCCTCCACGCTGTAGACCTCCATTAAGGTCCAAAAACTGTCAGAGTGACTCCTTCATTCATCTAATGTGTGTTTATCTCCAGCTATGAATAGTATTCCTCCCGGAGTATTGTTTGCTAGGGCCACAGTTCAGCTGGTTCAGGAACTTACTGAACCTTTCTTTTAAAAATAGAACAATATATTTGCTTTTAAAAAGAAACAGTCTGGCACATAACACCTCCTCAAACCACAACTCATTGCTTCTTCTAGCTAATAACCTGTCTGTCGGGGAGTTTTATGGGGATTTTCTCGCTTTGAGGAGGCTACCTATTCCACAAATTTCTTCAGATAGGCTGACCATCCCATGCTTGTAATTTTATGCGGCATTATAGAAAAAAAATCTCTTTTTTGTTTTCTTAAATGGTTGGATTTTTCCTTTAGGCCTGTGAGCCTCAGGTTTGGATATCTGATTCGGATGCCTCCAGGGAGATTTCCTTTGGAGGTTTTCTTAACATGGCGTAGACCCAGAACTCGCTAGAGGGATTATGTATCTCATCTGGCCTGGGAACGCCTCGGGATCCACCAGGAAGAGCTGGAAAGCATCGCTGAGGGGATGGATGGATGGATGGATGGATGGATGGATGGATGGATGGATGGATGGATGGATGGATGGATGGATGGATGGATGGATGGATGGATGGATGGCTAGATAATGGTTGGATGGATGGCTGGATGTATGGCCAGATAATAGATGGATGGATGGCTAGATAATGGATGGATGGATCCTAGATAACGGATGGCTGGATGGATGGATGGATGGAGGGATGGATGGATAGATAATGGATGGCTGGAGGGATGGATGGATGATGGATGGATGGAAGAATGGAGGAATGGATGGGTAGATAATGGATGGATGGATAATGAATGGATGGATGGACGGATGGATGGATAATGAATGGATGGATGGATGGACGGATAATGGATGGATGGATGAATGGATGGATAATGGGACAAAATCTTGGTTAAATGTCTCTAAATCCAGCTCTTATCCACTCCTGCAGCAGGAAGTCTCTGTTAACAGCTCATCTTTCCGTCTCCAGTATATTTGTTAAGAACTGGGTCATCCAGAACTCTTTCCATCTCTGGACTGTTAGCGCTGACCATTACACTCACACCTCTCCAGACGAACTCACTCACCCTGTTTCCTCACACACACCGACACAAACTCCTTCCTTCCTTCCATCAGCTCTCTGCTTCGGCTCAACAAGTGTCACTTTTATCACATCCAGGCAGCTCTGGACCGAAGCGAGAAGATTTGGGGATTTATTCGAAGCTAAGCTCAACTTATCAGTCTGCGCTGTTGTGTTTCTTTGTGTTCATCTGGTGCAGGTTCCCTCCCCTCCACACTGCATTCAGGGCAGAATCTGGGTCAGTGCCGGTCCTGCTGAGCACCACATAGCGATCTCCTTAATCCTTAGAAGAAGGAAAACACTCGGGGAAACTTGTTTGGGCGCGCCTCTGATCCTAATTCCTCTGTCGGTGGAGTTTTCTGAGGCGGATGCTTGAATGTGAAGTCATCGACGCAGTGAACTTTGCACGTCTCTTCTAGTCAAACATGTAGGAAAAAGGTCTGCTCTTTTAGAAAAGCGCAAAGAAGGCTGTCTTCTTAATCTATGTGCATAATAACACGCCTGCAGGTGCATGTCTCATGGCCATTATCATACGCTGGGCATGTGGGTGCTGGTGTAAACATGAGGCAGGGGGATGGTAGCTCAGTGGCAGAAAATGCTACAGAGGAAGAACACATTTCCTTCACTGCAACACCAGCAGAGACAGTCTCTGTTTTCATCCAGAGTGATCATGGGTTGCTGCATCATTATTTCCTAAACTCTCAATTACCGTCGGTCCAAAATAAAATGGAACCTTTGAGTTTTCAAACCGACATGGGTTCAGCAGTGTTTCCAAAAGTCCCTGTGTTCGAGGTCCTAAACATCCGGAGCAGTGTGGGCGCTAGACACAGCAGAAGTGAAACATTTAAAAATAAAAGTGTACTGGTGTGGGTATAACCTAAGATAGCTGTGAGGCTGAGTGGTACCACATTTGAACCGCTGTCAGTTTCCCTTCTTCACGTCTGTGGCACATAAAGTTTCGGCACATAGTAGCATAGTATCCTAGTATCCTAGCACTGTTTCCAAGGAAATAAAAGGTTCAATCAAACCACTGGTTATCTGCATTGCCACAAGATTAGGCAAACTAGTGTGATGACACCTGAAAAAACAACTACTTTTACATCTTGTATCATCTCTGCCTTGCCTTTGTAACTTCATGTTCAACCATTGGAGGAACTTGCAGGCTGTTTTAGGACAGAAGGAACCTTTATGCATACTCCAACTGTAAGAATAAAGTTCTCCAGGGTAGGGGGTCTTCTGAACAACCCTGAAAAACTGCTGTGAAGTGCTGGCTTAACTCAGACAAGAGAAATGCTGATTGCATAAACTAGGAGGACAAAAAGCGTTGTTTTTCCACCCACTCGATGCTGTCGTCAAACAGCCGTCTTTTCTTCTCAAATAAGATTCACCATGAAGACGAACATGACAAACACCCCATTGTTGGAATTCCTACACGCTCATAAAACCAGACTCACATCCAGTAAGTATTTGTCGTTACAGAGTCGGAGCTGTCGGACTCTACACCACAATGGCAAACATCTGAAGTACCTCTAACCTGCCTCACGCTGAAGCACAATGAACGACATCAACTGCAAAAGTTCCTGTACTCCCCCAAAAAAGTCCCGCAACTTTGGCGGTAAAACAATTTCCCTGGAACTAAATTTAGGCACAAACAGAGAGCTCCTCCAAAGGTTCCTAGGTCCTTCAAAGTATGCCAACTGTGCCAAAGTGATCATACTTGGTAACTTCCGCACACATTAAATATGCCGTTGCTTCCGCCTCTCAGTGACGTTGAGTTTTCACCAGCCAATCAGCAAAGATCACTCTACGTTACATCACACTACATCGAGGTATTTGACCAATCAGCAAACGCCTGGAACGTATCAAACTTTCGAGACTTGCGGCTTGGTCCTCTTCCATATTTGTGGTCGAAATGTTAAAACTAACCATGGTTAGATGACGAAACTCGCACATTGTGCAGTTGAGTAGTGGTGCTAAGTGATGATATATTTATTGATGATATATTTCTTGGAATGTTTTCCCTTTCTACCACTAACAGGCAAGGAGCCATATACGATAACTTAACTGACCTTGAATTTCAACATGAATGTAAGTCTTATGTCCTCCAATAACACTCTAGGGTTTTGAATTTCAAAGTATCTCGATGAGTGCCTTTTAAAGGGTTAATACCGTATCAGGTAACCAACCAGAGCAACCAAACACTGACTCCATTTTTCTGGGGAATAATCAACAGTACATCTTCTGCATTTGACCAGAAACATCCAGACGTTTGTCACACCAGCTGAGAATCCAACTCCCTAATAGCAGCTGTTGCATTACAGCCAACAACGTTCATGCCAACAGGAGGATCCTGTCTGCCTGACTCATGCCATACTTGCCCTAAATAACGATCCACAACTGGACTAAACATTCAGCTTCTAATCCAGTTTAAAGACAAACCCAAAGCTGAGCGGTTTGCTGCTCAGAGCTGAACTTGTAGCCACATCTGGCTTCTTAAATGACCCACATGAGGTTTTCTTACACTCACATAGAGCAGCTGTCGACGAACGATCACGGGTAAATATTTCTACATGTAACACAAATAAAGTGATAAATGGTGGACTTCATGTCATCAGCAGGGGCAGTTTATGCTTCCTCAGTCTGACAAATGAACAGGAATCACTGGAGGTAGCAAACAAGCAGACAGAGTGGTGAAAAACACAAATGCATACCGATCCAGGCTTGGAAAATGAGTTTAAATATTTAATTTGACATGAATGTGGATTAGAAATTACTGAACGTTTTTGAAAATGAGCGAAGTCAATAAAATGTGGTGAAAGATGCTAAAATAGTTCTGACTTTAGCCACAACAAGTTCTACCTTTGCAAAAACAAGTCAATAAAATGGCTCTTTCATTTGACCATTTCCTTTCTAGTTATAACCTACAGTTTCACTTCAAATACTAGCTATGTCACATTCTTGAAAGAAAACATTCCCTTAAAGAAATGTTACCTTCTGAGGGTTTGGAAGACATGCCATCTTTAAAAACTTAAACTTGTCAAAACTCCACCATTTATTAGAGCCAGAATCTGTTAAAACTGAGATTTCCAGTGTTTTCTGAAGTACTCATCTGCTGTTCCATTGGAAAACTTCACCAAAAATCCTGCTATTTCCTCAAAATCACATTGCTATATGTGCCTAATTTTTAAAATATTGGCCAAAAAAACTCTCAGCATTAGAGAGATGCTGCAAACAAACAAACAAACAAACAATCTTTGGTCCTCAGTGCCGACAGGAAACAAAAATTCAGGGACTTTTTAGCTAAAGTAGGTTGAACTGCAGGCAGTGTTGAAACTTTTTTTTGCATTATTGGTAAGAAGAAATTCAGCTTTCATATCGTTTTTTCAATGATTTAGAATATTATAACTGCACTAAAGACATTTCTAAGTTCTCTTTCTACTTCTAGTCAGGGTTGTGTTGTTTCCATTGAGGTGCAGGACTTCATTTTGCAGTGAAATATGATCCTATATTGTCCTATATTGAGAAAAATGTGACAAATAACGTCCAAAGACCGCTCAGGGTTCAGAGGATTCATGCGAAGTTCTGTGGAAATTTGAATATTACGAGAGAATGAGTTGCTGGAGAGTCGTATTCCACTCAGGAGGAAGCGTCAGGAGGAGCAACAAGGAGGCGAAGCAGCAGAGAGATTTCTGGCATCTTGGACAGGAGCCGACTCGTCCCGACTCTCGGCTCACCCGGTGGGGGGGGAGTGACTGATGAGGGGGAGGAGGCTGGAGAGGCTATCTCTACAGCGGATGGAGAGCTTTCTGTCTTAAACTGGTCTCGGCTGCACACTGCATGCTTAGGGCCAGTTTATGAGCTACAAACAAGAAACATCAAAGCCGAGTGCTTCTGTTTAATAAGCAGTTTACACACTTTGATGTATAATACCTGGAACACTCCAGCAGAGACTCTGACTGTAAAAGCTACATGCAGTGAAATTCTGTTGATTCCACAACTTCAGCTGAAGTCAAAATCCTCCAACATCAACCCCTATTATCTCCTTAAAGTGCAGCATGTCCAAAGATATGTAAAGAAGGATGGAAAGAGTGGTCAGTTAGCCCCGTTTCACCAAAGCTGCAGCTATGTAAAACTGCCTGGAGGCTCATTTAAGGGCTGGGTGTATAAACTGCACATATTAAACCCACACCCTGCTAACCACACACACACACACACACACACACACACACACACACACACACACACAACCATTTAGAAACCTTTTATGGTGCCTGAAGCAAAAGAGAGGGGGGCAGAGAGAGAAAGGGACAGACAGAAAGATAAATTTAGCGTTGCCTCAGAGAACCGAGGCTCCTGTGGATTTTCCATAATGATCCCTCACACGCTGATTACTACCTTCGCTTTGCTCTCAAACGGCTGCACGCCCGCAGCAAACCCGAGTCCGAGTCCGCTTTCAGAGCTGAGAGAAAAGTTGCATCAGATTTGTGGAAGAGGAGCATCCATGTGTGCACCATCTGCACACCGCTGTCACTTTTTAAAGCCAAAAAACGCTCAAATTAAAGCTCTGCTGACGTGACTTACGAGGTGCACGAGAGAGAGACAGTGATAAACCACCACACATGCAGACCTCAGGGCGAAAGGTCAAAACTTAAAAGTAAAATCTGATTTAAAATCTCACGTTTTGAAAAGTGTTGTGTGTGTTTTCTATTTTCTGTGAGATTGGAACCGAAGAATAGGCCTGGAAAATATCAATTTGTGACATTTCTGTTGGATATTGTGATTTAATTTGTGATTTAAAGTCAAGCTTCAGTTCGATGTTTAATGTGCAAAAGATATAAAACATGACAGAGCATTTGCTACAGGCCGATCCTCATCTTGTCTTGCCTGGCCAAAGTCATGGAGAGGCTAGTTCTCCTCAAGTTGTATTAACTGGTTTGCCAGCTACCATAATAATGGAGTAAAGTCAGAGAACTTTACGTCAGAACGTAAGGGTGTACCTCAAGGCTCCATCTTGGGCCCAACTTTGTTTCCCATTACATCAATGGTGTGATCAAAGCTATTAATGCTTTCCGGTTACACCTCTTTGCTGATGACTCCATTATTTACCCCACTGGCCCATCACTTCACGACTGCTGCATCTACCCTTTAACTCAGCTTTGCTTCAATCCAGGAGTCTTTTCATAACCTTTGCCTGTGTCTCAATTCCAAGAAAATGCAATGTATGCCATTCAACCCGGTGTCTGACATACAGCCTCTTTGCACTCCG
Source organism: Acanthochromis polyacanthus (assembly GCF_021347895.1). Lineage (NCBI taxonomy): Eukaryota > Metazoa > Chordata > Actinopteri > Pomacentridae > Acanthochromis > Acanthochromis polyacanthus. The sequence continues at coordinate 40,029,138 of NC_067113.1, read as the reverse complement.
TTTTAGCTGCTAAATTCCCAAAAATATGAAAACGTCTGCGGTTTTAATGTTGTTGCTCTTTTATGTTTATTTTATTTTTCATATCCAGACAGATAAATCAAGTCTGAGTCAGACTGGCTCCTTCAATTAGCTACTTTAGCTAACTGCAAGGGGAAATTTACCCCCGAGGGCTAAATAAATGAGCTGCATATCAGACATATTTATCCAGCAACTGTAGTTCAGAACCAGACAGTAATAAAATTTCCGAAATAAGAGGGTTTCAGAGATGTTATGCGCTGTGTAGAAAGAATACCACTCTAAATCCTACACTCCTTATTTATTACCTACTGCAGTTTTTAGCTCCAAATAACCAGCAACTTAGTAGTTCATGATCAAAACAACTTGTCATGGTCTAGAAATTAGTTTAAATTTATAGTTTTACTAATTTACAATCTGCACTTAATTTCTTCTCTGTAATTTCTACACTTAGAGGGCCGGACTGGACCCTCTGGAGGACCACTTTTGGCCCACGGGCCTCATGTTGGACACAATTAAATTAGATTCTTCATAAACATGCAACATCTGGATGAAAAAAGTGAAAAGTAAATCAGTGAAGGCTCAAAAAGTTCCAAATTCAAGAAACCTTCCCAACTGTTGACATTCACTGAGATATACAACAACTATTTAACCCTCCTGTTGTCTTCATTTACAGGCACCAAAAAATACTGTTTTCTTCTCTGAAATAAATCCAAAAATTCTGCAAAAAAATTTGCAAAACCTTCAGGAAGAAAATTCCAATAATTCTTTAAAAGTTTTGTTTAAAAATTGCCCAAATTTGGAAGAAATCTTTTAAATAAATATTATCAAAAATTAGTAAAAAAAAAAAAAAATCTAAAATGATTACATATGTATCAGTAAAAAGTCAAACATTTTCTTTAAGAAAAAAAAATCAACCAAAATCCAGCGCATTTGTCTGGATTTTGGTTGATTTTTTTGTGAATGTTCTTAAGAAACATTTTTTGAAGGACAAAATGATCCTACTTTTTCGGAATGGCTCAGCGCATTATCAGAGACTGCCTCATACGAACGTCTAATATATAAAATAAATGGACAAATTGATATTTTTAAAGAGATTTGGGAACCGTTTCTATCTAATTGTAAAGAATCCTAACTTCGACTAGAGATAATATTTTTGGTGCCTTTCTTTTTCTTTTCTTTATGATTGTTCCATTATGACTGGCCGTGGGGTTGGGGGTTCCGGGTTTTGGGACGAAAAGTAAGAAAATGTTTCCTTCCTTATTGTATTACTTAGAAGATACTGCACTGGTTGCATATATTTGTTCTAATTTTGTAATACTGCTTTTCTGTAACTTGCAACATTTTGCTGTGAAGGAATAAATAAATATAATACTGAAAAAAAGAAACATTTTTTGACATTTCTTTTGTTTCCCACCAAAATATGATCAAAGATTTCCCAAAAATGTTGAAAATGTGGACATCAGAAGTTTCACTGTGAAAATATTTTTTTTCCCACATTTTCAAACTGTAAAATCAGTCAGTCTGACTCACAGGACGACAGGAGGATTAAACGGTTTTGATTTCTAACTAAACTGTGCGTTCCCGAATCTTTAAATCTATATTTATCTGCTGTGTGTTCGTCACAGTCGACTCCTGGAACAACCTGCAGATCCGGCACCACGCCTGCAGTAGTAACGCTGCGTTCTTTATTATCATATCCTCAGCTACACCCCTTCAGCCTGAAAACTCTTACAGACATACGGATGCTGCTGTAAAACTAGAGCATGTGTAGCAGTGAAATGCACACTCGACCTCTGACTGGCAGTAAAACGTGACCCGCTGTAGTGTTGTGTTATCTCTCAGTTATTCCAAGAGTGGAATACAACCCGGTGTGTGCTCATGTGTGTGTCCTGACACTCATGTTACAGCCGACACAGCAACCATTCACGGAGGAGAGAGGCGAGCAGGACGCCCTGCCCCGACGGAAAACAGGCTCTGCAGTGTGAACACACAGGACAAGCTGTCCACTCTCTGTGTCCACGTCCTGCACGCTCACCCGACATCGGTGTACGTCCAGGGCATGGACACAGAGACTCGGACAAGAACCTGGGTCTGGACCGGTCAGACCACACCACAGCGCTTTACAGGAAGAGTCAAAGCAGACGGTAGCTAAACCATTCTGACATACTAAATGGCTGCTAGTGTCTTAATGCAGGGGACAAAAGAGACAAACGACATGAAACAAACAAAAAAAGAGAGAAAAAATTAAACAAAAAAGTCACAAAGCGAGTGAGACAAAAAGAAAAGACACAAAATGTTTTTAAAAATTACAAAAATGACAAAAAATGAGACATAAAATGGTAAAAGCAAGAAACAAAATAACAAAAAAACAGACAATAATCACAAGCAAGACAAAAAAGGAAACAGGAAACGAATAAAACGAGAAACAAAACGACGAAAAAGATGAGACAAACAACAAAAGTCAGACAAAAAAACAAGAAAAAATATGACAAAAATGAGACAAAAAACGAGACACTAAATTATAAAAAATGAGACAAACGACACAAAACAAAAAAGACACAAAAAAATTAGTGAAAAAAGTTACAAAGCACCACAAAATTACACAAATGGTAAAAAAAGAGACAAAAAATGACAAAAATGAGACACAAAACAACAAAAGCAAGACATAAAACAACAAAAACAAGACACAAAACGAGACACAAAATGACAAAGATGAGACACAAAACAACAAAAACAAGAAAAAATGACAAAGCAAGACACCAAACGAGATACAAAATAATAAAATAAGACACAAAATCACAAAAACGAGACACAAAATGACAAAAGGAACACACAAAACGACAAAAACAAGACACAAAAGTACCAAATGACTCAAATTGATCAAAACAAACAAAGTATGAACAGAAAGTACAGACAAACAAGAAATGCATTCATCTGGCTCTGATGTTTAATTTTTATAATATATAACCCGTTCTCAATCAGTTTCATTTTTTATTACTGACTCATTTTAGATGTGATCTTTGCAGATGATGGGATGTAAATGAAGTGTGTAGTAAAGCGGTTATGGTGAATGTGACCGTTTCACAAATAAGTGATAAACGCCATCACATCCTAACGTACCTATATGAACCCAGTGTACCTTTCAGTACCACTATCTGTAATATCTGACTATGATGCATGTTAATAAATTCCAGCTGGTGTTGGCGTTATGTAAGCAGCCTCATACTTGGACGGCCTCGGAGCATGAGCAGAGCACACGCACTCTTTTCCTCTTTCCTCCACTCGTCTGCAGAGAGGACGACATGTGCTCAGCAACACGCCAAGTTTCGCAAGACGCAAGTTCATGCAAGTGCACGAATTTAAATTGAAGGTCTCTTTTTCTTGAACTCTCTGACCGACATGCGAGCCCCGGAGTCGCTTTTCACTTCTGCTGCCTCCGTTTGTCGCATCTTTACTCACTTCTAACTTCATTATAAAACCCTGCATCGCCATGGAAACAGCTCAGCCATGGCTGGAAGGAAAGAGGACTCAAAAAGGACCTTTGAGCAGGAAGACGTCGTAGATCAGGGGTGTCCAACATGAGGCCCGTGGGCCAAAACCGGCCCTCCAGAGGGTCCAATCCGGCCCTTAAAGTTGAAAAACTACAGAGAAGACGTATTTTTGTGGCTTTGTGCCTCATTTTTGGAATATTTTGTCTTGTTTTTGTTGTTTTGTGTCATTTCGTTTGTCTGATTTTTGTCGTTTTGTTTCTCAATTTTGTTTCTTTGTGTTCTTGTGTTTCTTTTTTATCTCGTTTGTGGTTTTTCATGCTTTTTTTGTTTTTTTGTCCATTTTTTTGTCGCTTCACAACTTTTTTGTAACTTTTTCCAATAATTTTGAATTTTCATAATTTATTATTTTTGTTTTATTTTCTTTATTTTTTGCATTTTTCCATACTTTCATATGTATATATATATATATATATATATATATATATATATATATATATACATATATAGAAAAAATATAGAAAAAAAGATTAAAAAAATATAAAATAAAACAAAAATATATGTTTTATATATTTTATTACATATTTGACTGAAAAAACAAATTGCATATATGTATATTGTAAATACATATAATGTATATTGTCATTTATTTTTTCAGTTTTTCTTTCTTCATTTTTTGCAATTTTTTTTTTCTATATTTGGGTTTTCATACATATATAATTTTTGGTTTGTTTTATTTTATCTTTCTTCGGGTTTTTATATATGTAGCTTTGTTTTATTTCATTCTATTTTTTCCCCTTTTATGCTAATTTTTTTTCCTATATGTGGGTCTTACGGGGTTCAGTGGTGTAAATAATGGATAAATGGATGTTAAACATTTGAGCCAAATGGAAAAATAGTTTAAATCTGATAACAGAAAACTTAATCAGCTGATTGATTTCGCATCCTGTTTGTTTTCCTTTCTCGAAATAGATCCAACACCTCACAGACGAGCCTAAAATTCCTGCTGCTGGGTGGAGATAAAAGAAGGAACCGCTCCTCCACCTTCTCACTGATCCACAGTAATTACTGAGAAACCTGAGGAACCTGATTGTGATGGAGAGCATTCATACAGCAGAGACAGGAGGAGCTGAAGGAGGAGCTGAAGGAGGAGCTGATGGAGGAGCTGATGGAGGAGCTGAAAGAGGAGGTGATGGAGGAGCTGATGGAGGAGCTGATGGAGGAGCTGAAAGAGGAGCTGATGGAGGAGCTGAAAGAGGAGCTGAAAGAGGAGCTGAAGGAGGAGGTGATGGAGGAGCTGATGGAGGAGCTGAAGGAGGAGCTGATGGAGGAGCTGAAAGAGGAGCTGAAAGAGGAGGTGATGGAGGAGCTGATGGAGGAGCTGATGGAGGAGCTGAAAGAGGAGCTGATGGAGGAGCTGAAAGAGGAGGTGATGGAGGAGCTGATGGAGGAGGTGATGGAGGAGGTGAAGGAGGAGGTGAAGGAGGAGCTGAAAGAGGAGCTGAAAGAGGAGCTGAAGGAGGAGGTGATGGAGGAGCTGATGGAGGAGCTGAAGGAGGAGCTGATGGAGGAGCTGAAAGAGGAGCTGAAAGAGGAGGTGATGGAGGAGCTGATGGAGGAGCTGATGGAGGAGCTGAAAGAGGAGCTGAAAGAGGAGCTGAAGGAGGAGCTGAAAGAGGAGCTGAAGGAGGAGGTGATGGAGGAGCTGAAAGAGGAGCTGATGGAGGAGCTGAAAGAGGAGCTGAAAGAGGAGCTGAAGGAGGAGGTGATGGAGGAGCTGAAAGAGGAGCTGATGGAGGAGCTGAAAGAGGAGCTGATGGAGGAGCTGAAAGAGGAGCTGAAAGAGGAGCTGAAGGAGGAGGTGATGGAGGAGCTGAAAGAGGAGCTGATGGAGGAGCTGAAAGAGGAGCTGAAAGAGGAGCTGAAGGAGGAGGTGATGGAGGAGCTGATGGAGGAGCTGAAGGAGGAGCTGATGGAGGAGCTGAAAGAGGAGCTGAAAGAGGAGGTGATGGAGGAGCTGATGGAGGAGCTGATGGAGGAGCTGATGGAGGAGCTGAAAGAGGAGCTGAAAGAGGAGGTGATGGAGGAGCTGATGGAGGAGGTGATGGAGGAGGTGAAGGAGGAGGTGAAGGAGGAGCTGATGGAGGAGCTGAAAGAGGAGCTGAAGGAGGAGGTGATGGAGGAGCTGAAGGAGGAGGTGATGGAGGAGGTGAAGGAGGAGCTGATGGAGGAGCTGAAAGAGGAGCTGAAGGAGGAGGTGATGGAGGAGCTGAAGGAGGAGCTGAAGGAGGAGCTGAAGGAAGAGCTGAAGGAGGAGCTGAAGGAGGTCAGAGGGCTTCCATAGAGGAATCCATGAAGCTCCACAGGACAGAAAGAGAGACTGAGACCTGAACAAAGACCTCAGTCTGTTCCTCAAGACACCTCAGATAGAAACACTACGGTCCTGTAGCCATTCACACACACACACACACACACACACACACACACACACACACACACACACACACACACACACACTCACACACACACTCACACACACACTCACACACACACTCACACACACACACACACACACACACACACACACACACACACACACACACACACACACACACAGCATTCATGCTTTCCTACATATAGCCTCCACTCACTAACACAGCCTGCTCTTTGTGTGTCGATGCAGACACACTTTCTACGGGATTTTAACACCTGAGTGAAACGTCTCATTGAGAGTTTCTGCTAAAACTTTCTTCCATTCAGTCACAACAGAATCAGATCTCAAAGTGTTTAATGTCTGGAGTTTAATTTGATTTGAGGGAGCTTTATAACCAGGGTGAAATCTGGTACATTTGGGTATTTTTCAGATGAAAACTGCACCAATTACTCTCAACTATTCTTCACTAAATGTGAATATTTTCATTTTTTTTCTTCTTCCTCGATGACAGTAAACTGAATATCTTTGGATTGTGGTGAAAACAAGACATGAGGACAGAAATGTAGGCTTTGAGAAACATTGATCTGATCTTCTGACATTTTCAATATGAATAATAAAACACTTAAAATGTTCTATAAATGTATATATCATCTGTAAAACCAAAATATACAAAAAATAGCAAAAATGTAAGATATTTATTGAGATATAAATAATAAAAAATAATAAACCAAAAATACATAATAAATATTAAGTTAAAAAATAGATAAAAAATTAGCAAAAATAATATATATATTAGTTAGATATAAATAATAAAAATAATAATAAAAATATTAAATTATTTTTTAAAAACTTAAAATTAATATAAAACTATTTTGTATTTATTATGATTTATGTCTAAATAGCATATATTACATATTTATATAATTACAGAATGGTTAAAACCTGAATAAAAAATAGCTAAAATGTAGGATATTTATTGAGATATTTAATTTTTAGTTTAGTTTAATTTATTTAAAAAAGGACAGCGTGCAGTTACATTAAAAAGATGGCTGCACCAGATTTAGCATCAAGCTAATTTCCATCTGTAGTCCTTGGTCCATAAAAAACAAACATTCATATTTAAAACAATGCATATACAACACATTACATTAACAAAACAACACAAAATCAATATTAAAATATTTACAAATATGTGTGCAATGCTGTTGGTTTACAGTACAATTATCAAAAATAAAAATATAAATAATAAATAATAGAAAATAAATAAACCAAAAATACATAATAAATATTAAATAAAAATAGATATAAAATTAGCAAAATTATATATATATATATATATGTATCATTTAGAAATAAATAATAAAATAATAATAAAAATATTGAATTATTTTTAAAAAACTTAAGATTAATATAAAACTATTTTTTCATTATTATTTTCTTATGATTTATGTCTAAATAGCACATATTACAAATTAATATAATTACAGAATACATATATATATATATATATAATCTGTAAAACCCAAATAAAAAAAAAGCAAAAATAATATGTATTTATTTGGATATAAATAATAAAAAAATGATGCTGTATTTTTGCAACAGTAGGTTTTACAGGATTAACATAAATCATCTTATACAACTCTGAGTAGCTGAAACTTAATGGAACATTGACACCAAAAGGACTGAAGCTATTATTAAGTTACATTCAAATGTAATTCTGAGCACATGCTGAGTTTAATATTCGTCTGAGCTGCGTTTGTGTCGACCTGACGAATGAAAACGTGTCTTTTCGCTCCGTTTTTGGTCTCCTCCTCCAACTCCTCAGGGACATTCCTGACTCTAAAGCTGCCAGAGAGTTTTTAGCCTTTAGCCGATGAGACGTACTGAGGATATTTCTGTGTTTATTCCCATCACTAACAAACAGACTGACTCATTCTCTTCCTTCCTCTACCAGCTGCAGCTCTCTGCTCTGGTTCTGAGGCCTCGGCTCTCGTTTAAAGGACCGACATTCACAGCTGGAAGCTCTCTGAAGTTTAACAGCGAGTCTCTACCTGTCTGCAGGTTTTATTCACTATGTGGGGACTGGACTTCTTATTGGGTCCAAGTCTCACAGTATATAGTAGCAGGGGTGTCAAACATGCGGCCCGTGGGCCAAAACCGGCCCTCCAGAGGGTCCAATCCAGAGAAGACATTAACTGCAGATTGTAAATTAGTAAAACTACAAATTTAAAATAATTTCTAGACCATGACAAGTTGTTTGGATCATAAAGTAAAATACTAGATTATTCTTTTGTCATTTTGTGTCTCATTTTTGTCATATTTTGTCTTTTTTTTGCTTTTATTTGACATTTGCTTCTTGTTTTTGTTGTTTTGTGGAGCTTTTTGTCTCATTTTTATTTTGTTTCGTGTCGTTTGTCTCATTTTTTGTTATTTTGCGTCTCGGCTTTGTCGTTTTGCGTCTCATTTTTGTAATCTTTTCTTTTGTTTTGTTGTTTTTTGTCTTTTTTTGTCTGACTTTTGTTGCTTTAGTCATAAAGTAAAACACTAGATTGTATTTAAAGTTAGGCTAAGTCCACATGAAGTGAATGGAAGACGGTACGATGGCCTCTGAAGTGATGGAAACCCCAGTGTGTGTGTGTGTGTGTGTGTGTGTGTGTGTGTGTGTGTGTGTGTGTGTGTGTGTGTGTGTTATCTCTTTCTATTTTCCTTTTATCACTCTAACATTAAATTTAAATACTTTACAACACATTATTATGCTTCTGGTAGACGATATAAGCTTTTAAAGTGAGCAGAAACACCGAAAATGTCCTTCAATCTGCTCATAACCACATTTTAAATGCTTACATTCTGCGTATAAATGCTAAATATGACGTGCTACCACCAAAGTACAACACGTAAACGTTCAATTCTGAGTCTGAAAGAGTGTGAAAACAAAAAATCCACAATATCCAATCCTGTCTAATGAGAATTAAATGTGTATTCTACTAATTTGCTGCAGCAAATATATATAAAAGTCATTTCTAGGGGACACTTTTCTGCCTAATTGTACATCTACAGGATGTATTTAGTAAATCAGTGTGAGTGTTTGTTACTTTGCTGGTTTTATATTCACAAAAAAATGAATAAACTGTTAGTAAAAGTCTGCAAAATGCTTTTCTGTCACATTGTTATGGATGCAAGTGCTTCCCAAGAACAACAGAAAGCAAAAAAAAAATCTAGTTTATTGTCTTGTAGATGCTCCAGTTAGATAAGTGATCACTGGGCTAAATGTGGGTGGAAGTTTGATCAGCTCCACAGTTATCAGGTTGGCTTTGATTAGCAGTAGTGATTCATTTAGGATACTGTGTTATGAGACTAATTAAGTCATATCAGTGAGATATCCTGTGGTGTTTATGTGGACCAAACAGAAACTCTTAGAGCAGAATGTCTCATGTTTTGTATTAATTTTACTCATGTTGTCAGGTTAAAATTTAAATATTTCTGGTCTGATCTGAGCCCCAAAAAGATCCCAACAACCCCTCTGCTGAACTTACTACTGACTAGTCGGAAAATGAAACTTCAATGCAAATAATTTTTAGTAATTAGTAAAGTTAAAGTTGCTCCAAAGGAGTTAAAGTTGCTCTATATTAGTTAAAGTTGCTCTATAATGAGTAAAAGTTGCTCTATATTATTAAAAGTTGCTCTATATTAGCTAACATTGCTCTAAAATGAGTGAAGTCTGAACTTAAAATGTTAAAGCGATGAATGAAATCTCTACCTGCTGTTTAATTTACTCAGGTAAACTTGCATTTTATATGATTTATCCATAAAATATGAACTACACACGTCACAAATCACTGTGAGCTGAACTTGTTGTGTAAATTTCAAGAGAAACAATCATTGTTGACTAAAGATGATCAATAATAAATCAATATTTGGCACGTTGCATGAAAAGAAACACAAGAAAAATCATCCAAATAGCTGCCAGGTAATATTAAGTCAGTCAATTAACCGACTAATAGTTTTTATCTGTACTTCTGTTGGACGGGTGACGTCATAATAAAGGAAATAAACACCGATATTCTGCTTCGTGTTAACAAGAAAGGGGTAAATAAAAAAGAACTCCTGCAGCGCAAACCTGCTGCATTCTGGACCCCAAGGCTCAACTTCTGAATGGAGAGCAAGGCACAACACACGCGCACACACACACACACACACACACACACACACACACACACACACACACACACACACACACACACACACACACACACGGCCAATTAAAGCCTCATCGCAGATAAACGTGATTATCTCCACTGAGCCAGTCAGCAGCCCCCCTGATCACCATCCCCCCTCCTCCCCCCTGATCGATAACTGACCGATAACTCACATTGGTGTAGAGCACGGAGTCGATCTCTCCGGCCTCGGACAGCTCGCTCAGGTTCCGGTCCCAGGTCAGGAACTGTTCGCTGGAGTCCAGGATCTCCATGGTGGAGCTCAGCGGGGATCTGTGGCTCTGCGGTCCGACTGGAAATCACCAACTCTGCCCCAAAGTCCTCCAAAAGAAAAGAAAGTTTCCGACAAAACTTGAGCGAGGGGAATAAAAAAAGATGTAACACGTCCAGCAGGTTAGAGCGTCAGAGGGAAGGATGGTGAGTGTGGTTGTTGCTGTTGTTGTTGATCATCTCCTCTCTGGTTCAGGTCCACAGACAGCTGGAGCAGAAGCAGGCTCCTTTTCTCTCCTCGGTCAGACACACAGGAATGTCTGGGCGGAGCCACAGAGGACACAAAACACACACAAACCCACCGGAAGTACCACAAACACCAACAACATGCAGGGAATGTGTTCCTGACGCGTTCAAGAGTAAAATGTGACGCACAAAATGTATTAAAATGTGTAGAAACTTGTCTTTTCCAGCTGTTTGTGACACCGATTTTAAAGGCTCACGCTAACAAAGCAGAGTTTCTGGTGTGGAATTTCAAAATAAAAGACTTATTTCTCACCATTGCAACCTGTTGCACAAAAGATGAAGGGAGGAAATAGTTTTCAGTGACACTCATGAAAAAAAAAGGATTAACTCTGAAAAACCCACTGGTGCAAAAAATACAACATTAGCTTTATTTTTAAATTATTTTTAAAATACATACATACATATATCTATAATTTGTGTTTTTTTTGCTCCGTTTCTCTATATCTGGGGTTTTATTTATTCAAAATGTCATATAATATATATATATATATTCTACTACTATAAAAATATATTTTAGTTTCTCTTTGTGTGTGCACTTACCATTATTAAAAAATAAAAAAAAGGTTTTTAATTTAATAAATCCAGTAAAATAATTCTTGAGGGAGTTAAACTGTTTTTATGTGGTAAATTTAAACGACATATTGAAAAATTACCCACAAGAAGTACTCATCCTGTTCGGGACCGGTTTTATTTTTTAACAATACTCTCCAACTTCCGGTCTGCCTCTCTCTATTTCCGTCAACTTGACTGCTCTGATCCGAATCCACAGGTTTTCACACAACTTCCAGCTCCGCTCACGTTCAGCCCGCTGACCAATCAGGTGCTCTCCTGTGTTTAAAGCCCGTTCGACTGTGAAAATCCGCCCCACAGTTCTTTGAATGACAAGTGACGCAGCCAATCAGATAAGAAATGTGTCATCCTTGTGACCAATCATGTTAGGCCAAGAATACCTTCGACTGACACCCGCCCCCAGTGTCGCAGAAAGAACCAATCAATATCCTCTGTAGAAGGACAGCATAAATAATATAATATAATATAATTAATATAACATAATATAGAATAAATGAGAAAAAGTTAAAAAACAAACAAACACATTTATAGAAAATAAAACAAAGAATTTTGCTTTATATTTTACAAAAAATATATATAAATGAATACAAATATATAATTTTTTTGCTTTACCTTATTTTTTTCTATATATATATATGTATATATATATATATGTATATATAATTTTTTATATATGTATAAACATCAGTGTTTACGTATTCATATATGTTGCCCTAAAATAAACTTTATATTTAATATTGCTATGCTTGTAACTATTTTTTTCTCTTCTATAAACGGCTTTATAAGCACATTTAGGAACCCTTGTGAATATTAGGTGATTAAATCAGACATGTTTTAACTGCATGACGTGAACACATGTTAAGACAATCGTTCTGGGAAAAGAACCAATCTATTGAAGCAAACATTACAGAGAAATGATCTGAAAGTCACTGTCAGACAGGAAACAGAAACAGATGAGAGAGATAACGGAGAGTGACGGAGCAGAAAACATGAACCAACATGCAGTTAAACGAGCACAACTCACAGGTTTAGACAGGAAAACAAAATGCGACAGAATAAAATCAATCTTTTTTTGTCTGTCTGTTTACCTTCAAATGTTTCAGTGACCTGCACTTTTCTCTACAACTGAACCTCCAATCATGAGACGTTTGCATGGGCGGCTGACATTTGGCATCAAATCAAGTCACATTTGTGGCACAAGCTGGAAAAAATAACCCTTTATAGAAACCTTTACAATGGCCAAAACTGTAGTAGTTTATTCTACGGTACTGATGTGAACTAAGCAGGTCTTTGCTTGCAGGAATCAGCCCCGTTAAAACCAAAGACAGAACCTTCAGCTCCTTCTAAATCTGCTGAGTTTCAGGAAGATTCTGGGTTTAGCTCTTCTGAGGTAAATCCTGACTAATATTATTGGGCTATCAGCAAAACATCACGTCTGAAAACGCTCTGTCAGGCTTAGCTTTGGGTTTATTTAGCTGAAGGAGAAGGAGGTAGTTTGGAGCCATCATGGAGCACATATTTCTGAAGTTTACAGGGTGGAAATGACTTGAAAAAGGAAATTTCTGATGGATTTTTCAGCTTTTTTACTTTCAAATAAAACACCAGTGGAAGATGCAGTGAGGAAATGGTAGGAGGACGTGTGGGGGAGCCTGACGCAATGAAACACAAACCGTTTCCAACATGAGCTGCTCTTAAAGGAGCTACAACTTTTCAAAACTTTGAAATTTGAGTCACAAACTCAGAGGAATGATGAGTGGGCAAACATGTCTCCATCCCTTAAACTCCTGCTCAAGACATTATCTTCACAGAAAAAGGGGCTTTTATGTAGAAATACAATCAGACTCATAATCAGATGTTCTTTCTGCTCCTCCTGAAGCTTCAACATCTTCTCTTCCACCAGCAGGAGGTGCTGCAGTCAAACACGATGAGTTTATTCTCTCCATCTTCTGGCAGATCGGAACGGTTCAGTTTCTCTACTTGGTGTCCTCAAGTGTTATTTTTACAAACGAGAAAATACAAAAAGAAGTGGTGTAGCTGTCGGGTGAGAACGGAGCTCCTTCAGGTTCTGTCTCTGATGTTGTCGCTCAGGAAGACGATGTTGTCTGAGGAGAAGAAGCAGAAGAGAGAGGTGAGATTTCAGGCGACAGAGAGCGGAAGTGTGTTGGCGTGTTAAATCAGACCTGCGATGATGGTGGTGGCCTGACGTCTGACTTGGTTCTTGTCCACGTACTCCCCGTAGTCCAGTTTTCCCTCCACCAGAATCCTTGACCTGAAAGAGATTCAGGATCCAAAAGTTCCTTTATTCTGAAACTCCTCATCAGTGGATTTTGGTGGTTTAAAGACCGCAAAGACGTCTGCACACATCGTAGCTCGTGTCCGAGGTCTTCTTACTGCTTTAAAGTGGGCAGGAATGGATCAGTAGAAGCTGGACTTTCGTGCACCAATCAGGATTTAGTCAGATTTGAAGCAGAGATGTGTGACAGCTGTTCAGATCTGTAAGTATTTTAGTCTAATTCACACACAGTACCAACAAACACCCCACTACAGCAAGCTCTGAGGGACTAAGAGTGAAATTTCGTCAACAAACTCAATTAAAACTCGATGAAAAGAGGCTCCAGACAAATCTGCGTTTGTGTTTACTCTTTCCAGATTGAATTTTTTTTATCCACTTTGGTCCATCCATCCATCACCTGTACACTGTTAATCCTCATTAGGGTTATGGGGGGGCTGGAGCATGGCATGAAACCCGAAATTCAGGAAATGTCTCCTTAATATATGCACAGGTTGGAGAGTAGACATCTTAGAAAGATGTGTGAGTTTAGGAGGCCGACAGGTTCTGATGAGGAGCTAAATTATGTGCATTCAGTGTTTCTGGAGCTTCATATCTCAGCTTAATTGAACTGAAGTGTGCTGGTTTAGTGGAAGCTGCAGTTTGAGATGTTCTACTTTGGAGTGTGTATTCTGTGAGACCATCCATTAAGTGATAGAATGTTAAGAGGACTGCAGCTGCTGCTCTTTATGGAGGGAAAAACTACATTTGTGCAGTCGCTGGAATATAAATTATGCACAGACTAAATGACAAACCCCCCCCCCCCCAGGCCTCTTTATCTTTCTACTGCGAGCTGCTAAAATAAGTTAAACCAGAGGAACATGAGTTTCGTACCCTTTCTTGACGTACTGGTAGGCCACGTCTCTCAGACCAGGTTTGAACACCGACACACGATGCCACGTCGTCTTCTGACTGATGTCTCCTGGAGTCAGAAAACAGAAAAACCTTCATTCACATCACAGTAAATGAGAAGCAGCAGATATTACAGTGAACATCAACATCTGAACTATCTAAAAATGAAACAAACGTGTATTTGTTAGGGCTGGACCCGAATATCCGAATATTTGTTCGCTACGGCGGTATCCGGATATTAATTTTGGTATCCGAATATTCGCCCGCTCCCGTGTTTCTTACCACCACCTGAATGGCCGGGTGGCTGCCGACTCTGACGTCACGCTTCACTTCGTTGCTTAAACACAAGACAAGATGCTGAAGACCTCTGCTGTTTGGGAATTCTTCAGTTTAACTAAAGACAAAATGAAGGCAAAATTTGGACCCAGGAGACCAGACGAACGGATCCGAATCCCCTCCCCCGTTGGATGTTAGGGGGCGGGACGAATATTCGGATGTTCGTCTTTAACAGGGCCCGAATATTCGGAGGCCAGAAACCACTATTCGGGCCAGTCCTAGTATCTGTAACACTTCTGCTGCATTTAGCTGTTAATGCTGCATCAGTTCATCCCTGAGGACGAATCGTGTTGATTATTAACAGTTTGAAAGCTGCTTTGGTGTTTTTTTCTGTCGTACTGAGCTCAGAAACGTGTCTAACTTTTACTGAGGACAATAAATAAACCATGAAGGCTGCAGCACTAAATAAAAACTGACAGAGGAGCAGCTGTCTGGACAGAAAACCCTGAAACTCAACGGCAGTGATCAGTTACAGCAGGTGTTTAGCTCTCCGACGACCTCTAGTGGCAAAAAACAACATTTGCATCCAAGTTTAACAGCAATATGTGAGTAAAATTTAAATCTCCCACCTAAATGTCAGCTGCACAGATAATTATTAATTCTATTTTTCATTGTGTAAATAAAAAAAATTAATTTCTTTCCTTAAATCAATCAAATGCTATCCAATAATTGCACCAAAACCAGTTCAACACCAGCAAATTCACCTTCAGATGAGATCTTTTCATGAGCTGAATACACATAAACCAATTATATTATTATTAAACCCGTAAACGACAGCTATTGAGAGAATTATCCAACATAACTGGACATAAAACACTGAGAATAATCCTGTAGTTTAGTCACAAGCTACAATAGAAATCAGTGACACTGAAATGCCAAAGAAATCTATGAGCTGCTGTCCAACCTTGAAGAGCAAACAGGTTGTTTTATTCAGAAACTGTCCTTCAGTGAATACATGACAGGAGTCTGGACAGAACAACAGGAACATCCATTAATGTACGCTGCTTTACTGATACACAAACAAGACAAAGTGTGGGATGAACGGTTATGGATGAGCATGAAACAGCAAGAAAATAAAACCTCTGTGGAACATTTTCTACATCAGCCGTCACAGACCCTCATCAGTCCTCCCTCACTTCGTTTTTTGCCTTAAAATTAAAGCCTAGAACATCAAAAAGTCGTCCCACCTGTTGAGCTCGTCTCTGCTCTCCAGAGCGCCACATCTCATTGGTTGCCAACGAGAAGATGGTGACGGGGTTTCGACCTTCCACTTGTCTCATCACCGGGTCCTGACCAACCCGACCCAGGAGCTGCACACGGTTTATCGCTGGGAGAAAAAACATCAGTAAAGTGGTTTCATCAACACCATAGGTACAATCTTTGGTATAAAATCCTAGCCTAGCTTGTTTCCCGTTATAAGGGATATACGGGAATACGGTCTAGCCCTGCTCCATTGACACATTTTGACAGGTTTTCAAGCTCCGAGCAGATCAGACCGAACCAATCAGAGCACCAGAGGCGGGAGTTAACGATGCGACCGCAACAGAGCGAGGTTTCTCTCGTGCGCTTTCCTCTGTTTTGCACGGGCTGAATTTGTCCTTAAAACCTCAACAAGAAGCAGCTCTTAAAGCTTTTCTTTTTAAAAAGGATGTATTTTTAATTCCGGCAGGCTGTACGATAGAATGCGTAATGCTGCCCTTCACTGTTGAAAGGGAGAGCTTAGATTTTCCTCAGGACCCCTGTACGGCGAAGGAAGCTGTTAAAACTACAAAACATCATGGCGGAAAGGCAACTGTTAGGTCGCTTAGTGATTGCGTCACACATGTGTTACGCTGATTGGCTCTCTCCAGTTCAAGCTGTGATCGGTAGTCCCGCCTCTGGGCTAGATTTGTTCAATGGAGCAGTTCCAGACTGACTTTATGTGTATTTGTAATACACAATATAAAGGCTGTCTGGTCCCCAGGCAAGGTTTATTTTAGTTCTTCTGGAGCTAAGTTATGGGGTTTTCTAGTTCTTCTGGAGCCAAGTTATGGGGTTTTTCTAGTTCTTCTGGAGCCAAGTTCTGGGTTTTTCTAGTTCTTCTGGAGCTAAGTTATGGGTTTTTTTCTAGTTCTTCTGGAGCTAAGTTATGGGGTTTTTTCTAGTTCTTCTGGAGCTAAGTTTATGGGGTTTTTCTCGTAATTCTGGAGCCAAGTTTCTGGGGTTTTTCTAGTTCTTCTGGAGCTCAAGTTATGGGCTTTTTCTAGTTCTTCTGGAGCTAAGTATATGGGGTTTTTCTAGTTCTTCTGGAGCTAAAGTTCTGGGGTTTTTTCTAGTAATGTCGTGGAGCCAAGTTATGGGGTTTTTCTAGTAATTCTGGAGCTAAGTTCTGGGGTTTTCTAGTTGTTCTGGAGCCAAGTTATGGGGTTTTTCTAGTAATTCTGGAGCCAAGTATATGGGGTTTTTCTAGTTCTTTCTGGAGGCAAGTTTATGGGATTTTAGTTATTTGGGGTTTTTCTAGTTCTTCTGGAGCTAAGTTATGGGGTTTTTCTAGTTCTTCTGGAGCTAAGTTGGGGTTTTTCTAGTTCTTCTGGAGCTAAGTTATGGGGTTTTCTAGTTTTCTGGAGCTAAGTTATGGGGTTTTTCTAGTTGTTCTGGAGCTAAGTTATGGGGTTTTTCTAGTTTCTGGAGCTAAGTTATGGGGTTTTTTCTTTAGTCTTCATTCTGGGACTAAGTTATGGGGTTTTTCTAGTTCTTCTGGAGCTAAGTTATGGGGTTTTTCTAGTTGTTCTGGAGCTAAGTTATGGGTTTTTCTAGTTCTTCTGGAGCTAAGTTATGGGGTTTTTCTAGTGTTCTGGAGCAAGTTATGGGTTTTTCTAGTTGTTCTGGAGCAAGTTATGGGGTTTTTCTAGTTCTTCTGGAGCTAAGTTATGGGGTTTTTCTAGTTGTTCTGGAGCCAAGTTATGGGGTTTTTCTAGTTTCTGGAGCAAGTTATGGGGTTTTTCTAGTTTTCTGGAGCTAAAGTTATGGGTTTTTTTTCTAGTTCTTCTGGAGCTAAGTTATGGGGTTTTTTCTAGTTCTTCTGGAGCTAAGTTATGGGTTTTTCTCGTAATTCTGGAGCCAAGTTTGGGTTTTCTAGTTCTTCTGGAGCTAAGTTATGGTTTTTTCTAGTTCTTCTGGAGCTAAGTTATGGGGTTTTCTAGTTTTCTGGAGCTAAGTTATGGGGTTTTTCTCGTAATTCTGGAGCCAAGTTCTGGGGTTTTCTAGTTCTTCTGGAGCTAAGTTATGGGTTTTTCTAGTTCTTCTGGAGCTAAGTTATGGGTTTTCTAGTTCTTCTGGAGCTAAGTTCTTGGGGTTTTTCTAGTATTCTGGAGCAAGTTATGGGGTTTTTCTAGTAATCTGGAGCCCAAGTTATGGGTTTTTCTAGTTCTTCGGAGCTAAGTGTATGGGGTTTTCTAGTTATTCTGGAGCCCAAGTCTGGGGTTTTTCTAGTTATTCTGGAGCCCAAGTTTGGGGTTTTTCTAGTTCTTCTGGAGCTAAGTTATGAGGTTTTTCTAGTTCTTCTGGAGCTAAGTTATGGGTTTTTTTCTAGTTCTTCTGGAGCTAAGTTATGGGTTCTTCTAGTTCTTCTGGAGCTAAGTTATGGGGTTCTTCTAGTTCTTCTGGAGCTAAGTTATGGGTTTTTTTCTAGTTCTTCTGGAGCTAAGTTATGGGGTTTTTCTAGTTCTTCTGGAACTAAGTTATGGGGTTTTCTAGTTCTTCTGGAGCTAAGTTATGGGTTTTTTCTAGTTCTTCTGGAGCTAAGTTATGGGGTTTTTCTAGTTCTTCTGGAGCTAAGTTATGGGGTTTTTCTCGTAATTCTGGAGCCAAGTTATGGGGTTTTTCTAGTAATTCTGGAGCCAAGTTATGGGGTTTTTCTAGTTCTTCTGGAGCTAAGTTATGGGGTTTTTCTAGTTATTCTGGAGCCAAGTTCTGGGGTTTTTCTAGTAATTCTGGAGCCAAGTTATGGGGTTTTTCTAGTTCTTCTGGAGCTAAGTTATGAGGTTTTTCTAGTTCTTCTGGAGCTAAGTTATGGGTTTTTTTCTAGTTCTTCTGGAGCTAAGTTATGGGGTTCTTCTAGTTCTTCTGGAGCTAAGTTATGGGTTCTTCTAGTTCTTCTGGAGCTAAGTTATGGGTTTTTTCTAGTTCTTCTGGAGCTAAGTTATGGGGTTCTTCTAGTTCTTCTGGAGCTAAGTTATGGGGTTTTCTAGTTGTTCTACGGCCCACAGTATCCTGTGTGAAGGTTCAATAAACCAGCAGAGAACCAGATAAAGTCTCACTCATTCATCACAGAGGGTCTCTACAATATGTTGACCTGTTTTTACAACTTGACCCATGTTGGTCGGTGTTCCTGTTCCCAGTGTTTTATTCTGTCTAATTTCACTTCACCATGGAGACGGTTTTCCTTTTCTTTGAAGCATCAGAAGAGTCTGACTTATACTTGGGAGCCATAACGAAGGACAAAAAGTTAGTGAAAGTAGCACAATCCAAGGTGGAGTACAACCAGAGAATGGAAACAAAGCCGTCTGACAGCGCCGTGTGATGACGTATTCATCTGCTCGTCAACTAGTTCCACGTAACAACATAATGCCGTAGGTCGATGACGTCGTAAACCGAGGAGCCCCTGTATAGGCTGTTGTTTTCAGTGAATATGACAGGAGTCTTTAGGGTTAGAATCAGTCAGCTGGTTGAAATGCTAAAAAGTGCTCACTGTGCTGTTTGGTGTCATTACTGTGTGATCTATCCTGAACATGGACAGACGAGACACAAAAATAAGACAGCTGTCTGAGGACGAAAGGAGGACAGTAGCCAGCCGCCAAACTCCACCATCTCAGATCAATCCAAACTGAACTATAGACCAAATGTTGGACAAAACACAGAACAGATTTCGATGATGGTCAAGGAGTCGTGCCATTTTTGAATGACAGTGGGCTTCACTGATAAAGACATCAGATTAAAAATACCACAACGGAGTTCACTAAAAATGCTCTGAAAGAACCAAACACTATGAGAGCTGTGGAACACGGAGAGGACTCGGCTGTGTTATGAGACAGTAAAAATCAGAGGGTTATCAAAGTATCCTGGAGTGAAACAAACAACTGAGTGATCAAGAGTCTCAGGTAGAAAGAGGTCAGTGCTCCACCACCAGGTTTAAAAACCAAAGACACAGATGAATCTAGATTAAAAAAAACATTGGACCAAAAGCCCTGACACACATCAAACCAACGAGAACTGAGGCAATTCAAGAAGATAAAAAATTGACTTACATCTTTCCAGGATGAAGCTGGTGTCGGTGCTCCTGTGTCTCACCACCTGTCTGATGATCTGTGAAGGCATCAAAGATCAGAAACAGAAGATCCCACAAAGACTTTTATCGTTCAACAAATGAAGTTATCCTGGTTTCTATTGAGATGATGCCTTGGAAGTGTGATTGGAACGACAGTAAATACTCAGAGAAGAGTCAGAGCAAGCTTTGGTTCATCATAACGGGCAGGTCCTTAGACACATCCACTCTGTAGAAGTTTAAGTCATTTCAGGACTCCTGTGAGCAGAACTAAAGTACTCCATGTGTCCTCCAGCCTTCATCCTACTGATATGCTCAGTGATAACTAGCACAGTGGCTACATCTTTGCAGAGATTAAAAACAAGGTTCAAGAGGAAATAACTCAAACCTAAACGTTTTAATCTCCTCTTCTTTCACATTAACTGCTCAAAAAACACCAACTCCTCACTGACATGGAAAATTCAATGTGAAGCTGTTCTAGTAGGCAAAACAAAGACATAAATACTCTGACACGGTCTTCTGATTTGTGGCTACGGGTTTCATTTAGCAAAAAAAATACCACCAACAGAAGGAGGACAGTCTTTTCTTTGTAATCTAAGCGGTAGATCTGTTTCCTGCTCACCTGTGCTGAGGCACTTCTCAACATCTTCTCTGTGTTGCAGTCGGCTCAGAGTGAAGAAAAACCGCGAAAGACTTTACCAGACTGACCTGAACACAAAAAAGACAGAAAAAAATGCACCATCAGTTAAAGTGAGGTTCTGGTAACAACACCATGTTTACTAAACTATCCTTTATAGTGAAGCTGGGTAATCTGGGGAATGGAACTTTTTTAAAGTCAAGCCTCAGATCAATTCGTTCTACTTGTGTATTAGATGTAAGACGTGTGATGGAGCATTATCACATGAGACACGATATAAAAGTGTGACTTGAGGAAAACGCCCAATTGTTGTTTTCCTGACTGACATTCAGACTGTGATTTAAAGCTACGTTTTAATATCTGAATATTTGGTGCATTTAAAACTGTATTCCTGACATTATTTAATAGCTACAGCTTGCATTTTTTGAATTGCAGCCTTTGTGATTCGCAAACATTGTTCAGTCCAAATTTAAACAACAAAAAACTATAAATACCCCTTATTATAATAGTCAACAGGATAAAGAAGCAGATTTTAACTTCATCCACTAGTGTCAATGACAAACCTCTACGAAACAAGGATTTATTGCAGGACTGCTGGATTCCCTTGATTGAATTTCTCTCGGGATTAATAAAGCATCTATCTATCTATCTTAGCTTGAGCTATCTCTCCTTGTTTATCTGACAACTGAGTGTAAAACAGCACAAAAGCTACTTTTAAAAACTTTTGAATGAATCAGAAAACACAAACAAACACCCAATAAGACCGAGAATCTCTAAGTGTTCGTTACAAGAGTGAACCATTGGTTTCCACTGGATGGTTAGAAGTGATTTTTATTTATTCTGCGAGCTATAAACTGAATTATGTGCAGTTCAGAGTTACAACAGGATGATTTAAGCGGACAGTAGAAGCACTGACAAACTGCCCGTTTACAGAATGAACTCTGGTGGCATTACAGAGGAAGAACCAAAGTCAGAGCTCGGCTTCAGCAGCAGCTCTGAGGCTTCAGGAGTCTCCCGCCACGGAGCGGAAACGTGAAATAAATCCTTTAAATTCTCATTTTTCTTCAATTATTCCCATAAACAGACTGAAGTGGCTGAAGAGCAGCTGGACAGAGACGTGACTGTGGAAAAACAGACTGAAAACGGAGCTCTGAGAGGAGAAAGAAGGCTGATGAAAACTTACCAGGTGCAACACTTCGGTAACCTCACACTGCTTCCGTTCCGTCACCAATAGAAGTCCGCCGTTCTGAGGCAGGACGTTTAGGTTCCGCTTGAAGTTTAATGAAAGATTAAAAAGAACTTTTTCTATTTTGATGCATTCATGGTGTTTTTAAAATCTTGCATTAAGCTGAGAAATTGCTTTCTATTTTTTTGAGAATTTATCCTCCAATATCTCTTAATTTCATTAAACTTTAGCAGCAATAACAACAATTCCAAACATTTCATTTGATTTTACTTACAGGTGTGTGACAAACATTACTGATAGAAATTTGAGCATAAGTCAACTGAACCATCGAACAACTTGGTCAATATATAATCGAGGGAATTTTGAAGTCCATGGGATATATCCTGCATATATTTTTTATTAAAAGTAAAAAACAAAAGAAAACTAATGTTTCTTCTGTTCATTATGATCATGACTTTACAAATTCCATAATAATTTATTATGGAAACAATCACTTATTTATAAAAAATTATTGGATATCACTAAAATGTCAACAATGACACCTGTCAGCTATGTTACAAAAAGTCTCGCAATTCTATATTGACCCATCCAGAATGACTTGAAAATGATCCATAATTACGGAAAATTAGTCCAGAATGACATGAAATTTGTCCTAAATGACTTGAAAATGCACAAAAATACACAAAATGATCCAAAATGATGAGAAAAAAATCCAAGCTGACATAAAACTTGTTGAAAATGACAAAAAAAATTATCCAAACGAACTCAAAACTTGTCCAAGACGACTGAAAAATTGTTCAGAATGACCTGAAAATGATCCATAATTACAGAAAATTAGTTCAGAATGACTTAAAATTTGTCCTAAATGACTCAAAATTTATCCCAAAGACACATAAAAGATCCAAAATGATGAGAAAAGATCCAAGGTGACATAAAACTTGCTGAAAATGACTCGAAATTTGTCAGGGTCCATGGAATATATCTTGCATGCATTTATTAAAAGTTTAAAACAAGTTTTTATGTTCATTATGATCACATCTTTACAAATTCCATAAATATTTATTATGAAAACAATCACTTATTAATAAAAAAAATGACCGGACATCATTAAAACGTCAACTAAATAACCGTCCAAATTTAATAACAACCACCTTCTAATGAGCTAAACAATAATAAAATGAGCTGATTCAGACATTGCTGTGATTGTGTTCTTTTATTAAGTTGAGATAATCATGACAGATATTTCTTTTTTGGCAATATATCAAATTTTTTGTGGAAAATAACAAATTGTATCACTTTCAATTAAGTTTCCCTTTATAAAAAAAAACACCTCTCAGGGAAGTGTGTTAATTCCAGATCACATGACCTGCTCCACTTTTTGTGTCTCGTTTTTATCATTTAGATTTTTTTTAAAGAATTTGACAGCAGGAGTTTTACACAACCGAGTATTTTTTTTTTGCTTTTACTGAGGCAACAAGTCTCTATACTTCCTCTACCACAGCATATTTGCCTGAAAATGTGTTTGGAGATACTCACCACTATATAAAAAAACATAATATGAGCAGCAAACACAACATGTTTGCATACAAACCTGTCTAGTTGTTGTGTCCAGCCCTTCCAGCAGAGGGTAGGCTTGTTTTCCAGAACTCCGTGTGTCGGCTGATGACAGTGGGGTGGAGTTAGCTGGTGGGATGCGGACTTTCTACAAGAAAACTCCCTCTGGTTCTCTGACTTCTCACTCCTCACACTGACATTGAGCTGTAGGAGGAACCGTCTACATCCTGGACGAGCTGTCAAAGCGCCGCTCCCGGAGATGTCGCTCATAATCCGCGTTTTAGCCACTTTGGGTGAGTTGAACTTTTCATTTTATTTGTGAAAAAAAAAAATCTGCTAAAGTGCTGCTCAGTGCTCCCTGGGAGGAATTTCACCCTGCAGAATGCTTTCCCAACAGCAAACACGTGTAATGAGAGCCATATGCAAACTATTATTCACAGTTTTTCCCACAAAACAGAAATAATTCTGTTCCAAAAGGCGGCAGCAGTAAAGTTCAAGAGCTACATAACACCCTCCATGTGCCAGTTTCCCACAGCTGACCTCTTCTTCTCCCTCCTAAAGAAGGATTTCATGTGATTCTGATTTAAATAAAGCGGCCACACAAGCCGTTCTGCTTCTGGGCTTTTTAATTGAAACCAAACAGATCATGCGTCATGCGTAAAGTTCCAGGCTTCCCCGTCGTTTGCAGTGAAGGTTTTTAGTTTTTGCCATGTCCCTGACAGCAGCTCTCCTCCCTGCAGCCCTGTGGAGTCCTGTCAGGGCACTGCTGCCTGAGTTTTCAGATGTTTGCACAGAGGGCAGCTGCTATCCGGCCACCGGTGACCTCCTGATCGGCCGAGCGCACAAACTCAACGCCTCCTCCACCTGCGGCCTCTACGAGCCGGAGCGCTTCTGCATCGTTGGACATCTGGAGGTAAGAATCAAACTGATGCTGAGAAAAAAAAAAAAAAAACTGCGTGAGATTGAGGTAAAACAGCTTCCATTGGTAGCAGCCTGGTGAGCTGCGGGAGTTTTATGGAACCCTTGAGGACTGTGGTGCAGTTTTGAAATCTTGATATTGTTTCATTCGTCACTTTTTACTCCTTTAAATATCTATTTTTTGCATGATACTTGCATGGGATGTCATAGGAATGAGTTAGTTATGGGGAAACAACTCAAATAAAGGTGATTTTTAGAGACTTCAGGAGCAGAGTGAACGACAGAATGCCTGATAGAAACCTTGGCTGTGGTTTTGTTCCTAATTTTAAAGCATCCAAACCAGGGGCGTCACTAGGTTTTAAGGACAGGGGGGGCTTAAACGTTCACTCACATTCTGTGCATCCAGGAGATGCACAGAATGTGAGTGAACGTTTAATTTCACAAACAGCTGACAAAAACTGAGAAACTGCTTTTCCACTTTTTGGACAGATTTAGATTTATTCAGAGATACTTTAAATGTTTTAGGCCACAGTGGCCATGACTTTTGCTCACAACACAATAATTCAGGGCTGCCAACTTGTGAGCAGACCTTAGACTGACATTTGGTCTGTGTGTGATGCTGACGGGGGGTCTGGGTGAAAATTTTAAAAATTATTGATCCTATTTCCTGCATTCTGGTGTAAATTAAGAGCATTTTGCCCATTTAAAATCTTATTATAGAGATAACATTAAGGGATAATAAAAAAAACATTGAGCTTAAACAGAAAAAAACAGAGCAACAGCAGGCAGTATTGAAAATGGTTCTTCATGTAAAATATGGATCAAAGTTCTGTGGCTGGATGAGCACAACACATTTCAGTATTTTCCATGAATATCTGCATAATTGAAAGAACTCCAGGAACCACTTTGTAACATTTGTCTTGGAGGATTTTAATGCACTCAACAGCTTCAAGTTGACCACATCAGCAACTAAACAATAACAAGTGCTGAAGCAAAAACAAAACATATCTGGGCAGACCCAGAACTCACTGGAGGGATTATATATCTCATCTGGCCTGGGAACACCTCGGGATCCTCTGGGAAGAGATGGAAAGCGTTGCTGGGAGGAGGAACATCTGGAATGACCTGCTTCATCTGCTGCCTCCACGACCCGACCCCGGATAAATGGAAGACGATGGGTGGATGTACGGATAAATAAATGAGGTTATAATTTCTCGTAATTCCTTGGACTTGCTCATCACTTGGGGCAGAAAAAGCCTCTGGAGATGTCGTGAAGTGGGTCAGTTCTGTGTGAGTCCAGAATTCATTAAAGCGTGATAAAATGTAGCAGCACCTTGAAGATGACATTTTTATGACTTATCCCTTATGAATGCTCGCTGGGGTCAGTTGGTGTCTGTGCAGGAATGAAGCCTCTTTAAATGTGTTTAAGTCCATCAGGCTGCTTGGTTTCCATGTATGTGTGTGTGTGTGTGTGGGAGCATGCACATGTACAGTGTCTGTTTGCTGTCTTGTCGGGTGGGAGTTCAGACATTCCCATCCACAATAAAAGCACTGTGTTCCTCACAATCCCGGCCCTGTGTGTATGAGGACCGGGGGCGAGGCAGGGGATATTCTCTCCTTATCAAACACCCTTTAGCCAGTTCTGTGTGTGAATGGTGTTTTTATGAAAGAGACGCACTGTGGGGGCTTTTTGGGATGAGCACAGTCCTCAAGCATGAGCTGCAGGGAGGAAGTCCGACGAAAGCAGTGGAGTTTTAATTCTGTTTTCACTAAACCCCGCTAAGTGGAGCCAATCGTCTGGACTCATGTTTCAACACAGACGTAGTTGGCCTGTGGCTCGGTGAAATTGGGAAACTTGCCTTGTTTATTCACACGCTGCAAAATTGTGACATTTAGTAGCGTGTGAGTCATAGTTTAGGTCGTGAACATGCCAGAGCATCTGGCGTGCAGATCCCATGGGCAGTCAATGCATTGTTAAACAGACGCAGAACAGACACACCAGCAACATGATATAAACTATGCATCATTAATTCAACTTCACCCTTTCCCCTTCGATTTGCTGAAAGTATCTGAACACCTCAAACTTTCACCCATATGCGTCTCATTCCAAAACAACGGGCCTCCACTCACTGCGGCTGCAAGGACAATATTCCCATTGACCCAGAGCAGCATGCAGATCTGAGAAATCAGTGAGAAATCCATGTTTTTGAAGAGGTAGTGCAAGAAGACGAGGAGTGTTTTGGTAGTGTACGATATACAAGGGAATGAATCTGATGGATACCGCGCCAAAGCATCGAGTAGAAGTATATCATAGGGAGTCTAATCATTTGGTTTTAGAGAAATAGAACCTAAAATCTACCAGAAACATGCAAGACATTCCATCAATGCCGCCATGTATTTACCTTTTGTTAGTCATTGAGTAGGACAGGACAAACTGCAATGGCACGTGGACGTTTTGTTCACAAAGTTAGCAGAAGCTCAGACATTTAGATTGTGGTTTAAAGGGAATCTGTGTTCTCTGGGGGTGACTTTTCTCAATGATATTGTATCCTCAATATTTAAAGTTTGTAGGTGAGTTTGTAACATGTTTTGTTATTGGACAGCATTTTCAATGTGTGCTGTTTTATATGTGCTGGATAAATTATGGCGACTTCCTCAACCTCAGTGGTAGATGTCAAGAGGCTGTTGGAAAATAGAGTGAAGAGTTTGTCCAAGCAGGCCGTTTTATCTGTTTGTTTGCATATATGTAGTAATTGTACAATTGTAAAAGCTACAAAATCTATCCGTCTGTCCATCCTTCCATCCATCCATCCGTCCGTCCGTCCTTCTACCATCCATCTGTCCGTCTGTCCATCCATCCATCCATCCATCCGTCCGTCTGTCCTTCTACCCATCCATCTGTCCGTCTGTCCATCCTTCCATCCATCCATCCGTCCGTCTGTCCTTCTACCATCCATCTGTCCGTCTGTCCATCCATCCATCCATCCATCCATCCGTCCGTCTGTCCTTCTACCCATCCATCTGTCCGTCTGTCCATCCTTTCATCCATCCATCAATCTATCCGTTCATCTATCCGTCCGTCCATCCATACCCAGAGAAAACCCACGCATCCACAGGGAGAACATGTAAACTCCCTCTCAGAAAGATCTCAGGTCGAGACATGAACCAGGTATCTTCTATCTGCAAGGCGACAGTACTAACCATTGATCCACTGTGCAGCCCAAGCTAAAACATGACGATGCTAACCCTTAAGAAGAGTGAAAACCATGCTAGTAAATTGTGCTGATGATATATGCATCAAAGCAAAAGTCCTATATTCTCCTGGCTCAGTTTGTGAATCCAGAAAAAAATGGGAGGTTCTGTGAGCCTTTCATGCATCGATACGCTTGGAAGGAGCCATTCTGCTCCCAACAGTGTTCAAATCACAAGATTAACCGATCCACCAAAAACAGAGATTGTAAAGGGTTTGACTGCAAACAAAGCCTGTGAGTTTGACCACACACACCGTGGTGAAGCAGCTCATGACAGGTTTGGAGAGTCAGCTGATGATCGGGTTTTGGGGAGACCTATGATGCATGTTGGCAGAAATTTAGTTTAAATTGTTGCATTCTCTGACCACTTTGCCTGCGTTCAAGGTCAGCTCATTTTGTTGTGGGCTCAGGACATTGGAATGTGTTCTTTCTTTCTTCTTCTCAGATGTGTTTTAATAATTTGGTGTTAGAGAAACTCATTTACGTGGCAGTCAGAGTAAAAATACACCTAAAAAAGTCAAGGAAACGTGATCCTTTACATCCATAATGACAAAGGAAGTGACTAAGATGATCCAACTGCACCTACACAAGGCTAAATAAATACGTTGATGTGAATGTGGCGTCCAAAAGGAGTTGTGGAACGAGATTATCTCTGCTGCTTTTGTAAAGGACTGAACAGTAAATCTTCTGCTACAGGAAATAAGAAAGGAGGCGCCTTTGCTATGCACTTCTAGAATCCAAGCAGCTCTTATCACGGCTGCCACTTCGACACTTCCAAGTTATTTCACTCTGCAAAACCTTTACTAAGCAACAAAAAAGGAGCATTTAGTGACGGCCTGGCAGTGTTGAAGGACTGAAGAACTAAAGATCAGATCAGAGGTGTCAAACTCATTCTAGTTCAGGTTCCACATTCAGCCCAATTTAATCTCCAGTAAAATCAGTCTCTACTGGTAGAGACTCCAGTCGCAGTCTCTACTGGTAGAAACTCAAACTCCAACTCTACCAAATCGCAGTCTCCACCCTGACATATATATATATATATATATAATAGAATAACATATACAGGGTTAACTAGGCTCATGTTGCTGTAAAAACTATGGACTTTTAAATCCAAACTCTTGTTCGGTCTGCATGGAATGTTAACAATATGGAAAACTGACCCTTTAACGCTTTGTGTCCATCAGGAGGAGAAGAAATGCTTCGTGTGTGACTCCAGCCAGATGTACGATGAGGACAGCCACACCGTCAGCCACACCATCGAGAACGTGGTCACCACCTTCGCCCCGAACCGCCTCAAGACCTGGTGGCAGTCGGAGAACGGTGAGAGGAAGAACACACACCTGAGAAACAAACAGAGTGGGCTTAACTGTCCGGGGCTTCCTGTTCCCTGCTGCTTTACGGCACAGTAGCGTGTGAGCTTCCACCGAGGCCGTTCTCATGGGAACGGAGCTCAGTAATGACTAGACAGGAGATCACAGAGCCTCAGCCTGAAGCCAATCAGAGCTGGCCTCAGGGGCGGGGCTTGGAGAACAGGTGTGCAGGTAGGAAACAGCTGTGTGTCATCACTTGAGCACATACAGGACTGTAAAGTGGGAGAAAAAGGAAGGCTGTAATGAGAAAACAGGGCTGCTGGAGTGTGATAGCTGAGAGGTTCTGTTACTGTGAGAATCTGTAATGACATGTTTCACTCTCAGCACCATGATCTGCTCATCCCTTATGTGTGAAACTGCATGCCTAGTTTGAAATCACTTTGTTTTGCCAGATCCAGCACTAAATTTACAACTAGTAACCCGTTTCCACTGCTGGAGGGCAGGAAGCTTACCCGAGTTT
Organism: Acanthochromis polyacanthus; assembly: GCF_021347895.1. Taxonomy (NCBI): domain Eukaryota; kingdom Metazoa; phylum Chordata; class Actinopteri; family Pomacentridae; genus Acanthochromis; species Acanthochromis polyacanthus. The sequence continues at coordinate 39,999,703 of NC_067113.1, read as the reverse complement.
CACCACAGGATGAATAAATTTAGTCTAATAGATATACAGCCTGCTGCAGTCTTGTTTGTTTAAATATGCACGTTTAGTTTGGGTTGTTCTGAGCCAATCGCTATTCCAAACCATTACACTGTGAAATGAAAGCCATGAATGTCCATCATAACGTCATTACTTGGTTCCTGAAATAAATCACAGTACAGCAGGTTCCCATGCAGACTAACAGATCCTGCCCTCTCTGCTCCCACATTCGTGCACACAGTGTTCCTGCAGACTGGTGGGAATCTGTCAGAGGTGTGAGTCATGCAGCGGTAGCAGCAGCCAGCAGTGCAGATGGATCTCAAACACCAGGAAGCTGCAGACACACAATGGCTTCACTTGGGATTTCCTAATTCCCACTCCTCCTCATCTTGGATTTTGAGCTGCTATTGTTGAGGTTAAACTCATCTGAAGTGTTTTAATAATGGAAGTTAAATGCCACGTGTAGCAAGTTGCTGCACAGCTAAGTAACTAAGCTAACTGACAGACCTAACATTAGCTTGTTTTAAACAGTGAGTGGGATGTGGGAAGTGCATCTGATGTGACACTTGCTGCTTCAATAATTAAATGAACTGAACTGAAACTTTGCATTCTGTTGAACGTGCTCTGAACGTGCTGAACTGCTCTGCCGCATCGCTAACTGAGCTGGCTAATTAACAGAGCTGCAGTTAGCTTGCTAATGTTTGAGTCGCAGTTGTCACATTTGGTCTGACACTTTGTCAACATGTTATTTATACGGCACTCCATTTTGCTTTTATTTAATCACTGGATTCCCCCTTTGGTTTTGCGTGTAAATTTCCTTGCAACCCACAATCTAACTGTTGACAATTCTGCTTTTCCATGGCTGCTAGGGGCAGCCCAGCAGGACCGCTAGTAAAGCCTCTCAGAGTTTTTTTCAAAGTTGTGCAACCGCTCCAGATGGTTTGCCTTTCTTGGTGGTCGAATTCTTCCTCCTTTGCTAAATAGGACTTTTCTTCAGTGGGTAGCTACTCACAGACTTAATGAGATTTACACATAGATGGAGCGGAGTTGAGGATGTGTCGGCTGCTTAAACAAAAGTCTGTAAATGGAGAGTTTGAGTGTGTGAGGGAGCCAATCCAGGGTGTGTTAACGCTTTAAATTCATGGAAATAGAAGGGCTTTATTGATTAATTTCCTGTTGTTTCCTTTCTGCTGCAGGTGTGGAGAACGTGACCATCCAGCTGGACTTGGAGGCCGAGTTTCATTTCACGCACCTCATCATGACCTTCAAGGTGCCTGGTTTATCTCTCGTACACACTCCCACAAACCCACACACACAAAGGAATATATACAGCATATATCACACAAATACTCCACGCTCACGGCATGGAGACAAACACAGCGTCGGACAGCTGTGGCAGAGGACTGTTGAAAATCGCCCTGGTCTCCTGAGAGCGATGGGAAGACGAGGAGGATGAGTTCGTGAAACTGTTGCCCACCTCTCATTGCTGTGATGACGGCCAGCTGGAGTCCGTCAGGCCTTTCATCAACATTACAGCTCTACATCACGGTTCAAGCATTCAGAGAGACACATGCAATGTACAGCCGGCTGTTTTTTTCTGTGCTACATGGCAGGAAACACCCTCAGCCACCACCTTTACAGTACTGTCGGGACTTAAGGTTGTTTTTTGCTAAAGTTTAGGGGTTTGTCATAATTTATTTATACAGATTCTGGATTACCCTTTAAAGGATGCTCATCAAAAATACTTTGAAATTCAAAATTTCAACCCCAGAGTGTTTTTGGAGGACATACGACTTTCTTTTTTTTTTTTAACTTTTGTGACAAAATTTTAACTTTCATGTTGAAATTGGTTCCTTGGCCAATAGTGGTAAAAAAAAAAAAAAAAAAAAAACATTCCAAAAAATGTATATAGCATCACTTAGCACAACTACTCCACCGTAAAATGTGTGAGTTTTATCAACCAATCATGGTTGGTTTTGACGTTTCGACTGGAAGAGGACTGAGCCGCAAGTCCATCTTTGTCCAACTTTGGAGAAAAGAAAAAGTTTGATACGTTCCAGGCCTCTGCTGATTGGTCAAATGCCACGATGTAGTGTAACAGAGTGAAAACCACAGGCTGTATTTAATGTGTGCGGAAGTTTATCAAATATGATCGCTTGCCCAGTAAAGGGTTAAACATACACTAATGTGGGCGAGTGCAGATCAAATTACTAGCTGAAACTTTATCACTATTATAAAGTTCTCAAGTTTCATTTCAACAAAATTGGATTACTAAAATATATATGCACATATTTAGTGATTATTTGAAAGAATTTCAGGAATTTCTGAGAAAAACATGACTCGGAAAAAGCATCAAAGGTGCTTGTTTTTCAGCAGTTAAAACAAAAAGTAAGAAAATGCCATTTAGTGGACATCCTTTCACAAAAAGGGAATCTAAATGAGGAATTGTTAAAAACTATATTTAATTTTGTTAAACTATTTCCTAACAACTTTGATTTTAGCAATTTCTTAGGGGAATTTCTAGTATCCATCCAACCATCCACCCATTTACCTACCTACCTATCTATCCATCCATCCATCCACCCATCCATCTACCTACCTATCCATCCATCTTCTATCCATATACCATCCATCTATCCATCATTCATCCATCCATCCATCTTCTATCCATATACCATCCATCCATCCATCCATCATTCATCCATCCATCCATCTTCTATCCATGTACCATCCATCCATCCATCATTCATCCATCCATCCATCTTCTATCCATATACCATCCATCCATCCATCCATCATTCATCCATCCATCCATCTTCCATCCATATACCATCCATCCATCTACCTGCCTATCATCCATCCATCCATCCATCCATCCATCCATCCATCCGGTCTCTTCAATTAATCACAAGGAAACTTACATGTATGGAAATTATGCTCTGCGGCTAATGAAAATCACCAAATTGCAGGTTTTCTTGGTATAGCATAAACAAACAATAATGTCGATGTCTGCATCTGCTCACAGACATTTCGTCCAGCTGCCATGATCATTGAGCGGTCCATGGACTTTGGGAAATCGTGGCAGGTTTATCGCTACTTTGCCTACAACTGCGAGACGTCCTTCCCTGGCATTTCCTCTGGATCCATGGTCAAAGTGGACGACATCATCTGTGACTCCCGATACTCGGACATCGAACCATCGACAGAGGGAGAGGTGAGGTTTTTTTTTTAAATGCTTTTTCAGACAACCTGCTTCTATAAGTTTGGGGGTTCAACTTTTCTCTCTCCTTTAGGTGATCTTTCGGGTGTTGGACCCTGCCTTCGAGATTGAGGACCCCTACAGCCTGAGGATACAGAGTAAGCTGCTTCTAAATTACCACCAACTACTGTTGAGTTTATGGCCTTGGTTACCACCTCTCAATGTTCGTACCTTCTGACCCCTAAAAATATGAAGCTTGTTTCAGGTTTTACAGGTAAAACCATCAAGTAATGCACAAGAAGAATAGAATAAAATGATGCTGAGAGATTCTAATAACTGAATTTGACATATATATTCAGAGGCTACATCTCATGAGCTTTGCAACCCCAGCGGTCAATAATAAAGGTTTAGGATTTAAAACAATTAGATACAACAATAATCTAACGTATTTTGACACTTTTAAGAAGTCTGATTTAAGAATTGAGCTGTCAAAGCTAAATTGGGCACAATTGTCCAATCTTTTTGTTGTGTGTTCCTTTAAATTTTCATGTTTTCGAGCCATAAAAAAAAGAAAGTTATCCAACAATTAATGTAGGAATAAATATATCATACCAACTTTTAGTGTCAAAAATAGATTAGAAACAGTGGCTGTATTTTGTATATTAAAAAGAATCCTAGAAACAGTTATATAATGTACAGCAACAGTGACCATATGAATATCCTTGGAAGAAAAGTTTACACCCCCTGTCAAAAGTTTTGAGACTTTTTTTTCCTAATTTATTTGAATGAGAAAGTGTCTCAAAACTTTTGACAGGGGGTGTAGCTTAAAACTCATTTTTGTAAAGTTTTTCTTCTTTTACGATGAATTACAAGCTTAATCTGAAAGCAAATTTTATGTTCATCTGAGAAGATTTTTAGGTTTTAATTAATTGAACATTGTCTATTTTATTTTCTTAATTAGCACCAAATGACATGAAATGAAATGCTACCTGGAATTCAAAATAATCAAGACACAACAGACGCTTTGTCATGTGACTGTGTGTGGGATGCTAAAGAATGGAGATTTGCTCCAGATGAAGTAACTACAGGTGATTTCCTGTACGTTTAGCGTAGCTGTAGCATGGCTGTAGGGATCAGAGATGAGACTGGAAAGAATTTCACATGTGGACGTGACTTGGACTTTGTGCACCCGCTTACATCCACAGAGAGACGCATTTCCACGATCATACACACATGCAGAGGCCTCGTGTTAAACGTGGTGAACGCTGTTGGTGTGCGAAGAACTGCAGCGGCATCCTCGAGCTCTGAATCACTACAAATAAGAGTCACTTTGTTGTCAAATTTCCTGAGAACAGTGAAGTTATGACGCCCATGACCACCCATGTCTGTTGTACATTCTGGCCAATCTGTCAGAGTTACTCTGAGTTTAAAGCTTTTGAAAAAGTGCAAAAACTGGTCCAAAATATGACACAGAAGTCAAAATGGCCGACTTCCTGTTGTGTTTTAGATAAGGCCAATTAAATTTTTGTGCGTCTTGAGGAGTTACATATGTCTAGAACTGAGAGAGTTCTTTGTTAGTTTTAGTTAGAGGTGCTGCCGCCTTTTCTTTGGTATCTATTATCTTTTAGTTTGTCCCGGGTTTGTAACATCAACTTCACAGAGAAGGTCGCTTTCGGTTATACTTTTGTTTCACCCATTTGTTCTTTAACTCCCTTGTTTTCTGTATTTTGTTACCACCTTTAAAAATAAATCCTGCCTATCACTCTGGAATTCAGCATTGTTTCGCTTTGTTACTGTCTGGTTACCCGAGACAGCAGGGGTCGTAAAAAGCGGGGGCTCGTCCGGGATTTGAACCTCTCGTACTTAAAATTGCTTCTTTAGAATGAATAAAACGCATGCCAAGGTAAAATGCTGTGTGGTAAACCTTTAAAACATCGTCTCTCCTGTGTGTTTGTGCAGACATGCTGAAGATCACAAACCTGCGAGTAAAGTTCATCAAGCTCCACACGCTGGGAGACAACCTGCTCGACTCCCGCGATGAGGTGACGGAGAAGTACTACTACGCCCTGTACGACATGGTGGTTCGTGGAAACTGCTTCTGCTACGGCCACGCCTCCGAGTGCGCCCCGATAGATGGAGCGCCGACAGGAGCTGAGGGCATGGTACGTCCAACACTGGAGACATTTGGAGTTTGTTTGATCGTTTAAGAAAGGTCAAAAAACATGATTCCGTAGGTTTCCATGATCAAATGAAAATGCAACGGATGATCTTAAGCTCAAACCTCCATGTAACTAGCTTATTTTGAGTTTTCGATCGGATCTCATGGTCTTCATCAGTGAATGTAGCCCTGAAAAAAAAGTGGACATTTTGAGACGGACAAAGGTTTGAGGTTACCTGATTGTTCTTCTTTGATGATTTATGATGATTTTAGTAACAAATCCAAAGCATCACTGGCTCCAAGAACCATGATTCTGCATATGATGCTTAAATCGGTATGAATTTCTTTGCGTGTGCAGGTCCATGGACGCTGTGTTTGCAACCACAACACTGAGGGTCTGAACTGTGAACGCTGCCAGGACTTTTACCACGATTTGCCCTGGAGACCGGCGGAGGGACGAAACACCCACGCCTGCAAGAGTACGAGCACAAATCAGTCTGTCGTCTTTGTGCACAGCTAAGGAATAGTTTGACAAATGCTGTTTTCCTTTGTAGAAACACTGCTCTGTAAGTTTTAATGCGTAAATGATAAACTGAGGCATAATGTTGCTGAAATTGAACTTATTTTTCTTAAGAAATGTCAGGTTGTTCATGATGTTTTGTAAAAAGATAATTCCTTAAATGTGAACATTTTCAAAACGTAGTATTTCGCACTGAAACAAAGGAAAAAATTGGAGTTGTGGTTATTTATCGGTTTTTATGCTGTGACTTTACTGCTCACTGGAGGTCAGATTGGGCTGAATGTGGAACCTGAACTTAACTGATTTAACAAATCAAGATAAAACTCAGATTATAGATATTGAAAATGATAGCTGCAGCACAGTTGATGACAATGAGATTAAAACACGAGAAAGAAATGCGTCACTATTCCTAAAAATAAACTACAATGCATGTTTTGAAAGGAAATGCCACCCTTACATCCTACTTTTTCCCTTTTGTTTCTCAGAGTGCGAGTGCAACCAGCACTCCACGTCGTGTCACTTCGACCTGGCCGTCTACGTGACGACCGCCAATGTCAGCGGAGGCGTTTGCGACGACTGTCAGCACAACACGGTGGGCCGACAGTGTGAGCAGTGTGCGCCGTTCTTCTACCAGCACCCCAACCGAGACCTGAGGGACCCCAACATCTGTGAACGTACGTCACCCCCACGTAACCTCTGACTGATGAAAACGCAGCGTGGTACCACTTTATGGTCCCCGACGCTCAGTATGATTATCATTAACTGCGTCCGACGACTTGTTTCTCCCTCGCAAACGTAGACGAGCACCATCTGGAGCTGCACGCACCAACTGTGTGAAGCCTTTGTAGTGAAAAGCAGTCGTTACAGCATGATTGTAATTACCTTCCTATAAGTGCTGGGTACAAATGGAAATAGTTCTGTAAAGTGAAACACAGCCACCCCTGGGTTTATCTCTCCCTCTAGGACTCACCTTTTAAATTACACACTGGTTTGTGCAGCTCTTTGGTAACTTACTGGACCAGTGATTGGTCTAAAAACATCTTTTATGTTTTCATAATCATACAACATAGGTGCAGTTTATAGAAATTCTTTCACCTTTGTATATTCATGATCACTACAGGATTAACATCAATGGTTCCAGTGGTTTTGAGGCCCACACTTCCATTTATACACCAGAAAAGTCCCGATTTGTTTTTTTTTTTTTTCCTTCTGCAAACAGGAATTTTTCCAGTCAAAGAATTGACAAAATATGTAAACAATTTTTGAACCAGTTTTGTTACTTTTGCTCTTGTCTCTTTAAATATCAGACATTTTTGGTTATGAAATGGTCAGAAAGGACAGGAAAAGGAAAACATTTCAGCCAAATAAGATTAAAAAAAGTCCTGCATCTACTAAAAGGACGTGTAATAAATTTTGTGCGAATGTTAATGCTCCCCAGTGGTTCATTCCCCTCCATTTTGGGCGCTCAGAGCATTTCTGTAATGACAATCTCAGCCTTAAATGTCTGCTTTGCTGAAGAGCACGTTCTGATTTAAACGCAATTAACCCTTTCAGTTTTAAGCTCTCTGCAAGCAACAAAATCATGATAAACTCTTGGCTCACTTGTGGCTCAAAAGGAAGCTGCACAAAGTCTAATTTATTGTCTGTTGGGATGAGAGTTGAGGCTGAAGACTAAAAGTTTGAGATGAAAAGAATCTGGGGGAGTGATGTTAGGCAGGAAACAGATTTCTGTTGCACGCTTTCATCTCTGCAGCTCAAGGCCGCTACATGAACACTGTGTCTGTTTCGTTTACTCGTTTTTAGTCATGCCTTTTCGTTGCTCTAATCAAAGACACATTACCGTTTTATCTCATGACCTAAAGCAAACACAATAATCTCCAAGAATATTTTTATCCACTCACATGCTGTGGGAACGCCCCGCTAATACCATCCGTTTGGTCTCCACAGCGTGTAACTGTGACCCAGCCGGGTCTCTGCAGGGTGGACTGTGCGACTCCCGGACCGATGTGGCCGCTGGGCTGATCTCAGGTCAGTGTCGCTGCAAAGCCAGTGTGGAGGGAGAACGATGCGACCACTGCAGACAGGGATACTACGGACTGGGAGGAGGACCAGACGGCTGCCTGCGTAAGTCTCAGATAGATAGAAAAATCCCACATTTCTAAATTGCAACGACAAATCGAGACACAAAACGACAAAAATGAGACAGGACACGACAAAAACGAGACAAAGCAACAAAAACGAGACAGGACACGACAAAAACGAGACAAAGCAACAAAAACGAGACAGGACACGACAAAAACGAGACAAAGCAACAAAAACGAGACAGGACACGACAAAAACGAGACAAAATGAAAAAGACGAGACACAAAATGAAAAAGATGAGACACAAAACGAAGACATAAAATGACAAAAACAAGACATGAAACAACAAAATCATGACAATGACAAAAACGAGGCACAAAACGACAAAAATGAGACAGGAAACGACAAATGAGACACAAAATGACAAAAACGAGACACAAATGATAAAAATTAGACACAAAATGATAAAAACAAGACAGGAAATGACAAAACAGACACAAAATGACAAAAATGAGACACGAAATGACAAAAACGAAACACGAAATGACAAAAACGAGACAAAAAGACAAAAACGAGACACAGAATGGCAAAAACGTATCATAAATCTGTGCAAAATTAATATTCCCCATCAGTATATATACATCTAGAGGAGTTTGGACAATCTGAACTTGTAAGACCAATCTGAACCAATAAAACCAGTATGAAGTAACTAATCTGAACCAGTAAGTCCAGTTTGAACCAATTAAACCAGTCTGAATGAAGCCTTATTTTAGATGTACTTAACCTTCTTCTTTTGTTTACACCTTGGGCTTTTACTCATTAAATCTTTTAAACTGTATCATCTATTAAAAGATGTATTTTATTCCAAATGGAGGCCCAAGTGTCCAGTTAAGTATAGTCTAACTTCAACATTCATAATCAGCAAATTAGCAGAATTTTGAGGTAAAAAAAAATAGAGATTTGGTGTAAGTAAGAGCTTAAAATTAAACTTGACTAGAACCCAGACACAAACATCCACAGTGTAGACACACGTAAACATACAGTATTCTACAGTCGGACAGACTGCATCTGCTGCCTCATTGTCTGGTTGTGTGTTTTGGCAGCTTGTACCTGTAACCCGCTGGGAACGCTGCCGGGAGGAAACTCCTGCGATTCAGACACAGGAAGTTGCTTCTGCAAACGGCTTGTTGACGGACACAACTGTGATCAGTGTCTGGTATGAATCAGAGCAGGCTTGGCTTGGACGCTCTTTCTTCTGTGTTTATGTTTGACTCACAAACGGCTGTTTTTTTCCACTACAGCCGCAGCACTGGGGTCTGTCCAACGACATGGACGGCTGCAGACCATGTGACTGCGACCAGGGCGGAGCCGTCAACAACAAGTAGGTGGAACTGACAGCATTGACCCTTGTGTGCTCTTAACTTCCATTCTTTGCTACAATAGAGGTTTGTTATCACTATTATTGCTGCTAAAGGAGTAAACATTACTAGTTTAGCAAGAGATTACTTACAAATAACAAATTGTATCAGTAAGTGATTCAGTTTATTTCAGTTGTTGAAGTTGATGTTTTGGAAACAGATAAAGTGGGCAAACATAAGGTTTGAGTTGACTGAGACAAGAACCAAACTGATAAGACAACTGGGTCAAAGCATCATCCAGCTTCTTCCAGTATCAGGCAGATCAGTTAAAAGGCAGCTGTTATACATGGAGATATCTACCAACTAATGTACAAAGTTCCTCCTTTCCGACTCCACAGCTGCGACCCTCATACAGGACAGTGTGAATGCAGGGAGCACATGTTTGGACGCCGCTGCGATGAGGTGGATTCCGGCTTCTACTTCATCACTCTGGATCACTACACTTACGAAGCCGAGGACGCAAATCACGGACCTGTGAGTGTAACCATCACACCATGCAGCAATGCCTTTTATTCAGACATGGAGGCTCCAGCTTTGTGGATGTCTTTCTGTTTCTTCAGGGTGTGACGGTGGTACCCAGGCCTTATCCTCTGGATCGCAGTCCTACATGGACTGGTATGGGATTTGTTAACGTGCCAGAAGGAGCCTATCTAGACTTCAACATCAACAACATCCCAGAGTCCATGGACTATGACATCCTTATACGATATGAGCCACAGGTAAGAGACACAAAGGATTTATGTCTTGGTCTGAAACAACCATGTTGGAAGACATATCCTGTGGTCATGGAAAGGATGTTTCTGTCTCAGAAGGGTCAAATTATTGGCCTGCATCAAGCAAAGGAAACAACTAAGGAGATTAAACTACTAAAATCAGAATTAAGAGCCGTCCAACGCATCATTAAAACCTGAAGAATAGTGGAGAACCATCATCTTCCAGGAACAAACTCTTAGATGATCGTAAGAAACCAACAGTAGAACCCACGGCTATGTTTAGTAGTGAAAGTAAGAACATTTCCATATGAGCAACGCGAAGAGAACTCAAGGGACTGGGACTAAACAGCTGTAGCTCTAAGAAAACCACTGATCAGTGAGGCTAAATGGGAAACAAAGGCTTCAGTTTGCTGGGGAGCATAAAGATTGGACTCTGGAGCAATGGAAGAAGGTCCTCATGTGGTCTGATGAGTCCAGATTTACCCTGTTCCAGAGTGATGGTGGCATTAGGGAAGAGAGGCGGATGAAGTGATGCCCTCATGTCCAGTGCCTACCATTCTGTGGGAGTTAGGATTATGTTCTGGGGTTGGTCAGGTTCAGGCTCATAAATGCAAAAACCCCCAAAAAACTAGTGTAGTTTCTGTAGCAAGTGAAGCTTTTCTTTTTTAATCTCAGCTAGTTTTAAAGGTTTCGTCTTTCTACAAAGTCCATTGACGATCTATTTGAGCTCCTCTCCCATGGACAGACTGGGAAATAAATATCACATGAAAAAGGCAGGTAATATTTGTGCTTCTAATTTAACTTATTTGCAGCAGAACAAACAATGCAGAAACAGCATCTGTGCTGTATGTCTTTATAAACAATAGTTACCAGAGCAGTGGGAGCAGGTGAACGTCCGAGTGCAGCGCCCCGTCTTCAACCCTCCAAACTACTCCAGTCACTGCAGAAACTCCATCCAGAGTGGAGACGAACAGTCCATCTCTCTTCCACCTGGATCCAGGTAAAACAATAGCTTAAAATGCTGTCTGTCTCCATAGCAACGCCCCCCCCCCCCCCACACACACACACACACTCTTTCTGTTGTGTTTCAGGCATGTGCTGCTGGTGAGGCCGGTGTGCTTCGAGAAAGGACTGAACTACACGGTACGACTCAGTCTGCCGCTCTACTCGTCAGTCACCGACGTCCAGAGTCCATACACGCTCATCGATTCGGTACGTTACACAAACACAAAAAAAGATTGTTCATTTACGACATTCATTCCAACCACTTGCATATCTTTAAAGGACCTGTCGCACTGAGAAAGCTGTGCCGCTAGTTGTTCTAAATTTGAAAAGTTAAGAATATAATTACTAAAATCATGAGAGGGAGATCGTTGGTTAAATGCTGCACTCATTCAGTCATAGTGGGCTGAACATTAAACAATAAGAGCAGGGATCAGGGCCGAAGCGCAAATTTGGCTAAGCTTTAAAACATCCACAGGTTTGTCCGGTCCTGGTCACCACTATCAGCACCTTTTCATTTTTTGCATAATATGTACAATATATTTAGAAATAAATGGAAATGTACCAAAGTAATTTATCAAAATATATTATTTTCCAACTTACATGTTGTAATTTCCAAGAGGAAATAGAAAAAATGGCATGGACAGTAATAAAGGCACCAATCCTTAACATTTGGTTGGACACCCTTTGGCAGCCTCCAAATGTTTCTTGTAGCATCTAGAAGCCTCTTGCACTTCTCAGCTGCTCTTTTCTCCCACTCTTCCTTTGCAGAATTTCTTTCCCCCAATGGCAGAATTCAGCTCATGCCATAGATTTTGGTGAGATTGAGATGAGGACTCATTGCTGGCTCCATTTTATCTTTTTCAACCATTTCTTTGCTCTTGGATGTGTGCTTTGGGTCTTTATCTTGCTGAAGAACTCATGATCTTCAACGCAAACCCAATGTTCTTACACTGGGTAGCACATTTGGCTCTAGAATTCCTTGGCAATCCTCTGATTTAATGATTCCTGTGCTACGGTCAAGGCCTCCAGCCCCACCATGACTAACTATTGGGAGGCTATTTTTTTCCTTCTGTGCTTGATTGCGCCATCTGTAAGCAAACTGTTGGTGCGCATTTCCAAAAAGCTTTATTTTTGTAGTGGGTAAATGGGGAGTTACAGGAGGCCGGAGTCAACATAGAAAGACATGAGGTGCTTTCCATCATGCTGCCCTTTTCCTCCCACGACCTGGAAACCTTCCTGCTCCAACGTCAATGACGATCCTTTGATCAAAGGGAGGTAAACCAGAAAAATAAACTGAATCCTTAAGAAAAATTTAAGGTACATATTTTTTCATGACAGTTTTTTTTAAAGATACTTGTAGGTTGTTCAGCCTCATGGAGAACTGACCACAGCTGAATAGATTAACAGGTTTCTACAAAACTGGTAGCTTCAGCCCGACTGAATCATCACTAGCACCAGAAGTTTGAGCTCGGTGATTCAGTGTTTTTCCCACGGTGCTGCTTAAACTTCGAGGTCTTCATGTACATTTTCTTGTCCATGAGTGAACACAACTGGACATATATCCAAAGCGGCTGCTTTTACAAACAGCACAGTTTCATGGTCATCCAAGCTCTGGACGCGTTCCAGTTGTTGGAGAGCTCTTCCGAAAGTACTTTGCTTACGATGGTTTCCCTCCCGACCCTCGTCTCTCTTTCCAGCTGGTGTTGATGCCCCGAGTCAGGGAGCTGGACATGTTCCATGGGGTCGACGGTGAAGGAGCGTGGGATACGTTCCAGCGCTACCGATGTCTGGAGAGCAGCCAGAGCGTCATCAAAAGCCCCATGACCGACATCTGCAATGACTACATCTTCAGCGTCTCCGCTCTGCTGCACAAAGGAGCCATGGGTACGAATGTTAAACATCACGGTGGAGAATGTTTGTTGGTTCTGGGGCAGACAGTGGGTCTTCATCAGAAATTATGGTTTCTGGACGGATTTTTGTTCTCTTTGAGATCTTGTCTTCTGAACCACGTCCTTTTGCAGCCTTTGGTGGTGAAATTAGTGGAAAATAAGACCAGACGCTCTGGTTTTATTGGTATTTACTGTGAACCAGTCGTGTATTGATACAAAAGATGAGGAAGAACTGATACAAGCAGCACGTTTTGGTTTGGCTGTGTCCTTTAGATGTGTTTTTTTTATCCTTTTGGGGTCAAATAGTGTCTATTTGTGGTAGTTTTGTATCTTCATGAAGTAGTTTTGTGTCTCACTGGAATAGGTTTGGGTATTGGGGCCTCTTAGGCGTTGTTTTGTACCTTTTGAGGGCCATTTTGTGTTTCTTTGGGGTCGTTTTGTCCCTCTTTGGTGTTTTTATGTGGCTCTATGGTGTGATTTCTTTCTCTCTAAGGTTATTTTGAGTCTCTTGTGTGTCTCTGAGGTTCTTTTGTGTTTCTTGAGTGATGTTTTGGCTATTTTATGTTGCTTTATATCCCTTTGTGGTTGTTTTGTGTTTATGTGGTTGTTTTGTGTCTCCTTGCAGTTGTTTTGTGCCTCTGTGGTTGTTTTGTGTTTATGTGGTTGTTTTGTGTCTCTTTGGGGTTGTTTGTGTCTCTTTGGGGTTGTTTTGTGTCTTTTTGCGGATGTTTTGTGTCTCTTTGAGGTAGTTCTGTGTCTGACGTTTTTATGCGTCTATGGGAGATTGTTTTGTTTCTCTTCCATGATATTTTCTGTCTCTTCTCTATTTGTGTGACTGAAGTTGTTCTGCTTGCTTTTCGGATTACCTCATTTGTAGTTGGGACTGTTTTGTGTTACTCGAGTGACATTTTGTGTGCCTTTAGTATCATTTTCTGTCTCTTTCAGGTCGTCTGGCGTCCTCATTTATAGGTCGTTTGTCTCCGTTTGGTGTACTGTCGTATCTGTTTGAGGTTGCTTTGTTTCTCCAAAGTGATGTTTTGTGTGTCTCTAATGTGGTTTGAGGTACTTTATATCAAAATATAGACCAGAACAATCCACAATAAACCTTTTATTGTGGTGTGATAAGGTCTTTCTACTCCACTCTCCACTGGTCTTTACCTCTCCTTATGTCATCTCCCAGCCTGCCAGTGTGACCCTCAGGGTTCTCTAAGCAGCATATGTGATCCCAGTGGAGGTCAGTGCAGCTGTCGACCCAACATTGTGGGCAGGAACTGTGACCACTGTGCTCCGGCTACCTTCCTGTTCAGCCCCGCCGGCTGCAGACGTGAGTGTGGGAGAAGTCACTACAAATTATAGTCTGATACCTACAGTACATCATGACCTTCTGTTTAATTTCCCTCCTGATGCTGATTTCACCCCCAGCTTGTGAGTGTGACCTCCGGGGCTCGGTTAGCGCCTTCTGCCACGAATCGACCGGTCAGTGTCAGTGTGTCCCGGGGGCGATGGGTCGACAGTGTTCCCAGTGCAAGCCGGGTTTCTGGGGTTTCCCTCAGTGCCGGCCATGCCAGTGTAACGGCCACAGCGAGTACTGCCACCCTCAGACTGGAGAGTGTCAAGGCTGCAGAGACTTCACCACCGGACGCCACTGTGAGAGGTACGAAAGGTCGTCTCCCTGGTTGATGCACTGGGGCAGTTTCTCCTGACTATTTGATGCTTGTATCTGCTAAAACCACATCAGCCACCACTCTCAAAGATTCTTCTACAACATTTGAAGGCAGATTGCACTTTTAAGTCTTCTTTACCTTGAGTTGAAATAAACCGATTTAAATGGACAACACATGCCACTGCCTTTAAATTTTCACTGCAATCTGCAAACAAAACAAATGCAGGAGATCCTCAGTTCACGATGTCCTCAACCTAGAGCGTTTCATCGTTATGCCGGAACTGGTTACGTGGAACTAGTTGACGAGTGGAGCGGATGAATATGTCGTCATGTGGCGCTATAAGACAGCTTTATTTACATTCTCTGGTTGTACTCCACCTTGGATTGTGCTACTTTCACTAACTTTTTGTCCTTCATTATGGCTCCCAGTATAAGTCAGACTCTTCTGATGCTTGGAAGAAAAAGAAAACTGTCTCCGTGGAAGTGAAATTAGAATAAAACACTCAGAACAGGGCCAAACACCGACCAACATGGGTCAAGTTGTAAAAACAGGTCAACATATTGTAGAGACCCTCTGTGATGAATGAGTGAGACTTTATCTGGTTCTCTGCTGGCTTATTGAACCTTCACACAGGATACTGTGGGCCGTAGCCAACGCCAGAATAACTAGAAAACCCCCATAAATTAGCTCCAGAAGAACTAGAAAACCCCCATAAATTAGCTCCAGAAGAACTAGAAAAACCCCATAACTTAGCTCCAGAATTAGCCGCCGTTCCCAGCTCTCTCTACTGCTGACTCTCAGCCAATCAGAGGTGAGCTAACTAAACATGGCACGTTCACTGACATTAGGTAAATCTGGAACTGAACAATAAAAACTGAAACCTCAACAACAATATCAGTCCGTTACAATATTCTGTTATCTTCTAGTAAAATGATTCATACATGCATGAAAGTCGTTGGTATTCATGACTTTATGAAGAACTGATCGATATCGTGATGAACGTAGCGACTTTGTTTACATTTTCGCGGGAGTTCCAACTGAAATCAACTGACATCAATCCGTATAAACGAAACTCTGACATAAATTGAGGACCTCCTGTACTTTATTTTTAACTGCACATAAAAGTGTTTCTCGAACAATCTGTGGATCTAGGCAGGACTTGGAAGACTAAAAGGTAGAATTATGTGAACAAACCCTGACATTCCTCAGTACCAGGGCGTCATTGAGAAATCACTGATTTTTCCCTCTAAAACGCCCTGAGAGTTAGCCTGAAGGGATGCGAGACGAGTCGTCCTTGAGCATGCTTTCCTTTGACTTCCAGGTGTCTGGCCGGTTACCACGGCGACCCACAGCTGCATACAGGTGACCACTGTCGCCCTTGCATGTGTCCAGATGGGCCACGCAGCGGACGGCAGTTTGCAGACAGCTGCTACCTGCTACACAACACCAACCAGCTGGTGTGTGTGTGCAGTCCCGGCTACAAAGGTGTGTCAACGGTTTGTTTTCCTATAAGCGGCTCTCCAGTGCAGTTTCTGTCATCGTTCCTTCACCTCACGTCACCAAACAACACTGCAGTCCCTCTGTAATTAGCATCAAGAGATAAAAGACTCTTTCTGAAGAAATCGCCTCAAACAACTTCACCCAAACAGGAAAAACGCTCAAACAAAGAGATTCCACTTTGATCCTGTTCTGATTTTTCTCCCGCTTCCTGTCCTCCTCCAGGTGCCAGGTGTGGTGAGTGCGCCCCGGGTCACTATGGCAACCCTCAGGTGCCCGGCGGCCGCTGCACACCCTGCCGGTGCAACAACAACATCGACATGCACGACCTGGGGTCCTGCGATGTCCGCACGGGTGCCTGCCTGAAATGCCTGTACCACACCCAGGGCTACGGGTGTCAACACTGCAAACTGGGTTACTATGGCGACGCTGCCACACAGAGCTGCAGGAGTGAGTATAAACATGATGTAGATCAGGCGTATAAAGCTCATTTTAGTTCCAGAGCCAAATTCAGAACAATCTGACCTCCAGTGAGCAGTAAAATCACAGAATAATAGCCTATAAATAACCACAAACTCCACATGTTTCCTCTGGTTTAGTGCAAAAAAGTCCATTCTGAAAATGTTCACATTTAAGGAATTATCTTTTCGTAAAATATTACGAACAACCTGAAATTTGTCAAGAAAAATAAGGTCAGTTTCAACAACATTCAGCCTCAGTTTTTCATTTACGCATTATAACTTCTAGATCACAGAGTGTCTACAAAGGAACACAACATTTAGTCACCTCTAATTGAATGATGGAGTATTTTACTGTTGCGTATGAATACGACAAAAAAAACGACAAAATATTAGAAAACTAGACGAGCCCTCAGGAGAGGGCAGAACTACGCCCTCTGCTGATGAAAACCCTGTCCTCCCTACACAAATGATCCAATATGTATCAATTTTGATCATCGTACGTATCTCCCTTCCTACTTGATCTGCTGACCTGTAACTCCACAACTGAGCAGGGGACCTTAGACTGATCTTCAGTGCCAAGTTTGATTATCCTGACTTCAGCTGTTGCAGAGACACACACACACACACACACACACACACACACTGCAGTAACCCCGCTGACGTTCGTCAGGCGTGGTTAATCAAGATACAAAGTGACAAAAGACTGCACAAACGACATGAAACAAAACAAGAAAGAAGAAAAATGAGTCAAAAAAGTTACAAAATCACAAAAAAATAGACAACGCAAGTGAGACAAAATAACAAAACATCAAAAACAAGGCAAAACACTAAATAAAGCAAAACACAAAATGACAAAGACAAAAACACAAGCCAGACAAAAATGAATCACAAAACATGAGACAAACGACAAAGGTCAGACAAAATGACAACAATAAAAACAAGACAAAATATTACAGGAGTGTGAGACAAAGTGACAAAAGCAAGAAACACAATAACGAAAAATAGACAAACGACACCAGACCAAAAAAAAAACACAAAATTACGCACAAAACAATGACAAGAGTAAAACAAAAGGACAAAAATATGACAAAAACACAAGCGAGACAAAAAGGAAAGAAAACGACAAGAAAAGAGAAAAAAACACAAAAACAAGGCAAAACATTACAAAAATTAGACACAATCTGCCAAAAGAACAACTTAGTATTTTACTTTCTGACCAAAACAACGTGTCATGGTCTAGAAATTATGTTAAATTTATAGTTTTACTAATTTACAATCTGCAGTTAATGTCTTCTCTGGAATTTTTACACTTTGAGGGCCGGATTGGACCCTCTGTAGGACCGGTTTTGGCCCACGGGCCTCATGTTGGACACCCCTGTTATTATAATTGGCATTTGCTGGACAGTTGCATCCTAATTTATTGTTGTTTTTAAGCAAACAGCGAGCATCCTTTACCTACATTAACAGCCTCAGAAACCAGCATCCGTCCTGCTCCAGCATCATGAACAGAGCTCCTCTGAGTCGTGTCATACAGACCGGTGTGAGCTGCAGCTCGTTAACACGTTTCCTCCGGTGTACAGAGTGCATGTGTTACTCGGTGGGGACGGTACCTCAGGCCTGCTCGTCCCCTGATGAGTGTCAGTGCGACCAGAGGAGCGGTCAGTGTCCGTGCCAGCCCAATGTGGTCGGTCAGAACTGCGACCGCTGTGCTCCCGATACGTGGAACATCGCCAGCGGAACCGGCTGCCAGCGCTGCGACTGCGACCCCGTTCACGCCGTCGGATCCTCCTGCCACGAGGTGAGTCGGACGCTGGAGTGAAAACTGAGCTGTGTCCACAATCACTGCGTTTTTAGGTTCATGAAAAGACCGCCATACCTGCCGGTGGGATTGAAAGACGTGTGAAACAAAGTTACACCGTGTGTCAGAAACAGTAAAAACAGAAAGCATAATCAGACTTTTATACTTTCTGACAGTCCTTGAACTCCTCACCTGTGATGCTCTGTTTGCAAATGTAACCTAATCTGGGATATTTCATCAAAGTCACTTCATCCTTTGAAAATTTGCCAAAAACAAGCAGTTTGCACGAACCAGAAAGCTGCAACTAAGATTCACATGACTAAATTTAAAGTACTTTTCACCTAAACAGCAGGCTGTGCTTACAGAGACCAGATAGTAAGGAAACAAATGTCCATCCATTATCTATAAAATGCTTAATCCTCGTTAGGATCACAGTGGAGCTGGAGTCTATCCAGCTGACTGAAAGTGAAGGTCACCTGGACAGGTAACAGTCTGTCACAGGGCTACATATAGACACAAACAATCACATTCACCCCTACGGACAATTTAGAATCACCAGTTAGCCTCAGCATGTTTTTGGACTGTGGGAGGAAGCCGGAGAAAACCCAAATATTAATGTAAACGGTAAAATATCTATAATATGTAGCACTGAAGATGCTCTATATTAATTAGTTACTCTAAAATGACTTAGTTGCTTTATACAAGTTAAAGTTGGTCTATATTCGTTAAAGTTGCTCTCTATTAGCAAAAGTTGCTCTATGTGAGTTAAAGTTGCTCTATGTGAGTTAGAGTTGGTCTATATTTAAATTGCTCTATATTAATTAAAGTTGCTCTATATTAGCTAAATTCGCTCTATATTAGCTAAAGTCTCTCAATATTAGCTAAAGTCAATCTGTATGAGCTAGTCACTCTGTATTAGCTAAAGTCGCTCTGCATTACTTAAACTTGCTCTATATTAGCTAAAGTCGCTCTATAATAGCTAAAGTCGTTCTGTATTAGCTAAAGTCACTCTGTATTAGTTAAACTTGCTCTATATTAGCTAAAGTCACTCGATATTAGCTAAAGTTGCTCTATATTAGCTAAAGTTGCTCTGTATTAGTTAAACTTGCTCTATATTAGCTAAACTTGCTCTATATTAGCTAATGTCGCTCTATAATAGCTAAAGTCGCTCTATATTAGCTAAAGTCGCGCTATATAAGCTAAAATTGCTCTATATTAGCTAAAGTTGCTCTGTATTAGTTAAAATTGCTCTGTATTAAAGTCGCTCTATATTAGCTAAAGTTGCTCTATATTAGCTAAAGTCGCTCTATATTAGTTAAAGTTGCTCTGTATTAGTTAAAGTTGCTCTATATTAGTGAATAATGAGTTGTTGTAACTTATATAAAGTCAGTGATTTTCCGTGATTAGAAAACGGTAGCAAACAAAACAGTCACATCTAGATCTGGATCCAAAATCAACATTACTTCAGTAAACGAAACAATGCACACCTACTTAATTCTCATGCTCTGTTCATGCTTTTTCCATCCATTTCATGCCAAAACAGACTAAAATGTACACTGGAACCAGCAGCTTCCAGCTCTCACCACTCAGCAGGTCCTTTAAATCATTTCCTGCATTAGCATGACAGCAGCTGCTCTGCTTCGCTCTCTCTGAATATAATGTACAGCTGAAATGAACCACAGAAATCTTGTCTTTCAATGGGCTGTTGTTGCCAAAAGCTTTCTTACACAACTGACGAGGAAACTTCCCTGTGGCTGTGACCATCTAATCACAGAGGCCTGTGTTTGTAGATTTTTTTTTGATATATAGACTCCAGCTGTCTGGGAGTTGCTTCTCTCTCAGCTCTGAATCTGCATGTAAAGAGTAGAATAATGTGCTGCTTCCACTCATGCACAAACATTTGGGTTTCTGTGTTTACTGGCTGGACTCCATCGGAGGAAGGAAGTCTGAGAATACACAGTGGAATAAGTGAACACGCTGTTTTCTAAGAGTTCTGTCAAACTGCAAAGCTCCATTGTGTCTGCATGTAAAACATACAGATTTAATAAAAGCTCTTCACTGCTCTATATTAGTTACAGTTGCTCTATATTAGTTAAAGTTGCTCTATATTTGCTAAATTTGCTCTATATTAGAGTTGCTCTATATTTGAAGTTGCTCTACATTAGTTAAAATTGCTCTGTATTAGCTAAAGTTGCTCTATATTAGAGTTGCTCTAGGTTATTTAAAATTGCTCTATATGAGCTAAAGTTGCTCTACATTAGCTAAAATTGCTCCATATTAGTTGAAGTTGCTCTATATGAGCTAAAGTTGCTCTACATTAGATAAAGTTGCTCTATATAAGATGAAGTTGCTCTATATTAGTTGAAATTGCTCTATGCGCTAAAATTGTTCTGTATGAGCTAAAATTGCTCTGCATGAGCTAAAGTTGCTCTATATGAGCTGAAGTTGCTCTACATTAGATAAAGTTGCTCTATATTAGTTGAAGTTGCTCTATATGAGCTGAAGCTGCTCTGCATCAACGTTTCCTGGTAACACTGCGGTGCTGACCTGATGGATCATGTCGTCGTTCTTGCTGTAGGTGACAGGACAGTGTGTTTGCAAACCAGGCTTTGGTGGCAGGACGTGTCGGGAGTGCAAGGAGCTCTTCTGGGGGGATCCAGAGGTCAAATGTCACGGTAGGACACATCACACAACAGAACACCGAGGCTGTTCTGTCCTTTTCTTCTTTCACACTCACATTAACACCTGCGGTCAGTTCAGAGTTACCAATGAGAACATGTAAACTCCATGCAAAGAACTCAGGTCCAGACCGGGATGCAAACCAGAGATCTTCTAGCTGCAGGGCAACGGCACTAACCACCGAGCAACGGTGCAACCCGCACCAGAAACAAACTAAAAACGATCACTTCTTAAACCTAAAGTGCAGAAATCTTGTCGCCCCCTTGTGGTACTGTCAGGAAATTTCTTCATTTCATGAACTTGCAGTTTCTCTCACTGCCAGAAGGGGGCGACAAACTTTCCGCACTGCAAGTTTGATCATTTTACTACGCGTGTCTGCTGCCCCCAGGTGGTCGTAAAATAACAGCAACATGGACGGATGCTCTGGACTGCAGCCACTTTTACTGGTTTTAAGAGTCGTTAGTCTTTAATGAACTGTGTTACCATGGTAACAAGAACCACTCTTTAATTGTCTGTAGTGTTTGGGATGGCTGTCTCTGCACTGGTGGGTGATTTATGTAGAAGTCAGTGAGGATGTAAACACTCAGCCTCATGATCTCAGTTTGTGTGCTGGAAGGAAAGAAACCATCACTGTCTCTATGCTTGGTGTTTGTTTCCCTTTAAATACTTTCTTTAATCTCCCTCTGGCTGCACCTCACTGCGCTGGACTTTGAAAGGGTTTTGTCAGACAGTTTGCATGTTCGCGGCTCTGAATCAGCGAGTTGGCGCTCTGCATCGGCGGCTGATCCCACAAAGTTTTACTGTCCTCCAAACAAGCTGCTGCAGAGTCCATCTGCTGATATTCACAGTAGCTGGATAAGAGAAAGAGGGAAGGAGAAGAACGGGGCCAGAGAGGGAGGGGATCTGGCAATGACCTCTGGTTCTCTGCTCATGAGAACCAGATGTTCCCCAGGACTCCCAGGCATCCCATTTTCGTCATGCACCAACACCCAGAGGATCCCAAATTATTCCCACCGCGTTCCCTAATGGTGTCTTAAGCCGTTAGAGCAGCTGGGGCTCGCTTCCTATCCGCACAGATGTGCAGCTTCCTGGGAACGCCGCGGCCACCGCAATGAGAACTGCAGGTGGAGAGTCAGAGGAATGACGATGAAGCCTCTTAAAGATGGGGAGTTTGGATTCCAGAAGTTAAATGTGATTTAAGAGGACAGAGAGTTGCTGGTATGCGGCTTCCATCCCATAATCAGCGTGTTTGATTTGCCCCTCCAGCGTCTCTGAAGACAGGTGTAATATTTCAGCTCGACAAAAACCAAACTTCAAACCCTCACCTCCAGCTCCGTAAATCACACAAATGAACGCAGCAGAACTAAGAGTGGAAACCGACGAATCTCTGAATTCCTTCTTCTTGACTCAGTCTTTTCTGAGGAGGGAGGGACGCTGTGTGGAGTGAGGCAACCTCAAGGGATCAGCGTGACCTTCAGGGTCATATTCATCTTTATTTACAGTAGATGATGGGGTTGAGTAAACTGACTTTAAATGGCTTATTTCCCTGAGGAAACATGAAGACTGTCCTCTTTTTTATACACACGTGGACAAAATTGTTGGTACCCCTCAGTTAAAGAAGGAAAAACCCACAATTCTCACTGAAATCACTTGAAACTCACAAAAGTAACAATAAATAAAAATGTATTGAAAATTAAATAATCAAAATCAGCCATCACTTTTGAATTGTTGATTAACATAATTATTTAAAAAAACAAACTAATGAAATAGGGCTGGACAAAAATGATGGTACCCATAACTTAATATTTTGTTGCACAACCTTTTGAGGCAATCACTGCAATTAAACGATTTCTGTATTTGTCAATGAGCGTTCTGCAGCTGTCAACAGGTATTTTGGCCCACTCCTCATGAGCAAACAGCTCCAGTTGTCTCAGGTTTGATGGGTGTCTTCTCCAAATGGCATGTTTCAGCTCCTTCCACATATGTTCAATGGGATTCAGATCTGGGCTCATAGAAGGCCACTTTAGAATAGTCCAACGCTTTTCTCTCAGCCATTCTTGGGTGTTTTTGGCTGTGTGTTTTGGATCGTTGTCCTGTTGGAAGACCCATGACCTGCGACTGAGACCAAGCTTTCTGACACTAGGCAGCACATTTCTCTCCAGAATGCCTTGATAGTCTTCAGATTTCATCGTACCTTGCACACTTTCAAGACACCCTGTGCCAGATGCAGCAAAGCAGCCCCAAAACATTACTGAGCCTCCTCCATGTTTCACCGTAGGGACAGTGTTCTTTTCTTCGTATGCTTGGTTTTTGAGTCTATGAACATAGAGTTGATGTGCCTTACCAAAAAGCTCCAGTTTGGTCTCATCTGTCCAAAGGACATTCTCCCAGAAGCTTTGTGGCTTGTCAACATGCATTTTTGCAAATTCCAGTCTGGCTTTTTTATGAGTTTTTTTCAGCAGTGGTGTCCTCCTTGGTCGTCTCCCATGAAGTCCACTTTGGCTCAAACAACGACGAATGGTGCGATCTGACACTGATGTACCTTGGCCTTGGAGTTCACCTTTAATTTCTTTGGAGGTTGCTCTGGGCTCTTTGGATACAATTCCAACGATCCGTCTCTTCAATTTGTCATCAATTTTCCTCTTGCGGCCACGTCCAGGGAGGTTGGCTACTGTCCCGTGGGTCTTGAACTTCTGAATAATATGAGCCACTGTTGTCACAGGAACTTCAAGCTGTTTAGAGATGGTCTTATAGCCTTTACCTTTAAGATGTTTGTCTATCATTTTTTTCTCAATTCTCTCCTTCGCTTTCTGTTGTCCATGTTCAGTGTGGTACACACCTTTTCACCAAACAGCAGGGTGACTACTTGTCTCCCTTTAAATAGGCAGACTGACTGATTATGAGTTTGGAAACACCTGTGATGTCAATTAAATGACACACCTGAGTTAATCATGTCACTCTGGTCAAATAGTTTTCAATCTTTTATAGAGGTACCATCATTTTTGTCCAGGCCTGTTTCATTAGTTTGTTTTTTTAAATAATTATGTTAATCAACAATTCAAAAGTAATGGCTGTTTTTGATTATTTAATTTTCAATAAATTTTTATTTATTGTTACTTTTGTGAGTTTCAAGTGATTTCAGTGAGAATTGTGGGTTTTTCCTTCTTTAACTGAGGGGTACCAACAATTTTGTCCACGTGTGTATGCAGGGCTGATCTGACAGACGTCACGTAACGCAGCTCTCTGTTTTTGTTTTGTTTTTGTGCAGATGTGAGACATCGTACAAAGAAAAATACTATGAGGAAACACCACTTTTACTTCCTATAATTCAAAAAGTGCTCACTGTTTGGGGGAGCCAAAATATGCAAGTAGAACAACAACTTTAAATGACAGATTACTTCAAAACACTCAAAGGTCAATAAGTCACAAAAAGAAAATAAAAGGACAGTAAGTGACAAAAAAAGAGCGATATGTCACAATAAGTGACAATAAAAGCACAATAAGTGACAATAAAAGCACAAGTGACAATAAAAGCACAACAGGGCACAATAAAAGCACAGTAAGTGACAAAAAAGAGTAGCCGTGTTGTAACTGGAAGGTTGCCGGTTCGATCCTCGGCCCGTCATGCGAGGTGTCCCTGAGCAAGACACCTAACCCCTAATTGCTCCTGGTGGGTCGTGGTTAGCGCCTTGTGTGTGAATGTGACGTATCATGTAAAGCGCTTTGGGTACCTTGCAGGTATAGTAAAGCGTTATATAAATGCAGACGATTTACCATTTATAAAAGAACAATCAGTGACAAAAAAAGAACGATAAATGGCAATAAAGGGACGATAAGTGACAATAAAAGCTCATTACATAAAGTACACAAAGAAGTTAAGGGTCAGTGGTCACTGTAAGGTCATTTATGGCTTCCACATGAGGGCAAGTCTTTGCTAACATGTCTGTTAATAAGTCTGTGTGTAAAATATCAGTTTGATTTAGAAAAACAGTCGCACAGTTTAAATGTTTCTAAAACAGTGTGATCCCTTATTTATAGAAACACACTGATGCAGTATTTTCTGCTCTCTGACATCAGACAAGTCACTCTCTGATATGAGGAATGTCTTTACTGTGATGTAAGAGGAGCTGTCTTTACCTGACGTTTCCAGCGTGCGACTGCGATCCTCGGGGAATCTCCAGCCCTCAGTGCCATCGTGCCACCGGTCAGTGCTCCTGTGTGGAGGGAGTGTCCGGTCCAAAGTGTGACCAGTGTGCCAGAGGCTACCAGGGCGAGTTCCCGCTCTGCGAGCCCTGCCATCAGTGCTTTGCCGTGTGGGACGCCGTGGTGGGAGAGCTGGCCAATCAGACCCGCCGTCTGGAGGCCCAGGTGACAGAGCTCCAGACCAGCGGAGTGACGGCTCCCTACAAAGAGCTGGTCAGCAGCCTGGAGAAGAACGCCAAAGCCATCAGAGAGATCGTGGAGAAGAACCCTGCAGCGCTGCAGCTGGAGCAGACACAGGAGCTGATGCACCAGATTACGTACGTACAAAAACACACACAGAAGCGTTCAGGGTTCCAGCTGACACCTTTAGTTACTGTTCCACGTGTTCCCAGAGGGCTGATGTCTTACCTCAACGGGAAGCTGAACACAACCGAGGAGAACTTGGACCTTCTCCGCGGCGACGCCAACGCCACCGACGCAAACTTGGACAGACTGAGCGATGAGGCCGACCAGCTGCAGCAGAGCGTCCAGCAGCTGAGACAGCAGGTGTCCGACATCAAGAACGCCAACATCCAAGGTGAGAAATCCCCGTCCTAAAGTATTAAACCCTCACAGAGCTACCCGACGTCACAGCTGGATGAAGCTAGAAAAACAGCACGCATGGCTTGGAATCAACAGATTACAATTTAGAAATGAATTTGGTCTCATTTGGTTTTATTACTCCAGAGTTATGTGACGATTTGTGACAAAACAAAAGGTTAAATAGGTCTAGAAATTAATCACAAAAATCAGAGCCAAAAA
Source organism: Acanthochromis polyacanthus (assembly GCF_021347895.1). Classification (NCBI taxonomy): domain Eukaryota; kingdom Metazoa; phylum Chordata; class Actinopteri; family Pomacentridae; genus Acanthochromis; species Acanthochromis polyacanthus. The sequence continues at coordinate 39,973,610 of NC_067113.1, read as the reverse complement.
CTGTAAGAACAGAGAGGATTGTTGGATTTTCAACCCTCCAGTGGTCTTTCCATGCAATTCCACCAGGAAACAAAAGACCTAAATGAAGATTAAAATCGGAATGGCTTTTAGAAATTTCAGACCTAAAAAATCTGCCTTTGTGTGACAAAAAGTCTCCTCTGCAACCAAAACACGACAAAAAAAAATGAGGGACTTCTTATGCAGAACAGACAGCACACAAAAATGTAAGTGCTAAAGAACATCTAGGATGCAGAGCGACCATTTTTTTTCCCAAAAATGTAAACACCTGCAGGTAAAATGTGATTCCAGGTTTTTAGATCAGGCTGAACCAGTTCTGAAAACAACCAACAACTAACCCTTCATTTACCAAAAATATTGTTTCCTTGTCTGAAAAAAAAAAAAATCCAAAAACTCAGCAAAAAAATTCCTCAAATTTTGGAAAATTCGTAAAACCTTCAGGAAGAAAATTCCAATAATCCCTTAAAAGTTTTATTTTTTTTTAAATCCCCAAATTTGTCAGAAAATTCTTGTAAATGTTTTCAAAAAATGAGTAAAAATCTTCAAAAAAATCCTAAAAATATCTAAAGTGATTCCATAAATATCAGTGAAACTTCTAATATTTTCTTTACAAACATTCACATAAAAATCAGCCAAAATCCAGCGAAATTTGTTGGATTTTCGTTGATTTTTTTTTGCGAATGTTCGAAACATTTAACTTTTTTTCCCCACCAAAAAATGTTCAGAGATTTCCTTAAAAAATGTTGAAAATGTGGACGTCAATACATAGTTTTTCCACATTTTCAAACTTTAAAACAGGTCATCAGTTGAACAGAACTTTCTCTAATCCATCATCTCCTCCTCTAACTCTGCTGTTTTCAGGAGCCATGGACACCATTTCTGCTGCACATATGCAGTCCAGGGAAGCAGAACTTCGCTCCAAAGCCGCCACCACTGATCCGGGAAACACAGTAGAGAGTTCAGCCCAAGTACGGAAAGCCACAGAGGACAAACTGAGCAGCAGTCAGAAGGAATTCGACCGGAAGCACCAAAGAAACACGCAGAAGCTGGAAAAGCTGTCCGAAGACATGGAGAAGTTTGAGCTGTCTCCACTCAGTGAGAAGGTGAGGAACAGGGCTGACTTTGATGTTGTAGAAGCAGCAGTGTTTCCAGAGCGCGGTTATGACGTGGTGGCTGTCGTTCCTCTGCAGACGTGTGGTGGAGCAGCAGACGAAGGCGACGGCTGCTCCTCCTGCGGTGGGCTGGGTTGTCTCTCAGAGGACGGAGCTCCTCGGTGTGGAGGAGAAGGCTGCAGAGGCGTCCTCACCGGCTCCCAAACCGCTCTCAAATCAGCCAACAGCCTGGACCAGGAGATCCTGGCAGCCATGCAGGAGGTGGACAAGCTCTCCAGGATGGTAGGTCAACGTGGCTGTGTGTTAGTGTAGAGCAGGGGTGTCCAACAAGAGGCCCGCGGGCCAAAACTGGTCCTCCAGAGGGTCCAATCAAAGTGGAAAATTACAGAGAAGACATTAAGTGCAGATTGTAAATTAGTAAAAGTATAAATTTAAAATAATTTCAAGATCATGACAAGTTGTTTAGATCAGAAAGTAAAATACCAGATTGTTCTGTTGTCATTTTGCGTCTTGTTTTTGTTGTTTTGTCATTTTTTGTCTGACTTTTGTCATTTTTCTCATGCTTTTGCTGTTTTGTTTCTCGTTTTTGTCGTTTCGTTTTTGTCTCGCTTGCATCATTTGTCTATTTTTTGTTGCTTTGTTTATTGGTTTTGTTGTCTTGTTTTTGTAACATTTTGTCATTTTCATCATAAGTCATTGTTCTTGTGGTTTTGTGTCTCATTTTTTGTAATAGTTTGTCTTGTTTTGTTGTTTTGTCTGATTTTTGTCATTTTTCTCATGCTTTTGATTGTTTCTCATTTTGTGTTTCCTTTCCGTCTCGCAGTTTTTTTCTCTTTGTTTCTCGCTTTTGTAACATTTTGGTTTTTCATAATTTTGATCACAAGTCATTGTTCTTTTGTCATTTTGTGTTTTGTTTTTGTAATATTTTGTCTGTTTTGTTGTTTTTTTGTTTCTTTTTGTCTCACTTGCATCATTTGTCTAGTTTTTGTTGCTTTTGTTGTCTTGTTTTTGTAACATTTTGTCTGGTTTTTGGTCGTTTGTCATTTCATCATAAGTCATTGTTCTTTTGTGTCTCATTTTTGTAATAGTTTGCCTTGTTTTTGTCATTTGTCTCATGCTTTTGTTTTGTTTCTCATTTTGTGTTTCCTTTCTGTCTCGCATTGTTTGTTTCGCTACGTTTCTCGCTTTTGTAACATTGTTTTTCATCATGAGTCATTGTTCTTTTGTTTCTCATTTTTGTAATATTTGTCTCGTTTTTGTTGTTTTGTATTTCCTTTTTGTCTCGCTTGCATCGTTTGTCTATTTTTTGTTGCTTTATTTATTGCTTTTGTTGTCTTGTTTTTGTAACATTTTGTCTTGTTTTTGTCATTTTCATCATTGTCATTGTTCCTTTGTGGTTTTGTGTCTCATTTTTGTAATAGTTTGTCTTGTTTTTGTTGTTTTGTCTGATTTTTGTCATGCTTTTGTTTTGTTTCTCATTTTGTGTTTCCTTTGTGTCGCATCGTTTTTTCACTTCGTTTCTCGCTTTTGTAACATTTTGTCTTCATTTTGGTTGTTCTTCATCATTTTGATCATTAGTCATTGTTCTTTTGTGGTTTTGTGTCTCATTTTTGTAATGGTTTGTCTTATTTGTCATTTTTCTCATGCTTTGTAATTTTGATTCTTATTTGTATCATTTTGTTTCCTTTTGGTCTCGCTTTCATCGTTTGTCTACTTTTTCGCTTTTGTCTTCTCATTTTGGTTGTTTTTCATCATTTTGATCATAAGTCATTGTTCTTTTGTTTCTCATTTTTGTAATATTTTTACTTGTCTTTGGGTTTTTTTGTCTGACAAAAATGCTTTTTGTACTAAAACAAAGGAAAAGTTAGCAGTTATGGTGATTTACAGGTTATGTTATGATTTTACTGGTCCGGTCCACTTCAGATCAGATTGGGCCAAACTAAAATGATGTAGACTAACTCGGAGCCAATCACTGGATTTATTTGTGCTCAGGTGTGGGAAGCCAACGTCCGTGCAAACGAAGCCAAGGCCAACGCTTTGGAGGTTCTGATCAAATCCAACCGGAGCAAGGAGAGAGTGGAGGAGAGCAACGAGCAGCTCCGCAACCTGATCAAGGAGATCCGAGACCTCCTCACCAGTGAGTTCTCCTCAGTAGATTCCATCCTCTGAGAGCTGAATGAGGCATTATCTCTGTGTTTCTGGTGATCCAGATGAGAAGGCCGATGCGTCGGTGATTGAGGCGGTGGCCAACGAGGTGCTGACTCTGCAGATGCCCATCTCACCGGAGAAGCTGGACGAGCTGACCAAAGAGATCAGGCAGAAGGTGGGAGCTCTGACCAGCGTGGAGTCCATCCTCAGTCAGAGCGCCGAGGACATCCGGACGGCCGAGTCGCTGCTGAAGGAGGCCAAAGCTGCCAGGTAACCAACACAGCATCAAGAACGTGTTGTTCATGTGTTTGCCATGCTGCTTTTTGATCATGAAGGTTGTCTGGACACTCAGAGTCGTCTCTCAAGTCAAAGCGAATGTTTTATTTGCAACAAGGAATCAACAAATGGTAACAGTTCAGCTTTTATAGGCAACATTTCCATGAGTTTTGGGTCTTCTAAATGTTATTTTAAGTCTCTGTAGGGTTGTTTTGAGCCTCTTGGGTGTTGTTTTGTACATTTTGAGTCCCATTTTCTGTCCCTTTGGTGTTTTTATGTGGCTCTATGGTGTGATTACTTTCTCTCTAAGGTTGTTTTGAGTCTCTGAGGTTCTTTTGTGCCTCTTGAGTGATGTTTTGTACATTTTCTCGCTTCATATCTCTTTGAGGTAGTTTTGTGTCTGAGGTTTTTATGACTATGTGTGAAGAAAATTCTTCAGTGTAATACTGTTTGCTCAAAAGAACAATCGTCCCTAAATTCAAAGCGAATGTTTTACTTGCAACAAGGAATCAGTGTGAACAGGTGACTGATAACATGGAAACAGTTCAGCTTTTATACGGGCACATAAACCAGTTAGGATTCTGTCAGTTTTGGGACTTCTAAGTGTTATTTTATGTCTCTTTGGGTTTATTTTATGCCTGTGTGAGGTTGTTTTGAGCCTCTTGGGTGTTGTTTTGTACCTTTTGAGTGTCATTGTGTGTCTTTGTGGTTGTTTTGTGTCTTTTGGGTTTATTTTATGCCTGTATGAGGTTGTTTTGAGCCTCTTGGGCGTTGTTTTGACAACAACAATGAAACCATGAATAAAGCAAAACACAAAATGACAAAAATAAGACAAAACACAAGCAAGACAAAAAGGAAACAAAGCGAGAAACAAGACGACAAAAACATGAGAAACAACAAAAGTCAGACAAAAAAAAAACACAAAAACAAGACAAAATATTACAAAAATGAGACAAAAGAACAATCTAATATTTTACTTTATGATCAAAACAACTCGTGGTCTAGAAATGATTTTAAATTTATAGTTTTACTAATTTACAATCTGCAGTTAATGTCTTCTCTGTAATTTTTACACTCTGAGGGCCGGATTGGACCCTCTGGAGGACCACTTTTGGCCCGTGGGCCTCATGTTGGACACCCCTGATCTAAACGGTCTCCATGAAATCTCGCTTAGCGTCCTTACACAGACACAGACGGGTTAACATGAGCGCTCTCTGTCCATCAGCCAGGCGGCGTCCAACATGAAGGACACAGCAGACGTAGTGAAGGCGGCTCTGGACGAAGCTGAGCGCGCTCAGAACGTCGCCATGGACGCCATCCAGCTGGCCCAGAACAACACTAAAGGCACCCTGGACCTGCTGGTCTCTGTGAGTCGGACCTCAGCCAGTCATTTCTGTAATCACGCTGCCATGCTCTCAGCTGCTACCGATTTATCTGAAGATGATGTTTGTTTGGAAGACGTCAAAACTGTCGATGCAAAGATCGGCTTAGAGGTTAAGCTTCAAGTTATTTAACCCACAGCGCTATGGAATGCTGAGAAAAATGCTTTAGAGAACCTTTAGGAAGAAAACATCTGGAATAAAAGACCCTTAAAATGTACTCTTTGCTTTTTTGCTTTAATGTGAAGTTTACTTTTAACCTTCATGTCGTCCTACAGGTCAAAGTTGATCCGTTTTAAGTCTGAAAATGTGGGAAAATATATTTTCACATTTTTGGGAAATTTTTGAACATTTTTTGATGGAAAAAAATGAAATGTTAAATTTTTCTTTAAGAACATTCACTAAAAAAAAATCAACCAAAATCCAGCGAAATTCGCTGGATTTTGGTTGATTTTTTTTAGTGAATATTCTTAAAGAAAATATTAGAAATTTTACTTATATACATTTAATCGCTTTAGATATTTTAAGGATTTATTTGGAAGATTTTTACTCATTTTTAAAAATATTTACAAGCATTTTCTTGGCAAATTTGAGGGGTTTTTTTTAAACAAAACTTTTAAGGAATTATTGGAATTTTCCTCCTGAAGATTTTGCAAATTTTCATAAATTTGGGGAAATTTTTGCTGAATTTTTGGATTTTTTTCAGACAAGGAAACAACATTTTTGCTGCCTGTAAATGAGGACAACAGGAGGGTTAAAGGTGCTATTTAAATAAGGTTATTAGTACTATAAACACATTTAAAAGGCACTTCCTTCCTTCTAAATCAAAGTGAAAACAGACTTCCTCACCTGCTAATCATCCAGGAACATGTAAATACCTTCAGCGTTGTCAGACATCACCGTTGTGGACATTTTCCAGCCGTGTTTTGATGCTCCTGTTGTCCTCTAACGTCAGGTGGAGTCAGAGACGGCGCTGTCGGAGCTGAAGCTCAGCGACACCACGGGCCGCCTGCTGCAGCTGGAGATGGAGGTGGGCCGGCTGAGACAGAACAAGCTGGAGGTGAACCGGCTGGTGGAGACGGCCGACCTGGTGACGGAGCAGGCCCGGCAGGACGCAGAGGAGGCCCGGCAGGTCCGCTCACTCAGCCCCACTGTCTGAAGGAGCTCACGGTTTGCTTTTAACTTGCTACTGAGTGTTTTTTTTGTGCTGCTTGTGAAGGAGTTCGACGAGGAGCTGAAGGATAAGTTGGAGGCGGTGGAGGACCAGGTGGAGGATAAGGGGGAGTCGGTGCTGCAGGCCAGGAGGAGAGCTGAGGAGCTGCAGCAGGAGGCCAAGGAGCTGCTGGCCCAGAGCAGCATCAAGCTGCAGAGGCTCGGAGGTCAGCATGTTCACTGGAAAAATGTCCCTCTCAAAACAAGAAAAAAAAACTTATTTCAAGGTAAAACTTCCTTGAAATAAGTAAAAAAAATCTGCCAATAGAAGAAGTGAAAAACTGCTTGGTGAGATTTCTTGAAATAAGATCTGATATTTAGAATACTGAGATCTTAAAATGAGCTGGAATTTTTTTTAGGCTCTATTTTACCAGGATTGTCAAGCTTAGGTGTCTTAACCCTCCTGTTGTCCTCATTTACAGCACCAAAAAATATTGTTGCCTTTTCTGAAAAAAAAAAAAATCCAAAATTTAGCAAAAATTCCCCAAATTTATAAAAATTAGAAAAATCTTCAGGAAGAAAATTCCTTAAAATTTCCCTTAAAACTTTAATTTAAAAAATTAATTTGGAAAGAAAGAAAAATTTAAAAATGAATCTTCCAAAAAATCTTATTTCAAGAAATCTTACAAGCCATTTTCACTTGTTCTATTAGCAGATTTTTTCACTTATTTCAAGGTAAAACTTCTTTGAAATATGGTTTTGTTTCTTGTTTTGAGAGGGGCATTTTCCAGTGCAGAGTCTGTTTCCCAACACAGCAGAGTCCGTAACAAAACAATGAAGTCAACAAAAACTGAAGCTGCTTGGAGTTCTTGCTTCACTGTTCACCAGCAGTACGTGCATAAATAACGCTCTGTGCTGTCTCTTCCTGCCGTCTGTCTTCAGAGTTGGAGGTTTCCTACGTGGCCAACCAGCGCATCCTGGAGGCCAAAGCTGCAGAGCTGGCTGAGCTGGAGCGAAGCGCCCGCCGCATCCTGGACGAGATCAGCTACAAGGTGACGCTGTACAGCACCTGTCTGTGACCGCGGCGTCGTTCATAGCTGATAAAACACTGTAATATGTTGGAAACTGTCAGTGCGTCCAGGCGTTTTTAACCATCAAAACCAGCTCCAAAGCTGCCAAAGACCATTAAAGTATCGAAGCGACGAGTCCCAAAGGAAGCACTCGGAGCCGATGTGTGGAGAATAAAGTCACTACAATCCGTGTTTACCTGTAAGACTGCATATATGTGAATGAAATGTTAAATTTATACGTAACAGGCCCAAAGAATCACATGTGAATGGTGCTACAGACAAATATTAAAGTTTTACTAGAAAATAAAAGCGTTTGTTGGTGTTGTTTTCCTCACTTATCAGCCACATGTGCTGCAGATCTGCATAAGCAATTTGCTAAATGTCTCAAACTGCAAACGCGATTATACTATACGGCCACTATACGCCGATGGAAAGCTTAGATTCTCATGAATCCGCCGGTATAAACCACTTTCAGATGTGATTACCACAGCGGGTAATATAAACACATTTGTCCGACAAACAACGAATATTCATCCATCCGTTCTCTAAACACGGCTTTAACGTACACAGCGCGACTCACATTTCCGGGTTCATTATTACACACAGATGAAAAAAGCCACAAAAAGTCAGGGGTCTTTCTACTCACTCTGCTATTTTTAAACACTCCTAAACTCAATACTGAACAAACAAGTCTCCCTTCTCTCCTCCCTTTCGTTCTGCTAACTACTATGCTGTAATCAGCAGCATTGTCCTCATTATTGTTAGCACCTCATACCCTTGGGCCTAGGGTGGGTAGAGCTCATTTACAGGTATCTGACTCTTAGTTTTGATAATGCACATCAAACTAATATACATACACTACTTCCACTTGAAATTAAAAGGTGTAATGGCTCACCCCGTTAGCTTAACATTAGCTTAGCACAGCGGAGCTGGTGTAGCCGTATCTTACAAGGCATTTATCATTCTGACATTGACCTGTATGCACAAAAACGTATAAATATAAGCATACCTCAAAGAAAACGTATGAGTCCAGGCTTTTATAAGTCTTCATCTTCTCCATTGTGTGGATGCCTGGGCTGTTGATAAGGTACTCGTAAATGGAGTGCCAATGAAGATCTGGACACGTAGTAGGGTCGTTTTCCCATGAAAACAGAGGAATTTGGTATGGACATGACTGCAAACCAACCAGTTCTAATTTTCTTGATACCGTAGCTTGGCTTTTGGCTCAAGATTTCCGAAATAATCAGCAGACATTTTTCTCCGGGTCAAAACTGCGCGGTTTCGGCGGTCAAATCGCGGTTGCTAATGACTTTGTTGCCCCCTCTTTTAATGGCGGCGTGCGTTGCTAAGGAAGGTATGGTCACGTGTCCCAGACTCTGACGTCATAAAAAAAATCACTTCATCTCTCATAATTATTTGTTTGACATCACATTTACTGTGATGAGATAAATACAACACTGAACACAAACGTTTGAACAGTTTGCTTCTCCTTGACTGTCTCCTGTTAGTTTCCAGCTGCTTTGCTAGAAGGTCAGTGTGGAGGTTTATGTCTTGTGAGGATTTGCAATAGATTGATGCTAGAGGTACGGACCCATGAGTCCCGTTAGCAAAAACTACTTCCACATGCAATGTTCGCGGTTAGCCCAGCTACACAATCCAACAGATCCACTCCCGACACGTCGTGATAAAAGAAAAAAAAATAAACGTTCTGTAATGTTCGGTTGCATATTAAATAACCTGACTGGGCGACGAAGTGTCAACCTTACGATACCGGAAGTCCTATCGCTCTCTTACATCCGGTTACCTTTCACAATAAAACAATAGTATAAGTATAACAATACATTACACTCTCCGGTTTATTTTGTTCCCAAAAATATAATTCCACAGGCAGGAACAACGTGGCTGGCTAATACATTTATTGTACCATTTTGCTGAACGCAGGTAAGAAAACTATATGCTTCTCTCACTATCGAGCACAGACTGCCGTAAAACGAAGGGTAAGCAAACATCTGCGTCTGCGTTGAGACGTTAAAGGGCAGCTACACATTTTTATCAATATGTATGCACATCTTAGGTCATAATATTAAAATGAAACTCAAATTATATTTAATTATATGTTCAGTAAGCTGCTCCCTTTTAGCCACTACAGCCAGCACAGCCGCACATTTAAACAAACCAAACATGAGTCTAAACATCACCCTGTGTGCTTCCACATCATTTGGGAGGACTAAAGCTGAAAGAATCCTCCAGCAAAAAGTGATGAACTGATCAACAAACCTTTGTGAGACTAGTTTACACACATTTGTCTGCTTCCAAGCTCCACATTTCTGTATTTACTCTGTTATATTTCATTTTTTTTACTAGTTTTTCCACTTTCTAGTTTATTTTTCTCTTCCGTATTTCCAGGGTGACACCAGCAGCTGAAACCAAACTCCTTGTGTGTTGTGTAGGAACCACATTAAAGCAGATTCTGATGTAAAACACACGTCTGTGGTTTTGTTTGTGGGTACATCGTTATTTAATATTAACTGGAGACATTCTATGATGCTGTGATTTCTCTTCATCAGTAATAAAATATGCTGCTTTCTGACATTGCCACATGAGGGAATGAGCAGCTTTGGAGGAGGACTGATTTTCTAGTTAGTGCTGTTTGTTGTTGCAGAAAAAAGCATTAAATTATTGACATATTTGACTGTATTATTCATTCTGAAAGAATCCAGCAAACGTGTTCCGACCAGATAAGGACCGCGTTAGATGCTAAGCTTGAATGAAAATGACAAACTGCACACATGAACAGAGAACACACTTTATTCGAGCCATTTATCATTCAGAAGAATATTAGTTCTCGTTAAAATAGATCCTCCTCCATGAGACAAAAAGAAGACACGACACAGGCTGACAACAGACAGAAAGCAAACTCTGCAGCTTCATCACCAGTTTCTGTCATCACCAGGAGGAGATAAAAGATCTCAGAATCTGAGGCGATCAAATCCACGGGGCCGTTTCCTTCAGCTCGCTCTGGGAAAGCGTGAACCTGTGATGCTGTGTCACTCTGTAGCACCTCAAACAGCACAGTGATGGCAGCATTCTGTGTTTTATCAGACAGACACAGCGTTTTAAAGGCCAACATGAGCACTGACGGTGATGTCAAGCTGCAGGTTTTCTTACATTTAAAAGCAGAAACGAATCTCTTGTTCAAAACTTGGATTGTTTTGGGCAGAAACAACCAAAAGCACATGGAGCAACTGAAATCAAATGGTTGAACATCAGCAGCTCGATAAGGCAAAGTGAGGCAAGTTTAAGTCACAACACGCAGGAATGATGTGGTTTTAAACATCTGGTGTAAAAATAAACGGTCAGAGGAAGCTTCACGGATGAACCCCGTCTGCAGCTTTAAGCTCCATTAAAGTGCTTTCAGTCTGTAACAGCGGGGAGCAGCGTGGTGACACATCTCTGACTGGTGCTCAGTTCCTGCTGCGGGGGTTATGAGGAGCCGGAGCTCCTTCCATGGGGGCCGAGCTGGGGACAGAGAGCAGCTGCCCGGCGTGCATCCTCTCGTTGACGCGCAGCTGGCAGCCGTCCTGCAGCATCCGCAGAGCGATCCTGGCGATGTTGCGCGAGTCGTCCAGACCCGAGTGGGGACGGCCTTCGTACTTGAGGCCGAGCTTCTCCAGCATCGTGCTCAGCTTCGTCTGGGTGCGAGGAACCTGGAGGAAGGAGACATGAAGGCATCTGATCAGCAGGAAGGCCACAGTGGAGCTGGAGACGGGAACGACGGCTAAAAGAGACGATTTCAGGCTGCTAAACACAACATTATCTCTTCTATCCTGTTGACTCTGTGGTGCTCACATAACAAAAAAAAATAGTTCTTTAAAAAACCTGAAAGCATCAAACCAAAGCTCTCCTTGGTGTTCTAGAATTTAAAAAAAAAAAAAAAAAATCACATTACGACTACTTTGACAGACACTGTGACTTCAGTAAGAGTCACAATTTCAAAATAATATAAAAATGATGATGTCATTGTTGCTGTAGTTTGAACCAAAGAAGCCCGTTTCCTCACATCTGGAGAATGGAGACTAAATTTAATGGATCAACACTTAATTAACCCTTTAAGCTTCAGTCAATTCCAGCCGTTTTCAGTACAAAAAATCACTAATATTCTATTTTTAAATAAAAAAAATTACGAAAAATACAGGGAATATTGGACGGGCATCGTGAGGTGCATTTCCTTGAAAATGACCGATTCGTTGATTTTATACCGACTTCAGGACATGTTTTGGACAAAATAGTTTACTGGCTTGTGTCGTCTGGATGTAAAAGGTTGGATTATGGCCGTTTTTTGTGGTATCTTTTTTTTGTGTGTAGTAATGAACCCGGAAATGTGAGTCGCGCTGTGTACGTTGAAGTCGTGTACAGAGAACGGATGGATGAATATTCGTTTTTGTCGGACAAATGTGTTTTTCTCACCCGCTGTGATAATCACATCTGAAAGTGGTTTATACCGGCGGATTCATGAGAATCTAAGCTTTCCATCGGCGTATAGTGTTTGTATAATCGCGTTTGCAGCCGTCGGACATTCTTGAAATTCCTATGCAAATTAGTAGGTGTACCGCCGACGGTACACTGAAGCTTAACGGGTTAAAGGACGTTTGAAGTCCATGGCATATATCTGGATACATTTGTATTAAAAGTAACAAAAAATAATGTTTTTATGTTCATTATGGTCATGTCTTTACAAATTACATCATTATCAGGGAATCAATCATTTATTAATAAAAAATGACTGGAAATCACTAAAATGTCGACTAAATAACCGCCCATATTTAATAACAACCACCTTCTAATGAGCTAAACAACAGGTTTAGTACAATAGCAAATAAATAATTACTTTCACTCAGTTGTATTTATAATATTTAGAAGAATCTTTGTGTAAAAATGCCCTGTGGTGTTTGGTTTTGTTGGTTTTAGGCCTGAAAACAGCAAAACTGTCAGAAAAGGTGTCTACTATGACACAAAAAGTCCCACAGTTATACACTGACCCTCATGTTGGGTCCAAGAACACAAACCTGCTTTCTGCTGCCTGTAATAAAATCCCGCCTATTTGGGAAATTACAGAAATTTCATTCAACTAATTTCTCAGAAAGACTCCCACAATAGAATCAGTAGTTGCTGTCGTCATGGTTACAGATCTGCGGATACCTTGTAGAAGTTTCCGTACGACTTCCTGATGTTGATCCACTTCTTGGCAAACTGAGGATACCTGATGCGGCTGATCCGACACTGGATGTTGAGGAACTTGCTCATGTCCCACGCCCTGCAGGAGAACACGAAGCGGTTTAACGGGAGCAAAGACGTTAAAACCCGCGGCAGAACCGGACCGAAACGTACCCGTCAGTCAGAATGGCGTATTTGTATTTAGTTCCGAGTTCCCGCTCCTGAAGCCACGCCACGACCCGCTGGAGCACCGCAGGGAAAGGATCCGCTTCATCCACCATTCTCTACCGGAAACAAACAAACGACACGTCATTAATGGAAGGAAAGAACTTCTACTGTTAAACAGCAGTTAAACCAACCTGAGTGATCCCCGTTAACTTCACACAGAAGTCTGAGAGCTGCGGGTTCACTTCTGGTTTCACGTACTCCTGAAAGGTGTCCACCTGAAAATGAGGAAAACGTTCAAGACTGAAACTTTACTGTGGAGCAGTGAGAGTTTACAGGAATAAATCTATAAAAGAAAAAGCAGATAAAAGAGGAAAACATAAAAATAAACATAATGTGTCAATATAAAGACATATTAACAAAAAATGATACCATAAAAGAAAAGGCTAATAAAAGTAGAAATATAAAGACAAATAAATTAACTAATTTAAAAAAAACAAAACATGAAGAAACATGTTATATTTTTTAAATGTTGCAATAGAAAGCAATATTAATCAAAAAAGAATCTATAAAAGACAAGGCTAAACAAAGGAGAAATATGAAGACAAATAAATAAAATAATTTTAAAAATAAGAAGAAATGTGCTTATAAATAAAATAAAAAATAATGTGCAAATATAAAGCAATATTAAGAATAAAAATGAATCCATAAAAGAAAAGGCTAATAAATGCAAAAAATATAAAAACAAATAAATAAAATAATTCAAAAAAGGAATGAGAAGAAATGTTCATATTAATAAAATAAAAAAATAATGTGATAATAAAAAGCAATATTAATAAAAAAATGAAAAGACTAAGAAAAGTAGAAGCACAAAGACAAATAAATAAAATTATTTAAAAATAAGAAGAAATATGCTTAAAATTAAATAAAAATAAATAATTTTGTAATATTAATCAAGAAATCCATTCACACAAGTAAAGCCTAATAAAAGCAGAAATATAAAGACAAATAATTAAAATGATTTTAAAAATAAGAAGAAATGTGTTTATAAATAAAATAAAAAATAATGTGGCAATATAAAGACATTGTAATAAAAAATTCATTCATAAAAGAAAGCGCTAATAAAAGTAAAACAAATAAAATAATTAAACAATAATACAACAAATAAAATACTAAAAAAAGAAGAAATGTGCTTAGCATTATCATGATTTTTTTAATTATTTTATTTATTTGCCTTTATATTTCTACTTTTATTCACATTTTCTTTAATAGATTCATTTTTTATGGACATTTCTTTTACAGCAACAATATTTTTTTAATTTTATTTAGTCGTCTTTATATTTCCACTGTTATAGATTTATTTCTGTAAATGTTTCACTGCTGACAAAAACAACCCCGTCTTCAGCCCAAACTCCACTTACGATCTCTAAGGTGTGGGTGTTGATGAGGACCATGGGGAACTCGATGATCTCATGGAGGAAGTCTGAGGGATTATCTTCTTCACACGTGGCCTCAAAGTCGACCACACAGATGTAGTCGTAGTAGGTATCAGTGGGTCCTCCCTCTGCTGCCGTCTGCATCAGCTTCTGCTTCTTATAGTGGCTCTTCAACCTCTTCTTCATCACATCCTTCACTCCTCTTCACACAAAAAAAGAGGACAGAAACTTGTGAAGAAGCTTTCCATACCGGCGGTGCACACATTTACGAGCTTAAGTTGAGATTTTGTGCCGGCAGCTCTTGGGCTCTGTCCTCAAAAATCAAACTAATTCTCACCTCGTGTCGAGCTTCAGCTCCGCTAATTTGATCCGCAGCTCCTCCTTGGACATGCGGTTGATGTGTCCGTTGGCCAGAGCGATCTCTTTGTACACCGGATGACTGAAGTCGCTGTTGGACTGAGACGGGGAACCCTGAGGAGCAGATTCTTCAGGAGGACATAATCTGCTGCAAGGCTTGGCCTGAAGAGGAAGCAATTATTACATTTAGTCAAACAGAACATCTAGCACATTTAGCAACTATTCTTTTGCTGTCACAGTTTAATTTAGCATCAGTTACTGAGCCAACAACAGAGTCAAGCTCTCTGAACTTCCATTTGGTGGTCTAGATTTTCTCTGTGTGAAAGCGTCTGCATTCCTTAAAATAATAAAAATTGTTATAGATAGCAACATAAACTCCACACAACACTAAACAGTGTTCCACTAGTGTGGTAAATAAATTCACTGGAAAACAGGTATAGTTTACATTACATTACTAGGGCTGAACTATACACAAAAAATACATTATATATAGTAATTATTTTGATCCAATCTAGCTAATAAATCTACAGTCTGCACCACATAAGCCTTTTTTTTCCAGAGAAACTGATCACCCTGTATATTTAAGGTAACTTCTGTACTTTATACTCCTACTTTTCAAGTCAGCTTCTGAACTTATTGGCTGCTGTGATGATAAATTTGTGACGTACCAATGCAAATACGTCATAAAAATTGATTGAAACGTGCACAAATTTTAATTAACATGGAGGCATGTTAATTTGAAGACCCTAGAGGAACACTGGGATGAAGCAGATCTTTCATTTCTTTGCAGTAAAACTAATCATGAACATCTGAACACATTTTCTTTTTTCATAAATCCTGAGTTATTGAAGAGATTCAGTTCTGATACTTCAGAGGGAGATTAATAGAAGTAGTTGTAGCTTAAATTTCTGATTAATGATTAACATGTATACTTAAAACAGACACAGTATTCTATTCCTCATGTGTAAAGCATGTGTAAGACATTTGCAGTAAATAGCTAGTTGAATGTAATAACGTGTCAGAAAGGTAAACAAAGCGTTGAAGCGAAATGAAGCTAACCGAAGCTAACTGGTCACACCAACCTTCTCCTCTTCTTTTGAATTGGACATCTTTACGTTGACGTCCTCGGCCTGAATATTCTCCTTGTGCTCATCCATTTAATTGAAGTCAATCCAGAGACTGTTTTTTAAAACAACGTAAATTAATGAAACTATCTCTAATGTGTTAGCTCTGGTTGCTAACGGCAGCTAACAGGCTGGACGACATTCCTGCGCGGCTCCTCGACGTCTGAAGCGGCTCCGTCCGATGCTAATATGTGACTTTAATGCTGCATATTGCAAATAAATCGCTAATAGGACGTTTCTAATTAAACGTCTGTCGTAAATCTCCGCAAACACATTAAACTTCTCTCGCTCTCTTTTTTTCTTAAGGTAGACAGTTATGACGATTTCCGGTTTGCGCCAAAACAACTCGGTGCTCGTCAGCGCCCCCTGCTGCCGAGGAGGAGAATCAGTCAGATACAAATAATACATGGACGATATAATAAAGATTTATTATTTGTATTTATGTCTTAGATTGTTATTATTAGATTATTATTTTATTTATTAATATTATTACCATAGTTATTATTTATTACCATTACTATTTATTTTTACTATTATTAGAATGTTATTTTAATTATTATTATTATTATTATTATTATTATTATTATATTGATTTTCCCTCGGAGATTAATGAAGTAAATGCATTGTTTTGTTGTATTATTTTAGTTATTTATTATTATTATTACTACTATTTCATTTTACAGTACTATTATACTAGTATTTTATTCATCCGTATTATTATTTTAGTTATTTATTATTATTGCTATTTCTTTTTTCAGTATTATGTTAGTGTTTTATTTATTATTTTATTCATTATTTATTATTTCTATTTATTTTTAGCATTATTGGACTAGGATTTTGTTTATTATTATAGTTATTATGATTATTATTTATTATATTATTATTATTGCTATTTATTTTTTCATTATTATGATATTCAATGATATCAATAAAAATACCTGTCAACTTCTGACTCTATCAAGACATATCTAATATATATTATTTACTTCATACTTGCTAATTGTTTTTGGCTATAGAAAATATAATGACGCTATGCAATTTCAATTTCAAAAAAATTTGCTGTAGATACTGTTTCTTTCCTTTTCTTCTTCTGAAGAAAATTTTCATATTTACATATATATGCACTGTGTGCTTTCTGTGTGCTGCAATCTCTCTTTTATTCGCTGTCCTATTGCTGCTGTACAATGGTAATTTCCCCGCTGTGGGATTAATAAAGGTTTAATCTATCTATCTAATCAACGTGCGTGCAGTGCTCCTATCTGACCGCGAGGTGTCGCTCTCGTCTCGGCCTGTATACAGGCACTCTTGGCCTGTATCCATGCAGCCTTCATGCAGGACATCAGACCTGAACATGTGTTTATCAGATGCAGATGTTGAACCTGACCTGGTGTGTGGGTGAGAGCTGAGTCTTCCTGAGGCAGATTAGCTGCTGCAGAAACAGAAACACAGTGAAAGGCAAAGAGAATAAAACAGCATCTGAATAATGAATATGAGGCCAGCAGCAGTGGATGAAAATTTAAAATGTCCATCGCTGTACAGAGAAAACGTTGGAAAGTCCACTCCATCAGACCATCAAATGAAAATGTCTTTCTGGATGAAGTGTGATAAAACTTCACTGAATTTAATTTTAGGTTTCAAAAAGTTAATTATCACCACACAGGTACTGAGAACTTAACGCTGTAAGACCCAAATACAGAAAAAAATAGCAAAAAATTTAAATGGAATAAAAGAAATCAACGCAAAAAAATGTATAAACCCAAATACAGAAAACAATTATCAATAAAGAAATTAAATACAACTGAAAAAAGTATTATGTATATTTGCATAATTATTTTTTGGTCAAATATATATGTATAAAAATAAAAAGTTCTATATAATATATATTAGATAGAACATAAGCAAAAATTATATCTAAAAAGTCTATAAAATATAATATATATTATCTTGTTTTATATAGTTGTGTGTGTGTATATATATATACACACACACACACACACACACACACACACTCTCTGTCTGCACATATATATATATATATATATATATATACCGGGCTTTGCAAAAGTTCTGTTACACGGTTTCATGATCTTTAGAGACGTTTACATGTCGGAGTGAAAAATTCCATTGAACAAACTGAAAGTTCTACCTTATAGGCAGGTGTCATTAATACAAATTTTTTCTCCGGTGAAGTTGTATCAAGATGGAAGTCAAAAGAGTTGAGATATCTGCTCTCCTTCATGCTGGCCACAACAAGTCTGACAGAGCCAAGCAGCTGAACATCAGCCGGATGACCGTCCACAGAGTCACAGAGAGGCTCAAGAATGGTGAAGATCTTTCAGTGATCTTTCAAGAATGGTGAAGACCTGAAAGATCTTCACCATTCTTTAGCCTCTCTCTGTGGACGGTCATCCGGCTGATGTTCAGCACAAAGGAGAGCAGATATCTCAACTCTTTTCACTTCCATCTTGATACAACTTCACCGGAGAAAAAAATTGTATTAAGAACACCTGCCTATAAGGTAGAACTTTCAGTTTGTTTAATGGAATTTTTCACTCTGACATGTAAACGTCTCTAAAAATCATGAAACTGTGTAACAGAACTTTTGCAAAGCCCAGTATATATACCCAAATATAGAAAAAAATAGTAAAAATAATAATTTCAGAAAATTAAAACGATGTAATTTAGCAACAGTGTGTTTTTCAGGGTTGATGTGATTTTTGTGGCTCATTTAAAGTAAAAACTGTTGATTGGGAAGCAGCCATGAATCCAAACAGAACTCCTACGTCACATCAGACTGACATTTTCTTTCAGTTTCTAGAAAGAACACATTAATTCTGCACCAAAGCAGCCGGTTTATGTATGAATTCCTTGTGATGCCGGCGGAGCGGTTTGATCTGGTCCTCCTGGAGTTTGTTCTGTGTTATGGATGAGATGTCAGCAGTGGAAGGAATCCTCTTAGAAAAAGAAAACAGATTTATTTTCTCATTTGAAAAAACAAAGTTATGGAAAACCATAACGAGAAACTAAAGCACATCAATGAGACAGAGGTTTGAAAATACACAACATGGACGTACAGAAATAGAGTCTGAGCCGAGAATAAACCTTAAAAATCTCCATATTTGGCTTTTTTTCCCCCCATACAGTAGAAGAAACAAACTGCATTAAAAGGCATCGGTCCCACAGTGATCCGGGTCAGGAGCACAGAGCTACATGGTTCAGTTCCCTCGGTCCAGTCTGGATGCTGTGTTCAGGTCATGTGGGAAAAACAGCCGCTAGCATAGAGACATTACTGCTTGTGGTAAGTTCCAGATCACTTTAACTGAACAGAGACTTTAAATTTCACAGCAGAGGTGAAGCAATTCGAAGTTGTAATCAGTTCTCTTTGCATTAAAATGGGTTTGAACAGGTGAGAATCCTGTTATTCCCATGGTCCCTGAACGCAGCACAACATGAAAGGCTTCAGTTAATTTGTTCTGGTCACCTCTTTAAAAGGCAGCTCAACACAGTCAGAATCTTTACTGACTTCAAACTCTCTCTCAGCTTCTCTTCCTCCTTTAAGAGTTTCCTTCTCCACAGTTCACGCTGCTAGCTGCTTGATGCTAAAGCTGAGTGAAGACAGTGAAGCAAACCACAACTTTCCCTTTGCGAAGCAGAACAGATTTCACACGACATAAAAACCCAACAAAACCATCAAATTTAACGAGACAGGAGGCAGTTCAGAAGATTTCCTGGAAAGGAGTACGTTTGACCTTTTGGGAAAAGCTTTGTCTGATTAAAATTAAGCAACAGCCAGCAGACAGTTAGCTTAGCTTAGCTTCAGTATTGGAATCCTGCTAACCAAATCCACAAACAGCACCGCTAACACTCACAGATTTACACGCTTGTTTGATCAGCCACTCGTGTAACGGTGTGCAAAATGAAAAAAAAGGAGTTTTTAGGGTTTGTTTTTGATTTGATGAGAGGTTAAATCAATGAAGGAAATATCCTGTATCACCACACAATGTAGTGTTTTTTAATGCTTCAAATGCTGCTTATGTGCAATCTCCTGACCATATTATTCTATTTTATTGGTTTTTATTTTTTTATTTAGCTTATGTTGTCATTTTTAATATAGTCTTGTTTTAAATGCAAATTTAATTTCACTATTTAACCCAATAAAGCCTAATTATAGAAAAAAATTACAAAAAATTCTCAAAAATTATATATATATACACCCCCTGTCAAAAGGTTTAGGACCCTTTCTCATTCATTTAAATCAGAAAGCATCCTAAAACTTTTGACAAGGGGTGTATATCTAAATCCTAATGCAGATAAAACAAAAAAGATATATACGCATATATATATATATATATATATATATATGTATGTATATATATGTATATGTATGCACCGTCCAGTCGCAGCTGTTTATTTTTCCGTCATGCCCCCCATGTATGGAGACAATAAAACTCTTCTATTCACCTGTCTTCATATAGAGTCAGAGCTGTAAACCAGATAAACATGCATTAATTTTATCATTAGGATCAATGAAAGAAATCAGTGATCGGTCAAAGCAACAGAAGCTACACCCCATCTGACTCAGAGATTTCTACTTTCTGCTCATTCGTGAGCTTTAGCGGCACATTTTATCATCCTCCTCCCTCCAGTCTCCAGGCTAAGCTAACGTCTCCAGGCTAAGCTAACGTCTCCAGGCTAAGCTAACGTCTCCAGGCTAAGCTAACGTCTCCAGGCTAAGCTAACTTCTCCAGGCTAAGCTAACTTCTCCAGGCTCTAGCTTCACATTTAACATTCAGACAAGAACGTTTCCCAAAGAGTCAAACTCCTTTTGGACACGCGGTACAGACAAGCAGGCGGACATGAAAACACAGAAGCGCTCGTTCAGACATGTTAAAACGACACAAGAAGAAACATCCCATAAATACAGAACGGTAGAGTACAGACAGTACAAATCAGCCTTCAGGTGGATGTTGCGTTTGTCACAGCCGGCTGGTGAAAAGGAGGCAAACTGTGTGGTGGTTCTGGTCTCTGGAGGTGAGAACAGCTGACAGGAAACAGGAAGTGTGTGTTTATATCAGCGTGTTGTTGTGAGTCTCCTGGAATCTGAACAATCCAACTGGTTGATGGTTTACTGGTGTGGTGACTCAGCGCTGTGCCACGTTCTAATTGGTTCGTATCAGCTCGCGTCTGTGCGTTGCTCATGTGGAGGTGCATTCTGGGTGAAGCTCTCCATTCGTACCCCTCTTTACTGTGGGGTTGATCTGATAGCAGGCTGGTGTAAGGCTACATGTAAACTCCTTCCTGTGTTCTCAGGGTCTGGATGAAGTCTCCTGGTCTCTTTCGTCCTCCGTCTCAGTGTGGGAGCAGCAATCGTTCCAAAGCACACTGCAGATGTTCCCAGTTCTTCCAGAGCAGCGCCAGCAGAGACACGCCCACGCAGGTGAGCGCCAGGTGGAGGCGGCTACGCAGCAACGGCGCCGTGAACTTTGCCGCCGTGGAAACGCACACCAGGATGACGGTGACGATGGCCAGCATGATGTTGATGCACTTCCCCAGCAGCACTTTGGCGTCGGTGTTCTCCAGCTGGACCGTCTGCTGCTGCTGCTGCTGCAGCTCCAGCTTAGAAACACGAGTCTGACACGACTCCAGAACCTCCTGAACACACAAACACACAGAAATATATTAAATATCAGGGAAACACTGAGAGCAAAGGGTCAGTGTGGAAATGTGGGGCTTTGTGGATCATAGCTGACATTTTAGTGAAATGCAGTCCAAAACAGAGACACAAAATGACAAAAACAAGACAGAAAACAACAAAAGCAAGACACAAAATGACAAAATTTAGACATGAAAGGACAAAATTGAGACACAAAAATCACAAAACGGAGACGCAAAATGACAAAAATGAGACCGAAAACGATAAAACCAAGATACAAAATGACAAAACAGAGACACAAAATGACAAAAATGAGACATGAAATGACAAAAACGAGACACAAAATGACAAAAACAAGACACAGAATGACAAAATTTAGACATGAAAGGACAAAAACGAGACACAAAATGACAAAAACAAGACACAGAATGACAAAATTTAGACATGAAAGGACAAAAACAAGACACAAAATGACAAAAATGAGTCCAAAAATGACAAAAATGAGACCGAAAACGATAAAACCAAAATACAAAATGACAAAACCGAGACACAAAATGACAAAAGTGAGACACAAAATGACAAAACAAGACAGAAAATGACAAAAACAAGACACAAAATGACAAAAATGAGTCCAAAAATGACAAAATCAAGAGACAAAATGACAAAAATGAGACCAAAAACAGCAAAACTAATACACAAAATGACAAAAATGATACACAAAATAACAAAATTGAGATACAAAACGTGGATCAAGTCATGCGATCTGGAATTAACAGAGGTGTTTGTGTAATGGGGAACTTAGTTGAAAGTGACACAATTTGTTATTTTCCAATTAAATTTGATATATTGTCAAAAAAGAAATATCTGTCATGATTGTGGTTAACATTGTGTCAACACTAGAGCTCTGTTCAGTCTGTTTACGGTGTTGTTTAGGAGGTTAAAGAGCATCACATGACACAAACATCACCTGTATGTCTCTGGCCCTCTCGTAGGCCTGGTAGGCCACCTTCTCCTCGATGCTGGCCAGCTCCTGCTTCAGGTTGCTGGTCTCGTGCTGGTGGAGCTCCGTCAGGTCGTTCAGCTGGTCCTCCAGCCGCTCATACCTGACAGACAGAAACATCCAGAGTCGGTGGAGGACAGAGCCACAAACCAGTGAGTGTGTGGGCGCCTGACAGAGCAGCAGTTCATGCAGCGCTGCAACGACGCTGCTGAAAACGTTTGCCCTTGGTTGACTTAGCAACAATCTGGGGGTGTGTGTGAGCTCTGATATCTATTTATAGTCCACAAAAGCCTATAATAATAATAATGGCCCCCTGCTGTAAACTGTCAAAAGCTCTTTAAAGTTCAACAGCTCATCCACAAACACAGTTTACCATCAGTGGAGTCATGTTGTGGAAACTGAAGCACCTGCAGCAGAACAGGAATGCTTTTTGAATATTGAAGTGTCTGCGAGAAACACACTGCCGGGCTGAAAAGAAAGCCTCCACCTGGATTTAACTAAGCAAATAGATAAGATCCTTCCATTGGATAACAAGATGACATGGTCATCAGCATCCCCCGCCACATGTGATGTCTATCAGTCTATATCCAAAATAGTGATCAAGGGCCATAACTCTGTTAAATATTATCGCACAGGTCTCATTTTCGAACTTGATCAAGGTGTCCATGGTGTGAAGCTACACACTAAATTTGGTAATCCTAGCTGTAATAGTTTCCGAGAAAAGCTGTCCTCTTCATCTCGGATGGACAGACGGACGGACGGAGGCCAAACCTATATCCCCCTTTTCCACTTCGTGGAGGCGGGGGATAATTACTGATGTGATGGTAACAACTTCTTCAACCCTAGCTGATGCAGTGAGGAGCTTCTCATTTCTGAAACATCCATGTTGGAGGACATATCCTGTGGTCATGGAAACGATGTTAATCTGTCTCAGTTATTGGTCTGCATCAAGCAAAGAATACAACTGTGGAGATGAAACGACTAAAATCGGGTAAAGAACCGTCCAGCGCATCACTAAAACCTGAAGGATGGTGGAGAACCATCATCCTGGTGGAGAACCGTCATCCTGGTGGAGAACCATCATCCTGGTGGTCGGAACAAACTCTTAGATGATCGTAGAAAACCTGTTTAATAGTGAAAGTAAGAACATTTCTACATGAACAATGAGAAGGGAACTCAGAGGATTGGGACTAAACAGCTGTAGCTCTAAGAAAACCTCTGATCAGTGGAAAAAAAGGCTTCAGTTTAGCATAAAGATTGGACTGTGGATCAATGGAAGAAGGTCATGTGGTCTGATGAGTCCAGATTTACCCTGTTCCAGAGTGATGAGGGCAGTAGTTTAAGTTTGGTTTTGGTCCCGACTTTATGCTGGTTTTGACGTTTTTAGGACTGGTTCCATAGGTCGTACATCAGTGTTCCGGCATGGTAGCGGTGTTGTAAATGTGATTTCACGGCTGTCACATTCATTTTCCTTTAAAACTGTGTGGACGACATTTGTCGCGTTATTCAAAACTGGAAATGCTTGTAAGGGCTAAGGAAAAATGAAAATGTCTCAACAAGTCAATGTGTAAAAATGACAACAAAGAAAGTAGGTCTGCTGCATATATGATGTATTCTGACTGGTTCTAAACATATTTTTAGACTAGGGTTGATTCTGATCCTGGTTTTAGACCTTTTGAGGACTGGTTTTACAATGTCTTGGACTTTTTTAGGAGTCGTTCAGGTTTGATGTTGGTTCTGGTTTTTGACTTTTTGAGGACTGGTTTCAGGCAGATCTTGGACTTTTTTAACCCCAAGAACACCAAACCTACCACCAAGCATGGTGGTGGCAGTATCATGCTCTGTGGAACTGGAGCTTTTCATGTAGTACATGGAAAAATGGAGGATTACCTCCACATTCTTCAGGAAAACCTAAAACCATCAGCAGAAGGTTGATCTTGGACACAGTTGGATGTTTCAACCAGACAATGAACCCAAACACACATCAGACGTGGTAAAGAAATGGTTCCATCAGGACAGAATGAAGGTTCTAGATTGGTCTCCACAAAGTCCTGACTTAAACCCATTAAGAACCTGAAGAACCAAGTCAGAAAGACAACAAACGTAGTGGAACTGCACCAGAATTGCACCAGGACATATTTGTCTGGTTCCACGTCACCAGTTCTGACATAACAACGAAACGCCGTAAACTGAGGACCCCCTGTATTCTGACGTTCATGAACTTTCTTTCTACAGACGTGTTGTGCTGCTGAGCTCACCTGTATCTCTCCTCTTGCATCATCTGTGTGAAGTAGCTGTAGTCGTTCTTGAACTGCGTGTTCAGAGCCTCCATGTCTTCTGCCAGCTGTGACTGCGCCTCCCTGACCTCCCGCACCATGTCCAGCACCTCCACCAGACGCCCGTTGGAGTCCGACCTCCCCGGACCCCCAGACCCGGCCCCTGACCCGCCCGCCGGGTTCCCGTTAGAGTCGGCGGAGGCGGACGTCCCCGTGGAGCACTCGTCGTCGCTGTGGTACTTGGCCTTGGCGACCGTGGTGGCGCTGCCGCTCAGACCCCTGGCCCCGGCCTCCACCTGCAGCCCCGGCCCCGTCTCCATGGAGCTCTTGAGGTGGGCGATGTTGTCGGCGCTGCCAAACTTGTTCCTGATGAGGTTGGCGAACTCCCGCGACTTATTGAAGAAGAACGGCGGCGACAGCGACACGCCGGGTCCGATGGTCTTCACCTTGTCCAGCGCCGGGTGCCGTCCGGTGGCGCTGACGTCCCGCAGGCTGCCCTCCTTGCTGTGAGTCCCGGACTCTTTGCTGCTGCCATCTTTGCCGCTGTGCTTGCCGTTGCTCTCGCCGTCCTTCATGCGCCGGTGGTACTGCTCCAGCTTCCTCTGCAGCCGAGCGATGGTGTGAGCAGACTTCTGGTTCTTCTTTTCGAACACCTGGCGTATCCGGGACACCTGCTGCTTGTCGGCGTTGTTCACCAGCTTCAGGTACTCGGCCACGTTCTGGTCCCGAGCCGTCTGCTCCACCTTAATCTGCTCCGTCACCTGAAGAAAAAAGTATAGAAAACTTTAAGAACTTTTAATTAATTTAGCCGGAGATGTTACAACGACAATAAGACAAATAAATTAGACTAACGAGACAAAAAATGACAAATGTGAGAAACAAAATGCCAAAAAATAGACAAAAAACACAAGCGAGGCAAAAAGGAAACACAAAATGACAAAAATGAGAAAATGTCAAAAACATGAGACAAATGACAAACAAAAAAAAGACAAAAAAACAACAAAAACAGGAATAAATATTACAAACATGACGAACAAAATGACAACGAAATGACAAAAAATGAGAGACGTCACGAAATAAAACAAGAGGGACAAAAAAAAAATCTGACAAAACAGGTTACAAAGCAACAAAAAAATGGAATAACGACAAAAACGAGACAAAAGCGAGAAACAAAATGACAAAAATGAGTCAAAAAACACAAAATGACAAAAACAACAACTAAAACGACAAAAACATGAGACAAACGACAAAAGTCAGACAAAGAAAACGACAAGAAAACAACAAAACCAAACGATCAGTATCAAAGCTTCACACTAGTTTTGCAGAATAACAAAGAGGGTCAACATAATTCTAGTTTGTTTACAGTCGTTCTCCTCAGGTCAGTGTTTACATAAACACAGAATCAGAAGTCCACAGTGCAGATCTAAAGCATGACTTTAACAGAAGAAGTCAACAAAAACCAAACAGTTTCACCGTCAGTGTTTGCTGACTGGAGGCGGTAATCAACTGTGATCTTTGTTAGCGATTTTTTTCTGCACGTTTCGGTGAAAGAGAGACTTCACTTTGAATTCTACAGAGTAAATCTACGAGGAGACAGCAGCACCGCAAAAACTCAAAATCTTACCAAGTCTGTTTGTCTTGTTTTTAGTCAGAATGTCTCATCTCACTTGATTTAAGATAAATTCACTTAACAAGCGACATTTCAGCAGATGGAGGGACTTGTTTTAAGGCAACGCATCTTAAATATCAAACAATCTTGAAATTATCTTGTTTTAAACCTCGTGTCGTCCTGCAGGACAAATTGACCCGTTTTAAAGTTTAAAAATGTGGGGGAAAAAATATATTTTCACAGTGAACACTTCTACATTTTCAGCATTTTTTGGGAACATTTTTGGACATTTTTTGATGGAAAAAAAGAAATGTTAAAAAAATATTTCTTTAAGAACATTCGGGGGAAAAAAAATCAAACAAAATCCAGCGATTTTCGCTGGATTTTGTTTGATTTTTTTCCCCCGAATGTTCTTAAAGAAAATATTAAAGTTTTACTGATAGACGTGTAATCACTTTAGATATTGTTAGGATTTTTTTTGAAGTTTTTTTTTATTTTTTAAATAGAAATATTTCCAATTTTATTTATGTATTTATTACATTTTTATTTCTTTCCAAATTTGGTGATTTTTTTTTTTAAATAAAAGGGAAACTTTTAAGGAATTTTCTTCCTGAAGATTTTGCAAATTTTTATATATTTGAGGAATTTTTTGCTGAATTTTTGGATTTTTGTCAGACAAGGCAAAATATTTTTTGGTGCCGTAAATGAGGACAACAGGAGGCATGAGGCTTATTTCAAGGTAAAAGTTCCTTGAAATAAGTTATTTTTTTCTTGTTTTGAGAGGGGCATTTTTTCCAGTGCTGCTTCCTCTCACCTTGAGGATCTTCTGCTGCAGGGTGTCGATACCCAGCGCCCCCTTGGTGAAGTCCAGACCCACGCCGTCGTGTCCGACGCTGTCCACCACGTCCAGGTTGGACTCGGAGCCGCCTCGACGCATCGGCACCGGGATGCTGAGCACATCACAGGCGTTACGCTCCGCCTGCAGACACAACGATGCCACATTAAGCACACAACTAACGACTCATTACTGACTAATACCTTTATTATGTCTTTAACAGAAAAACAGAATGTCAAAATAACAGAATAAAGTGACCTCGGAAACACCAAAATGTTCACTTTAGAATGACATGTACACCCCCTGTCAAAAGTTTTGAGACACTTTCTCATTCAAATAAATTAGAAGTCGTCTCAAAACTTTTGACAGGGGGTGTAATTAAGAAAAACAGGAAAACCTCCTACTGAGGAACCTGGAACCAACGACTGTTTGGAGTATTTACACAGATTCTAGATCAGACTCATCTTAA
Organism: Acanthochromis polyacanthus; assembly: GCF_021347895.1. NCBI lineage: Eukaryota > Metazoa > Chordata > Actinopteri > Pomacentridae > Acanthochromis > Acanthochromis polyacanthus. The sequence goes on along the minus strand of NC_067113.1, from coordinate 39,946,317 downwards.
TTCAGATCTCCAGTGGACCGCACCAGTAAAATAATAACCTGGAAATACCCACAACTCCACATTTTTCCTTTGTTTTAGTGCAAAAAAGTCGTGAAGAAAAAATAAGTTTAATTTCAACGACATTCAGCCTCAGTTTATCATTTCCTCATTACAACTTGTCTACAAAGGAACACAACATTTAGTCACCTGGGACTGAATGATGTAGTGTTTTACTTTAAAAAAACAACAAACACAAGACAAAATAATACAAAAATGAGACACAAAATGACCAAAATAAGTCGCAAAACGACAAAAGCGGGACACAAAACAACAAAAAAGGAGACAAGCAACATGAAGCAGAACACGAAAGAGACAAAAAATCTGACAAAGAACAAAAGCGAGAGAAAATAAACACAAAGCGACACGCAAAACAACGAATAAAGCAAAAAACAAAAAGACAAAAATAAGACAAAAACACAAGCAAGACAAAAATGAAACACAAAAAGGACAAAAACGAGAAACAAAATGACAAAAAACCAAAGACAAACGACAGAAATCAGACAAAAAATGACAAAACAACAAAAACGTGCACAAAATATTACAAAAATGAGACACATTGACAAAAGTGGGAAAGAAAATGACAAAAAATGAGAAAAACGACATGAAACAAAACAAAGAAAGAGACAAAAAATTTGACAAAGAACAAAAGTGAGAAAAAAACAAACCGACACACAAAACTATTATTATTATTAATATTATTATTATTATTATCAGTGTATTTAAAAAGGGACAATGTCCAATATTATACATAAATGTTTCCATTTGATACATTGTACCAGAGTTAGCTTTAAGCTAATTTCCATCTGCAGTCCCTCACCAGGTCACAATAAAAACATCAGAACATTACAATGTTACAAAAAAGTACAAAAAAGTAACAACGAATAAAGCAAAAAAACAAAATGACAAAAAAAGACAAAAAACACAAGCAAGACAAAAATGAAACACAAAAGGACAAAAAGGAGAAACAAAATGACAAAAAACCAAAGACAAGCGAAAGAAATCAGACAAAAAATGACAAAAAAAACCAACAAAAATGCGCACAAAATATTACAAAAATGAGACACAAATCGACAAAAGCGGGAAAGAAAATGAAAAAAAATTATATAAACAACATGAAACAAAAAATTTGACAAAAAAGTTACAAAGCAACAAAAAATGGACAAACACCACAAGTGAGACAAAAAAAACAAAACGACGAATAAAGCAAAATAAAAAATGACAAAAAATAAGACACAAACCCCCAGAGAAACAAAAAGGAAACACAAAACCAAGAAACAAATGACAAAATTCAAACAAAAAACAGCAAAAACTGATTAAAATGTTACAAAAATGAGACACAAAATGACAAAAGAACAATCTAGCATTTCACTTTATGATCAGAACAACTTGTCATGGTCTAGAAATGATTTTAAATTTATAGTTTTACTAATTTACAATCTGCAGTTAACGTCTTCTCTGTGATTTTTACACTTTGATTGGACCCTCTGGAGGACCACTTTGGGCCCACGGGCCTCATGTTGGACACCTCTGATCTAGATGAAAAATGACTGATTCAAATAACTGATTATTTTTGTTTTCACGTCAGCTCCATGTGGTATAATTTCAAAAACATCCAGGATTGAGACTCTAGTGGAGGCTTTACCAACACGCTGAGACGTTGTACTGGGATTATTCAGGCTTTAAAACCTTTAAAAATACTGAAAACTGCAGCTGAAGCTCGGATTCAACAGGAAATTGTAAAACGCCTCATTCTGGCAGCTTTTCTCCAGCAGGAGGAGACACAAATATTCAGATATTTTGCAGAATATAGATGTATAGAAGTACAAAAAGCCAATGTCAAACTATCACAACAGTTTTTAAACAATAAACTGAATGAATTTGGCCTGTTTGCAGCGTGATCAGCTGTTCAGTTCATCGCCTGTTTGTGACACTACGGTGATGTCGTCATGAACATCTGTAAATCCTACAGGGACTGAAAACGCAAACAGCTCTACAAACGTGCAGGAAAACAACCACAGCAGCAATGATTTCCTCCCAGAGATTCCTGTTCAATGGAAAACGCTGAAATGCAGCTAAAATAACCATTATTAATCTGCCACTATTCATTTAATAATTAAGTTCTCGATTTATGCAGCTTTTGCCTTTTTAGATCTTATTTTGAACATTACATTTATACATTTTTACTCTTATCTCAGAAGCGTCTCAGTGTTTATTTAATGTCTGCTGCTGCACAAACAGAGTGCACTGCAAAAACTCAAACATTTTTAGTCGAAGTGTCTCATCCCACTTGATTGAAGGTAAATTCACTTAACAAGACACATTTCAGCAACATGGAGGGACTTGATTTAACACAATGCATCTTAAATATCTTGTTAAGTCAAACAATCTTTAAATGATCTTGTTTTGAGTTGAATTTTACAAGAAAACTCAAAATAAGTTTAACCCTCGTGTCGTCCTGTGGGTCAGATTGTTTTAATGTTTGAAAATGTGATAAATAAATATTTTCACAGTGAAACTTCTGATGTCCACATTTTCAACATTTTTGGGAAATTTTTGAACATTTTTTTAGTGAAAAGTTAAAAATGTTTCACAAAAGAAATCAACCGAAATCCAGCAAATTTTGCAGGATTTTGGCTGATTTTAATGTGAATGTTTTTCAAGAAAATATTAGGAAGTTTTACTGATATTTATGTGATCACTTTAAATATTTTTAGGATTTTTTTGGAAGATTTTTAGTCATTTTTTGAAAATATTTACAAAAATTTTTTGCCAAATTTGGGGGATTTTTTAAAAAAAAGTTTTAAGGGAAACTTTTAAGGAATTATTGGAAATTTCTTTCTGAAGGTTTTTGCTAAATTTCAGAAATTTGGAGAATTTTCTTGCTAAATTTTTGGATTTTTTCCAGCCAAGAAAACAATATTTTTTGGTGCTGTAAATGAGGACAACAGGAGGGTTAAAGCATCTCAAATTAGGAGGTTACATGAAAGCAAAAAAATATTTTTGAGTAAAAAACTTCCTTATTTTTTCAGCATATCTGGCTTATTTTAAGACACCTAATCTTGTCAATCCTGGTAAAAAAAAATTGGCTAAATTAGCTAATTTTGAGATCTTAATATTCTAATTATCACATCTTATTTCAAGAAATCTTACCAAGACATTTTTCACTTCTTCTATTGGCAGATTTTTTTCACTTATTTCACGGTAAAAGTTCCTTGAAATAATTTTCTTTTTCTTGTTTTGAGAGGGGCATTTTTTTTCCAGAGAACCGTAATTTGGATTCTCGGTATGTCACGTACATACTGAAGAACTGGCAGTAAAGCCGACTTCGACTTTAACTCACAGAACATCATCTCAGCACATCTCTGTAATCGTGTCATGGTGATATTTCAGTCTGGAGCAGAGCGGGGGACCGACAGACCAACAAAAAGCCACAGCGGCGGCACAAACATAGAGCGTTTCAATCCAGTAAAAGCCTCATTCAGCACCAGAGAGGGATCTGAAAACACTTCTGAATGGGATTATGCTGACAGAAAAGCCAGTGATGCTGCACAAACACACATCCTGCAGACACACTTAGACACTGCAGTCTGTTGAGGCTTACAGGCAAAACAACAACAAAAAAAACCTGCTGCACAATCCTGAGTCAGAGATAGAAAACAGCAGGTGTGTGTGTGTGTGTGTGTGTGTGTGTGTGTGTGTGTGTGTGTGTGTGTGTGTGTGTGTGTGTGTATGTGTGTGTGTGTGTGTGTGTGTGTGTGTGTGTGCCCTCCAACAAATCCAGCTTCCTTTATCTTCTCTGTCTTGTCTCTGAGTGAGCACACCCACCATCCTGGCAGCAGTGGGAGAAAATAACAGCAGACAGCTAAAAAAAACTAAAATAGAGGACTGGAGAGGATTCTTGTGTTTACAGTGAAGGGAAACAGGAGAAGAGGCAGCTGATGGGGCAGTAAATCTGCCCTCAGACCCCATAACGGTCAGTTAGTGCAGCAGTAAAGAGCACGGGGCTCCAAACAAGCAGCAGCACTCGTTCTGAAAAGCCACACAGAAGCAGAGCATTATGTAAGGCAAGCTAAAGTATTAGCATGAGGTAAGTCTAGTTGCCACGGCAGCAGAGCGCACACGCACACACGAGCAAACTGCTGACAAACCCCGAAGGCGGGTTGTTATGCCTTTATTCGTTCTCTTGCACCAGAAGAAGAGATGACACTTTAATAGCGGCTCCTAGTCGTACAGATTGTGTTTCGTCCTGCGGCGTCGGCCCTCATAGTCGCTCACTATTAAACACTAACTCACATTACTGTTCATACAAACGCGTGATTATTTATTTAGCCGCTCCTGAGTGCAGATGGCAAACACCCTCAGAACATCACACATCCGTCGGTCCGGCCAGAAGGAAAAACGTGCAGTCGGAACAGCAACCGACTTTAAACGTGGATTTAAAAATGCGGCATGTTCTGAGTTTACTGTGTTTGATCAAGACAAAAGAGGGCCCTGAAGTCACCACATTTTTAAGAAAGAATCGTTCCAACTGCTTACAATGTCTGTAAATTAGTACTTTTTTAAAAACACATTTTATTCTCTTCAAATCCAGACTCAAAACTCGTCTGTTCAAGACTATTTATTCGCTCTGACTGCCTCTTTCTTCGTGTACGGTTTTATAAAACCTTTTTGGATACTTTTTTATCTGTTTTTCCTGTAAAGTGACCTTGGGTGTTTAGAAAGGTGCTCATAAATAAAACGTATTATTCTTTGCTTTCTGTTTCGTCCACTTTACTGCTCAGCTTCACTGCTTTTTTATTCTCAATAAATCTTTTTATTTTTCTGATTTATTTCCGTTTCCAAAGCGGACACATTTCATGCCGTACTGGTCGATATGCAGCGGCAGAAAAAGAGTTTTTGGACACCCCCTACATTATTAGGTATATAGCATTTCTGAATAATGCTGCTAACAGACAGACAAACGTATGCGGACTGTCACATAACTCATCATTTTTGTTTCAAATTTGTCATTTTTTGTTTTATTTTTGGCATTTTTGTTTCATATTTGGCATTTTTTGTTTTATTTTCGGCATTTTTTTGTCTAATATTTGACATTTTTGTTTCATATTTGTCATTTTTGTTTCATATTTGTCATTTTTGGTTTCATATTTGGCTTTTTTGGTTTCATATTTGGCTTTTTTTGTCTCATATTTGGCTTTTTTGTTTCATATTTGGCTTTTTTTGTTTCAAATTTGTCATTTTTTGTTTTATTTTTGGCATTTTTGTTTCATATTTGGCATTTTTTGTTTTATTTTCGGCATTTTTTTGTCTAATATTTGACATTTTTGTTTCATATTTGTCATTTTTGTTTCATATTTGTCATTTTTGGTTTCATATTTGGCTTTTTTTGTCTCATATTTGGCTTTTTTGTTTCATATTTGGCTTTTTTTGTTTCAAATTTGTCATTTTTTGTTTTATTTTGGCATTTTTGTTTCATATTTGGCATTTTTTGTTTTATTTTCGGCATTTTTTTGTCTAATATTTGACATTTTTGTTTCATATTTGTCATTTTTGTTTCATATTTGTCATTTTTGGTTTCATATTTGGCTTTTTTTGTCTCATATTTGGCTTTTTTGTTTCATATTTGGCTTTTTTTGTTTCAAATTTGTCATTTTTTGTTTTATTTTTGGCATTTTTGTTTCATATTTGGCATTTTTTGTTTTATTTTCGGCATTTTTTTGTCTAATATTTGACATTTTTGTCTCATATTTGTCATTTTTGTTTCATATTTGTCATTTTTGGTTTCATATTTGGCTTTTTGTCTCATATTTGGCTTTTTTGTTTCATATTTGGCTTTTTTTGTTTCATATTTGTCATTTTTGTTTTATTTTTGTCATTTTTGTCTCATATTTGGCATTTTTTTGTTTTATTTTCGGCATTTTTTGTCTAATATTTGACATTTTTGTTTCATATTTGTCATTTTTGGTTTCATATTTGTCATTTTTGGTTTCATATTATGCTTTTTTGTCTCATATTTGGCTTTTTTGTTTCATATTTGTCATTTTTGTTTCAAATTTGTCATTTTTTGTTTTATTTTTGGCATTTTTGTTTCATATTTGGCATTTTTTGTTTTATTTTCGGCATTTTTTTGTCTAATATTTGACATTTTTGTTTCATATTTGTCATTTTGTTTCATATTTGGCTTTTTTGTTTCATATTTGGCTTTTTTGTTTCATATTTGGCTTTTTTGTTTCATATTTGGCTTTTTTTGTTTCAAATTTGTCATTTTTTGTTTTATTTTTGGCATTTTTGTTTCATATTTGGCATTTTTTGTTTTATTTTCGGCATTTTTTTGTCTAATATTTGACATTTTTGTTTCATATTTGTCATTTTTGTTTCATATTTGGCTTTTTTTGTCTCATATTTGGCTTTTTTGTTTCATATTTGGCTTTTTTGTTTCAAATTTGTCATTTTTTGTTTTATTTTGGCATTTTTGTTTCATATTTGGCATTTTTTGTTTTATTTTCGGCATTTTTTTGTCTAATATTTGACATTTTTGTTTCATATTTGACATTTTTGTTTCATATTTGTCATTTTTGTTTCATATTTGGCTTTTTGTTTCATATTTGACTTTTTTTGTTTCATATTTGGCATTTTTTCTCATATTTGGCATTTTTTCTCATATTTGGCATTTTTTGTCTAATATTTGGCATTTTTCTCATATTTGGCATTTTTTCCTTATATTTGGCTTTTTTTGTTTCATATTTGGCTTTTTTGTTTCATATTTGGCATTTTTTTCTCATATTTGGCATTTTTTCCTCATATTTGGCATTTTTTCCTCATATTTGGCATTTTTTCCTCATATTTGTCATTTTTGTCTAATATTTGGCATTTCTGTGTCTTTTTTGTTATTTTTTGTCAAATTTTTTTACATTTTTGGCGTTTCATTTTGTTGTCTTATTGTCTTTGCTGCTTTGTGTGTCTTTTTCGTCAATTTATGTCTAATTTCGAGTCTCACTTTTTTCATTTTGTGTCTTGTTGCTTTGTGTTTCGTTTTTGTTGTTTTCTGTCTCTTTTTTGTAATTTTTTGTCCATTTTTTGTCATTTTTACCTTGTTTCTGTTGTTTTCTGTCTCTTTTTTGTCATTTTTGTCTAATCTCTGGTCTCTTGTCGTTTTGTGTGTCTTTTTTTGCCATTTTGTGTCTCAGTTTTGCCGTTTTCTGTCTAGTTTTGGTCATTTTCAGTCTAGTTTTGGTCATTTTCTGTCTCGGTTTTGTCATTTTCTGTCTCGGTTTTGTCATTTTCTGTCTCGGTTGGGTCATTTTCTGTCTCGGTTTGGTCATTTTCTGTCTCGGTTTGGTCATTTTCTGTCTCGGTTTTGTCAATTTGTGCCTCGGTGTTTAATAAAAACTGACTGGATATCACTAAAATGTCAACTAATCATCCAAATATAATAACAACCACCTTCTAACTAGCTAAACAATAATAAAATAAATATATACATGGTGATTTTAGGCCTTAAAACAGTAAAAATGATTCACATGGCTGTCAGCGTTCAGCAGTCCACACACGTGTCGGCCATCCACTGGAAAAAAGTGCTGAAAATGATGAACATGTGAACACACAGAGGGAGCATATGTCTGAGAGGACACACGTGTTTGAACTACAGAGCAGATATGTGGCCGCTACTCGTCCTGTGACCCCGGCCATTTAGATTATTATACAGATGGGCGGACACGGAGCCAAAACACGCAAACAGCACAGCAGGGTGTTTGTCCACTGGGGAATAAAAAGGGATGTTCCAGTCCTGAGCTGTCTGAGAGCAGGCTGCTCAGCCCGTCTCCCAGAAATAAAAAACGGATGAATAGCAGGACATGTTCTCCAGTCCACAGCAGACGGCACAGGGGTGAAGACGTCAGCTTCATTTCCATAACATCTGTAGCTTCTGGTATTCAAACGTGCTGTGCAGGCTTTGATGCAGAAAAACACAGAGAAACGTCACAAGCTCTGCTGCGTTTCAGTCTGATTATATCCACAAAAATGTGCAGATGAAGAGGAATTTAATTCATCTCTGCCTCTACATCAGTGGTGTTAAATTCATCTTAGTTCAGGTTCCACATTCACAACAATCTGACCTCCAGTGAGAAGTAAAATCACAGCTTAATAACCTAGAAATAAACACAACTCCACACGTTTCCTTTGCTTCAGTGCAAAAAAGTACGTTCTGAAAATGTTCACATTTAAGGAATTATCTTTTTACAAAACATCGTGAACAACCGGAAGGTTCTTATGAAAAATAAACTCAGTTTCAGCCTCATTTCCACATTACAGCGTCCAGATCACAGAGTGTCTACAAAGGAACACAACATTCAGTCACAGCTATGTGGAACTGAAGGATGTGGTGTTTTACTTTATGATCAAAACGACAAAAATCAGACAAAAAAAAGGACAAAAAACAACAAAATCAAGACAAAATATTACAAAACTGAGATGCAAAATGACAAAAATTAGACAGAAAATGACAAAAAATGAGATAAACGACACGAAACAAAACAAAAAAGTTACAAAGCGACAAAAAATGGACAGACAAACGACACAAATGAGACAAAATATGACAAAAGCGAGAAACAAAACAACAAAACGAGACAAAAAGGAAATATAAAACGAGAAAAATGAAAAACAAAACGACAAAAGTCAGACCAAAAAAAGACGAAATATAACAAAATTGAGACGCAAAATGACAAAAACGATACAGAAAATGACAAAAAATGAGAAACGACATGAAGCAAAACAAAAACTACACAAAAAGTTACAAAACGACAAAAAAAAAGGGCAGACAAACGACACAAACGAGACCAAAAATGACAAAAGTGAGAAACAAAGCAACAAAAATGAGACAAAAAACACAAACAAGACAAAAAGGAGACACGGAACGACAAAAATGAGAAATAAAATGACAAAAACATGAGACAAACAACAAAAGCCAGACAAAAAAAGGACAAAAAACAAGATAAAATGTTACAAAAATGAGACACAAAGCAACAAAAGAACAACCCAGTATTTTACTTCATGATCTAAACAACTTGTCATGGTCTAGAAATGATTTTAAATTTATAGTTTTACTGATTTACAATCTGCAGTTAATGTCTTCTCTGTAATTTTTACACTTTGAGGGCCGGATTGGACCCTCTGGAGGACCGGTTTTGGTCCCCGGTCCGTATGTTTGACACTCCTGATCCAGAGCCACATCGCTAGTGTGGTAAAGTCATCTAAAAGCTACTTGGAAATGAAAACACGGTGTCTGAGCTTCAGTTTTCTGTATTCAAAGTGAGCGATTAGTGTCTGGAGCTGCAGCTGTGCTTTCTGCTGTCTGTGACAAAGACAGAGTGATGCTCCAACTCATCTGACGGACACAGAAGCAGGAACCTTGCCACGGGGAGACGACGGCCCGGCACAAACACACAGGAAACCGCCACGGGAAAGCTTTCCTTCAGCTTCTCCCTGCAGAAGCGATTTATTCCCGTCTCACATCCATCCATTTATTTCCCGCTAACACGAGCCAGAGGTGGAGACGAAGCGGAAACACGGCGACGATCAACTCCCCCGACAACACAATCCTCACCTTTCAGCTAATCAGTGTTGCTCTGGAAATGCCGATCCCCAGACGTGAGATTAAACAGTTTGTCAGAAAGCAATCAACGGCTGTCGACTGGTGACGAATGAACCAATCGATCCCCGGCACTAATCAATCAGCTGGTGCTTTCAGCTTCTTGGCTGTGACGATTTGATGCTCTTCTCTGCTGTACTTTGTGATAAGGTGGATTTACAGGCGTTGTTTTGAATAGTCAAAGATGGAAGGAAGGAAGAAAACCATCCGTCCTCTGTATTTGCAATGTAAATCAGAAAAAAATAACAATTAGAGGACACTTTGGCGTCGCTGTTTTCAAGCAAAAAGATCAAATGTTTAACCCTCGTGTCATCTTGTGGGTCAAACTGACCCGTTTTAAAGTTTGAAAATGTGGAAAAAATATATATTTTCACAGTGAAACTTCTGATGTCCACATTTTCAACATTTTGGGGAAATGTTTGAACAGTTTTTGGTGAAAAAAAAAAGAAATATTAAAAATGTTTCTAAAGAACATCCATAAAAAAATCCAGCAAAAATCCAGTGGAACTTTTTTGTGAATGTCCTTAAGGAAAATATTAGAAGTTTTATTGATATATATGTCATCACTTTAGATATGTTTAGGATTTTTTTGAAGATTTTTACTCATTTTTTGAAAACATTTACAAGAATTTTCTTGCCAAATTTGGGGATTTTTTTTTTTTAAAGAAAACATTTAAGGTGTTTCTGTTTTGTTACTTTGATCATACAGTGAAATACTGTATCATTCAGTTACAGACACACCCCCTGTCAAAAGTTTTGAGACACTTTCTCATTCAAATAAATGAGAACCTGACTCAAAACTTTTGACAGGGGGTGTACGTTCACAAAATTTTGCAGGATTTTGGTTGATTTTTTTGTGAATGTTCTCAAAGAAAATATCAGAAGTTTTACTTATATGTAATCACTTTAGATATTTTAGGATTTTTTTGGGAAGATTTTGACTAATTTTTTGAAAATATTTATATTTATATATTTAGAATTTTCTTGCCAAATTAGTTTTTTTTTTAAATAAAATTTTCAGGGGTAACATTTGAGAAATTATCGGAATTTTCTTCCTCAAGTTTTTGCAAATTTTCAGAAATTTGGGGAATTTTTTTTGCTGAATTTTTGGATTTTTTTTCAGACAAGGAAACAATATTTTTTGGTGCCCGTAAATGAAGACAAGAGGAAAGTTAAACAATTAATCAAGCAAACACATAAACAATCAAACCAAGAATTAATAAATAAAATAAAAGCCAAAGCAGCAACTTGGCACACACGGCAGCGGCGGTCCTCTGTCTTCCAAATGAGCGCTTAAAGCAGTGAATGTGACCGATTACACCACATTAGTCATCCGTTAGCGGGCTCCAGCACAGCATGAGGCCACGCACAGTCTGAAGCAGCACAACAGATTACTGCCGGCTCATTTAACCGCTGTGTGTTTGAGTGTCGGGCAGGAAATAATGGGATTGGCTGAACCCAGATGAAGAGATTTAGTGGGGGCGATGTTCAACAGACAGGCTTTAAAGTCGTGTAAATTAACTGTCTCCTACCATGAAGCCATCACCCGAGAAATGATCATTCTGAATGATAATTTAAACAGAAGTAAGACTACAGCAGCTCTGTGAGGCTCTTCTTTCACCCTCGTGTCGTCCTCATTTACGGCCACCAAAAAAAAATCCAAAAACTCAGCAAAAAAAATTCCTGAAATTTTTGAAAATTCGAAAAATGTTCAGGAAGATAGTTTCAATAATTCCATAAAAGTTTCATGAAATAAATATATTTTAAAAATCCCCAAATTTGGCAAGAAAATTCTTCTAAATATTTTCAAAAAAATGAGTAAAAACCCTCCAAAAAATACTAAAAATATCTAAAGTGATTACAAATATATCAGCAAAATTTCTAATGTTTTTTTAAGAACATTCACAAAAAAAATCAACCAAAATCCAGCGAAATTCGCTGGATTTTGGTTGATTTTTTTTGTGAATGTTCTTAATGAAACATTTGTAACATTTCTTTTTTTCCCACCAAAAATGTTCAAAAAATTCCCCAAAAATGTTGAAAATGTGGACATCAGAAGTTTCTTAGATTCGTTGCCGTGGGTTGTCTAGCGCGGCTAGGCTAACAGCAGCCCCTTTCCGTGTACGAATCAAACAGAAAACATCCATAAAGCTGCAGTTTGTTCTGTGTGAATAAGGAATGAAGCGCTGGGTTTTAACAGTGCTGTGCATCATTAGGAGTACCTGGTGGGCTATTAAACACCGTGCTGCTTAATTTTCACATTACCTTCAGATGATTTTAGAAAAACGGGGCTCCAGCTCAGCCGATGTCTTTGCTTTATATCTGCACCGCTGTAGCTAACGGGCTCGTTAAACATCTTCTACATCCTTAGCTGGCCTCAATGAAGCCGATTTTCCTAATTAAGCAGAGGAACTCCCCATATTACAGCCAGAAATGAAATCAAACTATTAAGTCATTAATGCAAGACCGGTTCGGTTTGGAGTCTGAAAATCTTCAGGATGTGTTCGTTAAACCGCCGCCATTTCTACAGCGTATTCCAGTCACGTACAGAGACAGGAGAGCCGTTCACCTGTGGTAGCAAACAGGACGGTTTAGGGTGAAATGAGACATTCGGTTGAAGTGAACGGGGCTGGAGAGCTTCCTGTCTGCAGGGCATCAGCCGTGACTCTGTGGGGAGGAGGAAGCAGCAGATAGGAACACCTCAACGACGGAGAACCACCCAGAGAACGAGCGGAAAGCAGAACAGCCACACGACAGACGGAAAACAAACGGCAGACGGGCCGGAATACAAACGCAAACAGACGAGGTGATATTTCAAACTGCAGCAGCGCTCAAGCAAAGAGAAATGAAACCTTTTTCCAGCATTTTTCAGGGGGACACGCTCTGTAATCATTGAGGTTTGCCAAGCTGTTAGAAAAGAATAAATCCAATCAGACTGCAAATTTAAAGAGTCAAAACTAGTTACTGAAAGCACACATCACAAAGACGAAGACATTTATGTTCAGTCAGGAACATGGTTTGTTCATTTGAATCATTACTTTCGTTGGGGTTTTGCATCCACTCACCACGCTGCTGTCAGACTACATTCATTTTATTTACTGATTAAAATGCACGTTACATTCTTGATTTACTGCTTTGTTTACAAAATGTCACCGAGCTCCAAGAGCCCAACGAATTTTGTGTCGTTCTGCAAATCTTCAGTGATTCTGGACCATTTTAGAGTAGTTTTTTTGTGAATTCTGACTCATTTTGGACAGTTCTTGAGTCGTTTTATTTCGACTTGGATCTTTTCTCATCATTTTGCATCTTTGCGATGATTTTCGTGTTGTTTAGGACAAATTTCATGCCATTCTGGAATCATTTTCTCTAATTATGGACAATTTTTGAGTAGTTTTTTGTGAATTCCGACACATTTTGGACAATTTATGAGTATTTTTTGTGAATTCTGACTCATTTTGGACAATTTTTGAGTAGTTTTTTGTGAATTCTGACACATTTTGGACAATTTATGAGTATTTTTTGTGAATTCTGACTCATTTTGGACAATTTTTGAGTAATTTTATTTCAACTTGGATCTTTTCTCGTCATTTTGCATCTTTGGGATGATTTTCGTGTTTAGGACAAATTTCATGCCATTCTGGACTCATTTTCTGCAATTTTTGAGTAGTTCTTTGTGAATTCTGACTTATTTTTGACAGTTTGTGTAGTTTTTTGTGAATTCTGACTCATTTTGGACAATTTTTGAGTAATTTTTTGTGAATTCTGACTCATTTTGGACAATTTTTGAGTAATTTTATTTCAACTTGGATCTTTTCTCGTCATTTTGCATCTTTGGGATGATTTTTGTTTAACTTTAGCCAAGTTTCATGTAATTTGACCAATTTCTATTAAAAAAAAAAACCCAAAACATCTGAGTTCTGGTGAAAACTGACACCAGATCAGTTTTAAATCCATCCAGGTGTCACAGTTTGAAAACAATCGGAATTTGGCGAATTCTGGACAATTCTCAAGTCATTTTGGACAAAATTTCATGCCTTTTTGAACTTTTTTTGTCATAATTCGGGGGCAAAACTGAGTTATTTTGGAAGTTCTTTGTCGTTTTTGGACAAATTTGAATAATTGTGGGACAATTCAGTGTAATTTTGAACTTCTTTTGTCATTTTGAACATTTTTGGAGCCATTTTTGAGGAATATCGAAAAACCTGGGATGATTTTTGTGTCATTTTGGACGAGTTTCATGTAGTTTGCTTCACGTAACACAAACACGCATGCCAGAGTGAAGTAAGGAAGCAAACAACATGCCTCATGGCTGAAAGTTCAGACTCTAACAGGCGACTCTCTGCACGCCCACACAGTCCAGGGTCCAAAAGATGACGTCAGACCAGGATGCAGTCTGCCTGAAGTATCGCTCCTTAAACAGTTCTCTTCCTTTTGACTCTGACAGTGTGCTGAAGCTTTTCCTTCAAATCTCTGCTGATTTCACAATCATGTAAATCATCTCATCTTGACTACTTCTGGAATGCAAATCTGTGCACTTGACAATCTTTTCAAGCACAGATACACCAGAAAGCAGTGAGATGCTGATAAAGACAACATGGGATCAACGTAAAGCATCTGTAACTGATTACTGAGTGTTTACTGTTTACCTCCACCTACAGCGTTTTGTCGTTAAGTGGGGCTGTGAATGCTCTGGAAGAAAATATCAGAAGCTTTACTGATGCATATGTACCCACTTTAGACATTTTTAGGATTGTTTTGGAAGATTTTTATTCATTTTTTGAAATATTTTCTTGCCAAGTTTGGGGGATTTTTAAAAAATAAAACGTTTAACGGAACCTTTTAAGGAATTATTGGAATTTTCTTCCTGAAGGTTTCGCAAATTTTCAGAAATTTGGGGATTTTTTTTTTTTTTTGCTGAATTTTTTGGGATTTTTTTAGACAAGAAAACAATAATTTTGGAGCTGTAAATAATGACAACAGGAGGGTTAAAGCTACTTGTGCATTCATAAATGTTAAAACTGAAATAGAACAGTATTTAAGCCGTGTTTAAGTTATTTAACCTCTAATCTGAGGCCTCAAACGTTCAGAAAAAAACAAAAATGCAAAGATTCACTGACGCTGACTCACTGTCTTTACTGTGTGGAGACTGACAGGTTTACTTTCACTTTCAGTCGGTTCTCGGAAGATCTGTTCTGAACCGTTAAGAACCCTGGAATCCTGATAACCAACACTTTCTGCACAGCGTTTTGCAGTGTGTGTGCTGCAGTGTGTGTGCTGCAGTGTGTGTGCTGCAGTGTGTGTGCTGCAGTGTGTGTGCTGCAGTGTGTGAGGCGGTGCTGTGAGTGGGATGTCCATGCAGAGTGTCAGAGCGCTGCAGTGCAACGACCGACGGCAGGAAAAGCCCCCAGAGGCTCATTAAGGAGCCACAGATGGAGGGATGAAGGTGGAGGGCATGTCTGGCTGAGTCACAGACCGACTGAGACATCCTGCTCTCATCCTCTCCTCGTTTATTTCTCTTTACACTCCAGGCGGATTCAAACGGTGAGCGGAGGAGATGTTCCCAGGGGAGAGACGGCTCTTAACTACTGTACGCAGCTGAAGATAAATCTCCGAAGCAAGAGAAGCATGTGGTTACATCAGTTTACATCAGGGGTGTCCAACATGAGGTCCGTGGACCCAAAGTGGTCCTCCAGAGGGTCCAATCCGGCCCTCAAAGTGGAAAAATTCCAGAGAAGACATTAACTGTAGATTGTAAATTAGTAAAACTATAAATGTAAAATAATTTCTAGACCATGACAAGTTGTTTGGATCAGAAAATAAAATACTAGATTGCTCTTTTGTTGCTTTGTGTCTCATTTTTTGTACGATTTTGTCTGTTTTTGTTGTTTTCCGTCCATTTATCTCTGAGTGTTTTGCTTTGTTCGTTGTCTTGTGTATCGTTACTTGTGTTGTTTGTCTATTTTTTGGTGCTTCTTAACTTTTTTGTCTCTTTCTTGTGTTGTTTCATGTTGTTTGTCTCATTTTTTGTCATCTTGTTTCTCATTTTTGTCATTTTGTGTATAGTTTTTGTAATGTTTTTGTTTTTGTTGTCTTTTTTTGTCTGACTTTTGTCATTTTGTTTCTCGTTTTATGCTTCTTTTTTGTCTTGCTTGTGTTTTTTGTCTCATATTTGTCATTCTGTGTTTTGCTTTATTCATTGGTTTGTCTACCATTTTTGTCATTTTGTTTCTCATGTTTGTCATCTTGTGCTTCTTTTTTGTCTCACTTGTGTTTGTCTATTTTTTGTCACTGTAACTTTTTTGTCGCATTTTTTGCCTCTTCTGTTGTTCCATGTCATTTGTCTCATTTTTTTGTCATTTTGTTTCTCATCTTTGTCATTTAGTGTATAGTTTTTGTAATATTTTTTTGCTTTTGTTGTCTTTTTTGTCTGACTTGTCATTTTGTTTCTTGTTTTAGTCGTTTTATGCTTCTTTTTTGTCTCGCTTGTGTTGTTTGTCTATTTTTTGTTGCTTCTTAACTTTTTTGTCTCTGTTTTGTTTCATGTCTTTTGTCTCATTTTTTTGTCATTTTGTTTCTCATCTTTGTCATTTTGTGTATAATTTTTGTAATATTTTTTGCTTTTGTTGTCTTTTTTGTCTGACTTTTGTCATTTTGTTTCTTGTTTTAGTCGTTTTATGCTTCTTTTTTGTCTCGCTTGTGTTGTTTGTCTATTTTTTTGTTGCTTCTTAACTTCTTTGTCTCTTTGTTTTGTTTCATGTCTTTTGTCTCATTTTTTTGTCATTTTGTTTCTCATCTTTGTCATTTTGTGTATAATTTTTGTAATTTTTTTGCTTTTGTTGTCTTTTTTGTCTGACTTTTGTCATTTTGTTTCTCATTTTTGCCGTTTTGTGCTTCTTTTTTGTCTTGTTTGTATTTCTTGACTTATTTTTGTCATTTTGTGTTTTGCTTTATTCATTGTTTTGTGCATCATTTTTGTCATTTTGTGATTCTTTTTTGTCTCACTTGTGTTGTCTATTTTTTGTCACTTTGTAACTTTTTTGTCGCTTTTTTTTGTCTTTCTTGTTTTGTTTGCATCGTTCAGCTCATTTTCTGTCATTTTGTGTCTCATTTTTGTAAAATTTTGTCTCGTGTTTGTTGATTTTTAAAGTAAAATACTACATCATTCAGTTCCAGACAGCTGTGACTAAATGTTGTGTTCCTTTGTCGACACTCTGATCTGGAAGTTGTGATGTGGAAATGATAAACTGAGGCTGGGGGTAAAAGGAGAAACTCTCATGCTGGCTGAATTACCTTGGATTTTTACAAAAGCTGCTTTTCTTCTCGTTGTTTCGTCTCTAAAGCGGTCCTCTGCTTCACTGAGAGAAGGATAAGAGCCCATAGCAGTCCTTCATAACACAAACTATGCGTTTTAAAGCATGAAAATGAAGCTATCTGAGCAGAACAGCACACATTTGTTTGGTGCACAGTGTTAAACGCAGAGTGCAGCTGCCGGTCTTTTCCATAATCTGGTCTTATGTGTAGTGGTAATTACGCTCACGTCTCTAAATGAATGCTGCTGATGAGGTTTGATGATGATGAGCTAGAGTTCACTTTATTTCGCGTGCGGCTGATTAAGAGCATTTCCTCTGCGGCGTCTTGCTAAATAAGCTTCTGCAGAACAACACAGAGGGCTTCAATGTGCAGAAAAAAATCTGTTCGATTTGAGGTGATGAAGTTCACCACAGCGCTCTGTAACAGCACTGGTGAGAAAGTAGGAACGCAAAAGTCAATAAACCTCATCACTGCAGTGAGAGTAGTGGGTGGATATCGAGCTATAACTCAGTGAAACGTTGGCATTTCATTTACTATAGCTGCAGCGGCATCAGCTGATGATTTCACAACAACAACTACACAAATGTTTTATCCTCTTGTCGTCCTGCAGGTCAAAACTGAACCGTTTTAAAGTTTGAAAATGTGGGAAAAAAATATATTTTCACAGTCAAACTTCTGATGTCCACATTTTCAACATTTTGGGGGAATTTTTTTAACATTTTTGGTGGAAAAAAAGAAAAGTTAAAAATGTTTCTTTAAGAACATTCACATAAAAATAAACCAAAATCCAGCGAAATTTGCTGGATTTTTCTGTGAATGTTCTTAAAGAAAAAAGTTTGACTGATATATGTGGAATCACTTTAGATATTTTTAAGGTTTTTGTGAATGCTCTGAACCCTCCTGTTGTCCTCATTTACAGGCACTAAAAAGTAGTTTCCTTGTCTGAAAAAAAAAAAAAAAATCAAAAAAATTCAGCAAAAAAATTCCCAAAAATTCTGAAAATTTGCAAAACCTTCAGGAAGAAAATTCCAATAATTCCTTAAAAGTTTCCTTTAAAAGTTTTATTTTAAAAAAAAAATCCCCCAAATTTGGCAAGAAAATTCTTGTAAATATTTTCAAAAAATGAGTAAAATCTTCTAAAAAAATTCTAATAATATCTAAAGTGATTTCATATATATCAGTAGAATTTTTTTTTTAAAAATCAACCAAAATCCAGAGAAAGTTTTTAGTTGGATTTTCTTGTGAATGTTCTTAAGAAAAAATTTTAACATTTGTTTTTCCACAAAAAAAATGTTCAAACATTTGCCAAAAATGTTGAAAATGTGGACATCAGAAGTTTCACGGTGAATTTTTATTTTTTTTTCCACATTTTCAAACTTTAAAACAGGTCAATTTTGACGACACGAGGGTTAAAGAAAATATTACAAATGTAATCACTTTAGACATTTTTAGGACTGTTTTGGAAGATTTTTATTCATTTTTTGAAGTATTTTCTTGCCAAATTTGGGGGATTTTTTTAAAAATAAAACTTTTAATGGAACCTTTTAAAGAATTATTGGAATTTTCTTCCTGAAGGTTTTGCAAATTTTCATAAATTTGGGGATTTTTGGATTTCTTTCAGACAAGGAAACAATATTTTTTTGGCGCCCATACATGAAGACAACAGGAGGGTTAAAACCGAGAACAGGATGTTCTAAAAGGTTTATGGGCGTGTGAGAACGGCTCAGAACAATCCGTACAGTCGCTTTACATGTCCACGTACAGTTTGGGACTCAATGGAAAAAAAAAAAAGAAAAAGTTGTAATCCCCCTCTTGTCTCTCCTCTCCTCTTGTAATCTGAGATTTTAATCTCCACTTTCCAGAGCAAAGATTACCCAGCAGGCCTTGCTGCCGTTCAAACGGTGGCCTAAAACACGGAGCAGGAGGTGAGGATGCAGATGTGCGAGGCTCTAATCTCGAGGAAAAAGGCAGAAATAGTGAGGAGGATTTAAAGGACGTGGAAGCTGAAGCGATGGAGATGGAGAGTGCCAGGAGGAGTAAGGATCATCAGAATCAGATTAGAGCTTCAATAGAGAGCGGTCACGAGCTAAGGTCAGGGTTTTTGCTGTGGCCTTTAAGGGAACGTTTGCCTGAATGTACAGAAACAGAGCTGGCCTGTGCTCTCTGAGTCACTAATATCTGCTCGAACAGACTATTCTGCACATCGGCTACTTATAAATGAATGAGACTTCAGCCAAAACTGACGATTCCTGATGTTTTCTAAAGACTTATTCTCATTTAAGCCCTGCTATGATCACACAAATATGTAAATGTACACACATAAACCACACAATGCCACTAAAAACATCCAACAACTGCATTTAAACATGTACAAACACTAAATAAAGATGAAACAGCAGCTAAACACCCAGCTATGAATTCCTTACTGTGGTACTTTAAATACCCCTTTTGACTTCCACCTCTGTACTGCCTTACTTGCAGCATACATGTGCTCTGATCTATTATGTTGTACATCATACTTTCACCCTTCTTTCCTCACATCATAGTCCTCTCTGCTATGACTGAACATGTCGAGAAACCCCATGACAGGAAAGACCGAGATTCTTCACTGACATCAAGGTTTGCTTTCTTCTGAGTGCCTGAAGGCGTCACGGCAGCCGACGCCCATTTCTGACGAACCGCGAGTAAGCGAACCGGAGGTGACAGCAGGAGAAGGGCTCTCTGTGCTTTAACTCACATTACCGCTTTGTTTTAGGGCAAAAAAAAGTACACTCTGAAAGTATTCACATTCAATTAATTATCTTTTGACAAAACATTATGAAAAAAAATGAAATTTTTTAAGAAAAATAAGTTCAATTTCAACAACATTCAGCCTCAGTTTATCGTTTACACATTAAAACTTCCAGATCACAGAGTGTCTACAAAGAAACACAACATTTAGTCACCTGGACCTGAATTATATAGGATTTTACTTTAAAAAACAACAAATACAAGACAAAATATTGCAAAAATGAGACACACAATGACAAAAAAAATGAGACAAACGACACGAAACGAAACAAAAAAGTTACAAAGCGACAAAAATGGACAGACAAACGACAATAATGAGACAAAACATGACAGAAATGACACAAACGAGACCAAAAATGACAAAAGCGCGAAGCAAAGCAACAAAAACGAGACAAAAATACACAAGTGAGACAAAAAGAAAATACAAAACAACAATAATGAAAACAAAACGACAAAAGTCGGACGAGAAACAACAAAAACAAGACAAAATATAACAAAATTGAGACGCAAAATGACAAAAATGAGACGCAAAATGAAAAAAAACTGAGATAAACGACACGAAGCAAAACAAAACCAGACAAAAAAGTTACGAAGCGACAAAAAATGGGCAGAGAAACGACAGAAGTCAAAAAAAAGACACAGAATGACGAAAATGAGAAATAAAACGACAAAAACATGAGACAAACAACAAAAAGCAGACAAAAACTGAAAAAAAACCAAGATAAAATATTACAAAAATAAGACACAAAATGACTAAAAGAACAATCTAGTATTTTACTTTATGATCAAAACAACTTGTCATGGTCTAGAAATTATTTTAAATTTATAGTTTTACTAATTTACAATCTGCAGTTAATGTCTTCTCTGTAATTTTTACACTTTGATTGGACCCTCTGGAGGACCACTTTTGGCCCGTGGGCCTCATGTTGGACACCCCTGGCTTCGTCTGTGCTACTGTTGTGTTTCATCCCACCGAGATGGATTTCTAATATTCAGTAGTTATATTACTTAAAGGCAGATTATAGGAGCAGCACAACATAATACCGTCTCCAAAATGACCATAAAGTTGCGTCAAGCTTCTTATAACTGGGTTTACCTATTAAAATGTCAGTAAATGTATAACATCAGTCCAGAAATACGAGGTTCTAATAATATTTCAACCAAAAGCGTGCAATTAGAGAGAAGCAATGCAGCCACTCCACTCATTCCAGTGGGCGACGCACACGTCTGATTATTTTTTCATGCCCCTCCAGAGTTCAGTCTGACCACTATGTGTTAAGAACAGCTTCAACTATGCTCTTTAAGCGGAAAAAAACAAGTGAACAAGAGGGGGGGAAAGGGTATTTGCTTCCCAGTGAGACTGCAGCATCACAGCTTACTGGGATGACGAAGCTCATCATCATCATGTAAAACGAACGCTAGAATAAAAATCACTCTAAAGCCCGATTCACACGGGATTAGTTTTGCCTGAGGACCAGTGGTGATCCGGAAAAATTGTGAAGGA
The DNA here is from genome assembly GCF_021347895.1 of Acanthochromis polyacanthus. NCBI lineage: Eukaryota > Metazoa > Chordata > Actinopteri > Pomacentridae > Acanthochromis > Acanthochromis polyacanthus. The sequence continues at coordinate 39,925,027 of NC_067113.1, read as the reverse complement.
TATCTGGGATTTTAATCCTGTGTGAATGCTCCATGTCTGTAATTTGTAAAGCAGTAATTCCCCTGCAGATTACCTACCATATTTCACCAAACACCGACGTCCTGTGATAATGCTGGTGCCGTGCAAATCTGCATCTCGGTGATTGGGAGGTATTATAGTTGTTTTTTTAGGCTGCCGCGGAAATTATCGACAGCATTTTAGGAGCAAATGCAGGTGCAGGCCGATACACAACAGGCCTGCACAGAAACGACAAAATCAGAGCAACAAGAAGAGGGAGATTCGGGAGGATACCGAGATGGATGACGTGCATTTTTCTAGGCCTGTCTTTCAACAGGCTGCACACAAACCAGAGGTGGGTCGTAATACGTTACGTTTACTTTTCGAAAAAATATATACGTCTGAGAGTAGGTTTACTCTGCCATACTTTTACTTTAACTTGAGTAGACTTGTCGAGAAGAAACGCTACTCTCACTGACCTCTAAATTAACAATCGGATGCCACCACAACGACCGAATATTCGACTATTCGGGTCCAGCCCTAGTTGTACTGTTGCAGGCATGCCGGATTCGTACGGAATTAAGATCACAGACATCCTCCGCAACTATTCCAAATCACCATTGGTCTCGAGGTAAAACTAACCCTGCAATAATCCCAAGTTGTTTAAATCAATCCACTAGACTTTAAGAAAGTTCCTTGAAGACGTTTCGTGAAACGTCTTCAAGGAACTTTCTTAAAGTCCAGTGGATTGATTTAAAGAACTTTCGATAACCATGACCTGGATGAATGACACAGACATAATCCTGCAATAAAATTAGTAGAAAGCCAATTATATAAATAAAAACCTGCACTTTAATTTAACCAAGTGGTTGGCTTCACTTGAACGCACCTTCACAGCAAACAACTTCCCAGATGTTGAGGCTGCTGCTAAGAGTAGAAGAGAGGCGATGTCTGAAGCAGAATGTGAAGAATTAGCTGCTCAAAACGTCATCTGAAAGCAAGTGGCAGCAACCAATCAGCGCAAACAGAGCTTAAGACTTGTTGAACCACCTGAAAAAACACGAAAAACTGCAGCACAATGAAGGCATTAAGGCCAAGAAGAAGAAGAACATTGCCTCACCACATCCGTGTCCTTATGTTCATGAAAATCTAGGTCGTGCAGACACGATCCATTCTGAGTTTACATGCCAAACGCAACAAGGAAAGCAGCACTCCTCACCTCTAAAGAGACGTTTTTGAAAGCCGAGCTCGGGGCTTAACACTGTTCTGCTCTTAAAAACACACACAGTGACGCATTGACATACTTATTAGAGCCGAGCACACTGAAATGTTGGCGCTGGTTCGAGCCGGAGAGATTGTGTTACGACTCGTATTAACTTTCAAACGTGTCCACGCAGTCTGGCTGAGTTTAAAACGCAAACTCCCTCCTGTAGGATTACATAATAACAATAACTGGCAGGTGGGTCAGGCATGAGGTCAGGCATGAGGTCTCCAATCAGACTGAAATATCCATGACTTCATTTACGTGGTGCAGAACGGAGCGTGTTTGACTGAAGCTGCAACTAACGGATTTTTCCTGCATAGTTGAAGACAATTCAGCATTTAGACTCAATAAACGGATCCAGACACGTTACGTCACGATTTTCAGACTATGTTTTATGGTTTGTTTTTGGTATTTTATCTATATGATTTACCTGTATACAATAGTGTAGTTCATTCTTGAGTTTTTTTGCCTATTAATCCCTTCATACAGATGAAGTTAAAGATTTACAGGCAAGGTAGTTGTGGGTATGAGGGAGATAAAAGTAGCTATCGATAAAATGTCATCTCATAGTTCAAGAAGGAAGGAAGCATAGAAGGATCGAAAAAGGAAGGAAGGAAGGAAGGAAGGAAGGAAGGAAGAACGTATGTATGGATGGAAGGAAGAAGGAAGGTAAGAAAAAGGGAAGGAAGAAAGGGTGGACGGAAGCATGGAAGGATCGAAAAAGGAAGGAAGGAAGGAAGGATGAATGTCTGGTTGGAAGGAAGGAAGGAATGAAGGAAAGAAGGAGGGAAGGAAGAAAGGGAGGACGGAAGCATGGAAGGATCGAAAAAGGAAGGAAGGAAGGAAGGAAGGAATGAAGGAAGGAAGGAGGGAAGGAAGAAAGGACGGACGGAAACATGGAAGGATCGAAAAGGACGGAAGGAAGGAAGGATCGAAATAAGGAAGGAAGGAAAGAAGGAGGGAAGGAAGAAAGGACAGACGGAAGCATGGAAGGATCGAAAAAAGGAAGGAAGGATGGAAGGAAGGATGAATGTTTGGATGGAAGGAAGGAAGGAAGGAGGGAGGGAAGGAAGGAAGGAGGGATAGAAGGAACGAAAGAAGTATGTATGGATGGAAGGAAGGAAAGAAGGAGGAAAGGAAGAAAGAAGGATGTATGTATGGATGGAAGGAGGGAAAAAGGAAAGAAGTAAGGAAGGAAGGAAGAACAGATGAATGGAAGTTAGGAAAGTAGGAAGGACAGACGGACGGACGGAAGGACAAATCAAAGGAAGGAAGGAAGGACGTATGGATGGATAGGAAGGAAGGAAGGACGAAAGGAATCATGTATGCCGATTGTCACATAACTCTGCCGTGACGTAACAAATAAATAAGAGAGTTCAAATAACAGTAATTTAAAATGACAAACAGCATTAACAGTGTGATAGCAGGGTTACAAAATAAACAGAACAAAATAAACAGAGAAAATAATCAGTCGCTGCTGAACCTGCATGTGTGTTTGTGTACAACAAGTGGCCAGGAATGCTTCTGCAGTTGATTTTAGGTGGCTGGACTACGAAACGCTAGATGGGTTGAACCAAATTTAGCCAGCTAGCTAAACACATGTGCTCACAGGGTGTAAAAGCTGGCCGTGAATCAGCTTTATATGATACGACTGTGTGTGTGTGTGTGTGTGTGTTGGATCTGTTTGATGGGAGCAGCATCTGTGTGTCGGTTAATCTGCAGCGTGTTACTCACACACCCGGCATCGCTGCTGCTGTGTGTCGATTCGCTGTCAGCTTAGCCCACTCAATCCCTAATCCACAGCACAGAGAGGCAGACAGGGAGGGAGGTAAACCTGTGTACCTACATGTGAAATGTCTCAATCATTTACATTTCACAGCCTCCGCCTCTCGCGCTCGCATGCTCGCTCATCTTAATAAGTTTAGGCGTCATTTATTCCCGGATACGGCACAGAGAGGGAAGCAGATTCCATCGGTTGCCCTGACAACAGACGCGATTGAGCAGAGGAGGGCTCGCACCTCAGCGTAGTCACCGACCAAGCGAGTCGAAGACCATCAGTCAGCTTCCATTCAACCGGTCCTCTTTCTGCTCCTCTCTCTGTGGCCAAACAAAGGCCGGGGCTCCACTTGTTGCTGTGATTTGTGGTGCTGATGGACGCTCTGTGTGTGTGTTTGTTGGCTGTAAAACTAAGACTGCCGCACAGGCTGGCCTCCTGTATCGTACAAAAGTAGAGCAAAAACAAAGAGCTCTGTCTGAACCTGTTGAATTTAATGAGCTACTGTATCGCTTCAGGGAAAGTCCATGGATTGTCTATCTGGTGTCTCCTGTGGTACATGGTGATCATTAAGCAAACATGAAACAGAAATGGAAGCTGGAACAGAGGATCAGTTTCCTTGCTGATTATTACTCTGTGCATCTTCTCAGTTAAGCTAAAATTGATGTCTTCATGCTGCTCGTTATGTTCGGCCAGCAGAGCAAGTACTGAATAAAATCAGTTTAACCCTGTAAGACCCTAAAAAATAAAACATTTAAATTAAATTTTTGTTTTTTTACTCATTTCCTTCTATAGTTACATATATTATTATTATTATTATCACCGTTTGTATGTATGTATGTATATATATATATATATATATATATATACATACATACATACACAAAAAAAAACCAAAAGAGAAAAAAATATTAAAAGAAAATAATTAAAATTAAAAATAAAATAACAAAAAAATACAATTTATGAGTGTGTATATATATATATATATATATATGTGTGTGTGTGTGTGTGTGTGTATATATATATAACAATTTATAATTAATTTAATTTGAAATAAATTTATTTTTAAAACTAAAAAATAAATTTTATATATGTATAGGTATAATTTTTGTTGCATTTTATTGCTCATTTATTTATTTATTATTTTCATTATTTTTTATTTTATTTGGATATATATATATATATGCATACACATAAGTAGAAAAAAATAGCAAAAACGTGATTAAAAAAATATATATATACATAAATAATAGTAAATAATAAACTAAAACTAATGTATTTTTGCACATGTGGGTTTTACAGGGTTAATATGACATCACACAACCATAAAAGCTCACAACGGAGACAAATTCTGTGATCTAACAATTCAGTGAAAAATGGAAGCACTTTTGATTTTCCATTAACTGATTATCACTGTGTGCATAAAATGCTGGAAATGTCTGACAGACCAATGAGACGACTTCAAATGTGTTGCTTTCACTGACCAGCAGTCTGGAAAACCCACATTGAGTCAGTTCATATCATTTGTGACACAGAACAGAATAAAATCCTCACATCTGAGAGGCTGGAACCAGCAAAGGTTTGGCTTTTTTGTCTGCAGATTAGTTGTAGATTATTGCTGGCCACAATCCACCACACAGAGATTTCAGACTCTGGCAGTTCTTTTTCATAAAAAGAAACAAGAAAGCAATTTGTCAGGGCTAAACTAAAATGTGAATTTTATCGTTACTGTCATTGGTAGCACCTGAAAGTTTTCAAGAAACTAAATGTCCTGTAGTTCCTCCTTTTGTTGTGTTCTTCTTGTGTTAGCCAGCAGTTACAGAGCTAAAACTGGGCTCCAGACTGCGTCCAAAATGGTGGCATTTGGGACGTTTTTTTGAGCGTGTGCGAGTTAAAATTTCAGGCGGTCACATTGTGCGAGGGCATGATGATCATTGAGCTGTATTTGTGTCGCTCAAACTGATTAATAATTGTGGAAAGCAGCACTTTCAAAACTTTGGTGGACTGCAGTATTTAGGCTTATAAATGTGTCAAATGTGGAGCACAACGAGCACCACGACATGATCTATTTTTTATGCTCATAGGAAAGACCACATGTAGAAAAACATCACAGTCAGTTTTATCTGGAGCAAGCCTGACAGTAGAGCACCCTAGTTTAACTGTTTTTAAACTAATTTGTGGTCACACACCTGTCTGAGCACCACAGCAGCTCAGCAGCAGCTTCAACGAATCTGCAACGAGGTGCGTTTAGGGACCACTGGGAAACTGTAGCGTCTATCGATAAGAAGATGTTCAGGAAGTGATGTGTTCTGCTTCTGACGAGGTTAGAGGTGCGACCAGCTGAGAAAGTTGGTGCTACCTGTGAAAAAGTGAGTCTGGAGCTCTGTAAAACCTGCACTGGAGAATTCTTTAGTCTGAAATATTAGAAGATACTGAAAATAAGACAACATGTCGTCACGCTGTCCTTCAAACTTGTCTGACCAACAGTCCAAAGAGGAAAAATGTTCAATTTGTAATGATATAAAACAGAGAAAACGATCTCATCTTCACAGAATCAGACAGTTTTTTTTTTTTTTAGGAAAAATGTCTGTAAAATGCTGGTTTCAGACTCTTAAATATTAAGAGGCTATCAATAATACTTATTGATTATCTTCTCATGATGAGTTTGGACTGGCAGATGGACAAAGAAATAAGTTTTAACCCCGTAAGACCCAAATATAGAAAAAAATGAGAAAAATGTGTGTATGTGTATATTTATATATATACCCAAGCATAGAAAAAATAGCAAAAAATAAAGTAAATAAAAAGTAATAAAAAAGTAAAACTAATAGATATAAATAACAATAATCACGATAATATATAAACCCAAATATAGAAGAAAATTTGCACAAAAACGCAATAAAAGAGTAAAACATTATTAATTAAAAATGATGTATAAAATTATATATATATATATATATATATATATATACATGCACACATCGAAATACGGGACAAAATTGCCAAAAAAATAAAATAAAACTATTAAATAACTATAAATAATATATATAAATAAATATAAATATCAATAATCATGGTCATATATAAACCCAAACACAGAGAATTAAGGATGAGACCCAAATACGGAAGTCAATGATGGACAAATTTTTACCCGTTTTCTGAAATTTTTTGAAGCCAAACGGACAGATTAATGAACAAACAATAGGACAGATTAATCGCTAAAAGACGTAATCATGAGTTGCGGTCTGATCATCAGACAGTTATGGTCAGTGAATTACAAAATAAACAGAACAAAAGAAGCTCAGCAAGGAAGACCCAAAGCACACAGAAAGATTATAAATCAGCAGAAAAGTGCACAGTCAGATTATCCTCTTTTCTTGGGAGTCTGACAATCCGACGCTTAGAGGCTCATAAAAGTGTGCGTTTATCGGCCAAAACAAATGAAACGCCTGACGTGACTGATGGCGGACGCACGCTATTCTTAGTGATCGTAAAATAAATTCCCGCTGCGCTGTGCCAAGAACGTGGAATCAGACCTTGGGAAAGACAATCTCTTTTTTACTGACACGAGAAGGAAGGTCTCCCCGCCCAGAGGGAATACTGCCAGGAGCTCAGAGGAGGAAACACACCCCTGTCGCTTTCCTCTGCATCAAAAACACACAAGTTCAGAGGACCTCTGCCTCTTTGAAAGTGATCTGTGATAGCAAGAAAACAAGCAACCCGATACCCGATTATACGCCCCTCACACACACAAGCACACTGTGTAGGTCATGTAAATAAACAAACGAGAGCTAGCTGACCTTTAAGAACCAACCGTATTGATATTCTGATAAACCGAGTCAACAACGGCCCTTCTGCCTGTCTGCACAAATCCATTTCCTCAATGATATCACTCGCTTTCTTTTTCTAATCATAGAGGAGCTCTGGATATCTCCTGCACATGCATGAAGGCTCTGCAGCTGGTGATGTGGGTCCTTCAGAGGACCACAACCCCTCTGAACCCAGCAGAGATGCTGAGGAAATGCCAAATGTGTGAGCGTACAGCTGCATGCACAATTATTCAACCCTCCTGACACCTTTGACATTCTGGCAAAATGAGCAACATTCCAACAGCAGGCGATTAATAAACCATGTAAGAGGTGAACAGCTCGTTTAATGAATTACACCAAAGCAAATATCAAGATTTTTTTTTTTTACAAAAAGCCGATTACAAAATGATCCAACCCCCTATGAGGCTGTATCTGCAGGACCCTTTAGCTGCAATGACCTGCAGTAGACGGGAGGTATCGTCTCTAACAAGCAAGGAATTATAGCCCTATTCCTCATGGTCAATGGTCTCCAGCTCAGCGATGTTCGTAGGTCGACATGCCGATTTCTGCAGATCCCACCACAGATTCTCCATTGGGTTTAAAGGTCTCTACACAATGTGCGATTTTCGACCGTCCAAGACTAAAGATAACAACCATGAGAGAATCGTGGCCGTATCTTTGGTCTTGGCTCTAAATCGGTGCTCCTATGCCGCACAGTGAGAAAGGTACAAGGATGGACGTGGTCATGGTGACCAAAGACAAGCTGCGATAAAATTCTGACCTACAACAACTTGCTAACCAATAGAAATGCAGGATGAAATGACGTCCTGATCAGTAAACCCAAATAGATGATTTGCGGCGACAAAACGCATCAAAACAAGTATGTAGATTCAAACAAAGAAGACGGCCTAGCAGAGCTGTGGCAGCAGAAGCATTTCTCACGTGTCCTTGTAGCTTATTATAAAATAATAATAATAATATATAATAAGAGATGATGTAATTATGGCAAACGCTATTAGACTGAAGACCAGAAATAAAACATATGTACTCAAAACATAATGGCGTAAACCTATGGTATTATAACATATCTTAGAATAATATGCATGATATCTATCACAAAATATTGAGGGTAAGATGTGGAGCAAAAGTTTGACCATGTCTGGGCATGTTCTCTATAAAAGATGACCAAATGATAACTTAATGTCTTCTCTAAAGTGAGATCTAGGGTGAAATACGATAACCTGATGTCATGATCCGACCAATAGATTGAGAAAAATACAATGGTATCAAAACTGTCACTCCAATGACCAACTCTCACAGCATAAAGCTAATAATAACAATAAACTTTATTTATATAGCACCTTTCTAGAGCATAAAAGTCACAAGGTGCACAAGATGATGCACAGCTTCATATCTTCAGTTCTTCTTGGGGTGTTATCGCTGCTAAGAACTACTCCTGGATTTTTTGTCGACAAATAAATCCTGCTGCCTCCAAACGCTGACTTCTCTTGGTGATTTTTCGAAGATCTGAACACGGTCAAGTCATAGACTCTGGCCTTGATTTGTAACTTAGTTTACACTTCATCATCCCCCAGCTCGGTCTACAACCGGACAAAAAACGGACGAAGCATGGAAGGACATAGCTCCCAGGATAGTAAGCTAACATTAGCGGCTAGCAAACACACGCACACAAACACCGCTGTAAATAGTGGCCACAGCACTTAGTTTGTGTTATTAAATGAAAAAAATTAAATCTGGTCATGTTTGGCTAGTTTCCCTGTGACTGTAGGAGCTCCGGTTGTTTTTTTTTCATGGATGGACGTCACACGCTTTTTGCACGTCGACTCACATACATCGTAGGCTGAGATTCAATTTTCATCGAACAATCTGCACACGGCAAACTTCACGTCATCACCAAAGATCATTAGATTAATGTTGTACAGTGTATCACGCTGTGAACTTATAAGATTGTTAAAATTGGACAGTGTGCAGAGGTTTCAAGTCTAGGGTTGGACCTGAATATCCGATATCGTTATGGTGGTATCCGAATATTCAGTCCACTTGGTCAGACGATGTCACGAGATCGGTATTCGACTCATCCGTCTTCCCAGACACCCCCAACAGAAGTTCCACTCCGATCCAAATATTCAGATATTCATCATTAATCGAAGCCAAATATCCAGAGCCCAGAAACTGCTGTTCAGGACAGCCCTACTTCAGTCTGGAGGTTGTGACGTCCACTCAAGAACCTTCCAGGCTTTTATCTCTAACGGAGCCTGTGTTGGTTTTGATGTGAGTTTGGGGTCATCGTCTCGCTGGAACGTCCAATCACGCCCAAGCTTCAACTTTTCAACGTACTGAGTGATGTTCTTGGCCAGAATATCCTGGTACTTCCTGAATCCATGGCGCCTTCAATACGTTGGAGATTCCATTAGAAGCAAAACACCTTAAAAGGTACCCCAGATCCACCACCAGGTTGTTCTTCTCCTCATATGCCTCATTCTTCCTCCCAGACAAACCTCTGATCCACAGGACCAAAGAGATCTAGTTTGGTCTCATCAGTCCATAGAACGGTCTCCCAGAACTTCTGTATCTTTGATAGGCTGGTTTCAGCAGACTGGAGACCATCTTTCTTGTGGTGTCTTCAGAGGTGGCGTCTGTCTAGAAGAACTGGCATTAAGACCTTCAGCACAGAGTGTGCAACGTATAATTCTGCATTCAGCTGTACATTATGTATCATGTTTTTCCTCCTTTGCTGCAAACACGCAAAAAAAAAAGAAGCACAAAATATAAACCACTGGCCTGAAGCATGTTCTTAGCAGGAAATTACATCTGAAAAGGTAGAGGTTTTATCTCAGGCAGGACTAGACATTTACATAGTCACCACATCTGACACGCTTTCAAAGGAGAGAGTGTTTCACTATGGGCGGTTTGCAGCATTAATTCAGTTTGTAGTGTCAGAGCTGTACTCTCTTTGCTCTCCTCTAATTCAGTGGATGAGTTGCTAAATTGGTTTTCTTTTCTCATCAGTTTGCTTTCCTTTCACAGAAGAAAAAGTCTGAGAGAACAACACCACAAACTAAAAGGCTCGTAGCGAGAAATGAGGCCCTATTCATCTAAACATCAAGAAAGAAGCAAACTGCTGGTCGTCCCAATCGAAGTGTAATTTATTCTCTGGCTGGCGGCAAGCGACAGCCGATTCTGCTTATTCACAGCATGCAAAGCGAGCAGTCACTTCCACAAACTTGGAGAGTACACCTTGTAATCTGAACAGACCGAGTTTGGATCGTGTTCCCGTCACAAACAAAACGCTCCAAGTCTCCTGAAGAGTGCAACGTTCTGTCCAAACAAATTACACCAAGATGAGTCATGCAGGTTGAAGACGCACTTAGAATTAGTCATTACACTGTTTAAGGTGCATTTACAGAGTCTTGTTTGGCCAAGCTGCGGTCGCTTTTGTCACTGTTTGACAGATTTTTATTTTTCTTGCTTATGATTAACGCATTGTTGCAACAAAAGCAACTGAAAGTAACAGTTAGTTGCTGCCTCATTTTTTGATATTAGAGACAACGAAAACACCCGAGGATCATTTTCTACAGCCGCAAATTCATCCAATTAATCTCAGTTTTTGGTCTTTTAAATGTAAAAATGCTGTTCCAAACCAGCAGCTTGACACTAAAAGATATTCAGGTTTATTACGACACATGACGAAACTAGGGCTGGCCCGAATAGTGGTTTCTGGTCTCCGGATATTCCGGCCCTATTAAAGACGAATATCCGAATATTCGTTCCGCTCCGTAACGTCCGACGGGGTGTGGGGGGGTGCGGCGGCGGAGACAGCCCGAATATTTAGATCCGTTCGTCTGGTCTCCCGGATGCAAATTTTGCACACTGCCTTCGTTTTGTCTTCAGTTAAACTGAAGAATTCTCAAACAGCGGAGGTCTTCAGCATCTTGTCTTGTGTTTATGCAACGAAGTGAAGCGTGACGTCAGAGTCGGCAGCAACCCGGCCATTCTGGTGGTAAGAAACAGGAATGGATGAGCAGAGATGAGGCGAAGAACACGACGGGATGAGCCGAAGTGGGCCGAAGGCGAAGGGAAGAGACGAGCTCCGAATATTCCTATTTTCGTCTGGGGGGAGGAGGGGGTGATCACATAGACATGTGTGTATATGTTTTGTGATCACAGGACGGGATGAGCCGATGTGGGCTGAAGGCGGAGGGAAGACAGTAACGCCGAGTATTCGTTCCGCCCGGTAACGTCCGACCGGGGGGCGAATATTCGGATACCAAAATTAATATCCGGATACCACCGTAGCGAACGAATATTCGGGATATTCGGGTCCAGCCCTAGACACAACACTGTAGTAGTTGTTCAACGTCGATCAACAGGATCACGCCAGATGAGTGGAGAATCACTGGCTGAAAGACTGAACAAACACCACGAGCCGAGTCGAAAGGGGTCCGTCTATCCTGCTGGTTTAAATGTAGCGAGACAAGCAAACCTCCCAGAACCTCAGAGAGACGTTCCGACCAGCTCATCAGACAAAACTTTACATTTAAGCTCATCAGATGACCCATACGTCGGCCAAGTCTGCTGAGGAAGGCGGTGAAATAATCTAAAATAACAAGCTGGATACTTTTCACAGCAATATATTTGATTTGTCAAAGAAAAACGGGTGAAGCAGGAGGCGTCTGAAAGGAGCGGCTTAAAAGGATAAAACTGAACTTTCAAATTATTGTTCAGACGAGGAAAGTGTATTTTTTGGTGTCAGTAAATGAAGACAACAGGAGAGTTAAGACTCTTTTGTTTGCCTCTGCTTTCCTATTATTGCTTATTTTAACTTTTATTTCTTCATATATTTCTAATTTTCCTCTTATTTTCTATCTTCTCTATGTTTTATTATACTGTCTTTGTGTATTAAATGTGCTGTACAAATAAAGCTGCCTTGCCTTTGGAACAACTACCGCACTACAGATCATCTTTGTGCCTTTTTTGAAACCTCAGATAAAGACAGGAATGTCTTAGTTAAACCTGCAAATTTAGTAGAAAAAAAATCAGCTAATGACACCAATGCTAGCAACAGCCAATTAAAGTAACATTAAAGGCTTCATCGGACGTAAACAGAGCTGTTCAGAGGTAAACTAAGCGTATACTGGAGCGCTTCCAGGTGAGAACATGAGGCATCGCTGGGAAGATCGACCACGAGAATCCCCCGAGTGCCGTCTAATAAAGGTTAGAAAAGAGAGGAACGGTCTCCCTCGGGTCAATGAGAAGCACATAAAAGGTGTCATCAGATGAACAACGGTTCTGACTGTTCTCTTGTCCACCTGAGCGTGTCGATGCTGAGTGGACAGCAGGACTCTACCACGGAAACACGGTTCACAGTGTGTACGTGGGAGTTAGCTGGCAAAAAAAAAAAAAATCACTTTTGGCTTCTCTCTTTTATTTAACAATTATATTCAAAGCAGAGAACGCTGTGATCGAAAAGCAGGATGTCAAACTCATCTTAGTTCAGGTTCCACATTCAGAACAATCTGACTTCCAGTGAGCAGTAAAATCACAGAATTATAAGTGATAAATAACCACAAACTCCACATGTTTCCTTTGTTTTAGTGCAAAAAAGTTCATTCTGAAAATGTTCACATTTAAGGAATTATCTTTTTATGAAACATCATGAACAACCTGGAATTTATTAAGAAAAATAAATTCAGTTTCATCAACATTCATCCTCAGTTCATCATTTCCACATCACAACTTCCAGATCAGAGAGTGTCTGCAAAGAAATACGACATTTAGTCACAGATATTTGGACCTGAACGATGCAGTATTTTACTTTATGATCAAAATGACAAAAGTGAGACAAAAAAAGACAAAAAACAACAAGATCAAGACAAAATAATACAAAAATGAGACAGAAAATGGCAAAAAATGAGACAAACAACACAAACAAGACAAAAAGGAAACACAAAACGACAAAAACACAAAGAGAACCGACAGATGTTGGACAAAAAAACAACAAAAAGAGAAAATATTACAAAAGTGAGACGCAAAACGACACCAAATAAAACAAAAACTACACAAAAAAGTTACAAAACATCAAAAAATGGACAGACAAACGAGACCAAAAATGACAAAAGCGAGAAACAGAACAACAAAAATGAGACAAATGACAGAAGTGAGACAAAAAAAACAGCAAAAACAAGACAAAATATTACAAAAATGAGACACAAAACGACAAAAGAACAATCTAGTATTTCACTTTATGATCAAAACAACTTGTCATGGTCTAGAAATGATTTTAAATTTATAGTTTTACTGATTTACAATCGGCAGTAAATGCCTCCTCTGTAATTTTTCCACTTTGATTGGACCTTCTGGAGGACCACTTTTGGCCCGCGGGCCTCATGTTGGACACCCGTGTCTTAAACCAATCCTGGAGGACCTCTAAAGCGGTTCGACACCTGTGAACCGTCGCATAACTCGACAGTTCTGCACAGGACCTGTGCAACTGGGTCAGAGGAGAATCTGCTTTCTGTCAGAACACGCGATTCAACCTGAAGCAGGAGCAACATACCAACAGCAGCATGTCGGCGTAACAGGAAGGCTCAGACTGGATGACCATCTGCCCTTCTCCAACGAGGACCTCGATGACACAACAACAACAAACCCCGCTATCGCTTCACATTCATGTCCGTTTTATATTCTATAACATCAAAAGTCTCCTTTTGGAATCAAAGCCAGACCGACTGGATAAACCTGCTCCTGCACTGGGTTGTATTTACAGTAAAGCTTTGCAAACATCATGTGGAGATCATGGTGATAAAAGGTCGTCTGAGCTCAGAATGACGACAAGTTTACCGTCTGAGGATGTGAGAGAAGCTCCACCAAAACCCCATCACAGAATCTGACAATTTAAGGACGCCTTATATGCAAACACAAAGCAGTGAATCAAAAGTAAAGGTCTGTAAAAATAGATTGAGCCGAATTAACCCTCCTGTCGTCAAAATCGACCCTTTTTAAAGTTTGAAAATGTGGGGAAAAAATATATTTTCACAGTGAAACTTCTGATGTCCACATTTAAACATTTTTGGGAAATTATTTAACATTTTTTGATGGAAAAAAAACAAATGTTTCTTTAAGAACATTCACAAAAAATCAACCAAAATCCAGCGAATTTCGCTGGATTTTGGTTGATTTTTTTGTGAATGTTCTTAAAGAAAATATCAGAAGTTTTACTGATGTATATGTAATCATTTTAGATATTTCTAGAATTTTTTTGGAAGATTTTTATTAATTTTTTGAAAATATTAAGAATTTTCTTGTCAAATTTGGCAGATTTTTTTAAAATAAAAATTTAAAGGGAATCTTTTAAAGAATTATTGGAATTTTCTTCCTCGTTGTTTTGCCAATTTTCTGAAATTTGAGGAATTTTTTTAGACAAGGAAACAATATTTTTTGGTGACCATACATGAAGACAACAGGAGGGTCAAAGGAAGGCTTCCAAACATTCATGAGGATTATAATTATCTTGTTTATGCGCATTTTCCAACAAGCAAAGGATGCTTTAAGGTGTTCTAAGTGAAGTCTGACAGTGGGAACACCCACACAACAAAACTAGACGTGTCTGGACTGGTGGACAGCTGTTAAATGTTACACAAACTACACTTATATTTAAAAAAAACACAACAAAAGCGACAACGGTTAGCTAAATCACAGATGAGCCTACTGCAGAATAAATAATATGTTGGTTAAACTGTACATGGATGTTAATAATACTCTGACGTGGCTAAAAAAAAACAGAAAACACGACGTCCAAATAATGAGCAGAAACCGGAGAAGCGTTGGATTTGAACACCGGAAGCTAAATAACACTGAGTTATTCAGGTGAAGTTAAAGTGTATATTTACCATTTTACTGGAACTATATCCCCACTTGTGATGAACTTTTCTCCGCAGCAGCTCGACCAGCTCCGGACATAATCTGCCGACTCAAACCGGACCTCCCGCCTGCTCGTCCCGCGGAGCCAAACCGACCGTGGACGTCCTCCGTGGAACGCGTTCCATCACGGAGAGCCGCTCGCTGCCGCTGCCCCGCTGCTGTGGACACCCGACCCACGGCTGCCACGGCTACGGTTCCTCTCCACCAGCCAGCCCCGCAGCGGTAATCCTCCTAAACCCCGCCAGCCGGGGGAAAGCACAATGTGGGTGTCTCACGCCCCGCCCACCGCTTCGCACAGAGGGAGGGGCTGCGGCGCATATCAAATACACCCACGGTAATTAATTCATAACGACAGCATGCGGAGCTCTCAGGTCCACCAGCTGTTTCACTCTTTACCCAAGTGTCCAGGTAAAGCAGGGAGGTCAAAATCATTTTAGTTCAGGCTCCACATTCATACAGTTTCATCTCAAAAAAAATCACAGCATTATTACCTATAAATAAATAACCACAACTCCACATTTCTCCTTTGTTCTAGGACAGAAAAGTACAATCTGAAAATGTTCACATTTAAGGGATTATATACTTACAAAACATTATGAACAACCTGGAATTTCTGAAAAGAAATAAATTCAGTTTCATCAACCTTCAGCCTCAGTTTATCATTTCCACATTACAACTTCCAGATCAGAGTGTTTACAAAGAAACACAACATTTAGTCACAGCTACCTGAAACTGAACAAAAAAGACAACAAAAACAAGACAAAATAATACAAAACTGAGATGTAAAATGACAAAAAAAATGAGACAAACAACACAAAATAAAATAAAACCAAACAAAATATTAGACAAAAAAGTTACAAAGCAACAAAAACATAGACAAACAACAAAATGAGACAAAAAATACAAGCAAGACAAAAAGGAAATACAAAACGATAGAAACGTGAGACAAACAACAAAAGTAAGATGAAAAAAAGACAAAAAATAACAAAAACAAGACAAAATATGACAAAACTGAGACACAAAACAACAAAAAAGATGCAAATGACAAAAACGAGACACAGAATGAGACAAATGACACAAAACAAAACAAAAAAAGAGACAAAAAAGTTACAAAATGAAAAAAATGGACAGACAAACGACGCAAATGAGACCAAAAATGACAAAAGCGAGAAATGAGAAATGAGATGCAAAATATAAGCAAGACAAAAAGGAAACACAAAACGACAAAAACAAGAAATAAAATGACAAAAATATGAGACAAATGAAAAAGTAAGACAAAAAAGACAAAAAAATTACATAAACGAGACAAAATACTACAAAGCTGAGATGCAAAACAACAAAAATGAGACAGACGGGACGAAACAAAACAAAAACCATACAAAAATGAGACAAAAAGTTACAAAGCGACCAAAAAAATGGACAAACGGCAAAAACGACACAAATGAATGACACAAATGGGAGCAAAAATGACAAAAAACAAAATAACAAAAATGAGACAAAAATACATTAGACTCTCTGGAGGGCCTCATGTTTGACACCCCCGAGGTAAAGGGAATTGAATTTTCCCCCCACAAAAATGTAAAAAAAAATCTAAATGTCTATTATTATGCAAATAAAGTTTAGCCAACTCATGTAGCTTTGTTCAACAAGTGCAGAAAAGACACAGCCCCTGTCAAAAGTTTTGAGACACTTTCTCATTCAAATAAATTAGAACGCGTCTCAAAACTTTTGACAGAGGGCGCACACCGGAACATATTAGCTTTTACAATGAAGAATCTAAAAAGAACGGTATTTTCCATGAGGTGGGAACAAACTGTAATATGTAGCTTTGATGTGCAGAGATGAGATGTAGGGTTTAAATCATCGATGCCTGGAGGGGGATTTGAAAGCTAAAAAGAAGCGAAACACCTTCAAGAACCAGAAAGAGGAGTCCAGCTGCCTTCCACTGAAGCTCAGATTACCACGACCGAGATGATTTAAGCTGCACACATAATCAAAACAAGTCACATCCCCGTGTGTTTGTGTGACGCAAGAACGCTTCATAGCGTGCTTTATTGGACTGGGATTGCTTTAAAAAATGCGTGAGCCACAAATATGCTCGTAAATCAGTTTTTAGGTGAGCTGGCAGAAACCTTCCTCCGTCAGCTGGAAATGCAAAAGCAGCTTTCTAGCTTTGCACAGCCAGAAAACAAAGACTTAAAGAGCAAAGTACAACATGTTTTCATACATTTAAGGTGATTATTTGTTCAGCTTTTTACTGTCATTGTCAAAGAGGCGTGTGTTTATCACTGGGGTTGAAGCTGCACAGGAACGGACAGCTGGAATTCACACTGAACACTTTTATCTCCGTAAAGGTAGAGCTAAAGGCAGAGCCGTTGCATTGGATTGCATTCGATTTTCCAGGTGAACCCAGATGTTGTGCGGCGGAGTGAAATCGCTCCTTTGCAAGTGGAAATCCAGCATTAATAATGTATTCCCCCTCTAACACGTTCAAAGGCATGAAAAACCCTCCACTATGAAAAATAATGTGTTGTTTTTTACATGAAAAGGTTGAATAACTTTGCTAGAAAGACGTAAAATGACATCTACACCTCCTCCCTCAGAAGAATCCAGAGTCTGTGAGAGCACAACTATCAAAGACGTCTCTCACATTCAATAAGAGTCTACTTCCACATTCATTCTGTTCCCTTTCAGAGTGTTATATTATAACAGAGCATCATTTTATAACTGGATTATATTATAAAGGAGCATCTTAGTGCTGTAGCTCGTTAAGATGGACTACTTTATATGCTGTTAGTTAAAAAAAAAAAATCACATTTTTTTATGGCTACCATGTATTTGGATGAAAATGTTTATTGAAAAGAAGCTAGCAGCGAAACCAGGGGTGTCAAACATGAGGCCCGAGGGCCAAAAGTGGTCCTCCAGAGGGTCCAGTCAAAGTGTAAAAATTACAGAGAAGACATTAACTGCAGATTGTAAATTAGTAAAATTCTAAATTTAAAATAATTTCTAGACCATGACAAGTTGTTTTGGTCAGAAAGTAAAATACTGGATTGTTCTGTTGTCGTTTTGCGTCTCATTTTTGTAATATTTTGTCTGTTTTTGTCATTTTTTTGTCTGATTTCTGTTGTTTGACTCATTTTTTGTCATTTTGTTTCTTGCATATCATTTTATGTCTCGTTTTTCGTATCAGTTTTGTAATATTTTGTGCTGTTTTTTGTCTTTTTTGTCATTTTGTGTTTCCTTTTTGTCTCGCTTGCTTTTTTTGTCTTATTTTTGTCATTTTGCGTTTCACTTTATCCACTGCTTTCTGTATCATTTTTGCTGTTTTTTGTCTCATTTGTGTTGTCTAATTTTTTGTCACTTTGTAACTTTTTTTTCTATTTTTTTTCGTCTCTTTCTTGTTTTGAGTCGTTTGTCGCATCTTTGACATTTTGTGTCTCGTTTTTGTAACAGTTTGTCTTGTGTTTGTTGTTAGTCTACTTTTTTTGCTGCTTTATTTCTCACTTTTGTCATTTTTGGTCTTGCTTGTGATATTTGTGCAATTTTTTTGTCTCATTTTGTTTGTTTGTCCATTTTTTTGTCGCTTTGTAACTCTTTTGTCTAATTTTTGGCCTCATTTTTGTTTTGTTTTGTGTTGTTGACTCTTTTTTTGTCACTTTGTGTCTCGTTTTTGTCATTTTGCATCTTAGTTTTGTAACATTTTGTCTTGTTTTTGTTGCTTTGATTTTCGTTTTTGTTGTTTCCTTTTTGTCTCGCTTGTGTTGTTTGTCTACATTTTGTTGCTTTTGTTTCTCGCTTTTGTCATTTTTTGTCTTGTTTGTGTCATTTGTGCAATTTTTTTGTCGCTTTGTAACTTTTTTGTCTCATGTTTTGTATCTTTTTTGTTTTGTTTTGCTGTTTGTCTCATTTTTTGTCTTTTTGTGTCTCGTTTTTGTAATAGTTTGTCTTGTTTTTTTTCCTGATTTTTGTTATTTTGATCAAAAAGTAAACACTACATCATTCAGTTCCAGATAGCTGTGACTAAAAGTTGTGTAGTTTTGTAGACACTCTGATCTGGAAGTTGCTGAATGTTGCCGAAACTGAATTAATTTTTCTTAACAAATTTCTATTTGTTTATAATGTTTTGCAAAAAGACGTTTAATTCAATGTGAACATTTTCAGAATGTACTTTTTTCCACTAAAACAAAGGAAACACTGGTGGTTGTGGTTATTTATGGGCTATGATGCTGTGATTTTACTGCTCACTGGAGATTGAATTGATCTGAATGTGGAACCTGAACTATGATGAGTTTGACAATCCTGAGCTAGAACTTTCAGAAAAATGTAGAGTAAGAAACAATCATTTGTAGCTAAATTATAAAGCATCTAGGAGGTGTTCTTAAGCGATTTGTAGGTTTCAAATGAATGTGTTTCTTTTCCGTGATGACCAAACGGTGGCTGTTCACTAGCTGCGTTTCCATTACCCTTAGATATGCGCAAAATGTGAATAACGCAATAAAAAACTGGTAATGGAAACACCTGAATATCGAAAAAGGACTAAAATATCGCTAAAAAGTTTTTACGCTCTCATGAGGTGGTTTTTCAGACGTTTATATTGAAAAATATCGCAAAAGCGCAATGGAACACTTTTCCCGCAATTATACGTCACCGGACGTGACGTACCTGGTCACATGACCAGTTCTCTCTGAGTAAACATGGCGCGGTACGTGTGGACAGAAGAGGAGACCGAGACTTTTCTTGCCATTATTCTTGAGAAAAACATCACTGCCATACTAGACAGCAAACAGCAGAGGAATGCAGAGTGTTAGAAGGAGATAGAAGAGGAAATGAGGGAGAAAGGGTTCGACATCGAAATCTCGCGGGATGATATTTTACAAGAGTTACGATGCTTCTGCCCAGAACAACCCTCAATGGAAACACGTTCAAAGCGCAAAGATACTGTGTCGAAATTTTAGAAATATCGCTTTTATTTTGCGAAAAACTGTAATAGAAACCCAGCTTCTGACTTAGAGATGCTCTGATCCTTCATTTAGCATGTTTGCTCCACAAACCAGCGGTTACCTAGATGATTAGCTGGCTGATGTACATTACAGACACTATCATCTCGGGTGAAAGCATAGATGAATTGCTCCACAAAACTCTGAGGATTGGCTCATGAATGATTTAGAAGCGCAGCAGGTCTCCTCTAGCCCGACTGATAAAGAAAGCAATTAGTATGGCTGGTGGCCCCGTCATATGATCGGGGCTGCTGATGGTTCACGGTGCAGGAACGCATTAAGAATTCATCACCATGTAACTCCTCTGCCTCGGCCTGCCGGAACACTGGCTGGGTCTGACTCCACTGTCCTCCTTCATCTTCCCTCTTCTGCACACATGGACCTGAAGGACGGAGGCTGAGTCAGCTGCCTGTTAATCATCGAGACGAGTGTGAGCGCTGACAGGTTGGACGGTCTGAGGCCCGGTGATTCAGCCGCAAGGCAACAGCTCCGATATCGAAATCTGACTCGGATCCAAGCTGATTCAGTCATATCATTCCTGAGCGAGCGTGCCTGAGCCTCTTTAGAACAATGGTTGTTGAACAGCTCTGGGACAGATCCCAAATCTCTCTGCTATGATCAACCTCAATAACCTAATACACTTCCAGTCCATCCCTCCATCCCCCCCCCCCCAGTATTGACGGGTAAAAATCCATACTTATGAGATAACTGGCGGTGAGTTAATTGTGACATTTAATCAAGCACAATCAGGCACTTTCAAATTGATTTGGTTCAAAGAGGGCATCGACGGCGGGCTCGGAAAACAACTTTAGCCTATAAATACCATTAGGAGCGCATCTCTAATGGGTATTACAGCACTGTGTGACACTTGGGAGGCCGTAAAATGGAAACAGAACAGCGCTTTAAAACGACTGTCTGCCTGCTTTGACAATAAAATCTAATTAACCACACACAGACACGCTCTCTGACATGCATGCAGCTGCAATTCACTTCGTAAATGTCACCATACTTGACTTTTAATAAGTCCAATAGAGTTCAATATCTCGCTACTGTGCAAAGCAGCTACAGCATATTTAATGCGCAGGGTATAAAAGCCCGAATTTACAGTCATAGATGATGCCAAATTTATGTGTGTGTCAAGGAACGAAGCATTGGCGTGTATGCATAAGACTGACACCGTTAATCACAAGACGCCATTGTTCTCGGCAACGTTTGTGTTCTTTAGGGACTTCCTGCTCCACTTCCTGTCTCCATCTCAGCAATGACATCAGTCTGACCTCCGTCACTCCAGAGACGTCCGCAACGCCGGCACCGCTCTGCCTTATTTACTGTAGGTGGGTCCCAAAACTGTTTGGGTGAAACGAGGCCCTGGAATGTGCCAGAACATCGTGGTGCGATTCTGGAATGTTCAGGAGGGGCAACTGGAACATTCCTACGGGTTTCTGGAACGTCAGCTTTGGGTAGGGTGTCGAGTTGCTGAGACGGGACGGTGCAACGTTCACGTTTTTAAATGTTTATCTCAGTTGGATCATCAGGTGGGATTCTAGAGCGCTTCCAGTACTTGTGCATGAACTTTCTGGTTCGATTCTAGAAGATTCAGACTCCTCCAGTCACAACTTTGGAAGGTGGAATTCTCGAATTTTACATCAGTGGTGTCAGAACTTTCGATTCTAGGATTCTAGAATGTTGGCATTACTCAGGTCAGGACTTTTCGAGGTGGAATTCTAGATTGTTTGGATTGTTCAGGCCAAGCTGGCAGGTTAGATTCTAGAATGCTTGGAGTATTCTGGTCGAAATTTTCAAGGTGGAGTTCTAGAACGTTAAATTCCTTGGGTCACAACTTTCTGTCAGAATCCATGGATTCTGGACTTCTAACATGGAATTCTAGTTTTGAGTTCTTGTTTTGAATGCTGGGTTCAGTTTGGCAGTTCTAGATTGTTTGGATTGCTCAGGACACAACTTTCAAGGTGGGATTCAAGAGTGTTTACGTTGCTTGTGCATGAACTTTCCGGTGTGATTCTAGAGTGCTCTGATTTCGCCAAAGGTCAAAACTTTGGAAGGCGGAATTCCAGAATTTTACATCACTGGTTTCAGAGCTTTCGAGGTTGGATTCTAGAATGTTCATATTTCTCAGGTTGGGACTTTCAGGTTTCATTCTTCAATGTCTAGATCACCGGAGTAACAATTTTTAAAAGTGGGATTCCAGGACGTTCAGATAACCGAGGCTTAAGACTTCCTGATGGAACTCTAGGATGTGAAGATAACTTGGGTCAGAACTTTCCAGATCAGTTCCAGAATGTTTGGATAATTCATTTCAGAAGGTTCAATTTGGATTTTGGACGGTTTAGATTACTCTCGTCACAACTTTAAGGTGAGATTCTAGAATGTTTAGAGTATTCTGTTCGGGAGCTTTCTTTTGCTCCGATTTCTCTCGACAACCTTGGCTCCAGCGGCGTAATGTATGCTACCTGCCCAGAACCAAAGTCAGAGAACAGAGTGGAACATTTAGCATCAACACAGCTCATTCAAGAGGCGGCAAAGATAAAAACAGAACCAGCAATATTTGATGAAAGCCGATAAAAAAAAGGCAATCTTAGGTTAATAGCTAGTCTTATTACAGAACTAATATCACAGCTACCTCTCTACCAGTATACCCGATTTTAAATTTTAATTTAAATACCACTATTCTAGATGTTAGTTTTGTTGCAACATCTATATCAGTTGTTTGTGTCTGGGGTCACTTCTAGAATGTATTTTGAGGCTAAACTTATTTGACTGCATTGGCTCTCCATCTAATTAACACACAGGAGAAGCTAGACTATTAGAATTATGGCAGCAATAGTACAGTGAATACATTTTGTGCTTGGAGGGCCTGGAAAATGCCTGGAATATATCACAAAATAGTGAAGAATGCCACTCACATTTTCTCTGGGCCTGATTTAGTGTCTTCAAATTGCTTGTTTTGTCTTCAAACTGCTTGTTTTGTATCAAAGTGATGTTCAAAAGCAAAACCTTTAATTTTCATTGAGCAGTACTAGTGGAAAGTCATTTGAAATGAACTAGACACTGCGTGCAGCTTCGTGTTTTTTAATAACGCTGTCCTACATTAGACTGACAATGCTAAGGCAGAACGTCACCTGATGCCCGCATAGCCGCCTCTAGTGTTAATGTTCGTTACGTCTTTGCCAGCAAAACTGACGTCAATGCTAATGTCGGCTCACATGCCGCACTGCTGAGTTCTTACAATAAACGTGTGGGATACTGAGAAGTAGTTCACTCCAATGCAGGCCTGTCGTTTCTGGGAATCCGAGTCACAAAGGAAGAGAAACTTTGTGTGTGTTTAGACAATGTAAAAAGACACGTGTCTGCGTTTTTCATTTCCTTTGGTCCTCATAAGATATCACTAACACACAGATACACACTTTTATGGAACATCAAATCAAACCATGGTATGAATATCGGATTAAACCCAGAAAGGATCGCATTTAATTAACCTTGAGCTCATTTTCTCGACTATAAAGACAAGTAATGTGTGAGAGTGTCGTGGCATGTAAATGGCAGCATACATCTGTCAGCGCAGCAGCAGAAAGAAGATTATGGGGAGAGAATTTCATTAAGATCCTGAATATTTTACAGCCGCGACTATCAGCCGACGTCCTGCTGAGATCCCCGCCACGGTGTCGCTCTGATGTGTTCATAACTTTTGTGTTGGGTTTCTGCTGTAGTCGGCTGGGAATATGTCGACACATCCAGATGAGGCAGAAAGCTGAGACCCACTGTGTTCGTCTGTTAGCCTAACCCATCTGGGAAAAAACGCTCCTCTCAAAACCAGAAAAAAAAACTTATTTTAAAGAACTTTAACCTTGAAATAAGTGAAAAAAATCTGCCAATAGAAGAAGTGAAAAATGGCTTGGTGAGATTCATTGAAATAAGATATGATATTTAGAATCTTGAGATCTTAAAATTAGCTGTGAAAACTTATTTTACCAGGACTGTCAAGCTTAGGTGTCTGCAAATAAGCCAGACATGCTAAAAAAAAAAAACAACAACAACAGTAGTTTTCAGTCAAAGATAGACTTTTGCTTTTATGTAACCACCTAATTTAAATTTTAGATGTTTTAATCCTCCTGTTGTCTTCATTTACGCACCAAAAAATATTGTTTCCTTGCTGAAAAAAAAAATAAAAATTCATCAAAAATTCCCCAAATCTTAAGGAAGAAAATTCCTTAAAAGTTTCCCAAAAAAATCCCAAATTTAGCAAGAAATAAAATTTAAGAAATGAAAAAAATCTAAAAATTGTAAATATTTTCCAAAAAATGAACAAAAATCTTCTAAAGAAATACTAAAAATATTTAAAGTGACTCCAAAAAGTTTTTCAAAAATTTCCCCAAAAATTTTGAAAATGTGGCAGTTTTCACTGTGAAAATATGTATTATTTTCCACGTTTTTAAACTTTAAAACGGGTCAATTTGTCCTGCAGGATGACAGGAGGGTTAAAACAAGATCATTTCAAGATTGTTTGACTAAACAAGATATTTTAGATGTTTTAATGCTCCTGTTGTCTTAATTTACGCGACCAAAAAATATTGTTTCCTTGCTGAAAACAAATTTAAAAATTCAGCAAAAATTCCCCAAATCTTAAGGAAGAAAATTCCTTAAAAGTTTCCCAAAAAAAATTCCAAATTTAGCAAGAAATAAAATTTAAGGAATGAAAAAAATCTAAAAATTGTAAATATTTAAAAAAAATGAACAAAAATCTTCTAAAGAAATACTAAAAATAATAAACAAATTCAAGATTGTTTGACTAAACAAGATATTTTAGATGCGTTGTCTTAAAACAAGTCCCTCTATGTGGCTGAAATGTCTCTTATTCAGTGAATTTATCTTAAATCAAGTGAGATGAGACACTTTGACTAAAAATAAGACAAACAGACTTGGTAAGATTTGGATTTTCTGCAGTGCATCCCTGGTGCCACGCAGAGAAAAGACAGAATCAATCGAACAGGGAGACGCTTTTTTCTTTGCTCTAAGTAATTGGAGCAGGGAAGTTACGGTGTATTTTTAGATTGCATAACCCCAACAGAGCCCCTATTGGGAAAAAAAACGAAACAAACAAACCCATCCCATCTTTCACAGAGCCTCCTTTTCATCTTTGTGTGCTGCATGTCCTCAAAGCACGCCGTCTTCTTATGAAAGCTGTCAACCTCCCGCTCACTTTTTTATGCCAGCAATTACATTTTCTTTCACAGTACGTCTCCCTCTCTGTCACCTCTTCACTTTAATCTGACCCATCTTCTTTCACCCATTCACGTTCCTTTATAAATTTCACATTCAGCAAACACTTCCAGGGTTTCTTGTGTCATGTTCCTGGACTTGAAGTGAAAAAAGATGGATTTGTCTGCAAGGCTAGTTGAAACTACATAAATCAGGGGCGTCAAACTCGTTTTAGTTCAGCCCAATTTGATCTCAAGTGGGCCGGATCGGTTAAATTAAAGAATATCAACCCATAAAACTCCAAATGTTTCCTTTGTTTACGTGCAATAAAGTATGTTCTTCAAATATTCACATTTAACGAACAAAACATCATGAACAACCCGAAGTTTGTTCAGAAAAATAAATCCAATTTCAGCAGTTATATGACTCAGTTTATCAACTCACAGATCACAGAGTGTCTACACTCAAAATATTCAGTCACGATCAAAACAACAACAGTCGGACAAGAAAAGACAAAAAACAAGGCAAAGTGTTACAAAGATGAGACACAAAATGGCAAAAAAATGAGACAAACGACACGGAACAAAAAAGCAAAGAGACAAAAAGAGTAGGGAAAAAAGTTAGAAAGCGCCAAAAAATGGACAAACGGCAAAAACGAGACAAAAAAACCCACAAAATGACACATAAGACAATGAATAAAGCCAAACACAAAATGAGAAAAATACGACAAAAATACAAGCGAGACAATAAGGAAACAAAACAACAAAAACGAGAAACAAAACGACAAAAAACACAAGACAAAGAACAAAAGTAAGACAAAAAACTACAAAAACAAGACAAAATGTTACAAAAATGAGACACAAAATGACAACAATGAGAAAAAATGAGACAAACGACATGAAACAAAACAATAAAAATGAGGAACAAAACGACAAAAAACATGAGACAAAGGACAAAAGTAAGACAAAAAACAACAAAAACAAGACAAAATGTTACAAAAATGAGACACAAAATGACAACAACGAGAACAAAACGAGAAAAAATGAGACAAACGACATGAAACAAAACAGAAAAGAGACAAAACAATGAAAAGCGAAACACAAAATGAGAAAATCAGACAAAAAATACGAGCAAGACAAAGAAGGAACCAAAACAACAAAAACATGAGACAAAGGACAAAAATCAGACCAAAAAAACAACAAAAAAAAGACAAAATATTATAAAAAAAACCCCACAAAACAGTTTGGATAGATTTAAGAAGCAGAACTACTAAAAACTACTTCAAAGACTGCGGTTGGGGTAAAATGTGTGCGTTCAAAACATTAATGATGTTACAAGGCAGCAGAGAGCATTTCACCACAAACTAGTGCACAAAAAGTCTTAAAATGTTGAACATAATCGCGATAACTGTTTGCAGTAATGTGTGAATGTAGCAGACAGACGAGAGACGCTGACGTCTATTCATCCATTCAGTCATCAACTAACATTTATTTGAGTTAAAGAACTTTGCTTATTGTGTCAAATATTGATATGTGGGCTTGAATTTCCCTCAGGATTAATAAAATATCTATCTATGTGATTGATTAACTCCAAAGCCTCTAATTAATTCGATGCATTTTTAATCGTGTCTTATCTCCAGCTGCATTGCTTGAATGAAATGCACTTTAAGAAGTTACATTCTTATTAATCAGGCTGTAAACTGCTGTTGTTGCTCTAACAGATCTCCCACATTTCTGTCTTTTTCCTCTCTCCACCACAAAAGGCCTCTGTCTCTCTTTCAAACAACAGACAGAAGAATCTTCCCTCCTCCTCCTCCTCCTCCACTTCTTCCTTCTTTTCAGCCTCCATAACAGCGTTTCTTCAGGGAGGGCTAAGGTTCCCCGCCATCCAGCCGTCCTTTTGTCCCGGCTTAGTGGGGGAACTAAATCAGCGGGGCACTTGAATGAGCATGCTGGGAATGGAAGAATGCTGATAGGTTTTAGGGAGCGGCGGCGGTAAATTTAAGCTGACTGGAGCTGAGACGCACTTTTATTGTGTACGGAACGGCACCGATGACGCCGTTAAAGACGCGAACACAGTGAAGCAGAAATGTGCAACTTATGAAGCAGATGGTCTCCTGAAGGGGCAGAAAGGAGACGGGGCTGTTTGGTAGCCCGGAGGTGAAGTTAACCGGGTTATAAATCCCCTAAAACCCAGCGGGTGAACATGGGGGAGGACGATCAACTGGTACGTCTAAAAAAACACTGCAAATCTGCACTCAGAGAGTTAATTGAAAGAGCATTTGCAATCAGAGGCCTGCAGCTACGGAACAAGCTGCCTGAGGAAATCAGAGCTTCTGAGTCCTGACCTTTGAGATGTCTGCTTTCAACACACTTTCATCTTGATTTGAACTTATTTTTAATGATCTGCTTTGATTATTTTTCTTTAAAAGCTTCTTTCTGGTGAGATATGTTGTTTCATGCTGTACATGAAAGCCATTCTTTCCCTTGATTTCATGCTCTGCTTGTTTTGTCGCTTCTGTGACAAAGTTTAGAAAATTGCTCTTTAAATAAACATTAGTAGGAAAATGATGAGATGGTGTATTACTAAAGTAATACTAGCTGCTATCCAGCTACAAATAAGTACACAGTGGTCATTTCTTTATGTTTTTTATGGAAACTTAGAGGCATAGCAACACAGGGAGAGAGGACATCCTGGAATGAAAAAGTCACACCGGACAAGTCTGACCCTGTAAGACCCAAATACAGAAAGAAAAAAAAATAAGACAAAGAAAACAATACTATAAACAATAGTATATAAACCCAAATATAGAAAAAATGGGAACAAATGAGCAAAAAAATGAAATAAAAAAACACAAATATGTATAAACACAAATATATAAAAATGTATTTATAATTACTTATTTTATTTTAATTTATTAAAACACACACACATATATATATGAAGAGTTTATTTGCAAAAACAGATAATTCCATTTTAGAAATTTTCAGAAAACTTATTTTGTTATTGTTTACTTGAAATAATAACACCAATAATAATTTATCTTTTCTCTGTTTTGTCATGTATTTTTCTACTGAGTCAAATCCACTCAACTCCAGTTTGATTAATATTATTTAAAGTAAACAATAAAAGAAAAAAAGTTTTCTGAAAATGTATCAAAACGGAGTTATCGGTTTTTGCAAATAAACTCTTCATATATATACCAGGCTTTGCAAAAGTTCTGTTACATTTGTTGAGACATTCATGAAAATGAACACAAAGATTTTTTGGTGCAATAAGATAAAACTTTCGAGTGGCTACATTTCTGATTAATATTATCATTAACACATATATTGAAATATTTGGAAAATGAAAAATTATCTTATTGCACCAAAAAAATCTGTGTTCATTTTCATGAATGTCTCAACAAGTGGAACAGAACTTTTGCAAAGCCCGGTAGATATAAAGTGGTACATAAGTGACACATATTCAATGAAATATGAGTCACTTTTGGCCCGTGTTGTGCATCAAAGGGTTAAAAAAGAAGAACTACTGTCTGGCTGTACTTGCATAACTGTATCCATGTTAAATGTGAGCCTGAATATGACACGCGTGACCCTTTCTAACCACATGTGGGCTTCTCTGTGGACTGAGCATTTACAGCTGTGTGACCTGATCAGACCGTCAGCATGTGACAGCCTGGCCTGTCCCGGCTAACAGAGGCCGTTTGAAATGAATACCTGAGGGGTCATGCTTTGTAGGCGTGTGGCGGTGGCGTGGTGAGGCAGCAGCCACGCTTTCATCCCGCCACCGCCCCCCCCCCCACACACACACACACACCGGCAGCTTGTGACATTTCAGCCCCTTTGTCTTCTCCTGAGTGGTTTCAGGTCTGTCTGCAGAATTAATGTTTTTTTCGAGAATAAATGACACCAGCTGTGGCATGTAGGCGTAGAGAGAGAGAGAGAGAGGAACAGAAACACTCTGAGGTGTGACATGAAAGCTAGAGGTCAGAGAGGGATAAAAGGAGACATTTAGACGGAGCGACACCGTCACTGTTCTGGGAAAATATCACACAGATGAAGCACAAACATTCTCATACTCTTATATGATTATTATGTCATTCAGTTGTTTAGTTTTATTTATATAGCGCCAATTACAGGTCAAACTGTCTCCAGACGCTGTAAGGAACCCGTACTGCTTAGTTTTATTTTATTTTTTTCCTATTTTTTCTATATTTAGGTTTTCAAATAATTTTTGTTCATTTTATTTATTTTTTGGCTATTTTGTATTTGTTTCATATATATGTATATATTTACTTCTTTTTGTGCTTTTATGTTCATTTTCTTCTATATTTGAGTTATTATTTATATTGTTCAGTTTTATTTTATTTCTTTCCTATTTTTTCTATATTTAGGTTTTAAAATATTTTTTGTTCATTATATTTACTTTTAGCCATTTTTTCTGTATTTGTTTCATATATGTATATATATTTGTTTTTTCTATTTTTTCTCATTTTCTACTATATTTGAGTTTATATATTATTATTTAAATTGTTTTATTTTATTTGTTGCTTTTTTCTATATTAAGGTTTTCAAATAATTTTATTTTTTTTAGTTTATTTTTTGCAATTTTTTCCAAGATTTGTTTCAGATATCTATATATATATATATATATATATATATATATATATATATATATATAAACATTTTCTTCTTTATTTGGGTTTATATATGATTATGATTAGTTTTTAGTTGTATTCTTTTTTGCTATTTTTTCTATATTTGCTTTATATATATTTCCTTTTTTGCTCATTTTCTTTTACATTTGAGTTAATATATTATTATTTTTATATGTTTTTTTTGTTTTATTGTATATTTTGCTGTTTTTTCTATATTTAGGTGTTCAAATCATTTTTGTTTATTTATTTCTCTGCTATTTTTTTAATATTTGGTTCTTACAGGGTTAACAGTCATTTCTGTAATTGATCAATTAAAAAGTCCGAGCTGAATAATCAGGCCGTCGATCAACAGAACATTTATAAACGTCATCCATTCTAATTATGTGCCTGCTTATGTTTTAGCTGACAGAGAGATCAGAAAATGAACCGTTAGCCGTTAGCCTAGCATAGCCTAATGACAAAACTGGGCCATTTTTACACTTAAATTCTTGTGCAGATTAAACAAATAAACGTCTTGTTGAAAGTCATCTAGACCTGCTGAGGAGGAGGATTTTCTGTCGGATCAGAGGCACGCTGGCAGGTTCTGTCTTTATGCTAAGCTAAAGTGGCTAGCTCCTTCAAAGAGTGGTTTTCATTGCTACGATGTGAGACAGCTTAGCGGCAGTTAGCTTCCACGTGTGTGAACCAGGTTACGTTTGATGGGATGGATTTATTCATAATGGACTTGTCTGGGTAAATCAGAGTTAAACAGAGCGGCGTTTGTGCGTTTGTTTGCAGCTCAGCTTCATTAACATACGACCTTGTGTTTGTCTGCAGCCTCCAGGTATCTGAAGTGGAAACAGAGGCGCAGTCTTTTCTCTGTCCTCATTTATTTTCACTGTAAAGTCAGCAGGGAAACAAGTGTGAGATTCTCTTGCTTTATCTTGACCTCACAGACACCAGTCTTTTATTTTCACGGAGCAACAATCCAGCCGTCATGAAGCTTATCGAATTCGCTTTTTGGTGCACCAGATTTACAGGCCTGTCAGGATTATATAACTCAATTCTGCAAGCAGTTTTTAAACAGTTCTCTACAGCAGAGGTGTCAAAATCATCTTAGTTCAGCCCAATCTGATCTCCACTGAGCAGTAAAATCACAGCATAGTAACCTATAAACAACCACAACGCCACGTTTCCTTTGTTTTAGTGCCAAAATGTTCACATTTAGCTATCTGCAACTGAAAGATGTCGTGTTTTAGTTTATGAATAAAATGACAAAAGTCAAAAATGAGAAGCGAAACAACGTAAGACAAAAATTAGACAAAAAAGTTGCAAAGCCACAAAAATGAGACAAAAAATGTCAAAAGAAAAAAACAAAGCGACCCAAAAAATAGACAACAGAACGAATAAAGTGAAACAACACGACAAAAATAAGACAAAAGACACAAGCGAGACAAAAAACGACAAAAACGATGCACAAAACAACAAATAAAGCACAACACAAAATGATAAAAATAAGACAAAAAACACCAGCGAGACAAAAAGGAAACACAAAATGACAAAAACATGAGACAAAAGACAAAAGTCCAACAAAAGAAAGACAAAAACAACAAAAACAGACAAAATCTGACAAAAATGAGACACAAAATGACAAAAGAACAATCTAGTATTTCACTTTATGATCAAAACTTGTCATGGTCTAGAAATTATTTTAAATTTATAGTTTTACTAATTTACAATCTGCAGTTAATGTCTTCTCTGTAATTTTTACACTTTGAGGGCCGGATTGGACCCTCTGGAGGACCACTTTTGGACCACGGGCCTCATGTTGGACACCCGTGGTTTAGAAGAAGAGAGGACTGTAGTGAGAAGCGAGCGGTAATAAGAAAGCTGCAGTGATCTTAAACAAAGCAGATGCTTCCAAAGACGCTTCAGGTATGAACATGAATCTATACGAGAGCCAGAAGGAAGCTGCTGCCGTCACTTCTTGTTGTCGTGGCGATAAATTGAGCCGTGAATCTGTGGCAGATATGATGAGGAGCGGATGCCGACTGTAGGATGATGCGTGTGTGTGTGTGTGTGTGTGTGTGTGTGTGTGTGTGTGTGTGTGTGTGTGTGTGTGTGTGTGTGTGTGTGTGTGTGTGTGTGTGTGTGTGTGTGACGTCAGGAAGGAGCTCAGAGACGAGACACGTGTGATTCCTAACACGTCATCATGTGTCACTGTTGGTTTTATACCGGATTTATGGTTTAAAATGCTCCTTTTCTGCTCATCTCTGTCATTTGTCATTAACTTTATTCTAATTTTCTAATTTTTCTAATTTTTTAAGATTTTTTTTATTTCATTTATTCTTGATATTTAAATATTTATTTCCTTATTTATTTATATTTATTCCTCTTTATAGTTACGCATTTATTTCCTTATTTGTATCAGATCTATTTTTCATTTATTCTTTTATTTAGTCCTCTTTATATTTATATAATAATTTCCTTATTTATTTATTATTTATTCCTCTTTATAGTTACACATTTATTTCCTTATTTTCTAACTGACGTATTTATTATTTATTCTTTAATTTATTTCCTTATTTTTATCAGATCTATTTTTCATTCATTCTTTTATTTAGTCCTCTTTATATTTACATAATTATTTCCTGATTTTAATAGATTTATTTTTGATTTATTACTCTTCACATTTACACTTATTCCTTTTTTAAACAGATTTGTTTTTTATTTATCCCTCTTAATAGTCACACATTCGTTTCCCTATTTTGAACAGATTTTTTTATTTTTTGTCCATTTCTTCCTCTTCATATTTGCACATTTATTTCCTTATTTTTCAACAGATTTTTATATTTTATTATGGCACTCCTGTGATTTTATATGTTTCTGGGGAACAAATAATACATAAAATACAACAATCCAAACCATAATCCAATGCATTTCATTATTAAGTTTTAGTACATGTTAATTTTTTTCTGTTTTAATCAATCTTGTTTAATTAGTTGAACTGAATGAAATCTATTTAATTAGATGAATTAAAATTGATCCTGCTGTATTTTACTTTATTTAGCTTTAGCTTAGCACGTATCTCGTACACTCAGTGACACATTTAGCAGCTGAAGAGCCTCATGTCTGTCTGAGAAGATGGTGGAAACTAAAACAAGTTGGTTTTGTTCATTCTTCATTTAACATTATCATTTTATTATGTTATTATTTGCACCACTAAAACTCTCTCCCTTTAGCATACGACGTGTTTCTCATCATCTTAGTTTAACTAGAAACAAAAAGTACACCTGAGGCTGGTTTTTACAGGCATGAGGTCAGAAATCAAAAGTAGGCCAATGAGAACAAAAGCCTGAATCCATTTTATAAACTAGATTTACTCAGAGCCTCGCTGACCTCGAGCTTCTTTTAATTAACTCCTATCAGACTGGTAATCAGCCGCTGGCAGTTTTTCTGAGCGACCGGCCTTCTAAGAAACGTTTATGATGAGCAGACGGCTTCCAGGCTCGCTGATGTTCAAAAGCAGGAGGAGTGTGGGCCGGACAGACAGAAAGACACCCATAAAGTGTCTGGAAATGGAAAGTAATTACTGCAGCATAAAAATACGAGCAATGAGAGGACGGAACGCCGGCAGCAGAGGACCAACCTGGAAACACCTGATGTTTTCCTGAACACGTTTGTTTTGTTCGGCAGTGACCATGCTGGCCTTTCGCTGCATTAATGTGAAGCCTGAGCCATTACGCCTGAGGTTTAGTGTCGTTAGAGCAAATAAATGAGGTAACGTGCCATTTAAAAGTCCATCGTTTTAATGGCTTCATAAGCAGAACGGCCAAACTCTGAAGGGTTCTTCAAACATTTGGAAAAATAAATAACAATCAGAGGTTTTTTTAAACTCCTCACATGAGGCTGAAATCAAACACTGATGACTTTGGCTGCTGGTGTACATCTGTGGGGGTCTGACAGGTGGAGGAGATGTTTGGGTGACAGCAGGTTAACCGACTACATCCCAGTTCTTCTGAAACACATTTTTATTGGGATCTGACAAAGTTCTGACCTTCACAGAGAGAAAGAGGGTTCAAATACGATAAAAAACCTTCAGTTTGTCATTCAGTGCAAATTTCAAGTAGATGAAGGCAGAAAGATTTAAAACGACCAGGATGTGAGGACGCTATAGCTCTATTTAAATACATTTTAAAAGCTGTAGAGTCTGAACATTTTTATTTCATTTTGTCAGGTAAATCTGTATTTTATACGATCATGTTGAGTTTTAATCTTAATGTTTAAACTTGTTGGGTACATTTGTAACATTAGTCTCATTTCTCTGTGAGAAAAAAAAAACGTTCTAAATAACGACAACTTGATTTTATTTGTTTAAAAAAAAGTCTGATTCTAACGGTGCATTCATCATTTTTTTTTTATTTTTTCTATATTTGAGTTCACACACACACACACACACACACACACACACACACACACACACACACACACACACACACACACACACACACACACACACACACACACACACACACACAGAGTATAGGAATAAGAGCAAACAATAAAATAAAATAAAATAAAATAAAATATATATTATTTTTAATTTAATCAGTTATTTTAAATTAAATTGTATACCAAAATATAGAAAAAAGGAGCAAAAAATAAAATTTATAAAAAATTTATATTTTATTTTATTATAAATATAAAAAGAGCAAAAATAAAATAAAATTCATAAAAAATATATATTTATATTTTGTTTTATTATAAATACAGAAAAAGAGCAAAGAATAAAACAAAATTCATAATATATATATATATATATATATATATGTGTGTGTGTGTGTATATTTTATTTTATTATAAATATAGAAAAAAGGAGCAAAAATAAAATAAAATTCATAAAAAATATAGATATTTTTATTTTATTTTATTATAAATATAGAAAAAAGGAGAAAAAATAAAATAAAATTAATAAAAAATATATATTTATATTTTGTTTCATTATAAATATAGAAAAAAGAGAAAAAATAAAATAAAATTCATAAAAATATATATATTTATATTTTAT
This sequence comes from Acanthochromis polyacanthus, assembly GCF_021347895.1. Classification (NCBI taxonomy): domain Eukaryota; kingdom Metazoa; phylum Chordata; class Actinopteri; family Pomacentridae; genus Acanthochromis; species Acanthochromis polyacanthus. The sequence goes on along the minus strand of NC_067113.1, from coordinate 39,890,321 downwards.
TATAAATATAGAAAAAAGAGGAAAAGTAAAGCAAAATAAAGCAAATATATATATATATATATAAATTATACATATACATATATATATAAATTACATATGTATATAAATACAAAATATAAATAATTAATATATTTGTATTTATATACATTTTTTGTTTTATATTATTTTTTGCTCTTTTTTCTATATTTGGGTCTCACAGGGTTAATAACATTTATAGAAACATTTAGACCAGACAGCTATATTTGACTTCTATCCTAAACTAACCTCTTGCAGTCCTGAGAACCTGTAAAAACGTCCTCACGCTGCATAATTTCTTCCAGGGAGCATTTAATGCAGCGACAAAAGTCCAAGAAGAACCACAATAAGAAAACTGTGCTGCTGACACACGTCCCCGTGATGCGATCCACGTCTGGGGTATAAATGAAGAGCTCAGTGAAAGAAGCAGCACAGTTTAGCTGTTTACTGCTGTGTGATGGTTACCATGGTTACCATGGTAAACGGATGAGAGCGATCACAGCCGGAGCTCGTCTGCAGAAACGCTGTGCACAGAGGATCTGACAGCACATCACAGATCAAGGCCCATTACAGACCTGCTGCAGAACTTTCCTGCAGACCTTGAGGAGGGAGAAAAACGCGGCGGGGAGCGATGAAAAAGCAGCCGCTCCTTCCCTGTTTGTGGAAGGCTGTCGGCCTCACTGAGCTGGACGGCTTACGTAACCGTATTTCTGTTGCGTTTTGTTGTGCATGTACCGGTACATGGAGCCACGTCACACATGCACACACACAAACACACACTGTCAGCACAGTGAGGGCTGTCCAAGGAAGGGCTCTGGATGATTTGCTTTCAACCACGACGACCGGACGTTTTGATGGAGCGGCTGAGATTGTGACGGACAGATAAAGACAGGCGGGACACAAACATGACCTCCTGTTTGAAGGCTCAGAAGCACAACGGAGAGACTTTAACCCTCCTGTTGTCCTCATTTACAGCCACCAAAAATATTGATTCCTTGTCTAAAATAATATCCAAAAAATTCAGCAAAAAAATTCCCCAAATTTAGGAAAATTTGCAAAACCTTCAGGAAGAAAATTCCAATAATTTCTTAAAAGTTTCCCTTAAAAGTTTTGTTTTAAAAAAAATCCCCCAAATTTGGCAAGAAAATTCTTGTAAATATTTTCAAAAAAATAGTAAAAATCTTCCAAAAAATCCTAAAAATATCTAAAGTGATTCCATGTATATCAGTAGAACTTCTAATATTTTCTTTAAGAACATTCACAAAAAAAAAAAGATTTTTATGTGAATGTTGTTAGGAAACATTTCTTTTTTTTCCCACCAAAAAATGTTCAAAGATTTCCTAAAGATGTTGTAAATGTGGACATGAGAAATTTCACTGTGAACATTTTTTTTTCACATTTTTAAACTTCTGAATGTATCAATTTGACCCACAGGACGACATGAGGGTCAAACATGTTTTTCAAGAATTACAATCTATCGTCTCAAAAAGAAAGAAAATAAATTCTGGTGTGTATGACTTAAGGCTTGCCATAGACATTCCGAGACACAAAAATGATCCAAAATGACGAGAAACGATCCAAACTGACATAAAACTTGTTAAAAATGACGAGAAAATCATCCAAAATGACTTTACACTTGTCCAAAATGACTCAAAGATTGTCCAAAATTCAGATTCTGATTCAGAAATGCCCTGAAAATTGTCCAAAATGCCTTGAAAATGATCCACAATTGGGGAAAATTAGTCCAGAATGACATGAAATTTGTCCTAAATGACTCAAAAATTATCTGAGACACAAAAATGATGAGAAACAATCCAAGCTGACATAAAACTTGTTGAAAATGACAAGAAAATTGTCCAAAATTACTTCAAATTTGTCCAAAATGACTCAAAGGTTTATCAAAATGCCTTGAAATTTATCCATAATTACAGAAGATTAGTCCAGAATGACCTGAAAATTATCCTCAAGACACAAAAATGACACAAAATGATGAGAAAAGATCCAAGCTGACATAAAACTTGTTGAAAATGATGAAGAAATTGTCCAAAATGACATGAAAATGATCCATAATTATGGAAAATTAGTCCAGTATGACATGAAATTTGTCCTAAATGACTCAAAGATTTCTCAAAATGCCTTGAAAATGATCCATAATTACAGAAAATTAGTCCAGAATGACTTGAAATTTGTCGTGTATGACTCGAAAATTATCCTCAAGACACAATAATGACACAAAATGACAAGAAATGATCCAAGCTGACATGAAACTAATTGAAAATGACTCAAAAATTGTCCAAAACGACTCAAAAATTGTGGGTTAAGCCTGTTTTTTTTCTAGAATTTGAATTTCCCTCAGAATTAGTAGAGTATCTACATATCTATGCATCTATCTAAGGAGTGAAAAAGAAAGAGAAAATGAAAAGAAATGCTGACATTCCTCAGATGCTTCTTTAGTTCAGTAGCACAGAGAGACTTACAGAAGAACGTGGTGAAATTAGTCTGACTCAACCTTTAGCTGCTAAAAATCAACTTCCTTGATCACCTCTTGCAGCAAACGCTCATTTAATTGCGTGGCTGCGATGACAAAAACAACCTTTTCCTTTGCAGTCAGAAGCAGCCACACCGGGAAGTCTTCACCGGTGAAAAATTAACAAGTTTCTGCCCCCCCACGTGACTCACGCGCTGTAAATGCCGAGTTCACGGGGGCAATAACACACACGTGACTTTGCTTTTTGCATTGTTTCACTCACGCAGGAGACAAACATCAGTCAAAGCGACTTCCTGATGGACAGATTTTAGTAAACGTTACCTCTGTCACATAGATGAGCGGGATGGCGCTGTAGTTCTTCCTCATGTCTCCTCTTCCTCACAGCCTGAGGTCAAAGATCACGCCACGCCGGCTTCACCGGTCCCATCACAGCTCTCTCTGCCTGCCACTTTGAACCTCTGTCGTCTAGTCCCGCGTGCAATCCTCTTATTGTGAAATCTTCTGCTTCCTGTGGCGGCAGCAATCACACCAACGGCACCTTAGACCCACTGCACATCCCAACCTGCACTGTTCCTGTTCTCACACACTTGTACCGTTCAGGGAAAACACCACCTTAAAAGGCATGGAGGAGTCCAGGCAGGCAGGGATTTCTTTTTTCTCTGATCTCTTATCAGCCACCCTCCACTGGGCCGGGCACACTTCGTACACGGTAACAACGAGCTCCGCTGCCAATCAGGACGGAGCAGGCAGAGGATGGACTCTGAGGGGAGGAGGAGGAAGGAGAGAGATTTAAGGGAATGAATGAGTGTGGGAATGCTGAGCTAGTCCAGCCACACTGCAAAAAAAATAAATAAATAAAAATGCCCCTCTCAAAACACGAATAAAAAACTCATTTCAAGGAACTTTTACCTTAAAATAAGTGAAAAAATCTGCCAGTAGAAGAAGTGAAAAACAGCTTGGTAAGATTTATTGAAATAAGATGTGATATTTAGAATATTGAGATCTTAAAATCAGCTGGGAAAACTTATTTTAACCCACATGTTGTCTTCATTTACAGACACCAAAAAATATTGTTTCCTTGTCTGAAAAAAATCCAAAAATTCAGCAAAAAAATTCCCCAAATTTCTGAAAATTCCTTCAAGAAAATTCCAATAATTCCTTAAAAGTTTTATTTTTTTAAAAAAATCACCCAAATCTGGCAAGAAAATTCTTGTAAAAAATGATTAAAAATCTCCAAAAAAAAAATCCTAAAAATATCTAAAGTGATTACATATGTATCGGTAAAACTTTTAATATTTTCTTTAAGAACATTCACAAAAAAAATCAACCAAAATCCAGCGAAATTCGCTGGATTTTGGTTGATTTTTTTGTGAATGTTCTTAAACAATTTTAACCTTTCTTTTTATTTTTCCACCAAAAAATGTTCAAAAATTTCCCAAAAATGTTGAAAATGTGGACATCAGAAGTTTCACTGTGAAAATATTTTTTTCCACATTTTTAAACTTTAAAACAGGTCGATTTTACCCGCAGGATGACATGAGGGTTAAACTATATTTTACCAGGATTGCCAAGCTTAGACGTCTTAAAATAAGCCAGACATGCTAAAAAACAAAAAAAAATAGTTTTTTGCTTTCATGTGACCTCCTAATTTGAGATGTACTGAACTCATTTTGAGTTTTCTTGTAAAATACAACAAGATATTTAAGATGCACTGTCTTAAAACACGTCCCTCCATGCTGCTGAAATGTCTCTTGTGAAGTGGATTTATCTTAAACGAAGTGGGATGAGACATTTGGACTAAAGATTTTGAGTTTTGTTGCAGTGCAGACTCACTCCCTGAACAGGACGGAGACTCTGACAGCAACGCTAATCTGCAGAGCCAGATAACAGCCTGCAATAACAGCCTGTGTGTGTGTGTGTGTGTGTGTGTGTGTGTGTGTGTGTGTGTGTGTGTGTGTGTGTGTGTGTGTGTGTGTGTGTAAGGATCAGGGAGATGGTCAGTGCTGCTCTCTGTCATTCAGCCAAGTTAAAGGGTTATAAACCAGAGTTATTTTAAACAATGTGTGAGTCTTAATATGAACACTTCCACCAGAGACTAAGCAGTTTCTTATGTCTTATGTCCCAGTGCCGTGAAAGTCCATTTCTAAACTCTTTAAAGTCTGCGCAAAGGAAATTCAGAGATTTGTTGCTCAACAATTGTAAGGCTCAACTAAATAACCGTCTGAATTTCATGACAACCACCTTCTAATTAGCGAAACAACAATAAAATTAGTTTATTCATAAATTGTTAAAATTGTGTTCTTTTTATTAAGATGTCAAAAATCGTCCAATATGACATGAAAATGATCCATAATTGCAATAAATTTGCCCAGACTGACTTGAAATTTGTCCTAAATGACTCGAAAAGTATCCGAGACGCAAAAATTGATCCAAAATTACGAGAAAAGATCCAAGCTGACATGAAATTAGTTGAAAATGACAAGAAAATTGTCCAAAACGACTTCAAATTTGTCCAAAATGACTTAAAGATTTCTCAAAATGCCTTGAAAATGATCCATAATTACAGAAAATTAGTCCAGAATGACTTGAAGTTTCCCCTAAATGACTTGAAAATTAAGACACAAAAATGACCCAAAATGACGAGAAAAGATCCAAGCTGACATGAAACTAGTCGAAAATGACTCAAAAATTGTGGGTCAAGCCTGTTTTTTTTTTTCTAGAATTTGAATTTCCCTCAGAATTATTAAAGTATCTACATATCTATGCATAACTGTGTTCTTTTTATTAAGTTAAGATGTCAAAAATCGTCCAATATGACATGAAAATGATCCACAATTACAGAAAATTTGCCCAGACTGACTTGAAATTTGTCCTAAATGACTCGAAAAGTATCAGAGACAAAAAAATGATCCAAAATGACGAGAAAAGATCCAAGCTGACATAAAACTTGGTGAAAATGACTCAAAAATTGTCCAAAATGATTCAAAAACTGTCCAAAATGACTCCTAAATTGCTCAGGAAATTTCTCAGATAATGATCCATAATGATGAAAAATTAGTCCAGAATGGCATGAAATTTGTCCGAAATGACTCGAAAAGTATCAGAGACAAAAAATGACCCAAAATGACGAGAAACGATCCAAGCTGACATAAAACTCGTTGAAAATGCCTCGAACATTGTCCGGGTCAATATATAATTGAGGGGCTTCTGAAGTCCATGGGATATATCTTGCATACATTTTTATTAAAATTTTAAAAAATAATGTTTTTATGTTTATTATGTCCATGTCTACAAATTCCATAATTATTTAACAATTAATAGTTACAGTATTGAACCATTTCTTTACCACGTCTGATGTGTGTTTGGACTCATTGTCTTGTTGAAACATCCAACTGTCTCCAAGATCAACCTTCTGCTGATGGCTTTAGGTTTTCCTGAAGAATTCTTCATTGTTATATTTACTTTGTGTGAAACTCCAGTTCCACAGAGCATGATACTGCCACCTCCATGCTTGATGAGAGGTTTGATGCTCCTGGGATTACAAAAAAGTCCAAAACCTGCCTAAGACCGTCTGAAATCTGGACTCATCAGACCACATGACCTTCTTCCATTGATCCACAGTCCAATCTTTATGCTAAACTGAAGCCTTTCTTTTCCACTGATCAGAGGTTTTCTTAGAGCTACAGCTGTTTAGTCCCAATCCTCTGAGTTCCCTTCACATTGTTCATGTAGAAATGTTCTTACTTTCACTATTAAACAGAGCCGTTGGTTTTCTACGATCATCTAAGAGTTTGTTCCGACCACCAGGATGATGGTTCTCCACCAGGATGATGGTTCTCCACCAGGATGACGGTTCTCCACCAGGATGACGGTTCTCCACCAGGATGACGGTTCTCCACCAGGATGACGGTTCTCCACCAGGATGACGGTTCTCCACCATCCTTCAGGTTTTAGTGATGCGCTGGACGGTTCTTTACCCGATTTTAGTCGTTTCATCTCCACAGTTGTATTCTTTGCTTGATGCAGGCCAATAACTGAGACAGATTAACATCGTTTCCATGACCACAGGATATGTCCTCCAACATGGATGTTTCAGAAATGAGAAGCTCCTCACTGCATCAGCTAGGGTTGAAGAAGTTGTTGCCATCACTGCAGTAATTATCCAATGGAAGGATCTGAACTATTTGCTGAGTTAAATCCAGGTGGAGGCTTTCTTTTTGGCCAGGTAGTGTATGTAATTCATTGAAAACTAAATGAAATAAATATATTTTTACATTAGGTGCCACATTTCTGTTGGTTTCACTGGATTATGTTTAAAGTTCCCATCCAGTCATTAATTTAACCCATAAAAACATGTCTCTGTGTGTCAGATTCAGGTATTCAGAAGTGTCTCTTCAGTCGACAAGGTTAGTTTCTTTGTTTTGTGAAGCATAAAACCACAGAAGTCTGAATCTGTGTTAAGGTTATCATGAGTTCAGCTTCTTACACTGACTGTCTATTTCACATATGCCTTCTAGCACGATAGAAAAACTAAAAAACACCATGTAGGCACGTTCAGGTTAAAAAAAAAAGATTTCCACCAGAGGGTCTTTAAAATCAGTTTGACCATATTCACAGATGATGAACAGAGAGACTTCTACAGAAACTACACTAAGCATGCTCGGTGTAGTTTACTACTTCTACATGTAGAAGTATTAAACTACACTAAGCATGCTCGGTGTAGTTTAATACTTCTACATGTAGAAGTATTAAACTACACCGAGCATGCTCGGTGTAGTTTACTACTTCTACATGTAGAAGTATTAAACTACACTAAGCATGCTCGGTGTAGTTTACTACTTCTACATGTAGAAGTATTAAACTACACTAAGCATGCTCGGTGTAGTTTAATACTTCTACATGTATTAAACTACACTGAGCATGCTCGGGGCTGCTGTCCTTGTCCTCTCCCTCCACTGACTTTGCTAATTAGACGAGTTGAAAAAACAATCAGAAACCCTGTTGATTAGGGCTGCAAATTAAATGGCCTCAAATTAGTCCTCTAAATACGTGAATCTCTTTTTTCTGAGACGTTTTTCTGCAGTGTCTCTGTTAAAGGAACAGTTTGACATTTTGGGGAATGCATGGATTAGATTTTGTGTCTGAGGTGATCAAAACCGTCGACATCTCTGAACTATAAAAACTGAGCCACAGCTAGCATTTGGTTAGCTTAGCAGAAAGACATTAAAAAGAGTGACACAGTCTGTTCAGAGATGAGAAAATCAGCCTCACAGCACCTCCAGAGGTCTCTAATTAACGTATCATGTGACAGAGCAACGCTCAGCACACAGGATAGAAATCATTCCTCAAGCAGCAGCCAAACCATTAACCCTGTAAAAAACCCCAACAAAAATAAATAAATTAACAAAAAAATTATATATATATATATAATCCCAAAAATAGAAAAAGAGCAACAAAAATAAATAAACAAAAAATTATACATGTATAAAACCCCAAATATAGGAAAAAGAGTGACAAAAATAAAAAATAAACAAAAACATTATATATGAATAAAACCCCAAATATAGGAAAAAGAGCAACAAAAATAAATAAACAAACAAACAAAAAAAAATATATATATATAACAACAAATATAGAGAAAAGAGCAAAAACACTCAAAATAACCCCCCAATTTTTAAATATATATCTATAAATACAAAGAAATAAAAATATGAATTTAAGTGATAATAATAATATATAAACCAAAATATAAAAGAAAAAATATGTATACAAAACAAAACTATAAATATAAATGATAATAACAATGATATATAAACCAAGATATAGACAAAAATGAGTAAAAAAAAATTACATATATATAATTTGTTTAATTTGTACAAAACCTGAGGCGTAAAAACAATAAATTGCCATTTTCTGTGGTCTCTACCAAACTGAGATAACAGGAAGCTGCCAATGTTTCCCAAAATGTCAAACGTTTCGTTTGAATAAACAAACAAATGCCAGCTTGTGACTGCTGTGTGTTTCTGAGCATCTTTTGGGAAATGTTCTTTTTCACAGAAGACATTTTGACCCGTCGCGGGAGGAAAGGGAAATCGCTGTTAACGATAAAATGAACAAACTGAGCAAAAGCAAATGTAGAACAAACAGAAAGGAAAGCTGAAGGTAGCAGACATGGCAGCGCTGGAGATGCTGACTGACAGGTGGTCTCTGGGGGTTGCAGAGCAGAAACATTAAAGCATTACAGATAGTTTGACTTTCCCTCTTTCAAGCTCTGACTTTCTCCCTCTTGTGTGCAGTGACGCTCCTGGGAGGTGGACAGAATTAGGGCGTTTTAAAAGCAAAACGCTCAGAGGAGAGGTCTGAAAAATAAAAAGACCAGAGGCAGCGACTCTGACCCATTAAGCACCGCCGACATCTGAAGAATTACAAAAACGGGAGCCTGGAAATACTCATCAAGGATCTTACATGCTCCTCGAGGAGTCAAACCCACTCATGGGAGGAAGTCGGGCATGAAAGATTCAAGAAGAGGAGACGGGGAGGGAGAGAAAAGCAAAAGTACATGACATTAAGGAGAAGAGATGGAGAATCCACAAAGAGGAGGCAGAGGAAGAGGAGGAGGAGGGGATGAACGGTTAAAAGATGTGACAGTTGGCAGGAGACAAGAAGAGGAGGAAAGAGGACCAGACTTGGAAAGCGTCTCGACAGAAAGACGACCCTCTTTAACCTCATTCGGCTGCATCACTGCCAGCTGCCATTTCAGTACAGAGCTGCATCAGCAAAAAGCCAAAGTCAGACAGACAGAGAAAGAATCAGACCGCAGCTATCAGCTAATGTGAGACACACGCACAGAAGAACAGCAACAAATGAAGCGTTCACTGAACACAAATGCTTGGAGAGCTCATGAAATGCCACTCAGGCGTGCTGTCGTGTGTCAGAGCACTTCCAGCTGATTGTTCCCGATTCGTTTCATTGATTCGGATGAGACGTCGCCTCCATGTCTAAATAAAGACTCAAGAGGACTGTTGCTCACTGAAATGCTGACTCAAGAGGATGCCACAAGCAACAGAAAAGCAACGGCGCCCCCTCTGGGCCGTCAAACCTCATTACAGACAAAGTGAAACTTACATGACGGTGATCACAGACATATATAAAGTTAGGTTAAAAACAACACAGTCAACGTTAGCTTAGCTTTCAGGTACAGACCGTAACGAGGCGACAAAACTCCGTCGTTGAGTCAAAGAAAAACGTGCCAGCCGAGAAATAACGTCGTACTACTAACTGTGAGCACGATGAGCTACTGTAAAAACACCCATACGTGAAAATAAAACGCTTAATAAACTTTAAATGCGGTGGAAATGTCTGTTAAAGTGAGATACACACACGAGTTTCGCGCCTCCAGATTACGTCATATTCCGTCATCACGTCCCAGCCAATCACAAGGGAGCAATGAATTGTGGGTAACGTAGTTAAACTCAAAACACAGCTTTGTAACAGACTGTATATATAACATTTTTAAAAATTGCTGTGGATTTTATTAGAAATAAAATGATACTGTCGGTCAGATGTGTAATAAACATTTCTTCCTTAATGATATTGATATTATATGTTATTATATACTTAGAAGTATATATTTTATTTCATGAGTGATATCAAGTGTGGACTGGGACAAAAAACGGCACAATGCAGTCCTGGTCTATACAGTCTCCACACCCTAGTTTTAAAAAGCAGTACTATACAAGCCAGTAGAGTAGTAAAACAATATCACAGCCATCAATTACACAAATCTGATACCAGGGGTGGACTGGGGCAAAAAATCAGCTCTGGCATTTTTGGCCCAGAACAGCCCACAACATTATCGGGTGACTGAATCAAGCACTAATTTTTGAATGACAAAAACTGACAGAGAGGTCGGATTTTCAGAACAAAAATTCAAAAACATCCCTAGAGACCGATACAAACTTGTTGGGAAAAGAACAATTGCAATCCAGTAGAGCAGGGGCATTCAACTAAAATTCAAAATGGTTCAGTCTGAGAAAATGTATTAAAGCAAAGCTCCAGAAGATCATAATGTCAAACCTGAATTAGTGCCATAGCTATATGCTGATGTAACCTACTAGTTTTATTAGCGTCTGAATGGAACCAATAACTGACTATCAGAACCAAATAAATTCAGTACGGCTCAAAAAACATTTTGGCAACATTTTTTTTCATAAATAACTTTTTATATAACTGTAAATCTTAAAATAAAGTGCAGAAAACTTTGAACATTTTTTAAAATGTTCAGTTTAAAAAAAATCCATCTGCACCGAATGAAACGACAAGTTAAGTGTCACTGCAATAATGTGAAGCTAATTAATCAGCAAATAGAAGTTGTGCAGAACACATAAGCAAATAATTTTGAAAACTCATCATTTCAGCCCTTTTTCTGAAACCAAATAATAAATACTTTCTGGTTGCTGCTTCTTTTTCTCTTTTATATTGAAGCAGAATAAGATTTGAAGGGGAGTTTTTTCACTAATTTTTGACATTTGTCGGCCAAATGATTGATTGTTTAATCAAAACATTGATATTTAATAATTACACATTACTTTGGGTCATTAGTTGCAGCCCTAGTTAGCTAGTTAGTTTGTATTTATAATTTCTCACATCCACATTGTGAGAAATTGTCTGATGGGACAAAACGGTTGACGGAACAAGCAAGAACGTATTACCAAACAACCATGACCTAAGAAAACAAATATTCAGCTGGCATAGAAAAGAAGGAAGTAAAGAGTGTTAGTAAAATGATCAGGAGGCTACCAGGTCATTGTTCTTAATGTATGTGGAACAAAAGACTTCCTGTACAGTTTTTCGTGACCGTTACTTATCTATTGCAGGTAAAAGTTAAGCGCAAAAGGATCAAAACAGCTTTTTTTCTCTGACATCTTGTGATTCTATGTCTAAATTTTAAAGCAGGAAAGGAAAAATACACCCAACACACATTCAAAGTACGTTAGCTTTGAGCGCTGTGACAATTTTGTACTTTGGATAGAAGGTAATATTCCTGAGGATAAAGCACTTCCCCAGTGGTCCAATGAAAAAGCTCTGCATGCCCTAAACGCTTTAAATGCTTCAGGTTATAGCACCTGACCCCGCTGTCCTGCCCGGTGGAAGGTGGGCCAGCCGGGCGGCGACCCCTTGTTACTTTTTCGGGTTATGCCCGACCAAGCCCCACAGGGCCCAAAGACTCGGCCACCAGGTGCTCTGTGACCAGCTCCCCTCCAGACCAGGCTCCAGGGAGAGGCCCCGGTTTCCCTAGTCTGGACCAGGTAGCGGCTTTCGTCTTTGTCAGCAGGGCTTTCACAATCGCTCTTTGTCTGGTCCCTCACCTAGAACCAATTTGCCTTGGGAGACCCTACAGGGGCTATTGCCCCGGACAACATAGCTCCCAGGATCACAGGGACACTCAAACCCCTCCACCGCGATAAGGTGGCGATTCTTTAGAGGGGAACATAGAACACAGAGGACACAAGACAGGACACAAGACAGGACAAGAGACAGGACACAAGACAGGAAAGGAAAGGAAAAAGAAAGAAAGAAAGAAAGAAAGAGTAGTAGGGAAAGGAAAAGAAAAGAAATAGAGAGGATGAGGGTGACAGAGGCAGAAGGGGTGAGGAGATGGAGGAAGGGGGAGGCTACTGGAGATCAGAGGGAGACCACAGATGTGCTCTGTGGCTGCTGAAGATCATCTTCATCTTCATCATACTCTAATCCTGCACAGCACAAAAAGAAACTCGCAAACCTCCTCTTCCACTTGGACCGTGTCTTTTTCTTCTCCCTGTCCGTCTTTTTCAGTTCTGGGAGTTCTTCTAGTTTTTCTTCTTCTTGATTTTCAGCAGGAGCCACGTCTGCTGTGGTTTCTCCTGCTGAGGAACATCTAGTTTCAGTCCCCGTAACCTGTGCGGTCTGGGAGACGTCCACTACATCCTCCTCTAACTCTTCTTCAGAATCATCTGTTTCATCTGAAGACTCCATGGCACTGGGGTTGGGTTCTGTCACCACCATGTTCTCCTCTAAGAACTCCTCCATCTCCTCCAGAGTGGGCTGAAAGAGGAGCGCTGGAGGATCCTGTGGCTCATCAAGGAAGACTTTAAACTGGCATGAGTCCTCTTTGGCCTGTTGCTGGGGGGGACTTGGCCGCTGTTTCCTCTTGGGCTCCCAAGTCAGGCCCATGGGGAAAAATGAGGCAATCCGAGACGAGGAGGTAGATGAGGGTGGTGAGGAGAGGCCTTCTGCAGCTTGGTCCTGCTGCTGCTGCCTGGACAGCAGAGAGCTGGAGGCCATCTTCTCCTGCTGGGGGGGACTTAGCCGCTGTTTCCTCTTGGGCTCCCAAGCCAGGCCCATGGGGAAAATTGAGGCAGAGGGAGACGAGGAGGTAGCAGCAGCTTGGTCCTGGGTCGGGGCCTCACAGGAAAGCTGCTGCAGCCGTTTCTGGGCCTCCTGCAGTTTGGCCATCAGCTCCTGGTTCTGGTTCTTCAGGTGGTCCACCTCAGACATCCAGGTGTTCATCTGGCTGGTCATGGACTGCTGCTTGGTCCGGTAGTGACTCAGTTGGAGTTTCAGGTCTCTCTCTATTTTTTCCTGTGCTCTGAGACGGTCGTTGGTCTCCCACAGTTTGTCCTGGGACACTGCGAGCTCCATTCTCAGAGAGATCTCCTCGTCTCTCTGATCCCTGGAGCCGTCCTCCTCGTTAGTTGCCCTTCCTCTGAGGAAATCGAGGATGCCGTTCTGGGTGTCAACTTGTTGCTTGAGCTCAGCTTTTCTTGATGAGCTCTGAGCCCGAATCATTTCCACTTTGGTCCGTCGGAGGTTCCGAGTAGCCGACTGCTCCCATTCTTCGATCTGCCGCATCACTCTCGGGTCCACTTTCTGTTTGCCTGCGTTTGCTCCCATCTTGGTGCTGTACACAGACTGTCTGTACCGGACCAGAACTTCACCTCTACTTGTAAGCTCTGGTGAGGAATAGAGGTGACATCATCAACGGAATGTGCCTTTGATCTTTTGACAGTTGGCCTGTTGCCATGGTGACAAGACGAGTTTGAAAGTAAACAGCCACTGAGCAGAGCAGCTCTAACATCAGTGTTGCTGATGAACCCTGTAGCTCCGGCAGATTTTACGGCACAAACTTCGTTCGAACTTTAAGCGAGTCACGAGGCTTTCAGCTTTTTCCGTGTAAATCTGTGTTTTCATGTCTGTTACGGTTTTTACACAGTCGCAGTTTAAGTTTTAGGAATTTTTCTGCAATTTGCAACTTTTCCTCCAGCTAGAATGGCTTGTTCTAGAATGATTTTGTTTTTGTTTAAATAATGTGCAGCGAACCTTGAAGAAAAACAAAATGCTTCAGGTTGATATAAAGTTAAAGATGTCTGTTATTTGAACTCTATAACGTGAATGTCATGCCTAAGATTTTACAAATCCGTGTCAGCAGCCTTGTGTGGTAATTCTACATCATGTTTCAGATATATTTGATATTTTTTTAGACATACTTTAACACATCATTCAGCCCTTTTGGTCACTTGACACCAAATGTGCCTCTCACCTAGCCTAGCCGCGCTAGACAACCCACGGCAATGAATTTAATTCTCTGTCAGGGTCGACAACAAAAACGACAACAGTCGTTGAGCTCCATTAGCACCGACTCTGAATAATCTTTCTGTTAACATGTCTGTAATATACTTGAGCTTCACCCACTGACTGTATAAATAAGGCTTCACCGAACTCCCGCATCCTCTGATTTCCGGCGCTCTAGGAGCCTATTCGTTGCGCTGATTGGTTGTATACCTACCCAGTTGCTGCAGAGTGATTTGATAGACAACCTTTTAGCCCGCCTCCCTCCCTGTCGAGCGTGCCTAGACCCTTGCGTCTTCAGAGCATGGGTCTAGCAAGGCTAGGCTACCTCTCACCTCCAGTTCCTTCAGTAAAACGTGCAGCACATGACTCTTCCCTGAAGCCCGATGAGCGTAGATGAAGGTTGAAGGGTAGCTGTACTGCTGCGGCTGGAGGAACAAAATTCATCAGCTTTATTCCCAACTTCACTGAACCATTTAATCATGACCGATAACAAATAATAAAAAAAGTTCTTCATCTATTGCTTGTGTGTCACCACACTGCAAACTAATGTGAGCTGTATTCTTTTTGAAATCTAATTAAATCCGATGTTGTTGTCAGTTATCCCGCTAATAGTCACTCAATTTTCTGAAAAAATTGATTTCATTGAAAAGCTTCCTCGAGGCTGTTCTGACACCAGAGATCTAATGACAAATGATTAAATCTCCAAAAAATCCAAACATTTTCTGCAGCTTCCTCTCAGCTCGGTGTAATCCTGCAGTGATTAACACGCTTCACTGGAAGATCGCTGCAACACTAAACTGGCTTCACAGTCGTTTTATGAAGCTCCATTTTAACAAGATAAAGAAATAAATCCTGCCAAAGTCCAAAAACAAAAGGATTTGTATTCAAAATACCACATCAGACCTAATATTCCAGGGATGTCAAACTCATTTTAGCTCAAATTCCACATTTAGCCCAATTAATCTACATACAAAAGATTAGAACCTTGAAAATAAATTAAAATTTGTTCCATGTACAGAGTCTTGTGTCTCATTTGATGCCCATTTCCACAACACTCAACATTTGGTATCCTTTTTGAATTCACACTGAACCCGAGTCGTGGAGGATAATCAGGAATAAGGCTGGACATTTATTCCTGCTTTGCTGCAAAGCCTCAAATGTCACACAGTGGAGCTTGAACCGCCGTCGATTCTCCAGCTGCAGGAAATACTCTCAAAAATGATGAACGTGATTAACCCATGGTAAACATCCGTGAAGACATTTTATTGAGGACATGTTGGATACAGAAGAATGAAAGCAGAATTTACAACACGGAAGATGAAGCGTGCAGCCGGGCTTCACTGGGCTTTAGGGGGAACCCACTCGTGGATCTTCTTGCGGGTGGTGGGGTACGGAACATACTGCTGTGGGCTGCCGCTCACGTTGAACTGATGGACCTCAGCGAGGAACTTCTTGGGCTCTGGAGGGTGTGTGGTGGGGGGGTCGTCTGTTATGCAGTGCAGCCAGCGATGCCTGGAGGGCCAACAAGAGGACAGAGCGGGACTTAAACAACTCAAATTTTATATGCTACTGAATAGTAATCAGTCAATCTGGGCCCACTACAGACTTTATTCTCATCTTCCAACACTTTATGATGTTTGTATTCAATGCACACATGAACATCCATGATTGTATCTACAGTAAATTATCAACATGATAACTGTGACTTTATTAAACGTGTGAGCTTCTATGTTAAAACTGTACATTCCTAAGTAGAGCCCACTGTCATAATCGCTTGTCGTACCATTCAGCAGGCACCATGCTGCCGTCCACCTCCCACAACGTCTTCTTTCCATTCATCTCTGTGGTGTAGATCACCCAGCGGTGACGTCCTGAACACAAACACACACGAGATTGTTGGAGAAAACACATGCAATCCTGACAGATTCTCACAAAGTAACAGAATGAGCACTGAGCAAATCACTGTAAAAATAACTTTAATAAGGTTCAGATCAGGGGTGTCAAACTCATCTTAGTTCAGGTTCCACATTCAGAACAATCTGACCTCCAGTGAGCAGTAAAATCACAGCTTAATAACCCAGAAATAAACACAACTCCACACGTTTACTTTGTTTTCGTGCAAAAAAGTACATTCTGAAGTATTCACATTCAATTAATGATAAACTGAGGCTGATAAATTGATAAATTTCAGGTTGTTCATTATGTTTTGTATCTTTTTACAAAACATCATGAACAACCTGAAATTTATCAATTTATCAGCCTCAGTTTATCATTTCCACATTAAAACTTCCAGATCACAGAGTGTCTACAAAGAAACAACATTTAGTCACCTGGAACTGAACAGTATAGTGGTTTACTTGAAAAAAACAAAACAACAAACACAAGACAAAATATAACAAAAATGAGACATAAAATAACAAAGGTGAGAAACAAAATGACAAAAAATGACACAAACTACACAAACCACAACAAGAAAGAGACAAAAATTAAAAACAAAAAGTTGCAAAACGACAAAAAAAATGGACAAACGACACAAGTGAGACAAAAAAAACACACACAAAACGACAGAAACGAGACACAAAACAACAAATAAAGCAAAACACAAAATGACAAAAATAGAACAAAAAACACAGGCGAGACAAAAAGGAAACACAAAACGACCAAAACATGAGACAAACAACAAAAGTCAGACTAAAAACAACAAAAACAGACAAAATATTTTACAAAAATGAGACACAAAATGACAAAAGAACAATCTAGTATTTTACTTTATGATCAAAACAACTTGTCATGGTCTAGAAATTATTTTAAATTTATAGTTTTACTGATTTACAATCTGCAGTTAATGTCTTCTCTGTAGTTTTTACACTTTGATTGGACCCTCTGGAGGACCACTTTTGGCCCACGGGCCTCATGTTGGACACCTCTGGTTTAGAGTCTTTTAGTGACTTCTTCAAATTCTATTTTAAAGAAACTCAACTCACCGAAGAAGTAGTGCTTATTGTCCTCATAGTATTTATTCCCGTATTTATCCACACCGATCAAAGTGCCTGTTTTGATGTCATTCACTCTGAGAAAAAAAAGAAAATACTGATGTTAACTTCTGAAATAATACAGGCCTATCAATCTATCAAATTTCGTCATTTTTGTCACAAAAACTGGCTAAAATGTTCAAATACATCAGATTATTTTGCATTTCCTTAAAAACATCAAGCTATACGAAGCAAGTAAAAGTAAACAAACACTGCGAGGTAAAATTCAGCTAAATAAAGTTTTTATCAGGTCATTAGTGATCTCTTTGTAGCTTAAAATCAACCAAACTGAACTCTGATTTTAATTCAAAGCATTTTTTCTTTAGTTTGGAGCAACATTTCAACAACTTGTTCCTTTCTGTCGTGCAGTGGTTTTACAGATTTGCCATCATTTAACATCTGCTGCGTCCTTTACCGGCTGTTAGCATCCACATGCTAAACTAAGCTAGCTTGAAAGACAGCCGCAAATTTAGAGCTATTTCCCGCCTTATCAAACATTTCGCTGTCATTTTCAAAAGATCAACACGCACGAGAATAAAGTCTTAATAAACCGACCTGAACAACTGAAGAAAGAACCCCCGGACTCCTCCATGACCTCCTATTTGCCCCAAAGCCCTTCGGACAATGTTTGCATACTCGGCCATCTTTAGACGGAAGGATTATGGCGACGGACCGTTCTGTTGTCTACACAGTTCCGGCGACCGCTCGACTCGTCGCTATAGTTCCACATGGAAATATTGCAGATATTTTGCAGTAAAAGCACAGTAAACTGAGTAGCAGCAGCTCTGAATGGAACCAGTCCTAATTAGTGGTATTAATTACACCTGAGATCCTCCTGCTGCAACAAACTCCCACGTAAAGTGTCTGCAGCAAAAAAACAAACAAACAAAAAATAAATAAAAGTGTTTTAAAAAGTTGACAATGAGTCCTAACCATCCTTCCGACATATCTAACATGTGGAAGATGGAAGATGCAAGATTAAACTGCTACAGCTACTACTTCGTGTCCATATAAATAATATAAGTACTATATGAAACTCATTTATTCTCAAAGCATTCAAGTGTTAATGTCAGTGCGGAGTGGTAACTTTCTGGATAAACCTCTTTTCATGTTTCATCTGCCTCTTGTCGGTCATCACACTTTATCCCTGCACTGCTTTTTTCTGACCAGAAGATGGAGACAAAGGCCAATGTTTAGTCCAGCCTTTCATTCAGGCCCAGAGGGTGGTAAGTGATGAGTCTCATAATGCATCTTCTTTCTGTCTTTCTGTAGATTTTGTTCTAGACCAAATATTAAAAGTGAGTCCATGACTTGTTTCTGGAAATGTGTATAAAAGACTGTGGTTCTGTCCACTTTCCTCTTTATTTTTCTATATTTGAAGAGTTTATTTGCAAAAGCAGATAACTCGGTTTTATAAATTTTTAGAAAAATTATTTTTATTGTTGATTGAGATAATAATAACACTAATAATTCATTTTTTTCTCTGTTTTGTCATGTATTTTTCTACTGAGTCAAATCCACTCAACTTCACTTTGATTGATATTATCTCAAGTAAACGATAAAAAAAAAGTTTTCTGAAAATGTATCAAAACGGAGTGATCTGTTTTTGCAAATAAACTCTTCATTTGGATCTTACAGGGCTAGGCTGATGTTTGCTGTCACATATTTTAACATATAATTTAATCAAACTATCATTTCCATCGCTGTACTTCCTGTATTAGTGACTTCTGTCCACTAGGTGGCGAAATTGTTCCAGTAAACGGCCTAATGAAGTGACGTAAACAGTGAATTTGTGTATAAACGTGTTGATATTTAGATGCCTTAGAAGCCTGTTTTCCTTCACAAATCACTCCAGCAGGCCATGATTAAATTATCATTACATTTATGAACCACAGCTAGCAGCAGATAAGTACTGAAGGTAGTGGTTGTGCAGTAAAACATCCCTGTGACTAATGTATGATTATCAAGTATTACTTTGTTAATAATGTTGCAGCCACTCAGGAGGCGGATGCTTGGGAGTGTTTGAATCACAAAATCAGTCTCTGATCTTTGACATTTGGTCCAAAACTGGTCAGATTTACGACTGAAATGAACCCATATGAGAGAAGTTTCAGGGAGTAACTTCTACATGTGAGGGCTCAACTAGATGCTGCTTTGTTTTTAAAAGGACCACAAGCCAAACGAGTCTGGGAACTACTGGTTTACCCTTCAATAATGTGCTCGATTTTGTAAATTTGGAGTATTTTTTTTCTTAAATCTGAGAGTTAAAAGTAGCTTTCTTTGTGGAATGAAGTGGAGGTGTAATCGGATGAAAGCGACCGACATTTGAGTCTCTAAAGGCAGGAGGGACTTACAAAGGGGCGCAGCAGCTGTTGTGGGTCAGACAAAAGCAAAACCCCACAAAACATATCAAATAACCGACCAAACCTGTTCCCTGTGAAACACGAGGACAGACTTCATCGAACACTTCCAGAACGGTGTTTTATTTCACACTGGAAAATGCAGGAGGGGTCAGGACAAGGCAGACATGGTGACGAGGAGGGGAAACATCAGGGCTCTCAAAATGAAACAAAGTTGTAGATTGAAATCACCAGCAGTTGAGTTTGACATTTCAACCCTAAAAGCGACCTCTCTGCTGCCCCTGTAAACACAGACGCTGAGAAAACGGGACTCTTCTTCGATACAGCCGTGTTTTATTCCAAACTGGAAAGAAGATTCTGAGCGTACGGTACGTTGGGCCATCGAGACGGTGCAGAGATGCATCGCAGAAATCAGGAGGCTGCTCAGAAATAAAGCAGCGACGGTAAAAATAGCGCTCGGCTTCCTCTTCCTGCAGAGCTCCTCGAACACCAATCTGTCCGCCGGCAGGAAATCAGAGGGAGGACCGTTTGTGTTTATTCAACCCCCAGATCATCCAAACTGCAGATCGTTGACTGAAACGATTCACTTCAGGACAGTCTGGAGCGGGGGTGTCCAACATGAGGCCCGTGGGCCAAAAGTGGTCCTCCAGAGGGTCCAATCAAAGTGGAAAAATCACAGAGAAGACATTAACTGCAGATTGTAAATTAGTAAAACTATAAATTTAAAATCATTTCTAGACCATGACAAGTTGTTTGGATCAGAAAGTAGAATGCTGTATTGTTCTTTTGTGTCTCATTTTTGCAATATTTTGTCTTTTATGGTCTTTTTCTGTTTGACTTTTTTCTTCCGTGTCACGTTTTTGTCGTTTTGTGTCAGTTTCAGTCATTTTTTTCTAATTTGTGTATATTTTCTTGTCTCTTATTTGTTGTGTTGTGCTTCCTTTTTGTCTTTTTGTCATTTTGTTTCTCGCTTTTGCTGTTTGTGTCATTTTTGTAATATTTTGTCTTATTTTTAGTCTTGTGTTTGGCTGACTTTTATGGTTTGCGTCACACTTTGGTTCTCATTTTTGTCGTTTTGTTTCCTTTTTGTCTCATTTTTGTCGTTTTGTCTCATTTTTGTCGTTTTGTTTCCTTTTTGTCGTTTTGTTTCCATTCCTTTCCAAGAACCCTGATAACTGAATTTCCCTTCGGGGATGAATAAAGTGATTCTATTCTATGTTCGTCTCATTTTTGTCATTTTGTGTTTTGCTTTTTCATCCTTTTGTGTGTCGTTTTTGTCATTTTGTTTCACAGTTGTACTTTGTCACTTTCTTTGTCATTTTTTTTGTTCTGCTTCATGTTGTTTTTCTCATTTTTTGCCATTTTGTTTCTCACTTTTGTTGTTGGTGTGTCAGTTTTGCAATATTTGTCGTGTTTTTGCTGGTTTTTGTAATATTTAGATTATTCAGTTCCAGATATCTGTGACTAAATGTTGTGTTTCTTTGTAGACACTCTGTGATCTGGAAGTTTTAATGTGGAAATGTTAAACTGAGGCTGAATGTTGCTGAAATTGAACTTATTTTTCTTGAGAAATTTCAGGTTGTTCATGACGTTTCGTAAAAAGATAATTCCTTAAACGTGAACTTTTTCAGAACGTACTTATTTGTACTAAAACTAAGGAAACGTGTGGAGTTGTGTTTATTTATAGGTTCTTATTCTGTGATTTTACTGCTCACTGGAGGTCAGACTGTTCTGAATGTGGAACCTGAACTAAGATGAGTTTGACACCTCTGGTTTGGAGGATCCTGCACAGTTCATGGGTTTTCACATCGGTTCGCATTATTTACACACTCGTCTGTTTGCGGACAATGTGGTTCTGTTAGCTTCATCAAACCGGTTTGTAGATCTTTGTGAAGTGGCCGGTGATGAGATTTTGTTCTCTCCTGTCCAATGGTGGACTGCTTCCTCTGCTAACCCAAGTAAGGAGATGAAGCATCTTGGATTATTGGCCGTGTGCGACGGGAAAATGGAGAGCGAGACGGACAGACAGATTGGTGGTGAAGAGGGAGCTGAGACACTGAGCTAACCCAACGAACCTCTTCCTGGAGGTCTTTGAGGACCAGGAAGTTCGACTTTACATCGCCCCCTACAACAACACACCAGTCGATGTAGTTTCCAGCCTCTGGATGTTGGCTCAAAGAACGAAAACGCAGATCGAAGCGGTTGAAATCCTCAGTAGGACGGCCTGAACTGAGCCGTAGAAATCGAGTGAAGAGCTGCTGCTTCACGGTTCATCTTTTGTACGAGGTTTTCCGGATACATCTAGCTGGGAAAGACCAAGAATTCTCTGGAGGGATGATATATATATATAGGAGCTTTTCCACTCGACTCTACTCGGTTTAGGTTGTTTTCTATTACAACTGGGTACCACGTCATCATGGGCGGAGTCGTCGTAGCATGGCGGCCCGACCATCGCCTCGATGGCACACCTGCTGCTCGGTCTGTGGCTTTTTGTCAGATTCAAAGCAAAAGAAGAGACTCAGAGAAAGCAGAGGGCGGCGAGTCGAAACACTCCAGAGAGCAGGATACGAACTGGACGATGCATGAGGGTAAGCTAATGCTAGTTCACTACAGATATTGTTTATCAGTCCCGTGTACAACCCTGTAACGGCTGCAATTCATCACCGTGAGGTATTAAATATGTTTGCTGTGTAGTGTCGCTTGGAACCACGGCTGAGTAGCTACTAAAATAGTATCTGGTACCACCCACTAATGGAAAACCTCACAAACCGAGTAGGTGCTGGTGGAAAAACGCCATATATCTCATCTGACCTGGGATCACCTCAGGAGGAAGTGGGAAACACGACGCCGGGAAACGACCTGCCAACGGGTGGATTCTTCTTCATGATCACAGACGCTTCGTGACATCTTGACTTGTTTGCTACATGTTGGTTTGTTTGCTCATAAAATATCAATAAGAGATGCGATAAAAATAAAACTCTGTCTGTTCAGTTGGTACATTGAAGAAACACAAGCAGGCACATTCATCTTCAGAGATTTCCACCTCAGGCCGGAGTGTTTGGATTTACAGCAGCACACATTTTTCATCAACCACGCGTTTCCTCCACATCTACTGGATGAGTGTGATCAATATACAGAGTGTGGATGTCACCGGGTAAACTGCAGACATTCTGTCCTCCCGACCTCAGCGAGGAGAGGCCGGGTTTTGTTTTAGTGGTTCTGGTACCTGAGTTTTAAACAGCAAAAGAGCAGTAAGGATGGCGGGTGATGCACGGTGACGTGGACGGACGGCAGTGGAGAGTGATCTGAGATACCTCCACGCCAAAGACGGTGAAGATGGAACACAGACCCACCGATAAAAGACAATCAGACATAAATATGGTCTCTGCTCAGTGCTCGGGTAAAGCAGCGGGTTTTAGTCCTCGTCTTCTTCGTCCTCCTTGTCGTCTCCGAACGTCTGCTCCTCCATGTTGACGAGCGAGTGCGAGCGGGCGGCCACCTGAGCGGCGAGCGAGGAGCTGAAGCTGAGGGCCTCGGAGCCGTGGATCTCCGTCAGTCTGTCCATCACGGACACGGCCGTGACTTTGGGCTTCAGGAAGCAGTCCAGGCCGTTCTGACCCTCCACCTCCTCCACGTCGCCGTCGTACTGGTGCAGCTCCGACGCTCCTCCTCCTCCCCTGCTGCAGACCGAAGTTCCTCCCGCCTCCCCTCCCTCCAGACCACAGCTGAACTCCGTCACCGGGTCTTTGGAGGGGTCAGGCCTCACCCTGCTGGCTCTTCCTTCCACCTCCTCCCCTTCGTTTCCTGCGGGGCGCTCTGATAGGTGGTTTCCTTCGACGTCGCCAGCTTCGTCAGCGCCTGACGGATCTGGACCGTCGGTACGAACTGAAAGCGCCGCAGCAGCTGCAGTGAAAGGAAGGAAGAAATATCACATTTAGGACTGGACTCATTTGTGGCTGTGACCTTTTATCACTAATCTGACAAGCAGAAGTCAGTCATATGTCATCTGATACGACAAAGCAAAGCAGTTTGTTCAGAGATTAGGAGTCTGTCTATGGGAACATTCTGCTAGAAGTCTTTCCCAGCATATAAGGAATGTAGAAGGCCTCGTGGCTCCATACAGGAAGATGTACAGTCAATGGAAACTGCTGTTAGGCTCTTGATAATCACTAGAAGCACATTTAAGCACATTTCAGAGCCTTTTCTACTTTTCAGATGTTGAAGTGTAAAAAAAAAAAAATTCTAATTTAAATTTTTGAATTTCTCTTGGGATTAATAAATTCTCTATCCCTCTATCATCTCTCCATCCATATATAGTCTATCTATACAGTATACACTACTGGTCAAATGTTTTGAGACAAGTTCTCATTTATTTGAATGAGAAAGTGTCTCAAAACTTTTGACCAGTAGTGTATAGTCCATCCATCCATCCATCCATCCATCCATCTATAGTCAATCCATTCATCCATCTATCTATAGTCATTCAGTCAATCAGTCAATCCATCATCCATCCATAGTCAGTCAATCATCCATCCATCTATAGTCAGTCAATCCATCCATCCATCCATCTATAGTCCGTCTGTCCATCCATCCATCCATCCATCCATCACTTTGGATCAGGCTGCATAGCTGTCAGCCAATTGCTAAAGAATCTTGAAGAAGAAAAATCAAAAGTTTGAGAGAAGTCTTCAGGAATTGTTTCCCAATGAGCCAGTTGTAGTTATTTTTTCATGTCAGCCGCTGTCGGCCACGATAACATCGTCTAAAGGCCCAGAAATGACCTCCAACCTAAACACTTCACTCTCACAGAATCAACCGACACGACTTAGTAAGTGATCGAAGGCTGCAAGGGCTTGAAATGGTTCAAACAGGAAAATAAATACATAAGGACAGCACTTCAGGCAGACTTTAAATCCATCATGATGCCATCAGAGGATGAATCACTCATAAGCTATGAGTTTGTAAACTCTTTTCTTGCAGCACTGGGGTTAGCTGCTCTCTCCATGCTTGCTTGTTTACTGTTTTATTAACATAAAATATGTCCTTAGGCTTCTTCATGTTTAACAGTACAGCGCTATGAACTGTGGGTAATTCCCCCAGGCAAAGAAAAGTTGTGGGAAAATGTGCAGAAAGGACTCAAAATGTCTTCAAGCGAGACAATGGTCTGAGCATTTAACAAGAAGCTCTTATAGACTTAACAGGATTGAGCCTAAAGTGTTCACCATATAATAAAATAAAGGCTTCAATTAAAGGTGTTTACATCACAGATTATGTGCATCAAGTCAAAAACCATCTTTTCTTCTGTTTCCATTAACTTTTTCTAATGCGATTCTTCAAAAATGCACATAAAAGTATATTCTGGAATCACAGATAATCACTGGAAGCACATTTATGGCTGTTTGAGTCAGAAATCTGCGAAAAATACCAAAGGAGACGCCTTTGGATCCCTTTCCATCTCCAACCAGTGGCACAAAAACACAAAGAGATCTACTCAGGATTCAACAAAACAGCAAATGTCAACGTCTGCTGATTATATAACTGGCAGAAAATTAATTAGCTGTTCAGATGTTTTAGTTTCTTAGACTTCATCGCGATATTTTAGGGTTCTGTGCTGCTATTTAAAGACACCACTGGAAGATAAATAAGATCTATAAACAAAACAATTAAGATCTATTCTTAAGAGCGGAGGGTTCATCGTGAAGTATGGATGATCTCATTCATTTTGAGACAATAAAATCAACTTAGTGAATTACTTAAACTATGAATCATTCATGAATGAATGATCAGACTTTTGTTTCAGCCCTAATAGGATGCATTAAGAAAAGCACACAGACAACCACTGCACTATTAATAACTTTCCAAGCGTGGATTTACTGCAAGAGCGTATGAGAGCTTATGAAGCGTCACTCAGAGAGTCAGCAGAACCACAGACTCTGTTATTCCAGATAAAATCAGCCTCAGCAGTGCAGACCTTGGTCGTTGAAGAGCAGCTGCTTCCTCTTCATCCTCTCCTCCTCGGACGCTCGGAAGCCCAGGACGGCTTTGAGCTCCGACAGGACGCGACGGGACTCCTCCCTCTCCCGCCGCTGCCGCTCACGCTCCTCCGGGGACAAAGAGTCGCACCACGAGCCTCTGCCTTCGCCGTCAGAGTCCGAGTCGGACACGTAGGCCTCCCACTCCTGGTGAAACGAGGCCATGAATCATCGGGACACTCGGGGATGGGGAGGAAGTGCCAAGTGTATCACAAGGAGAGTGACAATAAAGTTGGATCTTTAGCTGTGATCTTACCAGCTCCTCTGGTACGGGGTCTCTGTCCAGGATCAGGGGGTAGGATGGAGGAGGAGCAGGGATTTCAGCTACAGGAGTACCACACTGCTCCAGACCCTCGGCATTACCTGCAGAGATGGAGTCAGCTTACGTTACTGCAAAGAAACAGTGGATGACCTCAACACGCTGGTATCTCAGCTTCGTCACCGTGCCGACAGCTGTGCCGGTCTGCTTTGTGTCCTGTGGAGTTCCGTTCTCCATGACGGGGCATAGTCTTGAATTGTGTTAAACAAAGGAGGTGAACTGACCTAAAATAACCCCTCAGTAACGTGTAGCCTCTTCACATCGGGGCCTCACCGTCTTGCAGATTTTTGCTATATCGCAGGATTTTGTGACATATAAGTATCTTTATATATTCTTTATTGTGGCGAGCTGCGTTGAAAATCGATGCTTGAAAAGGGATATCTGCCTTTTGTGCACTCTGGAACTGCCGGATGCTTTTATTTTGACACACACAGAGAGCAGGAAGTCAACAAACACACTTCACGGTCCTGACAACAAAACACTTAACCAAACTAACTAGGCTGACTAAACCACAATAACACAATAAAACACAACCACTAATAACACTGGAACATAAACCACAATAATGACATTTAAACCCCCAACACTCTGAACTCCCATGGTGCATTGCGGCACAGCAGTTCAGTCACAGCTGAGATCGCTACATAATTTTAATTATTTTTGGGGTAATATAAGCATTTTGTAGCCTAAAAAACTGAAAACAACATAAAAATATGTTAAAAATATGAATTAAAACATAGTAAAAGAACATTTAATTGAAATAAAATGCAGCATTCAGGATTCGTGTCCATTTCATAGACGTCTGATCGCTGTGCACTGTCGCTCTGTGGTGTGTGGAGAGGGTTTATAAAGCCTTAAAATATGTAAATAATGCAATAAATATGGTCGCTGCTTCATGGATTTTCATCTAAGGACCGCTGTATGTCGGAGGCACAAAGCTGTGAGGCGTTTAAGCTCTGGACAGCACAAAGCAGCATTCAGAAGGTGCGGTGTGTTGGGCTGCTCACCTGGACAGGTGTTGGCCCGTCTCAGCATGCGCTCCACCTGGCTGATGGTGTCCTCCCAGCAGCCGGCGCTGGCCTGCATGTGAGGCTGCAGCTGGTGCAGCCGCTCGCTGAGGTCCTGGTAGCCCTCCAGGGTCAGCTCCGTCAGCTCCTTAGACACCATGAGCTTCTCCAGGTCGTCCTCCAGGATGATCATCCTGACAGACAGGAGAGGAGATTCATATTCATTCGTATCCATAGAATTATGGACAACATTTGAATATAAAACCTGTGAAAAAGACGTTTGAGTTCTGCTAAAAACTGACACCAGATCAGTTTTACATCCATCCAGGTGAAAAAATAGTAATAGAAATAGTTTTCTGCCCTTATTCCAGTTTGTCCGACGTCGCTGCTAAAGAGCTCAGAGGAAGTCTATCTCTGGACTGGATTTTGTAAAAATCCACTCAGAAAAACCCACAACAACAACATAAACATTTAAAACAGAGGGAATCATCACATTTTCAACTTGAACTAATCATGTGACGTGCAGTTTGTTGGATGAAGGCAACCAAAGCCAACCTTTATATTCTACAAGTCCCATTTAAAAACAAAACAAAACAAAAGGAAGAAACAAAGGGAAAAGAAAAGACAAAATTTACCTTTAGGTTTACATATTTATTTATTCATTATTTTATTTATTCCTCTTTATATTTACACATTTATTTACTGATCTTATAACAGATTTATTTATTCTTTTGTTTATTCCTCTTTATATTTACAAATTTGCTTATTTTTTAACAGATTATTTAATTTACTCCTCTCTATTTGTTTCCCGATCTTTTCACAGATTTATTTACTCCTCTTTTAATTTACACATTTATGTCCTTATTTGTAAACAGATTTATTTATTTTTTCTTTTATGTATTCCTCTTTATATTCACACATTTATTTCCTGATTTTTAACAGATTTATTTATTTATTTCTCTTTATATTCACACATTTATTTCCTGATTTTTAACAGATTTATTTATTTATTTCTCTTTATATTCACACATTTATTTCCTGATTTTTAACAGATTTATTTATTTATTCCTCTTTATATTCACACATTTATTTCCTGATTTTTAACAGATTTATTTATTTATTCCTCTTTATATTCACACATTTATTTCCTGATCTTTAAACAGATTTATTTATTTATTCCCCTTTATATTCACACATTTATTTCCTGATCTTTAAACAGATTTATTTATTTATTCCCCTTTATATTCACACATTTATTTCCTGATTTTTAACAGATTTATTTATTTATTTCTCTTTATATTCACACATTTATTTCCTGATTTTTAACAGATTTATTTATTTATTCCTCTTTATATTCACACATTTATTTCCTGATTTTTAACAGATTTATTTATTTATTCCTCTTTATATTCACACATTTATTTCCTGATTTTTTAACAGATTTATTTATTTATTCCTCTTTATATTCACACATTTATTTCCTGATCTTTAAACAGATTTATTTATTTATTCCCCTTTATATTCACACATTTATTTCCTGATCTTTAAACAGATTTATTTATTTATTCCTCGTTATATTCACACATTTATTTCCTTATTTTTCAACAAATTTATTTATTTATTCTATATTTTTTCTCTTTACATTCATACATTTATTTCCTTATTTTTTAACAGATTTATCTTTTATAGTGGCAATCCTGTGACTCCATCAGTTTTGCCATTTCCATCAACTTTTTTCTTGAGCGACGCTTCAAAATGTGTCTAAAAGAACGTCATTTACGCATAAAAAGCGCCCAACATGTCATCTTTTTAGCAATGGAAATCTTTCTGCACTCTCTCGTCTTTTAACTCACAAGCCTTTCATGAGCTTTTCAGTGTAAATGTACCAGAATCATTTAGTTTAGAAAACTCTTCGCCTTTGTACGACGTATTACTTTACGGCCACTTGCAGTTTGTGCAGTGACCTGTTCTGCCCACACTGATAATTAACGTCTCATCTCCTTGAGTTGGAGGTGAGGAATGAAGCCGGTGGAGGTTTCTGTGTGTTTGTGCGTCTCACTCGCTCAGCAGGGCCTTCAGGTGCAGCTGCAGGCTTCGGATGGAGGTGTGTAAGGTGTTGAGCTCTCGGCATTTCTCCCTGGCTCGCCCGGTCCTGTCGCAGCCCGTCGTCCTCGGCTGGGTCTCGAAGTGTCGGTGGAAGTCGTAGCTGCGCTGCACCTCGCCCAGACAGCTGGCCAGGGCGTGGTGGAGGGGCTCGGTCACCGCAGCGACGGACCGGTGCAGCGGGGGCGGAGCCGGAGGAGGAGGGGAGGAGGAGGAGGCTCCTGTGGGTCCTCTCTCCTCCGGCTCCTCGATCCGGTGCGGGGAGAGGAGGAGGGCCAGCCGACGGAAGCATTCGGAGCTTTGTCCCACCCACAGCTGGAACAGCATCTGGACAAAACAGCAAAGCTCAGATCAACAGCAAACTCCATGCTCTAATGCAGGGGTGTCCAACATGAGGCCCGCGGGCCAAAAGCGGTCCTCCAGAGGGTCCAATCCGGCCCTCAAAGTGTAAAAATTAGAGAGAAAACAGTAACTAAATTGGTAAAACTATAAATTTTAAATCATTTCTAGACCATGACAAGTTGTTTAGATCATAAAGTAAAATACTGGATTGTTCTTTTGTCATTTTGTGTCTCATTTTTTGTAATATTCTGTCTTATTTGGTCTGACTTTTGTCGCCTGTCTCATGTTTTTGTCGTTTTGTTTCCTTTTTGTCCCCCTTGTGTTTTGTGCCTCATTTTTGTCATTTGCGTTTTGCTTCATTCATTGTCCTATATCTAACCGTAACCAAACAGTAAACTCATTACAACCTGCCCAAACTATCTTTCTAACCCTAACCAAATCAGCTGATTAAAATAAATCCCAATTATAGTGTTTAATCCTAAGCAAGCAGTAAACTTATTATAGCCTGTTTAAAATCATGTTAAAATCAGTTATATTTTAGGTTTAAATTATCTGTGATGGCCGTTTGTACAGTTCATAGTTTGTGTGATAAAGTTAAAAACGGGAGTGATGCGAATATGCTAGCCGCTATAGTGTTTTCCATATTAAGTTAGCATGAAGCTAATTGGCGGTTTCTTACAACTCAGCTCCCTGCCTGATTTCAGAGTTTATTTGTATTGTACATAATGACCGATTTAATGTTTGTTGGTGTGAAACAAACACTCTGTAGTTTTTCATTTTGTCATTTTTAAATTGCACGAGGTTCAGTAAATTAGTAAAACTATAAATTTAAAAATAATTTCTAGACCATGACAAGTTGTTTGGATCCTAAAGTAAAATACTAGATTGTTCTTTTGTCATTTTGTGTCTCATTTTTGCAACATATTGTCTTTTTTTTGTCTGACTTTTGTCATCTGTCTCATGTTTTTGCTGTTTTGGGTTTCCTTTTTGCCCCCCTTGTGTTTTTTGTCTCATTTTTGTCATGTGTGTTTTGCTTTATTCATTCTTTTGTGGAGCGTTTTGTCGTCTTTTTGTCTCTTTGTAACTTTTTTCTCTAATTTTTTGTCTCTTTTTTGTTTTGTTTCGTGTCGTTGGTCTCATTTGTTGTCGCTTTGTGTCTCAGTTTTTGTAATATTTATTTTTTTGTCTTTTGTTGTCTGACTTTTGGTTATTTATAGTTTATTATGCTGTGATTTTACTGGTCACTGGAGATCAGATTGGGCTGAATGTAGAAATGAACTGAGATGAGTTTGCATTAATGTGAGAAAAAACTCTCATTATATTATATAACCAGTACTTTCCCTGTCCTGGGCCGGATTGGACCCTCTGGAGGACCGGTTTTGTCCCACTGTCCGCATGTTTGACACCCCACACCTCCCAGTCCTTCCTCTTTCCCACATGTTCCACCTCTGGACCATCTCATGTCATGCTTCTACCCTCGGGCCTCACCTTCAGGGCGGGCAGGCTGTAGTCGTCGGTCAGGTCCTGGGCCTGCTCGTCGCCCAGGTGTTCGATTCCCAGGCCCAGGCCCAGCTCCTTCAGAGGCACCGCGGACACGTAGTTGGTCACGTTGTCGATCTCGGAGTTCAGCGGGAACGTTGGGAGGAGTTAAGGATGCAGAACACTTCGGAAAAGCAACGTATGTCTCTATGAAACGTCACATGCTCCTCAGCTTCTGTTTGCGTGTTAGAAGAAAGGGCTTCTTTATATTTAAAATGCATGTTTAAGTCTTTGAGTGGCTTTAAAGCAGAGGTGTCCAACATGAGGCCTGTGGGCTAAAAGTGGTCCTCCAGAGGGTCCAATCCGGCCCTCAAAGTGGAAAAATTACAGAGTAAAACTATAAATAAAACTATAAATTAAAAATTTAAAAATAATTTCTAGACCGTGACAAGTTGTTTTGATCCTAAAGTAAAATACTAGATTGTTCTTTTGTCATTTTGTGTCTCATTTTTGTAAAATATTTTGTCCAATTTTTGTCTGACTGTTGTCATTTGTCTAATGTTTGTCATTTTGTGTTTCCCTTTAATTATTGTTTTGTTTTTGTCTCATTTGTGCCATTTTTTGTATCATATTTGTCATTTGTCCATTTTTTTGACAATTTGTAGCTTTTTTGTCTAACTTTTTTGTTTCGTGTCGTTTGTCTCATTTTTTGCAGTTTTTTCTATCATTGTCGTCATTTTGTGACTCATTTCTGTCTTTTTTGTTGCTTTATGTGACTTTTTTGTCTGACTTTTGTTTCATTTCTTGTTTTTGTCGTTTCGTGTTTCCTTTTTGTTTTTTGTCTTACGTTTGTCATTTTGTGTTTCACTTTATTTATTGCTTTGTGTATTATTTGTGTTGTTTTGTGCTTTTTTGTCTCGTTTGTGCCATTTTTTGTATCATATTTGTCATTTGTCCATTTTTTTGACAATTTGTAACTTTTTGTATAACTTGTTTCATTTCGTGTCATTTGTCTCATTTTTTGCAGTTTTTTCTCTCATTGTTGTCATTTTGTGTCTCATTTTTGTCTAATTTTTTGTCTCTCTTTTGTTCTTTTATGTGACTTTTTGTCTGACCTTTGTTGTTTCGTTTCTTGTTTTTGTCGTTTCGCGTTTCCTTTTTATCTCGCTTCTGTTTTTTGTCTCATTTTTGTCATTCTGTGTTTGACCTAATTTATTGTTTTGTGTATCGTTTGTGTTGTTTTGTGTTTTTTGTCTCATTTGTGCCATTTTTGTATCATATTTGTCCATTTTTTTGACAATTTGTAACTTTTTTGTTTAACTTTGCTTTTGTTTCGCATCGCTTGTCTCATTTTTTGTAGTTTTTTTCTCTCATTGTTGTCATTTTGTATCTCATTTTTATCAGATTTTTTTGTTGATTTATGTGACTTTTTGTCTGACTTGTCGTTTTGTTTCTCGTTTTTGTCGTTTCGTGTTTCCTTTTTGTCTCGCTTGTGTTTTTGTAATTCTGTGTTTGACCTAATTTATTGTTTTGTGTGTCGTCTGTGTTATTTTTTTGTCTTTTGTCTCATTTGTGCCGTTTTTTGTATCATATTTGTCGTTTGTCCATTTTTTTTGACAATTTAAAACTTCTTTGTCTAACTTTTGTTTTGTGTCGTTTTTTTGGTCTCATTTTTGTAACATTTTGCCTTGTTTTTTGTGTTTTTTTGTCTGACTTTTGTCGTGTGGCATGTGAGGAATAATGTATAATATATATAATGTCTTATTTTTGTTTGTTTCTAAAGTTGACTGAATGTGAACATTTTCAGAATGTACGTTTATGCACTAAAACAAAGGAAACACGTGGAGTTGTGTTTATTTATAGGTTATTATGCTGTGATTTTACTGGTCGGGCCCACTTGAGATCAAAGTGAGCTGGATGTGGAACTGAACTAAGATGAGTTTGACACCTTTGCTTTAAAGCTTCTCTTATCAGCGGAGCTCCTGGGATTCCCCGCCTCCCCATCAAAGACTTCTCCTCTTGTTTAATAATGCTGGTTAACCTCAAAGACGTTACATTTCCGTTACACTTTGATATCAGTGACATGGATCACAAAGACACAAGGAGAGCAGGAAACAGAAAAGCTGCTTTAAAGTGCCCTGAGAGGAAAAAAAGAAGCTGTCAGTTACAAAAAAACACCACTACTAAACGAGGCCATCAATGAACAGCGCTTTGGGTTCTTCTAAAGTCTTCAGTTTTCAGGTAAAGGATATGCCTTGAGCATGTGACAGGTGGCCCTGCGTGATGCTCTGAAGGCCGAGCGGAGCGCCCGGTACAACGCCTTCCTCAGTCCGATGAGCTGCTGGCCCCGTGGCCCCGCCCCCGGCCCCGCCCTGCTAAAGGAGCCGGCCGCACTCACCCTGTCGAGCAAACTTGACAAGTGAAATGTGATACAACTGTGGAGACGTCCCAGTAAGGCAGGGGGGCACACACAACACTGAACACATCACTGACGGCGACACACCAGACGACACACACACGTGGAGTCTACGCTGACATGTTAACAACACGCAGTGTGACGAACAATACGACGGAACAACTGAAGGCGTTCTTTAACAATCTGACATTGCAGACAGAACATTTAATCACTGTAGTGCTTCAAGCTCAACATCTTACCAAGTCTGTTTGTCTTATTTTTAGTCCAAACGTCTCATCCCACTTGATTTAAATTCACTTAAGTGACATTTCAGCAGATGGAGGGACGTGTTTTAGACAATACATCTTAAATATCTTGTTAAATCAAACAATCTTGGAATTATCTTGTTTTAACCCTTGTATAATCCTGAAAATGTGGGGAAAAAATATATATTTCAAAATGAAACTTCTGATTTCCACATTTTCGGGAAATTTCTGAACATTATTTTAGTGGAAAAAAAGAAAGATTAAAAAATGTTTCTTTTTTTTCTGAATGTCCTTAAAGAAAATATTAGAAATTTTACTGATATATATGGAATCCCTTTAGATATTTTTAGGATTTTTTGGAAGATTTTTATTCATTTTGTGAAAATATTTACAATTTTGATATTTTTTATTTTTTTAATTATAATTTCTTGCCAAATTTAGGGATTTTTTTTTTTAAAAAGTAAAACGTTTACTGGAAACTTTTAAGGAATTTTCTTCCTGAAGATTTTGCAGGGTTTTTTTTTTTTTTTAAATTTGGGGAATTTTGCTGAATTTTTGTTTTTTTTTCAGACAAGGAAACAATATTTTTTGGTGCCGTAAATGAGGACAACAGGAGGGTTAAGACATTTAAGCTTGACAATCCTGTTAAAATAGAGCTTAAAATAAGTTTTCCCAGCTAAATTTAAGATCTCAGTATTCTAAAAATAACATCTCATTTCAAGAAATCTTACCAAGTCATTTTTCACTTGTTCTACTGGCAGATTTTTTCAATTATTTCGAGATAAAAGTTCGTTGAAATAAGTTTTTTTTCCCCTTGTTTTGAGAGGGACATTTTTTCCAGCATGTAAATGGACTTCTGCTCTAATTTTATTTTCTACATCTACATGTAAACCCCACTGCTGCAGAAATACAGCATCAGTTTTATTTTTTTATTATACATACATAGGGTGGTGCCCCAGAACGTCCGTTCACTTCGCTGAGCTCTTCAGGAAGAGTGGGACGACATTACACACCTCTGGATTCATAAAGTATCTACCTGTCCATCTAAGTGGCAGTCTGTAAAGTACACACGTGGACATGCTGCTGATTGCTGATCTGACTCCAGTGTAGCTGTAATTGGTTGCTTCATGACATCTATACTGATGCAGAGAGGCCATTTATTGGAGCAATAAATACTCTTAGTTAAAAAGGAATGGATAGACTTTACTAAAATATTCCATGCAGCGTTCACACTCTTCTAGAAACTGATGCCAATGTCCTGTCTGTGAGACAAATATCAGAATGAAATCCACCGAGCAGCACTTTTTGTTTCACCCACACAAAAGTCTAAGTGTGTTTTTTTGTGACCTCTGGACTGAGTTTCAAATCTTTATGCAAAGCAAATCCAACCAGCTGCTGGCTGTGGCTTCATATCTACAGACACAAGAGATGGACTGTGAGAAAACATTACAGCCAATCTGTTCTGTCAGATATGAAACCTTTTCGGTATCATCATTGCAGCATTTTAGATAAATATAGTCTGCTGAATTGGGAAAATTTTGTCAAATTTCAAGATGCTCTTCTGGTTTTTAAAATCCTTCATGGTTTGGCCCCGCCACCACTTAGCAATTTTTTAAACTTGAGTAGAGGACGAACCAGAGCTGCCGCATCACATAAACTAATTGTTCCCTACAGAGGCAGTGCTTTTGACAGGTCTGCCTTCTCAGTGAGAGTAGTCGGGTTTTGGAACTCCATGCCTTGCCATATACGCAATGTCAATATACTGAAAGTTTTTAAAAATTTGCTAAAATCATGGTTGCTTGAGAATCAAGTTTGTACTCACAGCTAGACATGATTTGTTTTAAATTGTCTTTTATTTTGTGCTACCTGCCTGCTGCCAATGCTGCTATGTCTGCATCTATCAATGTTATTGTGATGTTTGTTGTATGATGCTGTGCTGTGTGGATGTTGTGACTGGTATTGGTGTTATCACTGCATTTTAATTAACTATTTACTCTTATTTTTTTTATGTTGTTGCTGGCGTTTTCATCTGCCCAGGGACTACAGTTGGAAACTAGCTTTATAGGTAAAACTGGTACATTTACAGAAATGTTGATTAATGTGCACTGTCCCTGTTCAAATAAACTCATACAATAAATAAATAAACAAATGGATCAGCGTTCTCACTCGACTCTAGTTAAGAAAGGTGACGATCCGGGGTTTTCCTACAGACGTTACTAGAGGTTTACAGACACACACAGACTACAGAGAAACATCTACGGACACAGATCAAGAGTCGAAGGGCTAACTAAGCCGTGAACTAATTGATCAAACAGTCAAAGATGTGACGGCCGTGATCAGGACGAGCACACTTACAGGGTGAACCCTCTGGAGATGACCTCGGTCTCCTGCACCAGACGCAGGGCTTTGCGGGACAGTCCGGTGAGGGTCTTGCTGTTGTGGACCAGGGTCTGGAGCTGGGCGGCCCTGGCGTGGACGGCTCTCTGCATCCGGCCCCGTCTCCACAGCGCGGCCCCCCTCAGCCCCGCCCAGCCCAGCAGGGCCAGACCCCACGGGGCTGCAGCCAGAGCCCACAGACCCTCAGAGGCAGAGCAGAGCCCCAGCAGCACCGCAGCCAGGCCGACCAGCCCGGCCACGTCCCTGAGAGCACAGGACGACGACAAAGTGTTTACTCACTGATCTGTAATACATATGCCGGATTTAGCACATTTACATCCGTAGTCCCACACATAAAAGGAAAAAATACTCATCAGAAACAATATAGCGAAACAAAGAGAACAAGAAAAGCACTGAGAGAGCGCAGCACTCCGCCAAGGCCGCTCAGCTGACGTATCATTTCTGACTGGTGTCCTCATTTACAGGCACCAAAAAATACTGTTTCCTTGTCTGTAAAAAAAATCCAAAAATTCAGCAAAAAATTCCCCAGATTTCTGAAAAGCTGCAAAACCTTCAGGAAGAAAATTCCGATAATTCCTTAAAAGTTTCCCTCGAAAGTTTTATTTTAAAAAAATCCCCAAAATTTGCCAAGAAAATTCTTGTAAATATATTCAAAAAATGAGTAAAAATCTTCCAAAAAAATCCTAAAAAATATCTAAAGTGATTACATACACACGTGGACAAAATTGTTGGTACCCCTCAGTTAAAGAAGGAAAAACCCACAATTCTCACTGAAATCACTTGAAACTCACAAAAGTAACAATAAATAAAAATTTATTGAAAATTAAATAGTCAAAATCAGCCATTACTTTTGAATTGTTGATTAACATAATTATTTAAACAAACAAACTAATGAAATAGGGCTGGACAAAAATGATGGTACCCATAACTTAATATTTTGTTGCACAACCTTTTGAGGCAATCACTGCAATTAAACGATTTCTGTATTTGTCAATGAGCGTTCTGCAGCTGTCAACAGGTATTTTGGCCCACTCCTCATGAGCAAACAGCTCCAGTTGTCTCAGGTTTGATGGGTGTCTTCTCCAAATGGCATGTTTCAGCTCCTTCCACATGTGTTCAATGGGATTCAGATCTGGGCTCATAGAAGACCACTTTAGAATAGTCCAACGCTTTTCTCTCAGCCATTCTTGGGTGTTTTTGGCTGTGTGTTTTGGATCGTTGTCCTGTTGGAAGACCCATGACCTGCGACTGAGACCAAGCTTTCTGACACTAGGCAGCACATTTCTCTCCAGAATGCCTTGATAGTCTTCAGATTTTATCGTACCTTGCACACTTTCAAGACACCCTGTGCCAGATGCAGCAAAGCAGCCCCAAAACATTACTGAGCCTCCTCCATGTTTCACCGTAGGGACAGTGTTCTTTTCTTCGTATGCTTGGTTTTTGAGTCTATGAACATAGAGTTGATGTGCCTTACCAAAAAGCTCCAGTTTGGTCTCATCTGTCCAAAGGACATTCTCCCAGAAGCTTTGTGGCTTGTCAACATGCATTTTTGCAAATTCCAGTCTGGCTTTTTTATGAGTTTTTTTCAGCAGTGGTGTCCTCCTTGGTCGTCTCCCATGAAGTCCACTTTGGCTCAAACAACGACGAATGGTGCGATCTGACACTGATGTACCTTGGCCTTGGAGTTAACCTTTAATTTCTTTGGAGGTTGCTCTGGGCTCTTTGGATACAATTCCAACGATCCGTCTCTTCAATTTATCATCAATTTTCCTCTTGCGGCCACGTCCAGGGAGGTTGGCTACTGTCCCGTGGGTCTTGAACTTCTGAATAATATGAGCCACTGTTGTCACAGGAACTTCAAGCTGTTTAGAGATGGTCTTATAGCCTTTACCTTTAAGATGTTTGTCTACAATTTTTTTTCGGATGTCCTGGGACAATTCTCTCCTTCGCTTTCTGTTGTCCATGTTCAGTGTGGTACACACCTTTTCACCAAACAGCAGGGTGACTACTTGTCTCCCTTTAAATAGGCAGACTGACTGATTATGAGTTTGGAAACACCTGTGATGTCAATTAAATGACACACCTGAGTTAATCATGTCACTCTGGTCAAATAGTTTTCAATCTTTTATAGAGGTACCATCATTTTTGTCCAGGCCTGTTTCATTAGTTTGTTTTTTAAAATAATTATGTTAATCAACAATTCAAAAGTAATGGCTGTTTTTGATTATTTAATTTTCAATAAATTTTTATTTATTGTTACTTTTGTGAGTTTCAAGTGATTTCAGTGAGAATTGTGGGTTTTTCCTTCTTTAACTGAGGGGTACCAACAATTTTGTCCACGTGTGTATATATCAGTAAAACTTCTAATACTTTCTTTAAGAACATTCACAAAAAAAATCAACCAAAATCCAGCGAATTTTGCTGGATTTTTTTTGTGAATGTTCTTGAAGAAACATTTCTTAAAAAAAAAAATCAAAAAATTCAGCAATAAAATTCCCCAATTTTCTGAAAATCTGCAAAACCTTCAGGAAGAAAATTCTAATAATTCCCTAAAAGTTTCCCTTGAAAATGTTATTTAAACAAATCCCCCAAATTTGCCAAGAAAATTCTTGTAAATATTTTCAAAAAATTAGTAAAAATCTTCCAAAAAAAAAATCCTAAAAATATCTAAAGTGATTACATATATATCAGTAAAACTTCTAATATTTTCTTTAAGAACATTCACAAAAAAATCAACCAAAATCCAGCGAAATTCGCTGGATTTTGGTTGATTTTTTATGTGAATGTTCTTAAAGAAACATTTCTAACATTTCTACTTTTTCCACCAAAAAATATTCTAAGATTTATTAAAGATGTTGAAAATGTGGACATCAGAAGTTCCACTGTAGTTCGGTTGTTAAAGTGTTGTGTTATCAGGACCGTGACTTCCTGCCACATTTTCTACATCATTCTCTGTGTGTGTCAAAATAAAAGCCTCTGCCAGTTGTGGAGCGCATAAAAGGTTAATTTTCTTCTCTGGCGTCTTTCTTAAACGCAGCTTGACGCAATAATAAATATAGAACAATACTTAAATGCCGCAAAATGTAGTGAAAAATCTGCAACACAGTGAGACCGCCAATATGCTACACTTGTGCTTTTATTTTTTCTCCTTGAAGCGGCGTACCATACGGAGGGCGTGGCGATGAGGCTCGGTCTGGGCAGGGCGCTCGCTCGGTTTTGCAAGCCGGAGGGCGACGAGCCGAGGGTGAGCAGACCGGGGTCCAGCAGCTCGATCAGCTCCACGTCCTCCTGCAGCAGCACGTCCTGGTCCAGAATGCATCTGACCGAGTACTGGCCGAACACGCAGTCCTGCGAGCGGGGGGGAAAAAAAGAAGAGAAGACGTGAGCGTAGCTGCTGGTTTTCCAGCGCCGGCGCTCCTTTCCGTTTCCCATTCTACCCACCAGCTGCTGCTCCAGCTTACGGGATGCAGCCGCCTGGTGAATCGGGCTCCATCTCCACAGGGCCTCAGCCAGTCTCCATAAGCGTCCTCCCTGCAGATCACACACACAGGCAATCACACAACACAGCCACATAAAGGTGGAGTCTGTGTTTCTGTGCAGGTTTAACAAAGCCAGTCTTTCATGTGTAAGCCGGCTTGACAAAACCTAAAACCCAAAGCAGAAATAATGGATGTCATGATGGTGGTTAGCATCTTTATTTGTTAGTCCAGGCTGTCTTTTATCCCTGCCACAAAAGAGGCATTTAACACCACATGTGACTGTTCTTCTGCACAAAACGGACCGACTGCATGTTGTCCTTTTTCAGTCAAGAGAGCCCTGAAGAATATAAAAGATAACTACAGCAAAAAGTAATCCTACTGTCGGCCAAAGAGGATAGAGAATCGCTGCTTCTTTCTAACATGACAGCTGGGAATTAAGCTTTAAGCTTCGTGTGTTTAATCGTGATACTCAGGAAGTGAATTTAAGGATATGTGGAAATCCCCAAAACAAAGTAAAATTAATGTTATTGTTGATCAGTTTTCTAATCTGTGTTCCACTAGCTGCAGTAAAATGATGCAGAAGCAAGTCAGAACCAAATACAGAGACATTTTTACGTCACTAGTTGAATGCATGTTGGTTCTTGTAAGGATGCATACATTTTTTTTGTAACTGCATATCTTTGCTAACTTTTTCCCCAAACGTAAGTCAGACTCTTCTGATGCTTCGACGAAAAGGAAAGGCGTCTCCGTGGAAGTGAAATCAGACATAATAAAACGCTCAAGATGCAAAACCAGTGCAACATATTCTGCTATCTTCTCGTAAAATGACTCATACTTGCGTGGAAGTAGAGCTGGCCCGAATAGTGGTTTCTGGCCTCCGAATATTCGGGCCCTATTAAAGACGAATATCCAAATATTCCGACGGGTTGGGGGGGGGGCGCGAATATTCGGATCCATTCGTCTGGTCTCCCGGGTCCAAATTTTGCCTTCGTTTTGTCTTCAGTTAAACTGAAGAATTCCCAAACAGTGGAGGGCTTCAGCATCTTGTCTTGTGTTTATGCAACAAAGTGAAGCGTGACGTCAGAGTCGGCAGCAACCCGGCCATTCAGGTGGAGGTAAGAAACACGACGGGATGAGCCGAAATGGGCCGAAGGCGGAGGGAAGAGAGTAACGCCGAATATTCTTTCCGCCCGGTAACGTCTGATGGCAGGGGGGGTATTCGGATACCAAAATTAATATCCGGATACCACCGTAACGAAGGAATATTTGGATATTAGGGATATTCGGGTCCAGCCCTTTTTTGAAGAGCTGATGGATATCGTGACGCACGCAACGGCTTTGTTTACAAAATCGACTCGGGTTGATCTCTAAGAACGGAACTCCAACGTAAGTCGAGGACCTCCTGCGTACTAAAGAACTGGTGAAAACTTCCTTCTCTATTTTCGCTCCCCCTCTCCTGGGCGCAAGTAGAAATGGGCACGGTCCACTTTGGAATAGAGCTGCATGGATGGTTCCAGTCCATAGCTGTGACTTCAAGCGTGCTGAATCAGAATTGCTGACTCTAACTTTAAGTCAGGACTCTATTCCATCTTTATAAGCAGGGCTTTCCAATATTTCATGCCTGACACAGCCCCAGTGGACGAATTCTGATCATTTCCTCGAGTCCAAAAACAAACGCACACTCACGGTCAAAAGGAGTATCCCAGGAGACAAATTCTTTCAGGCAACAACAATAAGAGCAATGTGGGTTTGTGAAACGCTCACCCACCAAACTGCTTCACTCTGCTCAATCCCCGCTTTGGTGTTCTTACTGTTTACATTTTCAGTGTCAATAAAAGTAACTTGAAAACACTGGCCTGACAGAGGGAGAGGAAGGACTCTTAGTTTCAGAAGAACAGCAAGTTTGTTCATCTTTTATTGGTCACACTTGTGTTTTATTTCTTGCTTCCTAGGAGCCCTCAAAGTGGAAAAATCACAGAGAAGACATTAACTGCAGATTGTAAATGAGTAAAATTATAAATTTAAAATAATTTCTAGACCATGACAAGTTGTTTTGATCAGAAAGTAAAATACTAGATTGTTCTTTTATCATTTGTGTCACAGTTTGGTCATTTTTTGTCTTATTTGCGTATTTTTTGTCTAATTTTTGCTTTGTTTCGTTTCGTTTGTCTGTTTTTGCTATTTTGTTTCTTGCTTTTGCTGTTTGTGTGTCATTTTTGTAATATTTTGTCTTGTTTGTGTTATTTTTAGTCTTCTTTCTGTCTGACTTATTGTTTGTGTCACGTTTTTGTCGTTTTCTCATTTTTGTCATCTCGTTTCCTTTTTGTCTCGCTTGTGTCATTTTGTGTTTTGCTTTATTCATCATTTTGATCATAAAGCACAATATTAGATTGTTCATTGTTCTTTTGTCGTTTTGTTTCAGATTTTTGTAAAATTTTGTCTTTTTTTGGTTGTCTTTTTGTCTGACTTGTCGTTTTGTCTCATGTTTTTGATGTTTTCTTTCTCATTTTTGCCAAATTTTATCTTCTTTTGGTTGTTTTTTTTGTCTGACTTGTCATTTTGTTTCTGATTTTTGTAAAATTTTGTCTTGTTTTAGTTGTTTTTTGTCTGACTTGTCGTTTTCTCTCATGCTTTTGTCGTTTTGTGTCTCATTTTTGTCATCTTGTGTTTCCTTTTTGTCTCGCTTGCGTTTTCTGTTTTTTTGTTGCTTTGTAACGTTTTTGTTTTGTGTCGTGTTGTTTAATTTTTTTGTAATTTTGTCTCATTTTTGTTGCATTTTGTTGTTTTTAGTCTTGTTTTGTATGGTGTTTTTTGTCTCATTTTTGTAATTTTGTGTTTCGCTTTATTGTTTTGTGTATTGTTTGTGTCATTTTGTGGGTGTTTTTTAGGCTCGCTGGTGTTATTTGCCTACTATTTTGTCATTTTGCTTCAGGCTTTTGTCATTTTTTGTCTTGTTTGTGTCGTTAGCGTCCATTATTGTGTCACTTTGTCACCTCTTTTTTGTCTTGTTTCGTGTCGTTTGTCTCATTATTTGTCATTTTGTGTCTTGTTTATTATTTTGCATCTCATTTTTGTAATATTTTGTTTCTTGTTTTACGTTTTTTTTGTCAGACTTTGATCGTTTTCATCATAAAGTAAAATACTACATCATTCAGTTCCACATAGCTGTGACTAAATGTTGTGTTTCTTTGTAGACACTCTGATCTGGAAGTTGTAAAGTGGAAATGATAAACTGAGGATGAATGTGGTTGAAATTTAATTTATTTTTCTTCAGAAATTTCTGGTTCATGATGTTTTATAAAAAAAAAAGACAGTTAATTAAACGTGAATATTTTCAGAATGTACTTTTTTGCACTAAAATAAAGGAAAAATGTGGGTTTTTGTTATTTCTAGGTTATTATGCTGTGATTTTACTGCTCACTGGAGGTCAGATTGTTCTGAATGTGGAACCTGAACTAAAATCAGTTTGACCCCCTCTGGTTTAATAACATTGTACTGTGTAATGCCTATTCATGAACAGGATTTACTCTTCACTAATCTGCTTACTGTTCAGTGAAATGCTTTGTTAAAAACAGGGCGTTCATCCGCTCTGCTCTGCTCCAAATGAAAAACTGTGTAAAGAGCAGAATGATAACATCTGAAGTGTGCGCTCCGGTTCACAGCAGGACAGGTATTGATTCAGACTGGGCGGTCTGCACACTGACCCTTTTTTGGAGGGTAAAGCACAAGTGTTGTTAGTCAAAAGGCCGCAGTCGTATTGATTACTGATTGGAGATTCAGGACTGGGCATCCACGCGACGACGACGACTGTCAAAGCAGCTGTGATATCAAATAGGGCAATCTGCAGATAACACACAGATGTCCGTACGCTCACTGCAATTAACATCAAGGTTCTGTGTTACTGATGCTCATCGATATTCTGAGACAACGTGAAACACAACAAAAAAAGTCACAAAGCGACAAAAAAAAATGGACAAATGAGACAAAACACCAAAAATGATACACAAAGCAGTGAATAAAGCGAAACACAAAATGCCAAGAATGAGACAAAAACACAGGCAAGACAAAAAGGAAACACAAAACGACAAAAACGTGAGACAAACGATAAAAGTCAGACAAAAAAGCGACAAACACAAGACAAACAGGAAACACAAAACGACAAAAACGTGAGACAAATGATAAAAGTCAGACACAAAACGACAAAAACAAGACAAACAGGAAACACAAAATGACAAAAACGTGAGACAAACGATAAAAGTCAGACAAAAAAACAAACAAAAACAAGACAAAATGCAAAAATGAGACACAAAACAACAATCT
This sequence comes from Acanthochromis polyacanthus, assembly GCF_021347895.1. Taxonomy (NCBI): domain Eukaryota; kingdom Metazoa; phylum Chordata; class Actinopteri; family Pomacentridae; genus Acanthochromis; species Acanthochromis polyacanthus. The sequence goes on along the minus strand of NC_067113.1, from coordinate 39,846,677 downwards.
AGTATTTTACTCTCTGACCAAAACAACTTGTCATGGTCTAGAAATTATTTTAAATTTATAGTTTTACTGATTTACAATCTGCAGTTAATGTCTTCTCTGTAATTTTTCCACTTTGAGGGCCGGATTGGACCCTCTGGAGGACCACTTTTGGCCCACAGGCCTCATGTTGGACACTCCTGCTTTAAGAAAAAACATCTGTGAAATAGCAGCAAAATGAAATGTAAATGAAATATATTCTGACTACATTTTGACAAGGGATGTGCAAATTTTGTGTACATTTCTCAAGTTGCATCAGTTTCTGAAGCAGAGGTCGGTTTTTCTTTACAAAGAACAGCTTTCTTGCATGTGATTCTAGTTCTATAAAATTGCATAAACGTTATACAATTTTGGACATTTTGTGATTTAAAAGAATAACTGACATGATGTAAATATTCATGACAGTCATCAGGGTTTGTTTCAGCCAAACGGATAAATTATGGCTTCATTTATTGAAGCATAACAGACATTCTTGTTTGTCAAATGGTCATAAATAACAAGAAAATGGAGGGACACAGCTTAGAGAAAGCACCATGGACTCACTGCCTTCACTATACATAGACTGGTCCTGGTTATTGTTGTGTGAAGCCGCCCCCTCAATGACCTATTCTGAGCCAGGAAAAACCCTGAGTAACGTCTAAGACAATGCACGCTCCTTAATTAGAAGCGGTTCATCTGCTGGCAGCGCCTGTGGTTTACTGGAAGCTCAGCAAAAGTAAATCCACACCTCTCTGGCAATCAGAATTTTCAGTGACATCCTCTTGTGCTGCGGATTTACTTTTGTCGCACTGTTTTGGCTAAAATGCTAAATTTAAAAAACAAAAACAAGAATCAGTGGTAAATAATGATGACAGAAACAGTTATCTGCAGTCTGATGAAGGGAACAGTGAGCACGGATGGCCCTGGAGGAGGCTGCAGCGAACAGATATTTCCAGTATAATGTACACCCCCTGTCAAAAGTTTTAGGACACTTTCTCATTCAAATAAATTAGAGCCTGTCCTAAAACTTTTGACAGGCGGTGTATAATTGATATCATATATATAATTGATAATTGATATATTAAATTGCTCTGCATGTAAAATGTAAACGGAACACTGACAAAGCCACGTTAAACTTTCCTGGCTGCCCTATCAGACGTATTCAAATTGCAAATTTTGTCTGAGCAACAGAGCAAAACCTAAACATATGCAACCCTGTAAAACCCATTGTTATATATATAAAAATAAAATAAATAAAATTTAAAAAATGTATACATACATATAAATATATATGTGTGTGCAAAAAATGAAAAAAGAGCAAAAAAAATTATATACAGAAAAAAGTCAATAAATATATATCTGTAATGTATTCTTTTAGTTTTAAAAATAAAGATGTAAAAAATAAATTAGATATAAATTATACAAATATATTTATTTTTTCATTAGTTTAATTTTATTTAATTTCTTTTGCTCATCTTTCGGGTTTCTATATAAATAGCTATATCTCTCTATCATTATTATTTTTGCTTTTTTCCCCCCTATATTAGGGTCTTACGGGGTTCAAGACAGAAAGTGACATCTGAAAAGCCAGAACTTCAATAATAATTTTTCCCTGAAAAAAAACTTTAAAGAATACATCCATTCTGAAAACGGTTATAGATTAATAACTAATTTACATCCCAGTTAAAGCAGCTCAACAATGTACACTAGTGATCATTTATTTGCTTAAGCAGTAAAACCACAACAGAAATGAACTGAAGCGGGTTAACATGGCTGTAAATTAAACTTCTACTTCACACCACTGTTACTGATTAGGACTCATAAGTATTTACAGCTGGGATGATAATTAAAGCCCTCTAATGCCAGGAGAGGAACAAAGATAAGTAAGTAATTAAGTTAATAATTCACTATAAGAGGATTTAAAGCAGCAGCCCTGACAGTAGAAACACACAGATGTATTTACATGCACACGTTCTAAACGCTGCTCCTGTATGAGCCGACTGATCGCCGTTTATTTAACCGGTGGCTGCAGTCTGTCTACGTGATCGAGGCCTCGGCCCCGGCTTTATCTCTGCTCCAGGAAACCGACCGCAGAGCCCAGAAACCTTCCCGCCTGATCCTCGTCCTCCTCTGAATAACAGCGAACCCGAGAGGAAGCGTGACACACTCGGAAAGTTCGTGAACGAAGCTCCGTTTCCCGTCGCAACAGGAGGGAGAGAAAGCCGAGTCATGTAATCCCGAGCTTCCCAGAATGCATCGTTTGTACAATCACAGCTAGATTAATGCGAGAACTGCTCAAAGCACGCGGGTTTTAATCCTTTGATTGCGCGGCTCCACAGGAACGTTTGTGCAGATCGTGAACAGAAAGGAGAGGACGTTCACAGAAGCAGGAGTCTCAGCGATCACATTTCTCTTTTAAAATCAGAGCAACAGCAGGAAAGCAAGAGGCAGGTAGAGGTTTGGTTACAGAACATGCAGCAAACTGTACCTGTGTCTGAATGCAGGAAGCCCTTCCTGACATGTCTGTGCTGTCTGAGCGAAGCACAAATGTACAAACACAGCAGCCTGTCAGCCAATACGCGTCAGTGTTTGGAATCAATAGTCAAAGCAATGATTTCCTGTCTGACCGGACGAGTCAAACAGTGACAGTCACACACAAACACTGCCCCAGGCTGGAGTCTGAGGAGAAAATAAGGATGGATGCTGGTCAGGGACGCCCCATCTCGACCTCGTTTGACATTTTAATCGATTAGTTTTACGGTACGATCTATTGATCTCGTCAAATGTTTCCAGTAGGGCTGGACCCGACTATCCGAATATTTGTTCGGTACGGCGGTATTTGGATATTAATTTTATTAACCCTTTAAGCTGTAGTCAATTCCAGCCATTTTCAGTACAAAAAAAATCGCTAATATTCTATTTTTAAATTTAAAAAATGATGAAAAATACAGGGAATACTGGACGTGCATCGCGAGGTGCATTTCCTTCAAAACGACCGATTCGTGGATTTTATACCGACTTCAGGACATGTTTTGGACAAAATAGTTTACTGGCTTGTGTCATCTTGATGTAAAAGGTTGGATTATGGCCGTTTTTTGTGGAATCTTTTTTTCTGTGTGTAATAATGAACCTGGAAATGTGAGTCGCGCTGTGTGCGTTGAAGCCGTGTATAGAGAACGGATGGATGAATATTCGTTTTTGTCGGACAAATGTGTTTTTCTCACCCGCTGTGGTAATCGCATCTGAAAGTGGTTTATACCGGCGGATTCATGAGAATCTAAGCTTTCCATCGGCGTATAGTGTTTGTATAATCGCGTTTGCAGCCTTCGGACATTCTTTAAATTCCTATGCAAATTAGTAGGTGTACCGCCGGCGGGACACTGAAGTTTAAGGGGTTAATATTCAGCCCCTCCGAATATTCGGATACGGATTCCCCACCCCCGTCACAGGGCGGAACGAATATTCGGATATTCGTCTTTAACAGGGCCCGAATATTCAGAGGCCAGAAACCACTATTCGGTCCTCGCTGACGTTATCGGATTACTTGTTTTGCCTAAACGAAGAGCCCACAACCGAAGGAAATTCTACTAGTAATGAAATAAAACAGAGAATTAGATAACAGAATAGAATAATCAATTTACATTTTAGGAGCTGAACCCAGTGATGTTTGCTTATAACCCTCGTGTCGTCCTGCAGATCAAAACTGACCCGTTTTAAAGTTTGAAAATGTGGAAAAAAAATCAAAAATTCACAGTGAAATTTCTGATGTCCACATTTTCAACGTTTTGGGAAATCTTTGAACATTTTTGGTGGAAAAAAAGAAACGTTGAAAATGTTTCTTAAGAGCATTCACATAAAAAAATCAACCAAAATCCAGCGAACTTCGCTGGATTTTGGTTGATTTTTATGTGAATGTTCTTAAGGAAAATATTAGAAGTTTTACTGTAATCACTTCAGATATTTTCTGATTTTTTTTGGAAGATTTTTTACTCATTTTTTTGAAAATATTTACAAGAATTTTCTTGCCACATTTGGGGGATTTTTTAAATATAATTTTTTAAGGAATTATTGGAACTTTCTTCCTGAAGGTTTTGCAAATTTTCAGAAATTTGGGGAATTCTGTTGCAGAATTTTGGGATTTTTTTCAGAGAAGGAAACAATATTTTTTGGTGTCTGTAAATGAAGACAACAGGAGGGTTAAGAAATGGTCAGAAATAAGAGGGAGTCACTTCAGCACTAAGTTAATCCATTCACAAAAAAATAAAAAAAAAGGGATAATGGTTGAATTTTTTTATGCAAAACACCCCAGAAGGTTGCACCATCTGAGAAGCTTAGATTTAGTTAATTTTCACCATCAATTATGGTATTATTTGGAATGTTTGTTGCATAAGGCAGTAATGTTAACCCTTAGATGCTCCAGTGATTGGATCCTACATTTTTCCAAAAGTTGGTAAAAAATGACCCGAATAATAATCTATGTATTTTCATACAATTTTGGATAAGAAAAACAATCTGTAATATTGTTTGTATTGTTTTTTTGTCCACACAAGAATGATTTCATGTTTGAAATATGTTTATTTTTCATTTTATGGTCGATTTTGAACATTCTGATGATTGAAAAAGAGGAATATTACACAGAAGAGCAACAAAAGAATGTTTTGATGACATTTGTTCACTCGTTTCATTCAAGTTTGTGCATCACCTCTTGTGTGATATTATCAGTGATAAAGACCTTGGAGTAGTAAAATAAATATTACAGTTTCTTTAAAAGGTACAAAAAGGAACGTGAAAATGTAAATGGAATGATATTATGTTACATCTTCAAGTCTAGGTGTGTTCTGTGTTCACTTGAGTGTAAAATTCCACTTGAGAAACACCAGACAGAACTAAACTGACATCCAACTTGTTGATTATTTGTGACATTGTTTTCAGGGATGTGTGCAACTCACTGAAGTTTTCTGTGGCTCGTCGCCAGAGGAGGTGGCGTCTCCCTCTTGTGCACCATATTCCTCCTCCTGCGATGCCGTCGGACATGCCTCAAAGTCTGTGTGCCCTAGATCGTGCAGGTACTGGAAAAGAGGAGAGTTCTGCAAAGGAAAAGGAGACACAGTGGAGGAATTACGGATGAGAGGAGGGGATGACTGATAAAATAGTGCCAGATAAAGAGATTAGAACATCAGTCGGACTCGGGAGGAGCTCTAGTTTGTCCCAGCGTGAATGAAAAGATGTCCTGACTCTGATAAGCGAGGAAAAGCGATTCACTGTGCTTCATGAATCTTGAGCTGGGTCTCCACCCTCATCCCCAGCAGCTATACATCCAGCGTACTTTTCCTTTCTGGGAGCACATGTGAACACACAGATGTCAGGACTGTCTTCCGAGCGTCTTCATTTCTCCTCTAATTCCTCTCTCTCTTGCATGGACACTGGAGCACAATTTATCATGTTATAATCCTGTCCTGCTCACAGAGGAATAAACACAGGCAGTGCTGTTTCTCCGACAAAGAAAGCTCAGAACCAGATCACATTCAGCCATGCAAATAAGCAGAGAAATGGAAAAACATCCCATGTTAAGATGTGTCCAAAAAAGATGCCTGACCCAGTTGTGCTCCAGCTGCTGTTGACAGCTGCACAGGAGCATCCCACATCGTCACAAATTAGACAATTAACTCACATGCATCGTCACACCAAGTCGCAGCTCATGTTGTCACCGTCCAGATGTAGCTACGTGTGTCATTTTTTTTTTCAAAACCGACGCATTGGTCGTGGACCTCCACACCCACCCCAGCCCGGGAATGATGAAACACCCACAACAATGCGCACCCAAGCCCGGCTCAGCCCCCTCTCGTGACCACCAAAGCTCCTTGGCAGAAACGCAACTCACAACCGGCCAAATATGCGGGATTGTTGTGGACTGACAATGCTGCATGGCAACAGGGCAGCCGGCTGCTTGTGTGAAGCTAGCACGCCTACTAGCTCTGCTCCGGCTAACCGCTGCTAAGCTAGCTAGCTGCCGTTAATGAATCGCTACATTCGCCTCACAACTCGGCCGGTATGACAAAGCATCCAGTTTGCTGCAACAAACAGTGGCGGAAATACACACCTCAAATACCACATCTTCGTCAAACTCCTCAGTCATTGCTCTCCGCCATCTATACGCAGCCCGTTTAGCATTCTGAAGTTGTAGGCGAAAGCGCTGTCAGCTCGGTAACAGCGGTGGAGAAGTTGGTGGGTTAGCCAGTTGCTAAACTTCGCATTGAACTACAATTCCCACGAAGCAAATCCCCAACAGCGGCTTCCTGGCAGTAACGCGCATGCCCCTATCTTCTTCTTCTTCTTCTTCTTCTTCTTCTTCTTGTTTCAGGTCTTTTAGCGAAAAAAAAATAACGAACTGGTGAATCACCGCCGCTAACTGGTGGAGTGTGGCTTTAATCTTAAACACAAGATGTACTGAACACATTTATTATGATGTGTTCAGATACATTATAGATGTTTTACGATGTAGTAAGGCACTTTATAGACGTATTACGATATGTTCAGGGACATTTTTGATGTATTATGATGCGTTCAGGTACATTATAGACGTATAATGATGTGTTCAAGTACATTAAAGACACATTACGATGTGTTCAAGTACATTATAAACGTGTAATGGTGTGTTCAGGTACATTAAAGACACATTACGATGTGTCCAAGTACATTATAGATGTATTACGATGTGTTCAGGTACATTATAGATATATTATAGTGCGTTCAGGTATATTATAGACGCATTATGGTGTGTTCAGGTACATTTTAGATGTTTATGTTTATAGTGTATTGATTAATAGAGTTCTGTTTAGTCTAGTGTGTCCAAATCTAAGTCTTGATATTCATATATATCTCCTGTTTTCTCCTGCACATATATTTTCTCCCAATTTTCTCTGAATTCTGTAAAACCATCATCCATTCGCATATGTCCTGATGAAGCTAACTTCCAAATCAACACTAATGCTCACTGAGGGCCCTAATGTCACCATTTTATTCAATGAACAGTTGCAAGATAAAAATGCAAATTTACTAATTTAGATCGACTATTTAAGTTTCAAACATTATTTTGTTGAGTTTTGTTGACATCATGATTTCATCAGCTTCATTTTGTGTGTGATTTTTTTTGGTAAAATTTAGGTTAAGATAATTATTGTAAAAGTTAACTTTTATTTTTGCAGATTAAAACTTCATAATTATAAGAAAGTACATAACACCTAAAAATGTATTTAAAATATTGTGAAAATATTGCAACTTGTGTGTTTATGCTACAAATCATTACATAAGTAGTAATAACAACGCCTTTATTTTGGAGGAAACACTATTCTAAATAATACAGTTTTGTCGGTTGAACATAATTTAATTAGAAGTTGTCATAACTCAGAAAGATTGATGTAAAGTGTTATTTTTAAGCTTTTTTGTGTATAATGTGTATTGATAATATATTTAGTACTTTTTCCACGGTTGTCCAGTGTTTTTTTAAATATGCACACCGATCGTAAACCTTTCACCAAACCATAATATTAAGAATTTTCACTCGAGCAAGCGTTTTTTTCCCACAGACATATAAAGATGTATGTCTATGTTTTTTTCCCCACTTACAGCGCCCCCAGTGGTCATGAGAGTCGGCGGCCGAACCGATGGTAAAAGTTGGAAAAGGATTGTCAAGTTAGCAAATACGAGTCAGAAAATGAGTGAACGTTTCCTTCAAAATAAGAGGCCCTTTGACATAAAAATGTTATGTGAAGAGGAATTGCATCCAAAATGTATTGATTGGATTTCAATGTATTTAAAGCATGTATCTAAATAGAAATGTTGTGCTACAATACTTGCTGTACTTTATTTTCAGGCAAATGAAAATAGCCTTTTTTAACAATCGTTTTATTTTTAGGTTGCCAACCGGAAGTGTGTAACTTATCGCATTTTTTTACATTGTTGGTAGAGCACCGTGGCTGAAAAACTTCGAAAAATGGAAAAAGTAGCAGGCGTAAAGAGTTTTTCCGTGCTGCCGCTGGTGAGATAAGGAAAAACGGCGGTGGTTCTGCATGTTTTTGTTTTCCTTGAAGTGGATTTTACGCTGACAATGGTGTCGAAGGAGGAAAAAACGCAGATTTTCTCACAATTCCATTGAAAGTAAATTTACTCATGGAGAAAGGAGCCAGTCGGGAGTCATGAGCACAGGTTTGTTTCGTGGGGGAGCTGAATCTAACTTAGCAAATACCTAAGAGGCTGTTGTGGTTAACGGAAACTCAATTTACACCTCTTTCTCGGGGTTTAGTCGTGAAAAAATGAGGAAAAACGGTGCAAGTTTGGACGCTGTAACGGTCGATAGCATCCACTCTATTTTTACCCAGCCGCAGTTAATTACAGTTTTTCTTAATAACAGCTTTGAAAAGATATAAAAGTGAACGGCCTCGACCTCAATTTCGGTCCTTTCTGAAAACAGAATCATAACTCACGTTGAAAAATCCCCCCTTTCTGTTTGTTATTACAGCCTTGTGTTGCGGCTGGAGAGGGTTAAATCCTTTGTCTTAAAACATCTGTCCTGCTGTTGATGCAACAAGTCGGGCTTAATAATGAGCTGCACTGTTAACATCTCACAGAAAACACCTAACATTGCGTCTGGATAAAGAGGGATGCTTCGGTTTAGTCGTGTAAACCAAACAGGATGTGTTCCTTGAACGTTTTATCTTCGGATACCTGACGTTGGCTTTTACGGCCAAACTTAAGGCCAGAGTCCGTTTTAAAATCTGGGAATTTAGTATTTTTTGACTTTGAATTGACTTATTAATCAGTTTAAATATAATGTATCATCCTAAATAGGGTTGTTAGTATGCATGTTACGGTTCGGCTTAAAAATAAGTCGTGAAGGCACTCCGATAGCTCAACTGGATGCCCCATAAACAGGGGCTATAGTCTCCGATGCAGCGGCGTGGGATTGAATCCATGTCACGGTATCCCTTTATGCAGGTCTTCCTCCTCATTCTTCTCCCTGTTTAGCTTGTCTAATAAAGCCAACAAAAGGCCAAAAATAACTTAAACAACATATAAAGCACCAAAAATCATTAGGATAACCATCCATGATGACTTTTAATACAAATTTCTGAAAGCTGCTCAAGTTTTCTCATGAATTGTTTTTACCGAATTGAAGAGTGGTTCTTGGTGATTAAAAAAATTACTAACTACGGCCACATCACGCAAGCGCTTGTCTTTAAAATGCAGAGCGACGTTATATTTGGTGATTTTTGAACGGAGTCTGGTGCGCAGCTGCAGAGCGGCGTGCATCGGGGGGCAGAGCGGGTTCTGGTTTGTTGGCCTTTTCGGAAACATCCGCTCGATGACTCCACTTCTCGTGGTGTCGGCCAGCCAACAGTTTCAGCCAGTAGAGCGGAAAATATGGCCTACAATCTTAATTCACAGCGTTTTATTAGCGTGGAGACTCTTTTTTTCCCTATTCGAAACATTATTTAATCAGATTATGTCCTTCTGGGATGCAAAATGTGCCACTAAATTTCAAATCTAATTTCATATTTGAGGGAAATGCAGAGTCTGACACCCACACATGGCACACACAACAATGCAAACAGTCAAGACGAGCAGCTGTAGCTTTATTTACTTAGAAATAAGTTGAACCAATAAGATAAAATACATAGATTTAGCTTATCTGGTATATAGAGTGCAGTGCTGCTGCTGTTTCTTTCAGAGCAGACATACCAAACATGCCAGGGTCTTTCAAGAACGGCAAATTAAATTGTGAATCAGAATTGAATAATCCAGTTTAAGATCAGCTACGACTCAATTAGCCGTTAAAATGCTGTATATTGGCTCAAACGAAGCCGCAAACTAGACATAAACAGGAGATTGGGACACTTTATTCTAATTATTTTGTTGAATTAATGTCTCATATTACTGGAGTCCTCAGTTTCTGTTCCCTTCTAGCAGCTGTCTGGGCTTATACACTGCAAAAACTCAAAATCTGACCAAGTCTGTTTGTCTTATTCTTCGTCAAATTCTTAGTCAATCTTGAAATTATCTTGTTTTGAGTTGAATTTTACAAGAAAACTCAAAATAAGTTACACCCTCGTGTCGTCCTGCGGGTCAACTTGACCTGTTTTAAAGTTTAAAAATATAAAAATATATATATATTCACAGTGAAAATTCTGATGTCCACATTTTCAACATTTTTGGGATTTTTTTTGAACATTTTTTGGTGGAAAAAATGAATGTTAATAATGTTTCTTTAAGAACATTCACATAAAAATCAACCAAAATCCAGCGAATTTTGCTGGATTTTGGTTGATTTTTATGTGAATGTTCTTAAAGAAAATATCAGAAGTTTTACTGATATATATGGAATCACTTTAGATATTTTTAAAATTTTTTGGAGAATTTTCACTCATTTTCTGAAAATATTTACAAACATTTTCTTGCCAAATTTGTTGGATTTTTTAAAAATTAAACTTCAAGGGAAACTTTTAAGGAATTATTGTAACTTTCTTCCTGAAAGTTTTGCAAATTTTCAGAAATTTGGGGATTTTTTATTTATTTTTTGCTGAATTTTTTGGACTTTTTTTCAGACAATTAAACAATATTTTTTGGTGCCTGTAAATGAAGACAACAGGAGGGTTAAAACATCTCAAATTAGGAGGTTACATGAAAGCAAAAATATATTTTGGAGTGAAAAACTACTATTTTTTTAATATCTGGCTTATTTTAAGACACCTAAGCTTGACAATCCTGGTAAAATAGAGCTTAGAATAAGTTTTTCCAGCTAATTTTAGGATCTCATTATTCTAAATATCAAATCTGATTTCAGTAAATCTTACCAAGCCGTTTTTTACTTCTTCTATTGGCAGATTTTTTTCCACTTATTTCAAGGTAAAAGTTCCTTGAAATAAGTTTTTTTTCTTGTTTTCAGAGGGGCATTTTTTCTGCGGCTGCCCCCTGTGGAGGCGGGGATGAAACGTGCTTTGGAAGAAGATGTGGGTAAATGACTTTTTTGTCTTCTACATTTCAGGTGTGAAGAAGCCTCCATTAGCTCCCAAACCTAAACTCCCCGCCACCACCAAACCCTCTCCCCCGCCCATCGCCCCCAAACCGGGTCTCCTCTCCCAGCCTCCCCAGCCTTCTCCTGCCACCCTCCAGAGATCCAAAAAGCCAGCCGTCGCCCCCAAACCCTGCCTCCCCAGATCCCCTCCGTTTCCACCCAAACCCCCTGAACCCGTCATCCTATCTCAGGAGGCTTTGGACGACAGCCTCGCTCTGCTCAACTCCAAAAACGGGATTTTATCGGCGACTCGCAGGCGTGAGTCGGATTACATCATTCCCACCTGCCCCTGTGGGCTCCAGGACCAGCCTCTGGAAAATGGAAACTCAACCGAGACCGGGGGCGAGCTGCACAACGAGCCGCTGCAGAACGGGATTTCTACAGGGACGAGGTTAGAACACCCGGAGGAGGGAGCGGCGGTGGATAAGAGTGACGGTGGGCAGATTAGCAGAAAGCCCAGAGATAAACCTCAGAGGCAGAGACACCAGGACAGGGGGTCTGTAAACAAGGAGGCACAGAGGACTGAGGAGCAGAACATTTCAGAGACGATTCAGCATCAGGAAAGCGCCGAGCCTGACGTTTCAGAAGCAGATTTACCGACAGAGGCCCAAACCACAGACCCAGCGCGCTCTGAATCGGCCTGTGATGTTGCAGGCAGCATCATTGTCTCTTCAGCTTCTCCTGAGTCTGCTGCAGAACGTTTTCAGGAGGGAAGCAGCGATCCTATCAGCAGGTTACATCCTGATCTCCAGGTCCCCGCCGCCCCCAGTAAGCCTCTCCCGGTCCCTCACCCACGTAAGCTCAAGAAGCCGGCGCTGGTGAGGCAGGATCACGTGGAGGGAGCCGCCCAGGATCAGGTGGTGGAGGAGCAGAAACGAGGGCTGGAGGTGCAGGAAGGTGAGGTGAAGCTGAGCTCAGACAGCGAGGAGCTCCGACAGGACACTGCGTCTCCACAGGAGTCGTGTTTGGGAGATGAAGACACCGACGCTCCCGTCCCTCCTCCTCGGCAGACCTCCCTCTCCCCTCGCCTCCACAGGACGGTCCACATGTTCCCCTCTCTGAACAAAAACGCCTCCCACTCCTTGGACCTGCTCTCACAGCCAGACCACCAGAAAGAGGGCGAGGGGCAGCGGGCGGCCGAGGACGAGGAGGACGGCTACGGCGACTTTGAGCGCTACCCGATCACCCACAGCCTCCCAAAGCAGATCAAGCTGGGCTGTCATCCTCCTCTGGCTCAGTCCAGGAAGGCCTTCTCTGCTGAGGATCAACCATCGCCCAGAGCGCCGCCCAGGAAGCCTCAGAGACACAGCCTGCCAGCGCCTCCTCCTCCCTCCATCTGCCCTCCTGCCCCTCCACACGCCAGCACCCCCATGAGGGAGCTTCCTGCCCCTCCTCAGGAGAAACCCGCCTGGCGCTTCACCCGTCCCTGCGTGACCTTCTTCAGCCGGCAGATGCCCACCAGGAGCAGCGTGCCGCCCAAGAGCCGAGCCCCGGGGCTGGGGGGCAAACAGAGGGCGCAGTCCTTCTCCGCGGCCGACCTGGCGACCCGGGCCGGCTCTCAGAAGAGGAGCCTCTCCTTCCGGAAGCTGCTGGAGCTCCGGCTGTCGGTGAAGATGCTGCCCAAGCTGCTGGCCAAAGGAGGGCAGTCTCTGGACTGCACCAGCGTGGAGTCCGGCGGGGGGCAGAGGAGCCTGGAGCGGCCCAGCAGCTGCATCGGGGAGGCGGACATCTGCGGGGAAGGCGTGGAGGGATCGGTGGAGTACGAGAACGTGCCGCTGTACGAGGAGATCCCAGAGTACATGAACCTGCCGTTTCACAGCGCCAGGATGGGCTGGCCCCACGACCAGGACGACGCAGACATCTACGAGGTGCAGGACCCCTACCAGCGGGGTCAGGACCACGAGTACGAGAGGTACGCCGCTCACAATTTATCCAGGAGGTTTTGTTTGGGCCTTTTATTGGTCAGTCTGGTGTTTTATTTCTGCGTTTTGTTGGTGAAAGACGTCCACATGTTCAGCAGGACCGTCCATCTGCCACTTATTTTCTTTACTAAGCGATGAGTCACACTGAGTTTTTAGTACGAGCGGTTACTCTTCTGAAATTTGAGCGCTTGGCCTTCTCAACGATACTGGGAAGGCCCAAACAAGACACAAAACGACAGAAAGAATACACAAAATCACAAAAACAAGATATAAAATGATAAAAATGAGATATAAAATGAAAAAACAAGACATAAAATGACAGAAACAAGACATAAAATCACGAAAACAAGATATAAAATGATAAAAATGAGATATAAAATGAAAAAACAAGACATAAAATGACAGAAACAAGACATAAAATCACAAAAACAAGATATAAAATGATAAAAATGAGATATAAAATGAAAAAACAAGACATAAAATGACAGAAACAAGACAAAATCACAAAAACAAGATATAAAATGATAAAAATGAGATATAAAATGAAAAAACAAGACATAAAATGACAGAAACAAGACATAAAATCACAAAAACAAGATATAAAATGATAAAAATGAGATATAAAATGAAAAACAAGACATAAAATGACAGAAACAAGACAAAATCACAAAAACAAGAAATAAATTGATAAAAATGACAGAAAATTAAAAACAAGACATAAAGTCACAAAAACAAGATATAAAATGATAAAAATGAGATATAAAATGAAAAAACAAGACATAAAATGACAGAAACAAAACATAAAATCACAAAAACAAGATATAAAATGATAAAAATGAGACATAAAATGAAAAAAACAAGACAAAATAACAGAAACAAAACATAAAATCACAAAAACAAGAAATACAATGATAAAAATGAGAGAAAATTTAAAAAAACAGACATAAAGTCACAAAAACAAGATATAAAATGATAAAAATGAGATAGAAAATTAAAAAACAAGACACAAAATGATAATAAGGAAAAAAAATGACAAAAACAGGACCGAAAATGCTAAAAACAAGACATAAAATGACAAAAATTAGATCCAAAATGACAGAAACAAGACATAATATCACAAAAACAAGATATAAATGATAAAAAATGAGATATAAAATGAAAAAAACAAGATATAAAACGACAGAAACGAGACATGAAACGACTGAAACAAGATTCAAAATCACAAAATAAGACACAAAATGAGAGAAACGAGACACAAAGTGACAAAAACAAGACACAAAATCACAATAACAAGAGACAGTGACAGAAACAAGACAGAAAATGACACACAAAATGACAAAAATTAGATACAAAATGACAAAAGAACAATCTAGTATTTTACTTTATGATCAAAACAACTTGTCATGGTCTAGAAATGATTTTAAGTTTATAGTTTTACTAATTTACAATCAGCAGTTAATGTCTTCTCTGTAATTTTTCCACTTTGATTGGACCCTCTGGAGGACCACTTTGGGTCCACGGGCCTCATGTTGGACACCCCTGCTGTAGCTGTAAAGCGAGTATTTTAGGGCTTTGGATTGTTCATGGTGTGTAGTTTCAGCATTGACACTGCAGCGTGAAGAAAACTTGCAGGGTTGTCATTTAAGCTCCAATTTACTGGAGACTCAGTTGATTTAAGGCTTCATGGAAATGAGGAGTTTTTGTGTTCGAGTTTATTTACAAGACACTGAGTTTGTTGACAATCAGGCTCCACATGCACACGGCCAAACGAGCGCGGAACACTGAAGAAAAATGGGATTTGGCTGGAAAAGAAAGTGCACCCCTAGGTCAGGGGTGTCCAACATGAGGCCCGTGGGCCCAAAGTGGTCCTCCAGAGGGTCCAATCAAAGTGTAAGAATCACAGAGAAGACATTAACTGCAGATTGTAAATTAGTAAAAGTATAAATTTAAAATCATTTCTAGACCATGACAAGTTGTTTGGATCATAAAGTAAAATACTAGATTGTTCTTTTAGTCATTTTGTGTCTCATTTTTGTAACATTTTATCTGTTTTTGTTGTTTTTTATCTGCCTTTTGTCATTTTGTGTTTCGCATTATTCATTGTTTTCTGTCTGTTTTTTTGTCTTTTTTTATTGTCTCGCTTGTGTCATTTGTCTATTTTTTTGTCTCTTTGTGTCTTTGTTGTATTTTTGCCATTATTTTTTGTCTCATGTTTGTGCCCTTTTGTGTTTCCTTTTTGTCTCGCTTGTGTTTTCTGTATTATTTTTATCATTTTTTCTTCTACATTATTAGTTGTTTTTTGTCTTGTTTGTGTCGCTTGTCCATTTTTTTTGTCATTTTTCATGTCTTGTTTTTGTAACATTTTGTCTTGTTTATTGTCTGGCTTTTGGCGTTTTGTTTCTTGTTTTTGTCATTTTTCATTTCATTCGATGTTTTGTATCGTTTTTGTCGTTTTGTAACTTCTTTGTCTAATTTTTCGTCTCGTTTTTGTCGTTTTACGTCTGATTTTGGTAATTTTATGGCTTATTTTTGTTGTTTTTTTGTCTGATTTTTGTCTTTTTTATTGTCTTGTTTGTGTCATTTGTCCATTTTTTTGTCTCTTTGTGTCTTTGTTGTATTTTTGTCATTTTTTGTCTTATTTTTTTATCATTTTTTGTTCCACATTATTAGTTGTTTTTTGTCTTGTTTGTGTCGCTTGTCCATTTTTTTTGTCATTTCATGTCTTGTTTTTGTAACATTTTGTCTTGTTTATTGTCTGGCTTTTGTCGTTTTGTTTCTTACTTTTGTCATTTTTCATTTCATTCGATGTTTCGTCTCGTTTTTGTCGTTTTGCGTCTGATTTTTGTAATTTTATGGCTTATTTTTGTTGTTTTTTTGTCTGATTTTTGTCGTTTTGATCATAAAGTAAAATCCTACATCATTCAGCTCCAGGTGACTAAATGTCGTGTTCCTTTGTAGACACTGTGTGATCTGGAAGTTGTGATGTATAAATGATAAACTGAAGATGAATGTCGATGAAACTGAACTTATTTTTCTTCAGAAATGTCAGGTTGTTCATGATGTTTAGTAAAAAGATAACTCCTTAAATGTGAACATTTTCAGAATGCACTTTTTTGCACTAAACCAAAGAAAACACGTGGAGTTTGTGGTTATTTATCTGTTATTATTTGACAGAAAAGGTTTGGAGCAAAGGCAGTCTCCTCCCGGTAACAGTGGCGTCTGTGTGTCTGTCTGTCAGGATAAAGAACCTGAAGGTTGATGTGGGCTGAGGTCCAGATGTGCTGTGCAGATGTTAACCCCTGCTGTAGCTCCAGGTGAGCCGGAGCCCACAGGTAGCGCAGGTGGCTCGTGTTTACCGGAGCAGTCGGCCTTCTGAGGCGCTGGCGTCGCGTTTGAATGGAGCATTGATGTGCAGCAGGTCGGCCTGTTTTCCTGTGGGTTATTTTCAGTGGCCGGAGCAGGAAATGTCTGAGAATCGCAGAAACGCCGCACAGCTCTCTAGAACAGGGAAAATAAAGCCCCAGCAACCACCGGCCTCCTCCTCCTCCTCCTCCTCCTCGTTGGCCTGCCCGCCCTCGCACCGGGTTTAGCCTCTTCTTAACCTCATCGCTGCATTTTCCTCCTCCGTGTCTGTGAGAAAATGTGCAGCCAGGTTTGCTCTCGTGCTGAATAAACGACCGAATAAGTTCACACTGGAAGAAAACTAGAAAAAAAAACTTATTTCAAAGACCTTTTACCTTGAAATAAGTGAAAAAATCTCCCTATAGAAGAAGTAAAAAATGTCTTGGTAAGATTTCTTAAAATAAGATGTGATAATTAGAATACTGAGAGCTTAAAATTAGCTGGGAAACTTATTTTAAGCGACATTTTACCAGGATTTCCAAGCTCAGGTGTCTTAAAATAAGCCAGACATGCTTAAAAAAAAAAACAACAGTTTTTCACTCAAAAATAGATTTTCGCTTTCATGTGACCTCCGAATTTGAGATGCTTTAACCCTCCTGTTGTCCTCATTAACGGGCACCAAAAAATATTGTTTCCTTGTCTGAAAAAAAATCCAAAAATGCTGTAAAAAATTCTCCAAATTTATAAGAATTTACAAAATCTTAGGGAAGAAAATTTCTTAAAAGTTTTATTTCAAAAAAATCCTCAAGTTTGGGAAGAAATAAAAAAAATTAAAAAATCTAAAAGTTGTAAATATTTTCAAAAATGAATAAAAATCTTCCAAAAAAATCCTAAAAATATCTAAAGTGATTCCACATATATATGTAAAAGTTATGTTTTCTTTAAGAACATCCACATAAAAATCAACCAAAATCCAGCGAATTTCGCTGGATTTTGGTTGATTTTTATGTGGATGTTCTTAAAGAAACATTTTTTTAGCATTTCTTTCTTCCACCAAAAAAATGTTCAAAAATTTCCCCAAAAAATTTGAAAAATGTGGAAGTTTTCACTGTGAAAACATGTATTATTTTCCACATTTTTAAACGATAAAACGGGTCAATTTGACCCACAGGACGACACGAGGGTTAAAACAAGATGGTCTTAAAACAAGTCCCTCCATCTGCTGAAATGTCTCTTGTTAAGTGAATTTATCTTAAATCAAGTGAGATGAGACATTCTGACTAAAAATAAGACAAACAGACTTGGTAAGATTTTGATTTTTTACAGTGCAGCTGAGTGTGATTAAAAAAGGAAGCTCAGTGGAATAGAATATTTAAGGGAAAGGACCAGAGATGGAGTTACTGTCAGTGGCTCGGTGTGATTTATGGTGGGAAGATCAGCAGAACAACCTCCAGCCTGCAGCACTGAACAGGTTTCTGACATCATGACGCTTCAGATCTGGATTCTGACCAACATATGCACTGCAAAAAATCACAATCTACCAAGTCTGTTTGTCTTATTTTTAGTCAGAATGTCTCATCTCACTTGATTTAAGATAAATTCACTTCAGTGACATTTCAGCAGAGGGAGGGACTTGTTTTAAGACGATCTTGTTTTAACCCTCTTGTCGTCCTGTGGGTCAAATTTAAAATTTGAAAATGTGGGGAAAAAAAATATTTTCACAGTGAAAACTTCCACATTTTCAAAAAAATTTTGGACATTTTTTGATTGGAAAAAAAAAGAAATGTTAAAAAAAAGTTTCTTTAAGAACATTCAGGAAAAAAAAAATATTTTTTTCCCCCAAATGTTCTTAAAGAAAATATTAGAATTTTTACTGATAAAAATGTAATCACATTTTTAGGATTTTTTTAGGAAGATTTTTACTAATTTTTCGAAAATATTTACAAGAATTTTCTTAGCAAATTTTGGGGATTTTTTTTTTTAAATAAAATTTTCGAGGGAAACTTTTAAGGAATTATTGGAATTTTCTTCCTGAAAGTTTTGCAGATTTTGGAAGATTTTTTTACTCGTTTTTAATTTTTTTTTTTTACAATTTTCGTTTTTAATTTTTTATTTCTTGCCGGATTATTTTAAAAAAAACTTTTAAGGGAAACTGTTGAGGAATTTTCTTCCTAAAGATTTTTCAATTTTTTTTTAAATTTGGGGAATTTTTTGCAGAATTTTTGGATTTTTTTTTCAGAAAAGGCAACAATATTTTTGGTGCTGTAAATGAGGACAACAGGAGGGTTAAGACACCTAAGCTTGACAATCCTGGTAAAATAGAGCTTAAGTTTCCCAGATAATTTTAAAGTCTCAACATTATAAACATCATGTCTTATTTCAAGAAATCTCACCAAGCCATTTTTCGCTCATTCTATTGGCAGATTTTTTTACTTATTTCAAGGTAAAACTTCTTTGAAATATGTTTTTTTTTCTTGTTTTGAGAGGGGCATTTTTTCCAGTGTGTTCAGTCGCTTCATGTCTGTTTTTTAGACACAACTGCTGCTGTCCATAAACACATTCTGAGATCAAATGTTGTGAAGGAAAGCGATGACTTTGGTTCAAAACTTGTCGGTTTTGAAGGTTTCTGCAGCCTCACAGAGCATCATTACAGCTAAAAACAACGAAAAGCAGCAATATTTTTATCGAATCACACAGGAAAATAGCAGCATATAGAATATAAAAGGAAATAATTCAGAAAAATGTTCATTTCAAGTTGACAAACTGGCTTGTAGACAGCTGCTATGCAAATTTATCCCATGGTGATGCAGATAAGTAAGAGAAGAAAAGCCTGGACAAACAAAGTGGTTCAGACAAGGAGGAAGCGTCTGTTGTGTTAGAGAAGAGCTCTTTTTGTTGTGGACTTTGGGCTTTGTAAATAAAGGAAAAGAGGAAGAAATAAGTGTCATATGAGCCCATTAATGCATTGTTTAAATAAAAATATTGATTAGTGCAGCTTTAGCAAACACACGACAAAATGTTACAAAGATAAGACACAAAATGATGAAAAAATTAGAAAAAGACAAAGAAAGAGACAAATAATTAGACAAATAATTTACAAAGCGACAAGAAATAGACAAATGACACAAGTGAGACAAAAAGGAAACACAAAACGACAAAAACGAGAAACAGAACGACAAACGAGAAACAAAACGACAAAAACGGGAAACAGAACGACAAAAACGTGAAACAAAATGACGAAAACGAGAAACAAAACAAAAAAACGGGAAACAGAATGACGAAAACAAGAAACAAAACGACAAAAACGAGAAACAGAACGACAAAAACGAGAAACAGAACGACAAAAACATGAGACAGACGACAAAAACGAGAAACAAAACGACAAAAACGAGAAACAGAACGACAAAAACATGAGACAGACGACAAAAACGAGAAACAAAACGACAAAAAACGAGAAACAAAACGACAAAAACGAGAAACAGAACGACAAAAACATGAGACAGACGACAAAAACGAGAAACAAAACGACAAAAACGAGAAACAAAACGACAAAAACATGAGACAGACGACAAAAACGAGAAACAAAACGACAAAAACGAGAAACAAAACGACAAAAACATGAGACAGACGACAAAAACGAGAAACAGAACGACAAAAACGAGAAACAAAACGACAAAAACATGAGACAGACGACAAAAACGAGAAACAAAACGACAAAAACGAGAAACAAAACGACAAAAACATGAGACAGACGACAAAAACGAGAAACAAAACGACAAAAACGAGAAACAAAACGACAAAAACGAGAAACAGAACGACAAAAACGAGAAACAAAACGACAAAAACGAGAAACAAAACGACAAAAACGAGAAACAAAACGACAAAAACATGAGACAGACGACAAAAGTCAGACAAAAAAACAACAAAAACAGACAAAATGTTACAAAAATGAGACACAAAACGACAAAAGAACAATCTAGTATTTTACATTATGATCAAAACAACTTGTCATGGTCTAGAAATGATTTTAAATTTATAGTTTTACTAATTTACAATCTGCAGTTAATGTCTTCTCTGTCATTTTTCCACTTTGATTGGACCCTCTGGAGGACCAGTTTTGGTCCACGGGCCTCATGTTGGACACCCCTGGTTTACAGAGGCGACATCACACCAAAGAACCAGGCAGCTAAAAGTAAAACAAAACCAGAGGGAGCATCTAAAATAAAACAGGACATAATACAGAATAAAAGACAAAAACTGAGTAAAGCTCAACAGTAAACTTTACATGGAAGCGAGTCTGTAAAAGTGGGTTTTAAGCCGTGATTTAAAAGAACTCTACAGGCCTCATCTTCTCAGGCAGTTTCAGTTCTTTTGGCATTTTTCGTAGAGATAACATCCCTTTCAGAGACATAACAGCACCAGCAAATCGCTGTAAATTTCATCCCTTTTCTAACATAACAGCACGTTTTCCTTTCTCTTCTCTGCAGTGCTGAGGTTAGTTGAGCTACGCCGGTGTGAAAGCACTCGTTTGAAACAATTAAGATGTGCCGTGCTTCTTAATTCTCGTCTGGTATGCGGAGCAGTCGGCAGCGGGTGAATCCGTCGTGTTTTTTCCCAGGCATCGCTGAGTTTGTGTAAGTAGCCCCGGGGCTGTAAACAAGTGGCGCTCTGTGCCTGGCCCAGTGCAGGGAAAGCATAGGGAGGAAAGAGACCGAGGAAGAGCGAGGCTTTGTCGGGATTTAGGTGGAAGGGACGCACGAGAAAAACAAGGAAGTGGAGAGAGCGGGCTGACACGAGTGAAAGGAAAAGTGGCAAACATTCCCTCATCCACTGCGTTTGTGTGGAAACAGACGGCAGAGGTTTTAATTCCTCCGTCCGTCAGGCTGTGAAATCAGACGGTTTAATTCTCCACATCAAAACATTAGTGACACACGGTGCGTGTTGCTGCTTGTAGGAGAACCGAGCCAGCATGCGGTTTCCCTGCCAGCAGCTCAGAAATACAGGTTTTAAATGTCTGTGGGTGAGAAAATGGTCTTAAAAAAACATTATCAGGATGCAGATACGCCTCAGTAAAACACGTCATTATTCATACAGCCTCAGTGTTTGGTTCACGTTAGCTCAGCAGGCTGTTATTTAGAACAGATTCTGATTGTTTCTGTGGCTTTGTTTTTGTTTTTTATGGTTTTGTTTACTGTTTTCAGACATGGAAACACTGCAGCTTTACCAATCTGCTGTTAGCATTTTAGTGATATCTAGTCATTGTTTTTTAGAAACCGAGGCAGAAAACGAGAAAACCGAGAACAGAAATGACAAATACGAGACCGAAAACAACAAAATGACACACAAAATGACAAAAGTGAGACACAAAATGACAAAAACGAGACACAAAATGACAAAAACGAGACACACAAAGACCAAAACAACAAACAAAACCGAGACACAAAATAACAAAAATGAGACAGAAAGCAACAAAACGTGACAGAAAGCAACAAAATGAGACAGAAAGCAACAAAAATGAGACACAAAATGACAAAAATGAGATACACGACAAAAATGAGACACAGAATGACAAAAATGAGTTACACGACAAAAATGAGACACAGAATGACAAAACCGAGACACAAAATGACAAAAACGAGACAGAAAACAACAAAATGAGACACAACATGACAAAAATGAGATACAAAATGACAAACAAGACAGAAAATGACAAAAACGAGACACAAAATGACAAAAATGACATACAAAATGACAAAAATTACACACAACATGACAAAAATGAGACACAAAATGACAAAAATGAGACAAATGAGACACAAAATGACAAAAATGAGACACAAAATGACAAAAATGAGACACAAAATGACAAAAACGAGACAGAAAGCAACAAAACGAGACAGAAAGCAACAAAAATGAGACACAAAATGACAAAAATGAGATACACGACAAAAATGAGACACAGAATGACAAAAATGAGATACACGACAAAATGAGACACAGAATGACAAAACCGAGACACAAAATGACAAAAACGAGACAGAAAACAACAAAATGAGACACAACATGACAAAAATGAGATACAAAATGACAAACAAGACAGAAAATGACAAAAACGAGACACAAAATGACAAAAATGACATACAAAATGACAAAAATTACACACAGCATGACAAAAATGAGACACAAAATGACAAAAATGAGACACAAAATGACAAAAATGAGACTTTTGTTAGAGATCTGTGACCCTTCAGTCTGTGTTTTTAGGTAGATTTCCGCCTCTTTTTTTTATTAAGAGGAGTTTAATTGAAGCATTTCACTCACATTTGTTTCCATTCCTGTTACTCCCTCCACTCCATCTGTGACGCCTCCACTGTTTGACTTTTCTTTTTGTTTCTCTTTTAAATAGTAGTGGGTGTTTTATTTTTTGTGGATTCTACGAGTCGCATCTCTCCAGAGATGTTGTTTTTCAGGCTTCCTAACATGTTGTCAAAATGCAATCATGGATGTTTTCCACTGTACTGAGTGAGTCTGACTCGCATAGTTCTGTGAGGAAGGACTATTGTTTGTTCGCTCTATCATGTCCCCCACGTTGCACAAGTCTGGTTTAATCTTTATTTATCCAGGGAGGGTTTTTCGGAGCCCTGCCCTGCCGCTCTTTCACCAGATTTAAACATCCTCTGTAAAGAGAGGCTAAATTCTGCTGCCGTTTAATCTTTCTCTGACTGTCACGCCGTCTCTTTCTGTCCTGCTGAATGTGTGGTTTCTGTGTTTTGGCCGAGCAGTGGCTGGCTGGGGCAGGACGTCCACTCCGAGGAGGAGGAGATCCACAGCTCGGACGAGGAGGACAACAGCTCCACCTCCAGTAAGGAGCACCTGGACGAGGCAGACAGACAGGTAATTAACCCCTGAGTGTAGCAGGAGGGCAATAAGGTCGTCACACAGCAGCATACTGACTCTCTCTAAACCTATGAAGCAGTTTGAAGTAAAACTGAAATGAAATATTTTAGTGATATCCAGTCATTTTTATCAGAAATCGAGACACAGAATGAAAAAAAAAGAGACACGAAACAAATTAACTGAGACACAAAATGACAAAAACAAGACAGAAAATGACAAAAATGAGACACAACATGACAAAAATGAGACAGAAAATGACAAAACAAGACAGAAAATGACAAAAAAGAGACTCATGACAAAAATGAGACACAACATGACAAAAATGAGACAGAACATGACAAAAATGAGACTCAAAATGACAAAAATGAGACTCATGACAAAAATGAGACTCATGACAAAAATGATACACAACATGACAAAATGAGACAAAATGACAAAACAAGACAGAAAATGACAAAAATGAGACAGAACATGACAAAAATGAGACACACGACAAAAACGAGACACAAAATGACACAAATGGGACACAAAATGACAAAAATGAGATACATAATGAGACAGAAAATGACAAAAATGAGACGCATGACAAAAATGAGACACACAATGACAAAAATGAGACACACGACAAAAACGAGACACAAAATGACAAAAATGTGACACAAAATGACAAAAATGAGACAGAAAATGACAAAAATGAGACACAAAATGAGACAAAAATGAGATACAAAATGAGACAGAAAATTACAAAAATGAAACATAACATGACAAAAATGAGAGAAGAAATGAAAAAATAAAATGTGATATATTGCCAAAAAACAATACCTGTCATGATTATCTCAACTTAAAAAAACAAACACAATTACAACTAAGCTGACATTTTAGTGATAATAGTCATTTTTATGAGAAACCGAGACACAAAACGACAACATAAAATTTGATATAGTGATGCCTAAATAAGACATTTAGAATAAAAAGACCACTTCTACTCACATTTGTGGAAAACGCTACAGAATTATTACGGAGCAATGGAAGAGTGACACGGCGCTTTTCAACCATGATGTCAGCGTGTGAGTTTTGTGGAGTGTTTGCGGTCACTCCGGACGCCTCGTATCACTGCTGGTCACCAAACCAGACTAAGTGGACGCATGCCGGCCGCCAAGTGTGTTCACTGCTGTCCACAAGAGTGCACTGCAAAAACTCACAGTCTTACCAAGTCTGTTTGTCTTATTTTTAGTCAGAATGTCTCATCCCACTTGATTTAAGATAAATTCAATTAACAAGAGACATTTCAGCAAATGGAGGGACTTGTTTTAAGACAATGCATCTTAAATATCTTGTTTAGTCAAACAATCTTGAAATTATCTTGTTTTGACCCTCCTGTCATCCTGCAGGACAAATTGACCCGTTTTAAAGTTTAAAAATGTGGAAAATAATACATATTTTCACGGTGAAAACTTCCACATTTTCACATTTTTTGGGAAAGTTGTGAACATTTTTTGGTAATCACTTTAAATATTTCTAGTATTTGTTTGGAAGATTTTTGTTCATTTTTTTTGAAAATATTTACAATTTTTAGATTTTTTAATTTTTAAAATTTTTATTTCTTGCTAAATTTGGGATTTTTTTTTTTAAATAAAACTTTTAAGGGAAACTTTTAAGGAATTTTCTTCCTGAAGATTTGGGGAATGTTTTGCTGAATTTAAAAAAAAAAAATTCAGCAAGGAAACAATATTTTTTGGTAATCATTTTAAATATTTTCAGTATTTCTTTGGGAGATTTTTGTTCATTTTTTTGGAAAATAGTTACAATTTTTAGATTTTTTTTTATTTTTAAAATTTTTATTTCTTGCTAAATTTGGGATTTTTCTTTTAAATACAACTTTTAAGGAACTTTCTTCCCGAAGATTTGGGGAATATTTTGCTGAATTTTGTGATTTTTTTTTCGGCAAGGAAACAATATTTTTGGTAATCATTTTAAATATTTTTAGTATTTCTTTGGAAGATTTTTGTTCATTTTTTTGAAAATATTTACAACTTTTAGATTTTTCATTTTTAAAATTTGTATTTCTTGCTAAATTTGGGATTTTTCTTTTAAATAAAACTTTTAAGGGAAACTTTTAAGGAACTTTCTTCCTGAAGATTTGGGGAATTTTTTGCAGAATTTTTTGATTTTTTTTTCAGCAAGGAAACAATATTTTTTGGTAGCGTAAATGAAGACAACAGGAGGATTAAAACATCTAAAATTTAAATTAGGTGGTTACATGAAAGCAAAAGTCTATCTTTGAGTGAAAACTACTATTTTTTTTAGCATGTTTGGCTTATTTGCAGACACTCAAGCTTGACAGTCCTGGTAAAATACATCCCCTGTCAAAGGACGCTTTCTCATTCATTTGAATGAGAAAGCGTCCTAAAATTTTTGACAGGGGATGTAAGTTTTCCCAGCTAATTTTAAGATCTCAAGATTCTAAATATCACATCTTATTTCAAGAAATCTGACCAAGCCATTTTTCACTTCTTCTACTGGCAGATTTTTTTCACTTATTTCAAGGTTAAAGTTCTTTAAAATAAGTTTTTTTTCCTTGTTTTGAGAGGAGTGTTTTTTCCAGTGTGTGCTGAAGAGAGGGGGATGGTGAGCAAACAGTGAAGGCCTCCAGCTTCAGGAATAGCTCCTCAATGAGCTGTTTTTTCTCTCCATGATACTGTCAGCGCCTGTGTCTGATGCCCCTCAAAGCCCCGGGGCGTCACAAACACGGGCTCCGATAGGACCGGGGGGCATTTCAGGCCGCCGGGGGCCAAGGCCGCCGTCCAAATTAAGTCAGAGAGAGAGAGACCGGCCCATTACCATTCAGCAGCACTCACCATCAGAACGAGGAGAGGAGGGAAGGGAAGGCTCTGCTTTCAGGCCTGCCGTCCCATCATGGTGGTCTGCAGCGAGCCTGTGAGTCGACGCCGCGTTGTCGCGTTTGCGCGTCTTTGTCTTCGTCTGACTGTTTGTGTTCTCTCAGCAGGAGGACGAGATGAAGAGGAAGAAGGTGGTGCACATCGCCCAGGAGATCATGAGCTCGGAGAAAGTGTGAGTGCTGCAACCCTCGTGTGGGAAAAAAACATGTTATCACAGTGAAACTTCCCATGTCCACGTTTTCAAGGTTTTTGGGAATTTTTTGAACAAAAAAGAAATGTTAAGAATGTTTCTTCAAGAACATTCACATAAAAATCTACCAAAATCCAGCAAATTTTTCTGGATTTTGGTTGATTTTTTTGTGACTATTCTAGAAGAAAATATTCAAACTTCTACTGATATATATGGAATCACTTTAGATATTTTAGGATTTTTTTTGGAAGATTTTTATTCATTTTTTTTAAATATTTACAATTTTTCTTTTTTAAAATTTTTATTTCTTGCCAAATTTAGGGATTTTTTTAAAATAAAACTTTTAAGGAATTTTATTGCTGATGATTTTGCAAATTTTTATAAATTTGGGGAATTTTTTTCCTGAATTTTGGGATTTTTTTTCAGACGAAGGAACATTAATTTTTGCAACCCGTAAATGAGGACAACAGGAGGGTTAAGGTAGTGGCTTTAACAATATTTCTAGAGAACATTCACATAAAATTCAAACAAAATCCAGTGAATTTCTCTGAATTTTGGTTGATTTTTTGTGAATGTTCTTTAAGAAAATATTGGAAGTTCTACTGATATACATGTAATCACTTTAGATATTTTTAGCATTTTTTTGGAAGATTTTTACTCATTTTTTGAAAATATTTACAATTTTTCTTTTTTCTCTTTTTTAAAATTTATTTCTTGCCAGATTTTTTAAAATAAAACTTTTCAGGGAAAATCTTAAAGAATTTTCTTCCTGAATTTTTCTTCCAAAATCCAGCAAAATTTTCACTGGATTTTGGTTGATTTTTATGTGAACATTCTTGAAGAAAATATTAGAAATTTTGCTGATTTATATGTAATCATTTTAGATATTTTTAGAATTTTTAAAAATATTTTTCTAATTTTTTTGAAAATATTTACATCAATTTTCCTGTCAAATTTGGGGCTTTTTTTATATAAAACTTTTAAGGAATTATTGGAATTTTCTTCCTGAAGGTTTTGCAAATTTTCAGAAATTCGGGGAATTTTTTGTTGAATTTTTGGATTTTTTTTCAGAGAAGGAAACAATATTTTTTGTTTCCCTCATAAATGAGGACAGCAGGAGGGTTAATGATGAACTGAAGCATCTGTTAGTCTGACTGACGAACTTGTTTTTGTTTTTTTTTATCAGGTTTGTGGACGTCCTGAAGCTTCTACACATCGTAAGTGTCCATTCGGCACTTCTTTTTCATGATTTGTTTGAGCAGAGTGAGTGCCCGGCATAACAAATGGAGCTGGATGTTTTGGTCCAGACGCTGTGGACGATCAAAGCCTTAAGTACAGGGTGGATGTGAATTAATGCGCTCTTGGCCGGCGTTGTCTTAGCTCAAGAGTGGAATAATGGCGTCGTTTCACTGCCGAGGCTTTTAAAGCTGCTGCGTTGTAGGGCTTTTGCTTCTCCAGCGGGTAGGGCTTTGATCATCGCTGTCAGGAAAAAAGAGGAATGATTGACTTGTCTCCAGTTGGGGGAGTTTTGTGTGGCAAAAACATGACAGAAAATGACAAACATGAGATACAACATGACAAAAATGAGACAGAACATGACAAAAATGGGACAGAAAATGACAAAAATGACACACAACATGACAAAAGTGAGACTGAAAATGACAAAAATGAGACACAACATGACAAAAATGACACACAACATGACAAAAATGAGACAGAAAATGACAAAACAAGACAGAAAATGACAAAAATGAGACAGAAAATGACAAAACAAGACAGAAAATGACAAAATGAGACAGAAAATAACAAAAATGAGACACAACATGACAAAAATGAGACAGAAAATGGCAAAAATGAGACAGAAAATGGCAAAAATGAGACACAACATGACAAAAATGACACACATGACAAAAATGAGACACAACATGACAAAAATGAGACAGAAAATGACAAAACAAGACAGAAAATGACAAAAACGAGACAGAAAATGACAAAAATGAGACAGAAAATGACAAAAATGAGACACAACATGACAAAAATGAGACAGAAAATGACAAAACAAGACAGAAAATGACAAAAATGAGACAGAAAATGACAAAAATGAGACACAAAATGACAAAACAAGACAGAAAATGACAAAAATGAGACACAAAATGACAAAAATGACTTGTGTGCAGTTTGCCTGGTGACATTTTTTACACTATATTTATAATAACAGTAATAGCTCTGTTTACATAGCATCACAAAGAGCTTTGACGGTTAAAACCTGCAACAGAGAAACGATCAAAGGAGGAGACAAATCAGAGCAGCCGATTAAAATAAATAGCAAAAATTACAATAAATTAAATGAATAATTAGCTCAATTAGCGCGCAACTCAAACAAGGAAACTCGGCACTTTGAAAATGAAAGATGGAGGGTTAAAATTAAAACTCAGAAAAATAGAGAATTAAAGAATTAGAGAGACGACGTCAGAGCAAAGAACCAGGCAGCGAAAAGCAAAATAAAACAAGAGAGAAGGTCTAAAATAAACAGGACACAATACAAGAAAGAACGCTAAAACTAACGAAAGCCAAAAGTAAAATGAACAGGAAAGCAAGTCTGTAAAAGCGGGTTTTAACCTTCCTGTTGTCCTTATTTACAGGCGCTAAAAAATATTGTTTACTTGTCTGGAAAAAATCCCAACATTTAAAAAAGAATTCCCCAAATTTCTGAAAATTTGCAAAACCTTCAGGAAGAAAATTTAAATAAAAATAAAAATACATAAATTAAATTAAATTAAATTAAATATTAGAATTATCATAAAATTTAATAAAATTTAATTAAATAAAAAGAAATTTAAATAAACCAGGAAGACTGGTTTTGAAAATAAACTTACTTGACATTTAGGCAGAAATGGAGCTTGAAATTGAATTTTACTTGAAAATGACACAGATATTCTCTTGCTGCAGCATCGATTCAGGATTATTTTTGATCTTAACTGTCTTTGATTTCTCTCAGTAGTGAAAAAATAGCCTCATCGTTCTACCACGACCTCATCAAAGAGGCTTGGAGCTGCTGCCTGAAAACTGTTCCTCATTTTTGCTTGAGAATTTGCTGAACGGATGAGTTGTTGGCTGCTCGGCTGCTCCGCTTTTAGTTCAGGTCGTACGTTGGGAAACGACGTCTTTTTGTTCACGTGTTTTCCGAGGACACGTTGTGCAGCAGGCGGGGGTTCCCAGGTGAGTGGGTCCACCTGTCCGGCTGACTTTAGCGAAACCACGTCAGCATCAGGAGAAAACGGGGGAGGGCGAGGCGTGGATCTCTGTCCAAGAAAAGAGGTCAGATCGCATTCTGCCCGGCCGTGCAGCAGCTGCTTCCTCAGGCCGCGGAGACGACCTCCAGACACGCACACGCCTCAGACAATCCTCGGTGTGTGTTGCGTGTGTGTGTGTGTGTGTGTGTGTGTGTGTGTGTGTGTGTGGGGCGACGGCTCGGTGCTGCATACTTGTGGCGACTCATCCGGCCGACGTGTTTAAACTTTCTGGTCCCGTTTTCGGTTCGTTTGCAGCGTGTTGTGTGAGTTTAACCCTCCTGTGTTCCTGCGGGTCAAATTGATCCGTTTTAAAGTTTGAAAATGTGGAGAAAAAAAATCTATTTTCAGAGAGAAACTTTTTTAGGAAATCTTTGAACATTTTTTGGTGTAAAAGAAGAAATGTTTCTTTAAGAACATTCACATAAAAATCAACCAAAATCCAGCGAAATTCGCTGGATTTTGGTTGATTTTTATGTGAATGTTTAAGCTGCAGTCAATTCCAGCCATTTTCAGTATAAAGAATCGCTAATATTCTATTTGTAAATAAAAATATGACGAGAAATACAGGGAATATTGGACGCGCATCGCGAGGTGCATTTCCTTGAAAACGACCGATTCGTGGATTTTATACCGACTTCAGGACATGTTTTGGACAAAATATGTTACTGGCTTGTTTCGTCTGGATGTCCAAGGTTGGATTATGGCCGTTTTTTGTGGAATATTTTCATCTGTGTGTAATAATAAACCCGGAAATGTGAGTCACGCTGTGTACGTTAAAGCCGTGTACAGAGAACGGTGACCTGTGGCTCAACAAGACAAACGCGCTGAAAAATCTCACCTAATATCCAGAGACAGTCAGATTTTTGTGTATTTCTATTTATTTCTCAATAAAGATCAGCGATTCCATCAATGCAACCATTAAGAATTCAGAAAATCAATTTTTTTTGCCTTGATAACATGTCCTCGTGGTGTTTTTTTAATCTGCTGAAAGATATAAGCGAAAAAAGCAGTCAGTGCCATTGCTGAGCATTTCTGCCATAAAATAGCATTGCATCGGAGACAAAAACACAAAGCCAGACTTCAAAGGTTTCAACAAATTTAGCCAAAGACTGGAGGCTTTAACAGAAGAACCTTCTCTTCTATATCCCTCAATGGTGGATAATTATTCCATGTGTTCAGTGCAAACTGTGTAAAATAAATTCAACCATGCAGAATTCATATTTATATATTTAAAATGACAAGAATTACAATTCTTAGGCAGACTGCAGTGACATTTATTAGAGTTTGACCACTTGTAGTAAGACTAGTAAAGACCGCCATCCATTGAAAATACATTGTTTGCCTTGGTAGTGTGTCCTTATGGTGTTTTTATCTGCTGGAAGATACATTATGATTGAAGCAAGCAGTCAATGCCATGAAACACGTGTCTAAAGACATCTACATCAAATTCGGACATTTGAGGCTGGAATTACCTTTTTAAGCTATGATCTGTCTGTTACAGAGGAATCGCTCTTTAATACACAAAAAATGACCATTATCTCTGTTATTTGTCACAATAGAAACACAACACACAAAAATCGCAATAGTTGAATTAATCCCCTCTTCTTGGATTGTTAAATTTTATTCATGAGCTCATAAAATTGTATTTTTGGAATAAAATAAGCTTTTAAATAAAGTTTTACTGTTATTGTTCTCATCGGTAGGGGATGAAACAGCAACAAAGTAGAAACGATTTAAGAAAAAGCACAAAAGAATTAAGCTAAACCACCGAAAATTTAGTCTTATACATATTTCAATATCAATATCGAACATATATTTTGCATATTTGAACCTTTAAGTGTAGGAATTACTTCTAAAAGCAAAAACTGAGTGATAAAACTGAAGAAAGTGAGGAAAATGCAATGAAAGGCTCATTAACATGCATGCATTTTATCAGAAATTATTCATCAAAATGCCTACATTTCTTACATTATCTTACAAGTCAGTGAGATATTTTACTAATAAACAGCGTTTAGGAATTTTATTAGCACTATACAATGTCAAAAAAAAGTATATGTAATTAGTGTAAAATGTAGAAGCAAAAACTGAGGGATGAAGCTGAAGAAAATGGAGCCGGCGAGATTGACGGCTGGGACGCATGTTTTAACAGACAAAAATGAAGACGTTTTATTTTGATGTTACAAGATCACCATAATCTTCAAGTTTAAAATTAAATTTTAAAAACTAACAAATTAAAATATCAGAAATTTTAATGAAATAGCCTTCTGATTATTTTCCAAAGCTACAGGGAGCCGCAACAGAGGGATGAAAGAGCCGCATGCGGCTCCGGAGCCGCGGGTTGCCGACCCCTGGCTAGACGCCCGCTCCTGCCTACTGCCTGGTTGGCATCGCACCCGACCCCGCTGTCCTGCCCGGTGGAAGGTGGGCCCACCGGGCGGCGACCCCGTGTTACTTTTTCGGGTTATGCCCGACCAAGCCCCACAGGGCCCAAAGACTCGGCCACCAGGTGCTCTGTGACCAGCTCCCCTCCAGACCAGGCTCCAGGGAGAGGCCCCGGTTTCCCTAGTCTGGACCAGGTAGCGGCTTTCATCTTTGTCAGCAGGGCTTTCACAATCGCTCTTTGTCTGGTCCCTCACCTAGAACCAATTTGCCTTGGGAGACCCTACAGGGGCTATTGCCCCGGACAACATAGCTCCCAGGATCACAGGGACACTCAAACCCCTCCACCGCGATAAGGTGGCGATTCTTTAGAGGGGAACATAGAACACAGAGGACACAAGACAGGACACAAGACAGGACAAGAGACAGGACAAGAGACAGGACACAAGACAGGAGGACACAAGACAGGAAAGGAAAGGAAAAAGAAAGAAAGAAAGAAAGAAAGAGTAGTATGGAAAGGAAAAGAAAAGAAATAGAGAGGATGAGGGTGACAGAGTTTGAAGGGGTGAGGAGATGGAGGAAGGGGGAGGCTACTGGAGATCAGAGGGAGACCACAGATGTGCTCTGTGGCTGCTGAAGATCATCTTCATCTTCATCATACTCTAATCCTGCACAGCACAAAAAGAAACTAACAAACCTCCTCTTCCACTTGGACCGTGTCTTTTTCTTCTCCCTGTCCGTCTTTTTCAGTTCTGGGAGTTCTTCTAGTTTTTCTTTTTCTTGATTTTCAGCAGGAGCCACGTCTGCTGTGGTTTCTCCTGCTGAGGAACATCTAGTTTCAGTCCCCGTAACCTGTGCGGTCTGGGAGACGTCCACTACATCCTCCTCTAACTCTTCTTCAGAATCATCCGTTTCATCTGAAGACTGTATGGACTGGATCTGCAGGATGACGGGCACACTGGAGGCAGCACCGGTACGTTCTGCTGCTAATGTTCCTGATGTTTCTGCCTCAGCATCCTCTGACGTAGGGGACATGGCCTCATCGCTCCCCTCCTCCTCTTTCTCTACTGTCACCACCATGTTGTCCTCTAAGAACTCCTCCATCTCCTCCAGAGTGGGCTGAAAGAGGAGCGCTGGAGGATCCTGTAGCTCATCAAGAAACTCGCATGAGTCCTCTTTGGCCTGTTGCTGGGGGGGACTTGGCCGCTGTTTCCTCTTGGGCTCCCAAGTTAGGCCCATGGGGAAAAATGAGGCAATGCGAGACGAGGAGGTAGATGAGGGTGGTGAGGAGAGGCCTTCTGCAGCTTGGTCCTGCTGCTGCTGCCTGGACAGCAGAGAGCTGGAGGTCATCTTCTTCACCTCCTCTGAGGGGTTTTCCATGTGCAGGACCTCAGAGCCTTGGGTCGGGGCCTCACAGGAAAGCTGCTGCAGCCGTTTCTGGGCCTCCTGCAGCTTGGCTGTCAACTCCAGGTTCTCCTTCTCTTTGTGCAGCAGAATCTCTTCCAGGTGCTCGATCCTGGCCTTAGAGCGAACCATCTCGTGGGAGTACTGCTGGTTCTCAGCGATGAGCTCCTGGATTCGAAGGCTCATCTTATGGTTATGCTCTCTCAGGTAGTTCAGGTAGTTCATTTCTTCCTGAGGGGCGCCACGAGAGCTTTGGGGCCCGGCGGGGTTGACGTGGTGGTGGTTTGGCCTACGGTAATTCGGGCCTCCTCTGCACCTTGGATTGGTCCTGATGGACATGGTAGCAGAAAAATTCAGCGGTGGTGGTTGAAAAGAAATAAAAGGTGACAACTGCAGTAGTTGTAGGTGGTTGCAGAAGTTGTAGATTCTTCAAGAACACTGAAGTTCTGGAAGACGGTCGAAGGTTTGTTGAGTTCGGTTAATTCCTCGCTCTGGTTTCTTCGCTGCTTCCTGTCTTTGGCTCTAGACAGAAGTGAGTGGTTGTAACAATTCACCCTACACTAGTAAACTCTGCTGGTGATGTCACACAAGATGTCACATTCCAGAAACAATCATCTTAAAAAAAAACAACCTATATCTATCTATGGGTTGTTTTTTTTTAAATGATTGTTTCAGTTGGTCCACTGAAAACCATTAACAGAATGCACTGAGGTACAGTATCAAAATAAAAGTTCTATAATGTTACAAGGGACTCTGAAATATGCTGGCTTTTCAAAATAAAAGATAAAGATCCCATTCCAGAACTGGAATCAAAATATTTAAAAAAAAATACACATTAAACTTTAATAAAGCTGAACCCTAAGCAATTAAAAAAAAATTAAATAATGAATCAAATTATTGAGAATTAATACAGAATTCTTGTTTCTTCCAAACTTTCTATGCATAATCGTGCATGCTTGATAATTTATGTATCTTTATTTATATTAACTCATACTGAAGTGCTGCCACATATTGGTCGTGTGGGATTTTCTTGTTTCTGCACAGTTCCAAGTGCTTTACCTGGAAAAAGCATTTGAAGAAAGATTGAAGAAGCGTGTTCCAAACTCGGCCCTCACACAGTCTAACATTGCTCTGCACAGATAAACCGATCAAAGTGGTTTCCAGAGTGTGTTGTGGTCCAGGCAGGGGTGGTTTTACCACTGAAGGAAAAAAATCTATACACTCACGTTGCTGCAAAGTGCTTTGGTTAAAAGTATATTATGAGGATTTGATTCTGGCGGCCGGTTCGGAGGCAACGCAACCGTCATCGCTCACTTGGATGGATGGATATTCGTTGTTTGTCGGACAAATGTGTTTTTCTCACCCGTTGTAGTAATCGCATCTGAAAGTGGTTTATACCGGCGGATTCATGAGAATCTAAGCTTTCCATCGGCGTATAGTGTTTGTATAATCACGTTTGCAGCCTTCGGAAATTCTTTAAATTCCTATGCAAATTAGTAGGTGTACCGCCGGCAGGACACTAAAGTTTAGCGGGTTAAAGAAAATATTAGAAGTTTTACTGACGTATATGGAATCACTTTAGATATTTTTAGGATTTTTTTTGGAAGATTTTTATTCATTTTTTAAAAATATTTAGAATTTTTCTTTTTTAAATTTTTATTTCTTGCCAAATTTAGGGATTTTTTTTAAATAAAACTTTTAAGAAATTTTATTGCTGAACATTTTGCAAATTTTTATAAATTTGTGGAATTTTTTTCCTGAATTTTTGGATTTTTTCAGACAAAGGAACGTTAATTTTTGCAGCCCATAAATGAGGACAACAGGAGGGTTAGGGTAGTGGCTAATCCAGCAAATTTCTCTGGATTTTGGTTGATTTTTTGTGGATGTTCTTGAAGAAAATATTAGACATTTTACTGATATATACGGAATCACTTTAGATATTTTTAGGATTTTTTGTGGAAGATTTTTACTCATTTTTTGAAAATATTTACAAGAATTTTGTTGTCAAATTTGGGAATTTTTTTAAAATAAAACTTTCAAGGGAAACTTTTAAGGAATTACTGGAATTTTCTTCTGGAAGGTTTTGCAAATTTTCTTAAATTTGTGGAATTTTTTTCAGACAAGGAAAATATTTTTTGGATGCCCGTAAGTGAAGACAACAGGAGGGTTGATGACAGCGGTTTGTGGGTTTACTAGCAGGACTGGAGGAGTCTGAAAGAAGAACACACGTGACTCCATAACCGTGATAATAGGACTTGATCTTTACTGAACTTGCGGTGAAATCCTGCTTTGATTTCTGTTTTCTCTTGTCCTATTTTGGTGTAAATTTTGTGTCTGTGCTGTGGTCCATGGATGAACTGTTGATCCTTTAGTAATAAATACAGTCATAGATGCCGTTTACAAAGCAGAATGTAATCATTAAATGTGTCTGTTAAAGAACATTAACCCAGAGCTACAAGTAATGATCGTTTTCACATTTTAATCCGGGGATATCGAGCTCATTTAGTTCCAGTAAAATCACTGCATAGTAACCTACAAATAACCTCAAATCCGCCTGTCTGGTGCAAAAAGTTCATTCTGAAAATGACAAACAACAAAAACAAGACAAAACATTACAAAAATGAGACGCAGTTTGACGAAACAAGACACAAAACAAACAAGAAAAGAGACAAAAATGAGACAAAATGTTACAAAGCGACCAAAAAATGGACAAACGACATGAACGAGACACAAAATGACGAAAGCGAGAAACAAAACGGCAAATAAGTAGAGAAACGATTCACAAAACAAAGCACAAAATGACAAAAAACACAAGCAAGACAAAAAGGAAGCACAAAACGACAAACAAAACGACAAAAACATGAGACAGACGACAAAGTCAGACAGAAAAGACAGAAAACTATGAAAACAAGACAAAATATTACAAAAATGAAACCCAGAGCGACAAAAAATGAGACAAACGACACGAAACAAAACCAGAAAGAGACAAAAAAGTTAAAAAGCGACAAAAAATAGACAAACAACACAAGTGAGACAAATAAAGAAACACAAAACGACAAAAACATGAGAAGAAAACAACATAAACATGACATAAAAGTCAGACAAAAGAAGACAAAAACAACAAAAACAAGAGAAAATATTACAAAGTGAGACACAAAAGAACAATCTGCCTTTTACTTTCTGATCCAAACAACTTGTCATGGTCTGGAAATGATTTTAAATTTATAGTTTTAATAATTTACAATCTGCAGTTAATGTCTTCTCTGTAATTTTTCCACTTTGATTGGACCCTCTGGAGGACCACTTTTGGCCCGAATGTTTGCCCCTCCTGGTTTAATCTGTAGAATATTTTCACGATTTATCGATTACCGAAAGATATTTAGTTCATCATCACAGACGAGGAAAGAAAACAGAAAATATTCACAAGTAACAAACTGAAATCAGAGGATTTTCCCTCTTAGAAAAAACACTCAAACGTATAAAACGATTATTAAAAAAGCTGTTTGTTATTTATTTAGATAACAGCTTATCAATTAACCGTTGCTCCTGTTGGAGAGCGGCGTCTGTACGTACGAGAAAGAGTTAAAAAAACAGGAGCTAACGGGACGTGGGGATCCTGCACCGCCTCCTGCTTCCTTCCAGGTGGATGTGTGTGTTGGCTCTGCATGAATATGAAACCCTGAGTCAGCTGTGTGTGAGATATGTGCTGAGGAGGAGGAGGAGGAGGAGGAAGAGGAGGAGGAGGAGGAGGAGGAGGAGAAAGAGGAGGAGGAGGAGGAGGAGGAAGAGGAGGAGGAGGAGAGGAGGAGAAGAGGAGGAGGAGGAGGAGGAAGAGGAGGAGGAGGAGGAGAAACAGGAGGAGGAGGAGGAAGAGGAGGAGGAGGAGGAGGAAGAGGAGGAAGAGGAGGAGGAGGAGGAGGAAGAGGAGGAAGAGGAGGAAGAGGAGGAGGAAGAGGAGGAGAAAGAGGAGGAGGAGGAAGAGGAGGAGGAGGAGGAGGAGGAGGAGGAAGAGGAGGAGGAAGAGGAGGAGGAGAAACAGGAGGAGGAGGAAGAGAAAGAGAAGGAAGAGGAGAAGGAGGAGGAGGATTAGGAGGAGGAGGAAGAGAAGGAGGGGGAGAAACAGGAGGAGGAGGAGGAGGAGGAGGAGGAAGAGAAGGAGGGGGAGAAACAGGAGGAGGGAGAGGAGGAGGAGAAGGGGAGGAAGAGAAAGAGGAGGAGGAGAAACAGGAGGAGGAGGAGGAGGAGGAGAAAGAGGAGGAGGAGAAAGAGGAGGAGGAGGAGGGAGGAAGAGGAGGAGGAGGAGGAGAAACAGGAGGAGGAGGAGGAAGAGGAGGAGGAGGAGGAGGAAGAGGAGGAGGAGGAGGAGGAGGAGGAAGAGGAGGAGGAGGAGGAGGAGGAGGAGAAAGAGGAGGAGGAGAAAGAGGAGGAGGAGGGAGGAGGAGGAAGAGGAGGAGGAGGAGGAGAAACAGGAGGAGGAGGAGGAAGAGGAGGAGGAGGAGGAGGAAGAGGAGGAAGAGGAGGAGGAGGAGGAGGAGGAAGAGGAGGAGAAAGAGGAGGAGGAGGAAGAGGAGGAGGAGGAGGAGGAGGAAGAGGAGGAGGAAGAGGAGGAGGAGAACAGGAGGAGGAGGAAGAGAAAGAGAAGAAGAGGAGAAGGAGGAGGAGGATTAGGAGGAGGAGGAAGAGAAGGAGGGGGAGAAACAGGAGGAGGAGGAGGAGGAGGAGGAGGAAGAGAAGGAGGGGGAGAACAGGAGGAGGAGGAGGAGGAGGAGAAGGGGAGGAAGAGAAAGAGGAGGAGGAGAAACAGGAGGAGGAGGAGGAGGAGGAGAAAGAGGAAAAGAGGAGAAAGAGAAGGAGGAGAAAGAGAAGGAGGAGAAAGAGGAAAGGAGGAGGAGGAGGAGGAGGAAGAGAAGGAGGGGGAGAAACAGGAGGAGGAGGAGGAAGAGAAGGAGGGGGAGAAACAGGAGGAGGAGGAGGAGGAGGAGGAAGAGAAGGAGGGGAGAAACAGGAGGAGAGGAGGAGGGGAGGAAGAGAAAGAGGAGAAAGAGAAGGAGGAGAAAGAGAAGGAGGAGAAAGAGGAAAAGGAGGAGGAGGAGGAGGAGGAAGAGAAGGAGGGGGAGAAACAGGAGAGGAGGAGGAGGAGGAGGAAGAGAAGGAGGGGGAGAAACAGGAGGAGGAGGAGGAGGGGAGGAAGAGAAAGAGGAGGAGGAGAAACAGGAGGAGGAGGAGGAGGAGGAGGAGGAGAAAGAGGAAAAGGAGGAGAAAGAGAAGGAGGAGAAAGAGAAGGAGGAGAAAGAGGAAAAGAAGAAGGAGGAGGAGGAGGAGGAGAAGAGGAGGGAGGAGGAGGAGGAGAGAAGGAGGGGGAGGAAACAGGAGGAGAGGAGGAGGAGGAGGAAGAGAAGGAGGGGGAGAAAACAGAGGAGGAGGAGGAGGAGAAAGGAGGAAGAGAAGGAGGGGGAGAAACAGGAGGAAGGAGGAGGAGGAGGAGAAAGAGAAGGAGGAGAGGAAGAAGGAGAAAAAGGAGGAGGAAGAGGAGGGTCGGTTAACGAGGTGATAACCAGGTGTTCCTGTTCAGCTGGTCACGTGTCGCCTCACCCTCCACATGCGTGTAAATGTGAAGCGGTGTCACGGTTAACCCGCCGTGTGTCTCCTCAGGACTTTAGGGATGCCGTCGCCAAGGCAACCCGTCAGAACGGGAAGCCGGTGGTGGAGGAGAGGATCCTCAGCCAGATCCTGTACTACCTGCCTCAGCTGTACCAGCTCAACAGAGACCTGCAGAGAGAGCTGGAGGAGAGAGTGGCACACTGGTAAACACACTCACTGATGTCACGTTTATTTGTTTTTTATTATTGTTCAGGACAAACAGACACTGAAGCATGTAGGAAGAGACATAGGACAGATTTTATTGTCTGTAAAGGAAAGAATATCAATCCTAAAACCAATCTACAGCCAGCATAGTGATGCTAGAAGTGACATAATGTGCTCTGTTTTTAGCTCAAAGCCAGCCGCTGTGGCATGATTCAGATTTTCACTCATTAAAAGTCTGATTTAAGTCGTTAAGTGTTCAGAGAGTCCCTGGTTGGAATCCCAGCTGGCTTGATAAGTGCAGAATCGCTCCCCTGTACATCCTGTTCTTCCCAAGTTTAATAATAAAAAAATGCCCCAAAACAAACATTCAGAGAAATCAAATAAAAATATCAGGTGTTTGATTTTGCACGTCTGTATCCTGGTTCAATATTATCCTCCTCTAATTACAGTTTTATACGTACAAAGTTCTAACTTCCTCTTTTATATCAGAATCCTACTTTAGCAAATGTTTTGAATGAATAAAGCCAGTTAATATGTATAATAATATCACTGCCAGCAGCAATGAAAAAAGGGCCAAAATGAAAGTTAAATCTCCTAA
Source organism: Acanthochromis polyacanthus (assembly GCF_021347895.1). Taxonomy (NCBI): domain Eukaryota; kingdom Metazoa; phylum Chordata; class Actinopteri; family Pomacentridae; genus Acanthochromis; species Acanthochromis polyacanthus. Next base: position 39,806,861 of record NC_067113.1, on the reverse strand, counting down.
ACTCACCTGTTTCTGTCCGTCTGCTTCCAGGAGCGACCACCAGAGGCTGTCGGACATCTTCGTCCAGAAAGGTCCGTACCTGAAGATGTACTCCACCTACATCCGTCAGTTCGACAACAACGTGGCTCTGCTGGACGAGCAGTGCAGGAAGAACCCGGCGTTCGCTGCCGTCGTCCGAGAGTTCGAGGTAAAGTTGGAAACTCCCTCGTGTGTTTCTTTTCTTTCGTTTAGCTTCTTTCAATTATCTTTTATCTAATTATCTTTTAATTAATTTAATTCTGCAGTAAAATTTACTTAAAATATTATTACTCTGCCAAGGAACGCAGCGGAGTTATGTGACGATCGGTGTACGTGAATCCTTCATTCCTTTTTCTTTCTTTCTTTCTTTCTTTCTTTCTTTCTTTCTTTCTTTCTTTCCTTCCTTTATCATTTCCTGCATTCACTTCAGTTCTTTATTTCATTCATTCCTTTATTATTTCCTTCCTTCCTTCCTTCCTTCCTTATTTCCTTCCTTCATTCCTTTATTATTTCAGTCCTTCCTTCCTTCCTCGATTCCTCCCTTCCTTCCTTCCTTGCTTCCTTCCTTCTTTCCTTCCTTCGTTTATTTCCTTCCTTCCTTCCTCGATTCCTCCCTTCCTTCCTTCCTTGCTTCCTTCCTTCCTTCCTTCCTTCGTTTATTTCCTTCCTTCCTTCCTTCCTTCCTTCCTTCCTTCCTTCCTCGATTCCTCCCTTCCTTCCTTCCTTCCTTGCTTCCTTCCTTCCTTCCTTCGTTTATTTCCTTCCTTCCTTCCTTCATTCATTCATTCCTTATTATTTCCTTCCTTCCTTCCTTCCTTCCTTCCTCGATTCCTCCCTTCCTTCCTTCCTTCCTCGATTCCTCCCTTCCTTCCTTCCTTCCTTTATTTCCTTCCTTCCTTCCTTTCTTCCTTCCTTCCTTCCTTCATTCATTCCTTTATTATTTCCTTCCTTCCTTCCTTCCTTCGTTCCTTATTTCCTTCCTTCATTCCTTTATTATTTCAGTCCTTCCTTCCTTCCTCGATTCCTCCCTTCCTTCCTCGATTCCTCCCTTCCTTCCTTCCTTCCTTCCTTCTTTGCCTCCTTCCTTCCTTCCTTCCTTTATTTCCTTCCTTCCTTCCTTCCTTCCTTCCTTCCTTCCTCTCTTCCTTCCTTCCTTCCTTCCTTCCTTTATTTCCTTCCTTCCTTCCTTCCTCTCTTCCTTCCTTCCTTCACTTTTAGGCAATCCTCACACGACCTATCTATGACGAGGCATTCCATTTGAAACTGAACTAAGTCTGAGTTTAATATTGGAATATTTAATCACTTTATTTGACATGTCTTACTTAAAAATAGGGAACAAGTTACAATCATTTGCACAAACTGGAAAAACAAAAAAGTATTTGCAATCTATACCATGCTGAGTCACATTTTTTTAAACATCTGTCAGCATGTACATGTTCATTACAGGTTAAATAATAGACAGAGTCAGTAAAGAATGTGACAGGAGCACAAACTGCTTTCTGGTTTGGGTTAATTGGATTTTTTGCCTGAGACTCGTCACATCACCACCACGTCCAACCTGGACTTCAGAGGAGATGATTTATGTTGGATTATGTGCACATTTAGACATTTTCTGTTAGATTATGTGCACATTTAGACATTTTCTGTTGGATTATGTGCACATTTAGACATTTTCTGTTAGATTATGTGCACATTTAGACATTTTCTGTTGGATTATGTGCACATTTAGACATTTTCTGTTGGATTATGTGCACATTTAGACATTTTCTGTTGGATTATGTGCACATTTAGACGTTTTCTAGTGTTTTCTCTCTGCAGTCGCTGCTCGTGTCTCAAACGGTTGATTGGATATTTCCATGTCTGTTTGTTTGGTCCCAGATGAGTCCGAGATGTGCCAGCCTGGCTCTGAAACACTACCTACTGAAACCAGTGCAGAGGATCCCTCAGTACCAGCTGCTGCTCACAGGTAAAAACACACCTTCACCCCTCTGCAGGTCCAGGCTTTGTCCAGCTGCCAAGCTCTTTTATCGGCAGCACGACAACAAAACATGGACTGAAACCGGGTTTTACTGCGCTGGTAGAACGCTGCCATCCAGTGGACGATCACAGCAACTTGTTGAGAAATTCTGCAGACCACAAACTGTTCTGATCGTTTTTATATAGATGAAAAAATGGGCAGTTTGTAATGTGTGTCCTGTGGTAAACAAATGTCCATTAGTGTCTTATATAGAGTACGAAAGGTCCTTAAAGGGCACAGTTTGTCTTTTTATTCCTTTTGCAACCATTTGTAGACTTTTTGTTGGTGTTTTGTATGTCTTTATTGTCATTAGTGGTCTTTTATGGTCACTTTTAGTCTTTTTGGAGCTGCTGGGAGTCTCTTAGTGATCATTTTTAGTCTCTTTGTGGTTAGTTGTTTTTTGTGATCATTTCAAGTCTTTTCGCAGGCATTTTAGTATTTTGTGGTCATTTTTAGTCCTTTTGCAGCCATTTGTAGTCTTTTTGTGGGTATTTTCTGTCTCTTCGTGGTCATTTTTAGTCATTTTGCAGCCATTTGTAGTCTTTTTGTGGGTATTTTCTATCTCTTCGTGGTCATTTTAGTCCTTTTGCAGCCATTTGTAGACCTTTTGTGGGTGTTTTCTGTCTCTTCGTGGTCATTTTTAGTCCTTTTGCAGCCATTTGTAGACCTTTTGTGGGTGTTTTCTGTCTCTTCGTGGTCATTTTTAGTCCTTTTGCAGCCATTTGTAGTCTTTTTGTGGGTATTTTCTGTCTATTCGTGTTCATTTTTAGTCCTTTTGCAGCCATTTGTAGTCTTTTTGTGGGTGTTTTCTGTCTCTTCGTGGTCATTTTTAGTCCATTTGCAGCCATTTGTAGACCTTTTGTGGGTGTTTCTGTCTCTTCGTGGTCATTTTTAGTCATTTTGCAGCCATTTGTAGACCTTTTGTGGGTGTTTTCTGTCTCTTCGTGGTCATTTTTAGTCCTTTTGCAGCCATTTGTAGTCTTTTTGTGGGTGTTTTCTGTCTATTCGTGGTCAGTTTTAGTCCTTTTGCAGCCATTTGTAGACCTTTTGTGGGTGTTTTCTGTCTCTTCGTGGTCATTTTTAGTCATTTTGCAGCCATTTGTAGACCTTTTGTGGGTGTTTTCTGTCTCTTCGTGGTCATTTTTAGTCCTTTTGCAGCCATTTGTAGTCTTTTTGTGGGTATTTTCTGTCTCTTCGTGGTCATTTTTAGTCCTTTTGCAGCCATTTGTAGTCTTTTTGTGGGTATTTTCTGTCTCTTCGTGGTCATTTTTAGTCCTTTTGCAGCCATTTGTAGACCTTTTGTGGGTGTTTTCTATCTCTTCGTGGTCATTTTTAGTCCTTTTGCAGCCATTTGTAGACCTTTTGTGGGTGTTTTCTGTCTCTTCGTGGTCATTTTTAGTCCTTTTGCAGCCATTTGTAGACCTTTTGTGGGTGTTTTCTATCTCTTCGTGGTCATTTTTAGTCCTTTTGCAGCCATTTGTAGACCTTTTGTGGGTGTTTTCTGTCTCTTCGTGGTCATTTTTAGTCATTTTGCAGCCATTTGTAGACCTTTTGTGGGTGTTTTCTGTCTCTTCGTGGTCATTTTTAGTCCTTTTGCAGCCATTTGTAGTCTTTTTGTGGGTATTTTCTGTCTCTTCGTGGTCATTTTTAGTCCTTTTGCAGCCATTTGTAGTCTTTTTGTGGGTATTTTCTGTCTCTTCGTGGTCATTTTTAGTCCTTTTGCAGCCATTTGTAGACCTTTTGTGGGTGTTTTCTATCTCTTCGTGGTCATTTTTAGTCCTTTTGCAGCCATTTGTAGACCTTTTGTGGGTGTTTTCTGTCTCTTCGTGGTCATTTTTAGTCCTTTTGCAGCCATTTGTAGTCTTTTTGTGGGTATTTTCTGTCTCTTCGTGGTCATTTTTAGTCCTTTTGCAGCCATTTGTAGTCTTTTTGTGGGTATTTTCTGTCTCTTCGTGGTCATTTTAGTCCTTTTGCAGCCATTTGTAGACCTTTTGTGGGTGTTTTCTATCTCTTCGTGGTCATTTTTAGTCCTTTTGCAGCCATTTGTAGACCTTTTGTGGGTGTTTTCTGTCTCTTCGTGGTCATTTTTAGTCCTTTTGCAGCCATTTGTAGTCTTTTTGTGGGTATTTTCTGTCTCTTCGTGGTCATTTTTAGTCCATTTGCAGCCATTTGTAGACCTTTTGTGGGTGTTTTCTGTCTCTTCGTGGTCATTTTTAGTCATTTTGCAGCCATTTGTAGACCTTTTGTGGGTGTTTTCTGTCTCTTCGTGGTCATTTTTAGTCCATTTGCAGCCATTTGTAGTCATTTTGTGGGTGTTTTCTGTCTATTCGTGGTCAGTTTTAGTCCTTTTGCAGCCATTTGTAGACCTTTTGTGGGTGTTTTCTGTCTCTTCGTGGTCATTTTTAGTCATTTTGCAGCCATTTGTAGACCTTTTGTGGGTGTTTTCTGTCTCTTCGTGGTCATTTTTAGTCCTTTTGCAGCCATTTGTAGTCTTTTTGTGGGTATTTTCTGTCTCTTCGTGGTCATTTTTAGTCCTTTTGCAGCCATTTGTAGTCTTTTTGTGGGTATTTTCTGTCTCTTCGTGGTCATTTTTAGTCCTTTTGCAGCCATTTGTAGACCTTTTGTGGGTGTTTTCTATCTCTTCGTGGTCATTTTTAGTCCTTTTGCAGCCATTTGTAGACCTTTTGTGGGTGTTTTCTGTCTCTTCGTGGTCATTTTTAGTCATTTTGCAGCCATTTGTAGACCTTTTGTGGGTGTTTTCTGTCTCTTCGTGGTCATTTTTAGTCCTTTTGCAGCCATTTGTAGTGTTTTTGTGGGTATTTTCTGTCTCTTCGTGGTCATTTTTAGTCCTTTTGCAGCCATTTGTAGTCTTTTTGTGGGTATTTTCTGTCTCTTCGTGGTCATTTTTAGTCCTTTTGCAGCCATTTGTAGTCTTTTTGTGGGTATTTTCTGTCTCTTCGTGGTCATTTTTAGTCCTTTTGCAGCCATTTGTAGACCTTTTGTGGGTGTTTTCTATCTCTTCGTGGTCATTTTTAGTCCTTTTGCAGCCATTTGTAGACCTTTTGTGGGTGTTTTCTGTCTCTTCGTGGTCATTTTTAGTCATTTTGCAGCCATTTGTAGACCTTTTGTGGGTGTTTTCTGTCTCTTCGTGGTCATTTTTAGTCCTTTTGCAGCCATTTGTAGTCTTTTTGTGGGTATTTTCTGTCTCTTCGTGGTCATTTTTAGTCCTTTTGCAGCCATTTGTAGTCTTTTTGTGGGTATTTTCTGTCTCTTCGTGGTCATTTTTAGTCCTTTTGCAGCCATTTGTAGACCTTTTGTGGGTGTTTTCTATCTCTTCGTGGTCATTTTTAGTCCTTTTGCAGCCATTTGTAGACCTTTTGTGGGTGTTTTCTGTCTCTTCGTGGTCATTTTTAGTCATTTTGCAGCCATTTGTAGACCTTTTGTGGGTGTTTTCTGTCTCTTCGTGGTCATTTTTAGTCCTTTTGCAGCCATTTGTAGTCTTTTTGTGGGTATTTTCTGTCTCTTCGTGGTCATTTTTAGTCCTTTTGCAGCCATTTGTAGTCTTTTTGTGGGTGTTTTCTGTCTCTTCGTGGTCATTTTTAGTCCTTTTGCAGCCATTTGTAGACCTTTTGTGGGTGTTTTCTATCTCTTCGTGGTCATTTTTAGTCCTTTTGCAGCCATTTGTAGACCTTTTGTGGGTGTTTTCTGTCTCTTCGTGGTCATTTTTAGTCCTTTTGCAGCCATTTGTAGACCTTTTGTGGGTGTTTTCTGTCTATTCGTGTTCATTTTTAGTCCTTTTGCAGCCATTTGTAGACCTTTTGTGGGTATTTTCTGTCTCTTCGTGGTCATTTTTAGTCCTTTTGCAGCCATTTGTAGACCTTTTGTGGGTGTTTTCTGTCTCTTCGTGGTCATTTTTAGTCATTTTGCAGCCATTTGTAGACCTTTTGTGGGTGTTTTCTGTCTCTTCGTGGTCATTTTTAGTCCTTTTGCAGCCATTTGTAGTCTTTTTGTGGGTGTTTTCTGTCTCTTCGTGGTCATTTTTAGTCCTTTTGCAGCCATTTGTAGACCTTTTGTGGGTGTTTTCTATCTCTTCGTGTTCATTTTAGTCCTTTTGCAGCCATTTGTAGTCTTTTTGTGGGTATTTTCTGTCTCTTCGTGGTCATTTTTAGTCCATTTGCAGCCATTTGTAGACCTTTTGTGGGTGTTTTCTGTCTCTTCGTGGTCATTTTTAGTCCTTTTGCAGCCATTTGTAGTCTTTTTGTGGGTGTTTTCTGTCTCTTCGTGGTCATTTTTAGTCCTTTTGCAGCCATTTGTAGACCTTTTGTGGGTGTTTTCTGTCTCTTCGTGGTCATTTTTAGTCATTTTGCAGCCATTTGTAGACCTTTTGTGGGTGTTTTCTGTCTCTTCGTGGTCATTTTTAGTCCTTTTGCAGCCATTTGTAGTCTTTTTGTGGGTGTTTTCTGTCTCTTCGTGGTCATTTTTAGTCCTTTTGCAGCCATTTGTAGACCTTTTGTGGGTGTTTTCTATCTCTTCGTGTTCATTTTTAGTCCTTTTGCAGCCATTTGTAGTCTTTTTGTGGGTATTTTCTGTCTCTTCGTGGTCATTTTTAGTCCATTTGCAGCCATTTGTAGACCTTTTGTGGGTGTTTTCTGTCTCTTCGTGGTCATTTTTAGTCTTTTTGCAGCCATTTGTAGACCTTTTGTGGGTGTTTTCTGTCTCTTCGTGGTCATTTTTAGTCCATTTGCAGCCATTTGTAGTCATTTTGTGGGTGTTTTCTGTCTATTCGTGGTCAGTTTTAGTCCTTTTGCAGACATTTGTAGTCTTTTTGTGGGTATTTTCTGTCTCTCCGTGGTCATTTTTAGTCTTTCTATAGCTGGTGAGAGTCTCTTAGTGGTCTTTTCTAATCTTTGCCTTTATTATGTGTTTTGATCATCATTTTTTGGTGTCTTTGTGGTTAGTTGTCATCTTTTGTCATCATTTCATGTTATTTCACAGGTATTTTAGTATTTTGTGGTCATTTTTTGAACTTTTGTGGTCATTTGTAGTCATTTTGTGGGTGTTTTCTGTCTTTTCGTGTTCATTTTTAATCTTTTTTGTATCTGGTTTGATTCTCTTAGTGTCTCTTTGTTGTCATTTTTCGGCTTTTATGGTAATTTTTAGTCTTTTTGTAGCTGTTGGGAGTCTTTCTGTGTTCGCTTCTAATCTCTTTGCTTTATTATGTATTTTGATCATGATTTTTAGTCTTTTGTTGTCATTTTTAGTCTCTGTGTGGTTAGTTGTCGTCTTTTGTTATCATTTCGAGTCTTTTCACCAGCATTTTAGTATTTTTGTGGTCATTTTTAGCCCTTTTGACTCCATTTGTAGTCCTTTAGTGGATGTTTTCTCTCAGTTTGTGGTCATTTTTAATCTTTCTTGGTAATTTTTAGTCTCTTTGTGGTTAGTCGTAGTCTTTTGTGATCATTTGTTATCACAGTATGATCAGGAACATGCACAAATTAAGGTGTATCATCATTGCTCCATTGCTGTTTGTTCACATAGACACACATAAACCCAAAGTTTTAAAAAGATCTGCTCTCTTCCAATGATCTAAAACGCCATCAGCTTGGGGATGAGATGGGCCGTTATGGAGGAAAATGTTTGTTTTGCTTTTAGTGTGAGCAAACCTTGAGTCCTTACCTGCACCCAGTAGACGTTAGATACTCACTTTAGCCAGCTTTCCTGCTCAAAATAAATTTAAATCTGTATTTTCCAGATTATCTGAAGAACCTCCCAGAAGACTCAGAGGATTATAAAGACACACAAGGTCAGATACAGAGCAATACTCGTCATCCGTGTCTGCTTTAGTGCTGAAAGTCTGTCCGGCTCTGATGCTTTATCTCTGCTGTCCGTGCAGCTGCTCTCAGCATAGTGAAGGAAGTGGCCAACCATGCTAATGACATTATGAAACAAGGGGTGAGTCCTGATGTCATTTCGGTTCAGCAGAGATGGTCTGCTTCAGCTGTGTGTCTCCTTTCATCTGTGTGATGTTGTTTTTCATTCAGGACAACTTCCAGAAGCTGATGCAGATTCAGTACAGCCTCAACGGTCACCATGAGATCGTCCAGCCGGGGAGGGTACGACACCGAAGAGATTCCCCCTTTAACATGTTAAATCCTGACTGAAAACAAAGTGCATGACCTCACTGTCACACATGTGTAAATTCTATGATAGAACTGCCAAAATAGCATTCTTTTTTCTCATTCAGACATACAGACAGAACATTTACATTTTAATATTTATTGCAGAAACACACACACCCAGCCTCATGTCAGTACCTTCTGAAATAAATAGGGCTGCCAAAATCATCTACGAAAGACATAAAATCGTCCACTATTGACATAAAATCGTCCACTAGTGACATAAAATCGTCCACTAGTGACATAAAATCGTCCACTACTGACATAAAATCGTCCACTACTGACATAAAATCGTCCACTACTGACATAAAATCGTCCACTACTGACATAAAATCGTCCACTACTGACATAAATCGTCCACTACTGACATAAAATCGTCCACTACTGACATAAAATCGTCCACTACTGACATAAAATCGTCCACTATTGACATAAAATCGTCCACTAGTGACATAAAATCGTCCACTAGTGACATAAAATCGTCCACTAGTGACATAAAATCGTCCACTAGTGACATAAAATCGTCCACTATTGACATAAAATCGTCCACTAGTGACATAAAATCGTCCACTATTGACATAAAATCGTCCACTAGTGACATGAAATCGTCCACTAGTGACATGAAATCGTCCACTATTGACATAAAATCGTCCACTACTGACATAAAATCGTCCACTACTGACATAAAATCGTCCACTAGTGACATAAAATCGTCCACTACTGACATAAAATCGTCCACTAGTGACATAAAATCGTCCACTAGTGACATAAAATCGTCCACTAGTGACATAAATCGTCCACTATTGACATAAAATCGTCCACTAGTGACATAAAATCGTCCACTATTGACATAAAATCGTCCACTAGTGACATAAAATCGTCCACTAGTGACATAAAATCGTCCACTAGTGACATAAAATCGTCCACTATTGACATAAAATCGTCCACTACTGACATAAAATCGTCCACTAGTGACATAAAATCGTCCACTATTGACATAAAATCGTCCACTATTGACATAAAATCGTCCACTAGTGACATAAAATCGTCCACTATTGACATAAAATCGTCCACTAGTGACATAAAATCGTCCACTAGTGACATAAAATCGTCCACTAGTGACATGAAATCGTCCACTATTGACATAAAATCGTCCACTAGTGACATAAAATCGTCCACTATTGACATAAAATCATCCACTAGTGACATAAAATCGTCCACTATTGACATAAAATCGTCCACTAGTGACATAAAATCATCCACTAGTGACATAAAATCATCCATTAGTGACATAAAATCACAGAGAAAACAGTAATATTCTGGTTGTGACCGTGTGGAGAGACTCTTCATATCATCCATGTGACAGAGCAAATGTGAGACTCATTAGAGTCATAAACAGATGTGACGTGTTTTCAAGTGCAGCTGTGTTTGCAGGTGTTTCTGAAGGAGGGCACTTTAATGAAACTTTCCAGGAAAGTCATGCAGCCTCGGATGTTTTTTCTGGTGAGTAATCACAGGACGTGTTGAGCCTTCCTTTATGAATTCCATCTACACTATCAGATGTTTATTTATACGCTGTGCCTCTTTCTTTTATTCTGAAGGTTTGTTTTCCTTTGCTTCCACAGTTCAATGATGCTCTCATGTACACCACTCCGGTCCAGTCTGCCCAGTACAAACTCAACAGTGTTCTCTCTCTGGCTGGGATGAAGGTTGGACACACTGCATATAAAGCTCACCGTTTTAGTCACAAAGCATCACTTTTAAAGTCCCTCTCTGGTCGTTTTCCTGTTTTTATATTTCTGACCCAGCAGATTTTATCAGATAATCTTCAATCATGTATTTTGCTGCTTAAGTAAAGAAACAAAATTATTCTTTGTGACACACACAGATGCATGTGTTTCATTGATTCCATCATTTAAAAAAATATTTAGATATATATATATATGTGTGTGTGTGTGTGTGTATATATATATATATATATATATATACACACATTATTATTATGTTTATTTTTTGGTATTTCTTTCTATTTTTTGGTGTATGTATATGTATATACATTGTTATTGTGGATTTTTTGTTTTACTTATTTTTTGCTCAATTTTTTCTATATTTGGGTTTTATATATATACATTTTTGTTTATTTTATTTTGCTCTTTTTATATTTGGGTTTCTATATATATATATATATATACACACATTTTTTGTTTCATTTATTTTATTTTTGCTCATTTTTTCTATATTTGGGTTTTTATATATACATACATTTTTTTGTTTATTTTATTTTTGCTCTTTTTTATATTTGGGTTTCTATATATATAATTTTTTTGCTTCATTTATTTTATTTTTGCTCATTTTTTCTATATTTGGGTTTCTATATATATAATTTTTTGTTCCATTTATTTTATTTTTTGCTCATTTTTTTCTATCAGAAATCACTGAAAACTCTGAACTGCTGTTTACATATCTTAACAAGTGCATGGGAACTTTTGTACCTTATTCTACAAGTTAAAAAAAATCCTTTGTTTTCACCTGAGAGGCTCTTCACATTATGTTCTCCTTTATTTTTACATCCGATTTAATGTTACTATTTATTTATTTTGTTATACCTTCAGCTGATGAGCTCTCTGTGGATCTCCAGACTTGAATCGCTGATGCTTCTGTGCAGCAGCAGAGTGAACACGGCTCACATGCAGCCCTCAGTGTCGGGTGTTGTTGTTGTTTACTGGTTTGTGGTGTTTGTTTCCAGGTGAGCAAGCCCAGCCAGGAGGCCTATCAGAACGAGCTGAACATCGAAAGTGTTGAGCGCTCCTTCATCCTGTCTGCCAGGTCAGCCTTCGGTCCTCCTGATCGACTCCTGTGAGCCGAAAACATTTCTGATGAATCTTGTGCTTTGTGTCTGCAGCTCTGCTACTGAGAGAGACGAGTGGCTGGAGGCCATCTCCAAGGCCATAGACGACTACACCAAGAAGAAGATCACCTTCATATCCAGCCGAAGTCAGGAGGAGGTAAAGCTGTAAATCTGTGTGTTTAGTTCACCCTGAAAGCTGCCGTTCCAACCCTCGTTGTCTCCTCTCAGGCAGAAGGTGTTGTCGACAGCGGGGCCCCGTTAGGCTCCAAGGCTCCCATTTGGATCCCAGACCTGAGGGCCACCATGTGCATGATCTGTACCTGTGAGTTCACGCTCACCTGGAGGAGGCATCACTGCCGCGCCTGTGGAAAGGTCCGTACCGCCTCCACTGCTGCTCCTCCTGCTGTACAGTCGCTTTAAGCCGCTCTGCTCATAGCCGTTACCTGTGTGTCCGACAGGTGGTGTGTCAGGCCTGCTCTGCTAATAAGTACTACCTGGAGTACTTGAAGAACCAGCCGGCTCGGGTTTGTGATCACTGCTTCGCCAAGCTGCAGGAGAACAGTGAGTGAACGGAACGATCAGCAGCAGCTCAGGGATTTCAGCGGGATGCACCTGAACGCAACATTAATACATGTTTGCTGTACCTGGACACATCCTAGCACACATTTGTTGAACCTAAACACACCATAACACACTTTGTTTGTTCCTGAACACACCGTAATACACCTTGAAGACAGCTGGACATTATATAATACATATTTAAGGTCCCTAAACACAGCATAACACACTTTTAATGCACCTAAACACACCACAGCACACTTTGTTCCTGAACACACCATAATACACCTTGAAGGCAGCTGAACGTGACATAACACATATTTAAGACACCATAACACACTTTTAATGTACCTGAACACGTCACATTGCACGTTTGATTCCTCCTGAACACACCATTATAAGTTTGATGCACCTGAACACAACATTTCACACATTTCTTGTCCCTGAACACACCATATTACACCTGGAATGCACCTGAACTCAACATAATACATTTTTAAGGTTCCTAAAGGCACAAAAGACACTACAGCACACATTTGATACACCTAAAGACACTATAATACACCTTGGATGCACCTGAACGCAACATTACTACATTTTTACTGTACCTGGACACATCATAACACACATTTGTTGCACCTGAACACACCATAACACACTTTTAATGCACCTGAACACACCATAACACACTTTTAATGCACCTGAACACACCATAACACACTTTTAATGCACCTGAACACACCATAGCACACTTTTAATGCACCTGAACACACCATAACACACTTTTAATGCACCTGAACACACCATAGCACACTTTTAATGCACCTGAACACACCATAATACACCTTGAATGCAGCTGGACATGACAGAATATATATTTAAGGTCCCTAAATGCACCATAATGCACTGTTAATGGACCTGAACACGTCATATTACATGTTTGATTCCTCCTGAATATCACACATTTGTTGTCCCTGAACACACCATAATACACATCTGATGCACCTGAATGCACCATAATACGCCTTTAGTGCATCTGAACACACCATAGTACATTTTTGGGGTATCTAAAGACACTGAAGACACCAGAACACACACTAATTATTGAGCCTTTATGTACTTATGGCCTGTTAAAGACTAACCGACTAACACTTTTGAAGAGGTTTGTAGATGTTTTTCTTAGCATACCTGCATAGATTCTGTGTATTCACTGAGCATTGCTGTTTTTAGGTGACCGCTGTGCCTCAGCTTCAATTTCTCCCATCAAATCTGGAGCGTTCTCCTTCACTAGAAAACAGAAGAAGATTCCCGCTGCGCTGAAAGAGGTGAGAAACTCGGCCTGGCTCCGTCTGCTTTCAGGCTAAAGCGTTCCACAGGTTTTGCTCCTTTTTCTGCAGCAGCGATGTGAGCGTTTGCTTTCCGTCCAGGTGTCCGCCAACACAGAGAACTCCTCCATGAGCGGCTACCTGAACAGGTCCAAAGGCAGCAAGAAGCAGTGGAAGAGGCTGTGGTTCGTCATCAAGAACAAAGTCCTGTACACCTACGCCGCCAGCGAGGTACTGTCACCGTGCGAGTCGAGGCTTTTCTGAAGTCTGTGCGGCGTTTCCTGCCCTCAGATTGATCGGTGTTTTCTCCGTGCAGGACGTGGCGGCGTTGGAGAGCCAACCTCTGCTGGGTTTCTTCCTGAGAGAGGAGAAGAACGGACCGGCTCAGAAGCTGCAGTTCAAACTGTACCACAAAAATACACTGTTTTACATGTTCAAAGCTGACGACATCCCCACAGCGCAGAGGTACGAAACGACACGTTCACCTGCTTAACGGTGACTTTATTTACGCAGAACCTTTGACCCTCGTGTCGTCCTGCGGGTCAAATCGACCCGTTTTAGTTTAAAAATGTGGGGGGAAAAAAACAGCTTTCACATTGAAACTTCTGACGTCCACATTTTCAACATTTTTGGAAAATCTTTGTGAACATTTTTTTGGTGGGAAAAAAAAAGAAGTGTTAAAAATGTTTCTTTAAAAACACTCACATAAAATTCAACTAAAATCCAGCAAACTTTACTGGAAGTTTTGCACATTTTACTGATATATATTTAATCACTTTAGATATTTTTAGGATTTTTTGGAAGATTTTTACTCATGTTTTGAAAATATTTCCAAAACATTTCTTGCCAAATTTGGGGGATTTTTTAAAAATAAAACTTTTAAGGGAAACTTTTAAGGAATTATTGGAATTTTCTTCCTGAAGGTTTTGCAAATTTTCAGAAATTTGGTTAATTTTTCTGCAGAATTTTTGAATTTTTCTCAAACAAGGAAACTATAGTTTTTGGTGAAGACAACAGGAGGGTTAAAATAAATAGTAAAAATGGCAATAATTTAAATGAATAATTAGCTAGATTAGCAATCAGAACAAGCAAAGGAATGGGGCAGTTTTAGAAAATAAAGAATGAGATTAAAGTTAGAAATTAAAAATAAAAAAATCGGAGAATTAAAGTGTTAGAGAGAGACGACATTAAAACAAAGAACCAGGCAGCTGGAAGTAAAATAAAACAAGGAAGAAGATCTAAAATAAACAGGATTTAATACAGAATAAAACACTAAAACTAGGTAAAGCTAAAAGTGAACCTGGTGTAAAAGGAAGTCTGTAAAAGTGGGTTTGAAGAAGTGATTTAAAAACCAAGAGGGAGCTAGTGCAGGGAAGCCAGGATAGGAGAGATGTGATGTCGTCTGTTAAAAGCGTAAGAAGCCGAGCTGCTGGAGGAGATGGAGGCGACAGAGGAGCTTCCAGATTTACACACTGGAGTGGCTGTAATAGTTTAGTTTGGAGCCTCTTTGTTTCTAGCTGACAGACTCAGGGCTGTGCTTTTATTTAGTCTACACTGAACTGACAGCTAGCAGACTGTGAGGAGATATTCACTGAACCTGACCAAAAACGGTCAAAGATTTTAGTCCTGCTGGATTAAACAGCATCACTGTTAGCGCTGCGCAAAGTTTACAGCTGATGCTCTTATTTTGAATCAACTCTAAGTCAGACACTAAACTTAGAGCTACATTTCCTTCAGTTACGTCACAATAAAAGACGCTGCATGTTTCACCGCTTCATCAACACTTTTCCTGTTAAGCTAACGACGTTGAAGATGTCGCCTGTAGAGAATTCTAAAGCTTTTTTATTGAAGTCGTTATTTAGCTGAACTGGACCGTCACTGCACTGTTTGATTTTACTTTTGCTGCTTTCACAGCATTTTTGTGGCTTCAAAGTTAATCAACAAGCAGTTAGCCGAGGTTAGAGGCCGGCTGAGGAACTTAGAGGAGCTTTTATCAGATAAAAAGGAAAGAAATCTGAACTAAAAGAGAGTAAAAAAACCTACACCCTGGAAAAATGCCCCTCTCAAAACAAGAAAAAAAACTTATTTCAAGGAACTTTTACCTTGAAGTAAGTGAAAAAATCTGCCAATAGAGCAAGTAAAAAAACGTCTTCATAAGATTTCTTGAAATAAGATGTGATATTTAGAATCTTGAGATCTTAAAATTAGTTGCAAAGACTTTTATTTTCAGCTGTATTTTACCAGGATTGTCAACCCTCCTGTTGTCCTCATTTACGGCACCAAAAAATATTTTGCCTTGTCTGACAAAAATCCAAAAATTCAGCAAAAAATTCCCCAAATACATAAAAATTTGCAAAATCTTCAGGAAGAAAATTCCTTAAAAGTTTCCCTTTTATTTAAAAAAAAATCCCCAAATTTGGCAAGAAATAAAAATGTAATAAATACATAAATAAAATTGCAAATATTTTCATTTAAAAAAATAAATAAAAATCTTCAAAAAAAATCCTAACAATATCTAAAGTGATTACACATTTATCAGTAAAACTTATATTTTCTTTAAGAACATTCGGGGGAAAAAATCAACCAAAATCCAGCGAAATTCGCTGGATTTTGGTTGATTTTTTCCCCCCGAATGTTCTTAAGGAAACATTTTTTTAATGTTTCTTTATTCCATCAAAAAATGTTTAAAAATTTCACTGTGTTCACTGTGAAAATATCTATTTTTTCCCCACATTTTCAAACTTTAAAACGGGTCAATTTGTCCTGCAGGACGACACGAGGGTGAAACAAGATAATTTCAAGATTGTTTGATATTTAAAATGCGTTGCCTTAAAACAAGTCCCTCCATCTTGCTAGAATGTCTCTTGTTAAGTGAATTTATCTTAAATCAAGTGGGATGAGACATTCTGACTAAAAATAAGACAAACGCACTCGGTAAGATTTTGAGTTTTTGCAGTGCGCTCATTATGCACACACAAGATATTGTCTGAAACAGTAAACTCTGAACAGTTCTAATTTCAGTCGTCGTTTCTCGGCAGTAGCTCTTCTCTCTTGTGTGTTTTCCTCCTCAGATGGATCGAAGCCTTCCAAGAGGCCATGATTCTCGAGCAGTAATCAGCCGTTGAGCGGTGAAGTCGCATCGCAGCCCCGGAGTCTCGTTGATCGACAACTTACGGCCCCCGATTGATGGCAGGTCAGGGGTCACAGCTCAGGAAGGACTCCCGGTGGACTGTCCGCCTTCAACAGAACCCTGCTGCCTTAAACCCGACTGCATCGCCCCCGAACAGCCACATTCCGTCTCTGTAAGCTCGTTTTTTTCTGCCAACGACGGCCTCCGATGCTCAGCGGCGGGTCAAAGGTCAAGTCCAGAAGCGCGTTTGTGGAAGTGAAACCAAACGGTTGTCGGAAATCCTCGGAATTCTGAAGTCTGGGAATGATTTTTAAATGCTGTCAGGTGAAGGAATCACTTCTGTGTGAAGCTAAATATTCACGAACTGTCCATCGGTAGTTTTAAAACCTGCTGTGTGTTTTTAATCGGACACAAATAAGCCCAAACATTTTATTATCATGGACGTCTGTTGAGGGTTTAGTTATGGAACCAGGTGGGCTTTTACTGTGAAAATCAGGCTTCAGCAAAGAAACACAGCGTTGATGTTCAGCTCTTTAGGTTCATCTCTCTGGTTAAGAGATTTTCCTGCTCGATTTTTCGATGTAAAATTCCGATCCTTTCACAATCATGATGTCTGAAAGCATCCTGGAGACGACTGGAAATGTCAGGAACATTGTAGATATTTTTAAATACAAAAATAGTGTATTTTTTGCCAGTTTATCCGCATTAGAACATGAAAAGCAACATTGACCTTTTTTTTTTTCAAAGCCAAGAGCTAATATTTATAAAATAGGAAGATTTATTGTTTGAAAAGCGCAGGCTGCCTCTGATTTTGGGAGTCAGGGTTTGTTAGGAAACACGTTTCCGTCTAAACCGTGACGTGTTTTTTGAAGTAAAAGGGTCTTTTTTATGAGCAAACACTGTGGAAAGTATGCATGAACTACATTTCTGAGGAAATGCTCAAAAGAAACACGGTTTGAATCGACAGTTTAGTTTTTACAGACATCACGCCTTTTTTATATCTCCTGTTTTGAGATAAACTGCAATAATATAGGTGCTTTGTTTGACATTCTTCACGTTATACGATCGATTTTAGCGTCCGGTTTGCATGACTACTCACTTTCCAGCCAGGGTACTCTGAGCTTGTACTTTTAAATGCAGTAGTTTTAAAGAATCTCCACGTGTCGAAGCACAGACGGAGGAACCCTGAAGCTTGCTTTGTCTTAGTGAAGGAATAAAACAGTTGATTCTGTCTTCTGAGCTGTTTGAAGACGCAAACCTGGAGCTACCCAGCATTCATTTCTCCATGATTGTACATCAACGTTCCACTCGATCAGAGTTAGAATCTCTTATAAACATTTCTAAACTGTCAGGCAACAGTTTTTAATAAAATATATATAAATATATTTCTTGTCCTCCTGTGTTGATTTCTTGCCACATTCAGAACAATTTAATCTCCAGTGAGCAGGGCCGGCCCTAGGACTTTGGTGGCCCTAAGCAAGATTTTTTTGTGGCCCCAAAACATGCACAGGGCAACTACCAAATCACGTGCACAGCTTGTAATTGGGTTAAAACACACATGCACATGATTAACAGCAAATATTTATTTTTAAAAAATGTATCCTTAAAACGATAGAGACAAATCCATCCGTGGCTTCTCCAGACCAGTGTAATCGATCAAGTTTGAAACGGTGCCGTGGTGTCACAGTAGCCTAACTTACGCACGAAGCATGGAGTCACCAACTGACTGCTGGTTTATTTTTTCTTTCCTGTATTTTTCCCGTATAGTTTTCTAATAAGCCAGTTTAAATTGATATGTTACCATGATGATTTATGTTTTATTGGAATAAAGACGGGGACAAAATGCGAATCACACACTTATTGTGGTGTGGCCCCCTCTAGTGGATGTGGCTATAAACAACGGCATAGAGTGTTTATGCCAGCGGCCGGCCCTGCCTGTGAGCAGTAAAATCACAGCATAATAACCTGTAAATAACCACAACTCGGGATCTTGTTGCGGATTGGTGCGGCGTCAGCAGTAATGCGGCGTTGTACCGAACCGTGGTGGTGAAAAGGGAGCTGAGCCGTAAAGCGAAGCTCTTGATTTACCATCCATCTACGTTCCAACCCTCACCTATGGTCATGAGTGACCGATCGTGACCGAAAGAACAAGATCGCGGATACAAGCGGCCGAAATGAGCTTCCTCTGTAGGGTGGCTGGACTCAGCCTTAGAAATAGGGTGAGGAGCTCAACTCACATTCGGCTGCGTCTGTTTCCAGAACTTTCCTGTTTTTAATTCTTACCTTTTCCGCACTACTCTTCCTCTTCCTTTTCATCTTTCAAACATCTCTGACCGTGTGCACGGACGTGTTACGTCACAGTGCGTCTGCAAAAAACAAACAAACAAATAAATAAAGAGCTGCCAGTGGAGGCGGCCCAGGAACAGCGGCAGCAGCAGAATGATGAACCCAGAGCCAGGACTGAAGACCGGACCTCACAGCCCAAACATCAGACTGGCCCACCCCGGGCCTGGTGATATCCAGTCATTTTTTATTAATAAGTGATTGTTTCCTTAATAAATAGTGATAGAATTGATAAAGACGTGATCATAATGAACATAAAAACATTTTAGCTTTAAAAAACGTCTGCAGATGTATCAGCAGTCCCTCAGTTACATGCTGACCCACGTGGTGACACCTTAATGTTGTTTTAATCAGAGATTATTTGATCTACTTGTTCAATATTAGAGATTCTTCATCATTGTCCTGAGAGAGAGATCGAGAGATAGATAGATATGAATCCTAAGGCCAGTAATCTCCTAAATTAATTAGGATTAATCATCAGAGAATCACTAAACCAGCTCTGAATCCAACAGGTTCCTGCAGCCCAGAGAGATCTGAGGAACGATTAAACTCGTAATCCAGGAAATTCACCCTGCTGCTCACTGCCTCCATCCAGACGTCTGTCCCTCTACCACTGATCATTCATTTAACTGAGTAACCACTTTGAATGGTTTAAATAATTTACCAGTCAAATCTGTTAATGAGAGCTTTCCTCTTAATGGATTTTGCAACAAAGCAATAAAGACACGAAACAAGAAATTAGACCTGAATTCTGCGGCATGGGGCGGCATGGATCAGTGGGTAGAGTGGCGTCTTGCTACCGAAGGGTTGCCGGTTCGATCCTCGGCCCGTCGTGCTCGAGGTGACCCTGAGCAAGACACCTAACCCCAAATTGCTCCTGATGGGTCGTGGTTAGCACCTTGCATAGCAGCTTCCGCCATCAGTGTGTGAATGTGTGTGTGAATGTGAATGTGTGTGTGAATGGGTGAATGGGATGTATCATGTAAAGCGCTTTGGGTACCTCGCAGGTATAGTAAAAGCATTTAAATAAAGTGAGACTGTGATTTGCTGAATGTCTTCATTGTGTCTCATTGCTGCTGCTGATGGAGGAAACGTTTTAAGTTTTATTTCTGAGAAGGACTCTGGAGCTCCTTCCTGTTTGGAATCAGATCCAACCCGTTCTGCTGCTTCCTCCGCTCCTCACCGGCCACACGTCACTCCTGTCTCCGGTTCGTCACGCGGAGCGGCGTGAGGGTCGTGCGCGATGTTTAGCGTCGTGCACCAGGGTCGGAAGTACGCCCCCACGCACTGCTCGCTCACCGACGACTCTCCGTTAACGGTCCAGGCGGTCCACGTCGTCAGATCTCCCGGTACGCTCACCGAGGCACCGGACGGGACGTGGCCGCCGCCGGGAGCCAAGATGCGGCTGTCCAAAGGCGCCGTGGTGCTGAGAGCCGCCCGGAGACACCCGTCTCCTCAGCCCGCCAGCCTGGAGAGTCTGGAGGCGGAGTGGAGCGAGAGAGGACGGGAAGAGAAGCACCGGAGCCCCGAGAGGAGGACCGATGCTGGGGAGGAAGGAGGAGGAGGAGGAGGACCACCCCGGAGCAGGAGGAAGACCTTCAGACCCCCTGATGTCAGGACCATCTTCTCCCCCGGAGAGAAGGACCCCAGGGTGCAGGAGGAGTCCGGGGAGGGCCACAGCTTCCAGGCCGGAGGAGAGGACAGCTGGTGTGACGTGTGCTGCCTCTACATCTTCCAGCAGGGACTCACCTGTGCAGGTAGGAGGCTGAAGACTGAGGCTCAGGACAGTTTGGTGTCACTGAAATCTGACATGAAATAGATTTAAACTTGACAGATTTATTGCAAAAAACACACAAAAGTTCAATATTTCCTTTACAATTCTCATTTCCACAGATAGAGCGGTAAATTCTGGAATACATTTCTATTGAATCAGCTTTAGATTTGGCTGTAACTGGATATCTTGGAAATAAATATTTGAGTTGACCCAAGCAGGCAGTTGGATAAAGAAGTCTTTGTAATATTTCTTAAGATTTATGGTGTTTATAGTGGCACGAGGAGAGTAAACACACATCACAGGTGGAGTTGATTCAGGATGTTTTTAATGGAGGGAAAGCAAAAATAAATGACATTGCATAGTAATTGTTCAGGAAAATGATCAAAATGAGACAGAAAATGACAAAAACAAGACGGAAAACGAGAAAAACGAGACACAAAGCAACAAAACTGAGACAAGAAACGACAAAATCAAGACACACAATTACAAACCAGAGACATGAAGTTACAAAATTGAGTCACAAAATGACAAAAACAACAACTTAATAAAAAGAACACAGTTAAATTCACAATATTGAATTTGGATGTTATTTAGTAGACATTTTAGTTTTACTTTTGGACGATTCTGGAACAATTTTTGAGTCATTTTGTAAGAATTTCAAGTTATATATATTAAACAATCAAATTTTGTGTCAAACTGGGCAATTTTTAGGTAGGTTTGGACAACATTCAAGTCATTTGGATGACTATTGTGTCATTTTTAAACATGTTTTATTTAATTTTTATTCATTCTAAACATTTTTGAGAAATTTTGGACAGTTTTTAAGGCATTTTCTAAAAGTTTTTTGTCATTTGAAGCAAGTTTAAAGTCATCCTAGACACAGTTAAACGAGTTTTTGACATTTTAATACAATTTTAAAGAAAAAGTCATTCGCATTTTAAACCCCTTTTGGATAAGTTTTTGTCATTTTTAACAGTAATTTTGGTCAAATTTTGGGTCAAATGGGACAATTTTTAGGTAGGTTTGGACAACATTCAAGTCATTTGGATGATTATTGTGTCATTTTTCAACATGTTTTGTTTAATTTTTATTCATTCTAAACATTTCTGAGAAATTCTGGACAATCTTTAAGTCATTTTCTAAAAGTTTCAAGTCATCCTAGACACATTTTGAGTGCAGTTAAATGGGTTTTTGACAATTTTAAAGAAAAAGTCATGCATGGTATTTAGTGCGCATTTTAAAATCCTTTTAGGTTTTCAGAAAAATGCTCAGTATCTGTCAGCATATTTTTCGTGGCCATAGAGTCAAAAATAAAGTAGCAGTTTAAATTTGGAACAGAATCGTGCTGATGCTTGTTGTCAGTGTGGCAGCAGCACTTTCAGGTCTGACAGAGTGAAGGCTGCATGTTTGAACGCTGCTGAACCACAAACAGGCAGGAATGCAGTCGGTATGTGGACGGACCGGTTCAGGCCTGAAGAAAAGGATCCTCAGTCGACCTCCCTCTGTGTCCACCTCTGTCTCTATAACAACAGGAGCAAACCTGTTTGTGTGTTGGTGCTCTGATGGAAATGACACCCAGAAGCTTCTGAATATTCAAACATCTTCAGTGTTAACCAGGATTCAGTGCTCGTTTTACTCCTGCTAACTCTTCACCTATCATTTAGTCAGAGTACACGGATGGGGCTGAAATTTCTCTCAGAACCCGGTAGTAGAAAAACAAAAAGACACTAAGAACCAAGCAATGCAGTGGAAATGATGGAACCACAGTGTAGGAAATACTGGCTGGCTGCTGTGCCTCTAGATGCTTACAGCTGTCTGTTAGATAAACGTTTGGATCAGTAAATAACTGAGGGACTTCTGAAGTCCATGGATACATGTGGCATATGTTTTTAATTAAAGTAAAAATGTTTTTATCTTTATTATGATCATGTCTTTACGAATTCCATAATTATTTATTATGGAAAATCACTTATTAATAAAAAAAAGATTGGATATCACTAAAATAACAACTAAATAACGTCTGAATTTATTAACAACCACCTTCTAATGAGCTAAACAATAATAAAATGAGCTGATTCACAAATAGTTTGGATTGTTTTTGTCACTTTGTGTCTTGTTTTATCATTTTGTCTCATTTTTGTCATTTCATGTCTTGTGTTTGTCATTTTGTGTGTCGTTTTTGACCTTTTGTGTCTTATTTTTGCCATTTTGTGTCTCATTTTTGTGACTTTGCGTCTGATTTTATGCATTTTGTGTCTTGTTTTTGTCATTTTGTGTCTTGTTTTTGTCGTTTTGTGTCTTGTTTTTGTCATTTTGTGTCTCATTTTTGTGACTTTGTGTCTGATTTTGTCCATTTTACGTCTCGTTTTTGTCATTATGTGTCTCATTTTTGTCATTTCATGTCTTGTGTTTGTCATTTTGTGTGTCGTTTTTGTGACTTTGTGTCTGATTTTGTCCATTTTACGTCTCGTTTTTGTCATTATGTGTCTCATTTTTGTCATTTCATGTCTTGTGTTTGTCATTTTGTGTGTCGTTTTTGACCTTTTGTGTCTTGTTTTTGTCATTTTGTGTCTCGTTTTTGTTACTTTGTGTCTCATTTTTGTCATTTTATGTCTTGTTTTTGACATTTTGTCTCGTTTTTGTCATTTTGTGTCTAATTTTTGTCATTTCATGTCTTGTTTGTCATTTTGTGTCTCATTTTTGTGACTTTGTGTCTGATTTTGTCCATTTTACGTCTCTTTTTTGTCATTTTGTGTCTCATTTTTGTCATTTTATGTCTTGTTTTTGTCATTTTGTGTCTTGTTTTTGTCATTTTGTGTCTCGTTTTTGTCATTTTGTGTCTCATTTTTGTCATTTTATGTTTAGTTTTTGTCATTTCGTGTCTCGTATGTGTCACATACACGATTGTCATATAAATAAATGTTAATTTTATAAATGATTGAAGACATTCTTGCTCAGTTTAGGGACAGTAACTGTTTGCTGCTACAGCCTCACGTTATTTGTCATATGAACGTTAGCGGACCGTAGCTTGAAATGTTCAGGCTCAGCTGTCAGCATGTGGCCTCTACAGTCTAGATCTGAATACTATAGAAGCTGTTTGGGATCATCTCGAAAGAGAAAAGAATAAACGAGTCTGAAGAAGAACTTTATTTATACCATGCAGCACAAGATTACCTCAGAAAACCTCTGTCGACCCAGGAGACTTCACAAACACTAAATACTAAGTTTTAAAGCTCGTGTGGTTGTGGATAGAAAGCAGAAACGAACCAGACAGATACAGACCGTCTTCTTTCTCTGCCTTCGTCCATTTATCTCTTTAACTCCATTAGTCCTGCAGACAGTGAGCCTGCTCTGTTTCTCTGTTTGTACTGATGGAGTTTGTGTGTATTAACAACAACACTTAGACTGATATGTCTGCTAATTTAAAAAGCCTTTCCACAGCTGATTACCGGTCAGGAAGCCCACGCTTTGTCCAGCATCAACAAAAGGGCCACCTTGAAAAAGCTTATTCTGTGCTCTGAACTCTTTCCAGACAGTTAATATCTGCATCAGTTCATTTATTAACTCACATGAACAGTCACTTATAAGTCAAGTGTGCAGCAGCAGCAGCAGCAGTTTCTTTTAAAGATTAATTTCTCCTGGAATGTTGAGTCTGTCCAGAGTACACTGTGAAGACTGCCTGTGCATGCTGTCGCTTAAACTATCATGGGTTTGTCGGTTCCAAACTGGAAAAAAGAGGAACTCGAAATGGCAAGAGAAGTTCTTCAGTGGAACGCCGAGAGTCGTCTCTCAAGTCAAAGCAAAGTTTTATTAGCAGAAATTCGTCACAGTGGTGTTCTCGGTTTCATCCAGTTTCAGCCGGCTGCTGCCAACGTGTTGTGTTTTCATGGCCAAAGTTGATCAGTTCTACAGTAATTTGGAACCATAAAGAGCATCTAATCACAACAGGCTTTCTGTGGGCAGCCAGTGTTTATTTTAAAGATATGCATGCAGTTAAAGTAATTCATCAGTTTCTGCTGTCACTGAATGGTACCATACTGGACCCTCACATGCTGCCAATCAAAACAAAGTTCTTAGAGGTGCATCTTTTTTGTGACACATCAATAAGTATTACATAACTGAGGCAGACATTCGTGTCTTCTGTCAGTTGTTGTCGGTGCTCTCTAGTGGACAAACCGTGTGACAGTGGTCTTCTTTTTGGATTTGACCTCAGATTTCCCTTCAATCAAGTCTAAAGTCAAGTCTAAAACCAGTGCACATTCAGCCTCAAAACCAGCTCCAAAACTAGCCTTGAATTCGTCTTAATGCGGTCGACATCCAGTCCAAAATCAGTTTTAAAACCAGCCTAAAATCAAGTCCAAGATCAGCCCAACTCGCAGTCAAAAACCAGTTTGGAATCAAGTCTAAAGCCAACACGAAAACCTGTCCGTGACATTACAAATCACTGTTTCTACATTTTGCTCTACGTACTTTCACTTAGGGGAAGTTTTGAAGGCTGACTGTGACTCACAGTGGAGTAGTTTTACTCTCAATGCTTCTTCTGCTGCTACTATTTTCTTATTCTGTCTTTCTTCTCTTAAAGTGGGTCGACTCTCTCTCTCTTTCTTCCTCTTCCTGTGGGTCGCTCGCCCTTTGTGTCTTTTTGTAGGAGGTGAAGTAACAGAAACCCGCAGAGAGCCGGAGATCTTTGTCTGACTGGTTTAATGTTGCAGCGGCGTGTGTTCTGTAGACGAAGTTTCTGCAGCTCCGTTTCACTCTGTGCTCTTTTATTTTGAAGGAGCAGGCACTTCATGGTAGCTCAGTGGGATGAACTTTCGGATTAAAACGACCTCGTAACCTCTCCTGTAGAGCTGCTGCCCTCCTCAGTGCACACCTTCACACTGGAAAAAATGCCCCTCTCAAAACAATAAAAAAAAAATGCTTATTTCAAACAACTTTTATCTTGAAATGAGGGAAAAAATCTGCCAATAGAAGAAGTGAAAAATGGCTCGGTAATATTTCTTGAAATAAGATATGATATTAAAATATTGAGATCTTAAAATTAGCTGAGAAAACTTATTTTAAGCTTTATTTTACCAGGATTGTCAAGCTTAGGTGCCTTAACCCTCCTGTTGTCCTCATTTACGGCACCAAAAAATATTGTTGCCTTGTCTGAAAAAAATCCAAAAATTCTGGAAGAAAATTCCTTAAAATTTTCCCTTAAAAGTTTTATTTAAAAATGGATAGAAATAAAAATTAAAAAAATTTTTAAAAAAATCTAAGAATTGTAAATATTTTCAAAAAATGAATAAAAATCTTCCAAAAAAATCATAAAAATATCTAAAGTCATTCCATATATGTCAGTAAAAGTTGTAATATTTTCTTTCAGAACATTCGGGAAAAAATCAACCAAAATCCAGCGAATTCCGCTGGATTTTGGTTGATTTTTTCCCCAAATGTTCTGAAAGAAACATTTTTTTTAACGTTTCTTTTTTTCCACCAAAAAAATGTTCAATAATTCCTCAAAGAATTGTGAAAATGTGGAAGTTTTCACTGTGAAAATTTATCTTTTTCCACATTTTAAAACTTTAAAACAGTTCAAATTGACCCGCAGGATGACAGAAGGATTCAAATAAGATAATTTCAAGATTGTTTGACTTAAAATATTTAAGATGCGTTGTCTTAAAACGAGTCCCTCCCTCTGCTGAAATGTCACCTGATAAGTGAGTTTATCTTAAATCAAGTGGGATGAGACATTCTGACTAAAGATAAGACAAACAGACTTGGTAAGATTGTGAGTTTTTGCACGTCTGTCGGAGTCCAGGGACTGACTGAAGATGTTGTTCAGAGGATTAATGATGAGGCGGTGGAGGGTTTCACATCCAGAGGCTCATTTTAGACCACAGTGACAAATACTGAAGCTGCTTGTCTACAGTGTGTGTGTCAGCTGTTGTTTGTTCAGTCGCTGTGACAGTTTGGCTCCACAACACACACTCGGCCTGCTAATGGCACATTTCTACCACAAACACACATGAGGTTCAGTGTTTGAAACCAGAGCAGACGTCAGACCGAGACGCATCATGGAGGGCAGCGGAGGATGAGTCTGTGGATCCGAACCGAGTCGTTTTTGGAGATGAATCGACATCTGGAGCCTTGAAGCGTTGTGTGTTTGTGTGTGACGGAGAGCGTTGTGGACGATGGGCTTTGCCAAAAACTTTGGTCAGACTTTGAGGAGGATGTCCAGGTTTTTCTACCGCTTTCCCAAAGCGATGCGACGCTCCGGACATCTGGAGGTCGGCCTGCTGTGGAGAAGCTCTGGTGAGTTTCAGTGGGACTTTTATAGCCTCCTTCTCGCTATCGGTTTAGGGTAAACTGAGCTGAACTGGAGTTTTCTGGCACCAGGAGACAAAAGATACGTGTAGACGGCTTACAAAACAGTGGATCTGTCCCATGTGTCTGCAGCTGTGTCTTTTATTGTGCTTAAGTTATGATTTTGTCCGTTCCAGAAGAAATTACAAACGGCAATCATAAGACAAGTGAGCGACTGTGAAATGCTGTTTGCTCCGAAGAACAGATTCCATGATAGAATACCTGACATGTAGAAAGACTGAAAACAAGAAGGAAAAGGGAAGGTTAGAATCAGCTCCAGAGGGAACAGATGGCTGCAGTGTTCAGGACACACCTGTCCTCACACCTGCTGTGAAACTATCTGATGATCTCGTCTCAGCAGAATCTCCTGAAAACGTCTCATCCTGTGTCATCAAATGTCCCTTCTTTGATTTCCAGCTGCTGCAGTCAGATTATTTTACGTTGCTTTGTTTTGTCCTGAATAACTTCTTCACAAACATCCCATCCAAGACTGAAACCGAACCTTCTACCATTAAATTGGTGTTTGCAATGCGTCGTTTTGCAGTGAAGGCCACCTGGCTGGTTGTTGTTTGCAGATTCCAGTTGAAGCTGTTGGACCTGCAGGGCTTTTACATGCATTTGTAGCACATATGGCTTTTATTTTGTTGTGTGAAATGTTACGGCTGACATTAGTGGAAACTGCAGCTTTCATATTGTAATTGTGTGGCAACAAGCCTCTGGTTGCCATAACAACCAATTATCAGAGGTGGACAGAGTAGCCAAAAAATCATACTCAAGTAAGAGTAATGTTACTTCAGAATAATATTACTCAAGTAGAAGTAAAAAGTAGTCATTCAAAAAATTACTCGAGTAAAAAAGTATTTGGTGGAAAGACTACTGAAGTACTGAAAGTACTGAGTAACTGTTTGACCGTAATGTCTGATTTATATCTTTAGCAATGATGTCATCAGACAGACAAACATTTAAAATAATGTGCAAATTCTGGTATTTCCAAATAATAAAATAAAAAAATAGCAAAATTAAATAACATCTTTAAAAAATGATGAGTTCAGGCACAAGAAACACAAATTTCCAAATCTTGGTTTTTCATAGCATACAGCCAGTCAAACAGTTACTCAGTACTTTCAGTACTTGAGTAGTCTTTCCACCAAATACTTTTTACTCTTACTTGAGTAATTTTTGAATGACTACTTTTTACTTCTACTTGAGCAATATTATTCTGAAGTAACATTACTCTTACTTGAGTCCAATTTTTCGGCTACTCTGTCCACCTCTGCCAATTATACAGTCAGGAAAATAAATATTTGATGCGCCACCGATTTTGCAAGTTTTCCTGCTTACAAAGAATGGAGAGCTCTGTAGTTTTTATCGTAGGTAAACTTCAACTGTGGGATGCAGAATCTAAACAAAATAACCCAGAAAATCACATTGCATGATTTTTAGTAGAGATCAACTGATATGGTTTTATCAGGGCCGATACCGACGCCGATTGTTATCAGTGAAGGAGGCCGATAACTGATATTTGGAGCCGATATTCATTGGCAGTAAAAGTGAAAATATTGGCATCTAAATTTTGAATAAAATGAATTCCAGCACTTAACTTCCTTTAAATGCCTTTAAGCAAATGTTTTATTAAACAGCTTTTCAGATTTGCAGTTTTTTTCTTAAACAATAAACACCTTTGTTTTAAAAGTCTAACAAAAAGTGCAGGGCGCTCCCAGGCTCATGTCTGATAAAGTTAAACGAATAAAAAAAATAAGTTACTCCCGACAGCTTTATCATTATATTTGTTTATTATATTTAGATATTATCAGCAATCTTGTTTGAAGTCATTTACAGACACATCTGGAAGCAATTAATTTGAATTTACATTAAATAAAATAAATATTTTATACAATAGAAAAATAGAACCTAATATTTGGCACAGAGATCTTTGTTTACAGTTACAGAGGTCAGATGTTTCCTGTAGTTCTTGACCAGCTTTCATTTTTAACAAGCTGGAATCAGAGAATTTAGATTTTATTAGTCCCATTGGTCAGTTCTCAATAGAACAAATGGTTTATTATTGGCCACTATTCAAAAGCTTGATTCATTTATGTGTTTCTGATAGATGATGATTCTGTAAATGTGATGTTTTTTAGAATATTTAGAAGGAAATGTAGCAGCTGTTTGTGCTCGGGTTACCTAAAATGTCCAATAACTTCAATATCAACTCCACAAATCTTCATTCCTGCCAAAGTCCGGAGGTTTTAACCATCAACCAGATCAGTAAAGTAGCCGTCAAAGACTTGGGTTAGAATGAAAAAGCAGCAAACTGCTGACCGGACTATTAACAGAGCAAGACAAGGCTGTTATCGAGTGTGTGTGTTTCAACAGCTGAGTGTTAGCGGTTAGCTGAAGCCTCATTGTTCGTCTCTCCGCACACACAGATCCTATTATAGACCTCATGCTAAAAATCCTTTCACACGCAGGAGAGAAAACCGTGGACTCAGATCAGTTTGTGGTTTCCAACCTCTGACCTCTACAGAGTTTCACAATAAAAGCCCTCCATGTACTGAATTACAGGCTACAGTTTGGTTTTTCAAAACGAAAATTCCACTTACATTATGTTGACTAGACATCAGAATGTAAGTATTTGGTTTATAGCTGAAAAGACTAATATGTTTGATAATGTCAACAAATCAAAAATCCCAATACAAACATACTTTTTTGTCTACAATTAATACACAAAATGGAAACTCCTAACATCAGCATCACGTCAGAATCAGTTTTTCTATAATTATTGACTTGAACTACTTCAAATTCTACACTCGTCATCTGTTGTAGAAAGGTTAAAGAGTTTGTCTGAGTGTGTCCAACCTTCCCAGCTGATTGGGTCTGATCGATTAGTGGCGTCTGGGAGAAGCTTTTATCCTGAGACAGCAGAGAGAGACAGAGTGGAGGACGATGAGGAAGAGGCAGCATGAATGAGGAGGTCCAGCGGGATGAAGCCGAATGACTGGAGATCAATATGTACCTTTACCTTCGTTTTGCTGCTCAGTGAACGCAGCAGTTTAAGCTTTCAGATGCTGCAGACCAGTGAGGCAGCAGGAATCTGAAAACATAACAAGCATATTTTTCAGTCCCAGCAACATTTAGGTATTTTAGAACACATACAATGAGTTTACAGACCCTTGAATGAGTTAAAAGCAGTGACAGTCTGGGCTAAAATGTCAGAGCTGATGTTGTTGTTGTCCTAGTCAAGCCCTGATTGTTAGCAGGAATAAACCACGTGACCCGTTTAGCTTCAGAGCTGTAGTGTCCATGTTGGCTAATTGGTCTATTTATCTGCTTTCTTCTGACAAAATTATTTTGTAAGAATGAAAGTGCTTCCAGCCTCTCTAACTCATGCCTGAAAGCAGCATCGAACAGGTAATTACATCCTTGCTTGTCAGCGATTTCAAGGATGTCCACCAGGTGGTGCTGCAAATGAAAGTGTATTTTGACCTTTGGATGTGATGAGGGTTGGATTCTGATCAAACATGTAAAGTCTGAGGCAGATTGGAGCATGTACAGGTCAGTTATACAGCACTTCCTGTGTCATCGCAAAATGCTGAAATTCCGGGCGCCGCCATTTCCACGTCCTCAGGCTTTTGAGAAGCATTTTGGTTGCTTATGAATCACCCATTCCTGGTGTACATCCTTACCAAATTTGAACTCTCTTGGAGTTACCCTGTTTGAGTTTCTAGCTTTTGGAAATGTGCAAAAATTGTTTCAAAATCATCTAAAATATGAAGCATAATTCAAAATGGCCAACTTCCTGTTGTGTTTTGGGTATGGTTGTAATAGACCTTTTTTGAATCACTTGACGTGCTGCATATGTGTATTGGGATCCCCAGCTGATTTAGTATGCCCGAAATCCATGTTTTTGGACTGTGGGAGGAAGCCGGAGAACCTGGAGAAAACCCACACATGTACAGGGAGAACATGGAAACAGAAAGATCTAATCCTGGGACGTGAACCAGGGATCTTCTAGCTGCAAGGCCACAGTGCTAACAGAAATATGAGTCACACTTTTCCAGCAGATTTCATTCCATAAGTGAGATTTTGTACATTATTGTTGGGAATCCTTCTGTCTCTCATTTACGTTTCTTGGTGAGTGGTTGTTAGAATAGTGGAGACTTTTGTACAGTTGTGATATGATGTTCCTTTGAGATATCATTTCCGCATCCCAAAATTAACTCTGTACATAACGTGGTGCACGGACAGATGGACGGATGGATGGACAGGCGGATGGACGGATTTACGGATGGATGGATGAATGGATGGATAATGGATGGATGGATAGATAATGGACAGATGGATGGATGGATGGATAATGGACGGATGGATGATGGATGGATAGATGGATGGATGGATGGATGGATGAATAATGGATGGATGGATAGATAATGGACGGACGGACGGATGGATGGATGGATGGATAAATGGATGGATGGACGGACGGATGAACTTATGGATCGATTGATCGATGGATGGATGGATGAATGGACAGATGGACGGATTGATGGATGGATGGACGGATGGATGGATGGATAGATAATGGACGGATGGACAGAAAGGATGGACAGATAGATGGATAGATAATGGACGGACAGATGGACAGATAATGGACGGACGGACGGACGGACGGACGGATGGATGGATGGATGGATGAACGGATGGACAGATGGATGGGTGTAGAAGGCTCTTCTTCTTCCTCTGTGGATCCGGTTCATTGTCTGTGGGATCGAGGTGGATGATTCGGGGGGACGGATGGACAGGCGCTAGTCATAACAAGCTACGTAAGAGAGCAGAGAGGAGGAGAGAGGGACTGTAGATGACTGAGTCAGCAGTCCTCCCCCCTCCTCCCCCTCCTCCCCCGTCCATCACACTGTGGCCTCCATTTGACTGGTAAATGAGCCACTCAGCAAACAACACAGACACACTGGACACAGGCAGAGTGGCGGCTAGGCTAGGCTAGGCTAGGCTCAGCAGCATCTGGAGGCTGAGAGACTCTGAAAAACACTGCAGAGAAAGAGAGAGAGAGGAGTGTGTGTCGGTGTGTGTGTGGAGATGACGTAGTGTAACAGAGAGGACACAGAGTGTGTGAGGTGAAGATGGGAGATGGGAGCAGCCATGTGCAAACTGTCGGATAAAGTTGGACAACATGTGAGAAAGAGGTCGACAGGTAGGAACACACACATGTGGGTGTTTGTTGCAGTGTGTGATGTTTGTGTGTTGACAGATTCCTCCTCCCTCCGTCTGATTTGTCTTAATGCTGCTGTTGGGTTGTTGCCAGGTCTTAAGGTTCAGTGTGTCTCAAATAGAAGTTATCAATGAGGGTTAGTGATCATTCCTGCACTAATTGGACGGCAGCAAAGGAATACCTTGATTAGGCCATGACATGTCACTTAGAAATGTCCTTTTTTTGAAAGAAAAGCAGTTTTTTTTCAATGAAGATAACATGAAACGAGTGATAAATCCAGTGTAGACATTGTTTATGTGGTAAATGACTATTCTAGCTGGAAACGGCTGATTTTTAATGGAATATCTCCATTTCCAGCAACCAGTAGGTCAACTTTCACTCCTTTAGAGCAATTTTAAGTCATTTAGAGCAACTTTAGTAATATCAGTTTTAACTAATGGAGAGCAACTTTAACACCATTAGAGCAATTTAAAGGAACATGAAGCAACTTCAGCTCATTTTAGAGCAACTTTACATAATGTAGAGCAACTTTAATATAGAGCAACAAACTAATGTAGAACAACTTTAGCTAAGATGGAGCAGCTTTAGCTAATCAAGAGCAACTTTCACTTATATAGAGCAACATTAATTCATATAGAGCAACTTTAGCTAATATAGAGAAACTTTAATTTAACATTTCCAGCAACCATCACTCCTGTGTTCTAATGCTACATTGTGTTAGCTAATGGTGTTGAAAGGCTCATTGATGGTTAGAAAACCCTTGTACAATTATGCTAGCACATGGATAAAAGTGGGAGTTTGCATGGAAAACATGGAGTTGTTTGTAACCCCAAACTTTTGAACAGTAGTGTAGGTCATCTTTAATTCCTTTAGAGCAACTTTAACTGGAAGTCAGAGTCTTCATGTTCCCGTACCGTTTACCCGAGGGAAGCTGAACAAATAGTCTGTTTCCTGGGTGGGTGGGGTTTTTCTGCACGTCGGACCAAGTGCGAATTTATGGGTTTTCTACCATGTCTTTATAAATAAATTTAATTTCAATTTTCCTGAATTGTATATATAATATTTAGAAGAATCTTTCTGTAAAATGCCATGTGGTGTTTGATTGTTGGCGGCCATGTTGGTTTTAGGCCTGAAAACAGCTGAAATGTCAACTATGATACAAAAAGTCTCGTAATTATATACTGACCCAGTTAGAACATTAGTAAAAAGTCTCTTGTTGGTTTACAAATGGTAAAATAAAAATAACAGCATCTAACAACGATCTATTCATATGATATAGTTACGTGAGGACAACACAAAGATTTATGGAGCTATTTCCCAGTTAAGCTAAAGGTAAATTTGTCACAGGTATCTGGAACTGAATGATATAGTATTTTAATTTATCATCAAAAATGACAAACGCGAGACAAAACAAGACACAAAAACGACAAAAAATGAGACAAACGACAAAAGCAAGACAAAACAGTGAATAAAGCGAATCACAAAATGACAGAAATAAGACATAAAACACAAGCGAGACAAAAATTAAACACAAAACGACAAAAACATGAGACAAATGACAAAAGCCAGACAAAAAAACAACAAAAGCAAGACAAAATATTACAAAAATGAGACACAAAATGACAAAAGAACAATCTAGTATTTTACTTTATGATCCAAACAACTTGTCATGGTCTATAAATGATTTTAAATTTATAGTTTTACTAATTTACAATCTGCAATTAATGTCTTCTCTGTAATTTTTACACTTTGATTGGACCCTCTGAAGGACCACTTTTGGCCCACGGGCCTCATGTTGGACACTCCTTATCTAAAATACATCACAACAATAAAATCCAGCCTCCAGATTTTAGTCAGCCGAAGCAAGTTTCACAACTGTCATCACATCCCAGAGAAAATGGCCACATCCGAAGCCTCTGTTGGCTTTTCTTTTTAATCCTTCATATTTTCCCCACGTCAGGATTTGCATGTTGTTGGTTTTGATTTGCAAAAAGGGAACTGTGACCTCAGCGGCTCTCAGAGCTGGTTTGCATATACGTTACAGAACACTGCCTCCTTTGATAACCGGTGAATGAATCAGTGATGAGTTGGTTTCTGTGCAGGTTGTAAATACACGTGTCACGCTGCGTGCCGGGACAGAGTGTCGCTGGACTGCCACCCTGCAGCGTCACCCATCAGTCAGGACCAGCTCAACAACAACACAGCGCTCCATGTGAGTACATCTGCTTCTGTGTGGTTTTATTGCTGTGTGACTGCACCTGGTTGGACTTTAATTATCTGTTTAAAATGGAATTAATCAACACGAAAAGCTCTTTAGCGGTCAGAACTACAAACATGGCGGACATGATGTTATTTATGGTCAAACCTGGTTCAGGATCATTTGATATTGGCCTTTAACATCTGTCCTGTTCACTCTTTACACTCAGCCAATCAGCTAATTAGAAGTAGCCTCTTAACCCTTTAACGTTCTGCTCGACCATTTGGGAGAGCACATTTCAGCCATCTCTACCACTCAGTTGAGGTGCGTCATACCAAAAAAGTACAGTAGATGTCAGTGTGTTTTGAATTAGCATGCAGCGCTAGTTAGCCTGCTGACAGGAAGTTAGCATGAGCTAATCACTCCTGACATGAGGCGTCTGTTTGCTGTGGTTTTCAAAGTAAAAGTTATACTGTTGACATATTGTCGTGCCTAAGGAGTTACTGAACATAACTGTCTCATTTGAAATGTAAAAAAAAGATTTAAGAGTCAAATAGTTTTTGCAACGCATGCTCGACCAAACGGTTCATTTGGTGCTTCATGGTAAAGCAAATTTAGTTTAAATCTACTATTTGCTCAAAAATTAGAACACTTCTGACCATTAATTGATGTCCATAAGATAAATGTTGATACAATAATATTATATATGATGCAATAACTTTGGAAGTTGTCTACAAACGTGCTTAACCAAACGGTTCAATTGTTGTTTCGTAGTAAAAGTGATGATGCTGAGATTATATTAAAAATTTTGTGGAATAGAAACCCATACATAATTTTTGCTAAATAAAAACACCATGACTGTTCATTTAGTGTGATTTTAGGAATAAATATTTCTATAAATATGGTATTTCTCCATTTCATGGTGGTAGGCCATGCATGAAAAATCAACCAAAATCCAGCACATTTCACTGGATTTTGGTTGATTTTTTTCCCCCAGAAAATTATTAGAAGTTTTACTGATATGTATGGAATCACTTTAGATATTTTTAGAATTTTTCTTGGAAGACTTTTATTCATTTTTTGAAAATATTTACAATTCTTAGATTTTTAAAAAAATATTTTTTACATTTTTTATTTCTATCCATTTTTTTAAAAAAATAAAACTTTTAAGGGAAACTTTTAAGGAATTTTCTTCCAGAATTTTTGGATTTTTTTCAGACAAAGCAACAATATTTTTTAGTGCCGTAAATGAGGACAACAGGAGGGTTAAGGCACCTAAGCTGGACAAGTTTTTCAGGTGAGATCCCAATATTCTAAATATCATTTCTTATTTCAAGAAATCTTCCCAAGCCATTTGTCACGTGTTCTATTGGCAGATTTTTTTCACTTATTTCAAGATAAAAGTTTTTTTAATATAAGTTTTTTTTCTTATTCTGAGAGAGGCATTTCTTCCAGTGTATTTCAAAAACTGCTGGGTCTATTCATAAAAAAAAACGTTGATTGTTGTTATTAGTGCCCATGGAAGTAAAAAACAAAGAAATAATGTTTTCATTGCTTTTTTTGTTGGTGGGGACATTAAAGGGTAATATTCCATCTGACCACCAGATGGCGCTGTACCCCAACCTTTAGCTGCAGATAGTTCAGCCAGAGTACAAAGTGTCATATTGGTCAACAATACAGGCAGTGTACATCTGAAGTAACCAATTATCTTCTCTGCTGTTACAGACTTGTTGTTTTTCTTTTGTTCTCTATTGATTTAAACTGTTGGTCAGACTGAACAAGACTCAGCTCTGGGCTTCAGGCAGCTGTTTTCTGGTGTTTCTGGAGATTTCGCAGACCCAGTTCATAGAGAAAATGATTAATATTTAAAGAACTGATAATGACAATCACTGTTTGTTGCATCCTGACAGTTGTGTGATTAATAGGCGATAATAGTTTAGAATGAGGTCAGACGTGTTTCAGAGTGTTACTGTAAGATGTCAGATTCCTTTCTGCTTTGATAAAACACCCACAATGCATCACTCACTCAGAATGGAGTGTGTGTGTGGTTCCTAGAAGACAGCTGGGTGTGTAGCAGCTCTGGTTCATGTTGGTGTTTTTCAGACCACACCAGGCTGCAATACAACATCATACTTCATCATACTGTGTGTGTGTGTGTGTGTGTGTGTGTGTGTGTGTGTGTGTGTGTGTGTGTGTGTGTGTGTGTGTGTGTGTGTGTGTGTGTGCATGTCTGTGTGTGTGTGTGTGTAGTACAGTCATCCACTGTTATTTCCCGTGTAGGAAACAGTTACAGGATGTGTGACACTGGCATGAAGAGAAACATGCAAACTCTGTAGGACAAGTTTGACTCAGGACACCTCAGTGAAGAGCAGCTGGGTCAATAATGTTTCGTGTCTCTTTTTTGTCATTTTGTGTCTCGTTTTTGTCATTTTTGCCTTGTTTTTTGTCATTTTGTGTCTTAATTTTGTCATTTCTGTCTCGTTTTTTGTCATTTTTGCCTTGTTTTTGTCATTTTGTGTCTCAGTTTTGTTTTTTGTCTCATTTTTGTCATTTTGTCTTGTTTTTGTCATTTTGTGTCTCGTTTTTGTCGTTTTCTGTCTCGTTTTTGTCGTTTCGTTTCTCCGTTTTATTTTCTGTCTTGTTTTTGTCGTTTTGTGTCTTAATTTTGTCATTTTCTGTTTTGTTTTTGTCATTTTATATCTCATTTTTGTCATTTTGTGTCTCGTTTTTGTCGTTTTGTCTCGTTTTTGTCATTTTTTGTCTTGTTTTTGTCTCGTTTTTGTCGCCATTACAAAACACCTCTCCAGGAAGTGTGTTAATTCCAGATCACATGACCTGCTCCACATGATGTCATTTCCTCCTGAAGAAAAGACTCCAAGGCTTTCTGAGTTATTTCATATAAACTAGTGTGTGAGTCAAGTGTGGATTTATGGCATGTCAACAGGTTTACGACAAAATCTTTATGAATAACTTTCAATTTTACTCAGTTGCATGTATAATATTTAGAAGAATCTTCCTGTAAAAATGCCATGCGGTGTTTGATTCGAGGCGGCCATGTTGGTTTTAGGCCTGAAAACAATAAAACGTCAACAATGACACAAAAAGTCCCACAGTTATATACTGACCCAGCCAGACTTCTCTTTGTTTTGGTTGTGAAAGACCTTTCACCTCTCATCCAGTAGGCTCGGCTTTAGGAGTCCTACATATTTACTGTCGAGTCACGGTTGACAGTAAACGACCAATTAATGACCTCACATGTCTGGAAGTGTGAACGAATGTGAAACTGGCAGGTAAAGGATGATTGAAGGTGTTAACAGCGGGGAAGCCCCAGCGTTATAAGAACCTGTTATAAGAACCTGATAAGTTCTAGAGCCGCTCCTCTGCTCCAGTTTGACACGAATGACTTCCTTCTATCTGCTCTGTCCTTCATCCTAATTAAACTTATCATTATGCTGAGCAGTAGAACTCTTTATCCTTATCACGATACTTGGGTTTTTTTAATGGCCAGTTTTATATGATGGGAGGAGTTAAATCACATTTTATTAGATGGATGTTTATACACACACCTGAGTCAATGTGATTCATCAAACATGGTGTTTATTGGGAGAGGAAACGATGAAAGTCTAACATTTTGACGAAACACATCAGAGTCCTGTAAGTGGATGGATGTTGAACTGAGATAAACTGGTTCTGGACTTCAGGTGATGTATTTACACATCAGGTTTGTTATGTAGGACGAATTAATCTGCCAAGGTCTGTCTATGAACAACATTTCTGAGAAACGACAAAACCGGGACCTAAAACGACAAAAACTAGACATAAAACGACAAAAACTAGACACAAAATGACCAAAAAGAGATACAAAACGACAAATCCGAGACCTAAAACGACAAAACCGAGGCACAAGACGACCAAAATGAGACAGGAAGCGACAAAACCGAGACACAAAATGACAAAACTGAGACACGAAATGACCAAAAACCAGGCAGAAAATGACAAATACAAAACTTAAAACGAGAAAACCTAGACATAAAATGACAAAAAGGAGGCAGAAAATGACAAAAACGAGACACAAAATGACAAAACCGAGACACAAAATAACAAAAATGAGACAAGAAACGACGAAACCGACACACAAAATGACCAAAATGAGACAAAATGACAAAAACGAGACACAAAATGACAAAACCGAGACACAAAATAACAAAAATGAGACAAGAAACAACGAAACCGACACACAAAATGACCAAAATGAGACAAAATGACAAAAATGAGATACAAAATGACAAAACTGAGACACAAAATAACAAAAATGAGACAAAATGGCTAAAAAGAGACATAAAATGACCAAAAAGAGATACAAAATGACAAAAACGAGACATAAAATGACTAAACTGAGATACAAAATGACAAAAACGAGACATAAAATGACAAAACCGAGACACAAAATGACCAAAATCTGTCAGGAAAATTCTTCAGTGGAGTCCTAAATTCTCCAAATTAATACTCAGTCGTCTCTCAAGTGAAAGCAAAGTTTTACTTGCGGCATGAAATCAACATGAACAGAACTCAGTGGAAACAGCTTTTCTACTGGCACATAACAGCCCCCAAAGTAAACTGTCATTTCTAGACAGTTGTAAGGTTTTATCCTCCGTCAGACCGATATTACAGCTCGATGCTGACGTCCCACCTGGCAGTCAAACATCTCCAGTCTTCATGGAGACCAGCGTGGTTTTGGCTCCAGCGTTTGTCAACACTGATGTGGTTTTCTTCCTGCAGCAGGCGGAGGATTAGATCAGCACATTTCAGACCAACGCTCAACATGTTCACACCCTGAAATACTGCTGAGTAATGCTGAGCACAGAGTTGTGGTTTTATTTTTACTTGTTTCATTAGAATACATTTTTTGGTGTGGGTGTGTGGTGGTTCCAGATGTGTACTGCATGCATGCGTCTTCTTAGAAGTACAACAGCAGTACCAACTTACTGACCTCCTGAAGGTTTAGACTTCCTGTTTGCTTTTATTTGCTGAATCTTTGTTTCCCATCAGCTTGTTTCTGCAGCTGAAAATGGATTTCTTACACCATTTCTTCCTCGTTCAGAGCTGATGAAGCATGTGAGAGCGATTGTCTGTGGTTTGTGGTCAAGTTGTCTGGAAGCAGAATGTCAGAGACGATAACCTGATATGCAGCCATGAGACGGTCATAAGCTCTCATGTGTTTCTGTGTTTCTGTGTGTGTGTTGAAGTCAGACACGGTGAACCTGCAGAGAGACTCTGTTTAGTTTTCTTCTAGTCATTTTCAGAGTCAACAACCAACCGTTAACATACTTTGAACTGTGGTTTTTACAGAACTTTCATGCTAACTCAGTAAAGTCGGTTGGTTCATATGGTAGACATTAGCATTAGCATATTAGCATTATTAGCATTATATACAGTAGCATTGTCATTTGTGACAACCGAAACTATCAATGAACATGGGTAGGTAGGTAGACTATAGATGGATGGATGGATGGACGGATGATGGATGGATGGATGGATGGATGGATGATGGATGGATGGATGGATGGATGATGGATGGATGGATGGATGGATGGATGATGGATGGATGGATGATGGATGGATGGATGGACGGATGATGGATGGATGGATGGATGGATGGATGGATGGATGGATGGATGGATGGATGGATTGATGGATGGATGGTTGGATGGACGGATGATAGATGGACGGACAGATAGATAGATTGATTGATTGATAAATGGATCGATTTTAAATCTTAACATCCTTGAATCTTCTAAAGACCGTCTACTGCATTTTGCATGGAAATCCTGCAAACTTTCCATAACATTCTAGTAAGTCAGACTTTCTAAGATGGTTCATTTCATTGTGACTGTTTAAGCTTCACAGTGGATCACTGGTTGGAACCGTCACCTCACAGCAGTCCTGGTCTGGGATCTTTCTGCATGGAGTTTGCATGTTCTCCCTGTACATGTGTGGGTTTTCTCCGGGTACTCCACTTCCTCCCACAGTCCAAAAATATGCTGAGGTTAACCGGTGATTCTAAATTGTCTGTAGGTGTAAAGGTGAGTGGGATTGTTTGTGTGTTCAGGGTGTATTTCTGGGTGTGTATTGCTTTAAATAATGTGGTCAGTCAGCAGTGATCTCTTTGGTACGTGGACGCCTGTCGACACTAGCTGGTTTACAAACACACACACACACCTGTGTCTGCCATCATAGTGACGGTGATCTCACACAGCAGCCAGTCAGATGTTTACTCTGTAACAGTCGTTCATGGAAAACCTCCAGCTTGTGTTGGCGAGCATCAGGA
Organism: Acanthochromis polyacanthus; assembly: GCF_021347895.1. NCBI lineage: Eukaryota > Metazoa > Chordata > Actinopteri > Pomacentridae > Acanthochromis > Acanthochromis polyacanthus. Next base: position 39,766,572 of record NC_067113.1, on the reverse strand, counting down.
AGTAGGTTAGCAGCACCAACAACAACCACTGCAGACACGCCATGGCTCTTTTTTGACATAGTTACACAAGTTTGGCAATTATCAGTTAACAAACTGTCTGAAGAAGCTACAACATGAGAGCCAAAGAGAGAATAAACACAGTATGAAGTCTGACGTCAATCGAAGGTCGTCACACTTTGTTCTAGACAAACCTCAGACTGTTATTAACTATCTAACAGACTAACACGATCAACGGTAAATTCAATCAGCTGTCCTCCATCTGCAGCTTCGTGGATCTGGGAAAGTACCCAAAAGTCTTTATATTACAAGCTTAAACTCTAACATTATTATTCTGTATTGGTTCTAGACTAAGACTTTATTTAGAAGACTCATTCACGATCCTTAAGTCCTGGTTTTCCTTAAGATTAAGATTCTTTTAGTGGACAGAAGCAGCGATTGATGGGATAAAAAAGTTTTTTTCCTCTCAGATTGTTTCATTTGAAGCATTTTTAGACCTCAATAGGTGAAAGTACAACAAATTTCACAAGAAAATAATATGTCAACATGTTATGTGTAAAAACACATTCTCCTGATCTTGTTCTGTTCTTATTTCTTATTCATTCATGTCTTTTTTTGTCTCGTGTTTGTTGTTTTGTGTTTTGTTTCTGTTTTGTGTCTCATTTTTATTATTTTGTTTCTCAATTTTGTTGTTTTGTGTCTCTTTTTTGAAATTTCTGCCTAATTTTTGTCATTTTTTGTTTTGTTTTTGTCATTTTGTGTCAGGTTTTCTTGTTTTGTGTCTCTTTTCTGGCATTTTTTTGTCTCATTTTTGCCATTTTTGTCTTGCTTTTGTTGTTTTGTATCTATTTTTTTTTTACATTTTTGCCTAATTTTTGTCAATTTTTCTGTCTTTTTTGTCATTTTGTGTCAGGTTTTGTGGTTTTGTGTCTCTTTTCTGGCACTTTTTGTCTAATTTTTGCCATTTTTGTCTCGTTTTTGTCATTTTGTGTTTCATTTTTGTTGTTTTGTGTTTCATTTTTGTTTTGTGTCTTGTTTTGTGGTTTTCATTGTTTTGTGTCGTTTTTTGTCTAATTTCTGTCATTTTTTGTCTAATTTTTGTTGTTTTGTGTCTTTTTTTGTAATTTTTGTCTCATTTTTTTCATTTTTTGTCTCGTTGTTGTTTTGTATCTCTTTTTGTAATTTTTTGTGTAATTTTTGGCATTTTATTCTTGTTTTTCGCATTTTTTGTCTAATCGTTGTTGTTTTCTTGTTTCAGTTTTGTTATTTTGTGTCTTTTTTGTCATTTTTTGTCTCGTTTTCGGTCAACGAAACAAACCAGTTTTAATTCATGTTACTAATAGAAAACTTCAGATGATGCATTTGTCAGCATAAATATTACATAAATATTGAACAGATGAAATTGTAGAAGTCATATTTGGATCCCTCCACCACTGATGGTGTTATTTTGTAGATTAGTCTTCTCAAGTTTGATTTTTTTCGTAAATCTGAAGCAATAAACAGACTTTGGCTGAGTTCCTTTTCAAATCGGCGCAGCACATGGAGCTATTTATTGCCTTTTTTCCCGTAGTAAACGGACATAATGTTTGAACAAGCAGCTCGTGAATGTCTGTACAGTGAGTCCAACACTTCCACCGTCCTGCATGCGATTGGTCGATCTGAAGGGAGAGGCGGTAAATGACTGACAGGGAGAGAGAGGGAATAAGGTCCACATCCCGTCTGCTGGGAAAGACAAACACAGCAGAGGAGAGGAAACAGAGACGGCACAGGGAGTCCACATAGAGGAGAATGTTTGTGAGTTTTCTCAGCAGCTCTAATAGACGCTCGTTAATAGTTTAATCTGAGAGTGATGTTAAATATTTATTCTGAGGAAAACAAGAGAAGATGTGAGCACAAGCAGCTGCACATAGGACAAACTATCTGCTGTTCTACTATTTAACATACATGAAAACATTGATATCTGGGTCAGTATATTTGTAAAGTTATTTATAAAGATCTAGTAGTAAACCTGTTGACTACTTTATTGAATAAGTCAGAAAGCCTTGGAGTCTTTTCTTCACGAGGAAATGACATCATGTGGAGCAGGTCATGTGACTTCCTTGAGAGGTGTTTTTGTAATGAGTAACTAAGTGGAAAGAGATACCATTTGTTTTCCATATAAAATGAGTTATTATATTACCAAAAAAGAAATATCTGTCATGATTATCTCAACTTGATAAAAAGAACCCATACCTATTTCTGAATAAGCTCATTTTATTATTGTTTAGCTCATTAGAAGGTGGTTATTAAATTCAGATGGTTATTTAGTTGATATTTTAGTGATATCCAGTTATTTTTTATGAACAACTGAGACACAAAGTGACAAAAAAAGACACAAAAAGACAAAAATGAAACACAAAATGACAAAAACAAGACAAAATGACAAAAATGAGACATGAAATGACAAAACCGAGATACAAAATGACAAAAATGAGACAAAATGCTAAAAACGGGACTCAAAAATGACAAAAATGGGACATAAAATGACAACAACAAGACACAAAATGACAAAAATGAGACCCAAAATGACAAAACTGAGATACAAAATGGCAAAAACTAGATACAAAATGGCAAAAACTAGACACAAAATCACAAAAATTAGACACAAAATGACAAAAATGAGACACAAAATGACTAAAACGAGACAGGAAATCACTTACAAGTTTTATTTCTTCTGTCCTCTCAGAAATAAACCTAATGTTTTGGTGTTCTTATTCTATGGACACCAATATACGATTTAACCCGACGAACTCTCAAACAGAGAGGTTTAAAGGATATGTCTTTAAAAAAATGCCAAAATGAAATCATTTATCAAAGTTATAGACGCTGTAAAACCAGAAAGCATCACTGAATTTTCAGCTCTTCCTAATAACAGGTGAGCAATGAATTCAAAAGGAGTCACAACAACGTGACGATAGGAAGTACACAGTCGAGATAACAGACGTACGACGGGTTAAAGGTTGAGAGAACAGGGTGAAAGAGAAGAAAGAACAAAAACAATGGAGGACAAGGAAAAACAGAAGAAACATTTCCCGCAGTAGAATATGTTTTCTCAAGTTTTACAACCGTTTTCCTTCTAACTGGTTTTGACTGGTGTGTGTGTGTGTGTGTGTGTGTGTGTGTGTGTGTGTGTGTGTGTGTGTGTGTGTGTGTGTGTGTGTGTGTGTGTGTGTGTGTGTGTGTCTGTGTGTGTTTACTGTAGTGTAGTGAGCTCACCACAGCTCTCTAGTCTGAAGCTGTTAATGAGTAACCATAAAACTCAGAGGGAAAACACATTAACATTCCTTATTTTTCTCTTTAAAGTTGCTTTTCTAACTTCTAATCCATTATCTGGTTCTCTCCTGCTGAGTTAAAGCAAATCGTAAAACCTTTTAAAGCAATAATTGCACACTAAGATCCATTAACTCTGATCTTCTGTATTTTCTTTCTTTGAAGACGCCGATTGCCTAAGATTTCAGGAAGCACGTCCGTCCCTGAATGTCTAAATATCTTTAAAATACACCCAGAAAATACTGAATAAACGAAATTTGATGCAAATTAACTGTCTCTGAAGCACAATTTTAGCTAAATTAGTCACCAAAAACATCTCTTGGACCATCATTTTAGATGCAGTGTTCCTCTAAAAACAGAACTCCCATATAAAAATGCCAAGCTAACATGCTGTGCAAATATGCTAAATGTAGCATTTACCTCGCTACTAACAAGACAATTAAACTTTTAAAAGAGCAAATAACACATTTGTTGTATTTCCTTATAATTCAGAAGTTGAAATCATGGTAGCAGTAGCTTATGTTGGCTAATGTTAGCTAGCATTAGCCAATTTTGGGAAGCTATTGAAGAGTTGCTAGGTTGGTTTGCTGACTTTTTCTACTTGTGCTGTCTACTTAAAAATGAACATTTATCCCATAACTGTTGGTCAGAGTTATATAATCTCTCTTTAACATAGACAGTTAGCTAGATGCTAATAATTAAAATGCTAAACAGCAATATGCACACATAGAGGCTTCCTTTAGCACATGAGAATGCTAATAACTTGTCTATACTTAATTTAAAAAGCTAGTTTCAACTTTTATGTAGTTAATATATAAATATGCAACAATGCAACAATTGTTTGTTGGTTTGAATGATAAATGCTACTAGTGTAAAAGTGACAGGCTTTTTGGCTAACTTGTTAGCACAAATTAATTTACATGCTGTTAAGATGTGCTCTAATAAACACTTACCTTACTTAACTTATGTTGGATAATGTTAGCAAGCATTAGCCAATTTGAGGAGCTACTGAAGAGTTGCTAAGTTGCATTTATTCCATAATTGTTGGTCAGAGTTATATAATCTCTCATTCGCATCAGCGGTTAGCTACATGCTAAAATTGGAATGTTAAACTGCAATATGCAAACACAGATACCTTTAGCACACTAGAATGCTAACAACTTGTCTATTTTTTTCTATATATATTTTTGGCTTTTATTTCTTTCACTTTTTCTTTTTTCTTTTTATATCTGAACCGCGAGATACCGCAGGAATGTCAGGGAGTCAACACAGGAGGAGGTTTAATGATAATAAGATGTTGCAGAATGAACAAATAGACGTTTGCTGTGAGTATTCTGCAGATACTGAACTTTATAAATGAGCTAGGTTCTGCAAACTGGTGGTATAAACACAATATTTGTGCTGCTCATGAAAACCACAAACCTCAGGCTGATAAAACCTGCTGGAAGGAGGCGGATCATCGTCCAGCTGAGAACATTTTAATGAGCTTTAAAGAGTCGATCCTGGGGAGGTTTTCATGAGCCAAATGTGACTTTAAACAGCAGAAAAGTGAAAAATGAAAACATCTTTCTTATATAAATAGTTTTTATCAGTCAAACTCTGCATGTTTACGTTTGTTTGTGTGTTTCCAGATATAGATAAACAACTGCTGGTGATGGGAAAATATCAAACCAACTCATCATTCTGAAGCCAAAATGTGAAAATTCAGCAAAAAAAAAGAGAAAGCGCTTTGGCTGGGAACACACACTGAGGTTAAAGCCATGACTGCAGCCGTTAAATCATTTGGGGTGAAAACAAAACGCACAGAGTGTTATTCTACATAGTTCACCTCCACACAACCTCACTGCCAAACTACACACAACCTCACTACAGCTTAGACTACACACTCCCTGGTTAATTACTGCAGTGCTGTCGCTCTATGAAAAATAACAAATTGTATCTGTGTCAGAAAAATTTTGTGGTTTTTTTGTCTCATTTTTGTCATTTTGTGTCTCGTTTCTGTCATTTTGTGTCTGATTTTTGTCAATTTGTCTCCTTTTTGTCGTTTCCTGTCTCGTTCTTGTCAGTTTATGTCCTGTTTTTGACATTTTGTGTCTTGATTTTGTAGTTTCATGTCGCATTTTTGTCATTTTGGGTCTCGTTGTAATCTAAAGTTAGCATCAGAAAATGATATAAAAAGATGTCCAGTAAAGGCAGTGGCTTTAATGGATGTGGTGGATAAAGCAGGATTAAGTCGCAGACAGTGGAGTCAAGCTGCTTCCCCCTGGTTTCAGTCTTTATGCTAAGCTAAGCTGCTGTAGCTTCATGTTTACTGTACAGATGTGACAGCTGATATCACTGTTCCCATCTAACTCTCTGCAGAGAAAGTGAATGAGCATCCCAACATTTAACTGATGCTTTAAAAACTAAAACAGTGCAGAATGTAAAGTTAGATACAGAACTGTCAGATAAAAACTACTGTTTGATCATTGGAAGAGAATAAAAGTGCTTTTCACATGCTCAAATACTTGCTTAGGTAGTGGGATAGTGTCTTTGTGTGAGTCACTAAACCTCCACCCACTTGGATTTTGCTGCTCTCTGACCTATAAAGACTTTTAGAATAATCCTGAATGTCTGAAACCATCCCGTCCCCTCACTATCAAACATCTGGATTCATCCGGTGGTTCCTGTAAACAAACATCTTCACCATCTGCTTATCTTCCTCTGCATGCATCTCTACTGATCTTCCATTTCCTCCAGGCCTCTAATCAGACGTCTCTTGTGTTGAGCAGAAGAACAACAGTTTGGAGGTTTACCTGAGGAAGCTGAAGGAGAACCAGACTCGTCGAGGTTAAATTTGTTCACCTAAAAGGAAAATTATCAATTTTTCCCAAGAAACACTCAGACAGGCAGATGAATGAAGTAAATGAACCCCAAGTTTGGATTCTGGAGAAAAACGTTGATGTGATGATGCCATTTTGACATATTTGACTTAAACGCATGTTACTCAGAGAAAAAATTCAAAAACATTCAACATTTTCTTTCCAAATTCAGAGATGAAGAACCACAGAAACCAAATATGCTGCTGTCATTAGAGGAGATCTATACAAATACTCATATTTGAAGTGTTTTAAAGGGATCGTGCTGCCGTCTGCCACCACATGCAGTGTTTATAACACGCTTCTTCACACACCTGGAGTGATTAGTCTGTCTCTGAGTGTCTTACATGGGGTGGAAGACCTGATCCAGCAGGAATGTTAGCTTGGCTACCATCCTCCTTTCCACTGGGGCCAGGTTCCTCCTCAGGACAGAGCCGGTCTTCTAGATCAACTGATCAAGTCTCCTTTTGTCAGCAGCTGAGATGCCGCTGCCCCAGTAGACCACTCCATAGAAGATGACTGATAAGTCATAAAAAGTCTTCAGGAGTGCCCCCTGAACCCCAAAAGACCTAAGTCTCCTCAGCAGACAGTCTGCTTTGACCTTTCCTGTAAAGTGTTGTAGTGTGGTCAGACCAGTCCAGCTTATTGTTCAGGTGAACACTCAGGTATGAGTCCACTCTCTTAATGTTCACCGATGTTGGGGGTGTTGGACTGTGGAAGTCCACCACCAGCTCTTTGGTCTTCTCTTTGTTGATCTGGAGGCAGTTCCACTGTCCCAGTCCACAAAATCCTGCATCAGTTCTCTGTTCTCCTGATCATCAGAATCTAATCACTTGGTCCTTGTGTCATTTTTGACCTTCCCTGAAAATTTCATCCAAATCCTTCGGTCTGTTTTTGAATAATGTTAACAGACAAACATCCGTCGATCATCACAAAACTGCCGCGTTCCTTGGTGAAATAATAATTCAGGAGTGCTTGGTTCTTTCGATGAACGGTTGTGAAGATCTACAAAGAATATGTTGACATTCGGTGTCTGTAAAAGGCTAAGATGATGCTTGAAGCCGCTGAGGTGCTTCACCAGGATTTAGAGTTGAGGCCAGGGGCGTCACGAGGTTTTAAGGACGGGGGGGCTTAGCCCCCAGGAGATGTACAGGATGTGAGTGAACGTTTAATTTTACAAACAGCTGACAAAAACTGAGGAATTGCTTTTCCACTTTCTGGACAGATTTAGATTTATTCAGAGATACTTTAAATGTTTTAGGCCACAGTGGCCATGACTTTTGCTCACAGCACAATAATTCAGGGCTGCCAAGTTGTGAGCAGACCTTAGACTGACATTTGGTCTGTGTGTGATGCTGACGGGGGGTCTGGGAGAAAATTAAAAAAATTATTGATCCTATTTCCTGCATTCTGGTGTACATTAAAAGTATTTTGCCCGTTTAAAATCTTATTATAGAGATAACATTAAGGGATAATAAAAAACATTGAGCTTAAAAAAACAGAAAAAAACAGGAGGTAAGTTTTTCAAAAAATTTGAGAAGGGTCTGGTCTTGACCTGGCGACCTGCAGCTTCATAGGCACATCCTTAACTCACTGAGCTACAGATCAGATAAAAAGAAATGAACTCGTCGTCCCTTTGACATCGTAGTTTCCAAGTGACCACATGGGCGGAGTCAGGGTGGAGTATGGGTGGAGTCAGGGCGGAGTCAGGGTGGAGAGTAGGGGGTGAGGTGGGTGGCGGCCTTCCCCCTCTTTTTTCTTTTTTTTGTGTTTTTTTTGTTTTGTTTATTATTTATGTTTTGACAACCTCTATCTAATGAGTTACTGATGCCAGAAGTCCGAATCTGTGAATATCTTTCCAACTTTACTGAACTGTGGCCCTGAGGAGCCGTGGTGGGCGTCCTTTATTTTCATTTCTGAAAGGTGGCAACCCTATCAAAGCCAACCTCAGTATTATTTCAAAGGACAGCTCCAAAACAGAAAGCAAATGTTGAGGACGAACAAACTGCCAAGACACACAGTCCTTCTGCGTATAATTCTATCCATTCCCTCCATCGTATAAATAAAAGCAGACACACAAAGACGCTACAGAAGCAGCAGCACAGGGATGAATTATTGTAACGGCGCTGTCTGTAATCTTGGTGGATTGTAGAGGATTAACTCCTCGGTCTGATGCCGGTCCGACAGACAAAGCTCCCCCATCGTTGCAGAAAAAGGACACCAGCCGACAGCTTAGAGACCCAACAACAGACCAGGCATGTTCATCTCCTTCGTTTTGGGCTCCTGACGTGTCCTGACATGGACAAATGTGCAGATAGCTGAACTAAAACGTCCACCAGCTGAGGCCCAGGTTGCTTCTAATGATGTCAGTGTCAGGATCTTTAAGCCGACCACAAGACAGTAGTGGGACTGATAGTAGGTGTTTCTGGAACCAAACAATCGACTGAGAGTTTGTTTTAGTGGAAATGCTGGAGATGATGACAGGAAACATAACTGAAAGAAACTTGGCATGTTTTAGGCCATTAATGTTCATTACTCAGCGCCTACAACCCAAAAGTCTGGAGGTTAAAGCTTCATACATTTCTGTTTGTCCTCTGTGGTTTTAGTGAGCGTGAAGTTGATGCTAATGTTTCCTGTTTCTTGTCAAACTACATGAATTTATGGAAGTTCTTCAAATATGCCAGAAATGCAAGGTGGTTAGTACTGTTAAGAGATCTTCTAGCCTCAAGGCAACAGTGCGAAAAACAAGACACGGAATGACAAAATCGAGACACAAAACGACAAAACGAGACACGAAACGAAAAAAATGGTACACAAAACGACAAAAACCAGATACAAAATGACAAAATGTGACACGAAATGACAAAATCTAGACACAAAATCACAAAAACGAGACACAAAACGACAAAAACGAGACACAGTCACAAAAACGAGACACAAAACGACAAAAATGAGACAGAAAACGACAAAACCGAGAAACAAAATGACAAATCAAGACACAAAATGACAAATCGAGACACAAAATGACAAAATTGAGACACAAAAATGAGACACGAAATGACAAAACAAGACACAAAATGACAAAAATGAGACAGAAAACGACAAAACTAAGAAACAAAAATGACAATTCGAGACACAAAAATGACAAAATTGAGACACAAAATGACAAAAATGAGACAGAAAGCGACAACACCGAGACACAAAACAACAAAAATGAGACACAAAAAGACAAAACGAGACACGAAACGAAAAAAATGAGACAAAAAACGACAAAAACGAGACACAAAATGACAAAAACAAGACAGAAAACAATTAAACCGATACACAAAACAATGAAATTGAGACACAAAATTGTCAAATTACATTCATTTCAGGAGGTTCTTCAAACATACCTTCGTATGGACACTGAAAAGTAAGGCATGAACGTTGCACCTGATTATATCCGGTCAAACAATCGACTGAGAGCTTCTAGCTGTAAGACAACAGTGCAGTCCACAAAGTAACCACATGAACGACAAAATAAGAAGCAGCTTTAGCTGGTTGTCAGTGATCATTTGAGTAATTTGAGGCTACATCAGGTGTTTGACGTCACATCTGACCACAGAGAGAGTTGGAGGTGACAAAAAGTTGACCCCTCAGCTGAGCTGCTACGGATACGTTAAAGGCAACGTTTGTAAAAAGTTGCATCAGGGTTCCATGAACTCTGTAGAAGTGAATTCTCACAAATGTTTCTGCTCAGTATGTGGGAGGCTCACAGGAAAACACAGATGGGTATCAGGGAGGGGCTCACCGGCCGGCAGACTCCTCGGTGTGTGTTAGTGTTTGCGTGTCGAGCTGCACAGTGTATTTTTGTGTGTTTATCTTGTTCCTTATCCAGACGGACGATCTCAAGCCCAGATACAGAGCAGTCAGGATAAGAGTTCACTGTAAACGGCACACATTCATCAGCCATGCAGTAACACAGGGACCCTACTGTCAGCAGAGTTCAGAGTGAAACAACAGGCAGAAAAACGGGAACAAAGAGATTCAAAGAAAACAGAAGCATTATAAAACCAAGTTCTTCAGTAAAGCGACAAAACCGAGACACAAATGATAAAATGAGGCGCAAAATGACAAAAATGAGACAGAAAGTAACAAAAATGAGACAAAAAATGAGACACAAAATGACAAAACGAGACACAAAACGATAAAATTGAGACACAAAACGACAGAAACGAGACACAAAAATGACAAAAACATGACAAAAATGAGACACAAAAGAACAAAAGCGAGACACAAAAATGACAAGAAGACAGAATACGACAAAAACAAGACCCAAAGTGACAAAAACAAGACAGAGAACAACAAAAATTTGACAAAAATATGACAAAAACGAGACACAAAATGACAAAAACAAGACACAAAATGACAAAACGAGACACAAAAACAATGTGTCAATAACCTTAATGTTTGTGCTTTCTAAGAACTTCTTCCTTTACTTATGTGAGAAGTTTAGTTGAAGGTTTTATTATTTTAAGCTGAGTTCAGCTAAAGTCTACGTGTGAAGGAGGATGGAGAAAGATTGTGTTGGCAAAGTCAGACGTTCTTATCCTGCCAATAAATCTCCTTCTGCTGAATCAAACTGTGAGTCTCACAGTTCTGTTATTGTGCTGCTGCTTCTGTGTTCAGACCAGCTGCTTCTCCTTATCGTGTGAGATTTTAAGTAATTTAATTTACTGTTCAGCAAAAGTTTTGTTTTTTATGACGGCAGTTTCCTCTGAATGGACCCGTGCTCTTAGAAGTGCCAGCGGAGGGAAAATACTTGCTGTAGGGAGCACTTTGAGCTGGATGTGGTGGCGCTCAGTCCATCCTTTCTGCTGAACGACTCCATTCTGGGACTGTAACGTTCAAACAAAGGCTTGGTATGAGCACAGAGTTTGTCGTGTCACAGTGGGATCAGAGGTTGCAGGCCTTAAGGGGTTCTATTTCCCTCACTGTCCTGATTTATAGCACGATTGATCAGAATACCCGTCAATATATCATCTACACTCACACTAGCAGCTAAATACTAACAAAATACACCATTAAGACCACCTGCCTAATATTGTGTTGGTCCTCCTTATGGTGTCAAAAATGCTTTGGACCATTGGGCATGGACCAGAGGACCTCTCATTGTGTCCTACGGGGTCTGGCACCAGGGCGTTGGATCCGTTGGGTACTCTGGGTTGTATACTGGGGCGTCTGGGAACCAAACTTATTCTACGACATCCTGTTGGTTCTTGACCAGGATGGGGTCTATAGTAGGGAGGTGAAGCCCAAAAAAGAGGCCTTTGGTATTGAAGTACCTCAGAGTCATCCAAATAAATGTATCCTAACAAGTGAGATCACACACAAAAATGGCTGCCATTGCGCAGAAAATACTCTAGAGTCATATCTTTGCTTCTGTTATAGTCATAATAACAAATTTGACTCAAAGTGTACATTCTTGGTGTCAAGGAATCCAATAAAATAGGATTCAAGTTTAACCCTCCTGCCGTCCTCATTTACAGGCACCAAAAAATATAGTTTCCTTGTCTGAAAAAAAAAATCCACAAATTCAGCAAAAAAAAAAAAAAAAAAAAAATTTGGCCAGAAAATTCTTGTAAATATTTTCAATAAATGACTAAAAATCTTCCCAAACAAAAACTTCCAAAAAAATCATAAAAACATCTAAAATGATTCCATATACATTGTTACAACTCGGCTCTTTAGTTGCAACAAGACACGGAGACCACCACTGTATGATGAGCAAAACAGGGCTTTTATCGCCACAAGTCAACTCCACACGGCCGTCAAAGCCTACATGAGCAAAACACACACGTGGGGCTGGAGCTTCCAGGCACCCCAGGTCATTAAATGCCGCACTGATTACAGATGTGCTCCATCAGGTGGCGACCCTCGGCTGCTGATCGGGCACAGCTGGTGTGAAGATGGAGGGTCATCACAATATCAGTAAAACTTCAAATATTTTCTTTAAGAACATTCACATAAAAATCAACCAAAATCCAGCGAAACTCGCTGGATTTTGGTTGATTTTTATGTGAAAGTTTTTGAGAAGCATTTTAACATTTCTTTTTTTCCATCAAAAAATGTTCAAAATGTGGACATCAGAAGTTTAACTGTGAAAATATATTTTTTCCCACATTTTCAAACTTTAAAACGGGTCAATTTTGACCTGCAGGATGACACAAGAGTTAAATAAATCCACAGTTTTCCTCTTACCATGACAGTTAGGGGCCCTGCTTTCTTTGTAGTATCACTGCTCTTTTGTGTAAATGTGCCACTGAGCAATAAAATGCTTTACTAAACATCTGGTGATTTTGGTTACATCCAGCTTACCCTAGAGGTTAGATCGTAATATAAAATGATCAGGGTGAAGCTTTTAATTAGCATCATTTGCTTTACTAAATGAGATTGTTCAAACCGTGGTAGTGGTTTGTATGAAAAATATTTTTAGTTTGTCTCAGAGTTGAATCAGAATCTAAAGCAAAGTCCAGCACTATCGAGCGTCTTCCCTTCCCGTCCCTTCCTACCACTCCCATAGTAACCATCTAAAGCCGTGTCACCCCTCTAGCTGTAACCTGCACCATCCTCCTCTCCTGTCTGTCAGTGATTATGTGATACACCGACTCTTAACAGCATTCCTCTGCTCTTTGATCACGAGACGCTCTGTGTTTTGTCTGTCAGGATGAAATACTGGGCCTCCGGGGAAAATGAACACAAAATAATCTGTGTCAGCATCTAAAACCCCAAACTATACCACAACTACCTGCTCATGATAAACTCGGTGGAGGTCGTGCATGCCAACAAAGGCTTTAAGGAAATTTGTGTATCAGTTTCACGGTCCTTGAGGCAACATGGGGGATCAGGTTAGATATCCAACACCTGTAATACAGTCACGTCTACATACATGTGGTACAGGAGTATAGACACCCCACCATGGGACACATTAGCATGAAGTCCTGCTGTTTCCTGTGTCTGCGTCCTCAAGCGGTGGATCTGCTTCTTCTTAGCATTCCTTGCTGTGTGATGTTAGCACCTTGAGGCCCTGGCTTGATTCTTTTCCGTATATTGCTAGCTTGAGTGCTCCCAGATTAAACCTGAATGATTAAATCTGGGGTCCTGATGCACCAAAGCAACTGTCTCAGCGTTTTACCCAACATAGTCCTCACTCGTATTCTGAACTTTTGCCAAAATGTTTGATCACAGAAGCATGAAAATTGTTGGCTTGCAGTTTGGTCTCGAGATCAGTCCGCTTTTATTGGCTTGGATTTGTCTGTCTGGTCGGTTTCGTGACTTTAATTGATCTTGAAGTCTCCCATCACAGTTTCATGTCTTTAGGGTCCAGTTCTTACTTCTTGATTTGTCCCTCAACAAAATGCATTTCACCCCTGCACAATATTACTGCATTTAAAACCAACAGGTTAGATAAACACAATGAAAAAGCAGAAGAACATGCCATTCTTACCAGCCTACCGAGTGCTCCTGTTTCAAACAAATCAGTAAAGAATGACAATTAAACTGGGTTCCCAGCAGCAGACACAGATATTTTTCTTACAGATGGGGGACAAATGTAAGACCAAAGACCATAAACAACATGAAAAGATGAGTGAAGCAACTAACAAATTCTGATTGTTAGGAATTTGTTAGTTGGCATCATTTTTTTTTATACCAGACTCAATGAGCAGCAGTGGATCTGACTTAGACCTTAAGTTTTTTTTGTTTTTTAAATTCTTTATTTCACCAGGTAAGATCAGTTGAGCACAATTTAAGTCTTTGGGGGGCTGGAGACACTGTTTGTTTGTTTTCTTTGACTGAAGTAAAGCTGAGTTGAAAGGTAGATTCAGTAGAGTGAAGTGATGGGCCAGTGGAGTAAATAATGGTGTCGTCAGCGTAGAGGTGTATCCGGGAGGCACCAATAGCTTTGAACACATCATTTATATAGATGGAAAACAAAATTGGGCCCCAGATGGAGCCTTGAGGTACACCCTTAGCGATGAGGAGATGTTTGAATATAAAGTTCTCCGACTTTACTCAGTTGTTAAGGTAGCAGCAACAGCTACAGTTAATACAGCTTGAGGACGGGCCGACGCTCGAGAGCCTTTCCTGACGGTTCGTGTGGTCATGAAGGTGGCTATGCAGGCCTGCTTGTTGACCATAGCGGTAAAGATGTCATCAAGGACCTTCAGGATAGCAGTGATACACCCATGACCAGTTACCAATCAATCACAAGGTAGCCACACCCTAAAACATATCCTGGTGTAACTTCTATTTTCCTCGAAATAGAACCATAATTTACTAAATAATCTTTATGCTGTATTGAAGATGAATAGAAACTAGTGACTGAAACCATAAACTCATCAGTTAAATGTTTACTGAGGGAACAAACCAAGTGAGAAATGGGGTCATTTTCTTATAGACTTCTATACAATCGGACTTCTTTTTGCAACCAGAGGAGTCGCCTCCTGCAGGCTGTTAGAAGGAACACATTTTACATTGGTGTAAGTTCTTACATCTTCTGAAGATGATGGCAGAGAATTTTCCAAACATCCTCTGGTGATGATGATTCACATAATGTTAATACTCATCAGTGGCTCCTAATGTCCTGTATGGAACATCTACCTTTGAGAAACCCTTAATTTGTCACCTTTCCCGTGCGCTGTCCTCTTAATTGATCCACGTTCAAATATGAAATGTGAAATATGTGTCATAACAGCTTCCAAATATTTCAGCATTTAGTTGCGGTGTGATTATAAAGAAAAAACACTTCCTTTTGTACAATTTCCATTCAGATTATAGGGAATGCTACTAGCTAATTGGGCTAACGTTCAGGAGATTTTCCCAACAGAAACACACTCGCTGCTGGTTCCCACCTTTAAAGTATTTTTAAAACAAGCACACCCACCACTCAGTGAACTGCCTTTAAATTAGACACACTCCCCGTTCACAAGCACACACCTGTGCACTCTGCAAACAACACACTCACCTGCACAAGGTAACAAATCTTTACTGATTGAGGTCATTGGAGCCTGAGGGGAATTCTGTCTTTTTCTCTGTAGTTTTCTAAACGTGGCGTCTTCCTCAGAGTTTGGCTTTTCACCGTTGCACCAATCTTAACTCCACTCTTCCAGAGCATCATGTACCGACCACCTTCTACCTTCTTTTATTGCTTGATGTCAATAAATTGTCACCAAGTCTGGGAAACATCAGAAGCCCAAAAGATGCATGATCTCAATCAAACTAAGGCTAAAAAATATATTTAAATGGGAAGGGTTACATAGATTTTTGCAATTTTAATATTAACGAGATAACAGAACTAATCCGTTTGTCAGTGCATTCCAAAAAGCTGTGCCACACTGAAGAAACTTTGAGGCCAAATCAGTGGTAGAATACCTAAAATGACTCCCACTGACCGGTGCTGCAGGCGGTATGTTGGAACCATTATAGGACCTGCCTTACTGGAATGTGTGTAATGTGTAACCAGGAGACATTGAACCAACCGACGCCAACACCAACCACATTCCTCCAGCAAAGCATCTCCGTGTCTGTCTGGTCTGTGATAAGAGGGCAAACATAGCCTGAATTATATCGAGAAAAAGGCAGCAAAGAGGCCGAAAGAGCTACCAGCCAGTCTGACCTGAGGAGAACAAACCACAGCTTCATGGCCTTCACTGCTTCTGTCTTCAGGCCTTTAAAACACTGACAGTAGTTATTTTAAACAACTGTTGTGTTCTTTTGATTAGTTAATGTTGATATGAACCATAACAGATGTTTTTACTATATTTACTGATGGATGGATGGATGGATGGATAGATGGATAGAATAGCCACGTTATTGTAAACCAGAATAAAAACAGATAAATGGATAGATATAGATAGATAGATGGACAGACAGATGGATAGATGGATACTTTATTAATCCAGAGGTAAATTCAAGACTGAGAACTATATTGCCTGTAAGTCTTGAATTTAATGGGTGTGAATGGGGTGGGCTGCAAATGAATTTCATACCACCGGGGCTAAAACGCCCTCAGCAGCTGAATCCTTGGCTCAACTTGTAGTCGGCAGGACTCTACAAATCATTCTCAGTCGCCAAATGTGTCGAGTAAATGAGACTTTTGTGTCCTGGACTGAAGCTGGGCAAAGTGTGTTCATTCTGATGGACTTCTGCCATGCGGCATGTGGTGCATTTTGGTGCCATGGGAAGGTTTAAATCTTCTAATCTCCCCACAGTGTTACAGTATAGAGGCTGTATGTTAGTGGAGAGCTGCCCTCACTGGAATGTCAGTAATGTTTAACCAGACTGGCTCCAGGCCAAAGAGACTGGACAGCAGATTAACACCAACGGCCTCA
This sequence comes from Acanthochromis polyacanthus, assembly GCF_021347895.1. Lineage (NCBI taxonomy): Eukaryota > Metazoa > Chordata > Actinopteri > Pomacentridae > Acanthochromis > Acanthochromis polyacanthus. Next base: position 39,750,038 of record NC_067113.1, on the reverse strand, counting down.
CACACATTCAGCTCTCTGTTCACACGTGTGTTTGTGTGTGTGTGTGTTTCTGTGTTTGCTGGGTGTGACTCTCCTTCCATGTGGGAAACCTTTTCAGGACTGATTTCACACCCACACCTAAAGGAGACCTGCAGGAGCCGACAGAGGCAGTGTGTATTAACACACATTCATAGACAGCTGGGGACGCTATAGAGGAACTTAACCACTGTTTACACATTAAGTGTGTAATAAGCTGGTTCTGTTCATGAAAAAATGAGGAGTAAGTCATTGAAGTTCAACACGGCTCGACATTTTTGGACGTTTTTGTGTATATAGCATTAGAGAGTCTCCTTTTTCAGTCAGTTACTTTTGGTTGCTCGTAGTGATCAGAACACAGTCATGGTAAAAACTATTAGACCACCCTTGTTTTCTTCAGTTTCTTGTTCATTTCAATGCCTGGTCCTACTAAAGGTATGTTACCTAAAGAATACAATGAATATGACAATAAATCCAGCTGATTCCAGAACACTTTATGTCCTATTTGACATGCTGAAGGTTCATTGCATTCCAGGGTCGATAAGAGGACATTTCACGTCATCAGCTGCACTGCACATGTAAAGGTCTAGAGTGGTTTCCTGCTGGCGTTCAAGCAGTAGCACAACTCAGAAGTCGTCAGCTCTCACATAACGCCTAAAACTAAAGAATTATGTGAAGCCACAAAGGCAGACATCTTGGCATTGCTGGAAATTAGCATGAGTGAGAGACAGGTAGCAGAAAAATGAAGATCTCCAAGAAAAAACAAGTTCAACATGGTTCTACCAAACTGCTAGCTGTTCATGGCAGGAAACGTCTTTCTACCACCAGATGACCGTCACTCATCCATTCCTGTGTCAGGAATCATCTTCAGACCTCCAGGGACCTTAAAATGAGTGGACACTGTGGAGAAATGTGACTTGTTCAGCAAGGACAGTTGGAAACCGACTTCTTGAAGCTGGTCTGGTCGTCCACCCCTATCATCTTGCTTCTTTACAGCTGTTTTTATTGCTGCCTGTCTTGAACTCATATTATTTTAAAATGTGTTATATAAATAAACTTTACTGGATTTGATTTCAGTCCCTAAACCTCTAAACCACCAGGATGCTCCAAAACAACTAACGTCACGAATTACAGCAAGATTTGATTCAGATAAAACTCTAAGAACCCAGAAAAGAATTAGAGCAAGAGTTCATCCACAGTGTGTATTTCTGCCCACACTGGACAGCAGGGGACAGCATGCTTATCTGTGCACTCTGTGTGTTTTGGAAGTTTATGGTTTGGCTGCCCCAGATGTGCCATATTTATTTTTGGTCCCTTTTCTAACCCTGCTGGTTTTAAATTAGAGCCTGTAGGTCTAAAAATCTCCCAGTGTTGTGTGTGGGTTCGGCTTGATTTAGTGCAGATGTACCATAGATTTCACCCTGGAGAGAGTTCATGTTTTGGGTCTTTTTCTTTTGCAGATGGGCGGGCTGTTATATGAACATACAGTACGAGGTGAAATAACCTTTAACTCTGTGTGCAGCACGGAACAAGGGCCTGGAAGTAGCTGGAAACAGAAGGTACTTGCACTTTTAATTGGCCCACTGCTCAGTAATAGTTCCCAGTTGTTGGCGCATGAAAGGGGGATATAAGAGACTTTAACACCACCCGCTGAAAACACGAGTGGAACACAGATCCGTTTTACGACCACATAAACTCAGCAGTCAGTCCGCTTGCCTCTGAACCGAACATAAAGTGTAACGCGGTTGTAGCATGCAATAATGGTGCTCGTCTGTGTTTCATGACACTGGATGACGACAGAATGCGGGCTGTGTTTGCATTTCTGGAGACACTCGTGTTAATAAACCACATTAAAAGCACATTGTGAAAGGATGCTTCTGTGTAACGCCGTAGAAAGTTAGCCGCCACAGTCCAAAAAGCAAAGCAGGTTGGCGTCGCAGTGAGGATTTCTATGACAAGAAAAGATTCATGGATATGGCTTTGGAGTCTATTTTGCATGACAACATTCCTTGCTAACTATCCACGCAATGCCCATAAGAAATAATGGCCACAACTTGACAATTACATACCGGACACACCAACTACCTCTGATACAAGATTTAAATGTCAAAAGGCTGCAGGCCAAATGAAAAGTCCGCTAGAGAAAGAATGATATGAAGAAAAAGGATCCCATGGGTTTCAATAGGGTCTTCACTCCATTCAAATAAATATAAAGTAAGAATGCTGTAGTATCCCCATCTTCAGAACAGAAACACTAGTGCCAACCTTCCACAGAAGTAAAAGGTTAAACGTCTCCATGCATCTCCACACAGAAACCATGCCTTGTGGTAAAACCAAACCACACCAAATCAAGACTTCTCATTTAGGTTTGGCGGATTTTATTCTGAAACTCCCATTGACCAGGGCAAATGTTTTTGTAACCTCAGATAACGTCGCAGTTAAACTGGTTTAAAACAAGAAGCTTGAGAGGATTGGGTTGGAGGAAGAAGGTGGGAGGAGATGGTTGACCTGGTCCTGGACTATACGAGCATCCTGGTCCACTTATGTAGTTCAGAAACCACTGATCCTGGTGTTATTCTTGGTAATGCAGTCTTTCAGCCATGTTTACGTGTAAAACATGAGGCTGCTTTCCCGGTAGATCTTTGGATCCTTACAGTTGTCTCAAACTCCTCCATCTTATTACCCATAGAGCGAACATTTCCCATAAACAACAGATGGAAGAGACAGACTCTTCCCCTTTCTCCTGTTCCTTTTCAATCCAACTCATCTTCCTTTACGTCTCCTCTGTAGTAATTCCTCCAGAATATCATGTCTTATACAAGCAGTTTTGGAAAGCTCAGAAGATCAAGAAGTTCCTGTCGGAGTAAACAATATCCGGCAGGCTCTGTTGCTCTGCATGTAGAACTCCACTGAGCAGCGGTAGCAACGGTCTTTTCCACTCTATTCTCACTTCTCACAATCAAAAAAAATCAAATAAAAAAACACTTAAATCGCCAACGACTGGCATCAAGAACAAAACACACTGAACTGAAAAACACAGGACGAAACAGCTGCTCCATCACCGTGCAGCTCTGCAGTTAACAGCGATAATATTAAAACAGTGGGGTTTTGACTTTGCGAACTTTTGGTTTCTTGTTTTTCACAGAGCTGGGAGTGGTATCACTTGCACAGGAATACTGAACCGATTGTAAAATGGGCATTAAACGAGCTTCTCGTTGCCCGAGGCCTTTTCTCGGGTTCTTTGAGTGAATTAGAGGCAGAGCAGAAACATCCATAGCATTAGCAAACACCTGGAGGGCTCCAGGTGCCTTTCACACAGCAATCACCTTCACAAAGGAAGACAAAGGCAGAAATGTCCTCATACCTGGGTGTGTTATTGAGCAAAGGCAGCAAAAAGTCCCATTTCAATTCAACATTGCTGCAATTCAACACTGTCTGCGTCTGGGCTCCACTAACCACATGCAGACGTGAACACCGCCAGCATTAAGACGTTGTGGAGCTTTAAAGAGTCTGAAAAGTCCGGTTCCACCCAGTGAAGGGTGCCTACGTTGGCCTTAGCAATTAAACACACGCTGAGAATGCGTCAGTCCGGCAGCAGCTATTAAATGCCTTTGGTGTCTGTATTTTTGGTTCATTTGATGCTAGTTGGGGAAGGGAAAGCATGCTGCAGAGGAAAAAGCTAAGAAAGCTAGCGTTGGTCTGCTGCCTGTTGATTGAGGTAAGACTGCATTTGTTGTAAAATATCTGTGAAAGTTTCAGAAAAGGAAAGGGTTGACATTTTGAAGCTCCAGCTGCAGCATGCTGTTACTGACCTCTGACCTTTGTTTTTGTTGGAATGCGTGTAACTTTAGTGTGTTTCTTAGGCACTATTTTGAAAGTCTTGAGGTTTCAGGATGAAAGTTCTCCTGAAAGAAGAAGAAAAAGCTTCACTCTTTGCCTCGAGGCATTTCAAATGTCGTCAGGAAGCGCAGAGGCTTGAAGAATCTGCTCTCTGTGTTAACATTCATAGAAAAATGCTTAGATACAGCATCCTTCTGCAGATTATCAATAACTGTTTTAAATTTAAATCTGCTAAGAATTTGGACCACACACCACCCCAAAATGTACTGTGATACAAGTTAAAGGTAAAAGTTAGCAGATTATGAAAATTAGTATCTACCAGCAGAGCTTTCAGCGGCTTCGTCTTTATTATCTCTGTTGTCATGGTAATGCAAAAAACATGAACTGATTTAATCACATTCACTCTGCTAATGTCAGAGATAAAGCTAATTGGTTTACTTTAAGTTGGAATTATTTTGTCAAAACTGTTTGTCATAACAAGAATGAACTTTAATGACAGAAAATGACAAAAACAAGACAGAAAATGACAAAACCGTGACACAAAATGATGAAAACTAGACATAAAATGACAAAAACGAGACACAAAATGACAAAAATGAGACATAAAATGATGAAAATGAGACAAAAAAATGACAAAAATGACGCACAACATGACAAAAATGACATAAGATGATTAAAATGAGACACAAAACAACAAAAACGAGGCACAAAATGACAAAAACGAGACGCGAAACAACAAAACTAAGACACAAAATGACAAAATCAATACACTGAATGCCATAAATTAGACAGAAAATGACAAAACCGAGACAAAAATGAGATAAACGAGACACAAAACAACAAAAACGAGACACAAAACAACAATTACAATACACAAAATGACAAAAACGTCTATTTATTATTGTTTAGCTAATTAGAAGGTGGTTGTTATTAAAGTCAGACGGTTATTTAGTTGACATTTTAGTGATATCCAGTAATTTTTTATTAAGTGACAGGTTTTGGTTTTTTTTTTTAATAAAAATGTATGCAAAATACATCCCATGGAATTCAAAAGTCTCTCAGTTATTTATTGACTCAGGGAATGCAAAAGTTGCAAAATACAAAGCATAGCATAGCATTATCCAGAAGAAAATAAGCACATTTGTACATGTAGAATAAATATGCAATATAATGTAAAAACAAAACAAACAAAAAAAAAACAAGACAAAAGAAAAAAACCTTTGTTTTCATTTGCTCACTTTCTGATCTCTGTTCATCTTCAAGGCCACTTGAACTGGAGATCAAAGCGCTGATTGGTTCGAGAGTTGTTCGGGGCGTGTCGTCATTAATTATCGGGCAGCTGATTGGTTGCAGCTCGTAGTGGGTGGGGCCGTACTGTAGCTGGCTGTCATGCAGACACCACACATTCAACAGTGTGTAACGGGATCGACGTCGTGTGAGTGGAGCTTACCCGGGGATTTCTCCGCTATCTCTTTCGAAATTCTGAAACTGTGGTGAACCAGCAGTCGGTGTAGCAGCTGTCAGGGACGTGTTTATTCAAAAATGGAAACTTTTAAGTGAGTTTTGGCCACGCCGGTGGAGTAGAGCGACGGGAGAGGAGGAGGAGGAGGAAGGGACGCCGGGAGACGGTTGAGCGGATTGGAAAGAGGAAATCTGTCCTCCCGAGCAGACATCCACAGACAGCCGGAGGTTCGGCTACTTTACCGGCTCTGGGGTTCGCTTCGAGCCGACAGCTGCTCGGTTTTGGGGTTTTTTGATGCTGCCGGGAAGTTTTCTCCTCCAATGACGTGGAATAGCACGATGAGCAGCGGCTACAGCAGCTTGGAGGAGGACTCCGAAGAGTACTTTTTCACGGCCAGGACCTCCTTCTTCAAAAAACCATCCGGAAAAGTCACAGAGAGCAAGGTAAATAAAAACAAAAACAAAAACATAATGTGAGTGAAGGCAGTGTGTTTTTGTAGACAAGCAGATGTTTGGTTGAACTACTGAGAAGTCCTCTCCAATATGTTAACCCTGAAAAACCCACTTCTGCAAAAGTACATCAGTTTTACTTCTATATATATATATATATATATATATATATATATATATATATATATATATATATATATATATTTAAATATATTATTTTGCTGTTTTTGGGTTTATATTATCATTATTAATATTATTTATATTTTAAAGTTTTATATTGTTTTTATTTCTTTTTTCTAGATTTGGGTTTATATATTAATATTATTATTAGTAGTAGTATTTTAAATTTTATTCTATTTTTATAACACATTTTTTCTCGATTTTGGCTTATATATTATTTTGTTATCATTGTTATTATTTATATTTTAAGGTTTTATTTTATTTTTATTGCCATTTTTTCCTAGATTTGGGTTTATTTATTATTATTATTATTATTATTTATTTTTATTTTCATCTCTTTTTTCAGATTTGGGTTTAAATTTTTTTTTTAAAGTTTTATTTTATTTTTACTGCCCTTTTCTTCTAGATTTAGATTACAGTGTTAAATCAATATTCCCCAGCTTAATAGCAAAAACTCAAAATAAAAACCATTTGAAGCACACTTGAGTTTCAAGTTGTGAGACTTGACTTTTGTACATAAAAGTATAAAACAACACGGTCAATATATAATTGAGGGACTTTAAAATATATCTTACATACATTTTTATTAAAAGTAAAAATCTTTCATGTTCATTATGATCATGACTTTACAAATTCCACAATTATTTATTATGAAAAGAATCACTTATTAATAAAAAATGACTGGATATCACTAAAAATGTAAGAACAGCCACCTTCTAATGAGCTAAACTGTAATAAAATGAGCTGATTCACAAACAGTTTTTATTGTGTTCTTTTTATTAAGTTGACAGATGTTTCTATTTTCGGCAGCATATCAAATTTTATTATGGAAAATAACAAACATGATGCCATTTCCTCCTGAAGAAAAGACTGATAAGACTCCAAAGCTTTCTGAGTTTAGTGTGTGGATAGGTTTACCGTGGTACAAAAAGTCCTCCAGTCACCTATCGACCAAACAACAACCTTTGAAATTTAATTAGCTTTTCACTCACCTGTCGTGTCCCGTCAGCAGAACCTCTTCTGATGCTTTTCCCTTCATAGGTTGCTCTTTATGTTGCATTTTATGTTCTACTTTTGGCTGCAGCTCGATAACATGAAATATTCAGAAATGCAAATGAAGTTTGACATGTGTCACTGCACGCTGTGAGAATATTTGCATAATACCAACTTGTTTTTTTGTTTTTTTTTGGCTTAATCCCTGTTTGACAGCTTTAGCAGCAGGTTTAGCCTACATTTCATGAGACAATAAGTGTCCTGGGTAAACATATTGCATATTCAGAGTCTGAGAAAGGAATAAAAGTGAGCTGTCTGTGTTTTTATCACTGCACAAGGAGGGATTCTGCATTTGTTTCAGAATCTGAGGCTCACATGAGGCCACCACACCCCCAAACCGGGAAGTCCTGCTCAGCCTGTGGACAAGGAGAGTTAGGTCTAGACCGAGTGTTGGATTTTTAATTATTTGACCTACATTTCACCAGGGAGAAATGCATGAGAACCAATTCTCATTTGCAAACGTGACACATGTAATCTACAGACACAAATGGACAGATAAACACAGCAAAGAAAGGAAGTAAAGGAGCAGAAAGCATGGGAGCAAAACCACACAAAGTTACAAAACTGAGACACAAATGACAAAAACAAGACACAAAACAACAAGATTGAGACAAAACATCAAAACAGATACACAAAACAACAAAAATGAAACAAAAATGACAAAAACGAGACACAAAATGTCAAAAACGAGACTCGAAATGACAAAAACAAGACACGAAATGACAAAAACAAGACATGAAATGACAAAAACAAGATACAAAATGACAAAAACGAGACACGAAATGACAAAAACAAGACACGAAATGACAAGATTGAGACAAAACATCAAAACCGACACAAAAAACAACAACAACGATACAAAAAAGACAAAAACGAGACAAGAAATGACAAAACATGACACAAAATGATAAAAAGAAGACAGAAAATGACAAAAACGAGACAAAACCACAAAAATGAAACACAAAACGACAACAGCGAGACGCAAAATGACAAAAACGATTATTATTCTTTAGCTAATTAGAAGGTGGTTGATTTTAAGTTTTTAGTGATTTTTAATCATAAGTGATTCTTTTGATAATAAATAATTATGGAATTTATAAGGCCATGATCATAATGAACATGAAAACATGAGTTTATTTTATAGTTATAATAAGAATGTATGTAAGATAAATCCTAAAGTCCCTCTGTTATTTATTGAACCAGGGACTGAAAAAGGCAAAAGAATAAAGAGTGATAAACAGTGTCCACTTTATGAGATAAAGCCTAAACATTCAGCTTTATCACGTTTGGAACTCGCAGAATTAGGTCAGTCTTTGGGTCCTTGACTGAACACTGACCCGCTGTAGTCCACACATGCACACGCACACGCATGTATTCACAGCACACGACATCTCAGACGGTTTGTCCTTTGAAGACTCAGCATACTGTACCAGAATCCAGCCATTCTTCTCCTCCGCCCACTTCTAGTGTGATTCTGCAGAAATGCTTCCATTACTGGCCTCTATCAGGTCCTCATTCCTCACTGCGCTGTGTGCGTGTGCGTGTGCGTGTGCGTGTGTGTGTGTGTGTGTGTGTGTGTGTGTGTGTGTGTGTGTGCGCGCGCAGTGGATGCACAATGTGGTCCATACAGGGCGGTTGTGACCCGTGGTGGGACCTGAAGTAGGGCGCTGGCTGCTGGTTTCCCACATGCCAGCAGGAATTCCAGCCAGAGAAAGGACGTCCCTCAGGGGAACTTCAGTGGGACGGCTGTGTGAAATTACTGGTTGTGTATCGTAGAAATAGAGGGTTATCGAAAGGAGTCGATGTGTATTTATGAATGCAGCAACGGAGGACTTTAAATAGCACAGCTGGCTGAAGCTAAAAACATTTGGAGAATGTGGTCACTGCAAACAAATGAAACTGTGTCAGCAAATACCAGTGCACCCACCGGGACCCTTCATTTAAATATGTCCAGGGTGGAGGGACCCAAACGCAGTGTAAATAAATGCAGTAAAATGATGGTAGTACTAGAGCTGGCCACACATAATGACAAAATATGACAAACTGAAACACAAAATGACAAAACGGAGACATAAAATGACAAAACCAAGACAGAAAAGGACAAAAATGAGACACAAAGTAACAAAAACGAGACACAAAATGACAAAACTGAGACACAAAATGACAAAACTGAGACACAAAATGACAAAACTGAGATACAAAATGACACAACCAAGACACAAAATGACAAAAATGAGACCTAAAATGACAAAAACGAGACACGAAACAGCAAAACGATACACAAAATGACAAAACCGAGACACAACATGACACAACCAAGACAGAAAATGACCACAATGAGACACAAAGTAACAAAATCGAGACACAAAATGACAAAAGTGATACACAAAATGACAAAAGGAGACACAAAATAATAAAAACGAGACACAAAATTACAAAACCAATACCCAAAATGACAGAACCCATACATGAAATGACAAAAATGATACACAAAATGACACAATCAAGAGACATAATAATAAAAATAAGACGCAAAATGACAAAATCAAGACACAGAATGAAAAAACCGAGACAGGCTGAATACTCAGTAGACTTGCTACCATTTTATCGCCCAGGCCTAGGTGGTAAATATAAATTATACACACTACAGCCAGTTTCAGTGTGTTTATTATTAGGTTGTTGCTAGAGGTACGGACCCGTAGCCGTAGCCTGTGGACTACGGATACGGCACTTTCCATTTGCCAATCAGATACGCCAGATCTGGTCACGTGACTCCCGGTAGACGCTAGCGGTACGGACCGTAGCATCGGTACTACAGGTACGGACCCTAAACCTGACCCTAACACTAACCCTAACCTTAACCTTTGCTTACCTTTCAACAGTTTGCAGTGGTTAGCAGCTTCTTGACTCATGAGACTCATGTATGGGTCCGTATCTGTCTGGCAAATGGAAAGTGCCGTATCCGTAGCCCACAGGCTGCGGGTACGGGTCCGTATCTGTAGACACTACCTTATTATCATGTAACTTTGGGGAACACCACGCTCGGGGACAGTAATCTCCATTATGTGGTGATTTCTGTTTGCTTCTACTGATCATTTAGGTTGGCGTGGTGGTGATTAGCAATGATTAGCCGACTCTTGAGTTCACCAGCTGGAGTTTTACTGTGTTGAGTTGTGTTTCTCCAGGTGGATGTCAGGTTAGTTGGTGATTTTATTGAGCTGCAAGTGAGAGCGTGGGCAGAGCCTCGACAGGGTAAAGCTAGAGTCACAAAGAAGTGTGAAATGTCCATTAGAATTCCCCAGACTCTGTGTAACGTCTACAGGTACCTCGATTTGTCCGAGCAACCGTTAAAGTCCTTTAAAATCGCCTGAATGTTCTGCTTAATTGATGCATGTCAGAAAATTAAACAAAACTGGTAGTAAAAGCTGAGGAAATAGTCATATTTTAGTCTTATTATTTACTTCTGTGTTGTGTTTTGTTTTGCTACAGTAGCAGGAATAGCGACAATAGCAGCATTTCCGTTTCCTGTGTTGGATTTTCCTTGTAAATCGTCTATGGAAAAGAATGACATATTTATGAGTGTTTGTGTGAATTAGAAAATAAGGAAGTTGGTTTGTGATTGCGGTGTTCTGTGGTTCAGTACAAACAGTAGCAGTAGTCGTACTGTACAGTTGCTCAGTTAGACTTCCTACCCACCAGGACGACTGTCTGTATGGGAAAGTGAAGTTTAATGAGCTTTAGATTAAACACAGAGGAGAAGGACAAACAGAAACACAAAGACTGATGGATTGATTGTGGACGGTCTAACAAGGAAATGAGATGTAACCGTCTGGCCAGTGGAGGGTTTATCTGTAGCCTGGAGCTAGTTTTATACCCCACACACCCACCCACCTCTCCAGTGGGTGAATGGGGTTTCTGTTGGGGAAATGTCACACTGACCAGTGGGTCTCATGAAAACCATGGGAGGGTAATCCCACCCAGCCCCCAGGATGCACACAAACACACACAAACACACACACACACTGGTCAGCTAAAGCAGCTCATCTTCAATTCAAATCATCCTGGCAGACTGTAGGCTTACTGTGCCGGGGTTTTATCATTTTCCAGAGCTCACAGCCATGAGATCATCTTCCCCTGATCAGAATTAATCTAATTTTGAGCAACAATCAAGACTTCTGTTTGCCTGGCACTTGAATGGAAAAGGCTTTATATGACTGCAGAAGTACCCCTCTGTTTTTATTAATTTATTTAAATGTTTTCAATCAAACGATCTTCAATTTACAGCTTTTAGTTTAGCTCATACAACTTTTGCCTATCCAATAAAGTCATACAGATGATACACGCTTAGTGAATAAATTAAACTTGTGGCTAGAAAAATGAACAATAGGCCATAAAGTCCGGCAGCTATTCCACTTTTTATTCCATGGGAATGATTGTATTTAGTTTTTGTTAGAGTTTTTTTATCGGGAATGAAAGAAATGTCTTTTTGTGGCCCTGAAAACACTTCAAAGTGTGGGGACATTTGCACACACGCACACAAAATTTTAATGGAAAATGTATTTGGCAAACTGGGGCTTAGAGCACTCTGCAATATTGTGAAAATTCAGCCCTCAAACCACGTCTTACCAACAGCTATGAAGTTTGGCACACATCTATAGCACATCAGGATGCACAAATACCCAAAACTCGACAGGAAGTTGACATTTTGTCATATTGTGGACAATTTTTGACCACTTTTTGGACATTTTCAAAAGCTATAAATCAAACAGGCTAACTCCAACAGAGTTTAAATTTGGCGTTAGGGCTAACATAGGACTATATCCATTTACAGTGAGGAATAAACCAATACTGCTTGCAGCTTTAATTAGTTGTATAATTTGTATAAATTGAGCCATTTTACAAAGTTTCACGAATTTTGAAGTATTTTTACACCTTCAAAATTGCAATTCAAAAAACGGGAGACAAAAAAAGAAGTAACTCATGGGTTCCAAGAGGATCTTACGCCCCTTTGGTACTCGGACCCTAATAAATGCAACAAATGAGTCAAAGGTGGAGAAACTCTGCACTAAACCTTGTTCTATGAGACAGTCAGTCATGTTTAGAGGTCTGTTTCCTGGAGAGTGGCGTCCTTCACCTCCTCTGTTTGATGCTGTTTGTGTGTGTTGACTGTTTACAGCTGTGGTTTGTACGTCACACAACAGGTCAGTTCAGAACATCTAATGTGGTTTTCTCTGACAGTGATGGTGTTGTACTTGTGTAATGGACGGATGTCAGCAGTTGGCTCTTTCCTCAACAGTTTCAGCTGACCGTGAATAAGTTAATATGCCATAGGGTCAAGTAGAAGGAGATGTTTTCAGGGTTTTTCCTGGCTCAGGACCGGTCACTGGGAGGTGACTCTACATGACAGTAGGCGTCCACTAGAGTGAAGTCAAAGTCTATGTTTCTGGCTATTTGAAAAACAAAAATGTTTATTCCTGAGTGACTAAAACCCCAATTAACAAAGCATATTTCAGTGAATAAGACCTCTTCAAAGTAAGGATGAAAAATGTTCTATTCAGGAAAATCCCTAGTTTGTAATATACAATGTTGTTTTTTGCAAGTATCAGATTACTTACACAGCAAAATCCAAGCTTAAAAGTGCAATTCCGACTGTTCGAATGTCAAAAGTAATATTTGAATAAATGACCAAATGTCCGGATATTCGGGTCCAGCCTTACTGGGAACAGCAGCTAATTCTGGAGCTAAGTTATCGAGTTTTTGTAGCTATTTTGGCGTTGGCTATGGCCCACAGTATCCTGTGTGAAGGCTCAATAAACCAGCAGAGAACCAGATAAAGTCTCACTTATTCGTCACAGAGAGTCGCTACAATATGTTGACCTGTTTTTACAACTTGACTAAAGTGAAGTGAAAGTTGAAGTGAAGCATGACATCAGAGTTGGTAGGTCCACATGATACAGCCATCCAACTGGCCAATCAAAAGTAACGGTGACCCCAGAGGTCACTGCCAATGATTTACCAATGCTTCATGATGGTAAAGAAGATACTTGGTGGTGGTGGCGCCAATGACGGGCATTGTCTTCCAAGTATTCGGATCTCAAACTTATTATTTGTATACCAACGCAATGACCAGGTGTTTGGGTCCAGCCCTAACTGGTTACATGTAACCAGTTCCGACGTAACAACGAAGTGCCATAGATGGTAAACCAAGGACACCCTGTACTGAATTCCTGGCCTGTAAATCAGCTTATGATCTCTAGAGTCTTGCATGACAGCAGTAATGTTGGCTGCATCCTAGATCCATGACAGGAACTTGACTCTTTGTATGTGTCAATCTGTAGATGGAAATATTAATTCCTGATAAGTCACGTTGACAAAACAAGAGGGTGAAATGAGGAGCCTGTGTTTGCCTTTACCACAGAGTACTGTACGGTTTTTGTTTGTAGATCCTCCCCTGCTGCTCATCCTTCACTTCCACTGTTGATAGATTTATGGTGCGATATATCCAACTGACCGCACCCTGTATGTAACCCTCTCCAGGTGTGTTTCTCCTCACAGTATGCTCATTTTTGTTTGTTTTCAGACATTGTGACAAAACATTTCATGTGTCCGGTTAGACCAGTTTTGACGACTTTAACACTGCTCTCCATTGGTTGGAGTTTTTCATGGGAATTTATTTAGATTTCCAGCTCACATGAAAGTGAGGTCATTCTTTACTGTTGAGGTTAGATTTCAACTTCCTTATCTGTTGCAGCGAGAAAAGTACCTCATGGCTCTTATCTCCAAGGGCACCTGGTAGACAGACTGACTGGTATAGTGGTAGACAGATTCAGATCTTATCTCTCCTGTGCTCACAATAACCTGCTTTATGGCATCAATGACCAGCATGCTTTCTGTTTGTTTGTGTGTTTGGTTGAGCAGCAAACTCGTCATGTCATTTTGCAGAGTTTGTACAGTTTTTACTTGGAAACTGAAGCTGCTTTTGCTCCACTATTACAGCTTTTTTTTGTGTTTGTCATTTATTTTTTAAATATTGACCACAAGACTTTCATTTTTACTGGCTCTGAAGTATTGTTTGTCTCGCTTCTTGATTAGGAGTAGTGTTATTTGACATTTTTCTGACCAAATGGTAAACTTTTAATCACAAAACCACGTCAAATGACTGATAGCAAGGCATCACGTCCATAATGTAGAGTACTATCTCAATGTACCCTCCTTTTTTGTCAAAAGAAGAATGGTTTTCAGACAGGGGCAAGTTGCACCCTCCAGGACTCAAAGATGAAGCCAACATGGAAGTTCCAAAAACTGCACTACCTTGAATGTCCACTTGAGGCTGGCTTCAAAAATGAGTCAATCCCCATAGATGCCCAATGTTAAAATGTCCAGCTTTACAGCTGAAACAAACATGTTGACAACCTGGTACAGAAACTATTTTGGTCTCTGTGGCTAAATTTTCCATTCATGACAACTTTACAAGGAGGGAAATTTTAATACAATTCACAGTTAAGTTGTTTTAAACCACATGCAACCTTAAGAACCAAGTATCACACACAAAAGTACAAGGAAAATTAAAACACAAAACTCAGGAAGCAGTTGTACCTGATTCATGTTTGCATGTCTCTGGTTTGCTAACATATCGTTATGTAACGTTAGCTTGTTTGCTTTACTAGCAGTTTGCCAGCTACATTTTACATCCCTGATGTAACTGGGCACCATGACAGTATGAAATCTGCAGGGAAATGCAGGATAATAACTAAGCAATATATAACCATGGACAAACGGTGTATAACTGATGAATTATGTGATTCCTATGCAGCCAAAGTAACAGGACTCCTGCAACAGAGGGGACAGTATGGTTTGTTTTTATTAACAGGCCAGCTTTGTTAAATCCGGTGTTTTCTTTCCTGCCCTCATGTACACGTGAAATCCAAATCCGTCCTTTCTCTCATTCCCCCTCTCTAGATTTCCTTCCTCTCTGTCATATCTCGCCTCCTCTTGCCTTTTCTGCTGCCGTCATCTTCCATTGTATGTCCCTTCCTGGCTGTTCTCGGCTCTGCGTCCTGTTCTCTCCACATCTTGCGAGGCCACCCACGTTCTGTTGTCATGTGGTAACCACAGCCGTACCGCAGATCCAGGTTCAGTCTCTGATTTGTCCAAGATCAGTAGGGAAGTCTTTTGTAAACTTTGCTCCATGTTGGTGTTCCAGGATTGTTTTTAAAATCCTTTCCAGTCTTTCTTGACTGCTTTGAATAAGGTTTGTCAAGATGCAATGTTATTCGCCATCGTATTTAATTGAATTTCCCTCAGAATTTATATGTATCCATCCATCCATCCATCCATCCATCCATCCATCATAATTTTATAACAACTGGCTACTATTTCGACAATCGATTAATCAGTTTGAGTATTTTTTTAAGAATATAAGTCAAAATTACCTGCTTCCAGCTTCTTACATTTAAGCATTTCCTGTTTTTTTTAACTCTTCTATGACAGTGAGCTGAATATCTTTGGGTTGTGGACAAGACATTTGAGAACATCATCTTAGACTTCTGGAAATGCTAATCTAAGTTGTTTTTTTCCATTGCTAGTTGCATCCCAACATATCAAGACTTGCGTTAGGTTGAGCTTGTACTTGTATCTTGCCAAAGACCAACTGATGACCCACTTTGAAAGCTATAAAAGCTACAGATTATTTTGTGGTGTTGGACATTAAATTCTATCAAACAGTTACGCGATACGAAAGAGTCAGATGAGGGATTTACGACAATTTTGTCTGCCACGGTTTGGTCGTCCAGCAGTCAGACGTCATCTGAGAGTGTGTCGTGTCTTATGTGAACTCTAGTTGTGTTTAAAGTCCTCTTAATTAACCTTTACTGTGCTTAGACTTATAACACTGCCATGCCAACCATAAACACAGGAGGTAGTGCCAAGATATTTTCTCTTTTCATTTTTGTACGTGGTGTCAATGGAGGCCGTCGGTTTTCATGCAACCAGTCACTTGAAGTTCATTCTCAACAGGAAGAAAAGTATTTAAAGCCCTGCAATGTAGTGGGGCTTTACTTTAACAGTGATGTCAGTCTTTTGTATAGCTATAGTTCAACTTAGTCTCAGCCTGTCAACTTTTGGGATTTTGTGGAGATTTCCTGATAGGTTTGGAATTATTTTCCACCCTGAAAAGAACCAGATTTACAAGCGTTCATGACCGAACCCAGGAACTCAAAGCTTGCCACTTCTTCTACAAGTAGGGCTGAACCTGAATATCATAATATCTGAATATTTGGTCCTTATGGCGATATCCGTATATTAATTTTGAGATACGAATATTTGTATCACCGCGCCCCACCTCAGTCGGACAGTCGGAATATTCGGCTCATCCCTTCTTCTCCCTTCGTTGCACGTCCCCCAGCTTGACTGGCCGATTGGTTGGCTGATATTTGACCAAATTCTCATTGGGTTGAAAGGAAAAGTTCAAGCCTTTAAAGTTGAATCTACTATTTGTGGCAGAAGGAGGAACATTGATCTGTGAAAACCCCCATGTTTGAACTCTTTGAACTCACCCAACCTGCCAGCTCTGCCATTAAACTTCTCCTCAACCTGCTTAGCATTCGTCTGACTTTCATTTTGAGTTTTAGTGTTCCTCGAGGGTGCGATCGCTGCTTCAGAAGCCTTCATGGATCAACGCAAAAAAATGTTTACAAGAACCTCCCACATACTTTATTAAACTGTAATTATTATTTAAACAGTAGATATCAAATTGCATCTGTCCACAGCTTCAAATTAAACCTAAAAAGTGATGTCAGACTAAAACTATTAAGTTTAATTAACTACTTTGCGCATATATCAGTCAGTGTGGCAATATTATCCAACACAGCTGTGTATGTGTGTGTGAGTATGTTGAGAGACTTACTGCAGAATGGTGTTTTGAAGCACAGACTCTGTTGACTGTCTGAAGGTTATATAAAGCTTTTTACGAGACTCTCTCCTTTTCCAAAGGAGAGAGAAACGCAAGTGAAATTGTTCTTAATTCTTAACTGTGTGGCCTTTGCTATCTCTTCAAACAGAACCAGAGTGCTTTTATGCCTGGAAACACACACATACACACATGTATACACACACACACACAGGTCGTCCACGCAGCAGTGTGCTTTGTTGTATAATAAGATAAATCTGCCTTTGAAAGGAGCCACCTGCGTCATGGAGAATATGAGGTGTTTGTCAGGACTGTGTGTTGGAGAGAACGTAGAAAAGAAAAGGATGGGAAGAGGTTTCAAGATGCTGTATTTAAGAACTTTTTTACGTGCAATCCAAAAGTTCATTGTCTGCACGTTTACAAAGCAAAAAAAAAAAAGTGGTAAATGACTATTCTAGCTGGAAATGGCTGATTTTCAATGGAATATCTCCATAGGGGTACAGAGGAACATTTCCAGCAACCATCACTCCTGTGTTCTAATGCTACATTGTGTTAGCTAATGGTGTTGAAAGGCTCATTGATGATTAGAAAACCCTTGTCCAGTTATGTTAGCACATGATAAAAGTGTGAATTTTCATGGAGAACATGGAATTTTCTGAGTGACCCCAAATCTTTCTACGGTAGTGTATGTACAAAGTAAAAAGCAAAGGGCCCAAAATTGAACCCTGTGGTACTCCAATAGAGCAAACCATTGTTTGAAATACAGTAATATTAACACGCACACATCGGGAACGACCAGAGAGATCAGATTTTAGCCAGCTGAGGGTACTCATGTACAGTTTGTGTCTTGTTAACTTTAAGAGTAGGATTGAATGATTGTATCAAAAGCTTTACGTAAACTACTGGTCGAAAGTTTGAGGTCCCGAGAAATGTCCTTACCTTTGAAAGAAAAGCTTTTTTTAAATGAAGACAACATAAGTGTGAATTTTCATGGAAAACATGGAATTGTCTGTGTGACCCCAAACTTTAGAACAGTAGTGTTTATAAAATCAAACTGAAATTGAATTGAGTCGCTTCCATTGTGACAAAGCAGTGACTGTTCAACCTACATTTGATCTTGGTGAAGAGGAAGAAGCTGCAGGGAGGCAAATGGGACAAATGAAGTGGGTGTGTAGTCCAAACTGCGATCGTCATTTAAAGGTTGGGTGATCCCAGTAATGTTGACCAAAACCCACAGTGCTGGTTCTCCAAGTCCACGGTGAAATCACATTAACTTGCAATTTTAGACCTGCAAGAAAAACAAAAATGTGTAGAACAGATGTCCTGTCACAAGGAATCCTGACTCATGAGGGTCGCTGTTGTATGACCGAGCTGTACTCTGTTTATAAGAACTTTCTTATTGCACTTTGACAGATTATTTTCCTTGCAAATGTTGCGCTTTTTGTGCTTGCCAGTGGCTGTAGTGATTATAAACAGAGTATTTTTCAACCTTAAACTGATAACCAAAGAACAAGGACTATTTGATGTTTTGTTTTCAGCTTTGTAGCGACAAAATACACTTTATTGCGCGGCCAAAAAATGTGTAGAGAATGAATATTTAGCATCATATTTTTTAGCAGATTCTTTGTTTTTGATTACAGGAACTTTATTTGCTTTCAACTAATTTGTTTTTAACACTGTGTGTCGAGCAGTATTTTGTTTAACTGCTAATTGAAATTGAACTTAATGGTGCTGTAGTCTCAATATTTGAAGTTTTTGATCTGTTGTTAAAGAAAACAAGAAATTTCATGTTATAAAGTTATAATAATGTCATGATTAACTGCTCTTTATGATTTCAAACTACTAAACTCGGGTAACCGAGTGTGCTCAGTAAGTTTCCATGATTAATTTCGGCTGTGAAAATATAACAAGTTGGTTGAAAATGGCACCTCAGAAACAGATAATAACCTTGTGAAAAAAATAAAACATCCCGTAGGTCATGGTGATGTAGCTTCTTTATGTGCCTGTATAAAAGCTAAACTGTTCGAGAATTTTCTTCACATTTCAACATTAGTTTCTCCCGTGGGATTTGTTATCCAGGCAGATTAATCAACAACATTAAATAAACATTAGTTGCAGTCCGACTGTATCGCGCTTTCTCGGCCCTGATTGTTCACCGGGTCGCTGCTCATGAAGCCTGTCAGCGGTGATGAATCACTCAGCCAGCTGCTTTAAACAGACCTTCTGCTCTACGGCTCGCATCCAAACCCCCTGAGCAGGTGGTCGAGTGGTTTGTGGACCCCAGAAACCACCAGATCTCCCCTCTTCTCCCCTGCTAGTGCTTCATCATAGCTCTTTGAGGTGAAACCGACCACCTGCAGCTTCTTATTACAGGGTCAGGGAACACCAGATGGAAGGTGTAACCTACCTAACACAAGCTCCTTACATTCTCGCTACTAAAAATTATTAATTCAAGATGAAAATGCCGTGGTTTCCTCATTGGCCAGCAGATAAACCCCTAAACTCAGAGGATAATTTGGTGTCTGAGAGCTAAAATCTGATCCCAAACAACGTGTAACACGAAGCAAAAGCATCAGAACGGTGTAATAATTTGTGTTTGGAAGAAAGTGAGCGTGTTTACATGATGAGTAATGAAGCGTTGCTGTCTGTAAGTGATTCTGTCGCACACCATTCTTCACTTAGAAGCTCATCTGGGAGCAGTTTGTGCCGGCTGTGATCTCCGAGCCGCCGTTATCACTGAACCACAGCACGCTTTGAGGCGGTCTGCTGCCCTCTTTGATGTGCAGGAGGAGAAAGTGAGAGTCGAATGAAGACGAATGTCGAGTGAGGTCTTCAGAAAGTGTGTGTTGATGTTGACGAAGGCGGTCGTTTCTGGAAGGTTTTGAAGATTTGTGGAGGAGCTCTGCTGATGTGAGAGTTGGTGTTGTGGCTAGAGGAATGAGGTTTGTGTTGTGGTTAATGTGTGAACATGTGTTGTCCTCTTGATTTAACATAGAAACTAGGCCAAACTCTGAGTTGTGGTTCTTTTTTTAAGTTTCATGTACACGACCAGTCAGAAGTCTGGACACGCCTTCTCATTTAATGGTTTCTATTTAGTTATTTTCTACATTGTAGATTAATACTAAAGACATCACAGCTATAAAGGAATACATATAAAGTATTCATCTACAATGCAGAAAATAATACCAATTAAAAAAGCATTGAGTTAGACTGGTAGTGTACAGGAGGTCCTCGACTTACATCATTGTTTTGTGGTTTCTTTTTTTGGTCTTGGTTGTGTTGTTTGGCTATTTTTGGTCTTTTTGCTTGATTTTTTGTCATTTTTGTCTCATTTGTGTAATTTTTTTTGTCTCGTTTTGTACTATTTTTTGTTGTTTTATTACTTATGACCAGGTCATTATCGAAAAAGAGAACTAGTTCTCAACTAACTTACCTGATAAAAGAAAGGTTAAATAAAATAAAATAAGACTTTGAAAAAAATGTCTTTTTTGTTTTGTTTCATGTCGTTTGTCTCATTTTTGTCATTTTGTATCTTATTTTTGTCATTTTGTGTCTCTTTTTGTCATTTTGTGTCTCATTTTTGTAATATTTTGTCTTGTTTTGTGTTGTTGTTTTGTCTTTTTTTGTTGTTTTGATCATAAGTTAAAATACTGTATCATTCGGTTCCATATAGCTGTGACTAAATGTTTTGTTTCTTTTTGTAGACACACTGTGACCTGTAAAGTTGTAATGTGTCAACGATAAACTGAGGCATATTATTGCTGAAAGTGAACTTATTTTTATGAAGAAACTTCAGGTTGTTTATGATGCTTTGTTTCATAAATGTGAACATTGTCAGAACCTACTTTTTTTGCATGAAAACAAATGAAACATTTGGAGTTTAATGGGTTAATATGCTGTAAATTGGGCTGAATGTGGCCCTTTGACACTCCTGATGAGTTGCAATGCTTTCAGAAACACTTAGCACATAAACCAAACAGTGCTAATGTTCTTTCGCTGGTGTAAATGACATTCCACACACCCCACTCATCCCACTACAACACTCATAATGTTGGGTTTGGACATAATGACAGCCCTGTGTGTCAGATAACCCGTCATCCTGTGTGTCATTAGATGTTTCAGGGCAAAAAATGGAGCAACTCTGAACTTAGCGTTCAAACACACGCATTAAAAACCCCTGATGCCTCCGGGTCTCTGGTGTTTTGGACGATCATTACGCCGCTGTGTGTGGCGGTTTTGAACATTAGGGTTTGGCTCACGGCGGCTGGATATCACTCAGTGTGTGTTTTGGCTGGTTTGATGTTAGAGGTTGGTGTTTTGTGTGTTGGGGTGGGGGGTGGTTGATGCTCTTTAAGGGGAATTTCCACTGTAGCCGAGGCGAAGGGCTGGTCTGACTACAGATGACATTACATTTAGCGCTGCACGCTCATCTCACAGGTATTGTTTCCTTTATCAGGCCCCATCCAGGCACACCTTCCTTTCACATCCTCATCGCTTCTATTGTGTCACAACAACAACTAGCAGTGCTGTGATACTGCGTTTTGTCATTTAAGACTACTGTGAATCCTTCAACATATAGAATGAAATGTTATTGAATCAAGCTGCTGGCCTGCTTTGTGTGATTTGGAATCGACATGGTTGTTGTTGAACTTTCACAATCCTTGTGTGGAAATACTGTGTTGCTGAAGTGCTGGAAAAACAAGAAAATAATGGCTTTGGGTTGGATTAAGCTGTAAAAGTACAAAATTCGATCTCTCCCGTCTTTCTGCCTCACTTGAGAGAGTCAAAACAAAGCATAAGCTCTGCAGCGTAGCTTTCTCAAGAAGCAAATAAACTCTAGATTTGTGCTTTTGCTGCTTGTTCAGTAAATAAAAAGTTTACATAGCCTTCCAGAGGGTGAAAATTTGGCCCATTAATGGCAGGAATTTGGCCTTCCTTATTAAAAAGTAGGAACTTAAACATGATTTTACTGCCAAATACATGTTGTCAGCTCATTTTTGTATTATATTTCTACTTTTTGTTTACATGGTTACAATGTGAAGTTTTAGATATATGAAAAGGGTTTTCAGGACGAATGTAGATTCAGCCACCCTGTAAAAAAGTCCTAACTGTGTCGCAGCAGGTTCTTCTCCTTCAGTTGATTACTCGTTGAAAAGACTCAGTGTGCGGACATCTCCATTAGTCATGGTAATATTCCCATTTGTCAAACAACATTTGGTGGAAAAAAATGGCCTAAGCTAAACGTTTGGTGACTTTTCTCTACCACTGAGGATGCATGTCACTTAAATTTTAAGGATGAGCTCGATATCATTGTACTTTAGTAACATTTCAGCTTGTCAGAGAGAAGCTCCGCTGAGAGCTGGTGTTAACAGCAGCCCTGCTTTAGATGTATAATTGGCAGATTTACTCTTCTGATGGCACCACCCCAGACCAATGTACTGTATGTGATCGGGCTACAGCAGGCTCCCATGTTGGCTTACAGCTTACTTATAGAGCCTGAGTAACCTCAGCTTTGCCCCGTCTTGTTGCCTAATCATTTCAGTGTACATGCGGTTTCAGGAAATGTTTACTTATGTGTTAATGTAAAGGATATTATTAACCACCCCTGACGAACGTCAGCGGAGTTACTGCATTTGGTGCGGTATCTGGCTGGCTGGGTAAGTATGTATGTATGTGTGTATGTGACTATGTCCGTTCCGATATCTCTGCAAGTGCTGAAGTCAGGATAATCAAACTTGGCATTGAAGATCAGTCTAAGGTACCCTGCTCAGTTGTGGAGTTAGAGGTCAGCAGATCAAGTAGGAAGGGAGATACGTACGATGATCAAAATTGATACATATTGCATCATTTGTATAGGGAGGACAGGGTTTTCACCAGTAGAGGGCTCGTCTAGTTGAGTCTTAATTCAACATCTTTCACGTCACTTTCGTCAATCTACCAGCATCAGAAACTCATAGATGTAGGATCAGTGTTAAGTTTGAACTGCGTTTCAGCCACAACTATAAATCAACTTTAACCATGCTCTGAGCTGCTTGTTAATATTAGCTCGCTTACTTGCGTGTCAACAAGTTTTCAGATGGTGTACATATGATCATCTTTACTTATAAAGTGCTTCACATAGGGCAGGGTTGGTGTTTGATTCATATAGCATGTTGTAAACACGATAACATCCAAATGTCACGGAAGCCCGTCCAGTAGTTGAGACGTTTCTGTCTGAATCAAAAGTCGAGCGTCTGCCTTTGTGGAGCCACACCACTGGTCTGGCTAAAAATAAAACAGCACAGCAGAGACTTAAGTTGTGTTGATGGGAATGTAGCATGTCACATACTGCTGACCCCTGGGAGTATGAAGTTGATATGTCACACATGTAGGATGGGATGGTTGGACTTTATCATCATGATACATCCTGTATATTAGGAAAGTGTCATCAACACAGCATTGGATCTTCCTACAGTGGCTCCATATAGCCCTGCTGTATGAGTGTCAGACGGTGTGAAGGTCACTTAGTAATAAAGTTGTCAGATATGACTGATGGTGAGCGGCTCGTTGTTTGCTGCTTCATATGTGACTCATTGAGGCCGCTGTGGAGGGTTGTGTGCTTTTTTTATTGTTCACTGCTGCCGTCGTGTTTGTTTGCTTTTGCTTTCTTTGGTTGTGTAAATGATGTTTGGTCTTTTTGTGGCTTCCGAAGGCTTCATTAAATAACTTAATGAGGCTGTTTTCGACATGAAAGTTGATGATGTAGGACTCTGGAAAGTTTGGTCAGGGTTACCCTTAGTGGTGCAGTTACTTAACAGACATTAATCTTAAGAAGTCATTTCAGCATCACTGAGTTTTGTAACTCTACAAAGCATCCTCACTGACAACTATCTGTAAACGACAGATTACAGGAAGTCCTCGGTTTTCAACGTCCTCAATCTACAGCGTTTCGTCTTTGCATCGGAACTGGTTACGTGGAACTAGTTAGTGAGCAGAGCAGATGAATACGTCGTCACATGGTGCTATAAGACGGCTTTGTTTGCATTCTCCAGTTGTACACCACCTTGGATTGCGCTACATTTTCTAACTTTTTGCACTTCATTATTGCTCCCAAGTATAAGTCAGACTCTTCTGATGCTTGGAAAAAAAGGAAAGCCGTCTCCATCCAACTAGCTAAACTCGTGCTTGCAAAATGAATCGTGAGTCGTACCAAACTTGACTACTTTACTGAAGCTCTTGATACATATTACAACCAGAGTGAAAACTGCCACAAAAACAGAATAAAACAACATAAATGCATGTAAATAAATCCTATAAACGTAATCAGGAAGTCCAAAAATCAAGTTATCTGTGGCATTTACAAAGTAGAGCCGTGCATCCAGAAAAGCACGTACATGTGTAAAGCGAAACATCAAAATAGCAGACAGAAAGTGATAACTGTCAACAGACAACTTCAAAATAAAGGCTTTTTCAAAATAAAAGTACATCGATAAATCTGCCTTAAGGGCAACACGTGATGGAAGTGAAATTAGACGTAATAAAATGTTTGGAACACAGACAAACATCGACATTATAAGATCAAGTTGTAAAAACCGTGAAACATGTTCTGTTATCTTCTTGTAAAATGACTCATACATGCATGAAAGTCGTTGGTATTCATGACTTTTATGAAGAACTGATTGATACCGTGACGGCTTTGTTTACATCTTCTCTGGAGTTCCAACTTATAGCGGAAATCGACTTCCATCAACCAGTAGTAACGGAACTCCAACGTAAGTCTAGGACCTCCTGTATCCACATAGTAGATTGGCTCCAGATTGCAAAACTTTTTTTCTTTTTGTATCCTGCACTTAAAGCACAATGTCTTTCACTTAATTCTCCTTATTTCCCCATCTCACCTTCTGTCAAGAGATTTCTTCTGTAGCTCTTGAAACAGTAATGGATTATTTAGAAAAATATTCGAGGAACTTTGACAATGGAAAAGTCTCCAGAGGAAGTCTGGATTATTGTTGGCTCATCGACCTCAGACACACCTCTTTTCTGCCTTCGGTGTCCTCCGTGGTGTTTCATAATCTCGGCCCACTCATGCTTACTCACCAACCGCACACACTGAGCACAAACCTCTGAGGCTCTGTTGCTCAATCCTTCTTTGCTAGGCTCCTACAGCTGATAATAAACTGTGTATTTGTGTGCGTAGACATGTTTGTAGGCTGAGCAGTGTCTTTCCCCTGTATGTAGCTGGTCTAATTAAAGCCATTTTTCAGGCTAAGGAGAACATTTCCCAGCAGGCAGTTAGCAGTTTAGACAGCAGCTACAATGTGGAGGAAATCCAACTGGTTGGACGGCAACAGTGTCATGGTTTTAATGTTATATTTATCTCCAAAGCAACTGAGTTAACGGCGTAGCTGAGCTTGAACAGACACTGGTTTCATTAAACATGATGTTAGAATTTGATCACTGCTAAAGATAGAAAGGATATTACTTCCTTCTCTTCCTGTTTCACATCATCATTCCTTAATTTTCATCAACCTTTGCTTCCTTTTGCTTCTTCCTCTCCCCTTTCTTATTGTTTTATTCTTTTCTCTCAGCTTTCCTTCTCGCTTTCTTCCACGTCTTCTTCGTCTTCCTTCTCCTCCATCTCTGGGTGGCCTTTCCAAACAGATTGGTTGTGGTCTCATCTTCACAGGAGATGAACCATCACTGTATGTCCTGTCTTCTACCATCCATGTTCCCATGTTGTACTTAGCGAGCCACACTGGAAGCATACAGACGGTGCAGCAGTGGTTGGGTTTACTTCCCATCATTGTGTTGAGGGCAGCTTCTTGTCTCCATGTGGTCCAGCCAGTTTAGTCTACAGGATTCACTTGTTGGTTTGCACAGGGAACAGCTTCATTTTCTGTTGGGCCTTTTTTTTTTTTTTTCGACTCCTTTGAAGAAAAATTAAACCATGTATTTGATTTTGACTCTGAGATGATTTGACAAGAAAACATTTTTTTTTTTGCAAGGATTTCTGGAGTAAGAGGTTTTTATAGATGCAGTGTGGTGGTGTACAACTTCATCCATCTATCTATCATCTGTCTTAGTTTATATATATAAGTTATATACCGTTGCAGGACTCTATGAATCGTCAGTGTAAGATAAGAAATTTTTTAACTGCAGTTTGTGCAAAGAAATGTCCATTAGAGGCCTAGAATGAAACTGCAGCCACTGAAATGCATCATAAGTCTCCTTTAAAAGCCCTGGACTGTGTACATGAGCGTCCATTAGCTCAGGAATGTCCTCTTAAGAATCTGAGCGACTATGTTTTTGTCTGCTAGCAGAGAAATGCCTGATCCAGAGGAAAGGTGTGAGCACTATTACTGCATGTGTGTGATATTGCACATGCATTAATGTAGGAATGCTGAGAGGAAAGGCATGGCCGAGCTCTACTTCCCCACACGGACTCAACGGGAAGTAGCATGGGGAGGGTAGGAGAACGGACACGAGATAGTTTGGAAGGAAAAATACTAAAAAATAATCTTGAGGGAGGAAGAATCTGAATTGATTCAGTATGCGATTGATTTTGTAAAGTTGTTTTCCACAAGAAAAAGAAAACAACTTGGAGATAAAAGCTGTGGAATATTATTCAGAATCGTTTTTAGTAGTTTTGGTTTCACTCCAATAATTTCTGAGTAAGTCTTTTTGAAGATTTTTTTTCATAAATAAAGTAGAGGCAATGTTCACTGTTCAAAAAGATACTAATTTAAAGTTACCTGTAGTTTTTAGTCAGTGTACATCGTCGGATAACAACCCAAAAATGTTAAATTTGTCTTTTTTCTTGCTACATTGCTGCTAATGTACAAATCTTTGCATCAAAACAAATCTCACAGAGCCAAAATATATAAGTTGTACTCAAAACACCTCACATGTAGAACATCTGCTCATAGTAGACTCTGCAATTTACAGATGTTCCCTAAATGCCACATACAAGCAGCAATAGATGTGCACAGACAAGCCTCTAGTCTCCACTCAGTTACTGCTAGACAGACGATGAAAAGAGTGAAAAAAGGCTTCTAATTTCAGATTTACCCAAGTTAAAGCCAAATGATTTAATCTATATGTCTGTTTTCTGCGTGCAGAGCATTTTAAATACAGGGGGTCCTCAGTTTATGACGTCCTCGACTTATGACGTTTCGTTGTTATGTCAGAACTGGTTAACGAATGAACTAATCGTTGTCACGCGGCGCTATAAGACGGCTTTGTTTCCGTTCTCTGGTTGTACACCACCTTGGATTGTGCTACATTCTCTAACTTTTTGTCCTTCATTATGGCTCCTAACCATAATCAGACTCATCTGATGCTTCAAAGAAAAGGAAATCCATCTCCGTGGAAGTGAAGTTAGATAAAATGAAACACTCGGAACAGGGAGAAACACCGACGATCATCGACATTATTAGACCGAGTTGTGGAAACAGTGCAACATATTCTCTTATCATCTTTTAAAATGAATTATACATGCATGAAAGTCGTTGGTATTCATAACTTTTATGAAAAACTGATGGATATCGTGATGCACGTAACATCTTTGTGTACATTGACTTACAGCGAAAATTGACTTGCATCAATATGTAAGGACGGAAATCCAACGTAAGTCGAAGACCTCCTGTATCAGTGTTGTAGTCAATCATGTTATTGCAATCATAGGAAGTTTTCCATTTTAGAAAGTCTGGGTGGACGTTTTCCACTATTTTCTTACATTGTTAAACCAAACATTAGTTGATCTGATACAATATATGTCAGTCTGTCTCCACATTCTGTAACTTTTTAGGACAATTTCAGCCTTACTGAAGATTTAGTCTTTTATGTAATACGTCATACTGGCAGAAGACTTCCCCAGTATAAACTCCCTTATTATTGTTTTGCTCAGTGACTTTAACTGTGGTCATTTAAAGCACATGCAGCTCTGTGGAAGACCAAAGTAAACACAGGGACAGAAATAACACCACGCTATATTCAAAATGTCTTTTAAAATGTAGATTATATTCAGTTTAGCGCGGCCAAATGACCGTGTTTAGTCTGCCTGTAGCCCCCCATAACACAACAAACACCCGGTCCGGTGCTGTAGGCTGTGTTTGTCCCCGCTAGGCTTGTTTTATCTGCACACACTCACAGTGAAGTCATCTATTTACAGACAGGAGATGCAGACGAGCGTGACGGCGCTAAACAAAGGCAGGAATGATGCAGGTGTGTGTGATAAAAGGCCGAGGAAGGAGAATGGCTGTTCTCTCTCAGACTAAACCTAAACCATTAGGGTTATTTTTGAAACCGCAGATGCAGACATGGAGATAAAGATGATATGATTTTCCTTCTCCGTTGGTTGAAGGTTTCTTCCTTTTCTCGACTTTTTCTGTCCCGTCTTATCTGTCTCTTCTGCTTTTCCAGTGTTTCCTGGTAGCTCAGGCAGAGTTCTGCTTTTTAGATATTTTTTTGTGTGTCTTCACTCTACACTTATCATTCATTTTTCTGTTTTCATAGTCGGACAATATTTTAAAATCTATTCTAAAGCGATAAGCTGCTAGATGTATGCTAGATGTATGCTGCGGACAATGTTCCACTTCTCCTTCGTATTGTCTATTAAATTCACTGTCCTGTTTGGCAGTAAACTGGTTTTTAAAAGTTTATTGTTCAATACCTCTAAACTTGCACTAACTCAGGTTACATCTTTACATCTTTTGGGTATTTTATTTTAACTATATAGGCATAGTTTGCCTTTTTTATTGTTTTTTAATCTACAGCTGGGAGTCACCAATCAAAATTTCGTTAATGAAAACATAATGACAGAACGAACAGATTAATGAACAGATTTTGACATGAAGTTTGAAGAACTTGTTGAACTGCTGACGTGTAGAAATCTGAGTATTCGGACACCACCACAATGACCGAATGTTCAGACATTTGGATATTCCTTTCCAGCCCTAATTAATTGCAGTTGTTTTTATATTCTCTGCAGATGATCTTGCACTCTTAAGTGCAAAATGTTATTGTTTTGGTGACCTACAGAGCTCAGTCAATATGCAGAAACAGTTTAGCTTTTATATGGCCACATAAACAAGTTACATTACCAAGATGTTGCATTTTATGGAACGTGTTATGTAAAAAACTAAAATAAAGGCCACTTATTTTGTCTTACAGTTAGTTGACTATATTAGCCATATAGTAACCACTGTAAATTAACAAGAAGATGACATGTGAGGATTTTACCCACCATCTAAACTAATGTCAATTAATGCCTATTAATTGATGATGATGTTCTATTCTGTGCAGATGATCTTGCGCTCTTTAGTGCAGAATTTAGTTGTTTGGTGACCTTCCAGTATTCATAGAACACATAAGAATATTTGATAGTACATTTTACAGTCACTTGTTGAACTGCTGACGTGTAGAAATCTGCACAATTTCGATAGAATTTCAAGAAGACTTCCCTAGAATGTCACTTTCATCACTTCCTCCAATGAGCCAGCGAAGTTCTTTTTTCTGCTCGGCATAAAGTCAAGTGGAAAGGCTGAAGCCTGATGTTACGAGAGGTTTTTGCATTCCTCTTTGAGTTATTGTGATTGCTAACGTAACAGAAGGCCTCTTTTAAAGCCGGGCTGCCGTCTTCTTGCTGTTCTCCAAGCTTCAGTGGGAGGATTCGCTGTGCTCTTAAATAAGACCATGACCTCATTGTGTTGTAGCTCCGCTGTGCTCTGCTTCTCCTGTTTGTTTAGATTTGGTCGCTCTCACCCTCCCAGTTCCCTTTAACCCTCTGGTCCGGGATATTCCACAGCTCAGAGTGGACAAGCCCACGTATCAGGAGCTACTTAACGACAGCTTCATCCTGTCCTTCTCTGCTTGGACCACTTAACGATTACATTCATCAGCGGACTCATCAGCAGATCTAATGTTCGCCATGGTGGCAACACAAGTTTTAAAATAAATTGTCTTTCTTTCCTGTCCCTCAGCTCTTTCTTTTTGTCCTGTTCACATGTTCACGAGATGACAGATAATCTCCTTACCTGTCACTCGCTGCTAATACGCTTTGACTCATCTCGCCTGGCAGCTGCTCAAAGTTGAGATCGATTGTGGAAAAACACCTCAAGTCGCACTCGGCGTCGTGACACGCAGTTCAACAGAAGTATTTAGAAAGAAACGAAGGATTGTGTAAACTTGGAGTTGGTCCTCTTGTGATTTTGTTTCTGCTGGCGTGCATGTGACTAAACAGATCTTAAGTCCTTGTCTGTCCTGCTGTAATCCTGATGAGTCAGTGTCTGTCCTATTTAGACTGACACTCTCAGACAGGTCAGTATCCCTTAGGTGTCAAGAAGTGACATCAGGATGGGAAATCCAATACAGCAGGTCCTCGGTTTACGACGTCCTCGACCTACGGCGTTTTGTTGTTGCGTTGGTACTGGTTATGTAGTTTGTGAGCAGAACGGACAAATACATCGTCACACGGCGCTATAAGATGACTGTCTCCATTGTCTGGTTGTACACCACCTTGGATTGTGTTGCATTCGCTAACTTTTTGCCCTTCATTATGGCTCCTAAGTATAAGTCAGACTCTTCTGATGGCAAAGAAAATGGTGACGGCCAAAGCTATCTCCATCCAACTAGTTAAACTCGTGCTTGCAAAATGAATTGTGAGTCAGAGCAAATCTGACTTCTTTACTGTGGCTCTTGATTAACAGAGTACAAACTGCAAAAAAACAGAATAAAACAATGTAAATACATGTAAATAAGTCCTTTTATCTTAACCAGTAAGTCCACAGATCCTTGCCTGTGTTGTATCGCCTCTCAGATATAAGTCGCTTTGGATAAAGGCGTCTGCTAAATGAAATTGTAGAATTGTAAATATCTACCAGTTACAACACTAGTAATTATTTTCCTCAATTTGTCTGTCAATTTTCTTCAAAACTGTAGAAAGAAAAATGCCTGTTTGTGTCGTCTGCAGCTCTAAATTATGTCTTTAGTTTGCTTTTTTGGACCAACAAATGATCTGAAACTCCTAAAATATTGTCGTTGCCGTCGTGTATAACCAAGAAAAGTGACAAATTTGGAAATTCGAGAGCCTGGAACCATCAAATTTTTGACAGTTGAGCTTGAAAGACAGACGTTATTAATCCACCAAGGAATGTGGTGGAGTCATGTGGCAATCGGCATATGTTTGTCCGTCTGTCTGTCTGTCTGTTAGCAACGTTACTCAAAAACGGATTCACGGATTTGGATGAAATTTTCAGGGAAGGTCAGAAATGACACAAGGACCACCTGATTAGATTTTGGCAGTGATACAGCTTATAATCTGGATCCACGGATTTGTTAAAGATGTCTGTGTCATTGTAAGATAGCGGCCGACATCACTGTAACCATGACAACAAGTTAACACTGTTTACTGTATGTGGCAACAAATGTATCATTTCAGCTGTTCTATCTGTAATGCTCATCATCAGTAGGTCCCTGTGTGACCACCTAGAAATCTACGAAGATCATGAGACGTCCTTTTAATCCAATCCAAGCACGGAATAGAAGATACGGAGTTTGGAATCTTAAATTCATGCCACTCGTATTCACTTCGGCTTCCACCCGGCTGCCGTTCCTGTTCTTTCTCAGCAGACACATTACAACACTAGACGCTCTCAGACCTGCAGTATGTGTGTCTGCAATACTCACAAATGTTGTATTGGCACCTCGTCTTTCCCTCGAGCAGTGTGTGTGTTATCCATATAAGGGTTCATGTGCCTTCAAAGCCTCCCTGGATTCTGCACTATGTGTGTGGTTTTTAATAGAGGCCGAGGAGAGCTGCACTATGCCCATGTAAGCACAGAGTGCACCGGGGAATTAACGTCAGTCTACAGAGTCTCACATTGTGTACGCATGCAGACACAAGGTACAGGACAACACATTTTGTTTCTTGTGTTTCAAAAATCTAGTGGGAATAAAAAGGAGGCGGCCTTCACCTTGTAGCAACAACAAAACCAATGTTGGTGAAATAGAGAGCTGTCTAGCAAACTGATGAGTGCTGATTATTTGTTTCTCAATTTTTAAAAATTAAATACAGCATCATTGTACAGATTATATTTTATCACACAAGTGTTTAATTTGCAGTGCAGATACAATTACCCAAAAAAGATAGAAAACGACCACAAAAAGATGCAAAACGAACAAAAAAGGTGAAAAACAGCCATAAAAAGATGGAAAATGGCCAAAAACAGTTGCAAAACAACCAAAGAAGATGGAAGATTACCAAAACAAAGATGGAAAATTACTCCAAAAAAGACCACAGAAAATATGTACAAAATCAAAAAGGTAGGTGCAAAACAATCAAAGAAAGATGCAAAACAGTAAAAAAAATTAAAACAACCAAAAGAGACCTGAATATTCGGATTCCACACCGAATGTTCAGAAAACTATGGACAACAACAAAATAAAATTGTAAATCAATGAAAAAAGATGCAAAACAACTAACAAAAGATGCAAAATGACAAAAAAGATGAAAAACGACCAATAAAAAGAGAGAAATTGTCCCAAAAAACATAGAAAACGAGGAAATGACCAAAAAAGATGTAAAATTACGATTTCCTTTAATCAAAGATCAATTAAAACTACCTTGAACCTTGAAATTTCCCCAATAATCACATAGATCGCTTAGAAAATGTAACAATAAGCAGATTTCAAGTTGCTGGGAGTCTGTTTTTTTGTTTTTTTTTACTACTGTGACAAAGCTGCCATGTGAATCTAAAACACTTTCTTTTTAAAAGCAGGCCTTGGCATGCAGTGAGTCTTGAAAACATTTTAATTAGTTCTGAGGTCAGTGGACTGGACTTTTACAGCTGATTATGTAACATATAAATTATAGTTTTGCATGAGTTTTTTTGCAGTCTCACATGGATGTTCCTGTAAAACAACAGTTTGTTGATCAAACTCACATGCTGTGTGTGTCTTATATTACGATGCTTGTACGTGTTCATTCCTGATGTTAAAGGACTCAGATTCTTGATTCTTGACTTGTCCATCCTCCTCGTCTTTGCGTTTGTAGCACGTAGAAGTTTAGGGGAAATTATTTGCAGCAAGGAATCAACATGAACAGAACTCAGTCTGAACAAGTGACTGGTAATATATGGAAGCTAAAATATATACTGTTTCCATATATTTTAGCTTTTATACAGGCACATAAACAAGCTACATTACCATGAGTTACAGGATATACATTTTATGGAACATATTACGTAAAAAAAAATAAACAAAACACTGAATAAAGGCCGCGTATTTTGTTTTAGAGTTTGTTGATTATATAAATAGCCATAAATAGCCATTAATTGAAATTGTTGTTCTATTCTATGCAGATGATGTTGCGCTCTTTAGCACAGAATGTTGTTGCTTTGGTGACATTCCAGTGTTCCTAAAACACATAAAGATACTTGATAATACATTTTACAGTCACTTTAAGACATGAACAGATTTTGCTGTAAAGTTTGAAGAACTTGTTGAACTGCTGACGTGTAGAAATCCGAGCATTCGGATCTCAAAATTAATATTCGGACACCACCACAATGACGGAATATTCGGATGTTTGGATATTTGGGTCCAGCCCTAATTAATTGAGGTTGTATTAATATTCTATGCAGATGATCTTGTGCTCTTAAGTCCAGAGTTTAGTCGTTTTTGGTGACCTACAGAGCTCCACAATATGTGGAAACAGTTTAGCTTCTATACAGGCACATAAACATGCCACATTACCATGACTTATATTTTATGGAGCGTATTATGTAAAATAAAATATAAACAGTCCTCACTTACATTGCTAAAGACTTCCCTCTCCTTTTACTGCTGCTGTGTTTGGGATAGTTTTGAGTGTTATTCTCTCTGAACTCCTTCCTGCAGGACGACTCTGTCTAAAATTAGAAGTCAGTCCATTAGCATGCGACTCCGGCTGATTAAAGGGCGTTTTTGTCAAGTCCTCGCCCTGCAGCACTGACGGCCTTTTCACACTTTTTATCTGAGCCTGATATAATCTCAAGGTTATTTCAAGCCAGTTGGCATTGACACATTGTTGATTTAGACATTTTTCTCTGGGTGTCAAGTCTTTTATACGATATTTATATTGTCCAAACACCCCATGTATGTTAGAATTATGTGTTTATGTAAAAATATGAGCTCAATCAGCAATCTTTTCCTTCCTTGTTGTCATGTGAGTGGGCTCAGCCACATGGAAAACACTCTATTTTATTATAAGGCACTGTGAGATGGCATGTAGCACATATATGCAACACGTAAAGCTCTCTCGACCACCAGCATACATGTTATGATTTTTATCTGACAGTTAAAGATGGTAAATCCTAAACTTTCTACTTTTTTATTATTGCTTTGTGTTCAAATGAGGTTTCTCGTACATTTTTCACACTCAAAGACAACTTAAAAAAGGGTTTATTTTTGCTTCAACATTCCAGTTTTGATTGCTTTCTATTCAGATGCTTCTTCTTAACTTATTAAACCTTTAAGGCCACAACAATGCAGCCAGTGTTGTTGATATTAGATCTGCCCTCTTAATTAACTTTGGATTTCTCATAAAACTTCAGCATTTTATTAGTTTATTGTGATTTCTGCATCTATTGAAAGACTTAAGATTTGGAACAAAATCAAGGAAATGGATGGATGGATGGATGGACTATAGATGGATGGATA
Organism: Acanthochromis polyacanthus; assembly: GCF_021347895.1. Taxonomy (NCBI): domain Eukaryota; kingdom Metazoa; phylum Chordata; class Actinopteri; family Pomacentridae; genus Acanthochromis; species Acanthochromis polyacanthus. The sequence goes on along the minus strand of NC_067113.1, from coordinate 39,715,456 downwards.
GATGGATGGACTATAGATGGATGGATAGATGGATGGACTGTAGATGAATGGATGGATGGATGGACTATAGATGGATGGATGGATGGACTATAGATGGATGGATGGATGGACTATAGATGGATGGATGGATGGACTATAGATAGGTAGATGGATGGACGGACTATAGATGGATGGATGGATGAATGGACTATAGATAGGTAGATGGATAGATGGATGGATGGGTGGGTAGATAGAGAGATAGATGGATAGATACTTTATCAATCCTAAGGGAAATTCATGATGAACATTTGACTCACTGTTCTGCTTGTTTTGTTATCTTCATCTCCACCCAGCAATAACAACAACCCATAAACTATTACCCAACATTCCTCTCTATATCGCCAAAATTTTATTTGTTCTTCTTCTTCCACACTCCTTTGAAACGGCTGGTATTGTGTCGGGCTTCTACTGTTAACCACTCCAAAATAAAATCCTCTTTATCCTTAGATTCCTGTTTTAGATCCTTCTTGTGCTCCCGTCCTCGTGTCCGACTGCTATTGTCCAAACAGAGGCCGTATTGTTTTAATGATTCTGACTAACTTGTGACTGATCATGTTTTCTTTTATTGTCTGTTTTTGTTAGGATGTGGAGAAGGAGAGGGAGTTGCGGACGAAGTTCAGCAGGGAGGAGATCGGGCAGAAGATCGAGCTGTACAACTCGATGACCACAGACCACCTTAAGATGACGCTGGTGAGTGGATCAGTGCTGGTTTCCCCCCTTTAGGAATAAATACAACTATCTTTATCTTTACCGAAGCATGTACCAGTTACAAACAAGTAGAGCGTGGATGCTGTCATCACAACAGATAATCATCAAAGCTCATGCAGAGTCATGCAGGCTTCAAACCTTCATGTTTAGGTGTTCTAGTGTTTCAGTGTTAACTCTGCCTCCCTCCCAGCATTCCTCAGCTCTCACATCACAGTGATGTGATGTTATTCCTGCCATTGTTCTCCCCCTCAGTGTTTTTCTTGGCAGCGTGAACGGTGTTTGAAGCTGTGTTCGCCACAAATCCAAGTCCAGTAGAAATTATAATTAGGTGAAGTTATGAAGACTGCAGGTATCTAAACACTAAAACACGCAGTAGTTGGGTAAATTTACTTCTCCTGAGACCAAATCTAAAAAACTAGAAGAAAAGAATGTTTGAAAATATTTTTTAAAACACCAAATATGTCCAGAGTCCCCCCGAAAATTTTTCATTGCTTTTTCATTGATGTCTCTTGTAATTGTGGGAACATTTTTCAAATAAGCATTATATTTTAAATAATTATTTAAATTATTAAAATTTGTGTTCTTTAAAACACCTGCATTTACTGGTTTTGTCCACAACCCAAACATATTCAGATTTCTTTCACAGACTTGGAAAGAAACTAGAGAATATTCATGTTTAAGAGGCTGGAATCACAGACTTTACCCTCCGTCTAGTTTCAGCTGGTGTCTTTTCACCGCTGATCTTGTTCGCCTACTTCTGACCTCCACCGGCCCCATATGGAGTAATGAGATTAAGATGCTCTTCCTCCGTCTGTGGCCATCTGTTCTGCTGGACTCAATGGGCTCATTGAGTGAACTGGTCTCACATGGACAGATCATGTAGCACCTACTGTAGTCTAGTGGACCTCTGGAAACTGAATCCATGTAGCTTAAAAATGCTTTGTTAACTTCACAAAGACCCTTACTTTACCTCAGTTTGCATTAAAACATCAGTTAGCTCCACTGTCATCTTTCACAGTGTTGAGTTTTACTAATTGATGGTGTTTTTCTTCTTGGTCATCAGAACAAAAAAGGTAGGTAACGTTTTCCAGTTAGCACCGTAACTCCTTTGTTTATGTGATGATCAGCGTACGCTTGTTTGCATCATTACGAGATAGCAATGATTGTGATCCACGACTGACTTGTTGAGACTTATCCGTCAATCCTGTTGTCTGTGAAGATTTTTAGTCATCCAGGTCATGGTGATCGTAGGAACTTCAGTAGAAATCAACTGGACTTCTGTGGTAGGGTCTTGAAGACGTTCCACCTCTCATCTTGGATGAGCTCACGATCGTCACATAACTCAACCGCGTTCCTTGATGGAGAAAAAATATGAATTTTAAAAGGAAGAAGACTGGAGGCTGTGTAGAGAAACAATGGGGTTGTTCAACTGGATGTCTCTGGTGGGCTCCTACCAGAACCTACCAAGATGAGAGGTGGAATGTCTTCAAGAACCTGCAAGAGGTTCAATTGGACTTCTCTGGTAGGTTTTTGAGAGGTGGACCATCTTCAAGAACCTGCATGAGGTTCAACTGGGCTTCTCTTCTAAGTTCTTGAAGACGTTCCATCTTGGACGAGAGGTGGAATGTCTTCAAGACCCTACCACAGAAGTCCAGTTGAATCTCTTGTAGGTTCTTGACGACGTTCCACCTCTTATTTAAGAAGAGAGGTGGAACGTCTTCAAGAACTTAGAAGAGAAGCCCAGTTGAACCTCATGCAAGTTCTTGAAGATGGTCCACCTCTCAAAAACCTACCAGAGAAGTCCAATTGAACCTGTTGTAGGTTCTTGAAGACGTTCCACCTCTCATCTTGGTACGTTCTGGTAGGAGCCTACCAGAGACATCCAGTTGAACAACCCCATTGTTTCTCTACACAGCCTCCAGTCTTCTTCCTTCTAAAATTCATATTTTTTCTCCATCAAGGAACGTGGTAGAGTTATGTGACGATCGCGTTTGCTTGTCCGACTGTGAGCAACATTACTCAAGACCGGTCTAACGAATTTGGATGAAATTTTGAGGGACGGTCAGAAATGACACAAGGACCAAGTGATTAGATTTTGAATGCTACATCAGAGCATGGAGGGAACGGTTATTCTAACACTAGCAAAATAAAGCTAAACAAAACAAAGAGTAATTTACGCATATGTAGGTCACGCATGTACATAATGTACACATGTACATGCTCGGCGCAAAGGTCATTTTGTTTGTGGGTTTGAGGAGGCCGGTGACGGTGAGGGGAGGTCAGAGAGGAGCCGGGGGAGGCATGGTGGGGGAGGCCTTTATTAAAATACAACCTTCTATGATGCCATGATTTCTGATCATAAATAATAACAATAATAAAAGTGCAACATTTCTGACAATGCCATATGGGGGAATGGACGGCCTTGGAGGAGGACTGCGATCCCTGATTGCTTTTCTTGCAATAGAGATTATCTCAAGATGCTTTACACAACCCATATGCCTGAACCTGCCTTTGGATAGGTGCAAATATTGCTATTTATGGGGTTTGCTGGTGAGTCAGTGATTTATTGAGCTTATTGAACCCACATTACCTCGTAGGTTTAGTTAGGTCAAACCTGCTTATCTTACCTGACTTATCCATGTAAATATAGAAACAGAACATCAGTTTCATGCATATTATAATAATGCGTTTGACTACAACTTTATACTGTAAAAGGTGCGGTGTAGCTCTATAAGGAATCAGGAACAAACGGTGTACAAACTGTGACATATAACTGTGTAACTGTGTGTTTCAGGGTCATACTGGGGTGTACACCGGGTTCATCAAGGTCCAGATGGATCTGAGGAGGCCGGTGACGGTGAGGGGAGGTCAGAGAGGAGCCGGGGGAGGCATGGTGGGGGAGGCCTTCTATCTGCCCCGAGGAGTCACCAACACCCTCCACATCAGCTCCAATAACACCGTCAGACAGGTGGAGGTCACTCACTGAGCTGCTGAATAAGTTAATTAGGATCTGATGACATGCTGGTAGAAGTCTGGACGACCAGGAGAGAGCTGAAGTTTCATCAGAGCTACACTGACTTCAGTTCAGTGTTTCCTGGTGGATGTTAGAATCAGCCACAGTGAAAGTACAAACGCTGCTGTACAGTAGAAACACTGAGGGTTTATGTTGAGCAGAGAGAGGCAATAAAACAGGATTTAGAAACACAATGTGGAGGGAGAAAGTTAGTGTTGATAACGGATAGAAATAGAAAATAAAGGATAGACTGGACACCACAGCTCGAGATTATTATTCTGTTCATGTTGAACTGCGGGTAACCATAGCAACCTGTACACTAATAAATGAGTTATTTTTTATACTGATAAATATTATATGATGTAGAGCAACTTTAACTCCTTTAGAGCAACTTTAGTTAATATAGAGCAACTTGAACTAATGTAGAACAGCTTCAACTCATTTTAGAGCAACTTTAACTCATTTAGAGCAACTTTAACTCCTTTAGTGCAACTTTAGCCCATTTTAAAACAACTTTAGCCCATTTTAGAGCAACTTTAACCCATTTTAAAACAACTTTAGCCCATTTTAGAGCAACTTTAACCCATTTTAAAACAACTTTAGCCCATTTTAGAGCAACTTTAACCCATTTTAAAACAACTTTAGCCCATTTTAGAGCAACTTTAGCCCATTTTAGAGCAACTTTAACCCATTTTTGAGCAACTTTAACCCATTTTAGAGCAACCTTAACTCATTTTAGAGCAACTTTAACTTCTTTAGAGCAACTTTAGTTAATATAGAGCAACTTGAACTAATATAGAACAACTTTAACTCATTTGGAGCAACTGTAACTCATTTTAGTGAAAGTTTAACTCCTTTAGAACAACTTTAAGTCCCGTGGTGGAACTTTAACTCATTTTCGAGCAGCTTTTTTTCATTTTAGAGCAGCTTTAACTGGACTAAAGTAGAATAAAGAACTGCACATTAACAACTGATGACTTTGACAGGTTCTGATTGTTTTATACTTGTGTTTTCAGGTGATCGTCGCCCTGCTGAACAAGTTCACGGTCGCCGACAACCCGGCTAAATACGCCCTGTACAAGCGCTACCACACCGAGGAGCAGGGTAAGACTGAATCTGTGTGAGACGGCGCTTCATTCCAGCCATACCGAGCTCAGTATCAGATGCTTTTACAATGACATGCAGCCGTGTTGATGGAGGCCACAAGGCTCTCCCCACTACTACAGCTCATCAGGGATACCCAAAGACACACACCCAGGATATAAATACACACTGTATGAATCAGCAGCTGCTGCCGGTTGTTGGGTATCACATATTATCTTTCAGTCTGTCTAGGAGACACTTTATTAGCCTCATGCATGAATTTACAGTATAAAACAAGACCAAAGCCACTTATTTGAAGTGTTTGACTCATTTTATATGTATAGCTTTTATAGATTTAGGGTGTTTGTTCCCCTCGGAGGGCGCTCATTACTGGAGACATGCAGTGAAAGGCAGCCTGCTAATAAAAGACGACGTCTAGACGGAAGTCTGATGACAGACGGACAGCATGGAGACTGAATAAAGTCAGTTCACGACAAAGATGAAGGGTTTATTATTGAACCGTAGTCTGGGCATATAGAACTGTCTTCCACCTTCAGTTTCAGGACACTAGAAGACTCCTGTTGAGGTTTAAGAGGACGATGGGGCGACTGCCTGAATGAAAATGAAATAAACAGTTTATCCTTTAAACCCTAAGCAGTGCTCCTGTCAGAACTGAAATGTGTTCAGTGGCCTAAAATCATAAAAACTAAAGACATAAGTGGAATTTCTTTGCTTATTTATCTTGCAGAAAGGTGACTTTACTTACTGTAGATACTTTACTTCAAACGTTTTCACTTGTTTCTTGTCTGCTCGGTGTGAACACGTCCTGCAGTTCAGCCGAGAACTCCCAGAATTTCATCGTGACTCTCAGCAGAGTCCCTGATGGGCTCACAGGTGCACCACGGAGTGCAAAATTTATGGGGTTTGTTTTTACTAAATATCAGGGCTGTCAAAATTAACGCGTTAATGCGGATTAATCCATCATCACGATTAATCTGATTAAAAGTTTTAATGCAGTTAACGCGGCTGAGATGACTCAAAATCCCTGAAACGTCTCAGGCTTTGTAATTATTGACACTCCTGGTTAAGATGTGATGAAAACCTTAAAATAAACTCAATTTTTATTGCAGAAGCAAACTCTCACACTGAAAGTTGTTGAAAAGTGTATTATAGGAGAAGATTAGGTGCAGTTTTGTTGGCAAAAGGGGGTTGTAGAAAGTATTACCATCAGTGGTGCTAATAATAATAATAATAATAATAACTGTGGCACACATGATTTGATGTAAAAGAATTATTTCTTAATGTGTGATTTTTTTTTCTTCCCGCTGAATAAATGCGCTTAAATTAAAGGTTGGATTTCCCTCTTTTTTTCCATTGTGGTCCTACATTATTTAGAAAAAACTGAGTTTATTAGAAGCTGAAGAACACGTCTTAACTAGGGGTGCCAATAACTATGGAGGGTGCTGTGTAGCTGGTGAACTTGTGTTTTTCTCACATGGTAAATAGTTTCCAGTGTTTCCTCTTATAATTTTTTTTAGCAGCGACGGCAGGCTCTCTGACCTGCTGCCTGGATGCTTGACGTCACCTTCAAGGCTGCGCTCTCACGACTAATTAACGTTGTTCTAAGCCGATGCATCAAAGAGTAGATGCTGATCAAGATAGTTATCGGTAGTTTACCTCAGTACTCGTGAGTGCCCGACACAACGCGAGGCTGCTGTGGAAGTGGAGACGTGCGGCGGTGGGGTGTTTGTGACGATTTAAAAAAAATATAACTTTGAATGAGCGTGGCTGGGATTGTGAATGTAGAGGAAACCCTGGTTTGTCTGAGTCTAAATGACTGCTGGTTAATGTGCCGCGCCCGTCCTTTCATCCTTTCATCCTCTGATATTTCTGTTTCTATGAACACAGAGTAGAAGTAGCTGCCTGCATGTTTGTGGTTTGCGCCAACATTAAAGGATCGTGTGTGTGTGTGTGTGTGTGTGTGTGTGTGTGTGTGTGTGTGTGTTACAGTGTACGTCTGTAAGCTGGCGGATGGAGAGCAGCCGTTGTTTCTCCGTCTGATAGCAGGACCAGACACCGACACGCTGAGCTTCGTACTGAGGGAGCAGCAGACTGGAGAAGTCATGGTAACACCAACTATCTGCCTTATTTATTCTTCTGTCCTCTTTCCTTTTGAAGTCCATGGGATTTATCTGCATACGTTTTTATTAAAAGTAAAAATGTTTTTATGTTCATTACGATCATGTCTTTACAAATTCCGTAATTATTTATTATAGAAACAATCATTTATTAATAAAAATGACTGGATGTCAGTAAAATGTCGCCTAAATAACGCCTGAATTTAACACCAACCACCTTCTAATGAGCTAAACAATAATAAAATTATCTGATTCAGAAATATTTGTGATTGTGTTCTTTTCATTAAGTTGAGAGAATCATGACAGATATTTATTTTTTGGCAATACATCAAATTTTTTGTTTCTTGTTTTTGTCATTTCATGTCTCGTTTTGTGATTTTGTTTCCTGTTTTGGTCATTTTCTGTCTCGTTTTTGTGATTTTGTTTCCTGTTTTTGTCATTTCATGTCTCGTTTTTTTTATTTTGTTTCTTGTTTTGGTCGTTTTCTGTCTTGTTTTTGTGATTTTGTGTCTCCTTTTTTTCATTTTGTCTCATTTTTGTCATTTTGTTTCTCGTTTTTGTTGTTTTCTGTCTCATTTTTCTCGTTTTGTGTCTTGGTTTTGTCATTTTCTGTCTCTTCCTGTCTCTTTTTTGTCTTTTTCTGTCACGTTTTTGTCATTTTCTGCCTCTTTTTGTCATTTTATGTCTTGTTTTTTTCATTTTACGTCTAATTTTTGTCGTTTGGAGTCTCTGTTTTGTAAAGTTTTCTTGCTTCTTTTCCTCCTCAGTGGGACGCCTTCTCCATCCCCGAGCTGCGGAACTTCTTGCGGATCCTCGACAAGGAGGAGGAAGAGCAGAAGGAGGCGGTGATTCGACGCTACGACGTCTACCGGCAGAGACTGCAGGAGGCTCTGATGGAGCTCCGAGGACCTTCTTAGAGGATCTAACCTCCAGAAACAGGACTACTGAAACCTTCAGAGGAGGAAAAGCTGTGTACATTTAGATGGAGGGAGGGATGTGAAGGCAGAACGAGGAGCGAAGATCCAGAACCTGGAACAGACGGATCATAACGGATGAGAGACAGCAAGAGAAGGACAATAAAAGGATGATAGTTTGCTTTGACGCTGCTGGATTCACGACTTCAGCCAAAGATTCAGCCGACTGTGCCAAACCCACGGAGGTCCATCTCTCTTCTTCTTCTTCACATAATTTATGCTGATTCCTCTTCGTTTCCCCACTTTCTATCCTTTAAACTCGGGAAAGACTCGAGGCCACCGTATGTCGAGTTATTTTTTATTTAATTTGTTTCTTTTAAGAGTCTGTACATATTTTTTTTCTTAATTTATATGGGTGACGCTTTTGTGTATTTTTTTAAAACAAAGTCTTATTTTAGTTTATTCTACGGAGGCGGAGCAACGGTCTGATTGTTGACACAGACGCAGAGAATAGTTTATCTGACTGATACTACATGTAAATACACAAGCAGAGCAGTAGATATGAAGTTTATTAACTCACAAGCAGGAAGTGTTGATCATTGATGTCCTGAAAATCAAGATATGTTTCAAAGGTCAGGGAAGAAGTAGCATCCATGTTGTATGGAGTCTCAAGTGTGCCAAATGAAGCTTAGATTTCTTTCGTAATGAACTCCAATCAAAGCATAAATACTCATTTTAGCTTTCTTGCTTTTTTTGAAAAATAGCATTTTCTGTCAAATGAATACAGAAATTTTCCATTTTAGAATATACCTGTTCTCTCGTATTCCACCTCCTAATTCTTTTATCCTCTTCAGTTTTATTGGAAGAACAAGCACATTAGTGCGTTTTAACCATTTTAATTCATTATTTAGCGATTTGATTGCAAATAGAAAAGTAAATAGACTAATTCTAATGAGGATAGTCTTTTTTAAGGGTCTTTTTCTTCCATCTTGTGTATATCACCTTTTATTTTTCCCCTCGTTATCTTTGTTGGCAGATTTCAGACTCCATAAAAGCTGGGCTGAAACTGAAAGTTGTAGTTGAAGGTGCATAGAAATAAACTCAGACAGACTTGTAGATACTTGGACTGTGAGTACTGACACCTAATCAAAGAGGTTTTTGGTAGAAAGATTAAAAGAATAGAGTCTGAAATAGAAGATTGAAAGACGGAAGTAGATTAGTTTTGGTCGGGTGGATTGGTGCGGCGGCGGTAATGCGAACGATGTACCGAACCTTCATGGTGAAAAGAGAGCTGAGCCAGAAGGCAAAGCTTTCAATTATACCAGTCCATCTACTTTCAGACCCTCATCTAAGGTCATGAGCTGTGGGTAATCACTGAAAGAACGAGGTCGTGGATACAAGCACCTGAAATGAGCTTCCTCCTGGGCTCAGCTTTAGAAATAGGATACGTGTTCACTAGATCTGGCAACCCGTGGTAGACCCAGAACTCGCTGGAGGAATTATGTATCTCATCTGGCCTGGAAACGCCTCGGGATCTCCCAGGAAGTAGCTGTGAAGCGTTGCTGGGGCGAGGGATGTCGAGAATGACCTGATTCATCTGCTGCCTCCATGACCCGACCCAGATAAGCAGAAGACAATAGATGGATGGATGGATAGTTTTGGTTGAAGTCTGTAGAAAGTGTTGATTGATTGCTTTGCGAAGTAAAACTGTAGACGAGACGCCTGATCTTTGACCCAGTGAGGTCAAAGAAGGGAGGACTGAGATCAGACTGGTTTATGGAAGTCGGCTGAATGGTTTAGAGGAAGTAGAAACATTAGAAGTAGAAAGGAAGAAAGTTGAGGACAGGATCTGTTTTTATTTTTATATGAGGAGCAAATGCACGAGAAGGATTGTCGTAGAAGCAACGTGACGGTCTTCCTCCAACCACGACTCACTTCGATTCACTGCTTGTTCACTTTTTTGCTCCTGTAATCAACAGCCGAGCGAAAAGGAGGTCTGTTAGGGCTGATAGCTGCAGAGAACAGTCTGTCAGCAGCCATTCCTTTGATGTTTTTGTGCTCTTATCTCAAGTTGAAATGTGCAGCCTTGACCTCCTTGTCAGCCCGGGTTTGTCGTCGTTTTTTATGGACGAAATGGGGCCAGATGTTCTAGAGGGAAAGGGCGGTAGTAGAGAGGTTTGGGGAGAGTCGTAGAAGACTTTTAGCGGCTTGGATATATATGCAATCTATTCTTTGGTGTATGTAAGTGATCATTTTAAGACCAAAGAGGCTTGTTTCTGTACTTTTTGTATCGTCATGTATTCATTTATTTGAGGAGGAAAAGTAAAAACAAGCGATAGAAAGACAATCATTTGGACAGAGTCTTCACAGTTTATGGAAATTAAAGCGGTTGGAGCTGCAGGTGCTGAATGACGCCACACTGACGGCGCTGCAGTTGTACAACGTCGCCATCTAGAGGTCAAATACCGCAACTGTTCTCTCATTTCTGTGTCAAACATGCTTTGTGTTTTTGTCGTTATAACCAAAGATATTCTTGTGCTGTTGCCTGGTGCAAAACATATTAGAGGCCTCTTCTTCCCACTGGAGGGAAAAAAACATAGAGTATGTAGTTTAGAGTTTTATTTAAAGAGGTTTTAACCCTCGTTTATTCTATCAAACACTGGGCTAATTCTATGGAGGCAACAAAAGGCCTTTAGATTTTAATTTTAGTCAATTTAATGCAAACTCTCTGACCTTAAACCCAAGAATAGAGAGTCTACTGGACGATATTATCAAGCTGCATTATGGGAAATGTAGTATTGTAGTAGTGCTTAACCATACTGGGTAGCTAAAAGTCACTACATCTCAGCCTTCTCAGCTTCTTTTGCTTTTTGTTTTTGTTCAAATACATCTGCTTTAACTGTAAGGAAGCACAAAAGTTAAATATTTTACGTACGGAATGATGAAATTGAATCACCACGGAGTGTTTATACTTGAATTCTTCATTTAAGTTTGATTTCCAGCAGTTGTTTAAGCTTTACAAGTTCAGGAAATTCAAGCCGCATTAATTAAATATTGTTTCCATATTGGAATAGAAATTCTATTTTTTTTTTTGGCCCTTTGTTGCCTCCATACCTTATAGGTAAAAATGGTGCAAAAGTCTGCATGTTAACAGTTAACGAACCTTAAAGCCATGTTGTTGTTGTTGGTTTTGTATCTTTGACACAACTTTAGCTGTTAGAACACCAGACCAGTCGTATCCATTTTTTCTTTTTTTTCTTTTTTTTTGGGCACTTTAACTGAATTCAGGGAAGACGGGTTTTTTTAATTTTGTTTTTTTCCTCTTTAATCTGCACCGCCATCACACGTCGTACTTTAACATCTAATACACTATAATCTGTCTTTGTTAAGCTCCACTCATAACTACATTTGTTGGAAGTAAAGTGTGAAAGAAGTTTTTTTTTAGTCTCTGCAGGCTTCCGTATAAATCACTAAAAGTTATCTGTGAAATGTTTCTGCTCTTGCATGTTTGTTTGTCCACATTCATGCTTCCTGTACTCACTTCTGGGCTGTTCAGCATTAAAAACACGCATTATTGTACATGAAACGGCAATCGAATGGCTTTAGGAAAGGAGTTTTCATGTCATGTTGATGAATTTGTGAGCATTTGGGGCCGATTTAACGCCTACTATCTCATTTTAAGGCTGTTCAACTGTAACTAGAGCGCTACGACGTGCAAACTGTCGGCTCTGAGGTTCATTTTTAATCCCCAAAATGTCAAAATTTAAGCAAATGTCAAGAAAAAGTCCAGTTAAAGCTTCTAAAATGTGAATATTTCTGTTGGAACAAAAACACATTATTATTGGGTTTCTTTGATTTGTGAACTGAAACTGAACATTTGAATTTGACATTTCATGAATTGCATGGTGTAAAAGGACATTGGGAGTTTCATATTTACCGTATACGATAAGAGCATGTGTTTGTTTTGATGTTGTTTTTTTAAATCAGATTTCAAAACATCTCCTGGAAACTTTCTGTAGTCGCTGCTCTAAATCGTTCAGTCAAATCAACTGTTAAAAATGTCTCAGAATGTCCTTTTTTCAGTTTTTCAGCTCATTTAATGTGACTGAAAACTCCAGAACGGCGACTAAACAGAGATTGTTTCTCCTAAATGAGTCCGTGAGCTTCGATTTCAGGCTCCTGAGTTCAGTTTTGTACGTTTGGAGTCTCTAGTGTGAACATCCACCAACTTAAATGCCAAAGATCTCCATGTGTTTTCCAATGATGCTGTTCTTGTAGAGACGCTTTCCAACAACTTTTAGAGCACAGATGGTTCCAAACTCAATCTGATGTTTGAGTTTGGAACCATCTGTGCTCTAAAAGGTGTTGGAAAAAGGTTGAAAAGACTCCCTGGAGGTTTTCTTATTGACTGATCTGTCAATAGAAGCCAGAAGTTTGGAAATATTTTGCTCAATTCTGATTTTTAAACTCGATCTCTGACTGCAACGGAGCTTTTCTAAGTGACACTGCAGATGGAACCCAAACCCAGAGCGAAGACGTTCTCTCTGTAGGGGAACAGGTTTATTTTTGTAGCCATCTCCTGATTTCTCTTTGAATCGTTACCAAACGTGGCCTTTTCCTCACACCAGGAGGGCCGCATCTATTAAAAATGAAATTAAAAACAAACTGGAGTGTTTTTGTTTTGTTTCTACGGATCCTTTTGTTCGTTTGCCTCTCAGGTTTTTTTATGAACCGGTTTATGAATCCTATTAAAGATCAACGTCATCACCAAGTGTCCCACTGTGTTCCAAAAGTTGGTTCTCCCCACATGTTTGATTGTTGGACACCAAACACTGGACATCACAACTAACACACCATCCCCACTGTGAAGCATGGTGGTGGCAGCATCATGATATGAAGCATGGCGGTGGCAGCATCATGGTGATTAAAGCATGGTGGTGGCAGCATCATGATGATTAAAGCATGGTGGTGGCAGCATCATGGTGATTAAAGCACGGCGGTGGCAGCATCATGATATGAAGCATGGCGGTGGCAGCATCATGGTGATTAAAGCATGGTGGTGGCAGCATCATGGTGATTAAAGCATGGTGGTGGCAGCATCATGATATGAAGCATGGCGGTGGCAGCATCATGGTGATTAAAGCATGGCGGTGGCAGCATCATGATGATTAAAGCATGGTGGTGGCAGCATCATGGTGATTAAAGCACGGTGGTGGCAGCATCATGTTTTTAATTCAACATAACAAAAACGCTGATGTTCCACTTAGAACAGTTAATATCAGGTGATACAAGACTTCAAGTACCAGAAAATGCTCTCTTCCCTCCATCTGTCCAAGAACTTTACTGCCGTATATGAAACAACAGAAGGTCATTATCCCAAATATATTTTTATTTTTTAGAATATGTAAATATCTATATGAATTTTAGACCTTTATGTTTGTGTTTAAAAAGGTTTGAATCCCTGATCTCTAATGACGCTGTGAACACTGGAGTTCTGCTGCAGGTGGAATAAACAAACACAAGTTTGTTCCCATGTGATCGGTGTTGGACCAATCAGAGAACAGCTGGATCAGGGAACAGGAAGTAGTCAGGAGAAGTCTGGAGAAACAGTTTCTTAGGTGGAACATGATGAACTGTTGACTGCAGGAGTGAAGTGAGTCCAGATGTGGTGACTTTAGTTCATTTTGTGTCTCTTTGTGGTCATTTTGTGTCTTTGTGGTCAATTTGTTGTCTAATTTTGGTAATTTGTGGTGATTTTGTGTCTCTTTGTGGTGATTTTGTGTGTTTGTGGTCCATTTGTTGTATAATTTTGGTAATTTGTGGTGATTTTGTGTCTCTTTGTGGTGATTTTGTGTCTTTGTGGTCATTTTGTGTCTTTTTGTGGTCATTTTGTGTATCTTTGGGATCATTTTATTGTCTGGTTTTGTTACATTGTAATGTGTTGTGGTGTCATTGTGTCTCTGTAGTTTTTTGTTTTTTTTTGCTTTGTTTTGTGTCATTGTGTTCATTTTGATTGTTGGGCTTCGCCAAACATTTCAACTCCTGCATCTTCAGTCGCCTCTCCTGGATCATCCGGTGGATTTCGGTTTCCCTCCTGCGGAGCTCCGACCTCTTCCTCTCAAACTGCTCTTTCAGCGGAATGACTTCGTGCGACTTGCGGTCTAAAACCGGACACAGCATGCAAACGAGCATGCTCCAGACGTTTGTCGTGAATCGTGCACATCCTCCCCTCCAGGTTCTCCACCGGATCCGTCAGCTGGTGTCTCTTCAGGCGTGACGCCGTCAGGTGGGGCTTCAGGTGAGCCTCGCAGTAGGAGGAAACACCAGGCAGGACCTCAGAGCTTTCATTTTGTTTTCAGTGCAGATGTCTCAGGGGACCTGTTTGGTAAAGTCCAAACTAAGTCAAACCTGCTCAACTTTGCAGCTGGGATTTTGTTTTTTATTTATGTTTGTTCCAAAACAATTTTCACTGTAGCTTTATGTTCGTAAACACATTTATAATGAATATAGCACTTTTTGTAATAATATTGTGTACATAAATACAATTATAGTATATATATATACTGTAGTTTTATGTCTATAAATGCAGTTTTATTAAATACTATATTTTCTAAATGGAGTTCTGTGTGTAAATAAATACATTTATGATAAATATAGTAACGTAATATTATTATTGTATCATTTTTATATATTATATTCTATTCTATTATTATTGTTATATTTAATATCTATATTCTATTATATTTAATATTTATATTCTTTTATTGTTACATATATTTATGTTCCATTATTATTATGTATAATATTTGTATTCTATTACCTATAGTATTTATGTTCTATTATCATATGTAATATTTATGTTCTGTTATTATTATATATAATATTTATATTTTTTAAAATAATTGTTGTATATAATATTTATATTCAAGACAAGATCAAGATCATTTGTCATTGTTTGCGACCCATCAACAAATAGGTTAACATTTTATTTGAAAAAGTCATTTTTGGAAAGTCAGCAGCTGCAGCAGATGGTGCACATTAATTCCTTCCATTTATTCTTAAATACTTACATTCTCTTAAATCCCCCCTGAGTTTGTCAGTAAGTGCTACAGTTCCTCTAATGGACACTAGATGGCGTACAAGTGGAGGGAATTCCTCCAACTTTCCTCTAGGAAGTCCACACAGATGTTTTGTTTTTTTTGGCAACAAATTGAGCATCAGCAGCTAATTTCATGTCTGCATTGAGAGTTAATCTTCCATTGAAACATCGTTAAGGCTTGAAGAAGGATCAACGTGGAGGTATTTTTCTTGAGTAGCAGGCGTTTCAGCCGTAGTGGTTGTTTTTAATGGGATCTTTTTGTCTTTGGTGTGCCAGTCAGACTAAAATACAAACATTTTTGGAAAGCTGTAGCAGAAATTCAATTCAATTTTATTCATTTAGCGCCAATTACAATTCAGATTGTCTCGAGACTCATATGCCTGAATCCCCAAAGCAAGCCCTAAGGCAACAGTGGCAAGAAAAAAATCCATTTATATGCAATTTTTTTTTCAGTTCCTCATTTACCTGAATGTCTATAGCAGAGGTGGAGAGTACAAAGTTAGCCTGACCCATAGAGACACAGTAGCTACAGTGATATTGGACTAAACCAGAATTATCCCTTAAGGGTAAGGTTTGTTTCCAGTGACAGTCAAGGGGTAAACCCAAACTTCAGGTTTAAAATGTCCCTTTAGAGATTGGTATGTCCAGCTTTCCAAGTATTTGTTAGTTCCAAACAACAACATAAAACTCAATTTGAGCCTTCCTCTCAGACAAGGTGGTGGTTCTGATTGGTCGGACTGGATTTGTTGTGATGGTTCTTATTCCTTTTCCGTACTCTCCGACTGGGAGTCGGTGTTTTTAGTGTCTTCGCCTTTGCTTTTTCCTTCCTTCTTGTCGTTCTCAGTCTCTGCTGTTCCCTGGAAGTCATGGTCGTAATCAGGGTTGGGGAGCTGCAGAGTGTCTGGCGTTGGACCAGGTGACCGGCGGTACTGGAACCGACCCAGGCCTCGCTTCCGTCGGCCCAGACCTTTGGGACTCGGCAGGCTGCGGACCGATGCTTTGGAGTTCTGCCTGGAGAACTGGAGTGAGAACTGACGCCCCCTTGGCCGGGGTGGCGGGTGACACGGGGTGTTGAGTGTCGTCCAGCGAAATTCTTTGGGGCCCAATTGAGTCGGAGAACAACAAACTACCGGGTCGTTCCTGGAAGTACAAGGAAAGGGTCAGACCAGAAGGGGAAGTTAGAGGAGGGTAAGGTAGGGCTGCTAAAATTTGGGTTATTTTTACAAACCTCTGAAGTCAAAACTGTAATGTGAGGACTTTAGTCATGAAAACCAACTAATCACCTTGGGGTGTCCAAGCCTGGTCCCTCCTCAGTGGGGGAATGGTCCAGACCATTCTGAGGTTTGTCAAGAGAATCCACATTGTAAGAAATGTCACCAAACAATGGTGGGCTGATGACCAGCTGAGGGAAAACGGTGGAGGGCGTACTTTCTGGTGAAGGTGGGTTGCTGCTGACCTCCCTTAAGGTTGACAGAGTGTCCATGGAAGGTGGGGGCAAGTCGTCCGAACCCGTATTGATCCTGGATTGGGTTTAAATGAAATTGATTTGGACAGTGGACAATTTTGCCCGATGGTGTTACTGTTGATCTGAAATTTATAAACCAAATGTATAGCTAATACCTGTCATAAGGTACATGTGTTATAGACGCACCGATACCTGAGGTCTGGGAAAAAGCTGCCAGCGGCGTCACTGCTGTGTCGCTTGAAAATGGGCCGAGGAGGTCGGAGGTCAGGTGGTTCCTGAACGCTGAGCAACCGGCGGACTCGACCGAGAACCTGCAGACATTTAAAAAGTGACTACAAGAAAGGTAAATGTGTTTCTATTCCAACTGATTGGAATTGCACTAGCCTTCCAGTTATTTTTAAGATCATTTTCAGTTTGTGTTGTTTAGGCGCAACTTTTACAAAGGTGCAAGATTCTGACCAAAAATACAGCATTAATATAGCAAACAACTGAATGCCATGTAAAGATATAGTGGATTAAATGTGTTTTTAGTAGAGAATGAAGTTATACTCCCTCGTTATGTGATGTCATCAGTTTATCTGCGCTATGTTTCCACATTTTAGGGCATATTAATGCACGTGAGTCCCTCCAGTTGAAACTGTTCATCTGTTAAGGAGTTTTGGAAGTATATTTGTCAAATTAAAAGGTATGGCATATTTGAGGAGGTTAGAAGCAGAGTGGTCTAACCAACAAAACTTCTGAGTTCTATACAATTTCTCTAATAGTTTATGGTCTAGACTTTAGCAGCAAAATGGTCTAACTTACAACGCAAATGTAGCGTTACAGTGGAATATTAGACCATTCTTGAAAGCACAAAACTCTCAACCCATTTTTCTCAATAACTAAGAAAATGGATCAGACCACTCTGCTTCCAAACCCTTATTGTCCAAGATGTTTACAAAGTGATCCAGAATTACAGAAAAATTTTCCAGAAATGATCTAAAATGATGAAAATGTTTTCAGAATGACATGAAAATAGTCTAAAAAGACTGGAAAATTATCCAAAATCAGTCAGAATTTCTTTCAAAGGATTAAAAATGATCCAGAATGACCTCAGGATACTTTAAAAATCATCCAAAGTGACTCAAAATTTGTCCAAAATGACTTGAAAATTGCAGAAAATTTGTCCAGAATAACAGAGAAGTTGTCAGAAATGACAAAAATCTTCCCAAAATGACTCAAAAAATGTTCAAAATTACCTAAATCTGTTCGGAAAGAACTGAGAATTATTTAAAGTGACTGAAAACTTGCAGAATGACATGAGGGGGTTAGAAGCAGAGTGGTCTAACCCACAACCCAATTACAGCATTACAGTGGAATGACCATTCGTGAAAACACAAAACTTTAAACCCGTTTTACTCACAAACTACAGAAAGTGGGTCAGACCGCTCTGCTTCCAAACCCTTCATTTAAATAAAAATATTTGTGGCTTCTTCCAAATTTTTGTACACTTATAAAAGGATAGATAAAATTTGTAACAACCAAAATAAAACCTATCTTCAGCAGAAATTAATTTGCTCCTTAAGACTCCAAAGTGCAGAATCTAAAGAGGTTGTTTCTGAGGTTCAGGAGTTACGAACTGAAAGGGTTTTATTAATAACCACAAGGTGGCGCTACTCATGCTAGAAGGTATCAATCAGCAGTTTTGGTGCCAATCTGCCTATAAGAGTAATAAAAACTGCCGTACCGACTCTTGACGTCGAGCTAAAATGGAATCTTGTTGCCGTAGACGACTCTCGCTGCCGTCAACATCGTCAAACTGCAGGATGTCAGAGAGTCTGGAAGAAACGTTTAGCGAAAGTTTAGCATTGTGCAAATGGAACTACTCAAAATCCAACTAATTTACCAAAAAAATGACTCCTTCTCCTTAACGATATTGAAGAATGTCCCCTCTAGAGGACTGTAGGCGTAATACAAGAGTTGGAAGTTACCAGTTTAAAGTCGCTATCAAACGTATTAGCACTAAACAGAACTAAAAATTCAGATGAACTCCCAATGTACCAGTAAACCTAGCCACAGTATAAATAAAAACAAAAATGTCAACCCCATGTCAGTGGTTGAGCCGAGGAACGATGGGATGCAGTAATCTGCAGCAGCCAGAGTGTAGGGCGGCCGAGCATCACAGTCATTCCAGTACATGTCTTTGGTCATGTGAGGCAGGTTCATGTGCATCTCGTCCACTGCCAGCAGAGACACCTGAAGAAAAAAACAGTAGGAGGTGAGAAAATAACTATTCTAGAGAAGCTTCTGTTTTAGGAAAAGATTAAACCCAATCAAAGAGACTCGTTTTTACTGCATGGCCAAGAAAAGGAACGAATAAAACATTAAAGCAGCTCTCAACTTGGCGGGGAAATCCTGTATCATCTCTAATTTTATAATCATAGTTCTGAGATTCTTGTTTATGATCAATAAAACAAACTTATTTAGTATTTGGGCATCTTTGGCTGCTGACCTGAAGGTTCCTGTCAATGATCCAGTTTGCCTCGAAGTCGTCGTCGTCTTCCCCGAAAGGGTTGATCAGCTGTTCCGCTACCTGGCGACAAAACATGTGGAATTCAGTCACTCTGAAAGGTTTGACTCTTTAGCTCATTAGCTTGTTAGCTCTTCAGTTTGCAAACTAGCTTGTTGGTGGCAAAGCGAAGTTCCAAACTACCAGCCCTCAAACTGTATTTAGCTCATTATCATTAGAGCTAAGCTACATGCTAGGTTGTATTTTCCAAACTGTGTGAAAATGAAGATGGGTTTTAAGTTTAACTGGAACATATTTCTACATTGGGAAGCCGAGCCAGTTACTATGGTTTCAGTTGCCACCATTGCTTGCTAATTAGCTCCTAGTCGTAGTTACCACTTGTGGCCACAGATGTCACTGTTGTCACCGCTCAGCAACATTTGGCATAATCTGACTTTTCTGCATTGTTGAAACGGCTTTTTGCACATTCAAAGAGTCAATATGTCCCACACTTTACAGGCCAGATGTACACATTCATGTTCCTAAGAGGATGAACTGTGTTTACTTTAACGTTTTTCTTTCACTGAGGGCAAACTTTAAATCTTTACTCTCACTGTTTGTGTTCTGACTCTGAGGCTCATTGAGAATTTGTGGCTCGTATCCACCAAGCAGTTTATGGTAACTTTATATGTTGTGTTATTAATAAAACACGATAAGGTCAAGAGATGAAAAACAGGTCGACCACACACCAACTCATGTCCTTCAATCTGAAAACAGGATAGAAGAGCGATACTCTGATATATTTGTTAGAAACTAGAAGAAGCTATTAAAGGGTTAAAACAACAAATATAATTCACCTCTTAAATAATTAAATAACAACTCATTTGCATATTTTTTGGTTTTACAATGAACCTACTAAGATACGTATTATATGATTCTTTATACTTTACATAATTCATTTAAAAAATATCATGAAATTATCATTATTAATTATAAATATGACATAAATTTTTCAAAATTTTGCATAACTGAATTGTTCTATTTTTGTTGTCCAACTCAATTAATAATATATGACTTACAAAATTCTTAAAAATGTATGGAATTAGTTATTTTTGTTTTACAGTGAAGTATTAAAAAATGAATAATAAAATTTTGTAAATTTTACATAACTTATGTGCACATTTATTGTTTAACAGTAGAACTACTTAAGTATTAATTATAAAAGGCTTTAATTTTAAGATAATAAATTGGATTTCTTTTGTTTGACGTGAACGTACTAAAATATAAATGACAAAATTCTCGATATTTTTGCATAATTTGAATTTTTTGTTTTAAAAATCTTAAACTGTGAACAAAAGTCTTCAACAAAAATGTACATCATTATTTTGTATTTTTATTTTATTGTGAAACTACTAAAATATAAATAAGATTCTTGAAATTTTACGTAACGAATTTTGTATTTTTTTTTTCATTTTAAAGGGAAAGTACTAAAACATATAATTTGAATATTCTCCACATATTTACAATAATCATTTTTGTAACGTTTGTTTGCTTTAAGGGAAAACTACTAAAACATAATTAGAAAATTCTTGAAATTTTACTTCATGAATTTGTTATTTTTTGTTTTAAAGGAAAGTACTGAAACATATAATTAGAAAATTCTTAAAATTTTACAATATTTGACATTTTTTGTTTTGCGGAGAAGGTATGACACGATGACTAGTAAAACTATTTTAATTTTTTACGGAATTAACAAGCAAGTTTTTACTTTTACCGTGGAACTACTGAAGTATTCATTGATAAATTCTTGATATTTTAAACAATTATTCTGCATAGGTTTTGTTTTAGAGTAAATATGAATTCTAAAATATATTGAACTTTACCTTTTCTGGTTCCTACAATTCTTTTTCATCATTTCACAATTTACATTTACAGCTAATAAGTTGCTAATATTTCAGAGAGCTGATTACATGATTCAAACGTCCATTCAGCTGCAGAAATAGGTTAATCAGAAGTTTTCTGACCTTCAGCCAGCCGGCGTAGAAGAAGAACTGCAGCAGGGTGAAGACGGGGACGTAGAGGTCCAGGTCGTGGCCTTTTTGTTCCTGGGCGGGGTCCAGAAACTGTCGACCAATCAGACAAGCGAAGAAGAAGGTGTAGACGGCCAGAGTGACGACCTGAAGAGACGAACAGACGGAGGTTTGTTGGGATGTTTCCTGTCTTTGTGTGGGAGATTCAGAGCTCTGATTCGGTTACAGTGATGATCCCTGATGTGATTACGAGTCTTAAAGAGGTTACCGCGACCGACCACTGACCTGAGTGTAAACCAGCGGGATACCGACCCAGTCATAGCCGAACAGAGTCGCACACCAGGTTCTGAACTGATTCATCTCCTACAGAGAGACAGGAAACAGAAGATTTTCAATTTCTGTGATTCTGGAATTCAACAGGATGATTGGAAAACGAGTCTGAGGGTTAGAAGAACCAAACACAACAACAGCGATGCTTTCTTGACTTTACGTTCATCTTATTCACCACTAGAGTCACATAAAAACACAGAAATGAAATGTTAGTTGAGGTAAATAAACTCAATTAAACTAACACAATTATTTGTGAACTAGTCATGATGATTTCTACACAGCCTGTGGAAACCTGATTTTGTCGTCAACAGGGTGGTAACAGTTCTAGAGCTTGAAAGATTTGGGTTTTCATCAGAATGTGACACTAGCTGTGTTTTCAGAATGAATCTTTGGAGAAAAACAGGCGTATGAAGTATTATATGAGGAAAAAAAGTCAATGGAAACATCAAAAATTAGAAAAACACATCACCAGTTTCACAAAAAATTTGGACTTTCAGTTGTGTTTTGACTTTTTTCCTAAAATAATTGATGGTTAGACTTCTGGTTGTTACGTGACAAAATCGTAACTCCAAACTTTCTCTCGGTTAAATTATTGGTGGCTTTCAAATGCAGGAACTCAGAGCAGACATCAGGTGGTGCCAACCCTTTTAGTTTCCATTAAGGTGTAGAAACCAACAACTTCATCGCAACCCTAACTCCACTACCGGACGTAACTCCAGTTCATCAATGAAGGATTGTTATGTTGGTTTCTGATGATATTACAGAGAAGAAGATGTCTACTGGGGAATGAAACCTATCGTTTTCTCCAACTTAAACCAATTGGTGTTGAGTTGGTATGTTCTTCTTCCCTGAACGAGGTTCTACTGGGACGGTTCCTGCAGTGGAAACCAACTTGACTTTTCCTAAACAACCCACCGTTTCTTCTTAGCAAGCTTATCCGTTGCTACATAAGAAAATTTCATGTTTTGTAGTTTAATGTTGCAGAAACGTAAGAAAACTCCTGCTGTTGGTGAAAGTTGTTTCTGCATAAAATTTAAAATTTAGCTAAAACTTTACATCAGCATCTCGGGCTTTAATTGGTTTTGCTGGGTGTGTTACGTTGAGGATGTTCTGCAGGTCGATGCTGTCCTGAATTCGTCCTTCCTGTCGCGCTTTGGAAGCCAAGTTGGAGAACCAGACGACAGGAATCCAGTACTTCAGGTGAGGAGATCGAATGTTCTCAAAGACCTTCCTCTCCTCAGGAGTCATGAAACCTGTGGAAACGGATTATAACAGGACTTGTTGGGAAGAAGTTTGGTAAGTTTGCTTAATGTTCTTCAAGAATATCTGATACTTTCTAAGGTCCATTAGGTAGATTTTTTAAGAAGTGTTGAGTGGAACTGTATTTTAGGGATTCAGCAGAAACATGTCAAACAAAAGATGGTAAAATCATCTTCATCTTTCTTGAAATTGTCTAAACATTGTGAAACCTGTTTAAGGTGTGTTATATGAAATGAAAATGATATGAAAAAGTGCAACTTTCTCCAACAAAAGTCCCTAAAATGAAATGAATACTTATTTTTAGGCACTCTATTGAAATTCAACATAAGCGAGAATCCAGACCACTTGTTTTAATATAAGTCAGTTTATGTATATCTGTATTTTTTTGTGTATTTTTATTTAGTGTATTGATACTGATTTCTTTTTAAATCCTACATATATATCCATATTATTTTCTACTTTCACTTTACCAACATCAGTCAGTTTCTGTCCTTTTTCTCTTTAAATGCCAGTTTGTTGACATGGTATCACGGTTGTTTGTTACTAAATAAAACATAAAACTGCAATACTTTCCATAAAATAAAAGCTAAACAGATTTTTTTCTATCGTCCCAGTCGGTGATATTTCAGTGATTACTTGCAGCTTTGATTGATTCTGTTGGACTCTATATTGACTCGACTTTTCTCAGTTTAATGTTCTTGCAGAAATGAAGCTTCTATGCTTTTATTCTAGACATTTGGTTGTTGCTGAAGGATCTGAGGTCATTGCTGCTGCAGCTGAGTCCTGCTCTAATTGGTCGATAATGAGCCAATCCCTGGGGTCGTATCAGCCTGTTACAGGAAGGACAAAACCGAGAAGGAAGGTCCTGAACTCTGTCTGACTTTTACCACTTAGCTGCATAATATCATAGTTAAGATGTCATTTTTTAACCCTAATGCAACCTTAGAGATATTTTTGTCCTTTTTATTGATAATTTTGGCAAATATGTGTATTGCTTGCAGAAAATAGCCCCTATAATACATTAATACTACACAAAAAAAGCACATTTAGGACCTGAAAGACAAAAATGTTCCCATAAAAATCCATTAAAACGGTTATTTTATGATCTCCATGATAAAACACGACCTATTTCAAATATTTAATGACTTCTTAGTATGTAATATATACAAAAAAATATTTTTTTCATTTTTTTCAGAGAAAAACGACTGTCACTTACATAAAGTTTAAAAATAAAAGTGTTTAATGGATTAAAATCCTTAATAGTGGATGAATATGTGGTGGTTATGATCAGAACTGATGTTGGTTTAAGAAATTTTCAGTGAAAGCACAAAATAATATTGATGTATAATATTTTAATGTCAGGTTTTTTTCTTTAAGGACCTTAATGTTGATGTACACTAGGCTGGGATAATAACAAGAACAAAGAAATCCCCATCGATATTAACAAGTGCATGTAAAACAGTACATTTTCTATGTTTTTAATTCAAAAACAACGGTGACACCATGTAAACAAACTGGTACTTAAACTGTTGAAATCCTAAATAATGGATGAATATTTTTTTAATCCGGACTGATGTTGGTTAAAAATGACTCAGTGTAAGGGTATACTATTAATATCTAGTGTTTTCTGTGGATGTTTTTGTCCTTAAGGTCGACTGTGTGACTGTTAGGATCGATGCTAACCTGCCTCCACCACGTGCTCCATGGTCGGGAAGCGTTTGCAGACGGCCGTGCTGACGGATCTGAAGATGAGCAGCGATGTCAGATTAACGTAACGAACCAGCGTCCGGCGCAGCAGCCGGCCATATTCATCTTTACCCTGAACACAGCTGGGAAAGGCAGGAGACAGATAGAAAACTGTTTAAAGTTCATGGTAAATACCGACCAACCACCCATGAACCACTTGACGCTAACACCTGAGAAAATGTAGTTCTAGTGTTCACCAAGTAAACATTACATTCAAATAATTAAAGACTGACTAAGAGGCAGAGACAGTTTTCTTAAACAAAGAAGTTCGATGGGTTTCAAATTGAGAGCAATCAACCTCAGTTCACTAATTACAGCTTGTTGCCTGTAGCAGGCAATCTTTCTGTAGTTCCTGTCTTTACCTGTAGAGGGCAGTCTTTCTATAGTTCCTGTCTTTACCTGTAGAGGGCAATCTTTCTGTAGTTCCTGTCTTTACCTGTAGAGGGCAGTCTTTCTGTATTTCCTGTCTTTACCTGTAGAGGGCAGTCTTTCTATAGTTCCTGTCTTTACCTGTAGAGGGCAGTCTTTCTGTATTTCCTGTCTTTACCTGTAGAGGGCAGTCTTTCTATAGTTCCTGTCTTTACCTGTAGAGGGCAGTCTTTCTGTATTTCCTGTCTTTACCTGTAGAGGGCAGTCTTTCTGTAGTTCCTGTCTTTACCTGTAGAGGGCAGTCTTTCTGTAGTTCCTGTCTTTACCTGTAGAGGGCAGATCAGAGAATGTAAAGGTACCTGGAGATGTGGAACATGAGTCTATCAGGCCAGGGCAGATTAACGAACTGATTCCACCATCGATTCACCACCAGAGTCACATAGAAACCTGGAAACACCAAAAGAGAATGTCAGTTCAGGTAAAAAAACGAATTAATAGAACAGACTGAGAGTAGAGTATCAGCGTAGTATAGTTTAGTAGAGTAGTAACATGTAACATATAACATAGTATATTTTAGTGTAGTATTGTCTAGCATAGTGTAGTTTAATATAGTACAGTACAAGTACAGTGTACATATAATTGAGTATAGTGTAGTTCAAATATAGCACAAGTATTAACTAGTATACCTATAGTGTGTGTATGTTGGTGATTTCTTTACATGTCACAAAGTTTACAATACAACTTGTAGAAACATGATTTACAAAAACAACAAAAAACCTAATTTTACAGGGTCGTAACAATTCTGGCTTGACACAAACTGGAGGTGAAGTTCGAAAAAATTAGGATTGTATTATAAAGTGAGACACCTGCCGTGTTCTCATTATTTATTTTTATGCAAAAGCATGCAGAAAGGTTCCATAAATATGAATGGAAACTTCAAAATTTGAAGACAATTCTCCAGTTTTGCAAAACATTGGGGAAATTTTCATTGTATCCTGAGGTCTTTTCAGGTCAAATTATTTGAATAAAGACTATTTAGTTTTTCCAGTTTGTTATTTGCCTAATAGATAACAATAGAACTTTTACTTTGAAACATGTTTTGACAGGTTTCTCAAATTTTTATGACTGGTGGTCTAATAAATTTGTTAAGTACTGTAGATATTCCCCAGTACTTCCTGATCAAACTAATCCTTCCAAACTCCCTCTGGATGTCTGAGCTCTTAGTCTTTTATCTGCAATCTTTCAGATGTTGCCTGAAACAACTCTACAGCTAAACTCCATCTAGATGTTGTTTTGTCTGTTTTGTTATTTTAACCACAGTTAATGACTCTCTCCTTCTTTTTGTCTTTCAGAAACTCTGGATTGAAGTGAAAAAAAGGTTGTTTTTAAATCAACAAAACTCTACAGATGTGTACACATCGAAACATCCAGCTCCTGAACCGGAGAGATGAGCTCCACAAACACTCAGCTGCTTTTAACTTCCTCTGCTCTTTAATGATCTGTTTCCATTAGCAGGCTGCTAATGAGGCAACCCAACACCCGTCTGTCCGTCTGTCTGCCGAGGCAGGAAGTACAGTTCCAGTTAGATTTCAGCTCTTTAGCTTTTATGGCCTTCGAGTGGTTTTAAATCTCTCACCATTTACAGTAGAACCAAACATCCATCCGTCTGTCAGTGACGGAGTGTTAAGTCGTTTTATTCCCAGAGGACTAATATTAACTGGACTCCTGCTGCCTTTATGACCTCAATTAAGGTCCGTCTACATGATTCCACAGTAAGGGCGTTACCAGGAACAAACCACAACTTGTCAAAAAGAACATAAAGATTTTTCAGGCATTTGCAAAAAATATGTTTAGATGAGACTTTTGGGAGAACATCCTCTGGATGAGTCAATGGTGGAACTTTCTGGAAGACATGAGTGAGGGTTACATCTGGTGTAAAACTAATAGTGTATTCCACCAGAAGAACATGATACCAGCAGTGAAACATGGTGGTGGTAGTGTGATGGTTGGAGGACCTGAACGACTTGTCATAATTAACAAAGCCATGAATTCTGCTCTCTATCAGCTGGAGAATATCCACCATCAGTTCATGACCTAAAACTCAACACAAATGGGTTCTGCAGAAAGACAATGACCCAAAACTACACAAGGAAATCCACCTCTGAGTGACTGAAAAGGAACAAAATTAATTTTTGGAGTGGCCGAGTCAAAGTCCTAATTTGAATCCAAATGAGATACTGTGGAAAGACCTTAAAAGGAGAATACTGAATTTCCCTTTGGGGATGAATAAAGTGATTCTGATTCTGATTCTGATTCTTTATTAATAATGACACTTCAAACCTCCACCAACCTGAGAAGTCTGTACGATTAGGAGTGAAATATGGGGAGATAACTAGACAGCTAATGAGATGGATAATGATGGTGTTTTCTCTGCCATTAGCAGCCTGTTATGTAATGTTTCAGTATCTGGAGAGAATCTGTGGGGGTTTGTTTTTATCTTATGTAACTCAAACATCGAAACATGTCCTTAAACTTAGAGACAGACTTGTATAAAATCATATATAAGGACATCTAGAAATCACAACAGGTTAAAGCATAACAAAGCTAACATCACACTATTAGTTTTAACGTTGTCGATGCTAATTACTTTAACAGGATGCTAGTTCTTGTGTGATGCATAAACATCAGGTGTGTTATATGCCCATCCTCCATCCCAACATCCACACCTTCATATTACTACAGAAAAAACACACTTCTTACAGCATCGCCGCTTCATGTTACAATGCGGAACTGAGTATTCCTTAACAATAATAAAAAATTATTTCAAAAATTATATAATCATTCATCAATGTCAGAAAAATGCATTTTTTCAGTGTTTTTTTTAACATTATAACGTATGTAATATAGTATAAGTATAGTGTACTATGGCAGTGTATAGTCAATAAACATACCCAGGACGAAAGTGACTGGAATCTGCTCGGCGTATTTATCACAGTACCTAGAAAGTTTCTCAAACAATCTCTTCTGGTCATTGGAGAGGGCAAATCTGGAGGACAAAGGACACAATTGTCACAAACATCTACAAAGTTCTTCAACTCCTTCATAGTAATTCTGAAAGACCTGCAGTTCCTCTAATTACCACTAGGTGCTGCTCTGAGAAAACGGTAAACCCCAATTAATTAATTAATAATGAAGTTATTTTATGTAATTATTCTAAAGATGAAGACCTATTAATAAACATCTCTGTGGTCTTTTTAACGAACATCTCTACATCATGGACTGTCCTATGACGGCATCCACATGTTGCTGAAATCAGCCACATCTTAATTATTAAAACTTTAAACCTGAATACAATTTAAACAAGTGAATGATATAAAGCTTAACCTCCTGTAAAGTTATCATTAATGGGAAAACTAGCTGTAGAGGCTAAAACTGTTTTGCTGCAAGGGTGTTCTTTCAGCTGTAAAGTTGGACATTTTAACATGGAAGTCTATGGGGATTGACTTAGTTTTGGAGGCAGCCTCTAGTGGACATTTGATGAACTGCATCACAACTTTAACATATTCAACATTGTCAACAACAACCTCAAGTGTAACAACCTCAAGTGTAGCAACCTACCACACTGAAAACTTCAGGTTTTTCCCAAACTTTTCATGAATGAACCATTTTAATGGCAGTCCACCAAAACAAACTCCTTTGTTGCTGTTTTGAGTCAATGCATCCTGATCTTAGCCACGCAAGATACAACTGTGATTGTTTTAACATTTGATGCACATCGTGGGTCAAGAGACAGTTTTCCATGGAATTTGAGTCACTTTTGACCCATGTTATGCATCAAAGGGTTAAAGAAAGACTAAAACCATTGTAGAATCATTATTTGGTGCAGTCAGGCCATTCTACACAGCAATGGATAATGGTCTGGCAATGGCAAAGTGATCCCAAAAAATCTCAATAAACATCAATAGGATAAGAGAAATTTGATATTTTAGTTTAAAATAGTGATCTAGAAGGAGGCGGATCTTATGAGATATACTATAACCAGCCACTAGAGGGCAACGTCATATTTTAGCTTCATTCTTGGGATGTCAGCCACCTTTATTTACTATATTATGGTTCTTTTAGAGTGGAGAAACAACGTGAAAATGATTGTTTTTTTGTTAATAATACCAGATTTTGTTCGATCCAAACCTGCCATGAGCTGGTGTGTGAGTGTGTCGGACCTGTAGACGAGGCTGAGGATGGTGTAGAGCAACACAAAGAGGATGAACTCTCGGTACAGCAGCTTGTAGATGCTTCCTCTCCAGCGCAGCAGCAGCCGGTGGAAGCTGAAGAAGGTGGCGTTGGCGACTTTACTGGAATAAGTGACGGTCATCCTGAAACCGTCCGACCTGAGGGGGTCCAACAAGTTTCACATGATTTCCTGCTCACAGTCCGGATAATTAACACTATTATGACATCATGAACGAAAAACAGATCATTGTTGTTGTCTTTTAGATGTTTACTCACAGTAAAATGTCTCTGTTTCGTCCTCACTGCTGCTTTTCATCAGGCTTCTGCTTTCCTGGCAGCTAAATGCCAACCTCCCTCTCTCTCTCTCCCCCAGCCTCTCTCTCCAATGCGCTCTCGCCCACCATGAGGCAGTCTGGTTGCCCAGTAATGCCAGAAAGCTCACACACTGTTCACCGCTACATCGATGAGCTAAATGTAGTTCAGCTGTGTGTGTGTGTTAGCATAGCTAGTGGTGAAGGTAAACATGTAAAAACAGAAACAGTCAGCCACAACATGATGTCATAGCAGTAAATAGCTACAACCAATCAGATGGAGGCAAAGTGACTTTATTTAGGTTGAACTTTTCAGTGTCATCCAACAGCCGTCATGTTTGTTTTAATTAACACACAGCAGCACAAATTAAAATTATTGAAATTAAAAACATTTTTTTACTAGTTAGGTGAAATTTTTTTATGTTGTGATTAAAGGAGTGTCTTCGAGTTTAATGAAATATCTTAGATAAAAAAAATTGCTGCTTTGTGACCCAGATGTACGCTAGTAAAGGGGCCATAAACTAGCTTGTTTCTTGCTAGCAGGCTAACATTAGCATGCAGAGACTGATATAATGCTGTGGAATTTACTTTAAATATAAATTTATGTTCATTATAAGACCATTTAAATGCATTAAATGACAGATATGTTGTGACACATATAGCATTTATTGATGTATATTAGCGCTTTTGTTAATTCTGTAGCCACTAGCATAAACTTTACATCCCCTTTCTGTTTTGATTTAGTATTTAAAGGTTAAATATTATAACTTTTTTTCAAAGTTTTAGCTGGACAAGTACTGATTTCTCTATTTTTTTTTTGTAGAAACTCAATAAAATTCTTACTAGCTTGTGCAGGTATGAGGTTAGCTAGTTGTTTGGGGATTTAAGGAATGACAGTAGCAGGTGTTTTTGCAGCTTTTATGTTTCACTTCAAAATTTTTAAGACACAGAAAATGCTTTTTTGATGATGATTTACAAAAGAGAATAATTTAAAACATGGATTAAAAAGGACACATTTAGCACGAGGCTCCACCTGGTGGAACAGCAAAATACTGCAGCTAATCTACAGTCCATTTTTTTTACATGCCTGTCCATCATTTTCTGCATTACTGGTTAATATATTTTTAATTATTTGAATTATTATCGGCTATAATCAATGAAATGATAATCTGTTACATCTCAAGTTCAAGTTCAAGACCTTTATTTGTCACAAACTCATACAGAGTATAAGGCGCAGTGAAATGTATTCAGCACCTATTCTCGACCAAAAACAGTAATAATAAAAACTGATAAAAATATGCAAGAAATAAATATATATACAGACATACAGATATATAGAAACAAGCAAAAATAAAAGTGTCAGATAATGGGGAAAAAACATCAATATGTATTTTTTTCTTTAAAATGAAGTTATAATTGTTGTTTTCACTTTAGTCCCACAGATATGAAGCAGAGTGAGACCTCTTCATATAGTTTTACTGTCTGTGTTTTGCTCCAGGAAATGACGCAGTTGACAGCTCCTGATCAGACCCATAGACATAATAAAGAGTAGACGCCGCATGGACCGCTACTGCCTATTGGGACTGACGAGCGGTGGGGCCGCCATCTTGGTCCGGTCAGCCGCTCCACTCAGCGCTGTTTGACAGCGCATTTAATCCATCTTTACTCTGAATATTAAATTGATTTTCACGTGTTTTTTTTTGTTTTTTTTTGCTGCAAACGTCATACATGTAGCTATGATACAGGACAAATGGTTCGGCGTATTTTAATATTCATAGCGGGAATAATAGATAATAATAATAATAGGTAATAGAATATTCTGATATTAAGCTCGACTGTAGACAGGTATTTTGCAAACACTGTAAACACACACACACACTAATATATGTTAGAGAAGCAGATAATGGCAGTAAAGTCAATTATTTTAATAATTTGAAGAGACAATATATGATTACGCTCTATATACATAAATAAACAAAATACTGACTAATGAACACATATTTCTATATAAAACAATAGATAGAAGTTATATATCAGAGAAAAGGAATATATATATAAATCATAGATGGAGTATCAACATCATTCATATATATATATATAGGCTATAATAGATAAAAGTTATATATCAGAGAAAATCATACTACATATATAAATCATGTATGGAGTATCAATATAATCACTATGTCAGAAAACATAATATATATAAATCATATGTGGAGTATTAATATAATCAATATATCAGAGAAAATTATATATATATATATATATATATATATATATATAGTTTTATATATGTGTGTGTGTTTACAGTGTTTGCAAAGTACCTGTCTACAGTCGAGCTTAATATCAGAATATTCTATTACCTATTATTATTATTATCTATTATTCCCGCTATGAATATTAAAATACGCCGAACCATTTGTCCTGTATCATAGCTACATGTATGACGTTTGCAGCAAAAACAATAAAAATAAAAAACGCGTGAAAATCAGTTTAATATTCAGAGTTAAGATGGATTAAATGCGCTGTCAAACAGCACTGAGTGGAGCAGGTGATCGGACCAAGATGGCGGCCGTATTTCTCGCTGCGCAGCACCCCGAGCGGCGTCTAGTCTTTATAATGTCTATGATCAGACCCCGGAAGTAGTGATGGCGAGATGAAGTTTCATGGATCATTGAGGCTTTCTATGCAGTTGGTTCACTCATATGTTAAAGCTTCATGGTGCTTAATTTGCTCTACTGCGCCATCAAGTGGACAAATAAAAGTAAAACAGGCAGAGTGCCTATAATGACACACTGGCTTTGCTATGTGAAGCTTTGAATTGTGCTTAAATGATGATGCCAATCAACAAATAATATACTTAATATAGTGTGTGTTTTTCCTGATAGGGACAGATTTGAGCGATGTAGCTTGACGGCTTGATTGGGGTCAGGTGGTTTTCTATAAAGTGCTTAGATACTTTTAATTGTAATAAGGGCTATATAAATAAATTTAAATGTGCTTCTGCTACTTGTTGTTTTGTGTGTTTGTGGTACCAGTGAAAAAACAAAAGTAGGAACAGCAATTTATTTATTTATTTATTTTTTAAATATAACATTTTCCACAGTGCTGGGATTCAAGCAGTTTCTTTTTTTGGACAGTATTTCTCTAGTTCCTTGGAACACAACAGACACTTCACCTTTTAAAATACCGGAAAAAAAGAAATCAGAACAAGCGATGTGCAGTGTTGTCACAGTTCCTCATATTACTTTTCACTTATGTGCCTACTTTATTAGGATAAAACAGGCCAAAGTGTTCACAGAAAGGAGAGAATCTTCTCTTTGTGGTTGATTCTATGGAAAAAAAAGAGTTTCAAGCCGATTGCAAGCAAAGATACAGCAGGCAAAAATCCACAAAATGTGAACGGGGAATCCATTGAGTTTCACTGCCCCTAATATTTTGAATCACTCGTCAAACCTGAAAAGCAGTTCCTGAAGGATTTTTTTTTTTTTTTTTTTTTTTTTTTTTGCAGTTCCTGAAGGACTCACGCTGCTCGTAGGGCTTCGAACGTCATCATTTTGGCTCCTCCCCTAAATGAAGCAAGCCTCGATACGCGCTTCGTGGAAACGCCCCCTCCAAAACTCGACACACGCTTCGAAGCCTCGGCACATCTCGTAACATCGCTACCCGGAAGTCCCCCTCTTTCTTCCGGGCTGATGCAGCTGCTCTGCGGTCAGTTCGCTCTCCTCTCCCGGCTTTCTCCGCCAGTCTCCGGCTGCTCTGCCGTTGTTCGGCACTGCTCTGCGGTCAGTCTGCTCTCTTTACGGGGCTTTTTCCGCCCCGGATGGAGCCTTTCGCGGGAAAAATCAAGCATTGGCGCCCCCAGCAAGCATCAGAAACTTCGGTAAGAAGGAAAAGTTTAGATTTTTTATCGATTGATGAGCTGTTTATCAGTTTGTGCTTTCTGCAGCCGTTATTACACTGTGTGGTAGCTGCTAGCGGCGGCTAACTGCTGCTGTATTGGATGTAATGGATGAGTTAGCGTCAGTACCAGACATAATACATTGAATGAACCAAACACGTTTTAGACCCACAGCGGCTCGTTTACAGCAGCTATAAGTTCTCTGAAGCTGTTGTCATAACGTCCAAAGCCTCTTTTAACGATACAGGTAAAAGATATTCAAGTCACTGAACGATTAAAACACTTTTAAACAGAATTTGTGGAGGTTTTGCACAGGTGTATAACGGTTTGTTTTGTTTAATACACGACAGCAGCCTGGGAAATCATTGTAGTTAAAACTTTTTTTTTAGTTTAGTGAAATATTTTTTTATGTTGTGGCTAGAACAGTTTTAAGGTGGGAGAAATATCTTTAATTTTAAGGGCAATTAATTAAACCATCTGTAACCCGGATTGGCTACTGGACCATCAGCTAGCTTGTTTCTTGCTCGCTGGCTAATATTAGCATGTTGAGACTTTAATGTAATGCTCTGAAGTTTATTTTACATATAAATTTGTGTTTATGTTGTGACACAGATGGTATTTATTGACATAATTTAGTATTTAAAAGTTCCATATTGTCCTTTTTTTTCAAAGTTTGAGCTAGACAAGTAGTGATTTCTTTCTTTTTTTTTTTTTTGAGAAATTGAATAAAAATCTTACAGGCTTTTATAGCTAGGAGGCTAACTAGTTGTTTGGGGGCATTTTTACAGCTTTTATTTTACACCTGAAAATTTTTAAGACATACAAAATACAATAAAATGTCATTATAAATCAGTGGAAAGTTTATAAGATTATTTTGCAGTATTAAATTACAGATATGTTGTGACACATACAGTGTTTATTGCTCTATATTAGTGCTTTTGCTAATGCTATAGCTATTAGCATAAACTTTAAATGCCTTTTCTGTTTTAATTTAAAGTATCTATATTGTTCTCATTTTCCCAAAGGTGAAAAAGGACCCAAAGGTTTAGGTGGACGGAGTGCTGATTTAAAAAAAAAAAAAAAAATTCTGTTGAAACTTAATAAAAATTTTTACTAGCTTGTGAAGCTAGGAGGCTAGCTAGATGGTGGAAGATCTTGAGGAATGTCAGTAATGGCAGCTTTTATTTGACATCTTGAAGTTTTTAAGACGCACAAAATACAATAAAACAGATTTAACCACAGGGGACCTTTTTAAGGTTGTAAAAAATGTAATGAAGCTTAGAACCTGACCACTTTTGTATGTCTCGTCTTATTTGACAATTAATAAATATTCTTTTCACCATCATCTATAATGAGCGGGTGGAACTAATCAACTAAAATTATTCTGAAGTTAAAATAGTTGAATAACAGGTAAAATAATTTGACTTGTGGACACAGTGAACTACTGGACAGGTAAAAGGTGATTAACCACGTAAAGGTCTGACCTCATGTTTTCTCTCTGTTCTGCACGTGCTCAGTCGAGTCATGCCGTCCAACGTGGAGATCAAAGCTAAAGTTAGCGACCCGACGCAGTTCGCCAAGAAGGCCGCCGAGCTCAGCCAATCGGAGGGCACAATCATCCGGCAGCATGACACCTTCTTCAACTGCAGCCAAGGACGACTGAAGCTACGAGACTTTATGGTACAGAAAGAGACCAACGGAAGATTTAAATACAAGATGGTTTTTATCAGTTGACTTTATAGTTCAGTAAAGAGATTAAACCTTCAGAGTTTTGGTGTCAGAACCTTTTGTTTTTGAATCAGAACCAGTTCTACCATGAAGACCAAAAGCAGTTTTTGAAAGAAATGTTCAGAAAAGAAATGTTGTTCAGCATCTTGGAGAATTTTCTACATTTAGATCTGGTTTTTGGCCTTGAGCTGGTGTCAGACTGGTTTTACATGAGTTTTAGTCTAGTTTCAGACTTGGTTTGGTTTTTTAGACTGGTGTTTTTTTATTTGGGTTTAGACTCAATTTCAGATTTGGCCTCAGACTTGGTTTTGCACTCATTTTGACAGATTTTGGACTCAGTTTTAGACTTAATTTTGGACTTGTTCTAGACAGAATTTTGGTAGATTTTTATTTGTTGTTTGACTGATTTCTGGTGAGTTATAAATTAGTTTGAACACAGGTTGTGGACTCAATGCAAGACTTAATTTCATACTGGCTTAGACTCAGAATTGGCTTTGTCTTGGACGGGTTTTTGATAAGTTTTGGATGTTATTTTGGACTGGTGTCTGGCAGGTTTTTTTATTTTATTTGGTTTAGGGCACTATTATAGATTTTTTCAGACTTGATTTTGGGCTCATTTTGGCTGGATTTAGGAGTGTTTTGGACAGATTTTGAACTTAATTTGAGACTTTTTACACAGGCGTTGGTTTGGTTTCAGTGCTGGTTTTGGACGGGTTTTCTGCAGATTTTGGACTGTTTTTGGCCGTGGTTTTGGTCAGTTTTTTAACTGGTTTGTGCCTGGTTTTGGACTTGTTTGTTTACTCTTGAACCATTTTTTTTAAACCTGTTTTGTAACGGATTTTGAAGAATCTTTTCGAACTTCCGTCAGTGTGTAGGTATGAAGGTTTTAAACTCAGGAGGTGAATAGAGTCTGAACTGTGTCTCCACCTGGTGGTCGATGGGAGAAAAACACAACAACTGGTCTGAAATGAAAAAGTGTGGAGGCAGCAAGTAAACGTCAACAATATTTAATAAAATTCTGCATAATTAACAATTTAGAGACAAAAAATGCAACATATGTCTATTTTTTTAACATGAAAAGACCTGAAAAATCAAATTATTTGAGAAATAAAACAAACAAATGAGCATTTTGTTCTGCGGTATAAAACTGACTTGTTTGTTTGTTTGTTTGTTTGTTAGAACGGGTCCGGCCAGCTGATCTTCTACGAGCGTCCCGACACCGACGGACCCAAACTGTCTCGTTACTCCATCAGCCCGACCAGCGACCCATCCAGCCTCCAGGTCAGACTCTGGTGTCATAAAGATTCTAATAATAATAATTAATAATCAGTGATCAATAGTCAGTAATCACCGTGTGTCCAGACCGTCCTGTCTGACGCTCTCGGGGTCCGAGGGGAGGTGGTGAAGGAGCGACGGCTGTTTCTGATTGGTCAGACCAGAGTTCACCTGGACAAGGTGGAAGGACTCGGACACTATATGGAGCTGGAGGTCAGAATGACACACAATAGCCCACAGTAATGCACAAAAATATACAAAATACACACAGTAATACACAGTAATACAGAATAATATGCAAAATGTACACAATAACAGTCAATATTACACAATAATACACAATAACACTCAATAATACACACAGTAATACAGAATAATACACAAAATAATACACAAAATGCACACAGACAGTCAGTAATACACAATAACAGTCAATAATACACAATAACACACAATAATACACAAAATACACTCAATAATACACAATAATACACACAGTAATACAGAATGATACACAAAATGCGCACAATAACAGTCAATAATACACAAAATACACACAATAGCACACAGTAATACACAATAATACACAGTAATACACAGTAATGCACACACACACACACACACACACACACAGAGTGCTAAATCTGATTATTGATTATCAGGAAAGTTAGCATCAGTTTCTATCTTAGTTTCAGCTCAATAAATGTGAAGGTTTTCTGTTTTAATGTTATTTTTAGGGCCGAGCGTGTTCCGCATTTAATCATGCCTTTATCAGTTCTCTTATTTGTGGCACACCGGTAACACTGGGGAACGCTCCAGCTCACTAGTTGGCGCTAAGGAACCTTTTCTTTTAAGTCTTCCGGCTTGGATAAAAGCCTGGTTGTAGTAGATTGTGCATCAAACAGTTTTCTGATCATCTCAATGTAAAACATGCTGCTGTTAGCATTCGAGCTAACGCTAGCTACGACATTCCTGCTAACAGCTAACGGTGTAGCCATCCCATAATAAACCACTTTAGAAGACACTGAAAGCGCTTTAGTGTACAAAAAGTCTTAAAATGTTGAACATAATCACTATGAATGTAGCAGACAGATGAAAAAAGCAAAAAAATAGAAACGAAGCAAACATGTTTAAGTTCACGTATACGAATATTCAATCTCAACCAAAATTTATTTGAACTGAAAAACTTTGATTATTGTGTCAAATATTGCTGTTACAAAATGCAGGTAATTAATTACAAAGTATCTAATTAATTAGATTAATGTTTAACTTGTTTAATCATATATATATATATATTTTATTTTATTTAATTTTTTTGACACATTAAGGTTAAATTCCAACCCATTTTTGACAAAGTTTGAGTATTTTGTGTAGTTTTGGAAAACTTTTTCTCACCTGAGGCAACTTCTGAGTAATTTTTGACCATTTTTATTCATTTATTCACGTTATTTGTGTCATTTTGGACGTTTTTTTGGTCAGATTGTGGTTTTTAACCGACGCTTTTAAATATTTTGTCTTCTGGTGAACACTTTGTGAACTCATTACAAGTTTTGTTGAGTTCAGTTTATGATCGTGTGCTCTGATTAATCTGCAGCTCTTCTGCTCACTGGATGATGTTTCGTTGTTTTTCTTCTCCCAGGACGGCGGTAAACTTTACAACTTGGAGGTTTTAGAGAAAGAAAATGAGACTTTTGAGGTTTAATTGTCTCCTGTGTGAGAAAAACGCGAAGTTCCGTCTCGTAAATATTCAGATTTGGTCCCGTACAGATCAGAAGTGTGCTCTGCTCTGGAGCTTTCAGTGGAACTTCCTGATCTCCAGCAGCAGATGGAGGATTTATTTCATCGTCTGTTTGGAGAGAACGAAGTGAGATTCTCCCATCGGAGCTCAACGAGGAGTAAACTCACATTTTATCATCCATCACCGTGATTTAATAGAATTCAGAACAACAGAAGTGGATTTATTTATTAATTAAAAAGACGAGAACTGCAGAAATTAGTTTATCAATTAGAGGTTTTTAATAATTGAATTCATGTCAAACACTTTAAAGTTTATTATTGTCTGTTTAATCGCATAAATTCACCAGTTTTTGGGAGTTTTAGTAAAAAAAAAAACAGATTGAGGGACTCCAGGGTGTCGTATTTTATGAAAGTCTTATAGAAGAATAATGATTATTTTCAGAGATGAATGATTGTAGATGAATGAAATGTAAACATTTAAATAATTTTGAAAGTGCTTTTAAACATTTAAGATCATTTCTGACTAATTTTTGACGTTTTTTGTTTCATTTTGGATAAAATTTAGAGATATTATTGAAAAAAAATTGGTTTGTGGACAAATTTTGAGTAGTAATGGATAATTTCAGTTATTTTCGAGTTGTTTTGGACAATTGTAAGCCTTTTTTGAATGTTTTATTTAAACATTTAAGACAAATTTTGACTCATTTTGGACATTTGTGTAACGTTAGACAATTTTAAAACACTTTTATACATTTTTTTGTTTCATTTTGGGTGAAATTTTGAGGAGTTTTGGACAAATTGTGACTTGTGTGCAAATTTTGAGTAATATTTGACAGTTATCAAGTCATTTTGGACAGTTTTTAAGTAATTTTAAGTATTTCTTTAAAGCATTGAAGACCAATTCTGAATCATTCAGGACATTTTGAGTTAAAGTTTTTAGCAATATTGGACAATCAAGTCATTTTGTGTCTTTTTGGATGAATTTTGAACATTTTGGACACATTTTGAGTAAATTTAGATTTTTTTTTGAGCATTTAAGACCAGTTATGACTCATTTAGGACATTTTGAGTGACGTTTTGGACACTTTTTGTTTCATTCTGGACGAAATTTTGAGATATTTTGACCAAATTACGAGTAATTTTAGAAAACTTTTTAAGTAATTTTGAATGTTTTTGAAATATTTAAGGCAAATTCTGACTCGTTTAGGACATTTTGGGTAACATTGGACAATTACCAGGTCATCTTTTACAGTTTTGAGGCGCGGTGGACACATTTTTGAGTCGCTTTGGGTGAATTTTAAACGTTTTGGACACATTTTGGTCGGAGTCATTTTGAGTTATTTGAATGAAATTTAGATTTTTTGACAAATTACAACTGCATGGGAGACAAATTTTGAGTAATGTTGGATAATTTATGTATTTTCAATTAGTTTTGAGATGTTTTGGAAAATCTTTAGTTTGTTTTTCTTTTAAACATTTAAGACAAATTCTGGACAATTTTTAAGCTTTTTTTTGTTTCATTTTGGATGAAATTTTGAGATATTTTGGACAAATAGTGACTCATCCTGGACATAGTTTGAGTAATTTTGGAAATTTATAAAATAGTTTTGTGTCATTGTGGGGGAATTTTTTTAACATTTTGTACAAAATTTGAAACATTTTAGAAAACTGAGTCATTTTGAATGTTTGTTTCCAAACATTTAAGACAAATTATGACATTTTAGGACACAGCAGCAGATTATTAATGTTTTCTGTGTCATTCTGGATGAAATTTTGGACAAAAACCGACTCATTGTGGACAGAGTTTGAGTTAAACGTCTTTAACCGTTGTTCTTCTTGTTTTTTTTCCCTCAGAATTTATGTTTGTCGGTTTGTTTCCAGCCAAAGTGTCTCTGAGCTCATAAATCTGATGAACAGAATGAGGATTTAATGGTCTTCTTCTGCTTTAAAGAGCACTAGTAGATCATTAATTTATTTAACAGCGGTTCTTGGCAGCAGCAGCTGGAAGCGACCGATCAGCTGGTCCAGGTGTTGAACTGCTCTCTGATTGGTTTGTTTGTTCAGGTGGTGATGAAGCCGGAGCAGACGGTGGAGGACGGACAGCAGGTCGCTTTAATCTTTTTATCCGTTTACCTCAGAAACACCAGAAATCATCCAGTCTGGTCCCGTTTACCTCGTTTATGTCTGAAATGTGGCGTCTGAAGAGGAGACGGGGCTCACAGATGTCTGTTAGAACAACATCTGGATAGTTTTGTCTCATTTTGAGTAATTTTAGACAATTTTAAAGACATTTTGTGTCATTCTGGATGATTTTTTGTGTCATTCTGGACTAATTATGACTCATTTTGGACATATTTTGAGTTATTTTTCTGTCTTTTATGACATTTTTTAAGTCATTTTGGAAAACTTGTCAGTAATATTGGACAAGTTTTGAGTCATTTATAAATGTTTGTGTCATTTTGAATGATTTCTGATATTTTGGGAAAGTTGTGTCTTGTTTTGGACACATTTTGAGTAATTTTTGACTAAGTTATGAGTCCTTTATGACATTTTATGTGTCATTTTGATGTTTTTTTAAATTCGTTTTGGACAGACGTTATGACTAACGTCGGACATTTTTCATTTCACATTTGGCCAAACTGGAGTCTTTTTGGGCAGGTTTGAAGTCATTTTGGATGATTTTTGGCCAAATTTCAACTCATTTTGAGTCCTTTTGGTAAGTTTCTGAGTATTTTTGGACATTTTTGAGATGTTTTGGATGATTTTTGGCCAAATTTCTGAGCATTTTAAGTAAAGTTTGACAGTTTGACAACATTCCATTTTTGTGTCATTCTGATGTTTTTTTTAATCTTTTAGTGAATATGAATTTCTGTACTTTACCGTACAGTTAATGGTGCTTTAATGTTTTTTTATTTCATGATCTTCTTCAGGTGGCTGAGGGTTTGATGCAGCAGCTCGGAGTTTCTGAACAAAGTCTGGTGACCGGAGCTTACATGGATCTGCTGCTGAAGGGACAGAAGGAGGCATAAAACCAACAGTAATCAGATTACAGTAGTCAGATTACATTCAGTATGCTCAGTAGAACTCAGAAAACAAACACACCGACTCATAAGTCATTAAAGTAGCAGAACACGGAAAACATGTATTAGTGAGAGTAATCTAGTAGTTACACTGTAATCAGATTACATTCAGTCAGCTCAGTAGAACACATAAATCTGTGTGTATCAGTGAAGCTCGTCTGGTAGTTCCACAGTAATCAGATTACAGTAATCAGAGTCTAAAGGTGCGTGTCCACTGATTTCCCCGCATTCCACCACATATGAACATCTCACGGCCGGTGGGGGGGTCACATGACCGAGCTATCAGCTGACAGATGAGTCTGATAAAACAGCAGCTTTCCCTTTTATTTCTAAACACTAATGTTACCATGCGTGCTCAGATCCAGCTGTTAGAAGCTTCTCCTCCATGGTGAACTGTGTTCAGCACCTTCTTTAAGCTCCTTTCCTGCCTCTGAATGGACAAACGCATCGACTCAGGGCTGCTCTGCTCCTGGATTTCACACCGGACCGGCTGCAAACTTTGTCTAATATTACAAAAACACTTCAGAGAAACGTATTTGTAAAGCATTTTGAGGCGAGAAATAAGCTGCAGCAGTTGAATCTGTCCTGGTTTTATTTAGACGTCTGAGGACAGTTTGAGGATGCTGGAATCTCTGCAGGCCGGAGTCCAGTCTGCTTTATGCAAATGAGCTGCAGGAAAACACACCGGATCTCAGCTGGAAACACCCTGCATGTGGCATTCTGGTCCGGTTGTGGTGCGTTTCCTTCTGTGTGTTTACCCCGAGAGGTCTGCAGCTCCTTTGCATAAAGTAGACTGGATTCTGCTTAGATTCCCCGCATCCTGAAACTGTCCTCAAACGTCTAAACTAAAACCAGGACAGATTCAGCTGCTGCAGATTATTTCTAACCCCAAATGGTTTCAGTGTTTTAGAAGTAAAAGGGAAAGTTTGTGGCCGTCAGGCTGAAAGCTCGGTCATGTGAGCACATGGTGAGCTGCTGTGGTCTGTTAGTGACCGCCCACCGGCCGTACGATGTTCAGATGAGAGGAAATAACATCTAGTGGACACACGCCTGAACAGTTTGTCTGAAATGTTTCTTTAATGTGATGAAAGTTTTGATGTTTTTCTAAATAAATGAATTCAAAAAGTTCCTGGTTTCTGTTTGGATTCAAATGAAAAAATGTTTGTCAAAGTCTGAAATCCTTTAAGAAGAAAAACATCCTGATAGTTTTCATTCACTGGTGCGCCAGGTTTCTGTTCTTATTCAAGGATGACATTTAACACATTCTGGACAAATTATGACTCATTTTGGACACGTTTTTAGTCATTTCTGTCATTTTTCAGTCATTTTATAGAATTTGTCAGTAATATTGGACAACTTTTGAGTCATTTTGGACATTTTTGTGTAGCTTTGGATGATTTTTACATCATTTTGAACAAATTATAACTCATTTGGAACAAAGTTTCAATGTTTAAGGATATTTTTGTGTAATTTTTTAAATAGGTCTGAGTAATGGTCCATTTTCGAGTCCTAAGTTGACATTTTTTGAAAATTTTTCGGACAAGTTTTGAATTGTTTTGGACGATTTTTTGTCGTTTTGGACAAATTCCGGCTCATTCTGTGCACATTTTGTGTAATATTGGTCAAGTTTTTGTGTTTTGGACAGTTTTTGAGTCATTTTTAAACACGTCATTTTGAAAGACTCTTTCCAATACTGTTTGCCAATTTTCAATCATTTGACACCTTTGAGGTATTTTGGACTAACTGACTGATTTTGAACAATGCTGAGTGGCTTCGGATAGTTTGTGTAATTTTGGACAAATTATAAATAATTTGAGTCCTTTATGACAAGTTTCAAGTCATTTTAGATGTTTTTGTGTCATTTTGAACAGATTCTAAGTAATATTGGACTTTTTAAAAAGTCATTTTGGACAAATGGACTCATTTTGAACAGAGTTTTAGAAATTAAGGATATTTTTGGGTCATTTTGAATCCTTGTTGACATTAAGGTGATTTTTGGACAAACAGAGCAGTATTGGACAACTTTCTGCTTATTGAAGATATTTTTTGTCATTTTGGATAATTTTTTAGACATTTTGGACACATTTTGAGTAATATTGGTAAGTTTTTGAGTCAAACTCCCTGAATTTTCATCACAAGACCGTCGGTCGCAGTCGATTCGTTAGCAGCTTCACGAGTTCACTGAGTAACGCAGAATTATTTTATTTTTTACAGAACGTCTTTAGAGCAAACGGTTTATATTTAGCGAATTTTTAAAACAACACAAAATTTTGATGAAATATTTAAAGTTCAGGTTTGGCTAATTTTCCCAGTGGAGCCACGCCTCACTGACGATGAGTTCAAGGGCTGTCGGAAAGTTGGAAATCTGACATTTCTTTCTCTTTTTACTGCTTCTAACCCTGATAAAGTGTCTAGTTTTATCTATTTTTACCTTAAAGACAACATTTATTTCCTACCGTCTGGTGTTTTTTCTGGTTTAAAGAGAAAATGAAAGCAGCTTCTGGATTAATAATATATTTTACAAGTCTGGGGAAATAACGGCGCTGCATTTGGGAAACACCTGAACGCACCGTTAACAGGTTTCCTAATCTCCTGTCGACGTATGGTTGCCATGGAAACTAGACACCGGGTTGGCGCGGAGCCTGAAATTAAAATGTAAATCCCAAAACGCAGATCAAATCCACCTCAAACTTTTATTATTTTCTATCCGTCGGCGCTGAAAAAGGAGAAATCCCAGCGAGAGGCGAGGAACAGTGGAATTAAACAGGTTTTAATCTGCTGTAAATTACGTCTCCGGAGGGAAACTCTGCTGAGGAGTTTTCTGGTGAAGGTCTTGATCTGGTTCTGATGGTTTTTACAGAGTTTTAGAGGAGAGGTTTGTCCGTCCAGCAGAGGGCGCTGCAGCTCTAACGCTCCAGACCTTCAGGGTAAAAGCTTTCCTTACTTTCTCTTTGGTTTCACACTGTTTTCTTGCATGTTTTATGTGCATGTTTTAGAGGACAAATGTGTTGTTGTGTGCTTTGTGTTGATTTAGTTCTTTGTGTTTTGTTTTGTTTACAAAAAATTGTGTTTTGGTGGTAGTTTTGTGTCTATATTTAGGTGTTTTGTGTCTCTTCGTGGTCATTTTGTGTCCCTTTATGGTAACTTTGTGTCTCTTCGTGGTCATTTTGTGTCTCATTATGGTAACTTTGTGTCTGTGATCATTTTGCATCTCTTTCTATCATTTTGTGTCTCTTTGTGGTCATTTTCTGTCTCTCTGTGGTCATTCTCTGTCTCTTTGTGGTCATTTTGTGTCTCTTTGTCGTCATTTTGCATCTATCTCTATTGTTTTGTGTCTCTCTGTGACCATTTTCTGTCTCTTTGTGGTCCGTTTCTGTCTCTTTGTGGTCATTTTACGTCTTCCTGTGGTCATATCGTAGGTCTTTATGTTTATTTTGTCTCTTTGTGGTTGTTTTTTGTGTCTGTGCTAATTTTTTGTGTTTTATTCGGTTGTTGTGTGTCTCTTTGTGGTTGTTTTGAGACTCTTTGTAGCTGAGTTGTGTTTCTTTGTGATCATTTTGTCATTGTTTCTTGTGGCTCCTTGTGTTTGTTGTGTGTCTGTGATTTTTGACAGTTTTTGGTCATTTTATGTCTCCTTGTGGCAATTGTGCGTCTCCTGTTTGTCTTGTGCGTCTTTTTGGTGGTTTTGTGTCTCTTAGGGGACGTTTTTT
This sequence comes from Acanthochromis polyacanthus, assembly GCF_021347895.1. Taxonomy (NCBI): domain Eukaryota; kingdom Metazoa; phylum Chordata; class Actinopteri; family Pomacentridae; genus Acanthochromis; species Acanthochromis polyacanthus. Next base: position 39,670,802 of record NC_067113.1, on the reverse strand, counting down.
GGGTGTTTTGGGTCTTCATGATCATTTCGCGTCTCTTTGTGGTCTCTTTGTGTTTCTTTGCATTTATTTTTTGTCTCTTTTTGGTAGTTTTGTGTTTTGTTTTTTTTTTACTTTGCTGCGTTGCTTTACAACAAAAAAATACAGCAGTGTTTTCAAACCGAGCCAAAGGGTGAATAATCCGTCTAAATCCACCGGCTCTTGTTTCTTTTACTCTTTAGACTTTCCCAGTTTCACACACACCTTCAGACTCTTTTCTTTCTTGTTTGACAGAAGTCGGCGGTTGACGATGTTCAGATCTTGTTGCGACGGATCGGGAATCGGCGCGTCGTCTGTCGGGCCAGAATTTATCGCTAACTCGACTCGGTGGCCGTCTTATTTGGCAAAAACATGCTGCAGGCTGAACCCAGCATAAGCTGCAGAGGATTCTCAGCTCCCTCAGCCACCATATGTGGCTGCATCACCGACCAGTTGTCTCATTGAAAACCTCCGAGCTCCATCTGTTCTCACTGTTCCCATTCAAAAAACACAAACCGACTTTACTTCTACTGTCATTTCTCCTCCGGCTGCAGATCCATAGAGAAGGGACGCTGCAGATTACAGGTTTATCTGCCGCCGATCCGATGCGTCATCCATCAAGTGTGATCGCTGTCTGAGTAACTGTTTGTTTTACGGATGCAGTGACAGTTCAAACAAATACGGCAGACTGAACCGCTCAAACCGCAGGAATAGGAATGAAAAATGGTCTGTGGCCGTCGTGATAGCGGCTACAGCGCGCGTTTTCAGAAACAGATAAGGATTAGTTGATATTTTGACGAGAAACGATGACATGAAAAGGTTGTTTATGTCATTACATTAAAGCTTGGCAGGTCAGTACCAACAAATAAAATGTTCTCCTTTTAAGTTCTCCTTACTGGTCCTGTTTCGGTCCTAATGGCATGAGTTTAACTGAACCTTTCAAACTGCAGAAACAGCTGAAAAATAGTTTGTAGTGATCGTGACAGCAACACAACACTGAGCTCCTGAGAGAGAAAATACGAATTCGGTGATATTTGTCATCTTGACGTAAATCGGTGAAATGAAAAGGTTGCTTATGTCATCAAATTAAAGCTTGGCTTCAGTAGATAAAACCTTTTCCATTTAAGTTCTTGTTGCTGGTGTTGTTTTCATCCTGGTAGCATCAGTTTAAAATGTTTTATCTACCAGAAAAGACCCAAAGCTGGTAGTCTTTCCTGTTGGACAACCATTGGGACAAATCTTCACACTTTCTCCAGGTCAATTCTTGGGCGAATCCTCCCAAAAATGCTAAATCGGTTACATCCGAAGATTGGAAACAATTCTACCAAAACCCGTAAAGCTCAGTAACATATCAGATACCAGATTAACCCTCTGAAGCTGCCTGGATTGGTTCCAAAGTTGTCGAATGTCAACTGGCGCCGGATGTCCTGGGCGAATGGTTTCCCCTTTGTTCGTCATGGAATCCCATCCTCATATACACCTCCCTTTATCTCACCACCTGCTGTATTTGGCATAGATAGCCATCTTAATGGCATGAGTTTGACCCAAGGATGATGATCTTTTCTATTGCACCACAATCGGGACAAATTTGTTTACTTTAGGTAAACTCCTGGTGGAATCCTCCCGGAATTTGCTACTTCGGTTGTATCAGAAGATCAAAAAATCTTCTACCAACACCTCTACAGCTAAGGAACATCACTTACTACATTTATACTGTGAAGTTGCCCAGATGTTAACTTTCGATTGGTGCCAGACGTCCTGGGCGAATGGTTTCACCGAGGTTCATCATAGAATCCCTTCTACAAATTCACCTTTCTTTATTTCACCCACTACTGTATTGGGTGAATGGACCGGAAATTCTGTAGAGACTTTAGTTTGGAAGGCGATATCTTCTGCTGTCTGCAGTTAGCTTCAGAGTTTTTGCATTCATTTTTGCAGCGGGCAGCACCAAGTGTTTGAGGTATTTTCAGCAGCAATCCCTTTTTTGTGGGGTTTCATATACATTTTTGTAGGTGCAATCCATTGTTGTTGTGGTTTTCTAAGTCCAGTCACGCATAGTTGCCTGAAGTGGTTAATTGTGCAAAGTAAGACACCTAAGTAGTTCTGGTTTCCTATGCATTCTTGCTAGGGTAAACCCTTGTTTTTAAGGTTTCTTATGCATCTTTGTTTGGCCAACCTCTTATGTCTTTTGCTTTTCTGTGCATTTTTGTAGGGGCACCCCTTTTTTGGGGGTTTCATGTACATTTTTGTCATGGCAACCCATTATTGTTGTGGTTTTCTGTGCATTTTTGCAGGGGCTAGTTACACATCATTGACTGAACTGATTCTGAGACACTTAAAGGGGAACTTCGTTTTTTTTCAACCTGGGGTCTGTTTTCATGTCATTTCATACATGTGAGTGATGGAGAAATGAATTTTCGACATAGCTCCAGTATTTAGCCAGGCAGGCAGCTTAGCAGCTCAGCTAGCAGCTCAGCTAGCGAAAAGTATGGGGCAACTTGCCCCCCCCCCGCGTCAAAGTCCACCCTAACATGCTTTTTGCCCCACACTGACCGGCTCAGATAGTCTCAATGAGTGTCCCACAACATACTAGAGATGAGAAGTGAACGTAAACCTCCACATTACCTGGCGATCACTCTTTGTTGTGTTCTGTATCCAAATCTCAGGACGCTAGAAAGCAAATCTCGTTCCGAAATCGCGCGAAATCGGCTAAGCTGCCTGCCTGGCCAAATACTGGAGCTATGTCGAAAATTCATTTCTCCATCACTCACATGTATGAAATTACATGGAAACAGACCCCAGGTTGAAAGAAACCGAAGTTCACCTTTAAGCTGTACTTGTTTCCTATGTGTTTTTCCAAGGGTAAACCATTGTTTTTGGGGTTTCTTCTGCATCTTTGCAGGGCCAACCCTTTATTTTGGGGGTTTCCTGTACGTTTTTGTAGTGTCAACCCATTGTTGTGGCTGTCTAAGACTGGTTGAGCACAGTAAAACACTTAAGTAGTCCTGGTTTCCTGTGTGTTTTTCCAAGGGTAAACCATTGTTTTGGGGTTTCCTATGCATCTTTGCAGGGCCAAACCCTTAATTTTGGGGGGTTTTCTGTGCATTTTTGTTGTGGCAGCCCATTATTATTGTGGATTCCATGCAATTTTACAGGGACAAGCCATTACTTTGGGATTTTATGGGCATTTTCAGAGGGGCTAGTCACACATAGGTGGCTGAACTAAAAAATTTTTGCTGCCTGAACTGACGCCTAAGCAGTCCTATGCATTTTTGCAGGGCCAACTCCTAGTTTTGGGTGTTTTCCATGAGTTTTTCCAGCAGGTAGCACCATGTCTTCGGGGTTTGTTGTACATTTTTGCAGCTGCTAATCGTTCATAATTGTGCAAAGTAGGACTTCGTATTCGACGCACACGTTTGCTACAACCTTGCGTCCTTTTCTGATTGTTCTCCAGCGATGTGGATGGACGGACCTGACCGGTGAAAGGTTGACACGTTGTAAAACGGGGTCATGTGACTGCTGCAGCCACGTGCGCTCTGATTGGTTAGAGGTAAAAGTAAAATGAGAGCGCATTGAGTGAATGTGTAAACTGCAGCTTCTCCATCATGATGTGTCTTTCATGATGAGGATGATGGAAGCTGAGTCCTGAATCCTCGTTTTTTAATTTATTTTTTTATTATTTTTTGGCGATGGTTGCGTTTCCATGGCGACGGGGCCGCTCCTCCACACCCACGCTGCTTTACCCCTCTCTCTCTCTCTCTCTCTCTCTAGCTCGATCTCTCGCCGAGAGATCGAGCTAGAGAGAGATAGAGAGAGAGAGAGGTGTGTTTTCTAACCCACGCATTGGAGTGGGAGACAACGTGCACGCTCACACGTGCACACACACACACACACACACACACTCTGGCGTCCACTGAGTGTGTGTCATGCTAGCAGTGTGTGGGCTGAACCGACCAGCCTTCCACTCATCTCCCTCCCTCTCTCTCCCTCTTCTTCTTCTCCTTCTTCTTCTTCTCTTTTCGTCTCCAGATACTCTTTTCTCCATCCTCCATCATCTGTTCCTCTTCCTCCTCCTCCTCCTCCTCCTCTTCCTCCTCCTCCTCTCCATCATTTTCTTTTCAGTTTATCATCATGGAGTCGCTGATCTTCTGGGTGAGTCTCTTTTCCTCTGCAGCTCTGTGTGTTCATTAGATGTGTGTGTTGTGATGTGTGTGTGTGTGGGCGTGTGTGTGTTTGTGTGTGGGTGTGTGTGTCGGTCACTTGCTGCCGCTCTGTAACTTTAAAAGTCGTGACTACGTTTTCTTTTTACTTTACCGTTTCATCCTCCGATCGTCTCTTTCTCTTCTGTTTTTTTATTTTTTGGGTTCTCCTCCTTTTCCTTCCTCTTCGTCTCCTCCTCTCTTCCCTTTCGCTTCTCCTCCTTTCATCTCTCTCCCGACTCGTTTTCCTCATTCCCTCTCCTCGTCTTCTACGTCTCTTCCTTTCCTTTCCCTTCATCTCTTCTCCTTTCTTTTTCATTCCTGATGCATTTTCCTTCCCTCCTCCTCCCTTTCCATCTTTCTTTTCATCCTTTCTTTCTCTCATTTCCTAGCGTCCTCCTCCTTTACTTCCTCTTCCTGTCATTTCATATTTTACTTTTTCACTTTCCTATCTTTTCATTATTTCCTTTCCTTATTTCCTTCCCTCTTTTATACACGCTTCCTTATTCCCTTTCCTCATTTCATTTCCTTTCATAATTTTCTTTCCTTACCTTATCTCCTTTTCTTCTTTCTTCCTATTTCATTTCTTTTCCTCATTTCCTTTCCCTATTTCTTTTCTTCATTTCCTTTCCTTATTTCCTTTCCTCTCCTTATTTTATTTCCTTTCCTTATCTCTTTTCCCTATTTCTTTTCCTTTCCTTTCATTATTTCCTTTCCTTCTTTTCTTTTCTTATTTCTTTTCATTTATTCATTTCCTTTCCTTATTTCATTTCCTTGTTTCATTTCCTTCCCTTATTCCCTTTCCTTATTTCCCTTCCTTTCTTTATTTATTTTCTTTCCTTCTTTCATTTTCTTTTCTTATTTCCTTTCCTTTCCTTATTTCCTTTTCTTATTTATTTTTAGTTCCTTAGATCCTTTCCTTATTTCCATTCCTTGTTTCCTTTCCTTTCATTATTTCCTTTCCTTATTCCTTTCCTTTCCTTCTTTCCATCTTTTCCTCCTTCCTTTCCTCTCCTAACTCTTTTCTTTTTATCTTTCATCCTGTTTCCTCCTCCTCCTATTCTTCTCACCTTTTCCTTCCTCTGATCTCTCCATTTATCTCCTTTCATCTTCCCATCTTTGCTTTTCATCTCTCCATTTATCTCCTTTCATCCTCTCTTCATTCGGCTCATTTCCTTTTCATTTCTTCTTTTCCTCTTCCATCTTTCCTTTAACTCTCTTTTCTTTTTATCTTTCATCCTGTTTCCTCCTCCTCCTCTTCTTCTCACCTTTTCCTTCCTCTGATCTCTCCATTTATTCCTCTTCTTCTCCTCCTCCTCCCATTCATCTCTTATTTAATCCTTCGTCTCCTCAGCTGCCCTTTCTTTCTCTCTCCTTCCTTCTCTCTCGTCTTATTTCCGGTTTCCTCCAGCATCACTTCACTGTGTTGTGTTATATATATATATGTGAGTGTGTGTGTGTGTGTTGTGTTGTAAGTGTGTGTTATGTGTGTGTGTTATATAAGCCAGCAGCAGCAGCAGCAGTGTGTAGGCCGTATTCTCAGACCGACTATCTGAAGACATGATCTGCCCCCCTCATCCGAAAAAATAAATAATTAAAAACCAAACACTTTTAACAGGAACAGGAAGTGGAGCTTCTGATTCTTCTTCTGCGGCTCCTGAATGTCGCGCGGTTGTCACGGCAACATGTTACCGAGGCAGCCGCCGATGGCCAGAGGTTAAACTGCTGCGTTAGCGACAGCTAGGCGGCTAAATGCACAGATTGCAGCAGCATTGGTGTTTGTTTTTTTTTTTTTTTATCCACATCAGGATGTCGCAACGTCCACAGGTTTGGTCCTTAATTTAAAATGTTTGATGAGAGGTGATATTTTTATTCCGGAAAGGATGGAATCATCTTTTATCAGAGGCAGTGTTCGCTACATCAGATTTAGTTTTTGGTGGTATCAGCGGTTTCACTTAGCCAGTCATTTTTCCTATGTAGAATGGTCTGACTGCACTTCTGTAGTGTAGAATGGTCTGACCTCACCTGCTTATTTTTCTTTAATTGTATTGTGTAGAACGGTCTGACCTCACCTGCTTATTTTTCTTTAATTGTATTGTGTAGAACGGTCTGACCTCACCTGCTTATTTTTCTTTAATTGTATTGTGTAGAACGGTCTGACCTCACCTCACCTTCGATCTGGAATTCTGTAGCTGAGAATAGTCCAAATGCATCTCACTGTTGTTCTGTTATTCTGTCGTGTAGAATAGTCTGGTTTCACTTCACTTCCATTCTGTAATTTTGTTGGATAAAATGGTGTAACTGCACCTCACTATTTTTCTTTAATTGTGTAGTGTAGAATCGTCTGACTGCACCTCACGATCATTCTTTAATTCTGTAGTTTCAAATAGTCCAAATGCCTCTCATTATTGTTCTTTAATTCTGTAGTTTAGAATGGTCTGACGGTCTGACTTCATTTGACAACTTTGGTGGTAGTTTTGTGTCTCTTTGTGGTCATTTTGAATCTTTTTATGGTTATTTTATGTCTGTTTGTGGTTGTTTTGCATTTTTTAGGTCATTTGGTTCTTTTCACAGTTGTTTCTCGTCTCGTCTTGGTCATTTTGTGAGTCTTTTTTGGTTGTTTTGCATCTCGTTGTGGTTGTTTGCCATTTTGTGGCTGTTTTGCATTGTTTTCTTTGCACTTGACTTGCGTCTCCTCTCGGTCATTTTCTTTCTTTGTGGTCATTTCGCATCTCTTCACAGCCATTTTGTCTCTCTTTATGATAGTTTTGCATCTCTTTGTTGTTATTTTGTGTCTCCTTGTGGTTGTTTTCAAGGCAGCTTACTCAGTAATCCATACACGGGTCCAGATTGCATTAATTGCGTATGGTAATTTTGTTGCTTTAATAAAGAGAGGAAACTCAGCATGTGGTGATGCTCCAGACTTCAGACAGTCACTGAGTGCAAAGGACCTGTTAAAAAATAATCCTAATTAATATTTATTGCTTTGTTTGTCCAGTTATATTGGAAACAAAGCGTCTGTGTTTATGAACGGTGATTCCTGAACAGTCTAAAGCGATATGTTCATTAAACCCCTTGAATTAAATGGAACGTCTCCACTTCAATCACGGCTTTTTTGCTTTATTTTTTTAAACCCATTGTTGAGGCGAAACTATGAAAACAGATTCAGTGTCCAAATTCTATGGACTCAACTGTAAACATGAGGAAGTAATGAGCTTTATTGTTGGTTTTCTTTCATTCTTTGTCCATGAAAAAGGTATTAAGTCGCTCTTCGTTACATTATAAACGTCTTAGAATTCATTTGGTGTTCCAGAACTCTTCCCTCTTCTTATGGATCAGATGGTGGAAAGTTGTAAAGTTTTGTGTTTTTCCGATGTTAGATCTGCAGCGAGGGAATTTAATCAATGCTTTCAATAATCAGTTAAAACTTTTCCCAAACAACAAATCCCCAAATCAGTCAGTTCCAGCTTCTTAAATGTGAGAATTCATTGCCTTTCATGAATATTTTAGGATTTGGACGTGTGTCTCTTTTAGGTTTTTCACAGCTTTCTGACGTTTCATACACTGTAAAAACCAAAAAAAAGCAATCTGACTCATTTTAGACCTTTGTTTTGTCTTGTTTAGGACGAACTTTGAGATATCTTTAACAAGTCTTTGATTTCAAACTAATTTTGAGTCACTTTTGTAAAGGTTCTCATAATTTGTAGTAATTTCGACAAACTCCAAGTTATTCCGTTCAAACGTTGAGTTATTTTGGACAAGTTTCCAGTTTTAGTCATTCTGGACAGTTTTTAAGTAATTTTGGAGGATATTTTGAGATATTTTGAGAAATTATAACTCGTTTCGGACTTTTTTTTCCAATTATTTCGGACTAATTTTGAGACTTTTTGAAATTGTTTTTCATTTCAGACAAATTTTGAGTCACTTTGTAGAACTTGAAGTCATTTCAACAAACTACGAGTTATTCTGGACAAGTTTTGAGTGATTTTTGACAAGCTTTAGGCGATTTTCTGACTGTTTTAGAAGTCATTTTAAAAAACGGATGTTTAGTAATTTACCATGATGAAATCCCTTCAGTACAGAAACAGTTGTGAAGTTACTAAAACACACTTTAAAAAAAAATCAGCTGTCTTTATTTGGTCAGCATGTAAATAAATTATTCAAAGCCAGCAAAATCTGTAAATTAACATTGAATTGTTCAAAAAGATGAGGGTTAAAATGTTGATAAAACAGAGCAGTTGCAGCTCAGACTGTCTGGTTAGTGCTGGGTTAACGGCTTTAAGAGGAGCCTTGGATGACTGAGTTTCCTGCTATAACTGGTTTGAACTGTTGTTTTATGGATGAAGTCGGTTCTTTGTGACTCCCGCTGAATGTCGGATGAATTTGTGACAATCAGACACCCCCCTGCTGCCGACATTTTCGTTATTTTCGCCTGAAACCGGGATCGTTCTTGTGGTTTCGTTGACTGTGAGGAGAAGGAGGAGGCATCTCTTTGTGGTCATTTGGTTCTCTTTGCTGTTGTTTCGCTTCTCTTCTTGGTCATTTTGCGTTTTTTTTAAGGTTGTGTTGCACCTCTTGACATGTTTTGTAGTAATTTTGATTGATTTTATGGTTATTTTACGACTGTTTGTGGTCATTTTCTGTTTCTTTAGTGTTGTTTTGCACCTTATGTGGCCGTTTTTTAGTGGTCGTTTTGGATCTCTTTGGGGTCATTTTGTGTCTTTTTATGGTTATTATATGACGATTTGTGGTTATTTCACATCTTTTTGTGGTTGTTTGCCGTTTTTTGTGATCAGTTTGTGTCTTTTAATAATTATTTTATGACTGTTTTTGGTTGTTTGACATTTTTTGCGGTCATTTGATTCTCTTTACTGTTGTTTCGCTTCTCTTCTTGATCATTTTGTGAGCCTTTATGGTTGTTTTGCATTTTTTTGTGGTCGTTTTGTGTCTTGTTTGTGGATGTTGTGCGTCTCTTTGTGGTCTTCTGACTGGTCTGTTTCTTTAAAGTTGTTTTACACCTCTTTGTGGTTGCATTTTAGTGGTTATTTTACAACTTTTTGTAGTTTCTTTGAATTTTTTGCGATCATTTGGTTCTCTTTGCTATTGTTTTGTGTCTCTTTGCAAAACAAGCAAATTATTCAGCATTTTTGTGTCATTTTGCTTTTCTTTAAGGCTGTTTTGGATCTCTTTGTGGTCGTTTGGGATTTTTGTGGCTGTTTTGTATCTCTTTATAGTTATTTTACAACTGTTTGTGGTTGTTGTGCATTTTTATGGTCATTTTGTGTCTCTTTATGGCTATTTTGCATCTCTCTATGGTAATTTTGTGTATTTTTAGGACTATTTTAAAAGTGTTTGTGGTCGCTTGGCATGTTTTGTGGTCATTTTGCATCTCTTTATGGTTATTTTATGACTGTTTGTGTTCGTTTGGTGTTTCACTCGGCGTGAGGAGAAGGAAACCGAACAGATTCTCTGGTTTTTAGTTTCCCAGTGATGTGCGAAACTTGACAAGAGAAAGTGTGTGTCAGAGAGGCGAGAATACAGAGTGTATTATCAGCTCCTGCCATTGGTTTCCATGGTAATGGCCAGGGGAGCTACGTTTCCAGGACACACATCTTGTTCACACCTAACAATGAAATGCATCTTTGGTGATCCACTGCACAGATTTAAATCCACCTGAAGCTCCGTGTGGATTCAGAGTGCCATTCAACACTGTCGTAATTAATATAAACACTCTCAGCTGCTCACATTATCGTCGAATTACTGCAGAAAAGACGAACGCTTTCACACTCCACCAGTGAGGAAGGTGAACACCAGGCCAGGTGTGACCAAGCCACCAGAGTAGGAACACATTTTTACCCTCTGAACCCACAATCAGGTGTGGAAACCAATTTATCAGCTAGAAACTTTAAAAACTGAAAGAATTTTCAATTTTCCAACAGTTGTGAACCTATCACACGTACCATGCAGCTTTATCGGTTAAAAATGATCCCAAAAATCATAATATTTCATCAAAATCACTTTATTCTACACTACCAGTCAAAGGTTTGGGCACAGCTTCTCATTTATTGGTTTTTCTTTATTTTCTATTTACATTGTAGATTCTCAGTGAAGGCATCAAACCTATGATTGAACACACATGGAATAATTTCACACTGTTTGCTACATAAGGCAAAACATGTTTTATATTTTAGATTCTTCAAAGTAGCCACCCTTTGCTCTGATTACTGCTTTTCACACGCTTGGCATTCTCTGGATGAGCTTCATGAGGTAGAACCTGAAACGGTTCTCCAACAGTCTTGAAGGAGTTCGCAGAGATGCTGAGAACTGGTTGGTCTCTTTTGCCTTCCTTATGCGTTCCATTTCATCCCAAACCATCTGGATTGGGTTCAGTCGCTGCAGGATGCTGTGGTAGCCATGCTGGCTCATGGTTCCTTCAGTTTTGAATAAATCTCCAACAGTGTCACCAGTAAAGCGCTCCCACACCATCACACCTCCTCCTCCATGCTTCACGGTGGGAACCATGCATGTAGAGACCATCCGTTCACCTTTTCTGCTTTGCACAAAGACATAGCAAATGGAATCAAGGATCTCAAATTTGGGCCCTTCAGACCAAAGCCCAGATCTCCACTGGTCTAATGTCCATTCCTGGTGTTTTTGGGTCCCAAATAATCTCTTCTGCTTGTTGCTTGTGTCTGCTACTAGAACTCTTTGTGGCATTTATCTGGGCTCTAATCTGAACTGCTGTTGACTTTCTGAGGCTGGAGACTTGGATGAACTTGGTCTTCCTTTCCTGGGGCGGTCCTCATGGGAGCCAGTTTCGTTTTGGTTTTTGCAACTGTTTTTGGGGATACATTCAAAGTTTTTATCGCTTCCTGGGTGGTTCCTAAATGGTTCCTGGGTAGTTCCTAGATGGTTCCTGGTAGGTTTCTAGGTAGTTCCTAGATGGTTCTTCGTAGGTCCCTGGGTAGTTCCTAGATGGTTCTTCGTAGGTCCCTGGGTAGTTCCTAAATGGTTCCTTGAGGACTCATTCAAAGTTCTTAACATGTCCTTGATAGACTGACCTTCATGTGTTAAAGTAATAATGGACTTCCTCGTAGGTTCCTGGGTAGTTTCTAAATGGTTCCTCGTATGTTCCTGGGTAGTTCCTAGATGGTTCCTTGAAGATTTTTTCAAAATTCTTGAAATTTTCTGGTGTGACTAAGCTTCAGTTCTTAAAGTAACGATGGACTGTCATTACTCTTTACTTAACTCATTGGTTCTTCTCATAATATGGATTCTAACAGTTGTTAAATAGGGCTGTCAGCTGTGGACCAACCTGACTTCTGCACAACACAACTGATGGTCCCAACCCCATTAAGAAGGCAAGAAATTCCACAAATGAACCTTGACAAGGAACACCTGTGACGTGAAAACCATTTCAAGTTCTACCTCATGAAGCTCATCCAGAGAATGCCAAGAGTGTTCAAAGCAGTAATAAAACCAATGAATCTAAACTATTAAACATGTTTTGACTTATTTCACACTTTTTTGTTTACTATATAATTCCATGTGTGTTCATTCATAGTTTTGATCCCTTCAGTGAGAATCCACAGTGTAAATAGTCATGAAAATGAAGAAAAAACATTAAATGGGAAGCTGTGCCCAAACTTTTGACTGGTAGTGTATGTGGTTTTATTTGAAATTTTTTAATAAACTGGATTGACCAACAGTCATGTGACAAAAAATTGAGTTTTCAGGTTGAACTGCAGGCAGAGAGACTGGAGAAGAAAATCAAAGCTACTGGATGAATAAATAAAGTCAGCATGGCTCAGAAACAGTGAACAGAGGAGCAAGTTGTTGGTGATACATTCAGCATGGAGAAACATCTTTCTTCTTGTGTTACATGGAGTAGTTTTGGACAATTTTTTGCACTTGGTCAAATTTTGAGTAATTGTAGACAATTTTTGTAGACATTTCCAACAGATTTTTAGTCATTTTGTTCAAGTTTCAAGTCATTCTGGACATTTTCTGTGTTATTTTAGATGTTTTTTTGAGACATTTCAGGCAACCTTTTAGTAATTTTGGACAGATTACACTCTATTTTTGACAAACTGTAAGTACTGTTTGAGAAGTTTTGTGTAACTTTGGTGAAAAGGAAAGTAAAACCTACTGGTTTAATTGCAAGATCCATTCAGCATAGCGAAACATCTTTCTACAGATATTGAGCAGAGTAGAGGGAAGAAGTTTGTAGAGACTGGTAACATGGAAATAATTTTATATCTACAGTATGTGGAGCCTGCATTTGTCCAGTATTGAGTCTTTTTATGCATTTGGTCAAATTTTATGTCAATTCTACATTTTATTGCCCTTTAAAGGCATTTTCGACCACTTTTTGTGTAAATTTGGTTGATTTTGGACAAAATTTGAGTCATTTTGGACACATCTCTCTCATTTTGGAGAATTTCTAACTGAAATTAACTACATAAACGTTACATTTAGCTGCTGCTTTTCCATAAAGTTACAAAAGGGAACAAACCAGAGTCTCCGTGATGAGACTTTCAACATAATTAGCAAAATGTCGATTTCAGGCAGCTAATTTCTACCATAGGTACCCTGTTAAAATGTTGGATTCCATTTCATTTGTTTCCATAGAGGTGCAGGACTTTAGATTGCAGAGAAAAATGTGGCAGAGACAAAAAATACTCAGAATCTGCTTGGAATTTAGACAAACGGTTCAATATTTACATATTTTTTAGTTAAAAAAAGGTTTTGATCCTTGGAGTTGGTGCCCCATTAGCTCCAGTTGTTGTGGTGTTGGTATCTTCTGATGGTTTAAGAATTTTAGGGGAATTCTAGTTGATTCTGTTCATTCTGCTGTATTTGACATTAATGTGGCTCTTGTGGACGTTTTCGGTTCTGTTGTGGAGATTTGATAAAATGGACTTGGACCACGAGATCCCCGCCGCTTTCTGAAGAAAACGGACTTTTGCATGAATCACTTGAAGCATTTTTGGAGAGTCGAGCGTCTGACCGGATGTTGGGGAGGTGAAAATCCGTCTCCTCCACGTTTATCAGAGCTGCTTGTTAGATTTCACACGGGTCACTACTCCCACTCTGCAGCTCCAGTAAGTGCAGGAACACCAGAGGGAAGCTGTCGTTCAGGACATCCTCGACTGATTGTGACTCATCTCTTCAGAAATTTGAGTCATTTTGGAAACATTTCTAGTCTTATTGGACGAGTTTATGTTGTTTTGGCTCATTTTTGAGTCATTGTAGACCACAGTTTGAGATGTTTTGGACTATGCCAGACTTTTTTTTTGATCATTTTGAGTGATTTTGGAAACAGCTTGAGTGATTTTAGACAAATTTGCAGTGATTTTTAGACACATTTTTGAGTCATTTTGAAACAGTTTTGTGTAATTTTGAGAATATTTTTGAGTCATTTTGGACACCTTTCTGGTCATTTTGGACAGGTTTTGCCATTTGAGGCCATTTTTGAGTAAATCTGGACCATTTTTGAGATGTTTCATACAAAGTCTCTTATTTTTGAAAAGTTTATTAGTGATTAATGAGTTGTGGATACACTTTCAGTGATTTTGGACAAATTTGCAGTGATTTTGGACACAGTATTGTCATTTTGGACAATTTTTGAGTAAATCTAGACCATTTTTGAGATGTTTCAAAGTCAGACTCTTATTATGGAAAACCTTTCTGTAAATAATGAGTTGCTTTGGAAACACTTGCAGTGATTTTTAGACACATTTTTGAGTCATTTTGAAACAGTTTTGTGCAATTTTGGGAATATTTTTGAGTCATTTTGGACACATTTCTGGTCATTTTGGACACAGTATTGTCATTTTGGACAATTTCTGAGTAAATCTGGACCATTTTTGAGATTTGCAAAGTCAGACTCTTATTATGAAAAACCTTTCTGTAAATAATGAGTCACGTTGGAAACATTTGCATTGATTTTGGACATGTTTTTGTCATTTTTGGGCAATTTTTGAGTAATTTTGAAACCTTGTGAGTCATATTAGATGGGCGTTCCTCATTTCGGACTGGTGTTGAGGAATTTCTGAGTCATTTTTGGATAAAGTTGGAGTCGTTGTGGAAACATTTCGAGTGAATTTTGGCAAGTGTTTCTCATGTCGGGCAATTTTGAAATAGTTTAGACAAGTTTCAGGTTATTTAAGACAGTTGTTCTTGTTTCTGTGAGTCGCTACAATAAAGGTGAAAACTGCAAATTTAGCATAGAGACGGTTCTGGGAAACACAGCAGGTCAAAGTAACCCTGAGTTATTCATTAACGGTTAGCTAGTAGCGCTAAGTAGTGCTAAATCAACAGATCAGTTTAAAGTTGTTGTTGAAAAGCAATTGTGTAAACTTGTATTTAACTTTATGCTGATTTTTCAGATGGTCAAAGCAGTTTAAAGTAAACTATAAACAAAGCAGTAGTCTCAGAATATTTCTGTCCAAGACGCTTCATTCTCTGCATGTCATTATTCATAGCATGTGATCGATTCGCAGCCTCCCATAGAGCCGCTATAACCCTTAATTAGACGGGAAAGTGATCGCTGTTGTCAGTCCGTGGAGCTGTTTCTAAATAAATATAGAGTGAAACAGTGCAGCTCACTGGTGTGTTCACATAGTTTTTAGACAACAATCAAGCTTTAAGGCACATATACAGATCCTTCATACATTTGATGTTGGTTTTTGGGATTTATTACTGATAAGAAACATTTAAAAAGCCAATTATATTTCATTTAATTCATGTAGGATTCAACAAGGATGTACAGTGTAATAAGTTCAAGACAAAACACACCAACAGAATCAAATGTACATTAAGATAAAGTGTGTGTGTTCTTGTGTGACTGTCGTTGTGAGGACTACACGTAGATTAATGTGTTATCAGGTCCTCACTTTCTGCCTGTGATGTTTAAGGCTTAAGGGTTTAGTTTGTGATTGAAAATCCTCATAAGAGTGTGTTCCTGTACAGCTACTAATGTAAGGACTCATTTGGTAACATGGCGGGTATATAATATATGCGTTCCTGTACAGCTGTCCTTCTGAGGACCAATGTCAGTTTGTTGACTATGTGAGGACATTTTTTCAGGTCCTCACTTGGTGTCATGGCTGTTTAAGTTTCCAGTTAGAATCAAGTTTCAAACAGAAATAAAAAACTCTGTGTGTCTGTGTGTGTTGTTGTACAAAAGTGTTAGAACTAATGCTAGTTTTTGACCTTTCTGAATCATTCTGGACCATTTTTTAGATGTTTCAGACAACTTCAGACTCTTTTTTTGGGGTCATTTTGGAAACTGTTTGAGTGATTTTGGACAAATTTGTCATGATTTTGGACATGGTCATTATGGGCAACTTTTGAGTCACTTTGGACACATTTCTAGTCATATTGGACACATTTTTGTCATTTTGGGAAATTTTTGAATCGTTCTAGACCATTGAGATGTTTTGGACAATGTCAGACTCTTTTTTGGGGGTCATTTTGAGTCATTTTGGAAACAGTGAGTGATTTTGGACATGTTTTTATTATTTTGGGCAATGTTTGAATCATTTTTAAACCTTTTGATTCATGTTCAACCGGCATTTGTCGTTTCAGACTGATGTTGACAAAACTTCCGATTATTGTCGAGTCATTTTTTGACAAAGTTTGAGCCATTATGGAAACATTCTGGAAAAAATTGCAGTGATTTTTGACTTATTTTTGTCATTCCGGGAAATTTTTGAGTAATTTTGGACGTATTTCTTTTCATATTGGACAAGTTTTGGTTATTTTGAATCATTTTGGAAACAGTTCGAGTGATTTTAGACGCATTCTTGTGCTTTTCTTGACAATTTTTGAGTCATTTTGAAACTTTTTTAGTCGTATGAGACGAATATTTCTCATTTCGAACTGATGTTGAGTAATTTCTGATTGTCGTGTCATTTTTGGACAAGTTAAGTTTTCATTTAGAATCAAGTTACAGTTTTTCAGTGAGGGTCCTCTCAAAGACAAAACTAATAATGTGTGTTTGTGTTCTTGTAAACTTGTCATTGTGGGGACGACTTGGAGTTTTACAGTTTAAAAGGACATTTTATCTGATCCTCACTTGGTACCATGGCTGTTTGAGTTTTCATGTAAGAATCAAGTTTGCAATGAGGGTCCTTTTCAGGGTTCAGCTTCAGGTTTCATTTTGTCAGTGAGGGTCCCCACAAAGACAGACGTGTGTGTATTCTTGTATAAATATCATTATGAGGACTGATGTTAGTTTTTGACCTCATGAGGACATTTTATTGGGTCTTTAGTTGATGCCATGACTGGTTGAGTTTTCATGTTGACATCAGGTTTGAGTTTGTCGATAAGGGTCCTCTAAAATACAGAATTCATAATTAAGAGTGTGTGTATGTATTCCTGCATAGCTGTCATTGTGAGGACTAAAGGGAGTTTTTGATTATGTCAGGACATTTTATTTGGTCCTCACTTGGCAGTGTGGCTGTTTTCAGGTTGAGCTTCAGGTTTCACTTTGCCGGCGATGGTGCTCACAAAGACAAAAGTACAAATGCGAGTGTGTTTGTGTGTTTTTATCAGTACCGTCCAGCCTTCTCAACTTTTTCCTGCCAAACATCCGTTTCCTTGGCAACCTAGACGGGAAACAGGAAGTGTGAGTCACGGGAAGTGACTTCTAATCATTGTCAAGTCTTCTTTTTTGTTTTGTTTCAAAACTGTGCTCTCCTTTCCAACATGTCCTCCAGCGTTGCTGTAAAAACATGGTGGTCTCGCACACAATCCAGCTGGCTAGCATGCTGTTAGCAGTTAGCGGGCTACCAGCTGGTGGCCTGTAGCATAAGCTGATAGGTAGCTAACAGCTGGCTGCTAACAGGCCAAGCCAACATGCTGAGCAGCGGTGTGGCGTTGGTGTGGTTGCAACTGCTAAGCACTCATCTTTACCTTTGACTGTAAAGAAGTACATTTACTACATTTATTCTACATTTTTAGGAGAAGTTACACACACAATATACGATATGATTATATATGACATAGACTTGGAGATTATATTGGACACGATAGAGACTTTATTAATCCCCTTGGGGAAATTCCCAGTATCTAGTAGCTCACACATGCTACATTTAAGAAAAACAAGGAAAATAACAAGCAAAGTATACGTGAATCATTCACTAAAAAGCATAAAACAGCAGTAAAACACAGCTTCTAATCAATTCCATCACTCAGTATTAAAGTGCAGCTCTCACAGGTGACATTAGCTGCGTATTTAAAATACATTTTTCTGATATGATTCCACAAATTTACATATGATGGAATATTTTGTCTTGCAGTTTAATGTTTACAAGTTGTTTTCGGTGAATTTATCCTCAAGGCAGCTCTTCTCTCACGACTTGGTGCAGTTTTATCAGAATGTTTATTTAGTTACAACCAGTTTTTGCTCATTACAACACCTCTTGACTCCCTTTTAGATGAATTTAAATTCTTCAACGTTATCTCATCTCAGTCAGTTTTTGTTTGTGTAGATGCCGCCTTACAGTCTAATGTAAGTGAATTAAATTTTCACATTGGCAGTAACATGATTTACTCTGTTAGATGAGCGCTGATACGTTAAATCCCCCTGGACATAAAGGACTTTATTTTAAACCACCGACCCTGTAAGGAGTCACTTCATTATTGAATTAAAAGCACCACTGACGACTAAGGTTAGCAGTGACATGTTCTACTTGTGTTTTGAAATATCATGACTCAAGTAACTGCAGAACATTTTTAAATTTTCATCTCATTTATTGTGAAACCTACTTTAGTCTTTTAAGTTTTGTGTCTCTTTGTGGTAGTTTTATGTCTCTTTGTGGTAGTTTTTGTCAGTTTCTGGTCATTTTGCGTCTCTTTGTGATCATTTTGTGTCTCTGTGATTGTTTTGTGTGTCTTTCTGGTCATTTGGTATCTTTTGGTGGTCATTTTGTATCTCTTTGTGGTAGTTTTATGTCTATGTGGTAGTTTTTGTTAGTTTCTGGTCATTTTGTGTCTCTTTGTGGTCATTTTGTGTCTCTTTGTGGTTGTTCTGTGCCTCTGTAGTCCTTTTGTATCTCTTTGTGATAGATTTTTGTCAGTTTGTGGTCATTTTATATCTTTTTGTGGTTATTTTGCATCTCTTTGTGGTCATTTTGTGTCTCTTTGTGATTGTTTTGTGTGTCTTTCTGGTTGATTTGTGTCTATTTGTGATCATTTTGTGTCTCTTAGTTGTTGTTTGGTGTTTTTTGCAATCATTTTTTGTCTCTGATGTAATTTTGAGTCTTTTTGTTTTCATTTTGTGTCTCTCTGAGGTAATTTTGTCTCTTTATTGGTGTTTTGTGTTGCTTTGTGGTAGTTTTCATTTGTTTTCGGGTCATTTTTGAGTTTTCAGCACAGTGTGTGAAAGTATAACAGACAATTTTCATTATTTTTTATGACATTTTAAGGGCCTAACGAACATTCAGTTGATCCAGGAAATAATCAGTGACGATAATAACTGTGATTTGCAGCTCTCACAGACAGTCCTGCTGTTCAGACGTAATGATTGAGATCCTGAGTCTTCGTCTGCGGTCAGAAACCCTTATTTGCTCATAAATGCTAGCTGCTAATGGAAGCTAAACCCTGATCTGCTGCAGTGAGGCCCTCAGTTGATTCACGTTTTAGCGCTTGGCTCAGAATAGTAACAGAGAAATAAATCAATATGTAAAACTTTACATAATACTAGCAGCGGTGAGGCGGACGCTGCCTCGCTCGGCCGGTTGCCATGCTAACGGCTTCACATTGTGTAATCGTGGAGGTTTAAACTCCTGACATGCTGTCCTCCTTCCCCCCCCCTCCTCCATATCCTCCCTCTCCTTTGCCTTCCTCTTCCTCCCCCTTTTCCTCCCTTTCTACAGGATGGGCAGGGCAGCTCCCAGAATACCGTCTGAAGCTCTGAGACTCCCCTGCAGGACGACCGAACGCCAGTAGTACTACGGAAAGTACTTCAACGTGTACTGCAAGTACAAGAGGAACCGCAGAAAATACTTCACCTGCAGCGGAAAAGTACGGCTCGTCTTCTACGCCCAAGAAACACCTCAAAAACCAACCAGGAACCAGGCACCTCGGGCTGGACCAGGACCAGAAACCAGAGCCAGAACCAGCACCGGACCAGAGAGCCAATCGGAGCGGACCAAAGCAGGCCAGGACGGACCAGAAGAGCCCAGTAGAACTCAGTAAAGGCCAGTGGAAAAGTTTGATGGGACTGCTGACGATAGGTGAGTGTGTCTCTTGGTGGCCATTTGAAATCTCTCTGGTTGTATCTGAAGTAATATTGTGTCTCTTTCTAGGGGTTTTATCTCTTTGTAGTTGCTTTCTGACTTTTTTTGGTCATTTTATCAATGGTTGGGGTCATTTTATGTTTGTTCTTGGTTGTATTGTGTCTTTTTGTAGTTGTTTTAAGTCTTTGCAATTGTTTTGAGGCCATTTGTGGTCATTTTGTGTGTCTTTTTTTTGTTGTTTTGCATCTCTGACCGTGGTAATTTTAAGGTTCTTGGTAGTTTGGATTGTGTTTCTGCAGTTATTTAACTTTTCTCTGGCTGTTTCAAGTCTTTTTGTGGCTGTTTCAAGTCTTTTTGTGACAATGTTGAGTCTCTTTTTGGTCATTTCGATTCTTTCTGGTTGTATTTGCGTCTCTTTCTATGTTTTTTTTGTTTAATCTTTCTAGTTGCGCTCTCATTGTTTTTGGTCATTTCATGTCTGTTCTTGGTTGTTTTGAGTCTCTTTGTGGTAATTATTCAGCAGAATGTTAGAAACTAGAGTGGACATTTTTCATTATTTTTGATATTTTCACAGGCAAAACAGATAATTGATTATTCCAGAGAAGAATTGTCTTTTCATGATTGTTTGAAGTTAGTTTATCTCCATTTAAGCCTTGTAGTCATCTTGTATTTCATCATTTTGAATCTTTTATGTCATTCTGATTCTCTTTGCAGCTGTTTTATGTCTCTATGAAATCATCTAAACTGTCTTTGCAGTGGTTTTGAGTGTTTTAAACCTTTTTTTTTTTGGCTTCATTGTCCTCATTTTGTTTAATTACATCAGTGCTGTGGTTTTCCAGTCATTCTGACTCTCTTTGCTGTGGTTCTAATCTTGAAACTAAAAGCTGTGAGTTTCAGTCAAGAAGTCTGACCAGTCATTAAAACAGATTAATTTCCAGATAACAAAAAGAAATTGTGTTATAGTCAGATTAATGGAAGTACTTCCAAGGAACACAATCACCCCAAAGAAGACGAATAACAATTAATTCATATTTACATAAGAGTTTTGTTAAAAGTCTTTGGACATTCAGGAATTTTTAGATGTTATTTTAGAGTGAAGGTGTTGGCTGTTGCTGAGCTGCTGATTGTAAAGTTTACACTCAACTTTTTAAACGAAATGCAGAAACACAGATGACTTCTTTTACTTCAGTTAGTTAGGAGTCGACTCCAGGTAAACTCTCAGTAAACGTTAAACAGTTTAGAAGGAGAACTCCCAGTCAGGAAGCCTGTTGATGTAGAACTACTGATTGATTAGACCGGCTAATCCACCAGAAAACCTGCAGACAGCCGTCTAAATTCTCTGTTTGCAGCTTCTAAATGTGAATATTTTTTAGTTTCTTTCCTCCTGAGCTGAACAACTTTGGACTGTGAACAAAACAATCAATCATTCCACCTGGACACGACGGCACCAGTTAATCGATCTGTCAGAAGAACTTTTTTGGACATTCATTGATATGTGGTTGTTGTGTCTTTTTATGGTTAGAAATTAACACAAAACCTGTTTTCTGGACAGTTCATCCAAAAACTGCTCAAATATTTCAGTTTGGACCAAATGTAGCAGCAAATAATGATTATTGTACGATCTTATTAATTACATAGTTTTTGGTCTGTAAAATATTAAAAATGGTGAAAAATGACGATTTGTGTTTCCAAAAGTTTAAAAAGATAAATCTTATTGTGGTTGTTTTAAGTCCTTTTGTGGTCATGAATGAACACATAATCATTTTTCATGACAATCCAGTCAAAAATCGCTAAAATATTTCATTTGGGTCCAAATGTAGCAGCAACTAATGATCATTTTCTGCGTTGAATAATCTGTTGAATATCTTTTCAATTCATAAATTTATTTTTTCTGTAAAAGGTCAGAAAATAAAAGAAATGGTGTATAGAGTTTTTCCGAACTTCAAGAGGACAGGTGTCTTCCTTTGTCTGAAGATATTCAGTTTAGTGTCATAGTAGCATAAAGAAACCAGAATATTCATTAATATTAAAAGCTGCAAACAGAGAACTTTTTAAAAATGACTCAAAAATTGTTGATGAATAATTTAATAATTGAAAACTTTTTGATTAACTGTTGAAGCTCTTGTTTGTGCTTGACTTTATTAACCCTTTGCCGACCATAAATACCACAGAACTCGAGTTTAAACCAGTTTTCTCGTCGTGAGGTAGACATATTCATGTGGGAATAAGTAAAAGTTCAACGCTGAGCTTTTCTCTCTTCCAGCTCCTGGTCTGTTTCTTCCACTTCCTGCCTGTGAAACAGAGAATTTGCACTTGAGGCCGAGGAGCTGATTCTTTATTCTGATCTGAGTGTAAAACAGGCCGACTGTGATCGTTGTCAGCTGGAATCGCAGACGCTCACTGAGGAACATTCAGTCTTTCTGAATTATTAAGACCACAGTGGAAGGACGTCTCGGCTTTTTATCAGCGTCCTGCTGTCGACACTGATTACACGGAACTTTTCTACATCCAAGTGCAGCTCACTGATCAAATTTTAACCAAAACTTTGGGAGCTGATGAAATTTTCCCACAGGATTTCCTAGTACAAGCTTTATCTGAAGCCTTTTCAGTGGAAGTTGTTCAGTATTTATAGAATTATCTTCAGGACAGCTGGTCAGATTTAGTGGTTGAAGACTCCAGAGAAATCTGGTTGGTTGTTTTCAGTGTGAAGAATGAGTTTTAACACTCAAGAAATGGTTTCATCAATCCCCATTTAAGATTTTTGTCCCTGAACACACAGAAAATGTTCAATAATGACAGCAGATTTACTGTCAAAATAGTGCATATTTTTGTCAAATAACTCGATCTTTGATTTTAAACGGAAGCTTCTCTCATTTGTGGTTGGCGACTGTTGGTTGTTTTGAATTTAGAAGCTTGTCGGCTACAAGTCCAAAGCTTAAGAGGTCTGTTGTAGCTTACCAGTTAGCGCCAGGCTGCAGATTCTTCACAATTGTTTTGAGCGATAAATAGCAGTGTCATCAGTCAACAATCGATAAATCGTTAGTACAAATGGTATCCGGTAGACGTTACTGCATGTGAATCCATTAGTCGCTCGTTTATGAGTCAAGTTGGAGGTCATTAAGCATCACAGAAGTCTGAAGTCATCTTGCCTGGAACTTCATATTACAGTGAAAAATGAAAACCAGAGAGGAAAAAATGAAAAAGAGGGCAGGAATGACTTCTGATTGGGGGTTCTCTTTTGTATTCTCAGAATGTTGCCACTAAAATTTGTGACATTTCTTCCTTCTCAGCCAAGAAAAGACATTTATACACATGAAAATTCAATTTAATAAAACTTAATGTAAAGTTTTATTGAAATCCATTCATACTGATTGGACGCTGTTAAATTGCTGACGTGAAGAGACGTTTCTGGTCTCATCTTCTAGGTTTATTCCTTAAAACTGACTATTTGCAGTAAGACGATGCAGTCAGTCCCTCGGCGTCGTGTCGGCTAACCTCTCCAGGGTTTAAATCGGTCTAGATCTCCCTCCTGTTTCCAGAAGACGAAGGTATCTGCAGCATTGTTCAGCCTGTGTGGGAGGACGGCGGCTTCGCTCTGGACAAAAGAGGGAAATGATCAAACCGTTGACCCCGAGTTATTTCAGGAAGGAGCATCCCGCTGCTCACAACCAAGCAAGAATTCCACCAGTTTTTTTCCCCTTCTCCTCCTGGGTGGCAATCTGGAGCTAAAGTCTCATCCTGGATGAGGTGGGTCCTGAAGGAAACCCGAGGATCGACCCGAGGAGGCATTACGTAAGCGGCCGCTGTGCAGGAAAACAAACCGCTGTGAGCGACAATAGAAGCTGCTGAGTGTTACCTGAAGGACTCATTCACATTTACAGCAGAGTGAAGCTTTTTCTTTTTGATGCCGCAGCAGAAATGTTTTACTTACTGATGTGTGAAGGTCTGACGACGTGTTTGTTTAGACGAAGATGTAGCACTTGTGGTGGAATTATGCTACCTTTAGATGGGCAAAGGGCTAGGCTATGTAAAGGTTCGGCTCTGGGAGCTGTGTGAGATTAATGAACGTGAGGCACACAGGAGTTTTTACCGGCAATGCATTTTAAAAAATAATCAACAAAAAATACTTGAATACATCAAGCCAAAACAATGACAGAAAATCGTAGTGAGAATAAATCAAACATTCACCAGCTGCACTTTTGACAATTAAAAGCGACAGTTGTTCAGTTCAACAGTTCTAAATTCAAGTGAGCGTGGTTCCACTGTTGCCAATGGTGTTGGTCAAACAAGTCCATGAACAAATCCTAACAAAATGAAAACAAATCCAAACAGAGCGAATCTATCTAAGCAAGCAAGTCCTACCACACCTTTGGGGAAGGGATGAAGCTGTGAGGCTTGAGGCCTGCCAATGAGTGGGTGGTGAAGGGGTGAATCTAGCCAACTGTTTTCCAGTTTGTTCCAGGGTAGCTCGCCATCAATTCAAATCCTCCATAGAAGCCTAACCTGTTCAGCAGACAGGCTTTATCATCATCATCATCGTCATCATCATCATCATCATCATCATCAGTCGCTCATCACATTTTCCATTAGTTGTTGCTCACCAACGTTCAGCACAGTACCGGGCTTTGCAAAAGTTCTGTTACACTCGGTTTCATGATCTTTAGAGATGTTTACATGTCGGAGTGAAAAATTCCATTGAACAAACTGAAAGTTCTACCTCATAGGCAGGTGTCATTAATACAGATTTGTTCTCCGGTGAAGTTGTATCAAGATGGAAGTCAAAAGAGTTGAGATATCTGCTCTCCTTCATGCTGGCCACAGCAAGTCTGATATAGCCAAACAGCTGAACGTCAGCCGGATGACCGTCCCAACCCGGTCTCACGGGGATTCGTGAAACTGTCACGTAAGTTTTAGTTTCGGTTTCGTGCGCACCAACACGATTTCGTCATGTTTTTCGTGCCGCTCACCACGAAATGTTTTTCGCTGTGGTAATCACATCTGAAAGTGGTTTATACCGGCGGATTCATGACGATCTAAGCTGTCCATCGGCGTATACTGCTTGTGTGATCGCGTTTGCGGCCGCCGGCCGCCGGACATTCTTGAAATTCCTATGCAAATTGGTAAGTGTACCACCGGCTTATGGTTAGGTTATGGTTAGGTTATGGTTAGGATTATGGTTAGGATTATGGTTAGGTTATGGTTAGGTTATGGTTAGGGTTATGGTTAGGGTTATGTTTAGGGACGATGTCATGCAAAATATAGCGTTGGATTCGCCGCGGTTTTACATTAAAAATATAATATACACATTCTTTTGAAATACGTTCTGAGTGGCACGAAAAGTCCGCCGTTTAAAATACATTGGTGTGCATTTCGTGGTGAGCGGCACGAAAAACATGACGAAATCGTGTTGGTGCGCACGAAGCCGAAACAAAAATTTACGTGACAGTTTCACGAATCCTCGTGAGATCGGGCTGGTCCACAGAGTCGCGGAGAGGCTCAAGAATGGTGAAGATCTTTCAGGTTTTCAGCAGACTTGTGGCCAGCATGAAGGAGAGCAGATATCTCAACTCTTTTGACTTCCATCTTGATACAATTTCACCGGAGAACAAATCTGTATTAATGACACCTGCCTATAAGGTAGAACTTCCAGTTTGTTCAATGGAATTTTTCACTCCGACATGTAAACGTCTCTAAAGATCATGAAACCAAGTGTAACAGAACTTTTGCAAAGCCCTGTATGGGTTCAGGTGGGTGGCATCCAGAAATCCAGAAGCACAGTTCCAGTGGTGAAGGCCTGTTAGCATTGGCATGAGCATTAGCATGATAGTAGACAGCTTTCAACATGCTTAGCAAGAGTCTGAAGTCACTTCCTCCTTGATGGTGTGGTTTCCAGAGATGAGTGGTATGGAGTGATCGTGTTGTTCAAGTTACTGCTGTGTGTGACTGAATGAGGCTGATGTGCTTCAAACAAAGGAATGGGGTGGATTCCAGGTGGGAGAGAGACTGCTGGTGATTGGTTCAGGTGTTGTGACTGACGGTGAGGAGGTCCAGTAATGTGGAAGTGACTGATTGTGACTGCAGGTGTCTTGTTCATGTTGGGAATCTTGATGGCCAACAATGAAGTTTTACAGAGTGACTATTGCAGAGTGAGTGCTACAAAGATGACGGTGAAGGAGCCGGACGACAAAAAGAAGAAAAAATGCAAGAAAAATTCCATTCTCAAACAATCCTGTTGAAGATTGATTAGATTTTATTCCATCTTAAATCATCAGGATTCTTCTGATCGACTGTCTCTCTCATGAAACTTTTTTTTCATCCTAAACTATGAGTGTTTTAAATGACATTTTAGCTCAATATATCAAATACTTTCAAACATATTTTTCTTTTAAAAAAAATGCCCTTCAACTCACTTTCAGCAGGTTTTTTCTCACATTGAATTTCGAGGCTGTTTGAACAACAACAACTCAAACTATTGAAGATTAAAAACCTGAAAAATTCGCTAGTATTACTCATCATGACATCAGTTTGGAATTTCTCATTCTCAGCTATTTCTGTTTGACCATCTGCAATATTTCATGAAATTAAAATAGCAGAAATTATGAATATTTCAAAATACATTAATGAGTTTTTACCTCGATATTTTCAGTATTTTCCAACGTATTATTCTTTTAAAGAAACTGCCCTTTGACTCACTTTTCAGCAGTTTTTTCTCACTTTTAAATTCAAGTCTGTTTGAACAACAATATCTGAGGAACAATTAAAGATAAAAGCCTGAAATTTTCTCTGTTATTTCTCATCATGTCATTGATTTAGATCTCTGGGATATTGGACAAAAAGTTTAATAATCTCAGATTAAGGGGGAGTTGAAATATGAAAAATAATATGAAGCCGTCATTAAAAGTCACATCTTTCAGCTCACAATAACAGAAAACTGATAATCCAGACGTCAATTTGTGATATTTTCTGAATCAAATGTAGCTACAGGTCACAATAACACAAAACTAAGCATATAAAATACTTGTTAATATGAAATACTTGGACACAGACATTTAAAAAAAAGGTTATTTTTGTTGAAATTTCGTAACTTATTGAGCAGGTTTGAGAACATCTGCTCAATTTGGATTTTCAAACATCTCCTTCGAATCTGCTTGTCCAACATTACAGATTCAAAATCAACATTATAACAAGTAAACCTGACATTTTTAGACTTTTTTTCTTGAATAGCTCCTCAGATATTGTTGCTCCAACAGCCACAAATTTCAATGTGAGAAAAAACCTGCTGAAAGTGGTTCGATTGAATCTTTTTTTAAATTATCTTGGAAAGTACCTCATATGTCAAGCAAAAATGCCACAAACACTTCCACGAAATGACCACAAGGATACGAAATAGTACCAAAGATATGTAAACTGACCAAAGCAAGATTCAAAAAGACAAATACTTCATCTTGTGTTGGAAATCCAAACTTTAGAGAGCTCAAATGTCTTTAGGAAGCTTCAAACATACAGCAGTCGTCTTCTTTCTAACGCCTCCATCAGCAATGTAAAAGTCACCATGTAGACCAACACAACAAACCTCTGTTGTTCTATTTTTATGTGGTCATTGAACTGGATTAATGTCCAATAATAATTATTTGTTGCTGTGGTGCCATCGAAGGTGAAGCTGTAGGATTCTGGACTGCGATGGAAGCAAAACGTCTGCATGAACGTGTTGGAAGATGATTGTAAAGAGTTACCAACGAGTTCTAGTTGGGTTTCTCTGAATTTTGAAGAAATCAGCAAAACAAGATATTTTTGCTTTAACAGTCACAAATTTGGGTCAACGGTAAGTTTCTTGGAACAAAACCTAGTATGTCAAGCTAAAATCTCACAAGTACTTCCACAAGGACACATAATAGTGCCAAAGATGCATAAAATGACCAAAAGTGAGGCGCAAAAAGACACAAAAACTTCCACTTGAGTTTGAAATCCAAGCTTCAGAGAGCTCAAACGTCTTTAGGAAGCTAGTATTTGAGGTATTTCAGTAACCTAGTTTATCATTTCTACTATTCTGTCGTCTTTATTTTTTCGTCCTGGTCGGACAGCTTGGTGGTGTTATCGCTTTCCTTTTGTCCAGTCATGTCCTTCACTGCGTTTGTTCTCCGGCTGTTTCTGAACTCTTTCTGCTGTGTAAACAGAGGAGTCAATGTAATATCACCTACTGTTATCTCTGCTTATTGAAATAACAACGCCGTCTGATTTAGCGGCCGACTCCGTCCAGTTCCTGCCGCGACGCCTCCCTCAGCAATCAGAGCTGCTGGGTTTGATTTCCAGCCTCCACTTCAGAAAACACTTCAGATCCACCAATCAGACGCTCTGAATCACCTTCCTGCCATTTAGAAAAAACATTCCAGCTGCAAAAGGGAAGATGGTCACCGGGAAAGAAGGCCAGAGATGTTTATCTGCTGGTGATTAGCAGGTTGAGACCCCAGAAATCTCCCTTTTTTGTGCGTTTAAACACTTTCCCGGCAGATCTGACTCAGCACTCATCTGCTTCTGTTCCTGCTTTTCTTTTAATCTTCACCTGTTTCTGAGGTTGTGAACAGAGACAAAAGAAGCCACAGAAATGGAAGAAAGAAAGACAGAAAGAAGCCAAAAAGCATTTTCATGCATCATCGCCTGAAATAAAAGCTCATTAAGTTAGAGCTGTTGGCTGTTGTTTGGCAGATTAACCTTCAAAACGGAGACAAAAGGCTGACAGCTGTTCAAATAGAAATCTGTGACGCTCATTCTGTTGTGAAAGACCTCCGGAGTTTCCAAATCGTTCAAAGCTGGAGTCAGGAACTGAAGCTGCAGCTGCCAAGAACACATGTATGATTTATTAACTTTGTACTGTGATGACCTTAAAACACTTAAACCCTGAGTGGAGGCTGATGAAAGCGTAATGAGATAAAGTGCAGCGGAAACAGACTCGTTAAATAAATGAAGACAGACATGAAGCATCTGACTTGAACAACCACTGAGAAGACATGAAACAATGTTCTCTACGGTTTTCCTTCTTCTGCAGTGGTTTAATGGTACAAACTGGATAATTAGCGCCACCTGCTGTTCACACAACAACAGTGGTGGAAGTTAACCATTAGTAGTTTGCTTTTTATTTTACGAATTTTATCAAAATTTGGTCAAACTTTGTGCAACATTTGGATGGAAACCCTGCTAATGTTTGGTAGTTACTGCATTAATCGTCCAAATTTGTCATTTTTGTTTTGTTATGGTTCGTGTTGGTGGGATCTGTCTTTTCAACACTTCCCAATAACTGTCTAGGTAAGCACTTCTGGTAGCACCGTGTTGCATTTCTCAAGACGCTAAATGCTTCTCAAACTGACTAAAATTGAGACATTGGCTGCTTTACGCTAATCAGGGGTGTTCTGTCACCTGTAGACAAAACAAACCGTTGTTGACATAAAATGACAAAAAATGTGGCCGCTAAATCTTGAAATTCTCAGTTAGCAGGAAACCTGTGAGAACCTACCAGGAAATAAAGACACGTGACAGTAGTAATTGTTCACACCAGTAAAGCCAAGTTTGTCAGGGTTCCCTCCTGACCCCTCTTTCTTCTCTCTCTCTCTCTCTCTCTCTCTCCTTCCCTCCGTCTCCAGTGGAGCTGTCCTCCACAGCTGCCAACCATTTCTAATCAGTCTCATCCACAGAAGTCTGGGCAGCTGCGGCACACCTGGTCATCATCATCCTCACAATAAAAGCTGGTCACACAGTCTACACCCTGCCAGATTGTAAACGCTGATTCTTCAGTTAGTTGCTCTCGCCAAACCTTTTACTTTATCTTGTGGAAAAATTCTGATTCTAACCGTGTTCTCTGCTCTGCCTAGCTCGTCGACCCAGCCCTGCCTTCTGGAACCCCGGATCCCCTACCACACATTCTTAATGCAAACATCGTTAGTATTTGAGTTACAGCCACTTACCTATAACAGAGACAGGTGCCGTATAGCCTACATACTAAGCCTCCTCATGGGGGTGGCGCGTGACTGGGGATCGGCAGTCTGGGCCACACAGAGTCCCCTCTGCCACTCCTTCCCCGCCTTCATCCAGGAGATGAAAGAGGTCTTCGACCATCCTGTCCGTGGACGAGACGCAGGACGGCGGCTGTATTCCCTGCGCCAGGCAGTCCGAAGCGCAGCCGAATACACGGTCGACTTCTGGACCCTCACGGTGGTGAGCAGCTGGAATGATGCCGCCCTGCAGGAGGCATTCCAGAGAGGGCTCAACGAGCCCCTCAAGGATGAGCTAGCAACCAGGGATGAGTCCACCAACTTGGATGCGCTGATCAAGCTGGCAATACGCCTGGATAACCGTATCAGGGAGTGCCGCCGGGAGAAAGGCTTCAGAGTTCCCCAGTCCTCCCAGTCACATCCCCCCTGCCCAGACATGCCCCTGCCCGCGTAGTCTCAGTCCAGGAGCCAATCCACTTCCTCATCTACCTTCTTCTCTCCGGTCTCCACCCCCCCATTCAGACTCCTACCCAGTCTGAGGAGGGACCTATGCAGCTTGGCCGGGCCCATCTCTCGGAGGAGGAGAAAGTGGAATGCCGCAGGAGGGACGCCTGCCTCTATTGTGGGGAGTCCAGCCATTATGCTGCAGGCTGCCCGGCCAAGCTGGGAAAAGCTTCGGCTCACCAGTGACTGGGGGAATCCTGGTGAGCCAGACCTCTGTGTGCTCCCCCCTTCTACAGCTACGGGTCCCTACTACGCTATCCTGGGGAAACCAGCAGCTCACTGTCTCCGTCCTCGTGGACTCAGGAGCGGAGGGGAGCTTCATAGACTAGCCACCCAGATGGAGATTCCCACGGAGCTGCTCCCCAATCCATTGTTTGCACGAGCCCTGAATGGTCGGCGGTTGGCCCAGGTCCGTCTCCAGACCGCCCCATCCTACTATCCGGCAACCATCAGGAGCAGCTATGATTCTGTGTGTTCCCAAACCTCCATACTCCCCTCGTCCTCGGTTATCCCTGGCTCCAACACCATAACCCCCACATCGACTGGTCCCAGGGACGGATTGTGATTTGGAGTCCCGAATGCCACCGCTCCTGCTTGCACTCCACTCCACCCCCTGGTAATCCAGTTCCAGTTGCCTCGTCTAAGCCCGTAGATCTGTCCAATGTGCCCCCCGAATATCATGACCCAGCTCCTGTCTTTGATAAGGAGCGGGCCCTGTCTCTCCCCCTACTCTAACCCTATGACTGCACCATCGAACTCATGAAAGGAGCCGTCCTACCCAGCGGGCGGCTCTACAACCTGTCTAAGCCAGAACATGTCACAATTCGTCGCGGAAGTGGACACTTCGGATACCGGAGCAGGAACGGTGCTCTCTCAGCGGGCACCCGAAGATGGAGAACTCCATCCATGTGGGGGTGCGGGCGGGTTACTGTCAGGGCCCCTTCTTCCACCCCTCCTCAGCCCCCACCTGACCCCTCTTTCTTCTCTCTCCTTCCCTCTGTCTCCAGTGGAGCTGTCCTCCACAGCTGCCAACCATTTCTAATCAGTCTCATCCACAGAAGTCTGGGCAGCTGCGGTGAGGCACACCTGGTCATCATCATCCTCACAATAAAAGCTGGTCACACAGTCTACACCCTTCCAGATTGTAAACGCTGATTCTTCAGTTAGTTGCTCTAGCCAAACCTTGTACTTTATCTTGTGGAAAGGTTCTGACTCTAACCGTGTTTTCTGCTCTGCCTAGCTCGCTGACCCAGCTGCCTGGTGTCTCCGACCCAGTCCTGCCTTCTGGAACCCCGGATCCCCTGTCCACCTAGACATCCCCTCCTGGTCCTCCCCAAACCCCTACCTGGATCTCTCCCCCCTCCTTGGAAGGTTCCTACTCCACTAAACCTGTGCTCATCCTGCCCACCACCCAGTACAACCGGTCCGTGCCTCCCTCCCGGAATCAGAACCTCCTGCCCGACAACCCACATCTCCCTGGACGTCGACTGGCCCGCTGATTCCCGGTCCCGTCACCCCCTCACCATCACCCCTTCCTTAGTTAGTTTCCTGAGCTCCCTCCCTCATATTCTCCTGAGTTTATTTTCTACCTAATTAAATCACCTTTTCTGCCTCAGCCTTGTCTACTCTGTTTGCTCTCTGCATGGGTTCACCCCCCGCATCTTGACAAATTGACATTTAATGAGACTTGGAAGCAAAGAGTTGCTAAACATCTCAGATGTGTAGACATGTTGGACTGTCCACAACTTCCACCTGGTGCATGATGGGTAACTGTGAATGGTGGCGAGTGTCGATGGAGAATGAATCAGAGTCTTATAATCTGGTCCTGTGACATTTCAGAGCTGACATGTCGGTGAGGATTCCTCCACAGGCCGAGACGCCGGCTTGAAATATCACCGCAATTACCGGCTTTTACTGTAGTAAATGAAAGGAGGTGATTCATTTCGAGGAGCTGCTGCTCTGCGTCCTGTTAGCACCGCTTGATTACCCACAGTTCATTTCAGCGTGCTGAGAAAATCAGTTTAAAACGTGTTCGGGGTATTGACTTTTACAGGAGAGTTAAATCGCAGCTTAAAGCACCTGAAAGCGGCGACTGTTTTGAAAACTGTCGCTGCTGGTGCCTTCAAGGACGCTCCGATGTCTGAGGTTTCAAAGCTCAGATTTTAAAGCAGGAAACATTAAAAGAACACAGCTCAAAGCTCACTTGAAACATAAGAGACATTTAGAAAACAGAATTCAGAGTGAAGCTCAGTAAAAAGATCCAAACAGGGAAGATTCACGTATGTTAAAGGATAATTTCACCAATTTCCACATCAAAGTGTCCAGATGTTGAAGAGCACACCTGCATACAGGAATTTTGAAAAGTTCTAAATCTCCAGGCTGATGTCATGTTGCTTTCTGTCGAACTTCTGCTTCGTTGGCTCTGCAATTTCTACTTTAGCATTTATTTAATTGTTCTTTTTTTGTGAATACATTAATGATTTTTGTCATTTTAACTAATTCATGATCACAGAAGAAACTACAGTTCCCTGTCTTAAACACAATACTGGCAACTGCTGCAGTAGCCTAAACAATTTAGTTCTCACTACTCTTTAACCTTAGCAGGATAGCTTTAGCATCTATGTTAGCTCAGACAAGAAAGTGTTAGTCACTGTGTTAGTCTAAACATGATTATGTTCATCTAGCGTAAGATAGCATTAGGTACTGTGTTAACTTAAAAGAAGCAGTGTTAGCTGCAAAGTTAGCTTAAAACTGTTATTTAATAAATTATACCTTTGCCTCAACAAAATAGTGCCAGCCGCATGTTAGCCACAACATTAGCCTGAACAAGATACCTTTAGCTACTATTTTAGCCTACACAAGACAGTGTTGATTACTATGTTACCCTACAGATAATAGTAGCCTAAACAAGATATTAATTAAAGCTATGTTGATCTAAACAAGATATTGTTAGCCATGATGTTAGCCTAAAAGAGATAAAACTAACTAATATGTTAGGTTAAATATGGTACATTTGCTGCTACATTGCCATCTCAAAAAGATAACATTAGCTGCTATGTTTAATTAAATAAAATTGTATTAGCCACAACATTAGCCTAAACAACATATCTTTAGCTACAGTGTTACCTACACAAGACAGTGGTTGTTAGCTATGTTAGCCTAAGCATTACAGTAGCCTAAAGAAGATATTAATTAAAGCTACGTTTGCCTAAGAAAGATCATGTTAGCCTCAATATTAGCCTAAACAAGATATCTGTAGTTGCTAATTCAGCCTTCACAAAACATTGGTAGTTGCTACGTTAGCGTAAAGATTTCTGAGGTTTTATTTGACTTCATCTATGATCTACAATGACCCTGAGAGGTTTTATCGTTGATGTATTTTGTAATGTGGTGATTCTGATTTCAGGAGCAGGTAAACTGGTGAAACACTGGAGGAGTTTCAGCCTGCAGGTAGATAAATCTGGTGTTTTATTGTAGATACAGCAGCATTATGGTCCTTTAACGTGGAGTGGCTGCTTCACTGCAGAGATAAACCGACACTTCCACTCATGACGAGTCCCGCCGTGGACGCTTTGGTTGACAGACGCTCAGAGAGAGTCGACAGGTCGCTAGTTTTTCAGCGGAGAGGAAGCTGTTCGACCGCGTTGCCGTGGCAACAGCGAGCATGTAGATCAGGAGGCTTTTTTTACCGCTCACAGTGACACAGCGAGGTTAGCACAGGATTCCCTGCTATTCCAGTTTCTATGACAACGCACAACGTCTGTTTGATCTCCAGCTGTGATGGAGGCAGAACTACTTGTGAATGACGATCAGCTGCTAATTAGACGTCCTGCGTGTTTCGAGCGTTTAATCTTGACACTAAACACCGACTCAGAGACGATGTCCTCACCTCTGACCTGTTAAATGTCTGATGTTTGATTGGCTGCTGGGGTTTTGTGTGTTCATAGTTGTTGTGTGTCTCTTTCTCATCACTGTGTGTTGGGTTTTGTGTCATTTTGCTAATTTAAAGTCTTTTTTTCCATCATTTTTTTGTCTCGTTTTGGTCATTTTGGTTATTTTTGTTGCTCACTTTGTGATCATTTGTCTCTTTGTGGTTCTTTTGTGTTTTACATTTTTAATGGTCTTTTTGCGTATCGTTGTGGTTGTTTTTTGCCTTTTTTTTACATTTTTGGTGGTCATTTCACATCACTTTGCCGTCATTTCGTGTGTCCTTGTGATTGTTTATTGAGTATTTGCGGTTGTTTTCTGTCTTTGTCGTAAATTTGTGTGTCTGCGGTCATTTTGTGTCCCTTTGGAGTCGTATTGTGTCTTTGTGGTTGTATTATGTCTCTTTGTGGTTGTTTTGTGTTTCTGTGTGTTTTTCTGGAGATTCTTTATGCTCATTTTTAATCTTTTCGTGATTGTTTTGCGTCTTTTTGCAGTCATTTTTGTGTACTTTTGCACTATTTTGTTCATCTCTGTGGTTGTTCTGCATCCCTTTGCTGTCATTTTGAGTCTCAGTGGTAATTTTAGGTTTTTTATTACATTTTTAGGTTTTTTTTTCTGATCTCTTTAGCTGTTTCCAGTCTTTATGCATTCATTTTGTGCTTTGTTATGTTTATTTTGTGTGTATTTGTGATCATTTTTTTGTTTTTTTTCATTTTTCATGGTGATTTTGCGTGTCTTTGCTGTCATTTTGCGTGTCTTAGCAGTTGTTTTGTGTCTCTCTGCAGTTATTTTGAGTTTCTTTGTGTTAGTTTAACGTCTGTTTGTGCTCATTTTTTGTCCTGTTTTGTGTGTATTAGTGCTCATTTTGTGTCTCTAAGATTGTTTTTGTGTCACTTTGCACCTGTTTTCAGTCTCTGTGGTCATTTTGTGGCAATTTTGAGTCTTTCTGAGTCTCTCTGGTGGTATTTTCAAATCTTTTTGTGGTTGTTTTGTGTCTCTTCGTGGTGTTTTGGTTCTTTTTGACTCTTGTAGCTGAACTAAATCTTCCATTCAAAGTGATAAAACTGAACTGAGATCAGATCCTGATGGTGCTCCATGAACCAAACTCCACAGAATCACTCTAACATCTTTTAGCATTTACCGTCATAAACGCTTCGACAGAAACCCAACGGTAGATTCCTGATGAAGGTCGGCTGCAGAGAAAACAAACGCTGCTGAGGCTGAATAACAGGAAGTGATGTAACATCTCCAGGCCGTGATTAGAGGAGGTGGAGGTCATAAGACGTCGTCCTACAATCACCTGATGGACGGCAGCCATTTTTACCAGCACAGAATCTGGGTCTGTGGGCGGCCGCTAGATTCAAGCGAATGCCTGTCTGACACAAAACCCTTCGTTAATCCGGATTTAAAAACGATTTTAAAGCATGAATACGTCTTAATTCAACACCAGGATAGTTTTGCTGCATGAGTGTGACGAAAAATAAACAGGTTCTAATGTTCTGATGTGTTTGAAAAGAGCTGAAAATACGTAAAAATACTGTGGATTTTCCCATCTCTTAAGGGTTGTTCTGAGTGTTTTTGTGGTCATTCTGGTCCCTTTGAGGTTGTTTTGAGTCTTTTTTGATAGTTTTGCATCTCTTTGTGTTTGTTTTGTGTCTTTGTGAACATTTTGCATCTGAAGTGTTTTTGTGGTTATTCTTGGACTCTTTTTGGTAGTTTTCAGTCTTTCTGTGGTTGTTTTGGGTCTTTTAGGTGGTCTTGTGTCCTTTAGTGGTGATTTTGTGTCTGTTGTTGGTCGTTTAATAGTTTTTTTGTGGTTGTTTTGCTCCATTTTGTCAACATTTCAAGCCTTTTTGTTGTTGTTAGAAGTCTTTTTGTTTCTCTTTGTGGATATTTTGCATCTTGCTTTGAGTATTTTTGTGATTATTTTATGTCTCTTTATGGTTGTTTTGAATCTTTTTGGTACTTCAGTGTCTCTTTAGGGTTGTTGTTTTGCATCTCTTTGTGGTAGTTTTGAGTGTTTTTGGTAGTTTTGTGTCTCTTTGTGGATATTTTGCATCTCGTTCGGGTTGTTCTGTTTGTTTTTGTGGTCGTTTTTGTCTATTTTTGTTCATTTTCACTCTTTCTTTGTTGGTGTTGCGTCTTTTTGGTGGTTTTGCATCGTTAAGTGGAAAACTATTCATTTTTTATGTTAATAAAACCCTTTTTGCATACTCAAACATAGAATATTTGAAAACTTCTAGGTTTCATGATGATACTAGTCCAAACTTTAGACACTATTCACTCCTGTTAGACGACAGATAATATACTTAGGTGAGCTATCTGGAGAAATGTGCTTTGTTTTTAATAATATATCAGTAACTAATGTGAAATAATAGTAATGAATGCTGGTTTTTTTTATCACTTTGGCAGTGAGGCAGATATTAAATGTGGTGTTAGAAACATCCGGAGCTGATAAACTCCTCCATTTTTTACACTTCAGCTCTGGAAAAGCTAAGAAAAGACGCCACCCTCAAACTCTTTACATACAGAGTGTTTGATTGTATAAACAGTGAATCAGAATCCGAGCTGCTCTAAACCTCTTTAAAACCAGCTGAAAGGCTTTTTATGTTGGTTTTGTGTCTCTTGTTGGTCATTTTAAGTCTTTTTGAGGTTGTTTTGTGCTTTTTTAAAAGCTTTTTTTCTCTAGTTTTGGTCATTTTGCGTCTCTTTGTGGTCATTTTGTGTCTTTTGCTGTAATTATGGGCCTTTTCATGTATTTTTTTCTCATGTTTTCGGTCAGTTTGCATTTTTTGTGGTCAGTTCTACTCTTGAAATGTTTTGAGTCTCGTTGCTTGTTTTGTTGTCATCTTTTCGTGGTAGTTTTACTTTTCCTTTTGTTCATGGTTTGGAGCTGCATTTTTTAAAGCTTGTTTTGTGTCACTTTGTAGTTTTTTTTAATTTCTTTGTGAACTTTTTGAGTCTCCTTTTGGTTGTTTCTGCCCCATTTAAGTCTTTTTGTGGTCATTTTGTGTCTCTTTGTGGTCATTTTAAATCTACTTTTGGTTATTTTAAGTCTCTTTGTGGTCATTTTAAATCTGTTTGTAGTCATTTTAAGTCTCTTTGTGGTCATTTTAAATCTGTTTGTAGTCATTTTAAGTCTCTTTGTGGTCATTTTAAATCTGTTTGTAGTCATTTTAAGTCTCTTTGTGGTCATTTTAAATCTGTTTGTAGTCATTTTAAGTCTCTTTGTAGTCATTTTAAATCTGTTTGTGGTCATTTTAAGTCTCTTTGTGGTCATTTTAAATCTGTTTTTGGTCATTTTAAGTCTCTTTGTGGTCATTTTAAATCTGTTTTTGGTCATTTTAAGTCTCTTTGTGGTCATTTTAAATCTGTTTTTAGTCATTTTAAGTCTCTTTGTGGTCATTTTAAATCTGTTTTTAGTCATTTTAAGTCTCTTTGTGGTCATTTTAAATCTGTTTTTGGTCGTTTTAAGTCTCTTTGTAGTCATTTTAAATCTGTTTGTGGTCATTTTAAGTCTCTGTGTGGTCGTTTTTTTATTTCTTTGTTGCCATTTAATGCCTCTTTGTGGTCTTTCTGAGTCCCATGAATCTCTCTCAGTAAAAATCCTGAGGTCGTTAGTTACCTGCTGATTGTCACTATCCAGGTGTGCTGTGTTCAGGTGTCGTCTCTAAGCATGGTGCTTCCGTTGTCTTTTTTTTTTCAGCCACATGCCTCTGAGTCCGGCTGCTGACACCAAACATGATCGCCCGCGACAACAGGCGGTTACTAACGGCAACCCGACAGGCTCTGCTGTCGCCAGGGACGACGACGTGGACGACACGCCCCCCGGAAACAACGTCGTCGTCCGCATCGGCATCCCGGACCTGCAGCAGACGGTAACACACACTGACACACTGAGGCCGAAGCTGCTCAGAATAAGTATCCGACAGAACACAAACCTGGGTGTCTGTCTGTGTGTCTGTCTCTTTCTCTGTCTGTCTGTCTGTTCAGAAGTGTTTGCGGTTGGACCCAGAGTTACCAGTTTGGACCAGTAAGCAGAGGGTTCTGGTGACGTTGACTCAGTCTCTGTCGGATGTTTTGAACTATGGTCTCTTCCAGCCGGCGTTCAACGGCCGAGCCGGAAAGTTTCTGGACGAGGAGCGGCTGCTGAAGGAGTATCCCCTCCCCCCCATCACCCCCATCCCCTACCTGGAGGTAAAAACACACCTGAGCCGCCGTCTACGGGGCAAACCTGCAAGAAAAACCATGTTAGAAGCACCTCACGAGAACACAAACCAACCTTTTTTTACCCTCTGAACCCCAAAAACCCTCTGACAGGTTCTAAAAGTCACCTGGTGCCTGAATTTACTGCAGCGCTCAATGGGGGTCTAAAAAGTGAAGGCATAAACCTGCATTATTTAAAACAGCCAGCAGGGGACGGCTCCTCTGGAGGTCTGATTTCACCAAGTATATGAGAAAATGAGTCGATCTCTCAATTGATTTATTACCTCAAGAAACACTTTTCTAATAAGTTTATGGTCTCAATTTATAGTTTAAAATCTTTCTCAACACAGTGTGATGTTTCTTTGTTTAGTTGTGTTTCCATTTAAAGGAAAATAGAAGATAAGCCAGAGCGTATTTTACAGCAGACGTAGTGTACTCAGTCAGATCCACCATCCATCCATCATGTTTGGTTTTTATAAAATGGAAAATTAGGGCATTTTTACTCATCTAAAACCTGATTACTATCTGACTTTGTTTTAGATTTAACACTCAAGTCCTCATTCAAGCAAAAACATAAATCAACTTTTTTTTTACCCTCTGAACTCCAGAAATTTCATGATCTTATTCAGAAAACAAGGCACAAAATTGTCCCGAACATGTGAAATGATCAAAACCTGAGACAAAACAAGAAAATCAAAATGAGACAAAAATCAACAAAACTGTCCCAAACTGACATGAAATGACACAAGAATGACAGAAAACAACAAAACTAAGACACAATATGACAGAGAACAACCAATATGAGACACAAAATGACAGAAAAGAGACTTAAAAACATATTTAAAATGTAGAGCCTCCATCTTTTGAG
Organism: Acanthochromis polyacanthus; assembly: GCF_021347895.1. Classification (NCBI taxonomy): domain Eukaryota; kingdom Metazoa; phylum Chordata; class Actinopteri; family Pomacentridae; genus Acanthochromis; species Acanthochromis polyacanthus. The sequence continues at coordinate 39,631,852 of NC_067113.1, read as the reverse complement.
GACATTCAAAATAATGTGTTGATTCCTGGTTGTGAAAAATGAGTTTCAGAGGGTTAAACAGTAAAATTTAAAACATTTAATCGACTTGACAAGTGTCACGTAGCTTTGGTTCATCATAAAATTAATTTATTCTTCTCGTCCGCTGCTCCTCAGACTTTAACTTCCATTAAGCAGTACTTCATATTTAAATCAACTTCCTCTTCAATTCTGATTAAATCACTGTGAAGTGTTAAATGAGGCTCGGCTGGTTGTTCTTTGGTTGGAAGAGACTGAAAACATCTTTTTAAATCTCTTCAAAAAAAATATTATTATTCTAAAGACGTTTGTGAAAGTTCGATATCCGATCGGATTGTTTATTTTTCATTATTTGTTCAAGATGTTTTTATAGTTTCTATTCCTGTTCTACATAAAATAAAGTTTATTTTTATGGTTCAAACTAACCCTTTGTGTCTGTTTCTGTACAGTTTCGTTATAAGAGGAGAGTTTATACACAGAGCTACGTGGATGACAAGCAGCTGGCAAAGCTGCACACCAAGGTAAAAACATTTCACGTCTCACTTCACAAGCTTTGCTGTTGAGAATTCAATCAACTGAAGCAGCAAATAATCCAGAATTGAAGCGACAAGCAGCCTTGGTCAGTTCCTCGATTCCTTGCTGGTCAGCAAACCCAAACATGGCCACCAGGGGGCGCTGAGACCGAGAGTGTATATTGGCCTGTAAATGTCATCAGGGCTGGACTCTGATCAAACATATAAAGTTTGAAGCAGACTGGAGCATATACAGTACAGTTATGCAGCATTTCCTGTTTCATGGCGAAATGTCGAAATTCTGCACTTATTGGGAGCATTTAGATAACTTTTGATCACCCATGACTGGAGTATATCCTGGCCAAATTTCAGCCCTGTCAGGGTTACCCTGCTTGGGTTTATAGCTGTTGGAAAAAGTATAAAATTGGTCCAAAATCGTCCAAAAATTAATTCAAAATGGTCGACTTCCTGTTGTACTTTAGGGATGGTTGTCAATTACATTTTTGCGATCAGAGGTTCCTTGAAACCGTTGGTGCTCGAACCCTAATTATCACAACTTCAATGTGCTGCAACTGTGAGATTTATTGTTCCACAGTCGGATTCCAGCAAATAAGCAAGTAAAAGAGGAAAAACCCCATCTGCAGATGTGTATCTACAGTATATCTACTGGTAAACAGCAGCGTGAAAAGGTTCAGCATTTGTTTCGCTGCCTCACCTCAGCGCTAAATAAAGACAACTCCAAGGTCGACGCAGAGAGAAAGAGTTGGAGCTGCTTTTCTCACACTGAATACAGTCGTGATGTTTTCTTTTCAGGCCAACCTGAAGCGCTTCATGGAACATGTGCACCAGAAGAACGTGGAGAAGGTGTCCAAATGGCTGGAGAAAGGCCTGGACCCCAACTTCCACGACTCTGACAGCGGAGGTGAGTCGACCCAGGAAGTACACCGTCCAAAGATGAGAGAGACATTAATAAAAACACCAACACCACATTTACCCTCTAATCCTACATTTACCCTATAATCCTACATTTACCCTCTAATACTACATTTACCCTCTAATACTACATTTACCCTCTAATACTGCACTACTCAACCCGCGGCCTGCGCAGTAAGCATGCTTACGGTAAGCAGTAAATATGTTTTTAGTCTACTTTTAATGTGGACAAAACATTTCTGAAATGATGACACCAGAGGGCAATATGTTTGACCTACTGACAACAGGCAGGTAAGTGTTGCAATTGTGGGACTCTACCAGTTGGTGGCGGCAGTGGCGTCATTAGGACTATTTTAGGGGAGCTTTAGCCCCCCTAAATAGTTTTATCTTCATTTTTTTTTTTTTTTTAAAAGTTGTTGTTTTTTTTTACAAAAAAGTGCTGACAAATTCAATATAATGTGGCCAGAATATGAGTTTAAATAATCACATAATCAGTCATTATTAACTTAAATATGATCATAAATTTTAGTTTCCCTTCACTTCATAGTGGAAGGTAGAGAGTCCGACCCAGTGCGTCGTTATCCAGTCCATTCCACTTGTTCATATGGAGCACGCCCACATCACTGAAACCCAGTCCACGTTTTCCCTGCAACCACTCGGTACCTGCAGCATGTGTTTACCGGGAGGAGCACACAGAACCGACTAGAGCAGCGTTAGGAGAAGAACGTGAACAAGAATGGATATACGAAATGTTTTCAGGAGAGTAGGTATTCATCACTGGTGATAGTAACAGTAAGTTAGCTCCAGTCCTCCAGCTAACAGCGGAAAGGCCCATGTAATTAATGAACCAAATGCTCCCTGTTTGACAAATAAAAACCTGGATTGTTCACTCTGTAGGAGAGAGCCCCCGTACAGGAGGCAGCGTGAGACGCTGCGACTTAGCTAGCTAGTTAGTCTGAAATGCACTGTGAAGGTTCTGGTTGTTCGTAGAGTTAGGTGTGCACTTTTATTTATTTATTTAATTTTTTACCATATACTATCTTTGGGGTGACTTCCTTCTGCAGCATCAGCTCCAGCATCAGATGCACACAGCAGGGCTCCAACTCTCACGCTTTGGCCGTGAGACACACGCAACTCAGTCCCTTCACACGCTCTCACACCACACTCCAAATATCACACGGGCAAAAAAACAAGTTTGACTTTGCTGTTATGGGAATATGTAACTTTTGGGGAAATCCAGTTCGAGTTTTTACTCCAGAGAACGCCAGATTTGTGAAAATCCAGTCCGGATTTTCCGTCATTGTGCAGCTGTCAGGCTGGCTGTCTCTGAGTGACGCACCATAGCCTGTGTGTAGCGATCATAGATATATATAGAAGAGTAGATAGGACACGCCCCTCTGAGCAGCGTGCTACTGCGACACTAAGCTAGCGGGGACAAAGTTTCAGTGTTTTCCATTGATGTGTACGAGGCAAAAACTAAAACAAGAAGAAATCCGGCTCATTGTGCTGCATACAGTTGCAAACTACGTCAGGCGATCAAGACAAGGAATAACTTGGAATAACTTTTCATAGGTAAGAACAGTTTTTGGCTCTTTTTTCGTTATTAAATCTTGTTGAGCGCTTCCAGTCTATGAGAGTTAACTAGTTAGCCACTAGCAAAACACTAACGCGAGCCAGCAGCTTGACAACCAAATACCAGACGATTAATAGCAGCTGCAGTATAGCTGTACAAGCAGTAGTCGTATAAATAGCTGTTAGAGTCGTAGATAGGGTTGCCACCTTTCAGAAATGAAAATAAAGGGCGTCCACCACGGCTCCTCAGGGCCACAGTTCAGTAAAGTTGGAAAGATATTCACAGATTTGAACTTCTGGCATCAGTAACTCATTAGATAGAGGTTGTCAAAACATAAATAATGCCTCTTTCCCATCGTTGAAAGGCAGACAATGTGCTACAAGCCCAGTTTTATCAGAAGTAGCTGTCTTTCAAGTTGCAGGAATTATACTGGTGTCAACAGGAGCCAGTTGAAGGCTGCAGTGATTCTGGTGACACTACAGTGTATCAGAGTGAACTTATTGAATATTTGTGTCTCTCTTTGCTGTTGCAGCAGTTCTGAAATTTGCAGACAGTCCCTGTTCACTCCATAGACACCAATGATAGACCATAAACCCGAGATTATTATGTGGTTCAAAAAGCACAAAATGATAGGACGTTGCCTAAAATTGTCATGTATGATATGTGGTTCCAAAAATGTCATAGTGCAGTATATTGTCAGAATAGTATGTTATTCAAGAAAACATCAGAGTATAATATGTGGTCTAAAAAATGGCATAGAATAATAGTTCATTGCACAAGTAAAAGTATAGTAATTTTTAAAACTGTTCAAATTCTTATATGTTGCTAAAAGACAACAAAAAAACTAAAACAAAAAAACATCAAATTAATATGTCAATTAAAAAAGCCGATAATACAGCGTGTCGCCCAACAAATGTCATAGTTTAGCCTTTGGTCCAGAAAACGTCCATAGTATAGCAGGACGTCCAAAAAACATCACAGTATAGCAGGTCACTCTAAAAGCGTCATCGTTTAGCCTTTGGTCCACAAAACGTTGTTCTGTCCCGGCTGTCTGAAGTAGATGAGGAGCAACACAAAAACAGTCCAAACGCTGGTTTCCAGAGGGTTAGATGAGGATTTATTAGAAAGAGTAAGTTTACAACAACACAACATGTGAGGGGGTTAAAAGCAAATGGGTGTTAGTAAAATAAAAATAAATGAACAGAACTAAAAATGAACTTCACGCTGACATTCATGGACATTCCAACCAGGAACAAAGTAAAAGATCATCAGTACGAAAAAAAAAACTCTTCCTGTTCACCTCTTAAAACCCCAAAACACACCACAGTAGCACCCTAAACTAAAACTACCAATGGGTTCCTGTTCTCCTTTCTGAACAGTTCAAAGGTCCCTCTCTATCTCCCCACACATCCACCAACCACTGGAACACATCTCCAAAGTTCTGCTGAAGCTCAGCTTCCCCCTCAGAAGAAGTGCCGCCACATGAAGGAGCCTTTGGAGAGGCAGCTGGCATCATGATTGGACGGTACTTTGGTCTGATCCAGTCCAGCTTCAGCTCCAGAGACGGCAGGCGGGACGAGTTAACGGAGGCCGGGTGGACGAAGGCACGAAGCTGAGAACAATCCAGAAAACACCAGAGGAGGAGAGCAGCGTCCCAGAGCCAGAAAAAATGTCTCTTAGAAAACATCATAGCATAGCCTTTGGGATGAAAAAACACCATCAACTCCAAGATTTTAAATACTTTCATTTACTGCTAATGAATATCTCCTCCAAATGTCTCACTAATAATCATTCTCAGCCTTAAAAACCCACAAACACCCCCCCTCTATACTGGACCACACTTAGTACAGTCCAGTTCCCCCTTCTATAAATCTGCTTGGAATCTTCCACTTCCTATTTGTCAAAGTGGCCTTCTACCTGAACAGGTTTTGTTGGAGCTCATCAACAAACATTTTGGGTAACTGCACTTTAATATGGATAGATGACACTGAATTAGTCTGTTTTAATGAGACTGAGTTCAGATGTGTAGCTCTGTCATTTAATAGGAAATAATTTCTCAGAATTCACAGAGAAAAGTCTGAAATGTTTGCTAGGTTAGCGTCCCACATGTTTTTTTGTCTCAGCTAAAGCTGAGGCTGAAGCTCAGAAAGTCTGAGATGTTTGTTCAGAATCAGCTCATTCTCAAGTCTTATCTGAACTGTCCTCTTTAGTTTGAACTTTTCCTAAACTTAGGAGTTAATGACAGAGCAGCACATCCAGACTCAGTCTCATTTATGTAGAGATTAAACTTCAGTGTCATTCATTGATGTTAAAGTGCAGTTTTTCACATGTTTGTTGCTCATGCTCCCGACCAAACCAGTCCAGGTGGAAGACGATGTGAAGAGAAGCTCCAGAGGATGAATATCACACATTTACGTTGAAAATAAATGTCCTTTAATTAGACATTGTCATGAAAAAGTATAAAGATTTCCCTTTAACAAAACCTTGTTGAGTGTTTAGTTGATGTTGGTTTCTAAATGTTTTCTGACACTTGGCCCCAAACATTAAAACCTTCTATGGCTCGCAAGCTGCAACAATTCACACATTATCAACTACACTATATTGACAAAAGTATTGGCTCACCCATCCAAATAATCAGAATCAGGTGGTCCAATCACTTCCATGGCCACAGGTGTATAAAATCAAGGACCTGGGCATGCAGACTGCTTTTACAAACATTAGTGAAAGAATGGGTCGCTGTCAGGAGCTCAGTGAATTCCAGCATGGAACTGTGATAGGATGCCACCTGTGCAACAAATCCAGTGGTGACATTTCCTCGCTCCTAAATATTCCACAGTCAACTGTCGGCTGTATTATAAGATAGTGGAAGTGTGTGGGAACGACAGCAGCTCAGCCACCAAGTGGTCGGCCATGTAAACTGATGGAGCGGGTCAGAGGATGCTGAGGAGCATAGTGCCAAGAGGTGGCCAACTTTCTGCAGAGTCAGTGGCTACAGACCTTCAAACTTCATGTGGCCTTCAGATTAGCTCAAGAACAGAGCTTCAGCAGAGAGCTTCATGGAATGGGTTTCCATGGCCGAGCAGCTGCATCCAAGCCGTACATCACCAAGTGCAATGCAAAGCGTGGGATGCAGTGGTGTAAAGCGGCCACCACTGGACTCTAGAGCAGTGGAGACGCCTTCTCTGGAGTGACCAATCACGCTTCTCCATCTGGCAATCTGATGGACCAGTCTGGGTTCGGCGGTTGCCAGGAGAACCATACTTGTGGGACTGCATTGTGCCAAGTGTAAAGTTTGGTGGAGGGGGGATTATGGTGTGGGCTTGTTCTTCAGGAGCTGGGCTTGGCCTCTTAGTTCCAGTGAAAGGAACTCTGAATGCTTCAGCATACCAAGACATTTTGGACAATTCCATGCTCCCAACTTTGTGGGAACAGTTTGGAGCTGGCCCCTTCCTCTTCCAACATGACTGTGCACCAGAGCACAAAGTAAGGTCCATAAAGACATGGATGACAGAGTCTGGTGTGGATGAACTGGACTGGTCTGCACAGAGTCCTGACCTCAGCCCGATAGAACACCTTTGGGATGAATTAGAGCAGAGACTGAGAGCCAGGCCTTCTGGTCCAACATCAGTCTGTGACCTCACAAATGAGCTTCTGGAAGAATGGTCAGAAATTCCCATAAACACACTCCTAAACCTTGTGGACAGCCTTCCCAGAAGAGTTGAAGCTGTTCTAGCTGCAAAGGGTGGACTGACGTCATACTGAACCCTATGGATTAGGAATGGGATGTCACTGAGGTTCATATGCGAGTCAAGGCAGGTGAGCGAATACTTTTGGCAATGTAGTCTATCTTTGTGACTAAACTAAGATAAAAAGTGAAAAACTGTCTGATTCCTGCATCATGAATGTAAATCTTTTTGGTTTTTATGACAGTAAACTGAATATATTTGGGTTTGACATTTTATAAACCAAAACAAATGAATTAGTGGAGAAAACAATCAACAGATTAACGGACAAAGAAAATGTGTTTTCCAACATATATGTCTGAATTCCTCCAACATTACAAGATACATACAATTTAAATTCAATTTTATTTATGTAACACCAATTACAGGTCAAATTGTCTCAAGACGCTTTATTTTTATATTTTTTGTCGTATTTAAAATTTGAAAAAGTAAGAAATTTAAACCTCTTGACTAATCCAATTTATTATTTGGTTTTTAACAGACTAATGGTCAATTAAAAATAACTTTCTCCACTAAAACTAATAAACATGAGGTCAAATAGAAGAAACAGTTTTAAATCCTGCAGTCCCACGACGACAAGAATAAAGTTTGTGAACAAAAACTAAATCTGCTGCTGGATTCCATTAAAGTCCTAATAAATGATCATAAAGTGTGATACTAAAGGTTTGTGGAGCTAAAAATCTCAAAGTGAAGATATCAAGTTGAACATCTGGATGGAGGCTGATAAAAGTTGACCTCCCTTCATTTCTCTGGAGCGACTCCATGGATTTTAGGGATGCTGGTTAAAGACCTGCTCTTCTAGTCGTCTTCCTTCTAGTCGCTGTAAAAAGTCACTCCATCTTCGTCGATTTCAACATCTCTTCATGACAACTTGTTCAGCCTCTGACCTGGTGGAAACTCCAGAAACTCGGGAAAACCTGTCAAGACTCGGATTTTCGAAAAACTCATCGGGCGGGGGAAGGTGTGGTGGGCGGTGGGGGAGTAGAGGGGGGCAGTGGGGGGTAGAGGGGGGAGGCTGTCACCCACCTCCCCGCCTACTCTCCGCCCTGATTCCACCTTGGCTCCACCCAGACTCCGCCTTGGCTCCACCCATGTGGTCACTTGGAAACTACGATGTCAAAGGAACGACGAATTTATGTTTTTTTATCTGATCTGTAGCTCAGTGAGTTAAGGGTTTGTCTATGGAGCTATAGGTTGCTGGTTCAAAACCAGACCCTTCTTAAATTTTCTGAAAAACTTCAACAAAGAAAGAAAACTGCTGCTGGCAGGTCTTGATCCTGCTACCTTCCACCTGGTAGTCTCTCTTCTTACCCCCTGAGCTACTCACTCAGATACAAATTCTTCTTTTTTTTGCGCATTTATTGTCGATTTTTTGTCGTTTTCGAGTTTTTTTTTTAACTTGAGTCTCGACTCGACCGTTTTTCTCAGGAGGTTGGACTTCAGCCTTTGTGCTGGAGGGTTGAACCCTCAGTTCCAAGACTTTCCAAAGCCTCCACACCTCCCGAGTCCTCAGGACCTGAGCTTTCAGTCTGAGGGCTGAAATTTTCTAAGTCCCACAGTAGATCTCTGTTCGATTTAACTTTCAGACAGTCTGAGGACTGAAGTTTTAAAAGTTTCTCAGTACTTTTGTGTTAGTTTGAACTTTCTGGTGAACAGAAGCCTTAAAACTTGTGACCATGAGTCTTGATTTCACATTTAGACCATCCATCTGAGTTCTTCTCAGACCTTCACCTGTGGGTTCTTTAGAAATCCTGAACAAACTTTGATTCTCTTCACTGAGCAGTAAAGTTTGTGGAGATCAGAAGGTAACATTGGTTTGATCGATGCCTTCAACTACTAGTAGACTTTATCTGGAAAGCAGTTTTCTGAAATGAGCTCTGAGTAAATCTGTCCACAGTCAAACCAAGAACACAGAAAGAGGAAATGTTTGAAGAAACAACTTGATGTTTTCATTTCAGACTAGAAAACGCTTTAAGACCTTTATCTGTTTTTGCTCTTTTTCATCGTTTTATCGTCTCTTCTGTTTAATTTGATCTTCTAAAGGCTAACTGGTGTCTTTTACAATGTTTTGTCTTTAGTTTGATTCTTCTTAAATGTTTAGTTTTGCTCTTTTCTCAGCTTTTATTCTTTTATAATGTCCGATTTGATTTTGAAATGTTTTGTCTTTTTAATGTTTAATTGTTTTTTTTTTTTAAAAATTATCAGCTTGTTTGAAAAATGTCGTCTTTCCCAATGTTTAATTTTTAGATTAAATCTCTAAGGTTTTTCTTTTTAAATGTTTTATCACCTTTTAATGTTTAATTTTCTTTTTAAATGCTTCATTGTGTTTTGTTTAATTCCTATTTAAAATTTGATTTTCTTTAAGATTTTGTTTTCTAGTTAAACATTTAATTATTTAACTAAATGTTTTGTATTTTTAAATGTTTAATTATCTAAAATATTTCATCTTTAATGTTTAAGATTTTAGTTTAAAAATGTTTAACTTCATAATTACATGTTTTCTATCTTTTTAATTATCTAATGAAATATTTTGTCTGTTTAATATAATTTTATTGTATTTAATGTTTAATTTTCTTTTTCAAAGTTTTATTGTATTAAGTGTTTTTTCCTTTGATTTAATTGCTTTGTTAAAAGTAGTTTATTTCTTTAATCTTTTTCTGTCAAGATTTTAACCCCAACCTTAAAACTGAAACAAACCCTTAAATCACAATAAAAATACTTCTGTTGTCCCAATCATGAGTTAGTCACTTATTCAGTTTATCAATTCAGCTTTATTTGTTTAGCACCTTTCACACAGATGACAAAACTATACAAGCAAAGAAAAAACCTGTTAAAACTATGATTAAACATATTTTAAAAAGAGATTTAACACGGTAGTAAAATGTGTTCAGAGGATGGAGGGAGTTTATTGAAGTCTTCTTGGGCTCACAGTAAATCATTTAAAATAAAAACTTGATATTCAGTCTAAGGAAACTGCAGAGCGACAGAAGAACCAACAATATCTCCTGTTTTCTCCTTTAACGAGTCGACTCTTCTGGTGCTTTCAGACCAAAGAACTACAGACTCTTCACAACCTGCTCAAACTCTTGGTACAGGACCTCACCACACGGGTCAACAAGGTTTCCTTCTCCTTTCTACTCTGAAGCTCACCTTCTCCTGCTCAAACTGCTGACAAATGTTTGTGCTGCTCTAAAGTCTGCTCTCCAGAACTTCCTAAAAACTCTCAAAGTCTCTTCTGCTGCAGGTTGCTTTGTAGAACTGTTCCAGAAAACCTCACTAAACACATGGAGGGACCTCAAGATAGTCGTCCAAATGAAACTGTACAAAAACCAAACTAGCACAACCCAAACGCTAAAGTCTCCTGCAGCCTACCAGAGAAGCTCTTTAAACAGAGAATCAGGACAGGAACTCTTACCTTCTGGACAACCAACGTTGGTTCACAAACAACCAAAAACCTCTAAAGACTCACTACAGCCAAGATAAAGACACAACTCAGCTGCACCAAATCCACTAATCACTGCACACATTAGCACCATGTGCTAACTGTGGCTAAAGAACCACATTTACCAAGACAACTATCAGTACAAAGCCCTAAAACACACCAAGAAACACATTAAAGAGGATTTTACTGCTGGAAGCTGCAAGCCAACACCTAAAGAACAAACTAAAGCAACGGAGCCAAACCCGGTTCAGTGAAGAGCAGAGGAAATGTTTGACTGCAGACATAAAGCAGGAAGACACTGAGCTGCTCAGGTGTTCCTGATGACACCAAGCAGCCACCTGGACAGCCAATAGGAACACAGCTTACTGGAAGTCCAGAGGGCTGGCTTAGTGAAGGACATTTAGTTTAAAGTTGAAGCAGAAAGTTAACAGAGAAAGTTGAAAACCACCTTCTGATCCCTGAAATCTCTGAGTTTTCACACAAAGAACGCCTGAACATGTCAAACTGGTTCCATAGTAGAACCTTCACTGTAAAAACATCATAGTATGGTGTGCTGCTCAAAAAACATTACAAACGGCCGTCTAGGGTCACAGAGGAGCAAAAACAGGACAAACACTGGTTTCCAGGGGGTGAAAGAGTAAGTTTAGAACAACACAACATGTGAGCAGAAAAATCACAAAGTCTGTCTTTAGTTCAGCTGAAAATATTAGTTTTTGTCTTTTTTATTGACCAAACCTTTCAGGAAGTAGATTAAGAATAATTAAAGCTCTCATAAGTCCAACTTATTCTGGATCCTTGTGGAGAGTTTAGTCTTAGTTTGTAAAGCTGTTGAGTTTTTAGAGTCACATGGATTGTTTTGACATTTAATAGAGAGTTTAGTGTCTGATTGTAATTCTGTTCAGTGAATGGATCATTTAAGTTATGAAGATATGTTTTGTTTTTGCTTCAGCACTTTTTATTGTTGAGTTACTGATGTGGTCAACTTGAAGCTGTTGAGTGCATTAAAATCCTCCAAGACAAATGTTACAAAGTGGTTCCTGGAGTTATTTCAATTATGCAGATATTTATGAAAATACTGAAATGTGTTGTTCTCATCCAGCCACAGAACTTTGATCCATATTTTACATGAAGAAACGTTTTCAATACTGAATGCCCTTGCTCTGTTTTTTTCTGTTTTTTCAGCTCAATGTTTTTTTATTATCCCTTAATGTTTTCTCTATAATAAGATTTTAAATGGGCAAAATGCTCTTAAAATACACCAGAATGCAGGAAATAGGATTAATAATCAATAAAACAGTACATTTACCCTCTAACACTACATTTATTAGATGTCAGACAGACACCGATTGATTTTAGCTGTCGTGTACTTGAAGTGTACACTATCGAGTGAAATTACTTCCTCTTGCCACTCATACTGACCCTGCTGTGTTTTTTCAGAGTGTCCTTTGACTCTGGCGGTGCAGCTGGAGGAAAGCTGTGAGCTCATCAAGGTGCTTCGCAGTGGAGGAGCTCACCTGGACTTCCGAACCAGAGACGGCATCACGGCGTTGCACCGGGCCGTCCTCTGTAGGAACAGCGCCGCCCTAACGGTGAGAAAACGGAACCGAACCGGTGGTTGAACCTCTGAGACGGTCCCTGTTAAACCTCCTGTCCCCCCCTCAGACGCTGCTGGACCTCGGAGCGTCTCCGGATTACAAGGACAGCAGAGGACTCACTCCCCTGTATCACTCCGCCATGGTGGGCGGCGCCCCCTACTGCTGTGAGCTGCTGCTACAGGACCACGCTACCATCGGTACGGAAACTACACAAAACACACACAGAGAGTTAGCATATGACTGCTGTGATACAACACACAGACACAGACACACAACCACAGACATACAACTACAGTTACACAACCACAGACACACAACCAGACATACAACCACAGACACACAACCACAGACACACAACTACACAACCACACATACAACTACACAACCACAGACATACAACCACAGACACACAACCATAGACACACAACCACAGACACACAACCACAGACACACAACCACAGAAACACAACCATAGACATACAACTACAGTTACACAACCACAGACACACAACCAGACATACAACCACAGACACACAACTACAGACACACAACTACACAACCACACATACAACTACACAACCACAGACATACAACCACAGACACACAACCATAGACACACAACCACAGACACACAACCACAGACACACAACCACAGAAACACAACCACAGACACACAACCACAGAAACACAACCACAGACACACAACCACAGAAACACAACCACAGACACACAACTACAGACACACAACCACAGACACACAACCACAGAAACACAACCACAGACACTCAACTACAGAAAAACAACCACAGACAAAAAACTAGTTACACAACCACACAACCACAGACACACAACCAACAACCACAGACACACAACTACAGACAAATAACTACAGACAAACAACCACAGACATACAACTACAGTTACATAACCACAGATGCACAACCACACAACAATAACCGCACAACCACAGACACAACCACAGACACACAACCACAGACACACAGGTCGGTAAGGAGGCTCAGCGGGGTCAAACCACCGCCTGTGTTGTTCAGTTTTCATATTTATATTTTCTGTTCCTACTTTTTTTTGTGTGCGGAGCTCAAACAGTTCTTGTTGTCATGGTTACAGGGATGACTGATGAGAACGGGTGGCAGGAAATCCACCAGGTGACACACACACACACACACACACACACACACACACACACACACACACACACACACACACACACAGAGTGAAATTACCTGCACTGATGACAAGTTCAAGCCCTGTACAATTATGATTTTGTGCTTTTTGTGTGTGTGTATGTGTGTGGGCGCATGTGTGTGCGTTCAGGCATGTCGCTATGGTAACGTGCAGCACTTGGAGCACCTGCTGTTCTACGGCGCCGACATGAGTTCCCAGAATGCATCGGGAAACACCGCACTGCACCTCTGCGCTCTGTACAACCAGGTAACACACACCGAACACACAACAATGCGCCGACAAAAACGCACTGAACACACTTGTACCGTGTTCTCAGCCGCATGTGAAGTTTGCAGTCAGTAAAATATCTGCTGCTGGTGGTTTTTCAGGACAGCTGCGCCAGAGTGCTGCTGTTCAGAGGAGCCAACAAGGACATCAAGAACTACAACAACCAGACGGCTTTCCAGGTAAAATAAAATCAACAAAGTACAAAAAAGATTGTCATTACAGACACATTTCTATAAAGTACTGTCAAGTAACTAAACATGTAAAGTGCAACATAAGTGACTGATGAAGTATTCACCCCAGCTGAAGTAACTAAATGAACTCAGCTGTAGCCAGTTGGTGCTAAAAGTCCCAAAGTTGGTTCAATAAAGATCATCTGAGGTCATTGATTGTAGGATAAAGACTCCTGGATCTGGAAGGTCCAGTCCCTGGTGGATCAGAACTCCTGGATAGAACTACACCATGAAGACTAAAGAACACTCCAAGAAACAATACAAGATACAAGAATGATGGAAGAACATTTCTAAGTTCCTGAAGATCTCTAGGAGACCAGTTAAATCCATCATTAGGAAATGGAAGGAAGATGGAACCTGAATAGATCTGACTAGAGCAGGACGTCCTCAAAACCTGAGAGACCGAGAAGGAAGAGAGTAGTGAGGGAGGCCACCAAGACTCCTATGACTCCTCTGAAGGAGTTCCAAGAAAGAGACAAGAGAGGGAGGCCATGGTGGTGGCAGCATAATGATAGGAAGCATGGTGAGGGTAGCATCATTATGTGAGGCACGGTGGTGGCAGTATCATGATGTCGGGATGTTCTTTGATGGAGCTACAGCTGAAAGTTCTTCTACTAAGTACTGCCTTGAACAGGGTGAATACTGAAGCACTTATTTGACATTTTATGTTTTGTAATTAATCAGTGAACAATATAAATGCAGCTCCCTAAATATGTGACATCATCATCCGTTAACTCTGCTGCTTTACCCTAAAAGGATTAAATTACTTCAGTAATCAAGACAACAAAGCTCAGTTGTGTTGTTGTTGTTGCTGTGTGTCTGTAGGTGGCGATCATCGCTGGGAACTTTGATTTGGCAGAAATCATCAAGATCCACAAAACTTCTGACGTTGGTGAGTTTAAACACATTTAAATCAGATGGTTGTGTGTCTGAAGTTGTGTGTCCTTGGTTGTGTGTCTATAGCTGTGTGCTAACTTTCTGTCTGTGTCTGTGTGTGTTTTTGTGTGTTTGCGTATAAGTAGTTCCCTTCAGAGAAACTCCGTCCTACACGAAGCGCCGCAGGGCCGGCGTTACCAGGGCAACCGCGGGGAACGGCCTGTCGTCTCCTCGCTCCCTGATTCGCTCGGCCAGCGACAACGCTCTGGAAAGCCCCGCCTCCTCGCCAGGCCCCTCCCTCCAAAGCCTGGAAACACACCACGACACGCACACACACTCTCTACGACGACACACACGCCGCCTCAGGTAGGAACACCTGCACAGGTAGATAATTTTGTGTTCATTTATTTAAAAAAAAAAAGTTTTGTTTTTTTTTTACAAAAAAATGCTGACAAATTCAATATAATGTGTCCAGAATATGAGTTTAAATAATCACATAACCAGTCATTATTAACTTAAATATGATCATAAATCTTAGTTTCCCTTCACTTCATAGTGGAAGGTCGAGAGTCCGACCCAGTGCGTCCTTATCCAGTCCATTCCACTTGTTCATATAGAGCACGCTCACATCACTGAAATCCAGTCCACGTTTTCCCTGCAACCACTCGGTCCCTGCAGCAGATGAGTAGGTATTCATCACTGCTGATAGTAACAGTAAGTTAGCTCCAGTCCTCCAGCTAACAGCAGAAAGGCCCATGTAATTAATGAACCAAATGCTCCCTGTTTGACAAATAAAAACCTGGCTGGGACACTCTGTAGGAGAGAGTCCCTGTACAGGAGGCAGCGTGAGACGCTGCTACTTAGCTAGCTAGTTAGTCTGAAATGCACTGTGAAGGTTCTGGTTGTTCATTGAGTTAGGTGTGCACTTTTATTTATTTTTACCATATACTATTTTTGGGGTGACTGTCCTTTAAACCTAGTGACGCCCCTGGAAACATCTGATCCAGGTGTCTGAAGGCGGTGAAATACCTGTACATTTCTTCCAAGTAACAGAAATAACAGGAAGCGCTGACGATAGATAGATAGATAGATAGATAGATAGATAGATAGATAGATAGATAGATAGATAGATAGATAGATAGATAGATAGATAGATAGATAGATAGATTAAAACTTTATTAATCCCACAGCGGGGAAATTTACAGTGTACAGCAGCAAATAGAACACTTAAATCAAAGAAAGAGTGCAGCACACAGTATATATATATAAATAGAAATATTTTTCTTCAGAAGAAGAAAAGAAAGCAGTATTTACAGTAATTTTTTTTTGAAATTGCACATCATCATTATTTACATTTCCTATTGCACAGTTCATAAATGGGTGAACAGAAACTACTGGGAGCTTGATTGTAAAGAGTGACTGCAGCAGGAAGGAAGGAGCTGCGGTATCTCTCCTTTAGGCACCGCGGGTGAAGCAGTCTGTCACTGAAGGAGCTGCCCACTGATCTTACTGTTTCCTGCTGGGGGTAGGAGGTGTCCTCCATGATAGACAACAGCTTTGTCATCATCCTCCTGTCTCCCACCACCTCCACAGGATCAAGGGGGCAGCCCAGGACAGAACTGGCTTTCTTTACCAGTTTGTTTAGTCTCCTCCTGTCTGATGCTGCTGCTCCAGCAGACCACTCCATACATGATGGCTGATGCCACCACAGAGTCATAAAAGGTCTTCAGAAGTGCTCCCTGCACCCTGAAGGACCTCAGTTTTCTGAGCAGGTGGAGTCTGCTCTGACCTTTCTTGTAAAGTGTGCTGGTGTTAGTAGTCCAGTCCAGGTTCTTGTTTAAGTGAACACCCAGGTACCTGTAGGAGTCCACTATCTCAATGTCAAAGAAGAACTTATTGGGTGACGAAGGCATTTAATACGTTTGGTTATTTCACATTCAGTTTCACAAATATATGAAACATCACGGTAACCTGTACCTGGATTCTAGTACTGATCAGAACCAGAATACGAAGGTCCAGTTAAACCAGGTTCTTACTGGTCTGCAGCCCAAGCGGTGGAGGCCATGTGGAGACCAGCCCTCCTCCTTCGCCTCCACTCACCCCCCAGATGAGGAAGAGGAGGCTGTACAGTGCCGTGCCGGGTCGGACCTTCATCGCCACCCGGTCCCACGTCCCCCAGGGGACCGGGGAGATCCAGCTGCACCGAGGAGAGCGGGTCAAAGGTGGGGACCAGGAAACCGGACCACCATGATGGTACCGGTTCTGGTACCAGCTGTTCTAACGTCTCTGTTGTGTTTCAGTTCTGTCTATCGGGGAGGGAGGGTTCTGGGAGGGAAGCGTGAAAGGAAGAACCGGCTGGTTTCCGGCTGAATGTGTTGAAGAAGTCCAGATGAGACAATACGACCCGAGATTGGGTGAGTATGATGATCTGCACACACCAGGGGAGACAGGAAGTAAACGACAGACTTACGTGTGACGTGTGTTTCAGAGACGAGGGAGGATCGAACCAAGAGGCTGTTCAGACATTACACGGTCGGATCGTACGACAACTACACCTCCTACAGGTGAGACGGCAGAACTGCACCTCCAGTAACTTATTTTAGTAAATTAAAACCACCACACAAAATATTATTAGTAGTAAATTAAAAGATTCATAATAATCAGTTCTTTCTCCAAAAATCTTTAAATGTTTGTTCAAAGAAAGAAAAGTCCAGACTGATCAATGCAAATGTCATATCTCGTCTGCAGTAACTCAAAATTGGTCCAAAATAACTCGTTTATCAAAAATAAAAAAGAAATTGCCCAAAATATAAAAAGTTGTCCAATATGTCTCTAAACTTTTCATAAATGATTCATATAAACTAAATTTAAACCCATAAAAGTTTCATTTTTAGTGAAGAAAGGTCTTAAATTTAAATTTGATGCCAATACTGATCAGGATTTAATACAGTTAAATTCATTATTTTAAACATTTCTCTTGCTATAATTCATGACTTCAAGCAAACTGTTCTTAAGAGTTACCAAAATTAACAACATTTAACGTTTAGATTCATTTATCTTAAAACATTTAAATGTCATTCCTGGTTTTACAACATGTCACTCAGCTCTAATGGGTTTAATCTGCTGAGTAAAAGATTTAAATTAACGTGAGGAGGTCTTGAAAACTTAAGTGTGATTGTTAATTAAGAAGTAAAACGTTTTAAAATTTTAGGGAAGCCATCAGGCAGCAAATATGTGAAAAAATGAACACAAATATTTTAAGTTTTAATCAATTAAAATATTATGTTAAATTCAATTTACCATTTTTAATCAAATACAAATACAAATACAATATAAATATACAAAGAAAGATTGAATCAAACAGAAGTATTTATTGCAGATATAAATAACATTCTTCATTTTTCTTCTCAAGTGTTTACTTATGTTTTAACAGCTGCTTTGAATAATAATAAACTTAAATTTTTTTTACACTTTTTTGACACATATATGAAAAGTAAATCACATTTTCATTCCTCAGAGCTTTAATTCAAATCAGGACCCTCCTTTAAAAAAAACCTTTAATAGTTGTAAAGAAATTGTATTCAACAGAAACAACAGTTATGACAAACTTTGTACAGGCAACAATATTCAAGTGCAAACATTTATGAAAACATTGTTTAGGTAATAAAAAAGATCAACATCACTAAGAAACAAAGATCAAAAATAACAAAAATACGGAACATCAGGGTATCAGCACACTTCAAGGTTATTTTTATTTAATACGATTTTCTCAATAGAATAAATGCAGCTTGGTGAGAGGCGTGTTTTCAGTCAACATTAACATGAATTTATTTACATCTCTACATAACAATATGACAAGAAATCCCCTTTGATTTGACAATAAACACAGTGTTCAATGCAACTAACAGTGTTATACTTTCACACAAGTCACCACTCTGGTAATTCTTATGTACGGTTTACTTGAAATCTTTAATTCTGATGATAGAAACGAGTAAAATGACAAACAGATCTGATGATCACTGCATAATTTAAGACCTTTTGGGATTTAAAATAGAACATTTTTATCAGGAGAAATCTAAAAAAAATCTCATTTTAAGGATCGGCTAATACAGAATATCTTTGCTATCGAAAGAAAACAGTGGTGGAAAGCACATTTCGAAAAAAAAATTGCAATTGAAAACAGGAAATGACCTCAAATGAGAAGAAAAGTTCAGTGGTTGGAAGTCATTAAGCGACACAGAGGTCTCTGTCATGGTGCCTCTTTGCTAGCTAAAAATATCCACTATACATATTTTTAATGTGACAATGCTCCAATAGCATAGATTATCAGCCATTTTTTTCAGTATACAGGTGGAAAGTTGGTTGGAGATCATTAGGTGGTGCAAAGATCTTTGTCATGGTGCCCCTATACTAGCTAAAACATCCACTATACACATTGAATATGACAAATTGTTCCGACAGCGTCAATTATCAGCCACAGTGTTGCTGTTTTCAGTTTAAAGAAGGAAAGTTTTGGTTAGAGGTCATTAAGTGGCACAGAGGTGTTTGTCATGGTGCCCCTTTACGAGGGAAACGTCTACTACACACTTTCTTAATGTGACAAACTGTTCTGATAGCGTCGATTATCAACTACTGTGTTGCCGTTTTCAGTTTACAGGATGAAAGTTTTGATTGGAGGTCTTTGTCATGGTGCCCCATTGCACATTTTTTGAATGTCCAACTGAAACGTTTTCACTGGTGTAGATGTGTTCTTTAAGTGGTTTAGTCTAACAAAGTCCGATCAGCTTACGTGTCTTTAAATTTAAGATCTTATCGGCTGGTTTCTCTGCGTTTCAGCGACTACGTGATTGAGGAGAAGACGGCGGTGCTGCAGAAGAGGGAGAGCGAAGGATTTGGCTTCGTCCTCAGAGGAGCTAAAGGTAGAAAAGCAAGGGACGGACGGAGGAGTGGTAGGCGTTTGGAGGAAGACGAAAAGAGAGATATTTAAAACAGTGAAGCTTTGCCGTGTTGTTTCGTAACAACCTACGGAACCTCGCAAGGGTCACAGCGAGAAGCTTTACATTCCCTCACAATTTGCTTTACCTTTTATGAACAGTTGGTTCAGTTCTAACTCGGATACAGAGAAAGAAGATTCATTTATTGTTCATTATTTATTCTAAAAGACAGGCAACATCCAGCTGTTACAGTTTAAAGCTTCTCTGACAGATGTGTATAAGAGTTCTGTATCTTCAATGCAAGTAAATATAACATAATATAAAATTACTGCTGCGTTTATGATCACTGTTCCAGCCATTAATGAATTAGTTCTAAGCTGTTTTCATAATCGATTGGACAAATTTCAAAGAAAAACTGTGATTTTAGCTTCATAAATGTGAACGTTTTCTGTTTATTTCCTCCTCAGTGTCAGTAAACTGAATATCTTTGGGTAGTGGGAAATAAAACGTGACATTTTTAAGTTTTTATTTCAACATTTCAGAGACCAAACAACTCATCAACTGATTCAGAAATGTGACAAAAGCTAAAAAATGTGTCAAAATCAAATGTTTTTAGAATTAATGTGTCATCTTTTCCTAGCACCAGGATTGATTTCATGTCATTTTAATTTAATTCTTGCAGGTTTTATTCTTGTACTAGGCTGTCATCATAGTATACAATGTCATCAAATTTCACATCACAAACCTCACAGTATAGGATGTCATAAATTTTCACTCTCCATCCAATGACTGCTGCATCAGGGACTCCATTCCTGATTATGGGTCACCCACTCAAACTGTTGCGCTACAGTGATGAAACAGCGATACTATGTTGAAATTTGACGACATACTAAACTATGTTTTTGACGAAAAATGCGACGACATGCTATACTATGACGTTTTAGGCAAAAAATTTGAAGACATACTTCACTATGACAAATTTGACAAAGAATGTGACGGCATACTAGACTATGACGTTTTTGAAGAAAATTGTGATAACACACTATACGATGACGTTTTTGCCGAAAAATTCGATGACATACTATATCATGACGTATTTGATGAAAAATGTGACGAAATGGTATACTATGATTTTTTTTGCTGACAAATGTGGTGACATGCTATACCATGATGTTTTCGATAAAAACTGATAGCATACTATGGGGCGGCATGGATCAGTTGGGTAGAGTAGCCGTCTTGTAACTGGAAGGTTGCTGGTTCAATCCTCGGCCCGTCTAGCTCATGTCAAGACACTGAACTCCTAATTGCTCCTGGTGGGTCGTGGTTAGCGCCTTGCATGGCAGCTTCCACCATCAATGGGTGAATGTGACGTATCATGTAAAGCGCTTTGGATAAAGGCACTATATAAATACAACCGTTTTACTATACTATCACGACATACTAAACTAAGACGTTTTTGTCATATTTTGGACAACATACTAAACTATGTTTTTTCATATTTTGAACGACATACTAAACTATGACATTTTTGCGACAATTTGGACGACATACTAAACAATCACATTTTTTTCATATTTTGAGCGACATACTAAACTATGACATTCTTGTCATATTTTGGACGATATACTAAACTATAACATTTTTGGTCACATTTTGGACGACATGCTTCATTATGACAATTTTGACAAAGAATGTGACGGCATACTACACTATGACGTTTTTGAAGAAAACTGTGAGGTCATACTATACTATAACGTTTTTGTCGAAAAATGTGACACACTATACTATGACGTTTTTGACCAAAAATTCGATGACATACTATACTATGATGATACTTTGATAAAAAATGTGACAAAATGGTATACGACTATTTTTTTTGCCAAAAAATGTGGTGACATGACGTTTTTGATGAAAAATGTGACGGCATACTATACTATCACGACATACTAAACTATGACGTTTTTTTCACATTTTGGACACCATACTGAGGGCAACAATGGGGAAAAGAAGGAAAAGGTGAGGAAAAGGGCAGGAGCATGACCATATTTTGGACGACATACTAAACTATGACGTTGTCCATTTTTGGACAAAAAAGGACTTTTTCGTCAAATTTCGGACGACATACTAAACAATCACATTTTTTTCATATTTTGAGCGACATACTAAACTATGACATTCTTGTCATATTTTGGACGATATACTAAACTATAACATTTTTGGTCACTTTTTGGACGACATGCTTCATTATGACAATTTTGACAAAGAATGTGACGGCATACTACACTATGACGTTTTTGAAGAAAACTGTGAGGTCATACTATACTATAACGTTTTTGTCGAAAAATGTGACACACTATACTATGACGTTTTTGACCAAAAATTCGATGACATACTATACTATGATGATACTTTGATAAAAAATGTGACAAAATGGTATACGACTATTTTTTTTGCCAAAAAATGTGGTGACATGACGTTTTTGATGAAAAATGTGACGGCATACTATACTATCACGACATACTAAACTATGACGTTTTTTTCACATTTTGGACACCATACTGAGGGCAACAATGGGGAAAAGAAGGAAAAGGTGAGGAAAAGGGCAGGAGCATGACCATATTTTGGACGACATACTAAACTATGACGTTGTCCATTTTTGGACAAAAAAGGACTTTTTCGTCAAATTTCGGATGACATACTAAACGATGACGTTTTTTGTCCATTTTCAGACAACATACTAAACTATGACGTTTTTTCTCCATTTTTAGATGACATACTAAACTATGAAGTTTTTTGTCCATTTTCAGACAAAAAATGACTTACGCTAAACTATGACATTTTATGTCCATTTTCGGACGACATACTAAACAATGACGTTTTTTGTCCATTTTCAGAACATGACATACTATGTCCGAAAATGGACAAAAAAAGGCCATAGTTTTGTATGTCGTCCGAAAATGGACAAAAAACGCCATAGTATGTCATCGGAAACACTGACTAAAAAGGGGCACCCGTATAGCTCAATGGGTTAAACGGGCAACCTATATACGGGGGTTGGTCACGACGCAGCGGCCCAGAATCAATTCCTGCTCATGGCCCTTTGCTGAATGTAATCCCCAGACTCTTCTCTGACAGTTCCTGTCTCTCCTTCACTATGTCTATCAATAATAAAAAGCCGATGAAAGGCCAAAAAATGACTTAAAATGGACCAAAAAACATCATAGTTTAGTATACGGACAAAAAATGTAATTTCTGGTGTGTCGTCCGAAGATGGATACAGAATGTCATAATTTAGTATGTTGTCCGAAAATGGACAAAAAACGTCATAGTTTAGCATGTTTTCTGAAAATGGACCAAAAACGTCATAGTTTAGTAAGCGTTCCCAAAATGGACAAAAAATGTCATAGTTTAGCATGTTGTCTGAAAATGGACCAAAAACGTCATAGTTTAGTAAGCGTTCCCAAAATGGACAAAAAACGTCATAGTGTATGTCGTCCGAAAATAGACAAAAAATGCCATAGTTTAGTATGTCGTCCGAAAATGGACAAAAAATGTAATTTCTGGTATGTCGTCTGAAAATGGACAAAAAACATAATAGTTTAGTATGTCATCCGAAAATGGACAATAAATTTCATAGTTTAGTATGTCGTCGGAAAATGGACAAAAAAACGTCATAGATTAGTATGTCATCCGAAACACTGACAAAAAAAAACGGGCACCCATATAGCTCAACGGGTTAAGCGGGCAACCAATATACAGGGGCTGGTCAAGACGCAGCAGCCCGGGTTCGATTCCCACTCGTGGCCCTTTGCTGAATGTCTCCCCCAGACTCTTCTCTGACATTTCCTGTCTCTCCTTCACTAAGTCTATTGATGAAAGGCCAAAAAATAATTTAAAAGGGACAAAAAATGTCACAGTTTGTGTGTCGTCCGAAAATGGACAAAAAATGTAATTTCTGGTATGTCGTCCGAAGATGGATACAAAATGTCATAGTTTAGTATGTTGTCCAAAAATAGACAAAAACGTCATAGTAAACTATGACGTATGACATCCGAAAATGGACAAAAAACGTCATAGTTTAGTATGTCGTCCGAAAATGGACAAAAAAGTGATAGTTTAGTATGTCGTCCAAAAATGGACAAAAAATGTCATAGTTTAGTATGTTGTCCAAAAATGGACAAAAAACACCATAGTTTAGTATGACGTCCGAAAATGGACAAAAAATGCCATAGTTTAGCACGTCGTCCGAAAATGGACAAAAAACGTCAGTTTAGTAAGCCTTCCCAAAATGGACAAAAAATGTCATAGTTTAGTATGTCGTCCAAAAATGGACAATAAAACGTCATAGTTTAGTAAGCCTTCCCAAAATGGACAAAAAATGTCATAGTTTAGTATGTTGTCTGAAAATGGACAAAAAACGTCATAGTTTAGTACGCCTTCCCAAAATGGACAAAAAACGTCATAGTGTATGTCATCCGAAAATAGACAAAAAACGCCATAGTTTAGTATGTCGTCGGAAAATGGACAAAAAACGTCATAGTGTAGTATGTCGTCGGAAAATGGACAAAAAACGTCATAGTGTAGTATGTCGTCCGAAAATGGACAAAAAACGTAATTTCTGGTATGTCGTCTGAAAATGGACAAAAAACGTAATTTCTGGTATGTCGTCTGAAAATGGACAAAAAACGTAATAGTTTAGTATGTCGTCCGAAAATGGACAAAAAACGTCATAGTGCAGTATGTCGTCCGAAAATGGACAAAAAACGTAATTTCTGGTATGTCGTCTGAAAATGGACAAAAAAATGCCATAGTTTAGTAAGCCAACCGAAAATGGACAAAAAATGTCATTGTTTAGTATGTCATCCGAAACACTGACAAAAAAAAATGGGCACCCGTATAGCTCAACGGGTTAAGCGGGCAACCAATATACAGGGGCTGGTCAAGACGCAGCAGCCCAGGTTCGATTCCCGCTTGTGGCTCTTTGCTGAATGTCTCCCCCAGACTCTTCTCTGACATTTCCTGTCTATCCTTCACGAAATCTATCGATGAAAGGCCAAAAAATAATTTAAAAGGGACAAAAAATGTCATAGTTTAGTATGTCGTCCAAAAATGGACAAAAAACGTCATAGTTTAGTAAGCCTTCCCAAAATGGACAAAAAACGTCATAGTGTATGTCGTCCAAAAATGGACAAAAAAATATCATAGTTTAGTATGTCGTCCAAAAATGGACAAAAAACGTCATAGTTTGGTATGTCGTCAGAAGATGGATACAAAACGTCATAGTTTAGTATGTTGTCCGAAAATGGACAAAAACACCATAGTTTAGTATGACGTCCGAAAATGCCATAGTTTATTATGTCGTCCGAAAATGGACAAAAAACGTCATAGTTTAGTAAGCCTTCTCTGAAATGTACAAAAAACATCATAGTTTAGTAAGCCTTCCCAAAATGGACAAAAAATGTCATAGTTTAGCATGTTGTCCAAAAATGGACGAAAAACGTCATAGTTTAGTAAGCCTTCCCAAAATGGACAAAAAACTTCAAAGTGTATGTCGTCCGAAAATAGACAAAAAATGCCATAGTTTAGTAAGTCGTCCGAAAATGGACAAAAAAGCATCATAGTTTAGTAAGCCGTCACAAAATGGACAAAAATGTATGTCGTCCGAAAATAGACAAAAAAACGTCATAGTTTAGTATGTCGTCAGAAAATGGACAAAAAATGTAATTTCTGGTATGTCGTCCTTAGATGGATACAAAATGTCATAGTTTAGTATGTTGTCCAAAAATAGACAAAAACGTCATAGTAAACTATGACGTATGACGTCCGAAAATGGACAAAAAACGTCATAGTTTGTTATGTCATCCGAAAATGGACAAAAAACGTAATTTCCGGTATGTCGTCTGAAAATGGACAAAAAACGTCATAGTTTAGTATGACGTCCGAAAATGGACAAAAAAATGCCATAGTTTAGTAAGCCATCCGAAAATGGACAAAAAAACGTCATAGTTTAGTAAGCCATCCGAAAATGGACAAAAAATGTCATTGTTTAGTATGTCATCCGAAACACTGACAAAAAAAAATGGGCACCCGTATAGCTCAACGGGTTAAGCGGGCAACCCATATACAGGGGCTGGTCAAGACGCAGCAGCCCGGGTTCGATTCCCGCTCGTGGCCCTTTGCTGAATGTCTCCCCCAGACTCTTCTCTGACATTTCCTGTCTCTCCTTCAGTAAGTCTATTGATGAAAGGCCAAAAATAATTTAAAATGGACCAAAAAATGTCATAGTTTAGTGTGTCGTCTATAAAGGGACAAAAAATGTCATAGTTTAGTATATGGTCCGAAGATGGATACAAAATGTCATAGTTTAATATGTTGTCCAAAAATGGACAAAAAACACCATAGTTTAATATGACGTCCGAAAATGGACAAAAAATGCCATAGTTTGGTATGTTGTCCAAAAATGGACAAAAAACACCATAGTTTAGTATGTCGTCCGAAAATGGACAATAAATGTAATTTCTGGTATGTCATCCGAAGATGGATACAAAATGTTATAGTTTAGTATGTCGTCTAAAAAGGGACAAAAAATGTCATAGTTTAGTATATGGTCCGAAGATGGATACAAAATGTCATAGTTTAGTATGTTGTCCAAAAATAGACAAAAACGTCATAGTTTAGTATGACGTCCGAAAATGGACAAAAAACGACATAGTTTAGTATGACGTCCGAAAATGGACAAAAAACGTCATAGTTTATTATGTCGTCCGAAAATGGACAAAAAACGTAATTTCCGGTATGTCGTCGGAAAATGGACAAAAAAACGTCATAGTTTAGTATGACGTCCGAAAATGGACAAAAAAATGCCATAGTTTAGTAAGCCATCCGAAAATGGACAAAAAATGTCATTGTTTAGTATGTCATCCGAAACACTGACAAAAAAAATGGGCACCCGTATAGCTCAATGGGTTAAGCGGGCAACCAATATACAGGGGCTGGTCAAGACGCAGCAGCCCGGGTTCGATTCCCGCTCATGGCTCTTTGCTGAATGTCTCCCCCAGACTCTTCTCTGACATTTCCTGTCTCTCCTTCACTAAGTCTATCAATGAAAGGCCAAAAAATAATTTAAAAAACACCATAGTTTAATATGACGTCCGAAAATGGACAAAAAATGCCATAGTTTGGTATGTTGTCCAAAAATGGACAAAAAACACCATAGTTTAGTATGTCGTCCGAAAATGGACAATAAATGTAATTTCTGGTATGTCATCCGAAGATGGATACAAAATGTCATAGTTTAGTATGTCGTCTAAAAAGGGACAAAAAATGTCATAGTTTAGTATATGGTCCGAAGATGGATACAAAATGTCATAGTTTAGTATGTTGTCCAAAAATAGACAAAAACGTCATAGTTTAGTATGACGTCCGAAAATGGACAAAAAACGACATAGTTTAGTATGACGTCCGAAAATGGACAAAAAACGTAATTTCCGGTATGTCGTCTGAAAATGGACAAAAAAAGTCATAGTTTTGTATGACGTCCGAAAATGGACAAAAAATGTCATTGTTTAGTATGTCATCCGAAACACTGACAAAAAAAATGGGCACCCGTATAGCTCAATGGGTTAAGCGGGCAACCAATATACAGGGGCTGGTCAAGACGCAGCAGCCCGGGTTTGATTCCCGCTCGTGGCTCTTTGCTGAATGTCTCCCCCAGACTCTTCTCTGACATTTCCTGTCTCTCCTTCACTAAGTCTATTGATGAAAGGCCAAAAAATAATTTAAAATGTCATAGTTTGGTATGTCATCCGAAGATGGACAAAAAACGTCATAGTTTAGTAAGCCTTCCCAAAATGGACAAAAAAATATCATAGTTTAGTATGTTGTCCGAAAATGGACAAAAAACGTAATTTCCGGTATGTCGTCTGAAAATGGACAAAAAACGTCATAGTTTAGTATGACGTCCGAAAATGGACAAAAAAATGCCATAGTTTAGTAAGCCAACCGAAAATGGACAAAAACGTCATAGTTTAGTATGTCATCCGAAACACTGACAAAAAAAATGGGCACCCATATAGCTCAACGGGTTAAGCGGGCAACCCACGTACAGGGGCAGGGTACGACGCAGCGGCCCGAGTTCGATTCCCGCTCGTGGCCCTTTGCTGAATGTCTCCCCCAGACTCTTCTCTTACATTTCCTGTCTCTTCTTCACTAAGTGTATTGATGAAAGGCCAAAAATAATTTAAAATGGACAAAAAACGTCATAGTTTAGTAAGCCTTCCCAAAATGGACAAAAAACGTCATAGTTTAGTATGTCATCCAAAAAACTAACAAAAAAGAGTCACCCGTATAGCTCAACGGGTTAAGCGGGCAACCAATATACAGGGGCTGGTCAAGACGCAGCAGCCTGGGTTCGATTCCCACTCGTGGCTCTTTGCTGAATGTCTCCCCCAGACTCTTCTCTGACATTTCCTGTCTCTTCTTCACTAAGTCTATCGATGAAAGGCCAAAAAATAACTTAAAATGGACCAAAAAATGTCATAGTTTGGTATGTCGTCAGAAGATGGATACAAAATGTCATAGTTTAGTATGTTGTCCGAAAATGGACAAAAAACGCCATAGTTTAGTATGACGTCCGAAAATGGACAAAAAATGCCATAGTTTATTATGTCGTCCAAAAATGGACAAAAAACGTCATAGTTTATTATGTCGTCCGAAAATGGACAAAAAACGTAATTTCCGGTATGTCGTCTGAAAATGGACAAAAAACGTCATAGTTTAGTATGACGTCCGAAAATGGACAAAAAAATGCCATAGTTTAGTAAGCCAACCGAAAATGGACAAAAAATGTCATTGTTTAGTATGTCATCCGAAACACTGACAAAAAAAATGGGCACCCGTATAGCTCAACGGGTTAAGCGGGCAACCAATATACAGGGGCTGGTCACGACGCAGCAGCCCGGGTTCGATTCCTGCTCGTGGCCCTTTGCTGAATGTCTCCCCCAGACTCTTCTCTGACATTTCCTGTCTCTCCTTCAGTAAGTCTATTGATGAAAGGCCAAAAAATAATTTAAAATGGACCAAAAAATGTCATAGTTTAGTATGCCGTCTAAAAAGGGACAAAAAATGTCATAGTTTAGTATATGGTCCGAAGATGGATACAAAATGTCATAGTTTAGTATGTTGTCCAAAAATAGACAAAAACGTCATAGTTTAGTATGACGTCCGAAAATGGACAAAAAACGACATAGTTTAGTATGACGTCCGAAAATGGACAAAAAACGTAATTTCCGGTATGTCGTCTGAAAATGGACAAAAAAAGTCATAGTTTTGTATGACGTCCGAAAATGGACAAAAAATGTCATTGTTTAGTATGTCATCCGAAACACTGACAAAAAAAATGGGCACCCGTATAGCTCAATGGGTTAAGCGGGCAACCAATATACAGGGGCTGGTCAAGACGCAGCAGCCCGGGTTCGATTCCCGCTCGTGGCTCTTTGCTGAATGTCTCCCCCAGACTCTTCTCTGACATTTCCTGTCTCTCCTTCACTAAGTCTATTGATGAAAGGCCAAAAAATAATTTAAAATGTCATAGTTTGGTATGTCATCCGAAGATGGACAAAAAACGTCATAGTTTAGTAAGCCTTCCCAAAATGGACAAAAAAATATCATAGTTTAGTATGTTGTCCGAAAATGGACAAAAAACGTAATTTCCGGTATGTCGTCTGAAAATGGACAAAAAACGTCATAGTTTAGTATGACGTCCGAAAATGGACAAAAAAATGCCATAGTTTAGTAAGCCAACCGAAAATGGACAAAAACGTCATAGTTTAGTATGTCATCCGAAACACTGACAAAAAAAATGGGCACCCATATAGCTCAACGGGTTAAGCGGGCAACCCACGTACAGGGGCAGGGTACGACGCAGCGGCCCGAGTTCGATTCCCGCTCGTGGCCCTTTGCTGAATGTCTCCCCCAGACTCTTCTCTTACATTTCCTGTCTCTTCTTCACTAAGTGTATCGATGAAAGGCCAAAAAATAATTTAAAATGGACAAAAAACGTCATAGTTTAGTAAGCCTTCCCAAAATGGACAAAAAACGTCATAGTTTAGTATGTCATCCAAAAAACTAACAAAAAAGAGTCACCCGTATAGCTCAACGGGTTAAGCGGGCAACCAATATACAGGGGCTGGTCAAGACGCAGCAGCCTGGGTTCGATTCCCACTCGTGGCTCTTTGCTGAATGTCTCCCCCAGACTCTTCTCTGACATTTCCTGTCTCTCCTTCAGTAAGTCTATCGATGAAAGGCCAAAAAATAATTTAAAATGGACCAAAAAATGTCATAGTTTGGTATGTCGTCAGAAGATGGATAGAAAATGTCATCGTTTAGTATGTCGTCCGAAAATGGACAAAAAACGTAATTTCCGGTATGTCGTCTGAAAATGGACAAAAAACGTCATAGTTTAGTATGACGTCCGAAAATGGACAAAAAAATGCCATAGTTTAGTAAGCCAACCGAAAATGGACAAAAAATGTCATTGTTTAGTATGTCATCCGAAACACTGACAAAAAAAATGGGCACCCATATAGCTCAACGGGTTAAGCGGGCAACCCACGTACAGGGGCTGGTCACGACGCAGCGGCCCGAGTTCGATTCCCGCTCGTGGCCCTTTGCTGAATGTCTCCCCCAGACTCTTCTCTGACATTTCCTGTCTCTCCTTCACTAAGTCTATCGATGAAAGGCCAAAAAATAATTTAAAATGGACAAAAAACGTCATAGTTTAGTATGTCATCCAAAAAACTGACAAAAAAGAGTCACCCGTATAGCTCAATGGGTTAAGCGGGCAACCCACGTACAGGGGCAGGGTACGACGCAGCGGCCCGAGTTCGATTCCCGCTCGTGGACCTTTGCTGAATGTCTTCCCCTGTCTCTCCTTCAGTATGTCTATCAATAAAAAGCCGATGAAAGGCCAAAAAAATAACTTACAATGGACCAAAAAACATCAGTTTAGTATGTCGGACAAAAAACGTCATAGTGTGGGTTCATCTGTTCAGATGTAGACGATGATGTTCTGCTCTTGGTTTTCAGCTGAGACGCCCATCGAGGAGTTCGCCCCAACGCCGGCGTTTCCCGCCCTGCAGTACCTGGAGTCGGTGGACCAAGGGGGCGTGGCTTGGAGGGCGGGGCTTCGGACCGGAGATTTCCTCATCGAGGTAAACGTTGTTGTCGTCATCCTCCAATGAGACGTTCATCTCAGGACAGACCAGAATAGCACCTGTAACCATGGCAACCATGCACAAACAGCTTCCTGTTTACACCAGTGGGACTTGGTTCAGTCGTGTTTAACGTTTAGTTTTCACTTGTGTCATTTTGAAATTTTTTACTGTAATTTTTGTTGCTTAATCGACAGACCAACATCTGTAACCACGGTAACATACACAAAGATGGTGACGGCACAAGAAAACAATGTTATGTGCTCAAAGATGTTCCAATCTACCAAACAGAATTTAACATTAAAAACACAAAAATTAGACTAAAATCAACATCTGCTTCCTAAATTTACACAAATATTTCAATAATTACTTGTCATTTTGTACTAAACTGTGTCGCAGCACAATTCTTGCATGTTTTTAACAATTTTCAGAACAATAGGGAGATTAAGATGTCGTATATTTTGCTCTGAAACTGATAAATATGAATTAAAATACAGCTGTGAGGATCAGAAATCACATTGTCAAACTGTTTTTGTTGTTTTTTTTAATCAGGATTATAAAATAAATTCGGGTTCCAGCTTCACAAATGACTCTGAACTGAAAATTTTGCATATTTTCCAGCATGTTCTGGTTTTTCCAGGTGTGATGATGTCGTCATGACTCACCTGCGCCGTGTGTTTCAGGTAAACGGCACCGACGTGGTGAAGGTGGGCCACCGGCAGGTCGTCTCTCTGATCCGACAGGGAGGAAGTCGGCTGCTGATGAAAGTTGTGTCGGTTTCCAGGAAATCTGAAACGAATCTGATTAGGAAAAAAGGTCCAGCAGCTTCTTTTAGCCGCTTTTATTCAGTTTATTTGTAAAATCTGGTTTCAATGAATTAAATAAAATGATTTTTTTTAAATCAAACTTTTGCATCTCATGTGACTCTGAGGTTGAGGTTTGTTTCTTCAATATTAATAAGTACTGTTATATAATAATGACAATAATAGAAGCGATATCAATGACAAATTTACATTTTTAGCTATTTTTCAGGTGAAAGTTGTGGCCAAATACACATCAGAGCTGCACCGATAATCAAAAATCAATCATGATTTGGTTTCAAACGATTAAATAAATATGATCGACTACAAAACTCACATTTACACTTAAGAAACCAGAGCATATTCACATTCAAGAAGCTGCAGTTACAATTTTTTGTAATAAATTAAATTAAAATTAAATCTAAATAGTTTGTGATTAAATTAATAATTTACAGCTACTCATCACAGATGTAATTTTATGCAGAAATCAAGCTTAAAATTGGAATATTTGCTGATTTTGAAAAGATTTTTAAATAAAGTGAAATAAAATAAAAATAATAAAAACAAAGTAAGATTAAAAAAATTAAAGCAAAACAAAAAGACAAATAAAGCAAATGAAATATTATAATAACAATATAAAGAATATAAAAATAAAATAAAAATACAAATAAAGTAGAATAGAATCTAATGCATATAAAAATAAAATAAAAACACAAATAAAGGAAAATGAAATTGAAAAACCAATAAAAATAAAGCAAATGAAAACAAAAACACAAATTAAGTAAAATAAAATAAAAATGCAAATAAAGTAAAATAAAATCAAAGTAACATAAAATGTTTTAAGATAAAAATATAGAAAATATAATATAGAAAAAATCAACAGAATATACAAGAGTGACAGTATTTTTTAAAAGAGTATCGAGGCTTATTTCAATTACTACTTTAATTAATTTCCTATTGGCTTATTTCGCCAATGTATCCTCTTATCTTCTTATTTTTCTCCTTTTTAGCACCGCATTTCCTCTTTTATGTCCTTTTTTCCCAGGATTAATAAAGTTTTCTTACTTGTCTCTTTGCACGTGCTCACTACCTGTCCACTTCTTACTTTGTAGCTCCGCCCCCTCCCAAACGAGCGCCCAGCACCTCCCTGACGCTGCGGTCCAAGTCGATGACGGCCGACCTGGAGGAGATCGGTAAAACAAACACACCCACAGACACACAGAGTTTAGAGTCGAGCTGCCGTTAGTTTGTTTTTCTGACGTTTGTTCTGTCTGCAGCCAGGAGGAGGCGCTTCGGTGAGTCCGAATCTAACCGCCGTGATGATGTCAGTCTGTCGGCATGATGTCGTGATGTTCACAGTGATGTCACAGAGTGCGTCTTCACCAGAGTCCAGATTAAAGAGGCAGAATTATTTTCCTTTATGGTGTTAAAACGTCTGCAAATTTAAACCTAAATACAAGTCCAGGCTTTCCTTTCCACCAACATCGTGTATAAATATTAAAATTTAAGATTAAAAATAGAAAAAAATTTAAATAAAAAAAAGAAAACAGTTTTATTTACATTTATTGTTTGTTTTTCCCAGTCATCATGTAAAAAACAATCTGTAGTTTAACAAACCAGTAAAATTCTGTAAAAATCATACTTTAAATAAATATTAACCTTTTTAAATTCCTAATAAACCTTTTATTGCATTAATAATCTGTACATTAACAATATTTATTTAGCCGATTCACATACAGCAAATAATTGTGGAATTTCATGGTCACACATTGTTAAAGTATAAATTACTGTTTCTCATGTAGACATTATTTACAGTTTTGGCCTGTTTTTGGTTGCTTTTCTTACAGTCATGTAAAAGTTATTGTAATTTAATAAAACAGGGGAAATCTACAAAATTTAATATTTAACATTTTTAATATATACTACTCATATTTTTTCTAAAATAACATTTATTTTTGTAATATCTCTATCAAAACATGATAAATGGTATAGTTTCCATGAAAAAAAATCCATAATTTCGTGGTCACACGCTGTAAAAGAATAAATAAATATTAATAAACCTTCAGGTTTATAATGTGGACATTATTTACATTTTTTGGTTGTTTTTTTCCAGTGCATCACCATTTGTCTATCATGTAAAAAATAATCTGCGAAATGACAGGTTAAACGAAACATTTACGATATTTTTAATCCAGAATATACCTTTAAAAAAACACATTTAGTTAGCTGTGCAATAATTTATATTTAGCTGATTTGAACACCATAAAAATATTCTAATTTTATGGTAGCACATCGCAAAAGAACAATTTTTTGTTTGCTTTTGGGGCAAACATTTACAAATTTTGCACTGTTTTTTACAGTTAACGTGGAACTTGTATTTTTTTTCCTGTGATTTTAAAATTTTTAATGATAATCTGTAAGTTGTCGGGGAAAAAAAGGTAAAAATTGTTTAAAAAAACATACTATTTAATCATAAAATGTTTTTTGCGTCCTAAAATGCCTTTTTTTTTTGGAACTTCTGGTGGAGAAGCACCGGATGGGTTCCTTTGATGTCGTAATATTTAAGGTTGAAGCTGACGACAATAAAACAGATTTTCTACAGTTTGACTGAAGTTTACGTCGTACGTTTAGTCGCATGTTTTGTTTTTGTTCTGGTTGGTTCTGAAGTTTACTCAGCCTATTCATCTTAAATGTGAATTAAACATAAGCTGTAGGTTGGAACAGTATTTACTGTATCATGTTGGTGGATGAAATAACAGAAATTATTGTGGAGGAATGAAATCTGGAGGTTTCTGGCGAGTCTGGAGGCTTTTTGAAAGTTCTTTAACTGGGTTCTCCTGGATTGTTCTCTAAAGTCTGATCCTCCTGCTGTTTCGTCTGCTTGATGTCTTGGTTTTCTGGTTTTGTTGCTGCGTTTCTTCACATTTCGTCTCTTTGTTCACGTTTATCTTTGCCTTTCTGCAGAGAAACTAGACGAGATGTTAGCCGGAGGCCAACAGGAAGTCGTGCTGAGAGGTCGACCAACCGACGACTTCAGAGCAGCGACGGTCAAACAGCGACCGACGAGCCGACGGATCACACAGGCCGAGATCAACGTAAGACCAGTCTGAACCAGTAAGACCAGTCTGAGCCAATGAGACTAGTCTGAACCAATGAGACTAGTCTGAACCAATGAGACTAGTTTGAACCAATGCGACCAGTCTGAACCAATGAGACTAATCTCAGCCAATGAGACTAGTCTGAGCCAAACAATCTGAACCCATAAGACCAGTGTGAACATTAAAACCAATGTGAACCAGTAAGACCAGTTTGAACCAGTAAGACAGTCTGAACTGACCAATCTGAACCAGTAAGACCAGTCTGAACCAATGAGTCTGAACCAGTAAGACCAGTCTAAGCCAACAGTATAAAGTCACATTTCACATCTAATGCAGCAAAAAACAAGTGTGAGACATGATTTCTAAATTCTTTTCTACATCAATGAAAACTGTTTTAGATCAAACCCTTCCTCAGGGACAGATTTCTGAAAGTCCGGTTCATGTGGTCGTAAGTTTTTTAACAAAGGTTGTGTCGGGAGAAGTTTATTTTTTCAAAACAGAGGAGGAAAAACATAATGTACAAAGGCTAAAAGTCTGAAAGTTCCCTATTTACCCTGCATCCAGACTGAAGTGTTTTCATTTTGAAACCAGAACTTCTGCTAAGTCTTTGTTTGTTGGGTCGACTTTACTTTCACTGCTGCCAGATTAGAACATTAAGGAAGAAGAAAAATGGTACTTGTCCTCTTTGAATTTACCAAATTAGCATCGAGCTCCATACAGCAGTATCTCTAAAGCCACTCACAATTTACCACACTGGAGTAGGAATTATCTACTAGGGATACATCGATTACCAGTCTGGTTGATTATCGTGGCCAATATTTGGCTTTTTTTTCATGTACCTGCATTGATTTTATTGAATAAGTATCAATAAATCAAATGTCCTACTTTGAGTCTGCAAAAAGAAAACGCAAAGAAACACAAGCTGTCACCATGAACCAAGAAACTGGCTACTGTCACAGTGGCTAAGGCTATGCTAACGGCTAGCGGCTAAGATTGACCTAAAACGGAGTCTAGAGAACAAAATAAAAATTTATCTTACTTTATTAGTCCCGTTAAGACTCTTTAACTGAATAAAAACAAAGACGTCAGCTTCGACTTCCTTGATTAAGTAGCTAGCTCTTGGCAACCAACTAGCATTGATAGACAAGGTCAGGCTGTGTCATTTCAATTGAATTGGGCTACAAGTTGCTGCAATAAATACTTTTAGAGCAATGAAACAGAGTAAAATGCGTGAATTTGGACGCAGAGTTAAAATTCAAACATATTAGCATAAACGTAGCCTCAGAATGGATCAGAACAGGACAGTTGAGGAACCAGGTAAGTATTTCTTAGTGTTAAAGAGAATTTTTTCTGATTGATTTGACAATTTTACCTCAAACCTGTGAAAAAAAATTGGGTGGTTTGGAAAAAATTCAAGTCAACGAAAGACCAAATCTGTGCAATAATAATATTCTCGATCAGTATTCCTACACTTGCATTTTTTATTATTTAAATTATTTATTATTTTCCACATCCAGAGAAGTTTGAACAATCCACACTTATGTTATATTTAATATAAGACCAATCTGAACCAGTAAGACCAGTCTGAACTTGTAAGACCAGTCTGTACCAGTAAAACCAGACTACACCAATAAAACCAGACTGCACCAACCAATCTGAACCAATAAATCCAGTCTGAATCAACCAGTCTGAACCAGTAAGACCAGTCTGAACCAATTAGCTGGTCCCATCCAGAGGAGTTTGGACAACCTGAACTTATATTTTTGGTTTATTTGTATTTTTCTACTGATATTTCTTAAACGATTGCACGTTCCTCTTCGCTAAACGAAGGCGTATGACAGACTCTGGTGGATTTTTGACTGAATATTTGTCTTTTTGTAGTCGCTGTTTGAGCGTCAGGGTCTCGTACCTCCTTCAGCTCCAGAAAAGAGCACCATGGCTTTACCCAGAGGAATGTCCAGGACCAAGAGTTTTGGTGAGATTTGGCGTCTTACCCTTAAAATAATTCACCGACAGAAACAAATATGAGAATTTATAAATTCATAAGTGCTGATGCTGTTTTGGAAAGAATAAAAGTACCTAGCTACAGACATTGTACGAAATTTTTGAATCTTTTATTGATCATTAAAATAATCTGCAGATGAACTCTTGAAGGCGAACACGTTTTTCATGCATTTTCTATTTTGAGAGTTGGGGATATCTTGCTTCTTCAGATTAGTTTACAACAATTTGTCTATTAAGTCTGTTTTTTGCTAAATTAGTTTTTTCCTCCTACTATTAGCCAGAAATCTCCACTTCTGCAGGTTTTACATCGACAAAACTTCCTTATTATTGTTTTTATTTTAGATATATAAGACCTCATTTGCACATTTAAATATAACAACACTCAGAATGTAAATAATCAACTGGAGACTTACTTACCAGCAGCAATTTCCATCGATGTCTAGGCGACTTTTTAAATTTCTACTTGAGAAAACACAGCAGATTTTATAAATACAATCAGCCTCTTTATCCAGGTCAGTATGAGATCTGTAAAACTACAGCAATAATAAAAATATGATTCAATCACAACTATAAGTTTGACACTAAGTAACAGACAGTGATGTTACTGAACCTGCTGTTAAATCTGAACCAACAATAATGAGGTGGATCTGGTCCCAGCACAGGATCCTCCAGGGAATAAGAGGGTAATTAATAATGATAAGTGCTTCAATAGAAAGCATCTGGATGTCTTTATGGTTCTGGAAGATGTTTAACCTTCAACCATTAGACTTCCTCAGTTCTGATTGACGGGTGGTGAATGGAACTAAAACTGCCAGATGAGGGAACTGTGGTAGTCTTCTACTGAAGCATTTATCATGACCTGGATGGCCCAGAATCGACAAAAAGATTTTGATTACAATAATCTGTATCACCGTATTGATAACAGGAACTCAAAACATCAAGCTAAAGACCTGCTAGCAATATGAGCTAGTTGTAAGCTAGTGAACAACCAACATACACTACCGTTCAAAAGTTTGAGCTCAATTTCATGTTTTCCATGAAAATTCACACTTTTATTCATGTGCTAACATAAATGCACAAGGGTTTTCTAATCATCAACGAGCCTTTCAGCACCATTAGCTAACACAATGTAGCATTAGAACACAGGAGTGATGGTTACTGAAAATGATCCTCTGTACCCCTATGGAGATATTCCATTAAAAATTATCCGTTTCCAGGTGGAACACAGGGGGTCCTTGACTAACGTCAGAGTTCTATTCCTACAGATCGATGTAAGCTGATTTTTGCCGTAAATCCGAATTCCAACGAAAATGTAAACAAAGCCGATACGTCCATCATGATATCGATCAGTTCTTTGGAAAAGCCATATTCTGAGTCTTTCATTATATCTAATTTCACTTCCATGGAGATGGGTTTCCTTTTCTTTGAAGCATCAGAAGAATCTGACTTTGGAGCCATAATGATGGGCAAAAACTTAACAAATGTAGCACAATCCAAGGTAGCGTACAACTGGCGAATGTAAACAAAACCATCTTATACTGCCGCATGATGACATAGTCATCCACTAGTCAACTGTTCTGACATTACGACGAAAAGTCGGAGGTCGAGGACTTCATAAATTGAGAACCCCCTTAGTCATTTACCACATCAACAATGTCTAGAATGTATATCTGATTAATGTAATGTTATCTTCATTGAAAAAACTGCTTTTCTTTCAAAATAAGGATACTTTTAAGTGACTCAAACTTTTGAAGGATAGTTTAACTTTGCATCAAATATGGTATTTTAATCTGATATTTGTTGTAGATACTGATGTCATAAGTAGGCTGTGACCAATCAGAAACAAACAGACAGGCTCATTCCATACAGTAAAAACTGTTGAGGTATTTGTTGGATTTGTTTTAACATCTCCATGGTTACCGCGGCAGGTACACCGGATGACGACAGGATCTCAGCTCTGATCAATGAAAGCCGGTTTCCACGGAGCTCCTCGCTGACGGACAGCTTCATCCCGCCTCCTCCTCAGACAGCCCCACCCCCTCCTCCCTCCGCCTCTTCCACCTCCTCGCTCTTCCTCCTAGACTCCGGCCCCCCTCCCTCCTTCCTCCCGCCTCCTCCCCCGGCTCGAGGGGAGGGGCTAACCCGCTCCAGCTTCAAGCCGGGCGCCGAGCCGAGGCTGCAGGAGCTCTCCGATTCGCCAACGAGGAGCCACGCCCACGCCGAGCGGCAGAGGAAGGCGAGGTCAATGATCATCCTGCAGGACACGCCGCCGCCGCTGCAGCCCGACGTGCACGCCGCCACCGCCACGCACACGCTACACACCGCCACACACACCGCCACGCACACGCTTCACACAGCCACACACACCTCCACGCTGTCGCTCCACAGCACAAGCCCCGCCCTCGGCCACTCGCCGCTGTCACGCCGCCGGGGACGGCCAATAGAAAACCCTTATGCTAACGTAGGACATCAGGCGGCACCGTCCAAACCCCAGAGGAGGAAGTCGCCTTTGTTGAAACAGCTTCCTGTTGAGGAGCAGGGTTAGCAACACTCTCTCTTTCTGACCACGGACACACACTTTTCTGAATTTTGACTTGATGATCGGACACTTTGAGCACAGATAAACATATATGAAGCACACAATAAAAATCTGTCCCTGAGTTCTGTATTCAAATTCACCATGCTGTGCACTCTCAAGCTTGTCAACAAACTCATATCCTGATGGACCGTTGGGACGGGATTTTAATTCCAACCAAACTAACTGTTAGATAACATTGGAAACTTTTCCCAAAACTTTTTTTTGATGTAAGACATGGGGTGTTAACTAATATCTTCAAGTTTCATAAACCGATGACCACAAAAAACTTAGTTCGCACACACATTTCAATAGCAATTTATTAGTTCGCAATTTAGCTATTTTGGTGGGTAGCAACTAAAGTACTGATTTAGTTCCTCAAGGTACATTTCTATGCTAAATAGTCTGATCACCTACTCAGAAATGAGAGACCAATAGCATGTCACTGACTCCTATTCATGTTTTGTTCCTTCTAGGTCTGGGAATCAAAGATCACGATCCGTCCAAGTTAGATGTAGGCGGACCGAGCAGCCCCAGTAGGGCGGAGCTGTACCAGCAGCAGGTCCTTTCTGAGCGTGCTCGGGTTCAGGGCCGCCGGTCATCTCTCTTCCTGTCTGTGGAGGGGGCAGGATCAGAAAATCAGGTGCCACCTCTCCTGACTCAGAGTCATTCGATGGACGACCTCGGCGAGCTTCCACCTCCAGCTCCGGTTCTATCGCCTTCACCGACACCTCACACCTTCCTCCACCCGCTGACGGGGAAACCTCTAGGTCAGTCTGACAGCACAACTCAATGTAATATCTCGTTTGTTCTTTTCAAAGCAAGCTAATCTTTAATTTCTTATAAGTTCAAAGATCTGAAAGAGTACTTAGACTTACTTTATTCCTCAGAGAGTTGGAGAAAGTTATAATTCACCTAGCAGCCCTTAAGCTCAAGAGCAGCAGCGAAAAGAAATAACATATTACTTGGCAAAATGATATGATGTAAGTACAAAACGTGGACCGAGTACAGAGCCTTGAGTTAACTCCACAGAATAGAAGAAGACCAAGGATAGAGCCTTGAGGTTCTCAACAAAACAGATAAAGACCTAAGACAGAGCCTTGAGCTACTGCACAACATAGACAAGAACTTAGGAAAGAGCTTTGAAGTACTCCACAGAATGAAGGAAGACGTAAGGCAGAGCTTTGGGGTTCTCCACAGAATAGAGGAGAAAGAAGACAGAGCACTGATGTACTCCACAAAATAGACAAAGGAAAACGACAGTGCTTTAAGGTACTCCAAAAAATAGGACCAAGGATGCAGTCTTGGGGTTCTCCACAAAATAGACAATGACATAAGACAATTCCGTGAGCTACTTCACAAAATACACAAGGACTTAAGATAGACCCTTGAGGCACTCCATAAAATAGACAAAAGAATAAGGCAGAACATTGTAGTACGCCACAAAATACACAAGGACCTAAGGTTGAGCCTTAAGGTACTCCACAAAACAGATAAAGGCCGAGGACAAAGCCTTGAGTTACTCCACAAAATAGACAAGGACCTATTGCAGAGCGTTACAGTACTTTGCAGAATAGAGGAAGGTCTTGTTCAGAGCTTTAGGGTACTGCACAGTTCAGGGATTGAGTAGATAATACGAAAGTACAATAAGTTACCAGTAAATGTCCATCATAAATGCAGCAAACCTAAATCAAAGTCTCTCCAACAACACAATCAAACATAAAATCCACCCACACCTTCTTTTCTATCCTCAGACCCATCCTCTCCACTTGCCCTGGCTCTTGCTGCAAGAGAACGAGCGCTCACCGCCCGTACACCGAGCCCCGAGCCTCGAACCAAACACGCTTCTGCCTCCACCACGCCGATCCCCACCCCAGCTGCCAGTCCTGAGGGCAGACACAAGCGCACTCCTATCACCACCCCACAAAGCAGCCCTGAGCCAAGATCCAAGCGCACCACTCCCCAGACAAGCCCAGAGCAGCGAACCAAGCGCACCACTCCCCAAACCAGTCCTGAACTGAGGCATAAACGCATAACCCCACCCCTGTTCCCTGATGGACAAGTGGAGCGCCCAGAAACGGAGGGAGGAGTGACATCACCTGCAGGCCCCTCCCCTGAGCGCTGGAGGCCTTCCCCCTTGCCAGCTCTGGCCAATGAGACCCATGCCGCTTTGATTGACAGGCGCAGAAGCCTCACGGTGGGCAGCTCAGAGGAGGAAGGCGGGGCTTACACAGTTACACTCCCACCAGCCTTGTTATCGTCCAGCGATGAGGAGACTAGGGAGGAGCTACGCAGAATTGGTCTGGTGACACCTCCTCCTGCCTTTTCCAGTTCTCCCGCTCCTCCACCTCCATCCTCCCTCACCTTGATGCCAAGGCGAGGGGGGGAGGGAGGGGGAGGAGAGAGTGGTCCTGACTCCCTGGGGAGGCGAGGTGATGAGGAGGAAGGAGGTGACGAACGGCTCCTTGACAGCTCCTCCTCCCCTAGCTCGCTCCCTCCCTCCATCACCCTGGCTTCCCCTCCTGCTCCATCCTCCCCCTCTTCTCCACCTGCTACTCACCCATCTCCCTCATCTGCTGTCACTTCTCCATCAGCCCTTAAGCCCCGCCTTCGTTCACCCATTGGTCGGGGCCGTTCTGCGCTCCGGGATCCGCTACTGAAGCAGTCATCAGACAGCGAGCTCCTCCCCTCTGCTGCATCCTCGTCTTCCCCCTCCTCACCACTCTGTTCCTCCCCCACCAGCGGCGGTGGCCGACAGCCACGCTATCTGTTCCAGAGGAGGTCCAAGTTGTGGGGGGGTGGGGACGATGAGCGGCGGGGCCTCAGTCCAGACGAAGGGGGAGGTCGTCCGGCGGCGCTGGGAGGACAGGGGTCTGGGTCGGCCATGGACCTGACCAGCCGGTCGGCGTCTGCGCTGGAGCTGAGCGGCCGGGCCGGGTCTGGACTGGACCTGGCTAATCGGCTTCAGCTGCTCAACAAAGACAGTCACTCTCTGGGAGAGGAGCCGAGTCCTCTCGACCCAGGACGAAGGTCACCAGTAGGAGGCGCCAGGTACTTCAAGCTGCCGCATACTGCAAATACTGTAGAAGTGCTAATCTGGCAGTACCACTGTGTGAGTGAGTGTGTTGTAACAGAATCTGTTATTTGTGTTGTTCCAGATGTGTGGACAGTGGAGAGAGTAAATCGTAGGTTTTTATCTCTGGTAAACATTTCTCGTTATCGCTAAGAGAAGGTTTTCATTGGCTAACAGCTAACTAACATGCACCATTCTCACAGATGACTAACGACTAAAAATCAGAAATTACTCTCCCATTTGTCTTTTAAACACAACCTGGAAACTGACCTAAACCCCTCATGGAAATGGATAAAAACAGAGTTTAACAACTTAATGGCCAATTCATGCTTCCTTGCACCGATAAGTGGACAGTGCAGGTACACGCCTCTGCACTTGTAATGCCATTGGTCCGTGTGGATCGTCACAAACTTTAGGAAATTTACCTCACGTGTACCCCTGTGGACACAGAAAGCATGAATTGGTCTTAAAGCCTGGCAGGCCTGTCAAGCTTAGCATTTTTGTAGCTTGAGGAGTAGGTTTTTTAATACTTTACGAAAACTCTCGAGCAAAAGCGAAAGGAATAGATTAAACAGTGTGTTAACCAGACATGGGCATTTTCGACTATTTGCTCAGCATCAGCAGTAGCGCCTTAACCTACTTCTAAGCATTTCATTTTTCAGTAAAAATGTCTCTGGTTTAGGGAATCTTCCATTTTAAGTAAAGCATCCAAACCATGTGATGTTAGAACAATTCAACAGTATGATCTGACATTTTAATGTCCTGCAAAAAAACCCCAATGCTATCTTTTTATGTTTACATGTCTACTACATGGTTATTAATAAATAAGAACTTTTTCCAGGACATAGTTTTAGTCTTTCAGCATAGTGGTATGTATTCTGGATTCTCAAAGTCTGAAATGAAGGAATCTTTCTTTCAAAATTTACAAACAATTATGCAAACTCAGCCTGCCACGATTGTAGCATGTGAGAATGCAAAGCTTGACAGGAACTACTGGTGGTGAAGCTTCCAGGGATCAGTGATTAACTCCATGTCCAGCTGGATATGCAGTGAATGC
Organism: Acanthochromis polyacanthus; assembly: GCF_021347895.1. Lineage (NCBI taxonomy): Eukaryota > Metazoa > Chordata > Actinopteri > Pomacentridae > Acanthochromis > Acanthochromis polyacanthus. The sequence goes on along the minus strand of NC_067113.1, from coordinate 39,588,709 downwards.
ATGATTTTTATGGCATTAATATGTTGTTTAATGCATTGCAGGTTGTTCTCAAGTCTCGGGGAACTCCACACCATCTCTCAGCGAGGATACGGCGCCAGCTATACAGTCCGTCCAGGAAGTCGCTACCCCATCACCCGTCGGAGCCCCTCCCCTTCTCCCTCACCATCTGATAGGTCTATGGGGCTCCCCTCCACCACCGCCCCCTGCTCCGAAAGGCCTGATCTGAGCTCAGGCCGCGGCCTGACCATACTGAAGTCGTCCAGTCTCAGCCTCCCCTCAGAACCAAAGGAGGTTCGGTTTGTGATGCGAAGCGCCAGTGCACGAACCAGATCCCGTTCTCCTTCGCCTTCACCCCATGCCTCTCCCTGCCCCTCCCCGGTCCTCAGTGGCCCCCTGTTGGCCCTTCGGCCATGGAGGCAACGGCCCCTCAACCTGTGGAATAAGTATGACGTGGGCGATTGGCTGGAGAGCGTGGGCCTGGCCGAACACCGCCAGCGCTTCCAAGAGCACGAGATCGAAGGCTCCCATCTCCCCGCCCTCACCAAGGAGGACTACGTGGAGCTGGGCGTCACCAGACTGGGACATCGAATCAACATCGAGAGGGCTCTCAGACAACTGCTGGAAGGTTCCACTTGACCCCTCACCTCCGACTCACCTCTAGACATCCTGAACTGTGACCTCACAACCCCTGACCTCGGGTCAGACACTAGGCCATCTCTTTGACTAGAATATCTTAGCAGTGACTGAATCTCTAGACCTTTTTACCAACGCCCAGCTCTCTGAGTAATCTCCGAGGCATTTTGGCTGATCAGCTCTTTGATCAACGCAAAAGAAACTGGAACTTCTCTGTCTGGTATTTAGCTTTTGTGTAGTTGTAGATCTCAAACATTCAGTCTAACATCCCTTGATGTCTGCGTGCCTATTAAATACCCTTAACCACAGTTAGCAATTCTCTACACAAAATAGAATAATAATCCATGCAATACAACTGCAAAGATGTCATTTGAACAAATTTACCCTCACGCTGGACAAACACTGTATGTTGTAATTATTCCTGTGCATTGTGTTAACTCAATTGAACTATTCATGTTTTAGTGTTAAATTCGTCACACAAAAAATGTTTGACAACCATTTTAGTGACAAAAATGAAACATTAAGCAATTATTAAAATGATAAACTATGATTTTTTTGTTTACTATGAATAAAATAAGTATATCTCAAGGCAAAGCAATGACTACACATAAAACATGTAAAACATGGCGTCCTGTAATGAGAAAACAATCGAACAACAGTTTATAAAAGATGTTTTGACATCAGCCACAAGAAAAATTTGAATGTCAAACTGCAAAAATCTAAACTGTGACTATTCGCTGACAGATTTTAGTTGCTGTAGTTTTAAACTGAATCAAAAGTTTAAAACATTTTGTCCAGATATATGTATTAGCAGTTAATCCATCTTCTGCTGACCATGAATAACCACACAAACTTTTAGGACAAGTCACTTATGCTCTGGACCAAAATGTAGAAGCAAAAATATCAAACGTCTATTACAATTTCCCAGGGTCCAAATTGGCTTATTCAGATTGTTTGTTGTGTTAAAACAATGATTTAAAAACAACAAATACTCACATCTGATAAGCTGAAACAAGCAAATTATTCAAGCCATATGAGGTGTTCTAAACTGCAACAGATTTAAGGGGCTAAAGCTAAACCTGTTGCTAACATTTTGAGCTAGTTCAAAGAGGAGTTCACGAAGCCCTGTTTGTGAACCTGGAACAACCGCCAAGAGAGTTGGCCTATAATACGACTTATCAGGTATCTACAATGCAGTCTTGAAGTCCCTATCCGGGCAGTTTCACCACTGTTTGCAACTCAAGTCAAATGAATCTCTGCTCAATAACAAGCTTTGAGTCATGCGTCATTAACATGCCTCGATTCATGCAAGTCTCAGATCGCTAACAGGCCGGAATTGGTGTAAGTCTGAGGCAGCGAAAAACCTCGATTCCCATGAGTCTCAAGTTGTTAATGTGCCTCGATTCATTCAAGTCGGAGGTTGTTAACGAACCTCGATTTACATGAGTCTAAGGTCATTAATAAACCTCGATTTACGTGAGTCTAAGGTCGTTAACGACTCTTGAGTCATGCTAGTCTGAGGTTGTTGATGAACCTCAACTCAAGACAAACTCGGGGCGTTAACCTAGATTTACGTGAGTCTAAGCCCATTAATGAAGCTTGATTCACGAGAGTCTCAGGTTGTTAAAGAGCCTCAATTTAGATGGATTTTGGGTTGTTGAGCCTCAGGTCTTGAGTTTGGGGTGTTAATAAACACGCCTCTTGGAAGAAACAGGAAGTCCAGTTGCCTTACGGTAAAGACTTTAGGACCATCCCCATACTTTCCTACAGTTAGCTGGACGTAGAGCTCCCCTGCCTGTCTCAACAGGTAATAAACGCTGATCAAAGAGCTGATCTGACTACCAACATGATGAGACGGGTTTTTGCCTCGTGCCATTCTGCTTCCCCAGACGAGTTTAGCTGGACGATTAGCGAGCCACTGGGAGTCTCCACCTTAACAACAGGAGATAACAGCTGAAGATACTTCTCCGTCCTTTTCAGAAAGTTCTTGTGACTTAGCTTTTCTTTTTTTTTTTTCAAATATCACTCATGAAGAATTTGTGTTAACTTTGAGTTCATATCTTAAAGCAGATCATTTAGAATTTATTAATAACAAGTAATAATAATGTGGTGGTGATGACTTACAGAGTTTATAATAGTCTGGAAAATGATTTTGAGTTCCTTATGATTTGACAATGAGTTGAATTTCAAGGTTGTGTCGGTGGTGTTTTGAAATTCCTAATGATTTGTCAATGAGTGTGACTTTGTGCTGATGTGCTGTGTTTCAGGGAGAGCTGCAGCAGAGCTCCAACTGTAAACCTCTCTGGTTTCTAACCTGCTTATCGAGGGCTTACTGTACATGGTGCTATCTGTTTAAAGCCATCTGTACAGAAAATATCTTTCCTCCTCCTCCTCCTATATCTTCCTCACACTGACACCTGAAATTCAACAATCAGCCCCCTCAAATTAGACGTGGCTGTGCCTGCCGTGGACGTCTTGCAGTATCGAGAACAGGCCATAAATGGAGTTTCCTCCCTGCCATATAGGGGATTACTTCCCTGCCATATGTGGAGTTTCCTCCAGAATTTAAAACCGACTTGCCAAATTTAACTAACCATACATTCATTAGTGATTATTAATTAATTCAAACGGACACTTTGCAATTTAGCCAATTTAACAGAAGAGATGTGATTTGCCTCTAATTCAGGAAATATCCTTTTCTATATTACTGTACAGTGAAATGCTACAGAGAAGAGGGGATGCTACTTTTTTATGCGAGCACAGATATTTGACAATAAAGTCGGGATTCTTACTTGAGTTCAGCAAGAACTACAAACGAACTGCACCTGAGAGTCACCGTTATGCGTCTTCAGTACAGTTTATCCCACAGAGTCACAATAGCTTATGCTTTAAATTAACCAGAGAATTATTTAATGCAACCGAAACATCTAGGGCTGTAATGCACCAAAGAATATCTTGATCCACTTCAATCGTAGAAACTTGTCAATCGATTGGTCACAAAGCAAAAGTCTTCATGTTATCAGTAGTCTCTCGACGTTTTTACCATCAGTTTAACCAAAATGCAGCAACACTGATGACTTGAGTTTGGAGTTGACTAAACATTCAGTAAACAATTATTAAGTTAGACCCAGGAGTCTCTACTAGGTTGGAACAGTACAATGTTGTAGAAATTCGGGGGTGTCCATAGTTAGTCTGTTCCACTAGCAGCCAAAAATAATGGATTAATCTTGGAAGGCATTTAACCTTATCAAACTAAAACTGGTGACCAGCTGATGAGTACTTAGTTGGACAAGAACAAACTGGCCGACCAGTCAACATGGACACTACAGCCCTAGAAAAATCAGCAAACAGTCGGACAACTGCTGCATATTTGCAGGACTGGCATTACTACATAGCACTTCTATAATAAATTATTTGTAACACATTATAATGTTGCTAGAACTCAATAAGTTCATCTTGTCCCGTGGACACCAATAAGCAAAGGCTGCTTCATTTAGAAAAGTTTGCATACGTCCGATAAATCCTAAAGTAGAGGATTTGAAAGTACTAAGTTCCCGTTACTTTTTGACGGAAATTAACATTTTTGTACCATGCTGTGAAGCTTAAATCTTTAGAACAAAACCAAGGGAACTATCCTAGTTTGAAATCTTGCCCAGTCCTGCAGGAATAGCAATACTAGCTTACAGAATTTATTATTAGAAACATTCCAGCTTCTAGAGGAGCAACTTTTAAACAAAAAAATCCCATATTTTGTTATTAAAACAAAAATTTAAAGACCACATCCAGAGCTACAACCTGGAGGTGGTTAGCTTAGCACAAAGACTGGAAGCAGGGGGAAATGCTAGCCTAGCTCCATCAAAAGCGTAAAAATACACCCTCCAATAGCAAAGGAGTCTGATTTACATGTTGTGTCTTGTTAGCTTACAAGCTACTGAAAGATATCATGACGACAACGCTGCTAAAACCACAGTTTCATTTTTACTTCATTGCCTTTTTCACACAACAATCAAAACACGACACGTAAAATACGACCTCTGCGAAGCCGCTGGAAGGTGTATTTTTAGCACTTTTTATTATCTATGAATTGTAAAAGTCGAGTCAATAATGTTACAGGAATGGTTGGCTTTAACAGAGCTTTAGTTTATTTTAGATACTTGCTCGCCATCACATTCCTAAAACTCCCTATTTTCTTAGTAATTAGATTTTATAAAAGAGAATATAGTACCTGCCATGTTACAGTCTCTCCTACCGAATTCCCCTCTAAAGCACAATCAACGTTTCAGTGCCTGTTTCCACGACAACACATCGACTGCATCTATCTGCTTTTTATCCAACTTCGTACCTGAACGCCGCAGTTGTGATTTCCAAAGTTCTATAAGTTGATGTTGATGCGCTTTTGCAGACCACAGAGGTATAGAATGTATAGTCTATGTACAGCACATTACAGTAGACTATATCGTCTGTATAATATATATTATGTTAGAATAATGTAGCTATAGTGTAATATATAAAAAGTAAAGTAGACAATAAAGTTTATACGGTAATATTTAGGTAGACTGAGGTGATGTTCACGCTCTGTAAACAGCCACACTGAGCTGGGATATGAGGGCACTGTAAGAAAACCAAATTGCCAGAGGCTAAATCTACTTCCTTAATAGTGTCTTTTTCCAGGAAATAATTCTGCACCCTAAGTCTGTGGTGCTGTCTTGTAAAACACATGCTAATGTTCATCACAGCGCCCCTAACAGTCGTACTAAGAAACTAAAAAATTGTTTTGTTAAGTGGGGTTATACGAGGTACGTACTCGGGGTATTACCTACAGTAGGTAAAGTTTTGGACCGCTTTCAGCCACTTATTTGGAATCGGTTTCAATGGCAGCAGACTAACCAAGGGGTTCTAAACAATCCCTCTAATCAGCTCCATTTTCTCGTTCTTCCTGGACAACCTTGAGGCATTCCCAGGCCAGATGAGATACATAATGACTTCAGAGGGTTCTAAGTCTACCCAAGAAGATCCTAATCCATTACCTAAACCACCTCAGCTGGATCCTTTTGACATGAAGGATCAGCAACTTCCACCTACCTCCAGATGTCCGACCTACTAACACAATCTCTAAGGGCCAAACAACTTTTAGAGGAATTCTTTCTGTCACTACCCAAAGCTCATAACCATAGGTGAAGGTTAGGTCGGCTGGTAAATCAACAAGTTTGCCTTCCGGCTCTGCTTCCTCTTCACCATTACAGTCCGGTACAACACAGTCAAACAACAGTCCAAGTTGTTTCTTCAAATTGGAGGTGTATTGACCACAATCTACCGGCGGAGATACCCTGACTACAGACCTCATACAACCCCACGTCAGAATGCAAATTATCCCTCTACAACAGGAGTCACGTCTTGCCTAGGGAGGATTTTACAAAGGGTTGGGGTTTAATAGTATTTGATCAAATTCAAATACTTGAGTCCATTTCTTGCATCTAATATCAAGTTTTCAAATCATTAAAGTTTGAAATAAATACAACTACAAGATCCTAATTGGTAGAGAGTTGTACCAATTCACCACCTTGCAACTGAAAAGTAGATCTGGATTAATTTATGTTTCTTCTTCAGGTTACAGATGCTGGAAAGTCACTTCTTACCGTCCATTTCTGGTGATCGTTAACCATGAACAAAATTACAGTTATGCAAATAACTCTAGAAAAACATGACTTAACCAAACATTAAGACTGAACATGGTGCTATGTTTTTAAAAGTCCAATGAGTTGTAGAAATTAGCCACATCAATATTAACTTAATCTCAATATATCTGTATTGGACAGTCGAGAATCCCAAAGACATTTTCTCAGTTGTAGAGTCTGTCCAACAAAATGAGTTAAAAAGTTTATCTTAAATGTATAAAGTCTAAAAAAGTAACTTCAGGGTGCTTAAGGGTTATAGAAGAATCTATGAGAAATGTCCAGAGCAGTTTGTTGCCGATTAATTTAGATTTTACTTTTACATTTAGTTAAATTGTTCTTTTTTGCTCTGAGAGTCTTTGTTACTGAAATGAATGACAGAATATAGTAGGTTTTACACAATATGCCCAAGTCAAGATGTCAGTAATGTAGACATCTATAGACGCTTTTTAAATTAAGTGGTAGTGTTCAAGCTAAAATTGGGACATTTAGGTCCAGCTTTGTCCACATGTACACGAGTATTTTTAAAAAGATTATTCTTTGTTGTAGGCTTTCCTACACAAACAAATATAGTTTTACGTCAATGAAAATTTAGTGATTTTGTGCTAAAGTGGACAAAATAATGTTGCTAACAAAACTTCTTTTTACATGTGCAGACATAAATACAGAGTTGCCTTTTAAACTCGATAAAGGATTAGGTGTCAGAGTTCACATTACTGCGATCTTCCTCAATGTGCGATTGCTGGTGACCACAACAACTTTGCTTGACCTTTCTAGAAACAGAGCGACTATGGCTAGAAGTAGCAAGAACTCAAGCACATCATCTGCATATAATGACAGTTACAATCCCATAAACCATTCAACAAACCTTAGATATTTAACTACTTACACTGCCTGCAGTTCAAACGAAAACTTCCCGAATCTTTGTCACTTGACTGTTTGCTGAAGCTAAATCACTAAGTGCTGCACGGTGGCATCCAAAAGCACAGTTTTCATTCCAGAATCTGATGCAAACAGTTTATTTTGGCAATTCTGTTCAAATGACACCTCAAATTATGCAATTTTGATCAAATAACCCACATTAACTCAGATTTAATCAAGTAGTCCATTAAACAGCATACGACAGATGAGCAGTTCAAGAACCATCAGAAAGTTGAAACTCTTTTTTCTGTTTTTGGCTGATGATTGGTGAATTTTTGGAAGTTTGTAACGATAATATGCCTTTATAACCCAAGTTTGGGGCTTCAGAAAGTTAAAAATACCTGTGTACATGTGGACTAGACCTTAGCTAACATAATGCTACTTGAGACAAACAAACTAGCTTAACGGGCAAACAAAATAGGGGGATAACAACAAGATATGATCAATCCCAAGTTTCGAATGATTGGTGGATCGTCTGTTTTAATTACAAATCCGCAGTTCAGATGTCAAAAAAGGTTGAAACGTCGACAATCATAGTAGTTAGTTTTCTACTCTGGGAGGACGTAACCGAACCACAAGCGGCTGTTTACACTGAGTGAACATCACACCGTCGCTGCTGTATATCTGTATAGTATATATTATAAAGGACTATGGTCTACTGTACAGAGTCATGCACAGAACGAAACACTGAAATCAGGTTGGACGTAGATGAGCGAGCCTCCGGCCTCAGGTTCCTGCTGGGAGTCCCTCTAATACACCTGACGAGAGGTCATTCGCCTGTCGGAGGATTTCTCAGCCAATCAGAATACGTTTGATCACAAGCGAAGTCAGCGGTGTTCATCCGCTGGGAAAAGTAGTTCCCTCGAGTTCTGTTTTCCAAATCAGACCTTTGTTGGTACATCTTATGATTGTCTACTGGTTAAATTTAAAGTTGATCAGAAAACCTGTTTCCTGTTCAGTCTTCTGGTTCTCTTTGGTTCCACGTTCCTGAATCATTTGGTTTCAGTTTTAAGGGTGTTTTTGACATTTAGCTGCTGTCATTTTGTCTGAACCAGATCAGTTGTACTTTCACTACTGTTTTAACTTAAACTGAAGACCTTACTATTGAGAGCAACATTAATTTTCTTAATAATAGTTTTGGCTTTTAGGGATTTGGTTATTTTTGAGAGATTTTTTTTCTTCCCATTTCTTCCTCAAAATGCCATGTTTAAAACTATACAGGAAGAGGAAACCTTTGTTTGACCAACAGCATCTTTTGAAATCAAACCAGGGTTGCTGGATCTTATGATCGTCTACTGGTTAAATTTAAGGTTTATCAGAAAATCTGTTTTCTGTTCGGCCCTCTGGTTCCACTTTCATGAATCATTTTTAGGGTTTGGTTTCAGTTTTGAGGGTATTGTTTACATTTAGCTGCTGCCATTTTGTCTCCATCGGACCAGTTTTACTTCTACTACTGTCTAAACTCACACTAAAGACTTTACTATTCTGCTTTTGGGAAACTCCCTCAAGGGTGACGGTGTTCAACACGACGTAATTTTATGTCAAAGATGCCAAAATAATGTTGCGAACAGAACTTTTTTTTTTTTTTTACACGTTTAGACCTAAATGTACAGTTGTCACCTCAATTAAGAATTAGATGCATCAGAATCCACATATAGCTTCCTTCCTCAAAGCACAATTGTTGATAGCCTACGAGAACCCATAACAACTTTGCTGGACCTTTATAGAAACAGAATAACCATGGCTGGAAGTAGTGAGAACACAAGCATGTCGTCTGCATATAATGACAGTTCTAATCCCCTAAACCATAAAAACAACGAATGAAAGTTATATTTCTTTGATAGCTTGATAGATTTTACAAAACACGAAAAAAGAAAAAATGGAATCAACTATGGCTACGGACATTAACTATCTACACTGCCTGAAGTTCAACCAAAAAGTTCCTGAATCTTTGTCACTTGACTGTTTGTTGAAGCGTAAAAGTTGACAGTGGCGTAAAAAACTCCTGGATTCTTCCAATCTGTTGGTTTCAGAAGCTAAATTTACCTCCAAAATAACATCAACGTGATAAATTAAAATGCGACTGATGGAGACAAAATGGCCACTCAGTTTGACAGCTACCACAATGAACCTAGACACAGGTGGAACTTTGAACCAAAATGGCCGCCACTGATGAACTGAACAATGATCAGCTGAGAAAACAATGATTGGCTGAGAATCCGTCTTTGTATCCTGTGCGTGTGAAACCTTCCTGATACTCATCTAGTTATAATTTTACGGTTTATGGTTTCCCTCCTCCTCCTCCTCCTTTCTAGCTTCCTCTTTTTACAGTATGTTTGTAGTTTCTTCTGGAGTGAGTGCTGTGTGTACTTGTAGTTTTTTCTTCCCTTTTCTAAAAACCGAAGAGCACACGATGACAACTGATGAGCTCTGCAACGCAACAGATTGTAATCTTTATAATAAACCGTCATTTATTACAAAGTGAGTGCTCGGCCTCCGTCTGGTTCTTTCGGTTTAAAAGGGGTTGAAGGGTTTCAAACTTCTGACCCCGTTTGGACTCTAAAGTTAATGAGTGATGAGTTTCACTTCAAATGAGACACAGAAAATTCATCCCAGGTTACATTATGACAGAAGCCAACAGGTTCAATGGTTGTATTATCCCTGTAGTCAAATTAGCTCAATGTTTGGTCTAAAACTACTCGAAAATGACTTAAAAAGATTTAAAAACTGCCCAAAAATGATCGAAAAAGATTCAAAACTGCCCAAAAATGACCTAAAAAGAGTCAAAACTGTCCAAAAACTATCTAAAATGATTTAAAAAATATCTAAAACATTCAGACTGTTCAAAAATGATTTTAATGACTTGCAAATGACATAAAGAAGACTCAAAACTGTCCAAAAATCATCTAAAATGACTCAAAACTGTCAACAGATGGTCTAAACTAAAAAATGATTGAAAAACATTCAAAACTGTCAAAAATAATCTAAAAAGATTCAAAACCGTCCAAAATCATCTAAAAACAATCTAAAAAGATTTGAAATTATCTAAAAAGACGGAAAATTTTCTAAAGATACTCTAAATCTATTAAAAAATGACCTAAAATGACTCAAAACTGTCCAAAAATTATCTAAAAATGACTCAAAAGTGCACAAGGATGGTCGAAAACTACTCAAAAAGAACCTACAGAAAGACTGAAAAGTTTCCCAAGATGACCTAAAATCCAGAAAAAAAACTGTTCATATAATTATTTTGCATTATTTAACTATTAAGACATAATTTTTGGTTTGTTTTGACTGCTTTCCAGGACAACGGTGTAAATTTAGACTCTTTTCTGTAATTTTACTTTTTATATGTAAAATAACATTTTATATAATTATTTTGGATTTTTTAATCATTAATATACATCATTTTTTGTTAGCTGAGGCCTCTTGTCTTCAGGGTTAAGATGTAAATCAATATTTTTTTCAGTGATTTTACTTATTATCCATAAAATAAAATTACATATAATTACTTTGCATCTTTAATCATGAATATAAAAGTTTTTTGTTTGTTTTGGCCTTTTTTTCAAGAATTAGGGTGCACATTAATATTTTTTCTGCAATTTTACTTCATATCATCTGTAAAAATCAGTAAAATAACAGTTCATAAATTTATTTGGGATTTTTTAAAATGGTAGTGTCTACAGATACGGACCGTACCCGTAGCCTGTGGCCTACGGATACGGCACTTTACCTTATCATAAATATTAATGAGACGTACATGAATATTAATGAGCCGGCTGATGAACACGCTTCGTGATTGGCTGGTAATCCGACGGACATAAATATTAATGAGCCGGCTTGGTAATCCCAGTGATGAAGGCGCTTCCGTGATTCGAGGTGAATCTGCGTGCCGAGCCTGTCATGTCAGTCATCTGCTGTTCTCTTTTCTATCATGCATAATGTCTTATAAATATCATTATCTGACTTTTTCACGGACAGCGATTTGGGGGTTGAAATCGGCACTACTATTAAAAATAGCAAAACTTTTTATTCACGTGACCCTGTTCTAATAAAGCACAAACAGCAAACAAAACAAATGGCGGAACTAACAGCCAGCAAACTACAAGTATTTTTTTACCTTCAAAAGTAGCGACAGACTATTACATATTAACAACCTAAACAAAACCCTGACGTATTTTCTGCGTCTGTCAACACAGACCCTGTCACAGTCACTTTAATGTTAGCGGACTCTGTTGAATGGCTAAGTTACATAACCACAAACAAATCTCACAATATCACAGTAAATCGAGTTTGTGGGGTTTTTAATTCATGTCGAATTAAAGAGCTGCTCCTCACCATTCACGAGTGTTTGTTTCATATTCGACATCCTTAACTTTATCTTGTAAATTAGCGTCCGAAATTAAATGGGAACATTTGCAATGGAGTTCGTCAGCCGCTTCCACCACTGAACGCGGTAAACTAATTAATAGGAACTGGACTTCAAACAATTTATACACGACGTCTAAAAGCGTAAAAACTACATTGTATAAAGTATGAGAGGAGACGGTGTATTTTTGGTTAAATTATACAATGTTCGCCGTCAAAGTCATTCATATAAACTGCCTGTAATGTGCAGCAAATAGTAGTTAACCGGCGCCAGCTCTTCAGTGACCTTAACAGGTCCGTACCTCTAGTACAGATGCTACGGGTACGGTCCGTACCTAGCATCAACCTTTTAAAATTATTAACAGACATCCTTTTTTGTTTGCTTGAGACTGTTTTTCAAAGGTTAGGATATAAATTAAGATTTTTTTCTGTGATTTTACTTGTAAAATCCATAAAATAACAGCAAACTGCTAAAATAAAAAAGCTCCATTTATAAAAACACACAAACCTGATAATAGATGATCAGTTTTTACTAAATGAATTGTAAAGTTACTAAGAACGTTTTTTTACAGAAGAGTGAATTTAGCACTTTTTGTTTGAACTGCAACAAATCACAGACACACAAACACACAACTGTGCACGTTGATCACACACACACACACACACACACACACACACACACACACACACACTAGCATGAACTTGACTGATCAGTACAACTGGATTTTTTGGGGTTGAGTAAACCACAGCTGCTCTCTGATTGGCCGGCTGCTTTGTTTACTCCCTCCTCCCTGCTGCTCTCTGATTGGCCGGCTGCCTCCTGACCTGAGGCTGCTTCACTGGTCGCTGTCATTTTGAGGACTGCATTCACCTGAGCAGGTAGGTCCATAATACCTTTATTGATCCCTGAGGGGAAATTGATGCTCCCAGAAAATATTTAATTTATATTTTATTTTATGTTAAAACGTGTAAAAGTGTTGAATCGGGCGGTTCTGAGAGACTCTGTGTCCTCATGTGG